>NW_026251242.1:0-1222881 GCF_024521655.1 Durotheca rogersii
GTTTACGGTACGCTAGGTATTTTAACGCTTTCTTCCCGATCCTTTTATACTTATTCCTTTATAATCTTAATAACCTTAACCTAACCTTCGTTAATCTTTATAACGCGTATCGTAAGATACTTAATTACTTATTACCAAAACCCGGGTATAAACTTAATTAGGTCGTCCTACGAAACCTCGAAGCGTTTCCTGTTATTTTTATTAATCTTATCTAGCTAAAACTCTCTTAATAGCTCGTTAATAGTCTTCGCTTTCTTAGTTAGGTCGTTCGTATTCGAAATAATATTCTTACCGGCTTTAGTCGGTTTACGCTTAAGCTATAACGATAGGACTTCTATATTCTCTTAATCGGATACTTCTCTTTCGATATATTCGCCGTTAGAACCTCTAGCTCGCTTAACTACGTTAACTTCGATTAGGTCCGTCTTAATAATACCCTTATAATAATAGATACCTTCGTCGTCGATAAGACCCTTAGTTTAATTATAACCTAAGATCTTCGTTTCGTATAATTCGTAGCTATATTTACGTTCGATTATTTAAATAACGTTAATCTCCGATATAGCTCTTAGTATTTCTTCTTATTTTAATACTACTTCCTCGCTTTTAAAGTATCGTAAATCGAGGGATATAAGCTTTAGCTTTCCGGTTAAATAATAGTATACTATCCTACGTACTTACTTTAGAGATTCCTTACTTTAATATACGTAAAATAAGATATAATAAGCGATTAGTTCTTTTTTACGCTTAGCTTAGGTAATAATCGATCCTAGGACTAGTATTAACTCTAGCTTATCTAGGTTTCCGTTCTCGAGGTAGTATAGTTACTTATTACTCCTATAGTAGAAACGATTCTACGTTATATCCATTAGTAGCGGGTAGCGGCTATAGTTATAAAGCCGATCGAAAGTACTATAAAATTAGTATTTAAATTTCCTATAATTACTCGTTTAAATTAATGGAATCTTATTACGTATACCTCGGTAGTTTAATATAATACTACGTTTAGAACTTATTAAGGTTCTTTTATTAATTTATAGGTTATAAAGACTTAAGTTCCGAACCGCGTTTACTAGGAACGGGTTTTCTTATTAATATTATTAATCGGCGCTATACGTATCCCTAGGACTATAAAAGCTATTATTTTAACGGTAGTTCTACGAAGTTATCTTTATTTCTAAAGCGTTAAATCGGTCGTAGAAGGCCTATATATTAACTTCCTAATTAGTATTTAGGTAACCGTAAGAAGGTTTAAGCTACGAAGAAAGCGGTAGTAAAGGTATCTAAAGGTTAAGAGTCGTTAATCGTTAAATTATTTATATTATAGGCTTCTCGGGCTCCTCGAAAGTTACCGTTTTTTACTATCGTCGTTCCTCGGCTTAGGTCCTATCGGTAATTTATATTACTATACGACGTTCCGCTTACTTATAGAGCTAGGTATAAAGAGTCCGGTAATCGATATCTCCGATCTTATTATGGTTATAGTTTCCCGTCCTATAGAACTTTATAATTAAAGATATCCGGAATTTATCGGTTAGGTATCCTACTTTCTAAGGAAGCTTTTCGTTATCGTTTATAAGCTTAAAAAGACGTTTATAGTTTATAAGATACGTAAAGATCGCCTTAAGATCGTTAATTACGTTACCTCGTTTTAGTTATACGAATTTACGTTTAATGTTAGCTTAACCTAGTTTATCGGTAATCTTAAAGCGGTACTTTAAGGCTATAACGATAACTCTTTAGATCGTTTAATCTTTCGTAACGTCGTTAATACGCTTCCTAATAATTTTAGTCGTAATTTATTCGCCGATTTCCTTAATCTTATCGTCGTCGCTTATACGGTAGCGGTTAAATAATCGATCTACCCTCTTTAGTTACTAGGTTACGTTATATTCGTTAAACCTAAGCCTAGGATAATCGGTAGGGTTAGGGAATCTAATAGCTAATATTACGATAATCGGGATAACTACCGGTATATTCTAGCTATTAGAGGCCCCGTTATTATTATTTTAAGATAATACTATAAGGATTAGCGGGATAAGTATAAAGCCGCGGTTAAGGGATAGTTAAGTAAGAGTTTTATCGTCGTCCTCCTCTTCTTCGGGCGGGTATAGGAACGGAAAGCTAATATCGACTCTTAAGGTCTTTATTAGTAGTTTAGTCTTTATTACTTCGGGTCTTAATAGCGATTTATTCCGTTTCTTAGCTATAGACTCCGTCTAGTCTAACGGTACGAGGTATAAAATAAAAAGGGAGGTAGTAAGGGTCTTATTATTTAACATAAGGATAAAGATATAATAGCTATTATTTATATCTTAATACTTTTCCTTTAGTATAGGTATATTACTATTTATTATACTATCCCGATCGATAGGGTCCGGATATTATACGAGCTTTTTTAATCGGTTAACGCCTAATTAAAGTACGATACGTATTCCTTAGATTAATAGTTTAATTATTATAAATAAATCGACGATAATTCCTCTTATTAAGGTCTAGAACTCCTAACGTATAACCTTCGTTAAAGTAATACGTATAAGGGATAAATCCCGAGTAGAAAATCGCGTTAGATACGATATCGATTATAGCTATAGGCCGGTCTCGATTTAACGGGAGCTATTTAATAATATTAGCGGTATTACCGCTAGGCGCCGTTTTACGCCTATGTTAATACTTCTCGCTATATTAACTATTAATTAATAATATAGGGCTAGCCTATATATAAGTATACTTATTAGGTCGACTTTAGTTCCGTTTCCTTAATCCTTTATATTTCCGTAGTCCTATTAATATTAATCCTTAGTTCTCTTTAAAACTATCGGTTACTAATAACTATTAATTTATTAATCCTATCTATACTATTAATATAAATATTTATATTATATCGTATATTATATCGTTAAGTCGCTACGCTTAGGTATCTTAAAATACCTTTAGTATAATAAGTTATTAGTATCTATATATTTAATCTATATCGATTAATAGGTTTAGAGGGAAAAAGAAGTTATCGTAAGGTCGGTTAAGGTATAATTATTATTAGTCTTTATTCGTCCTTAGTATTAATAAAGGAGTAGCGGGTCGTATAGGTTATCGTAATTTATATTAAAGCGCTCGTACGTCCTTTATATAGTAGATAGATAACTATAAGGGGGCTGCCTTAATCGCTATAAGCTTTATTTACTCGCATAAGATATATTATACTATTAGCGGTTCGAGGAAGCGGTTAGTATCGAGGGCTAAGTATTATTCCTAGTAACGGTAGTATTACGACGATAATTTCCTAGTCTTACGGATTCTTCCGCATAAGTAGGTAAATAACGATACGAGGGATATCCTAATCCGTATAAACGCGGTTTAGTCGTCGTATTATATCGTAGTATCGATAGCTTATTAACGTTATAAGTATTAAGGGCTAAGTAATATCCTAGCGGCTATGGTATCGTAATATAAGTTCCCGGGCTTATACGTACTTCCCTATAATAAATAAATAACTATAAGGCGGAATATTTCATTTAACGTAAAATGCGGGCTATTTCGTAGGTTAAATAACGGCGCCGACGGCGATCGATATCCTCTAAATCCTAGTAACGTAATAAAAACTCCGTAGATTAAAGGTTAAGGGGTTGAAAAAGTTATAAGGTAATCGCTACTAAGGAAAAGTAAAGCGTACGCGCTACTAAAGACCTAGATAAATTTACTCGAAAGTATACTCTATCGAAGACTATAGTACGTACGATAATCTAAGATAAATAAAACTAATATCGCTATATTAATCGAGAGGCGAGGAATTTAATGTAGTTATCGTATCTTAGCTATGCCCCTTAGTCGTAAAGATATAGTAGTCGCTAGCCCGAAGGTATAAAAGGTAAGGAAAGAAAAGGAGTAAAACGTAAAAGTTACTTATTCGGCTATAGCGGTACGACGAAGTAACTTAAGCGCCTATAACTAAGATAGATATATTAATCGGAAAACGGCGAATTTAATAATAAAAACGAATCTTTAATTAAGGTAAAAATAATAAAGATAGTAATCTAACTAGGTAATGAATTAAATAATAAGCATAGTATATCCCGTACTTACGGGAGCTATAGTTACTCTATATAGGCATAAGGCCTATCGTAACGTATTACGTAATACATCAAGAGGGCATGTCTTACCGCACTACTACAATATAGATCGATTACTACGCCATAGTCGCTAAACCTCTTTTAATATTAATACGTAAGGGAATATACTTTATCTAAGGTATCGATTAATAATATACTATAAATTCGCTTAAAACTACTCTTATTAACCTACCGGTATTAATTATTTTAAATTATACTATCGAATAACTAATCCGAGTAAAAGTTAACGCATTAAAAGACGGTTAAGGCTACGTATTAAGTTAAGATAACGATAAAGGTAACTTTAAACCTTCGAAATACGAGTTAAGAATCTAGAGAGGGATAGAGTTAAATTACGACGTTACGAAACGAGAGTATCTAGGAGTCGTTAAGTTCTTACGACGGCTTCGAAACTACCTTTACGGTATTTATTTCGTACTTAAAACCGATACTAAAGTATTAATCGCCTAACTTAACGACGTATTTTTTAGTTTCCCGGGTATTATCCTTACTAAGTAAATAGCCTATATTAAAATATTTAGCTTCGATATTTAATATATATTTAGTAAAAGATATTCCGTTACGGACGGTTTCTTACGTAAACCTAACGACCTAAGCGACGACGACGACGATTAATAGGAAGGCGATATAAAGGACTTTATTAATATATAGCTTAATATAATATACGTAAATATAATCGTATTACTTAACGTCGTCGAATAATCTAATAATAAAGCCCTACCGCTATAACCGCCGGAAGAATAATCGATAAAGTCGTAAGAAATAGTAACGCTTCTTACGCGATTTTAATTACCTACCCGATTAAAAGATAACGGATTAATAAGGTATTAAAAGCGATAAACCCGGTTTAAGATGGAAGCATTTAAATACGTCGTTTCGGAAGGTATCCTATAGAGAAAGCCCGAGAAATATAAGAACATATAACGAGTTATCGATTAAGAGAAACTAAGTAAAGCTATAATTAAGGATTACTACGAGGATTTCGGCTATAGGGGACGTACTTCGACCTACGATAGAATAATTAAACTATATTATTAGCGCGGTATATTTAAATACGTCGCCCGAGAGGTTAAATCGTATCCTAAATACTAAAAAGGAAATGATACCCGAAAGATCGACCCCGTTTTATATAACGAGTTAGTTAACGTTCTTACCTACTAGGTAATAAACGTATAATATATATTAATAAATAACGGATTTATTATAATAATCGAAGTACGAAACGAATTATTCGGTTTTTTCGAAGCCCGAGCCATTAAAAAAATACATTCCAAAACGATCGCTAAGTTCCTCTAGGAGTAGATATTCCTATAGTACGGCGTACCCTTAGTAATTAAGTATAATAATAATTCCGAGTATAAAAAGAAGGTCCGTAAAGTAATAAAGCTAGTCGGTATTAAAGGTAAAGTCGGTATTACTTATTTCCCGTAATCCTAGGATATAATCGAGGTTAGGTATAAAGTAATTCGCGAAGGCCTTATAAAAGGTATAAACGGTAGTAATCGGAAATAAACGAACTTATTAAGCGTAATTATATAAGTAAATAAGATTTCGACGCGCTTATACGGAATATCGCTATACGAATTAATATATAAGTATAAGGCTATCGTTCCGATAGAAACCGTTATCTCGACCTAGCGTATTATAAATTAAAAAAATATCCCGGACCGAGAATCGCTTTTAGCTATATACGTACGACTAATCGAAAGACGCTAAGAAGATATATTAACCGTAGCTAAGGTTCTAGCGGTTAAACGTAAGGAAGCTACCCGGTATTAGGACGAAAAGAACGCTTACCGGATACGAAAAGAGCCCCTAAAAGCCGACGACCTCGTACTATTATACGATACGCTACGATATATAAATAAATCGATAGCCGTAAAACTAAAGTACTACTAGAAGAAACCGTACTTAATCGTCGAAGATTTAAGATATAGTCGTTATAAGCTTAAAGAACCGAATAAAGTTACGTTATTATATTCGGTTTTAGGCTATAAACTACGGAAACTTATCTAAGATATTAACGGGTTTTAGGAGCTAAAAAACCCGGAGAAAGACGAATAGATTATACGCCTACTACCGATTAAATATGAGAACTAGGAATCGACGATTGCTAACGACTCTTAAGCTAAAGGAAGCCTAGAGCCTATACCCTCGGTAATTAACGATAAAGAAAAAGAATAGTATAATAATGCGGTAAGACATACCCTCTTAATACATTACGTAATACGGTACGATAGGCCTTATACCTATATAGAGTAATTATAGCTCCCGTAAGTACGGGACATACTATGCTTATTATTTAGTTTATTACTTAGCTAGATTACTATCTTTACTATTTTTACCTTAATTAAAGATTCGTTTTTATTATTAGATTCGTCGTTTTCCGATTAGTATATTTATTTCAATTATAGGCGCTTAAGTTACTTCGTCGTACCGCTATAGCCGAATAAGTGACTTTTACGTTTTGTCCTTTTTCTTTCCTTACCTCTTATACCTTCGGGCTAGCGACTACTACATTTCTACGACTAAGGGGTATAGCTAAGATACGATACCTATATTAAATTCCTTACCTCTCGATTAATATAACGATATTAGTTTTATTTACCTTGGATTATCGTACGTATTATAGTCTTTAATAGAGTATACTTTTAAGTAAACCTATCCGGGTTTTTAATATCGCGTACGCTTTACTTCTCCTTAGTAGCAATTACCTTATAACTTTTTCGATCCCTTAACCTTTAGTTTACGGAGTTTTTATTACGTTACTAGGATTTAGAGGATACCGATCGCCGTCGGCGCCGCTATTTAACCCGCGAGGTAGTCCGCGTTTTACGTTAAATAAAGTATCCCGCCTTATAGTTATTTATTTACTATAGGGAGGTACGTATAAGCCCGGGAACCCTTATTACGATACTATAGCCGCTAAGATACTACCTAGCCCTTAATATTTATAACGCTAATAAGCTATCGATATTACGATATAATACGACGATTAAACCGCGTTTATACCGATTAGGATATTCCTTATATGGTTATTTATCTACCATACGGAGGAACCCGTAAAACCCGGGAGAACTTTCGTCGTAATACTACCGCTACTAGGGATAATACTTAGCCTTCGATACTAACCGCTTTCTCGAACCGTTAATATTATAATATATTTCGTACGAATAAATAAAGCTTATAGCGATTAAGGCAGCCTCCTTATAGCTATTTATTTACTATATAAATTAAACGTACGAACGCCTTAGTATAAATTACGATAACCTATACGACCCGTTGCTCCTTTATTAATACTAAGGGCGGATAAAGGCTAATAATAATTATACCTTAGCCGACCTTACGATAGCTTCTTTTTCCTTCTAAACCTATTAATCGATATAAACTAAATATATAAATACTAATAACTTATTATGCTAGAGGTATTTTAGGATACCTAGGCGTAGCGATTCGACGATATAATATACGATATAATATAAATATTTATATTAATAACATAGATAGGAATTAATAAACTAATAGCTATTAATAACCGATAGTTTTAAAGAAAACTAGGAATTAATATTAATAAAACTACGTAGATATAAAGGATTAAGGAAACGGAACTAGAGTCGAGCTAATAAGTATACTTATATATAGGCTAGCCTTATATTATTAATTAATAGCTAGTATAGCGAGAAGTACTAATACAGGCGTAAAACGGCGCCTAGCGGTAATACCGCTAATATTATTAAATTACCCCCGTTAGATCGAGACCGGCCTATAGCTATAACCGGTATCGTATCTAGCGCGATCCTTTACTCGGAATCTATCCTTTATACGTATTACCTTAACGAAGGTTATACGTTAGGAGTTCTAGACCTTAATAAGAGGAATTATCGTCGACTTATTTATAATAATTAAACTATTAGTCCAGGGAATACGTATCGTACTTTAATTAGGCGTTAGCCGATTAAAAAAGCTCGTATAATACCCGGACCTTATCGATCGGGATAATATAAAAAATAATAATATATCTATACTAAAGGAAAAATATTAGGATATAGATAATAACCATTATATCTTTACCCCTATGTTAGATAATAAGACCCCTACTACCTCCCTTTTTACTTTATACCTCGTACCGCTAAATTAAACGGAGTTTATAGCTAGGAAACGAAGTAAATCGCTATTACGACCCGAAATAGTAAAGATTAAATTATTAATAAAAACCTTAAGAGTCGATATTAGTTCTCCGCTCTTATATCCGCCCGAAGAGGAAGAGAACGCCGATAAAACTCCTATTTAATTACCTCTTACCCGCGGCTTTATACTTATCCCGCTAATTCCTATGATATTATCTTAGAATAATAATAACGGGACCTTTAGTAGCTAAAATATACCGGTAGCTATCCCGATTATCGTAATACTAGCTATTAAATTTCTTAATCCTATCGATTACTTTAGGCTTAAGTTTAATAAATATAACGTAACCTAGTAGCTAGAGAGGATAGATCGATTATTTAACCGCTACCGTATAAACGACGACGATAGAATTAAAAAGATCGGCGAATAAACTACGACTAAGATTATTAAGGAGCGTATTAACGACGTTACGAAGGATTAAACGATCTAAAGAGTTATCGTTATAGCCTTAAAGTACCGTTTTAGGATTACCGATAAACTAAGCTAAGTTAACGTTAAACGTAAACTCGGATAGCTAAAACGAGGCAACGTAATTAACGATCCTAAGGCGATGTTTACGTATTTTATAAACTATAAACGTCTTTCTAAGCTCGTAACCGATAACGAAGAGCTTCCTTAGAAAGTAGGATACTTAACCGATAAACTCCGGATATCCTTAATTATAAAGTTCTATAAAACGGGAGACTATAACTATAATAAGATCGGAGATATCGACTATCGGATTCTTTATACCTAGCTTTATAAGTAAGCGGAACGTCGTATAGTAATATAAATTACCGATAAAGCCTAAGCCGAAGAACGACGATAGTAAAAAACGGTAACTTTCGAAGAACCCGAGAAGCCTATAATGTAAATAATTTAACGATTAACGACTCTTAACCTTTAAATACCTTTACTACCGCTTCCTTCGTAGCCTAGATCTTTTTACCGCTACTTAAGTACTAGTTAAAAAGCTAGTATATAAGCCATCTACGACCGATTTAACGCTTTAAAGATAAAGATAACTTCGTAGAACTACCGTTAAGAAAGTAGCTCTTATAGTTCTAGGGATACGTACGGCGCCGATTAATAATATTAATAAGAAAACCCGTTCCTAGTAAACGCGGTTCGGAACCTAAGTCTTTATAACCTATAAACTAACGAAGGAACCTTAGTAAGCTTTAAACGTAATACCATATTAAACTACCGAGGCATACGTAATAGGATTTTATTAACCTAAACGAGTAATTATAAGGAATTTAAATACTAGTTCTATAATATTTTCGATCGGCTCTATAACTATAGCCGCTACCCGCTACTAATAGATATAACCTAGAATCGGTTCTGCTATAGGAATAAAAAACGACTATACTACTTCGAGAACGGAAACCTAAATAAGCTAGAGTTAATATTAGTCCTAGGATCGATTATTACCTAAGTTAAACGTAAAGAAGAACCGATCGCTTACTATATCCTATTTTACGTATATTAAAGTAAGGAATCTCTAGAATAAATACGTAGAATAATATATTATTATCTAACCGGAAAGCTAAAGCTTATATCCCTCGACCTACGATACTTTAAGAACGAGGATATAATACCGAAGTAAGAAGAGATACCTAGAGCTATATCGGAGATTAACGTTATTTAAATAATCGAACGTAAATATAACTACGAATTATACGAGATTAAGATCTTAAGTTATAATTAAACCAAAGGTCTTATTAACGACGAAGATATCTACCATTATAAAGGTATTATTAAAACGGACCTAGTCGAAGTTAACGTAATTAAGTAAGCTAAAGGTCTTAACGGCGAATATATCGAAAGAAAAGTATCCGATTAAGAGGATATAGAAGTTCTATCGTTATAGCCTAGGCATAGACCGACTAAAGCCGGTAAGAACGTTACTTCGAATACGAACGACCTAGCTAGGAAGGCGAAGACTATTAACGAGCTTTTAAGAAAGTTTTAGTTAAATAAGATTAATAAAAATAATAGGAAACGCTTCGAGGTTTCGTAAGACGACCTAATTAAATTCATACCTGGATTTTCGGAATAAATAGTTAAGTACCTTACGATACGCGCTATAAAAATTAACGAAGGTTAGCCTAAGGTTATTAAGATTATAAAGGAATAAGTATAAAAGGATCGGGAAGAAAGCGTTAAAATACCTCGCGTACCGTAAACTACCGCCCTATTTATTAATCCTTCGAGTAAAATAACGGTAAATTTTATTATCGCGAAGGATACTAAAAACTATATCCGGCTTCTCCCTAAGCTAGTAGTTAACGTAAGACCTAACGGAAACGAAGCTCTCGTATTTACGGTAATCGATATAGGGACGTAGTTTAATATAATCGTAAAAAGCTACGTAAAGAAGTAGCGTTTCCTTATAACCGGTATTAAAGCGATATAGCGAGGTTTTAAATCCTTTATAAAGACCCTATATATAGGAATAATCGACGGTTTTATCTAGCTTATCGATTATTTCCTTCGCTTACCGATTTACGTCGTTAAAAATAGGTTCGTTAGTTATCCCTTATTACTTGGTATAAACTTTATCTTCTAGTCCCGTATAAAACTCGAATTCGACGGAAATACCTTCATAGGAACCGTTAACTTTAGCTCGGCCCGGATAATAATCCCTCTCGCTATTAACTTAAGAAGCGATACGTTACTAAGCCTTATATTCGCCGATTAGGAAAACTAAATACCATTAATATCCTAGGCCGCTTTAATGGCGTATATAGGCCTAAAAACGCGTTCCTAGCCGAATACTTAGAGACCGACGCTGGCCTCTAAGCTAAAATTAATTATACCTACCTTTATAACGACGATATAAAGGGAATACCTATTGAGGAGGAGTAGAGCGTACGCGATGCTAGAGACCCGGATATGTTTACTCGAAAGTATACTCTATCGAAGACTATAGTACGTAAGATAGTCTAAGATAGATAAAACTAATATCGCTATATTAATCGAGAGGTAAGGAATCTAATGTAATTATCGTATCTTAGCTATGCTCCTTAGTCGTAGAGATATAGTAGTCGCTAGCCCGAAGGTATAAAAGATAAGGGGAGAAAAGAGGTAAAACGTAAAAGCTACTTATTCGGTTATAGCGGTACGACGAAGTAACTTAAGCGCCTATAACTAAGATAGATATATTAATCGGAGAACGGCGAATCTAATAATAAAAACTAATCTTTAATTAAGGTAAAAATAATAAAGATAGTAATCTAATTAAGTAATGAATTAGATAATAGGCATAGCATATCCCGTACTTACGGGTATTATGGTTACTTTATATAGGTATAAGACCTATCGTAACGTATTACGTAATATATTAAGAAGGTATATTTTACCGTATTATTATAGCCTCCTTAGTTTAATTATACCGTAAAAGATAGTTAAATTAAAAAGGGTAGTACGGTATATCCCGATTAATATCTCCCCTTAAAAAACTCCCGCGAAACTTTATTCTATCAGCTATTATTTAATTACTACCGTCGTATCTTTAGCTTTTCGTTTAATATTATAAGGAAGCTCTTTTATTACTTTACGGCTAACTTAGCCCGGTTTACCTTCGCCGATCTAACCCGATCGGCGTTTTCCTTTTTTATTTCGGCTACCTTCTTTTTAGTTTCGTTTTAGCCCTCTTAGTTCGGGGGATAGTAAGGGAGCGGGCGCGTTCCGAGGGTTAATTAAGTATCTTCCTTCTACCTATACGGTATAAAGGTTTCCTCCGATTAAAAGGCCTTTATCCTTTTTAGTCCGGGGGAAGGAAGGAAACGCGTTATAACCTTAACGAGGTTTTTATAGCGGAGGTTTACGTCCGTTAATATAAGGAAGTAAAGGGGATTAAGTACTAAGGCTATAAAAGAACGGCGGACTTCGGCTTATACGATAAACCGAACGGAGGATTTACGGCTAGGGGATTCGCCGATCGGCGTACTTTACGCCGAAGCTATGGCGTTAATAAGGTCGATTCGCTTCTAATAATTTACGGCTTACCGGAAACGCTTAACGATATTAACCCCTCTCTTTAAAACCCGAACGCTATAAAATTATTCTACTACCTCGGCGTATTTTCTTATAGTATCAAGGGAATTAAGGCCTTTATTTTCTTAGGCTTAACGCGCGACTTCGATCGGTCGTTTAAAGATAAGATACGGTAAAATACCGCTTTAAAAACCGTAACTAAAGCTATTTTATTAGTTTATTAACGCGACGTAATAAGTAAACTAAGGAATTATATTAGGCTCGAAATTACCGTTTTTTCATACTCGTCGTAGCTAGCCGAGCGCGTACGCCGTTCGATCGAAGGCGCCGTTTTTAATTATATTAAAGCTAAATAGTTTCCGGGGCTTAGAAAGGTATAGTACTACGGCGAAGTAGGCTTAAAAGAACTTTAAGGGATCGGTAATAATTCGTTCGGGGTTTATTAGATCCGTATAAATCGTAAAGACTAAAGTAAAGGTAAGGTTATCGAGGAGGTATTAACGGGTTAGGAAGTTAAATAATCCTACCGATCGGTAGCTTATCGTTTAATACGGGTTTATTTCGAAGGCCGCTTTTCGGCTTTTAAGGTCGTAATTAATTATAATATAGAGGGCGCGGATATCTTCGTTAGTAAGGTAGTCGTAACGGGCGAGGTATACGAAAGAGTTAACTAAGATTACTTTCGTTTGCTTTTATAGCTATTAGTCTATAGTTCGAGGTCGATTAGTAGATAGCCGGAGGGCCTAGGCTATATCGGATCTTAATTTAATCGGACCCTTCCTTAAATCGTAATTATTTAAAGTATTAAGCTAATATTCCTTTATATTATTTTAGTTATCTTTATTATTATAAATCTCCCGTAGGAGTTTTATTAAGTCGGCTAAATCGGTACGACGTACGTTTCTATAAACGGAGGAAAGGAAGAAGGAGGAAGGGATTCCGGCGGAGCGGGGGAAAGATATAATAAAATAGAAAAAAAGAATTAGGGGAAGGGAAAGAAAAGATAATAAATTAAAGGTAAAAATAAAAATTTAAATTAATAATAAAAAAGGTAGGCTAGAGATTAATAAGAATATAATAATTATAGGGAGGAGGTTTTCGAAATGGGATACCTAAAGAGGAAAAAGAAAGGAAAGGAAGGAGACGTATTAACGATATAGTTAGATATTGAGGAGGAGCAGAGCGTACGCGATGCTAGAGACCCGGATAGGTTCACTCGAAAGTATACTCTATCGAAGACTATAATACGTACGATGGTCTAGGATAGATAAAACTAATATCGCTATACTAATCGAAAAGCAAGGAATCTAATGTAGTTATCGTATCTTAGTTATGTTCCTTAGTCGTAAAGATATAGTAGTCGCTAGCCCGAAGGTATAAGAGATAAGGAAAGAAAAGGGGTAAAACGTAAAAGTTATTTATTCGGCTATAGCGGTACGACGAAGTAACTTAAGCGCTTATAACTAAAATAAATATACTAATCGGAGAACGACGAATCTAATAATAAAAACGAATCTTTAATTAAGGTAAAAATAATAAAGATAATAATCTAGCTAGGTAATGAACTAAATAATAAGTATGGTATATCCCGTACTTACGGGAGCTATGGTTACTTTATATAGGCATAAGGCCTATCGTAACGTATTACGTAATATATTAAGAAGGTATATCTTATCGTATTATTATAGCTTCCTTAGTTTAATTATACCGTAAGGAATAATTAAATTAAAAAGGATAGTACGGTATATCTCGATTAATATCTCCCTTTAAAAATTACCGCGAAACTCTATTCCTCCGGCTATTATTTAATTACTACGGCCGCGCCTTTAACTTCTCGTTTAATATTATAAGGGAGCTTCTTTATTACTTTATAGCTAACTTAGTCCGGTTTATCCTTACCGATCTAGCCCGATCGGCGTTTTCTTTCTTTATTTCGGCTACCTTTTTCTTAGTTTCGTCCTAGCCCTCCTAATTAAGGAAATAATAAGAAAGCGGGCGCGTCTTAAGGATTAATTAGGTATCTTTCCTCTACCTATACGGTATAGAGGTTTCCCTCGACTAAAAAGCCTTAATCCTTTTTAGTCCGGAGGGAGGGAAGGAACGCGTTATAATCTTAACGAGGTTATTATAACGGAAGTTTACGTCCGTTAATACGAAGAAGTAAGAGGGATTAGGTACTAAGGTTATAAAGGAACGACGGATTTCGGCTTATACGATAAACCGAACGAAGGATTTACGGCTAAGGAATTCGCCGATCGGCGTACTTTAAACGGATACTATAGCGTTAATAAGGTTAATTTACTTTTAGTAATCTACGGCTTACCGAAGACGTTTAACGATACTAACCCCTCCCTTTAAAACTCGAATGTTATAAAATTATTCTACTACCTCGGCGTATTTTCTTATAGTATTAAGGAAATCGAGCTCCTTATTTTCTTAGGCTTAACGCGCGACCTCGATCGGTCGTTTAAAGATAAGATACGGTAGAATACCGCTTTAAAAACCGTAGCTATAGCTATCTTATTAATCTATTAACGCGATATAGTAGGTAGACTAAGGGATTATGCCGGGCTCGAGGCTACCGTTTCCTTAAGCTTACTATAATTAGCCGAGCGCGTACGCCGTCCGATCGAAGGCGCCGTCTTTAACTATATTAAAATTATATAGTTTCCGAAGCTTAGGAAGGTATAGCGCTACGGCGAAGTAGGCCTAGGAGAACTTCGTAGGATCGGTAATAATTCGTTCGGGGTTTACTAGATCCGTATGGATCGTAAAAACTAAAATAGAAGCTAGGTTATCGAGGAGGTATCGGCGGGTTAGGAAATCGAACGATTCTACCGATCGATAACCTATCATTTAATACGGATTTACTTCGAAGGCCGCCTTCTTACCTTCGAAATCGTAACTTATTATAATATAGAAGGTACGGATATCTTCGTTAATAAGGTAATCGTAATAAGCGATATAAACGAAAGAGTTAGCTAGGGCTACTTTCGTTTACTTCTACTACTATTAGTCCATGGTTCGGAGCCGATTAGCGGATAACCGGAAGGCCCCTAATAGGCTATATCGGATCTTAGCTCGATCTAGCCCTTCCCCGAATCGTAGTTATCTAAAGTATTAAGTTAATACTCCTTTATATTATTCTAGTTATCTTTACTACTATAAATCTCCCGTAGGAGTTCTATTAAGTCGGCTAGATCGGTACGACGTATGTCTCTATAAACGGAAGGAAGGGAGAAGAAGGGGGGGATTCCGGCGGAGCGGGAGGAAGATATAATAAAAATAAAAATAAAAGAATTAAAGGAAAGGGAAGAAAAAATAATAAATTAAATATAAAAATAAGAATTTAAATTAATAATAAGAAAGGTAGGCTAGAGATTAATAAGAATATAATAATTATAGGGAAAGGGATTTTCGAAATAGGATACCTAAAGAGGAAAAAGAGAGGAAGGGAAGGAGACGTATTAACGATATAGTTAGATATATCTTTACGGTTAACGCTTTAGGAAAGCGCGTTTCCCCGTATACGTATAAAGCTATAATAAAAGACGCGTTAGCTTATAGCTTCCTACTATATACTCTTAGTAAAGTAATAAATACGTACGTTCGTAGACTCGTAATTAAACGTAGGCTAAGGTAGGTACTATCGAGACTCTCTTAAGTACGGTACTTACGACTTAGGTAACGTATTCGATTCTCTCGTTTTCGTCCGACCTTTCCTCTTATTTCTCGCTATTTTACGGTTTTAATCTACTTCCTTTTTTCCATTTCCTAGGTTTTCTATCTTCGTTTTAATTCGTTTTTCGATTTTTCTTAATTCTAGATTTATAATTTCGTCGTTCCTATCTTTCTCTTTCTTATATATATATATATAATAAACCCTATTATCTAAAAATAACTCCTTAAATTAAACCAGGCGACCGTTCTTAAGTTACTCGAGTAATTAAAGGCTACGGGAATTACCGACGAAGAGATTACTAGGGCGTTTAAGAAGGCTAAGGAGAATAAAAAAAAGGCCGTAACGTATTAACGGGTTAAGTCGATACCGCCGCCGGTAAACCTAATAAATAAGTAACCCGACGAATCCTTCCGCCGCTTACCTTTTACCGAGGAGTTCCGGGACGTTAATCGGCTAATCCCTAAGCCTTAGTAGGTACCGTACGCCCTATACTTCCGCTCGTTAAACTAAAGCCCGAAAGTAATTATCGGCCGGTAGTTCCGGGGCATCGAAAGGATTCGGATAATAAATTAATAACGCTAAGTATATAGCTCTTAATATTAATAAGATTTATTAATCGAAGGTTATATTAATTAATAATAAGATAATTCGTAACGTTCGGTTTTATTTTCTAGATAAGCCGGTAGCCGGCCGGTATATCGTATAGGAGATTATAAGTAAGGACTTTTAGGAGGTTACCTACCTCTAGAGCTACGTTATATCCCTCGTTCGTTACGTTTAATCCTTTCGCCGCCGGACGTTATTTATAAAGATTAATAATAAGGATACGGTTAATAAGTATTTCCGTCGATTAGCGACGGACCTTCGTTACGTTATTAGCTTATTCGTTTAATAATATAAGGTACCTAACGAGGTATCTTATTAGTACTACGAACGCCGGCTTGCCTTTTCCGATACCGCTAAATACGCGGATATATAGCCTTTCTTTTCCTACCGATCCTTAGCCCCCGATCGTATCTTTAAGTATTCTTACGGTATCTACCTCTTTTTTATTAACGGGATACGTTATAGATTCCGGGACGAGCGGTTTACCTACCTACGGATAAGGATAGATCGTAACCCCCCTCTAATAGAGGATCTAAGCTAGGCCTTATACCCGCTTATAATACGGATAACGAAGAAAGAATTACTAGCTATAATAAATTCGAAAATTACTACGTTCCGGAGGTCGGGAAATAAGTAAGTTTTTAGTTTTCTTAATAACTAATAAGTAAAAGATAGGATAAGAAGGTAAAGAGGAAAAGAGAGGTATTAATCGGCGGATATACGTTACTTCTAGCTTATTTTTAAACGCGTATTCTTTTTCTATCCTTTTTCTTTTGCTTTTATTAATATGAATTACTTTCCTTACTTTCCCTTTAAATACTAAAATATACCTATATTAAAATATAATAATTACGTAATATTAGGATATTAATATCCCGGATTCCTAACGATAAACGCAAAGGATAACTTATTTAAGTATAGGAACGCGTTAATCGGCGTTAATAATCTATGGAAATATACTTTCTTTTAAGGTAAAAGATAAGGGAGGGCGTATCTATTAGTATTATGATTTAAGGTATTAATTTCGTATATAGACTACCGGTTTAATAACTATATAGGAATAACTTCTTTCCTTTCCTACTTAAGGAAGCGATTATATATTAAGTTCCTAGGCTTTATTATTCTTCGATCGGTATAGGTAGGTTATTTTAAGGTATTATAACTTTATCGTATTATAGTAGGAGGGTTATTTATTAAATCGGATCGATCTTCTTAGTCCGGGTTTATCGTTAGGTATAACTTCGTATCCTTTAAGCTTTCTATTTAATATTTTTATTATAATTCGTACCTTATCGTTTAGGGCTAACTATTCTTCTTTTTCGTCGTCGATTACCGAAGGCATAGGCTTTAGGCCTCCTTTAGCTTAAGGGTCGTTAGTAATCGTCGATTCTTAGTCCTTATATTTAATCGGTAATAGGCGTATAATTTATTCGTCCTCCTCCGGGTTTTCTAGCTCTTAAAACCCGTTAATATCTTAAATAAACATCCGTAGTTTATAGCCTAAAACTAGGTATAGTAGCGTAACTTTATCCGGTTCTTTAAGCTTATAACGATTATAGCCTAAATTTTCGGCGATTAAATACGGTTTTTTCTAGTATTACTTTAGTTTTACGGCTATCGACTTATTTATATATCGTAACGTATCGTATAATAGCACGAGGTCGTCGGTTTTTAGGGGCTCTTTTCGTATCCGGGAAGCGTTCTTTTCGTCCTAATACCGGGTAGCTTCCTTATATTTAACCGCTAAAACCTTAATTACGGCTAATATATCTTCCTAGCGTTTTTCGATTAGTCGTACGTGTATAGCTAAAAGCGATTCTCGGTCCGGGATATTCTTTTAATTTATAATACGTTAGGTTAAGATAACGGTTTCTATCGGAATAATAGCCTTACGCTTATATATTAATTCGTATAGCGATATTCCGTATAAACGCGTTAAGGTCTTATTTATTTATATAATTACCCCTAGTAAGTTCGTTTACTTCCGATCGCTACCGTTTATACCTTTTATAAGGCCTTCGCGAATTACTTTATACTTAACCTCGATTATATCCTAGAATTACGGAAAATAAGTAGTACCGACTTTAACTTTAGTACCGACTAGCTTCGTTACTTTACGGACCTCCTTTTTATTCTCGGAATTATTATTATACTTAATTATTAGGGGTACGCCGTACTATAGGAATATCTATTCCTAAAGGAACTTAGCGATCGTCTTAGAATCTATCTTTTTAATGACTCGGGCTTCGAGAAAACCGGATAGTTCGTTTCGTACTTCGATTATTACGATAAATCCGTTATTTATTAATATATATTATACGTTTATTACTTCGTAAGTAAGAACGTTAATTAACTCGTTATATAAGGCGGGGTCGACTTTCCGGATATTATTTTCTTTTTAATATTTAAAATATAATTTAACTTTTCGAGCGACGTATTTAAATATACCGCGCTAGTAATATAGTTTAGTTATCCGATCGTAGGTCGAAGTACGTTTTCTATGGCCGAAATCTTCGTAGTAATCCTTAATTATAGCTTTACGTAATTTCTCCTAATCGATAACTCGTCGTATATCCTTATATTTCTCGGGCTTCCTTTATAGGATATCTTCCGAAACGACGTATTTAAGCGCTTCCTTTTTAAACCGGGTCTATCGCTTTTAATACCTTATTAATCGGTTATTTCTTAATCGGCTAGGTAGTTAATATCGCGTAAGAAACGTTATTATTTCCTACGACTTTATCGATTATTCCTTCGGCGGTTATAACGGTAGGGCTTTATCGCTAGATTATTCGACGACGTTAAGTAATACGATTATATTTACGTATATTATATTAAGCTATATATTAATAAAGTCCTTTATATCGCCTTCTTATTAATCGTCGTCGTCGTCGTTTAGGCCGCTAGGTTTACGTAAGAGATTATCCGTAGCGGAATATCTTTTACCGGGTATATATTAAATATCGAAGTTAAATATCTTAATATAGGCTATTTATTTAATAAGGATAATACCTAGGAGACTAGAGAATCCGTTATTAAGCTAGGCGATTAATACTTTAGCGTTAGTTTTAAGTACGAAGTAAATACCGTAAAGGTAGTTTCGAAGCCGTCGGAAGGACTTAACGACTCCTAGATACTTTCGTTTCGTAGCGTCGTAATTTAACTCCGCCCTTCTTTAGATCCCTAACTCGTATCTCGAGGGTTTAAAGTTACCTTTATCGTTATCCTAACTTAATACGTAGTCTTAACCGTCTTTTAATGCGTTAACCTTTACTCGGATTAATTATTCGATAATATAGTTTAAAATAATTAATACTAATACGTTAATAAGAGTTATTTTAAGCGAATTTATAATATATTATTAATCGATATCTTAAATAAAGTATACTTTCTTACGTATTAATACTAAGAGAGGTTTAGCGACTATAGCGTAGTAATCGATTTATATTCTAAAGAAAACCGTAATACCGATAAAAGACCTTATTTCGTTTATATTCTTATATAACTTTTACTTTAAGATCTTAATTATCTTCGCTTCCGAGGACTTCTTATCGTTTATACCGTATAGATATCCGACGATTACCGTATTATCTTTATACTAAGTAAACTTAACGGCGATAGTAGTAGTACCGGTTAATTGGAAATTTAGGAGAACGGCGTCGATATTCTTTAAGTACTTTAAGATAAAGCGTTATATTCCCGGAAAAGCCTTCTAGTTATCGTATCTTAATATTAATCCTTTAATATTAACGTCGTCGAAGAAAGGCTCGTACTTAATAAGGATTAAATCGTAAAACATTCGTATAACGGCTCGGAAAAAAGCGGTAATTAATTTCGTCGCGTCCTATAGTAGAGTCGTTATACGTAAAAGGCTAATAAAAGTAGCGAACGTAGTTAGGTTACGGCTCGTTTCCGTTAACGTTACTTAGTCGTACCTAGAGAAAAAGTCGACGATTATAAGGATTAGATATATAGCGAATTCTTAGGTAAAGGAGTCTTTATTTCGGGATAGGAAGGCGTCGCGAATAATTTAGGCGTTAAGTTTTATCGTAAAGATAATAAGTCGTAAATTATTATCTTTCTTCTTAACTACGAATTACGTATTTCGATAAGGACCGTAACTTTCTTCTAGGATTCCGTTCTTTAGTTATATACCTAAGACTTCGATTATTCGTTTCTTAAGGGGTATTAGGATAAGGATATCCTTATCTTATTAGGCGTTATATAATACCGTTTTAATTTTATAATCGGGGTAAACCTTAGGTCGGATTTTCCCGATTTTAAAGAAATCCTAGGCTAGGGCTATCTCTCTTCGGTATATGATCTTAATAAATACGTCTTTCTCTTAATCGGTTAGTTCCGTATTTAATAAACCTATTTTAATAGCGTTAAGTCTTTTCGTTATTAATCTAATACCTTAGGGGTTACTAGCGAATCTTAATATAATATTTTTATAGGGTTTATCGCGTTATAATATATCTAGTGGCTCGTACTTCGACTTAACCTCTCTTATTATTTAATCCTTTTAATCGAATATTCCTAGCGGTATTTAATCGTTTAACGGTACGTTATTTACGGGTTAAACTTTACGCGACTTAGGCTTATATATAGTATTAATTAAAAACGTACGTTTAGCTTAGTATGTTAATTCCGAAATAAAGGCTAGGTTTCGCTTATATTATTTCGACTCTTACGTCGTATATCGAATTACCTTCGTAACGGCTTTATTAAAGACGTAAAGGAATTCTTTATCGCTTAATCTAACGATCGCTTTATTTTCCTTATTTAAACTAAGTTCGAAGGCCGATAAGTCCTTAGCGTCGAAGATAAGTATTACTTTTATATCGTCGTTATAAAGGCAGGCATAATTAATTTTAACTTAAAGGCTAGTATCGGTTTCTAAATACTCGGCTAGGAACGCGTTTTTAGGCTTATATACGTTATTAAAGCGGCTTAGGATATTAATGGTATCTAGTTTTCTTAATCGCCGAGTATAAGGCTTAGTAGCGTATCGCTTCTTAAGTTAATAGCGAGAGAGATTATTATCCGGGCCGAGCTAAAGTTAACGGTTCCTATAAAGGTACTTCCGTCGAATTCGAGTTTTATACGGGATTAAAAGATAAAGTTTATACTAAGTAATAAAAGGTAATTAACGAACCTATCTTTAACGACGTAGATCGATAAGCGAAGGTAATAATCGATAAGCTAAATAAAACCGTCGATTATTCCTATATATAAGGTCTTTATAAAGGATTTAAAACCTCGCTATATCGCCTTAGTACCGGTTATAAGAAGACGCTACTTCTTTACGTAACTTTCTACGATTATATTGAACTACGTCCCTATATCGATTACCGTAAATACGAGAGCTTCGTTCCCGTTAGGTCCTACGTTAACTATTAGCTTAGGAAAAAGCCGGATATAGTTTTTAATATCCTTTGCGATAATAAAATTTACCGTTATTTTACTCGAAGGATTAATAAACGAGGCGGTAGTTTATAATACGTTAAGTATTTTAACGCTTTCTTTCCGATCCTTTTATACCTATTCCTTTATAATCTTAATAACCTTAGGTTAACTTTCGTTAATCTTTATAACGCGTATCGTAAGGTACTTAATTACTTATTTTAAAAACCCGGGTATAAACTTAATTAGGTCGTTTTACGAAACCTCGAAGCGTTTTTTATTATTCTTATTAATTTTATCTAGCTAAAACTCTTTTAATAGTTCGTTAATAATCTTCGCTTTCTTAACTAGGTCGTTCGTATTTAAAGTAGCGTTTTTACTAGCTTTAATCGATCTACGCTTAAGTTATAACGATAGGACCTCTATATCCTCTTAATCAGGTACTTCTCTTTTAATATACTTACCGTTAGAACCTCTAGCTCGCTTAACTACGTTAACTTCGACTAAGTCCGTTTTAATAATACCTTTATAATAATAAATACCTTCGTCGTCGATAAAACTCTTAGTTTAATTATAACTTAAGATCCTAGTCTCGTATAATTCGTAGTTATATTTACGTTCGATTATTTAAATAACGTTAATTTCCGATATAGCTCTAGGTATTTCTTCCTACTTCGGTATTATATCTTCGTTTTTAAAGTATCGTAAATCGAGGGATATAAGCTTTAACTTTCCGGCTAAATAATAATATACTATCCTACGTACTTACTCTAGAGATTCCTTACTTTAATATACGTAAAATAAGATATAATAAGCGATTAGTTCTTTTTTACGCTTAACTTAGGTAATAATCGATCCTAGGACTAGTATTAACTCTAGCTTATCTAGGTTTCCGTTCTCGAGGTAGTATAGTTACTTATTACTCCTATAGTAGAAACGATTCTACGTTATATCCATTAATAGCGGGTAGCGGCTATAGTTATAAAGCCGATCGAAAGTATTATAAAATTAGTATTCGAATTTCCTATAATTACTCGTTTAAATTAATGGAATCTTATTACGTATACCTCGGTAGTTTAATATAATATTACGTTTAGAACTTATTAAGGTTCTTTTATTAATTTATAGGTTATAAAGACTTAAGTTCCGAACCGCGTTTACTAGGAACGGGTTTTCTTATTAATATTATTAATCGGCGCCGTACGTATCCCTAGGGCTATAAGAGCTACTCTTTTAACGGTAGTTCTACGAAGTTATCTTTATCTTTAAAGCGTTAAGTCGGTTATAGAAAGCCTATATATTAGCTTCTTAACTAGTACTTAGGTAGCCGTAAGAAGGTTTAGGCTACGAGGAAGGCGGTAGTAAAGGCATTTAAAGGCTAAGAGTCGTTAATCGTTAAACTATCTATATTATAAGCTTCTCGGGCTTCTCGAAAGTTACTATCTTTTATTATCGTCGTTCCTCGGCTTAGATTTTATCGGTAATTTATACTACTATACGACGTTCCGCTTACTTATAAAGCTAGATATAAAGAATCCGGTAATCGATATTTCCGATCTTATTATAGTTATAGTTTTCCGTCTTATAGAACTTTATAATTAACGATATCCGGAATTTATCGGTTAAGTATCCTACTTTTTAAGGAAGCTTTCCGTTATCGTTTACGAACTTAAAGAAACGTTTATAGTTTATAAGATACGTAAAAATCGCCTTAGGATTATTAATTACGTTACCTCGTTTTAGTTATACGAGTTTACGTTTAACGTTAGCTTAACTTAGTCTATCGGTAATTTTAAAACGATACTTTAGGGTTATAACGATAACTCTTTAGATCGTTTAATCCTTCGTAACGTTATTAATACGCTCCTTAATAGTTTTAGTCGTAATTTATTCGCCGATCTTTTTAATTTTATCGTCGTCGCTTATACGGTAACGGTTAAATAATCGATCTACCCTTTCTAGCTATTAGGTTATATTATATTCGTTAAACTTAAGCCTAGCATAATCGGTAGGGTTAGGGAATCTAATAGCTAGTATTACGATAATCGGGATAGCTACCGGTATATTCTAGTTACTAGAGGCCTCGTTATTATTATTCTAAGATAATGCTATAAGGATTAGCGGGATAAGTATAGAGCCGCGGGTAAGGGGTAGCTAAGTAAGAGTTTTATCGTCGTCCTCCTCCTCTTCGGGCGGATATAAGGGCGGAAAGCTAATATCGACTCTTAAGGTTTTTATTAGTAATTTAATCTTTATTACTTTAGGTCCCGATAGCGATTTATTCCGTTTCCTAGCTATATATTCCGTTTAGTTTAATAATACGAGGTATTAAGTAAAAAGAAAGATAGTAAGGGTTTTATTATCTAATATAGGGGTAAAGGTATAATAACTATTATCTATATCCTAATACTTTTCCTTTAATATAGGTATGTTATTATTTATTATATTATTCCGATCGATAAGATCCGGGTATTATACGAGCTTTTCTAATCGGCTAACGCCTAATTAAAATACGATACGTATTCCTTAGACTAATAGTTTAATTATTATAAATAAGTCGACGATAATTCCTTTTATTAAGGTTTAGAACTCCTAACGTATAACCTTCGTTAAGGTAATACGTATAGGAAATAAATCCCGAATAAAGGATCGCGTTAGATACGATACCGGTTATAGCTATAAGCCGGTTTCGATTTAACGGAAGTTATTTAATAATATTAGCGGTATTACCGCTAGGCGTCGTTTTACGCCTATATTAATACTTTTCGCTATATTAATTATTAGTTAGTAATATAAGGCTAGCTTATATATAGATATACCTATTAATTCGACTTTAGTTCCGTTTCCCTAATTCTTTATATTTACGTAGTCTTATTAATATTAATTCCTAATTCTCTTTAAAACTATCGGTTATTAGTAGCTATTAATCTATTAATTCCTATCTATATTATTAATATAAATATTTATATTATATCGTATATTATATCGTCGAGTTATTATACCTAGGTATCCTAAAATACCTTTAGTATAATGAGTTATTAGTATTTATATATTTAATTTATATCGATTAATAAGTTTAGAAGGAAAAAGAAGCTATCGTAAGATCGGTTAAGGTATAATTATTATTAGCCTTTATCCGCTTTTAATATTAATAAGGAAATAACGGGTCGTATAGGTTATTATAATTTATATTAAGGCGTTCGTACGTCTTCTATATAGTAGGTAAATAACTATAAGGAGGTTGCCTTAATCGCTATAAGCTTTATTTATTCGCACGAGATATTCTATATTATTAGCGGTTCGGGAAAGCGGTTAATATCGAGGGCTAAATACTATCCCTAATAGCGGTAGTTTTACGACGAAAGTTCTTCGGGTTTTACGGGTTCCTCTATATAATAAATAAATAATTATATAAGGAATATCTTAATCGGTATAAACGCGGTTTAGTCGTCGTATTATATCGTAATATCGATAGCTTATTAGCATGATAAGTATTAAAGGCTAAGTAATATTCTAATAATAATAGTATCGTTATAAAAGTTCCCGGGCTTATACGTATCTTCCTATAGTAAATAAATAACTATAAAGCGGAATACTTTATTTAACGTAAAACGCGGGCTACTTCGCGGGTTAAATAACGGTACCGACGGCGATCGGTATCCTTTAAATCCTAGTAGCGTAATAGAAACTCCGTAGATTAAAGGTTAAAGGGTCGAAAAAGTCATAGGGTAGTCGCTATTAAGGAGGAGTAAAGCGTACGCGATATTAAAGACCCGGATATATTTACTCGAAAGTATACTTTATCGAAGACTATAGTACGTACGATGGTCCAAGATAGATAGAACTAATATCGCTATATTAATCGAAAGGCAAGGAATTTGATGTAGTTATCGTATCTTAGTTATGCCCCTTAGTCGTAGAGATATAGTAGTCGCTAGCCCGAAGGCATAAGAGGTAAGGGGAGAAAAAAGGTAAAACGTAAAAGCTATTTATTCGGCTAAGCGGTACGACGAAGTAACTTAAGCGCTTATAATTAAAATAGATATATTAATCGGAGAACGACGAATCTAATAATAAAAACGAATCTTTAATTAAAGCAAAAATAGTAAAGATAGTAATTTAGTTAGGTAATAAATTAGATGATAAGTATAGTATGTCCCGTACTTACGGGAGCTATGGTTACTCTATATAGGTATAAGGCCTATCGTAACGTATTACGTAATGCATTAAGAGGGCATGTCTTACCGTACTACTATACTATAAAAGGGTTATCCTAATTAATATAAACGTAGTTTAATCGTCGTATTATATCGTAGTATCGATAACTTAAAGGCGTCGTTAGTATTTAAAGGCTAAACGTTATTCTAATAGTAATAATATCATTATAAAAGTTCCTGGGCTTATACGTACCTCCTTATAGTAAATAAATAACTATAAAGTAAAATACTTTATTTAACGTAAAACGCGGACTACTTCGCGCATTATATAGCGGCGCCGATAGCGATCGGTATCTTTTAGATCCTAATAGCGTAATAAGAACTCTATAGACTAAAGGTTAAGGGTTCGAAAAAGCTATAAGGTAGTCGCTATTAGAAAAGAATAAAGCGTACGCGATATTAAAGTCCTTGATAAACTTATTCGAAAGTATACTCTATTAAAGACTATAATACGTACGATGGTCTAAAATAAATAAAACTAGTATTACTATATTAATCGAGAGACGAAGAATCCAATATAATTATTATATCTTAGGTATACCCCCTTAATCGTAAAGATATAATAGTCGTTAGCCCGTAGGTATAAGAACTAAGGAAAGAAAAGGAACTAAACGTAAAAGTTATTTATTCGGCTATAGCGGTACGAGGAAGTAATTTAAGCGTCTATAATTAAGATAGATATACTAATCGGAGAACGACGAATTTAATAATAAAAACGAATCTTTAATTAACGTAAAAATAATGAAGATAGTAATCTAGCTAAGTAATAAACTTAATAATAAGTATGGTATAGCCCGTACTTACGAGAGCTATAGTTACTCTATATAGGTATAAGGCCTATCATAGCGTGTCATGTGATGTATCAAGAGGGCATGTCTTACCGTACCACTACACTAGCTGCCGTTTTTAGCTAGCCGATCAATTGATTACAGCTATTTATAGCTATAATCTAGATTAATCGACATAAGGCTAGTTATTGGCAGTTAGGTAGCCGTTTTCGTGCCTCTATCACAGCGTGCCTGCACTGCTCCTATTCAGTAGTTAAAGGCGTATAACGCCGTTAACTAGAGGGTATATTATATAGAAATTATACATTAGGTTGCTCTTCTTCGTTACCTACCTTAGTAATAAGAGCTTTTATATATACGTTCTTATTACTTCTATTCCTTTAGCTAGTTCTTAGATAGAATAAGACCTTTTTCCTTCCTTTTACTCCTCTCGTTACTTGTAAGATAGCTCCTCGCACGCGCTCTCGCATACGTAGCTTCTTTGTCTAGCTATGTAACAAATTCTAAAATAAGAAGCTTTTTATATAGCTCGTTTTATAAGTACCATATGTTACATGGTAACAGGCTACCCCCCTACGAGGCCATCTGTCTCTAATTAAAAAACGCTAAAACTAACTTATTCTAATTATATCGTTACTCTTTAACTTTGAAGCTATTTAAGAATACTATAAATCTAGTTTATATAAGTCTTTACTTTTAATTATGCGTTTTCCTAGTTTTAATTAGCCGTATATTAAGGTACATATTATAGGCTAAAACTAGCAGTAAATATAAATATATAGCTATAAAGTATTACTTGATTAATAGAAATAAATACTAATTAAACCTCTATTCAATAAACTTCTTTTGCTATAAAATCTCTTTAGAAGGATCTTCTCACGTTTATTATATAATTTATTATTTAGAAAGGCGTTTCGATATATCGTTTAGCTATTATATATAGCGTTTTATAAACTACGCTAGCTGTTAAGCTTTAGGATAGGTAAGCGTAATTGAAGGTATAATTATAATAACGCTTAATAAATAGGTAAGAGGAATATTAAGGAGGAGCAGAGCGTACGCGATACTAGAGACCCGGATATGTTTACTCGAAAGTGCACTTTATCGAAGACTATAGCACGTACGATGATCCAAAACGGATGAAACTAATATCGCTATATTAATCGAGAGGCAAGGAATCTAATGTAGTTATCGTATCTTAGCTATACCCCTTAGTCGTAGAGATATAGTAGTCGCTAGCCCGAAGGTATAAGAGATAAGAAAAGAAAAGGAATAAAACGTAAAAGTTACTTATTCGGCTATAGCGGTACGACGAAGTAACTTAAGCGCCTATAACTAAGATAAATATATTAATCGGAGAACGACGAATCTAATAGCAAAAACGAATCTTTAATTAAGGCAAAAATAACAAAGATAGCAATCTAGCTAGGTCGTAAACTAGATAATAAGCATAGCATATCCCGTACTTACGGGAGCTATGGTTACTCTATATAGGCATAAGGCCTATCGTAGCGTGTCACGTGATGTATCAAGAGGGCATGTCTTACCGCACCACTACAATATCTTATGATATAAACTTTACGTTAAGAAGAGCTAGGATTGATTTTTAATTATAGCATTATTTGCTGAATTACGTAAGATATCTTAAACGCGAACAGCGATTTATAGCTTTTTAATAAAAAATAACTTTATAACTTTTTAAAGCCTAATTTCTTAATTACGTTAAAGTCCGGGCGTAAAACTAAAGCTTCTCGCTTTAACTACTTTAATAAAAGAATTATAAATTAGTATTTCAATGTCCTGAAAGCCGAATACGGCTGGATATAACCTTATCTTACCTTTAACGTCGATAAGGAAGGAATTATATTTAGTTAATGTAAGTACCCTCTTCTATTATTATCTTTCCGTTTTCCGTATTATCTAAGGTATTAAAGCTCGATGGCTTAATTCTGGAGAGTTTAAATATTAAAAAAGCGATTGTTAAAAACTTTTAGATTAGAACCTAAGCTTTGTTTATCGGGTATATTAACGCTATGGGCCTTACTTTTGACCGGGTATTATCTTTAAAGAAAAGGAGCTCAAAATTACTTAGTTTATAGATTAATTTATAAATATTGCCGATTAATACTTTATGACTTTAAATAACAGCTAGTCAGATAACTACATTGCATTAAAGTAGCTAAAGGAGGTATTTATTAATATAACGGATAGTTTTCTTTTCTATGAATTCAACGCCTATTTATTAGTTTCAAACGACTATAAAAGCTATATTATTATTAATCTATCTATTTCTTAATTGATTAACGTTAATTCCGTACTTTTAAGAAGGTTTTTCCTTTAAAAAAAGTGCGTATTATTAACGTATTACGATCTTGAGATAAGTCTATAGCTACTTATTTTCGATATAATATTAACTTCTATTTCTTATCAACATATATCTTTAACGACTTATAACCACTTCATAACAGCTTATTTAACGCTTTTAAAATAGTCTATAGAAAGTATTTAAGTTAATTATATTTCCTAATAAATACCGTACTGAGTAATAAGTTAATCCTTTCATGTTATTTATACGTGGTAAAAATCAACGCCTTTACTAAAAAGATTATTTATACTGATTTTTGGGTAATTAAAAATTAATTAATAAGCTATTATTCTATCCGGAGGACAGTTATAATACGTCAAACCCCTTGTTATGTTAATTAATTACGGGGTTAAATACCCCTATAAATACCTCTGTAAATGCGGCATCATTTAGGGAATACTTTATTTTTATTAGCTGAAAGTTCGTATACGCCGCTTTAATTAGTTGAAAGTTCGTACAGCCTATTTAAAAGAAATGCATCTAATAAAACCGTAGCATACCCGTCTATTACTATTTATTCATTAACGCGTGGATTTCCTATCTATTTTAATCCTATTTATATATAGATTAATCTGGGTTAGTTTCTCCCTATTTAATCTAGGTCAGTTTCTCTCTATTCAATCCAGGTCAGTTTCTCCTTATTCAATCAAGAATCGATTACTAATCAATACCTTTTCGCAGTTTAAACGTCGATTCCTACTTACCTCTTTTTCCGTAGCCTTCGGAGAGGTTCTAGGTTTTCGGTACGAACACTTAGAGAAGCACAGAGTGCTTCAACGTATTTTAATAAATAATTTAATATAAATTAAAAATTTGCTATATATAATTTCTTATGTTTTTTTAAGAGTTTTTCTATAATAAATAAAATTAGTAAACGTAAAAGTCGTTATTAAATAAACTAAGTATACTTTTCATATCTCTCTATCCTTCAAATAAGTTAGTATTTTTAGCATAAACATTAAAAATAAGTCTAAGCTATTCTACTTCGCAGAATAATTCATGTATTCTTTTAATTTCGCCTTTTTTCTTATTGTTAATTATTAAATTATTATCTCAAGCCTCGGACGGCTATTTTCTTAATTAGTATTTACATAACAATTCTCTAGCTATTTACCTTCTCTAACTTAGCTTGCTTTTTTGTGCTCAGCAGATACGTTCGCCCTTAAGCCTTATTAAGCCCCCTGCAACTCATTCGTCATTATGTGCAGCCTGTTGGCGTAGGGATATCTGCTTCCCTTATACCCACCGTACGTGCAGTTCGTATGCTGTTAGAACTCGCCTCAACTTACCTTGATGTCTGCCTCCTACCCGATCCTGCCTCCTAATTGAGACCCTGTTTATATTCTGTGACCAGCGCCTTTCTGCCTATAGCCAGCAAAGTGAGCTGTGGCTATGACAGGTTGAACCGCGTGCGTGCGTCTGCGCACTTCAGCTCCACCTACCTACGTCGTCGCCTCTAACCCCCTCAACAGAACAACGATTAGGACTCGTCTGGCCCGGCATTTACTGCTTGATTCCGAGCCGCGCCTCGGAGAGGAACTCTATCAATCCCCAGGCCTACCTCCAAGTCACACTTGGGCCGGTTCGCTGTGCTTCGGCTCCAGGACTGTTGGATCCTTGTTCGGATCGGCGCCTACGCATCATTGTTGATTCAGCCTCACCTCCACCAATTTCGTGGGGAGGTATCTCCTACCCGAGTTCTTTGTCATTGCCCTACTTTCCATTCCCCGTCCACTATTTTAACTACCCTCTTGACAGACGTCGATTTGTTTGGTATAGCCTAGCTTTCTTTCCTCTCGTTCCGCCCTCTGTTTGTTTTTTCGTCTCCTTATTCTTCTCATCATAACTCTTCTTTTTCATCCTCCGTCCTTCGCCTCTTCCTTTTCGTGGCTGTTGAATGTGAATTTACTGTCCTTAGATGAGAGACGCTACGCCGCCCCCTATTTCCACCTCGGGATGCAACGGCAGGTAGATAACATGTCGTCCAGCTCGTCAGGAAAGGCGCCTAGGGTGCTTGCTTGCGTAAGTCGCTATACCGCCACCTGTCAGCTCTTGAAAGGCCTTCATTCTCACCTACAAGTCCCTACACAGGTCTTATGTCAGAGTAGAAAGATCAAATGTGACCGCAAAACCCCTTGCTCCAACTGCATTAAAGTGAGTTCCCTAATCCGAAGTCTCTATCTAGGTCGCCCTAACACTACAGCCCCTAAGGCCAATTCTACATGCACACCCAGCACACCGGCGCCTGCGCGGAAGAGGAGGCGGCCTAACCAGGATTTGCAGCAAAGGCTTGCTCGGTGTGAAAAATTGCTATCAGAGTATGCCACTGCAAAGCCCTCGGCTCCGTCCTCTACGGAGTCTCCAGGCCGGGATCAGAATTGGATGCCTACAGGAAAACTCATAGTTGATGACGGCGGCGTTAAGTTTGTAGACAGCTTCTTATGGGGAAGTATTCATGGCGAAGTAAGTCGTGTCTCTCATCCCCTGCCTTCCCCCTGGGCCGCTTTCGATTTTTATGCAGTTGCGCTTGGCAAACCTTTGGATTCTAATTGTCCCCAGCTAGCTGCGATGCGTGAAATACTAGAAGATGACGAAAACGCAGATGACCCGTGTACTCCGGCGGACTCGCAATCGCCGGATCCCAATACAGGCCTGATCCTGTCGGATACGTCTGATGCTAATCTGGAAGATCTGCACCCTATGCCGGCACATGTATTTTACCTGTGGCATATTTTTCTTGAAAGGGTCAACCCGTTGACTAAAGTGATACACGTACCCACAGTCCAGCCGCTTCTCGTTGAAGCTGCCACCAGTAGAGCCAACGTACCTAAGAACATCGAGGCGCTATTGTTCTCCATATATTCTATGGCTGTTGTGGCATTAGCGGAGGAAGAATGTGTAGAACGGTTTGGTTCAACGAAAGAAGAGGCTTACAGCCGATTTTCCAGCGGCTGTCGTGTTGCCCTCATGCGTATCGGCATCCTCAAGAATTACGACATGGTGGTGTTGCAAGCGCTGGTGATATATTTGGTACGCATGAAGGAGTACCCTACAGCAGCAGAGTCTGACTGACATGGCCCTCTTAGTTGTCTCTACCGGGTCGCTACGACCGTCATGCAGCATGGATTCTCAACGGCGTGACGGTGAGAATCGCGCAGAAGATGGGGCTTCATAGGGACGGCGACTTTCTCGGGCTCTCGCCTTTCGAGACAGAGATTCGGCGGCGGGTCTGGTGGCGTATCGTATTGCTCGATGCCATGTATGCCCTGATGTCTGGTCTAGGGCAGTCCCTCCTCCCGCGCTTGTGGGATACGAAGGAACCCCTGAACATTGATGACTCCGATCTCTACCCTTCCATGACGACAATTCGGCCTAAAGATAGCCCGACGGAGATGGTATTCTGTTTGATATGCTGCGAGGTGGCCAAGACCATGGTTGACACGCCAGAACTACACGCAGTCATCCTACAGAATGAGATGGGCTCGGAGACCACGGTACCCGAGAAAATCGAAAGAGCCAAAAACCGTGTTGACGAGTTAGACAAGGCCATCTCAGATATCCTCAGCAAATACAGCGACCTCTCGATGGGGCCCGTCCACATACTAGCTGCCGAGACTCAGTCGATTATGGTTGCTAAGCTGCGAGAACTGATTTGCCCGATGAGGGAACAACCAGAGTGGGGTACCGAAATTTTCACCCCAAAGGATCATTTATTCAAGCTGTCCCTCACAGCGGGGGAGCACATTTTGAAGATGTACCAGTTTTCCAAGACAGGAGGCGCCTTCCTATGGTTTGGTAAGTTTCCGTCTTCCAGGCAATACCCAACTAATGGGCATATAGTGAGGTCTCATTTCCAAATCGAAGTCTTCGTGTATATGGTGGGCCAGCTTAGCTGGCGCACGTCCGGACAGTTGGTAGAGAGGGCGTGGGCCGTTACCGAAGTCTCCTACGGGTACTATTCGGAACTGTACGATCTCTCGGTGAAGGGCCATACGACAGCCGCCATCTTGACGGTCCGTGCTTGGGAGGTTCGTGAAAACGTGCTGCGGGAGGCTACGGGAACCACTCCAGAACGGCCGGGCTACATACTCAAGCTTCAGAGTCTGCTACCACCTGATGAGGCCAAGCAAGCGCACGCCGACCTTCTGCCTGACTTGAAACACCTGAATGTCGGCACGGCAGAACCCACACAAGCAAGCGTCGATGTGAGTTGGGATCAAATGCTAGGGTTTATCGATGCAGGGTCCATCGAGTGGGGAGACATGTTTGGGCAAGCGCAGACGAATTACGGAGGCTTTGGAATGGCGTTTGGTGGCAATGGGCTCGGGTGGATGTAAAACAATCCCCCCCTTGCGGACTTTCAAAAACTCGGTCATCGCTACTCAGGCTATGCAGGATTTTATCCCACTCTGTCTTCACGTGATGGCTTGCCTGCTTTGTGCCGTACGACGGACGCGTTGCGGCTCGGTAGAAAGGACTGCGTGGAAGAAGAAATCCCTGTGGCCGAATTAGTGGGTAGCTGGCCTACTTGTAGCACGCGTTAAGCAGGCCACTGAGGTTGCGGAAGATCTGATATACTAATGTCCTCAAGCCTGGATCTAGAGTGTCGAGTCTGTCGTTTTCTGTGTGCTCGTGGAAGTGCTATTTAACGACGACAAGCCGACGGAGGCCCCCCCCCCCTATTGTGTATGTGCGTTCCGTCAGGATGAGTCTTGCCCCGAGGGCCTCCCCCCTCGCATTGTCCTCAAGCACGTACCTACTTCTCACGTCGACCCGACAGGACACACATACCTGGATGATGTGCCGCCGCACTTGTCTCCTTGAAGCTCGTTATTCTGTGGGGGCTAGAAACATGACGTGTCTTCGCTCTAGCATCTGGAATCGGTCGACAACAACCGTCACTCCGGTGGGCATCACCTGGGCAGGAAGAGGCAATGCAACGAAATCAGCATGTGAAGGAGATCCGACTATTCGGCTGCTTGGTTCCGTGTCCGTTGTTGCGCCGATGTTCCTCGTCCAGACAGCTACGTCACCCATCGTTAGATGAATACCACTCCCTCTTATACGTTCCATGATAATCTTTAGCGGCTGAGTCCCCGTCTTAGTTGTGGCCCAATCTTCCGGCAACGCTTTAGCAGACACCCATTTGTCCACACATATCGTCGACGCTGTCCGTACAGCTCCTTCATATAGAGGCCTCTCGTTCTTGTATCCCTTAGCGTTGCTGTTAGCCACACTTTTGCCACAGCTCTCATTGGTCGAAGCATCTAGGCTGGATATTGGCGAGTGCTGATAGTTCTGTATTATCAGCCTCTTACAGGGAGGGCGGACATGCCCTTCAGTCGCTTATCCCGTCTGTTTCTGATACTTAATCTCATTCCGACAGAGAGCAGCACTTCAACTTCTACATCATAGTATGGTTGGTTTCTTGGCATCGTGCTGTTCTTCGCCTCTACGACTTTTTGGGGTTTGGTACCCTTGGTAACCTCGAGAACCCAAGGTTCCGAGCCGTGCCGTCATCAAATGGCCAACCAAAAAGCAGAATTAGCTGCGGTCCTGTCAGAGCTGCCTATTCATACTTCACAGCGCGGGACGCTTGGCTTAAGTAGCTATCAAGACCAAAATCCGCGCCGAATGTTGATGGAAAGAATAGAGTCATAAAATAACAGGCACTGGACATTTTTGTGTGCGGCGTACTTGGGCATGATTCCCGTCGTGTTCGTCGTCGTCGTAGCCGGATAGATGCCATGTACCGGACCGGGAGGATCAAGAAGGAACATGATTTCGGGATGACAGTACATAATCGGACACACTGGCGGTCCTAGTTCCCTTGGAGAGATACAGTCGCGACCTCGGAGCCAGGCCACGGAGACGGGGATGTCGAGCAGATTAGAAACGCTGGTATCCCAACAGCTTCCAGTATTCGCCCATTCGAACCGATGCTATTTTATTAGAATAACGGGGAAACCCTGTAGGCACAAAACAACACCCCAGCCTATCAATTCGCATCGTGATCTAATAAGCTGTGAGGCATCGATTGCTTGATACTGCTACGATTAATGACTTAACATAGGGGCTGGCGTGCCCGCGTCGTCTCACGTCGCTCCGGGGTACATGTCTATAGCTTGCCATTGGACCTCGCATGACGCCGTTCCCGCCTATCTATGTGCATTTAAGCTGTAGACACGAACAGCGGGACAATTGGCGTAATTGTAAATAGACGACGGCCAGGGAAAAGAGGTGGCAGTTGTGGTTATAGCCGTCCCCCAACGTGAACATCCACCGTGTGCCGCTAAACCTCCGGAATTGACCTTATGCTCGATCCTTGAAACACTGAAATATCGCTACGTGCATACACCATCTCAAGTGTTGGTTGCTACCTCGAGAAGACGCGTTCCCTATCGTTAATGTACATTGTTCATAGCGAACAAAAACTCCGAACGCCTCCTCTACGTGGGTTCTATTTCCTCGCCTGGCCCGAATTGCGAGACCCAATGTTTTTCTATGAATTAGGGTCCAGATGGATATCGAGGTGATGTCGAATATTTCCAAATACAGACAACCGAGAACCAACGAGTAGCCTGGAGCCACAGGTACAGATGAGCGCTCAGCGGACAAAGCAGGTCTGTGTATCGCCTCCCGCTACTTCGTCCCAAGACCGGGCACCTTCTCACACGATAGCAAGGGTATCACACTTCCAACCACACCTTTGCCGAAGATGAGCGGCTGTGGCTTTGTCGGAGACATTATAGGCAATTCAATGGTTGTTAGGTTGCCATATGCCCGCGCCGAGGGGTTTACTGATGCCGAAGCCGACGCCGACCGCTGCCCCAACGATTAGAGCCACGATCAGTACCTTGACAATTATTCTGTTTCGGTTGCTGAGGCGAGCCATGCACTGACAGGACCTGTTGTTGATTTTGGCTGCTCGTGCTTTCTGTCGCCAATGCTCTTGTCCGGGCCAAACAGTGCAATCCGGCTGGGGGATGGTTGCGGTGGTTGTTTTGTTCAGGTGGTCGGAGGATCTAATCGGCATCATGGCCTCGGCGTCGGTGTCAAATCCATTGGGGGCTGATACTGAGCACGGTGTCGATGTGCTAGAATTATGGCGGCTCGTTTCCAGGTTCCTCTCGTGCGCGGGAGAAAGGCGTTGGGTGGAAATCGTCAACGGGCCAAATTCCAATAGCTTATGTTCGTCTACTCCGGTCGAAGCCATTGCCCAGCGATATGTGAAGCGGTGCTGACGCGTGCTAGGGATGTCGGATCCGGAGGAGAGATTTAAGATGCACGCGTGCCCAATTTCGGTGCCCAAGGCTCGAAGTGGACGAATAGCTGACGAGGTACAGGAGGGAAGTGCATATAGACTTATTCCTCGCTGTTCCGGAAAGTAGGCTTGGAGGTTAGGTCTATGCTAGGAAGGGTTTGAGAGAGAGAGGGAGGGGGAGAGGGTTAGTAGGACGAAAAGCTCCAGGCCGAATAATGCCTAGACCAGCAAGACGTCGCCAAGGGGGTAAAAGCCGTAGTCAACAACGTCTACCCTTTCAGCACATGGGAGGAGGGGGGGGGGTGGAAAGAGGGAGAGAAGGAGAGGGAGAGGGAGGGAGTTGTGCGCGCGCGCTGGATATGTTTCGGGATGGGGATGCTGGAGCCGGTTGGGATAGCTCGACGGATGGCGTTAATTGCCCCGGAATCAAGGCTCGGGAGGGAGAACGCGTGCGGTCCCGTCGCCTTGTCAAAAGAAGTCAGGCCGGTAAGTAACCATAACCTTGACATGTATGGCGATACTGCGGAAATGGGCTGCGTGCGCAGCACAGGGACTTGGCGGATGCAGGAACGTGTGCCTAGGAAACCGTATAGTTGAGGGTAGAAACGATGTCTCCCTAGAGATGTGCCTACGTGAATAAGCCATGTAGTGAGTGCAAGGGTGGTCTTGGACCGAGAGAAAGAGAGAGAGATACGCAGGGTAGGATCTTAGTGACTAGAACCTCCTGACCGGGGGGGTAGAGGGGGATCTTGCTGCTATGGGCGAGACGGAAGAGAGAGACGATATATTAATTACCCTTGACGTGATGCGGCCCAGAGGACAGAGTAGGAGATGAAGAACGAACAAGCGAACAATAAACCGACTTCATAGATGAGCCGGACGAGCTAGCAGATAAGAAGGTAGGCAGGCACAGTGACGAATGAATAGAGGGACGGGCAAAACGATTACGCAGCTTCAAAGAGGAATAGAGGTGATCTCGTATGTCATGTTGTACGTCGTATATCGTACCGAAGAACGAGCAGCACAGAACCTCTCAGCTGGCTGAATGAGGGCGCCCATGAAATGATATAGAGAGGAACGTAAATAAACGCGGGTGTAAGGCTGGTCCGGCCTGCCTTGGCATATTATGCCTGGGGCCCACTTTTCAGTAGCTTCTCAGCGTCTGTATTAGATGATATCTGCTACTAGCGTTGTGATTTTAGTTAATTATTCTAGTCTACTTTCAAAATAAAAATAAAATAAAAATTTAACAATGAATAAACTAACCTAAATATTTTTTTTTAATAAAATAAAGATGTTTAAATTTGAAAAAAGAAATTTAACTAAAATAATTAAAAGAAAATAAAATGTTATTATTATTTTTAAAAGAAAAGGGAGTTTTTAACTTTCTTTAAAACTTAATATATTGTAGTGGTGCGGTGGATCTAGGCCACGTAGCCTTTTGGATGTGTATTTATATGAGTCACGCACTTATATTTTCATCAGTTAGACTTAGACCTGTAGCCATCACGACAGCCATCACAGGTTACAGCATTTACTCGTTTCTTGCCATGCCTTTCTAGCTACCTTATTGCTTTCCCGTTTCTAGTCCTTTTCCCAGCTGCCGTTCTCAGCTGGCCGATTAACCGATTCCAGCTGTTTACAGCTGTGATTTTGGTTAATCGGCACTGGGCCAGTTGTTGGCAGTTAGGTAGCCGTTTTCGTACCTTTATCACAGCGTGCCCACGCTGCTCCTGTTCACTACGTAGCCTAGTCCCACCACACCACTATAATATTTAAGCTAATAATAAAGGAATAAAAGAAATAACTATTTATAAAGGAGATATTTTTCGTTTTATATAAACATTAAAGAATATATTAATAAGATCTCTTTTCTTACAGCTAGTTACTTTAAAAGTAGTCGTCGCTGGTTATATAGCCGCCTACCGGCTATATGGCCGGTATCTAGATTTTAAAAAGGCGCCGGTTACGTAATAAGAGTCGGGGGAATGAAAATCTGTAAAGTTACTATATAGTATTCGTACTATTCTGCTTTTTCTAATAGTACCTATTAGTACCTCCTCTAACCGTGGCTCCTAATACTAGAGAAGAAAAAGAGACCTTAAGGAAGTAATAGTACTTTAAGAGGCGGAGGGAGTAGCCCCGGGGACAGATAGCGTATCCCGAGAGACAGAGGTAGTACTTAAGGATACGATACGTATCTTAAGGCACGGAAAGGAAACGAGTTAGGTTATTATTACCAGACGTTAAAGAAAAGGAAGGTAAAGTATCTTTTTTTAAATAGGAGGAGGATTTTATATTTTAAGCTGTACTTATTATAAGGCCTTAGCTAACGTTAGGATATAGTATGTACTTAGCTCCTTAATATAATGCTAGTAGTTATAAGTACAACTTATAATAGTATACTTTTTGTTTTTTCTTCTCGCTTAGCTTTAAATCGTTAATATATGACTTTTATTTAGCGAATTGCTCCTGAAACCGTAATAGATAAATCCTTTTAAGCAGGCTATACGAACTTTTAACTAATTCAAACGCGTATGTGAGCTTTCAGCTAAGAATAATAATGTTTTTTCAAAATTTGTAAGGGTATTTATGAGTATGTTTAACTCTATAATTTATTAGCATGATAGAAAATCTAAGGTATCATAACTATATTCCTGATAAAATAATATAATCTTAATTAATTTAGCTTTCTAGAAAGGCTACCGGGCTTATACCTATAAGGTAAATCAAGAGAGTTACGTAGGTATTAAGATTACTTTACTAAAAGTAATAAAATACAAAAAATAATTTAAATCAATTAATTATTTAAAATGCAAGAAAATAAATAAAGGTAATATAAAGAACTTTTATATAAATCTTAAAAAGCTATAGACTATATTATATATGTAAATTAATGGCTTAGTTAAGTAAACAAGTCACTAGAAAAGAAGTAGGCATACATATATAGATAGCTCTCTACGTAATATTCTTTTTATAATTACGCTTTTATAATAGCTGCTGTAATAGTATAGTGAGACTAGACTATATAGCCTTTTTGATAAGTATTCATATAAATCTCACACTTAGATTCCCGTCGTTTAACCTTAATCTTATATACCTTTATAGTAAAGAATACTACTCCTTTGAACATGCTTTTTATTAACATCGCTATTTAGTTTTGTTTCTTTTTTCTAACTACGTTTTCAACTAGCTGATCAACTAATTATAACTGTTTATAACTATAATCTAGTCTGATTAGCACTAGGCTAGTTATTAGCAATTGCCTAGCTATCGTATATCTACTTTCACAGTGTGTCCACGCTATTTCTCTTTACTATTTAATATTAACAATAGCTATAAAAACTAATAAATCTATACTTATTTTAATACTTTTAAATAATAACTATTAAAATTGAAAAAGTCATTATGTTTATTATAAATAATAACAATAGCGTTTAATATAAAGCAAAATAAAGTTTTTAAATTATTAAAAATATATTTATATTTTTTAATATTTTATATATAATCTTTTTAGGTATTGCTAATAAATCAATATATATATGTATATATATTTAGATTTAAACTTAAATATATTAATATAAAATAAATAATACTCATAATATACTATTAATCTTGACATTATAAAAAATATATATATACCTACTATAGCTTCCTAACTACCTAGCGATGCTGTCTTATTAATTTCTACAATGTATAAAGCTAAAGCTTTGTCTCTACCTAAGGAGGTACAGTGGCCTGCTTAAAGCAATACAGGTACGTAGTATCATCTACCTCGGCCCTGCAATCATGGTACGTGTCCCATTCGTCCCCTTTCTAGTTCCGCTTGCTTAGCTAAATATATCATTCTGATAATTGCCACGAGAAATCAAGCATAGCTAGCTGACCCTAGTCAAGAACATGGACGGTCGTTATACATACGTACACATGCAACGGGCACGCGACGCCGATTTGTTTGAGGACTTCTGCAAGGACAAGCTACCCGATGATGAGATCTACGTGCCACCTCATTACCAACCCATCAATCCGGAGGACGAGGATGATGTCGTTCCTGATCAACATGCCGCCTTTGGAATCCAGAAAGCCACTCAGCACAACAAGGAACCGGCCTGGAAAGATCTTGGTCTAAACGAGCTGATGAGGAAAGGCCCTGCGTCAGGAAAGGTTGGCGATGGGATCATATTTCGAAGGAACGGGTACCAGGGCCTGCCACGGTGAGGACATGCCACGTGTTGGCAGTGAAATGGAGGAAAGGAGTACAAACGGCTTCCACCGCGAGCAAGTTCATGGAAGAGGTTAGTTTCGGGTAGCGGGAGCATCATGATAAATCGGCATGAGTAGCTTCAACCTCTGAAGTATTGCCCATGATCAACAGTGGATCAATTGTAATGGTATCGGGCATGATCCCATACCACTAACCTTGTCCCTTCCTTCACAATATTCTGTGATATGCCGCACCGCCCACAAAATAGACCGAGCCCAACTCCCCCGAATTGTACCGAACGCCATGCAATGCCCCATCAAGTTGCCCCGTGGTCCTCTTTCGACGTGGTAATTCACACATACGTTATCCCTTCCCTAGGTAGCCTTCCCTTTGCATAACCTCGGGGACGAATTTGACTAGAAAGACAGTCCGGCCTGGCCACATCTCTCCCTCCTCCTGCTTTCCCACGCTGTGTGCAGTGACCCTGGCAGGAAAGGCACAGCCGTCACATACGCCCTCGATGATGCCGGCGACATAGGCAGCGCAGTTGAGTTGGCTTAAGTCCTTCGGTACGCTGATGTAGCGGTTAACAAGGGGTTCGTTATCGATGATCATATACTCGTCCGGTTTGTTCGGGTCAGACGATTTTTCAAGTCCGTCCGCCGCCCGCCTGAACAAGTGCTGCCACACGTTTATCTTTATGAAATGCAGGAGGGTAATGATATTCAGCGGCCGGGACTGCGAGCGTGGCGGTTCGCGACAGAGGAGAAGATCAAGGAGCTTAACTCCGATGGGGTGGCCTTGTACGTTGAGACTATTTCGTAAGATAGGATCGCATTAGCAAAACCAGTAAGAGACTGTTGCGCTTTGGTGTCTCTCCCTCTCTTCCGTGCCACCCACCTACCTACACACTCACCGCTTCTCTAAATCTTGAATGCTCTCAATCTTCTTTGATGCATAGCCGACCATCTCGGAGAATAAGTATGCAAAGCTCGCACCGCTGAGCTCCGAGGCCTTGGCTCGGTTTAAGGGCCGATGATATATTGTCTTGCCATTCGTTGGGTAACGCAATCCAGGCTGGTCTTTGCCGCTTGCCTTTACGAGTTGCAGATTTGACATTGCTTCTCTCGAGTAGGTGCTGGTAACTAAGTACGGTAATAGATCTTAGAGAAGAAATGAGGAGGCTCGAGGATGGGCGGCCAATTATGGAATTATAGAGTCATAGATTCACGCCCCCTAGTGCAATTTATAATATTTTAACAGCACTATGATATAGCATTATATATATGTGAAATTAAATAAGTAACAGAGACAAAAAGTCTAAAAATAGTCTTATAATTTGGATTTAATTAAAAAGTATTATACTATTATAAAAAGTTTCAAATTTTTATTAATTACTATATAAATTTATATATATTATTGAAATATTTATCAACTTATATTAACTTGTTTTATAGAATATTAAGAGCAATCTTTTCAAAAAGAAAAGGGTAAATATATATAAGTATTATATATATAAATATATATATAATTAACGATTTTATAGAAAAGTAATAAGGTATATATTTATTTAAAGTGCTGGTAATTAAAATAATGTTACGTAACTAGTAAGAGCTACGTATAGCTTACTAGGTTACGCGTAAAGGAAGTAATGAAATACGGATAAGAAGGTATATATTAACTAATTAGGAAGGAGGAAATATACTAAAGAGTATGGAGTAATCTATAGATATATATAGAAGTGCTTATTTAGTTTAAGTAAGTTAGGTAGTTCCTACTAGGGAAGTATCCCTACGTAATATACCCCCTAGTTAAGTTTACGAAAGTAAGGTTAACTATAGTTCTTTACTCGCGATAGTGGCTTAGGGGGTTACTCCTTAGTCTCGCTATACCTTATTAAGGTTAATCGATTACTAGGTACCTTATCTCGGGCTTTCCAAAGTCCCCCTATCCGTATATACTCCGGTTATTATTAATGGTATTTTCTCCTAAGTTATATATTCTTCGTACCCCTTACTTAGTATTTTATAGTCTATTATAAATGAAAATAATTACTCGTATAATTACTTACGTAATTACTCGCTTTCAATTAAGCGATAGTTAGTTATATATATAATATAGTAGTAGTTACTCTAGTGTTAATATTAGGATTTAATCTCCTTAGTTACCGTCGCGCGCGCTTACGTTACTTCCGTTAACCGATTCTACCGTTTCTTTTACGAAGGCGGTTAAGTATAAATATATCTAGGATATCTCGCTTTCGAATTAATCTTGTTTCTCTTTCTTTCTTTCCTCCTTAGGTTATTTATCATAAGTATATACTCCTAACTATAATTAAGTAATTCTATTATGTCGCGTAAAACGTAAGCGCCTACATTTACGCTTTGCAGTATGTAGGCTTATATAGGCTGGTTTAATTACTACGTAACATATTAATTACGTGATCATAAGTTAATATAATTAATAGTATTTCGTTAATTACTATTATAAGGTAAGTTTACTTTATCCGTAGTTTACATAAAGCGTAACTCGCGTATTATACAAATCGTAATAAACTTTAATTAAGCGACCGTAAAATAGAGATTAATTTATCGCGGTGAGGCTTATCATTTATAATTAATATATTACTTTTAATATTAAAGTAACCTAGGGTAATAAAGCGATCGTTAATTACTTTAGGTTAATAAGTAGGAGATTATTCGAGATAATCTATTTATTATTTATTCGTTATTTACCGGTAGTAAGGTAGTACCGTAATTAACGATTTCTTAAGATATCAGATACTTTATAATTATGTCAGATTATATGATCGCTTCAGAGCTTTATAGCTTCGCTCGAGGAACGCATTATTAGTTTCCTCGACGCAAGTTTTTAGATACCGAACCTTTGAGGATACCGTACCTAAGCCGGTAGCTATGCGTAAGTTACGTATACGGTTAGTAATATTAAACCTTCGGTCAGTAATTACGTTCGCAGTAGTAATAGGTTCTTCACTTCCGGATCCGGGAACCTAATAATTACTTAACCGTTTAAAGACCTTTTTATTAATCAAAATATCGATATAATTATCGCTAACCCCTTTAAGCGACGTAACCTAGCCTTTATTACTCGCGGACCTTAAGGTATTACTTCTCGAGCTATCGAGTTATTTACCGAGTCGTTTTCTGAGTATTAATCCCTTAAGGAAGATTCCCTTTTCTTTAACGAAGAGGTAGAAGAAGAGAACTCCTTCCCCGTTACGTTTATTTGTAATATCCGCTCTTAAACTCGAGTTTGTTAGGTTAATTCCGCCGGTCGTAATATAGTTATTACTCCGGCCTTTTAAACAGTGGTTATTACTACGACTCCTATTCGTAATAATATTCTTAAATAGGAACGAGGACGAGGACGTAATCGTAGTACTCTATCGGTTTCCGAAACTACCTCTAACCTTATTACTTCCTCTAATCTCGCCGTTCCGACGGTTACTTTTATAACTCTCGTCGCGCTGGCTACTCCGGCTTTTATTATTACGTTAGGAACTACTTTTACTATCCGGAAACGAAAGTATAAGGTTCGTCGTACCGCCCTTTATTTAACTTATATTCGGAGTACGGCTTAAAATAAGTTGATTAAAAAGTATTTTAATTCTTTTTAAAGTATTAATTGTTATTAGTGGTATTCGTTCGGTTACGTTTACGTTTCGTTATAGGTATTCTTATCCCCGTACGTCGAGGTCTTAATTTAACTTTACGTAAGGCCGACGCTTTAATACTTTTAACTACCTACTTTATAATCGTTCGTATCGAGTCCTTGGTTAACGTATAAGCTTTATTCCGCCTTCTTTAATACTCGTTAATGTTACTTATAAACCCTTAAACTTGCAATGATAATAAAGGAATTACTTATTCTTTATTAATAAGGAAAGAACCTATTAACGGTTCCCGAAACAGTAAAGTTACGACGAGGAGTAACTAATTCTGGTTAATTTATTTAGTTAAACGCGAGTCCTTTAACTGCTAAACTATCAATTACCCCCGCCGGACCTAGCTTTATAACTATCGATCCTTTTATTACTTTAATTAACGCAAGTAACGTTTCCGTTAATTTATTAACCGTAATATAAGGAGTAGCTTCATCGATTATTATTCTAGAGTAAGAATTAAATTTAGATATAGAGGATGTTAAAGGCGTAAGTAAGGGAGAGTAATCTTCCGAGGACGAAGAGTAATCTTTTAAGGAAGTAATATCTAAAGTCGCTCCGAACCCTCTCTATATCTTATTCGAAGAGTATTTCTATAAAGTATTATACCGTTACGTTAACTTATTATACGAGGAGATCCTAAAGTATTAAAACGAAGCCTATTAACGTTCGTATATTGAAGTGGTACGGTAAGACGTACCCTCTTGATGCATTACGTAATACGCTACGATAGGCCTTATACCTATATAGAGTAACCACAGCTCCCGTAAGTACAGGCCATGCCATGCTTATCATTTAGTTTATTACCTAGCCAGATTATTATCTTTGCTATTTTTACCTTAATTAAAGATTCGTTTTTATTATTAGATTAGTCGTTTTCTGATTAGTATATCTATTTTAATTATAAGCGCTTAAGTTACTTCGTCGTACTGCTATAGCCGAATAAGTAACTTTTACGTTTTACCTCTTTTCTTTCCTTACCTCTTATATCTTCGAGCTAGCGACTACTATATCTCTACGACCAAGAGGCGTAGATAAGATATGATAACTATATTAGATTTCTTATCTTTCGATTAATATAGTAATACTTATTTTGTCTATGTCACATAGAGAGCTACCTATATATGGCTTCCTACTTCTTCTCTAGTTACTTGCTTACCTAATATAACTCTTAACTCGCTTATATAATATAGCTCGTAGCTCCTTATTCTCTTGTTACGTAGTAATTAAACCAGCCTATAGAAGCCTACATACCGCAAAGCGTAAATGTAGGCGTCTACGTTTTACGTAATAGTTATAAGCCCGGTTAACGCTCCAAGGTACTGTGGCTTAGTGGTTAGTTCCTTTAATTGCGCGTATATAGCGCAGCAAGCGTAGCCCCTTGCGCGGAGCCCCAGAGCTAGACTAGAACTAGCAGTAAGGCGTTACGCCAAGAGGTAGGGGGTTTAATTCTCTACGAGGGGCCCTAAAAAGGCGGTCAGACGTAGCAGTTATTACCTACCTACTAAGGTGTTTAAAAACTAGGGGGTATATTACGTAGTAATTAAACCAGCCTATATAAGCCTATATACCGCAAAGCGTAAATATAGGCGTCTACGTTTTACGTAACATATCTATATATAGGTAGCTCGTATCTCCTTTATTCATCTCCTTCCTTTTTAGATAGTTAATTCACCTTCTTTTTCCTACCTTCCATTACTCCTAAGAAGTAACCCTAGTACCTACGTAGCTCTCCCGATCTACGTAATAGTTATAAGCCCGGTAGTTCTTTTAAGGAGCTAAGTTAATTAAGGTTTTACTATATAAGCTTTCGAGTAATTTTATTATTTATCTCTATCTCTTTAATCTCTCGATTAATCGTTTTTCTCTTAAATACCGTTTTCGTCTTCCTCTCTAGTAATATATCTATAGTAACTACTAATACTAGCGGAAACTTCTCTATTAAAAAGCTACCTGTTAATATTAACCTTTGTAACTTCGATAAATATCTACGATAGTTCATTACTTTCTAGAATTACGTTAAGTAGTTTAATATTTAAAAGGATGTTAATCATAATACGAACGACTATAAGTTAAGCTCGGCGATACTCCTATCGCTCGAAGAATTTATTACTTAGAAAAAGAAACGAGTAAGGAAGTAGTACCTCGAAGCTCTTTACGAGTAGGTTAAAAAAGATCCTAAGACTCGTAAGAAGGAGCCGAAGGCTTTAACTAATAACCTACGTTACCTTTTTATCGAAAAGTATAAGTAATTATTTAAATAAAGTCGCTCTTAGGAGTTTTAAGTTATTATCGCTAGTAAAAGCTACCGAGCCTTTTATTATTAAATTATATCCTCCGTTTTTATTAACTACCTCGAGCTCGTTAATATATAGCTTAAAGCTTAAGGACTTAAGCCGAACGTTTAAAATACCGGAAGATTATTCCGCGATTACTTCGCTTCTACTTTTATTATTACGTAAACGTTCGTTCGTTAGAAGTACCACAAGGTTTTATAGAAGATAAAAGCGGGAACGCTTTACGGCGAGGAATTCTTTACCGCTTAAAATAATGCTTACTACCGAGCTCTCGCTTACGATATTAACGAGATCCGAAAAATATACTCGGGGGGAAGGATTTCCTTGAAATAATTAAAGCTAAGATCGCTTTAAATTAGGCTACTCGCGCGATTATTAAACTAATTACGGCGGACCGGCTTAAACGATAGCTTCTTTTCTTTATAAAGTTAAGTAAAATACTCAGAGATTTTATTACCGAGAATAAGAAGATAGATAAATCGGGCCTTTATATCTTAGCTACGTATTAAAGAGCTACTTTAAGATATAAAACCGGAAGGATTAACGTTAATAACTTTAGTAACTTTAATAGCTCGACCGATAAGGCTAAAGCTAATAAGTATCTATATAATAAATAATACCGTTAGGCTCCAGAGGTATACGCTAACCTTTAATTCGTTATTACTAGTAAAACGCTACGATAAATTTTACATATATCCGACGACGTAAAACTAACTGTTAAATAACGGTATAACTTAAGCCACTTCGCTTTATTCCGAGTTCTTATTAAGAGCGACGGATAAAATGTGACCGCTCCTAGTTAAGGTAGCTCCGGAACTAATTTTCTTCGTAATAAACGTAATATGAATAATAAATTATCTGGTAATATTAACGTAACGATAATCGACCTACGTATTGTTTATATAACCTCTAGCGTAAGGGTATTCTTTATTATGGATTAAATACGATATTCCTTTTCCGAAAGTACTATCTTCGATAACTATAGAATTATTTACTTTATTAATAACCGGGATTTACTAATTAAAGACTCGTTCGTTCCCGCTAGAGATAAGTAGATTATCAAAGCTAATTCTACGAGCTTTCCTATTACTAGTATGGGTACCCGCGTTATTAAAAACTACCTTTAGAATAAGTCGAGTAATGTAGTGGTGCGGTGGATCTAGGCCACGTAGCCTTTTCGATGTGTATTTATACGGGTCGCGCACTCATATTTTCATCAGTTAGACTTAGATCTGTAGATATCACGACCTACAGCCATTCACTCGTTTCTTGCCATGCCTTTCTAGCCATCCTCGTTGCCCTTTTCCAGTTCCTTTCCTAGCTGCCGTTTTCAGCTGGCCGATCAACTGATTACAGCTGTTTACAGCTGAGATCTTGGGTTGATCGGCACTGGGCCAGTTGTTGGCAGTTGGGTAGCCCTTGTTTCGTGCCTCCGTCAGCGTGCCCACGCTGCTCCTGTTCAGTAAGCTTACGATAGACTTAATACTTAAAAACGTTATTTTCGTTAAAGATTTTTATGTTAATATTATTTCTAAAGTAAAGCTTCTTATTATTAATGCTAATATTATAATGTTAATTACTTCCTACGCCGGGGGTTAATGAAGAACGGGTTTATTATAAGAGAGTTCGAACGTCGTTATAACCTAATATTTTTAAAGTTTAAGTAGTTTTCTCTTTATTCGTAAGTTCTTCTCGTAATACCGTTCCGTACGCCTTTAATAATACTATATACCATAATATCGCTCGTTACTATTCCGACTACTAAGGGAAGGGAAACCTAATAAAGAAAATCGAAAGATTAAATAAAACCGAGAGAAGGTTCCGAGTAATTCTAATACTTTAAAGCTAAGTACCTAAGCCCGGCGACGCTTAGAGTATTCGTAAAGCATACTTAAAATATCTAAATTAATGGTATACCTACGTTTAAATATAAATACTATAAGCTTACGATAGAGAAGAGAGTAATCTCGCGCCGATTATTATTATATCGCTCGTTACGTCCTTTTTAGCATATAAATTAAGATTTATTTAAGTTTCCAGAAAGATATGATAACTTTAAATAAATACTCATTATTAGAGATAAATATAACGGAATACTCTAAGTAAAGACCCTTAAGAGTAAATAAAGTTACTTAATTACAAAGATTATTCGACTCTTTAAAAGATATATACGACGATAGTTCCGCTTCTCGATTTATAAGCTCCGATACGATAATAAGCGAGTAATAATCGAAATTAAAGGCTTAACCGGATACGAGATCTAAGCTTAGGAAGAAGGTATTAATCTCGAGTTACTACCAGCGAATATTAAAGAGTTAATTAATAGGAGTAAGAAAGCTAGATAATGCGTTATCGTTAAATCAATTAAAATAATGATAAAAATAAGGCTTCCGAAGAAGTTATGGCCAAAGTACGTAAAGGCTACGGTATATCTATTAAATATAAGCCCGAGCTATATATATAATCTTCGCTCGTCTTATAAATTACTTAATACCTAGTTTACCGTTTACTTTAGATAGTATATACCTACGCTTATAAGGAAGTTAACGAGCGACTTAAAGCTAGATTAATACGGAATCTATACGTACGGGTATCGCGCGTATCCTTTATTAAGAGTGCGCGCTTAAGATCTCGATAGAAGAGGATTTAAAGTAAAACTAAAAGCTTACGTCGGTTACTTAATTAGATATTATATATCTAATCCATACCGTATATAGGTTTCTAAACTAAGGAAAGTAATGCTAACTAGAGACGTCGTTTTCGATAAAGAAACGTTTTACGATAAATCCGAAGAGCTATAAACGGAAGAGCTTACTTAAGAGGAGCTAAACCGAATCGACCTTATAAGTAAAGTTTTTAATAATATAACGAAAGTTATTATCGAAGCTTTAGATATCTAGGATTCGTAAGCTTTCTTTATTAGAGAATCTATTAACGAGCTACCTTAATTCGGAAGTAACGAGCTTACTCTAAGCGATAATCTAGATATAATTTAGTTTATTAACCCGAACTTATTAGTAGGTAAACCTAAACTAGAAAAAGCTCCAGAAGAAAAAGAATACGTTACTTTAATCTAAAAGAAAGTTAGATTTATAAACGATTAACCTTTAAACGATTAACCGTAAACGCCTCTAGATACTCCGATTTAATTCATAGAAAAGTCCCCGGAATTAATCGATTAAGAAAGGAAGATATAAAAGTAACTTAAGGCGGAGTTTTAAGCTTTAAAGCTAACGAAGTAAGAGAGTAAGGAGAAATTAAATTAACCTAGTAGGTTCCCGAGTCTTAGGCTAATATTAGAGTCTCCTTCGGGAACGTTTAACGGCTAGAGAGCTCTTACGGGAGGCCCTTCGCGACTTAAGCGAGGTATCATAACGGAAAATCGCGTAGGAATTAATACTAATCAAATAATATATCATCCTAACGAAGCGACGATTAATAAAGAACTTAGTACCCCTCGGAATCGAAAGCTATCTACTTAATCCAAGCTTAACGAGTTATCGAATTTATCCTTATTAAACAGGAGCAGCGTGGGCACGCTGTGATGGAGGCACGAGAAAAGGACTGCCCAACCGCCAACAACTGGCCCAGTGCCAATCAACCAAGATCACAGCTGTAAACAGCTGTAATCGGTTGATCGGCTAGCTGAAAACGGCAGCTTGGAAGGGGGAGACTACTAGAAAAGGGCAATAAAGATGGCGAGAAAAGGCATGGCAAGAAACAAGTGAATAGCTCTAACTAAGTTAGGTTACCCCTTCGCGAGCCACCCCTTTGCGAGCCGGGTATTTTGTGTAGGTTTAGATACAAACGATTTATCCACGTAAAAAACCGGGAAAAGATCGGAAAAATCTAAAATTTACTTACGTAATCAATTGGCTTAATTAAGTTAACATATGAGTTTTTCGAATTTTTTGCTTACTAATATAAGAAGTTATATACGATTTTGGGTTTTTTGAAACTGTACTAACAGTTTGCCATATAATTTATTAGTAAATCTGTTAACTGTGCTCTATATCGGCCTCTTAACCTATTCTTTTCGCGGTAATAGAGTGGGTCTATTACCTAATACTTTATACTATAAATAAGATGATAGTTAAGATTACGTAAACTTTTTTCTTTTTATTTTTCTGATTTTTATTAAATTAAATAAGTCTTAAAAACGTTGCTTTTTAGTGTTCTTTTTTAAAACTTCTTTGTATGGAAAAATAGAACAGTCGGAAAGGTGGAATTCATACTGTGAAAATGGGTACAATTTTAGAAAGTTTTAACCTGTTCAAAAACGTGGTTTTTTTTAAATAATAAATTAAATAAAAACGAAATTAAAGAATAGAAATAAGATTACTTAATACTAGCCATTCTTTTATTTATAAAATGAAGTATTAGGTAATAGACCCACTTTATTACCGTGAAAAAAATAGGTAAACATGTCGATATGAGCATAGTTAACAGGGTTACTAATAAATTATATAGCAAACTGTTAGTGCAGTTTCAAAAAACCCAAAATCGTATATAACTTCTTATATTAGTAAGCAAAAAATTCGAAAAACTCATATGTTAACTTAATTAAGCCAATTGATTACGTAAGTAAATTTTAGATTTTTCCGATCTTTTCCCGGTTTTTTACGTGGATAAATCGTTTGTATCTAAACCTATACAAAATACCCAGCTCGCAAAGGGGTGGCTCGCGAAGGGGTAGTCTAGCTTAGTGATGGCTACAGGTCTAAGTCTAGCTGATGAAAATATGAGTGCCCGACCAATATAAATAGACATCGAAAAGGCTACGTGGCTTAGATTCACCACACCATTACATTATTATCTAGAAAAAAGCAAAGAAAATATAACCGTAAAGTATATTCCTTAATTACGCGTTATAGCCGGAAGAAACGTGGAGAAAGTCCCAAAAAGAAGGAATTAAATAAAAGATACGTTAATACCGTTGCTTTTATATCGGGTATAGCTTCGAGTAGGTTAATCGACCTAATAAAAGACCGTAATTAATTCGAATTTATTTCTATATTCTTACCTAATTAATTCGACGGAACGTAAAATAACTGACCTTATATTACGCTATATTCTATTAGTATAACTACCTTTATATAGGTATAAGCTGAGCGATTAAGTGTAACGCTTAATAAGATAATAATTTATCGTAACGAATTAACTAAGATTTTAAAAACGTAAAAGGAGCTCGATAACTACCTCTTAAGGGATCGTTTTAAGAAAAACGCTAAGTCGAAGATAAATACCTTCTTAAGCGTTAGAATTTAAAAAGTCATTAATCGAAACTAAGCTTAAATTAAACTAATACCGTTAAAATAGGTTTTCGATTATAAATTGGATAAATATAACTGTCTTGATAAGTATAAATCGCGTTTAATTACGCGAAGAGACCTCCTACCGAAAAGGTTACTTAAATTAACGTATATAGTAACGCTCGTAGTAAAATCTTTTCTAATAATATTAACAATCACGGCTTATTTTAATCTTAAGGTAGATTAATTCAATATTAAGAACGCTTTCCTAAATATAGCTCGACCGGAAAACGATTTAATACTAATCGAACCACTAAACGGATTTAAATAAGAAGCAAAGTACGCGCTCGCTATAAGAATAATATACTGGTTTCGAAACTTACCCCTACTTTAGTTTAGGGAGCTCGAAAGTACCCTTATATGTTTAAAATTCTAAAGGTCTCCAGAAAAGCTATATATATTTTATATATTAATAAGGGAAGTATTCGTATTAATATACGTCGACGATTTATTACTTATATTCGATAAGAGTAATAGTTCCATAACTTAAAAGGTAGCTTAAGGGTTAAAAACTACCTATATAGTAAAAGAACAAGGGCTAATAAGCTAATATTTAGGAATTCGGTTAATACGTAATCGCGAAAACCGAACAATAACCTTAGTATACGACGCCTACGTCGAGAAAATCGTAGGTTACTTTAACTTAACGGATAATAACTAATTCCCTATAATATTACTACCGATTATCGAGCTCGTGAAATATATAAGCGTTACTTTAAAGTAATAAATCAAGGCATATTAGAAAAAAGTAGGGTTATTACTCTATAACGCTATTATAATCCGCCCGGACGTAGCTTTTGTTACGTTATAATTCTCTTACTTCCTTACTAACCCGGGATCTTAATATATAAAAGCCGTTAACTAAGCGATTAAATATCTTTATATCACGCGCTACCTTAACATTAGGTATAAAGGTAAGAGTAATAATATATAAACGCTATTAATCGCTAACGACGCTTCTTTTATAAACGATCTAGAAACTAAAAAATCGTTATACGGTTATATTATGTCGCTTTTGAAATGCCCGATAATATAGAAGGTAACTCGCTAAGCTATAATCTCAACGTCGATAACAAAAGCTAAGCTCTTAAGATTAAAGCATATAACTAAGGAAACGATAACTCTTAAGCGCTTCTTGAGGGATATTATCCTAAATCTAGGAAAGCTATAAACTATTTATAGCGATAATTAATAAACTAATAAACTAATCATAAAGGATAAGAAAAGAGTTAATATAAGGCTCCGCTATATAGATATATAATACTTATAACTCCGATAAGAGTGATAAAAAGGCTCGTTCAAAGTACTTTATCTACCTATAGGGTAGATACCGGCGGATGGACTAACCAAAGCTCTTTTTCGTTAATTATTCGAGTACTTTAAATCGTTACTTAACCTTTAAAACGCAAGAGGAGAAATAATGACATTAAAGCTCTTAAATAATAAGAAAGTAACGTAAGATTTTAGTTTAACTATAAGAAAAACTAACTTAGAATAATATACTTTATTCGAAAGTAACGTACAGGTATTAATTTAAAAAGGATCTACACGGAATAAGACTTTACCTCTTAACGAAAGCGCTAATTTATTTAATAAAGTTAATATAATACTCTTAAAACTTCCGAAAATCTAATAACCTTTAGAGCTACCTGCTTTAATACTTTCTTTAGGGTTATATTTATTCTTTAAATTACTTACCTTAACCGGAGTTAAGGTACGGTTAGTTTTATTATTATTAAACTATATATAATTATTCAAAGCTTAATTTAATAATATTCGGGTCAGTAGTAACGGGGATAAAGCTCTAAACCGAAGTAGCTCTTCGTTTAATATTAACCTAAGAGCTTTAACGGAGACGAGTAAACCTACGAGGGATACGGGTAACTCGTTATCGAATAGCTTTATGACGGGCGCGAGTTTTACGAGTACGAGTAATGAACAGGAGCAGCGTGGGCACGCTGACAGAGGCACGAAACAAGGACTGCCTAACTGCCAACAACTGGCCTAGTGCCGATTAACCAAGATTACAGCTATAAATAGCTATAATCGTTAATCGGCCAGCTGAAAGCGGTAGCTAGGAAAGGAGAAGAAGAAGACTAGAAACGGGTAACGAGGAAGGCTAGAAAGGCATAGCAAGAAACGAATGAATAGCTGATGGATATAATGTCTACAGGTCTAAGTCTAACTAATGAAAATATAAGTACGCGACCTATATAAATAGACATCGAAAAGGCTACGTAGCCTAGATCTACCGCACCACTACAGCCTCCTTAGTTTAATTAATCCGTAAGAAGTAATTAAACTCCCAACAGTAACAGGTATGGTAGCTCTCGTTCCTGTTGAACCTGATCAACCTAATCCTGATTAACCCTGATTAACTAAAAGCTAGCCAGTTTAATCAAAGGCTAATAGGATAAGTTAGGAAATAGGTTATTAACTACGAGCGATTGCAATAGCAATAAATAGTGTAGTGGTGCGGTAAGACATACCCTCTTGATGCATTACGTAATACGCTACGATAGGCCTTATGCCTATATAGAGTAACCACAGCTCCCGTAAGTACGGGATATGCCATGTTTATTATTTAGTTTATTACTTAGCTAGATTACTATCTTTATTATTTTTACCTTAATTAAAGATTCGTTTTTATTATTAGATTCGTCGTTCTCCGATTAGTATATCTATTTTAGTTATAGGCGCTTAAGTTACTTCGTCGTACCGCTATAGCCGAATAAATGACTTTTACGTTTTGCCCCTTTTCTTTCCTTACCTCTTATACCTTCGGGCTAGCGACTACTATATCTTTACGACTAAGGGGTATAGCTAGGATACGATAACTATATTAGATTCCTTACCTTTCGATTAATATAGCGATATTAGTTTTATTTATCTTAGACTATCGTACGTACTATAGTCTTCGATAGAGTATACTTACGAATAAACCTATCCGGGTCTTTAATATCGCGTACGCTTTACTCCTCCTTAGTAACGACTACCTTATAACTTTTTCGACCCCTTAACCCTTAATCTACGGAGTTTCTATTACGCTACTAGGATTTAAAGGATACCGATCGCCGTCGGCGCCGCCGTTTAACCCGCGAAGTAGTCCGCGTTTTACGTTAAATAAAGTATCCCGCCTTATGGTTATTTATTTATTATAGGAAGGTACGTATAAGCCCGGGAACTTTTATAACGATACCGCTATTATTAGGATACTACCTAGCCCTTAATACTTATAACGCTAATAAGCTATCGATATTACGATATAATACGACGACTAAACCGCGTTTATACCGATTAGGATATCCTTCGTATGGTTATTTATTTACTATACGGAGGAACCCGTAAAACCCGGAGAACTTTCGTCGTAATACTACCGCTACTAGGGATAATACTTAGCCCTCGATACTAACCGCTCCCTTAAACCGCTAATAACATAGTATATCTCGTACGAGTAAATAAAACTCGTAGCGATTAAGGCAGTCCCCTTATGGTTATTTATTTACTATATGGACTAAACGTACGAATACTTTAGTATAAATTACGATAACCTATACGACCCGCTACTTCTTTATTAATACTAAGGGCGGATAAAGGCTAATAGTAATTATACCTTAACCGACCTTACGATAGCTTCTTTTTTCCTTTAAACCTATTAATCGATATAAATTAAATATATAGATATTAATAACTTATTATGCTAGAGGTATTTTAGGATACCTAGGCGTAGCGATTCGACGATATAGTATACGATATAATATAGATATTTATATTAATAGCATAGATAAGATTAATAGACTAATAGTTATTAGTAACCGATAGTTTTAAGGAGAACTAGGAATTAATATTAATAAGACTACGTAGATATAAAGGATTAGGGAAACGAAACTAAAGTCGAGCTAATAGGTATACCTATATATAAGTTAGCCTTATATTACTAATTAATAGCTAGTATGGCGAGAAGTACTAATATAGGCGTAAAACGGCGCCTAGCGGTAATACTACTAATACTATTAAATAACCCCGGTTAGATCGAGACCGGCCTATAACTATAACCGATATCGTATCTAGCGCGATCCTTTACTCGGGATCTATCCTCTATACGTATTACTTTAACGAAGGTTATACGTTAGGAGTTCTAGACCTTAATAAAAGGAATTATCGTCGACTTATTTATAATAATTAAACTATTAATCTAAGGAATACGTATCGTACTTTAGTTAGGCGTTAACCGATTAAAGAAGCTCGTATAATATCCGGATTCCATCGACCGGGATAATATAATAGATAATAACATACCTATACTAAAGGAAAAGTATTAGGATATAAATAATAGCTATTATACCTTTACCCCTATATTAAATAATAAGACCCTTACTATTCTTTTCTCTATTTTATACCTCGTATCGATAAACTAAACGAAATCTATAGCTAGGAAACGAAGTAAATCGCTATCGGGACCTAAAGTAGCAAAGACTAAATTACTAATAAAGACCTTAAGAGTCGATACTAGCTTTCCGCTTCTATATCCGCCCGAAAAGGAAAAGGACGACGATAAAACTCCTACTTAGCTACTTCTTAACCGCGGCTCTATACTTATCCCGTTAATTCCTATAGCATTATCTTAAAATAATAATAATAAGGCCTCTAATAACTAAAATATACCGGTAGTTACTCCGACTATCGTAATATTAATTATTAGATTCCCTAACCTTACCGATTACCCTAGGCTTAAGTTTAATAAATATAACGTAACCTAGTAACTAAAAAGGGTAGATCGATTATTTAACCGCTACCGTATAAGCGACGACGATAAGATTAAGGAGATCGGCGAATAGATTACGATTAAAATTATTAAGGAGCGTATTAACGACGTTACGAAGGATTAAACGATCTAAAGAGTTATCGTTATAGCCCTGAAGTATCGTTTTAGGATTACCGATAGACTAGGCTAAGTTAACGTTAAACGTAAACTCGTATAGCTAAAACGAGGTAACGTAATTAACGATCTTAAGGCGATCTTTACGTATTTTATAAATTATAAACGCCTTTCTAAGCTCGTAAACGATAACGGAAAGCTTCCCTAGAAAGTAGGATATCTAACCGATAGATTCCGGATATCCCTAATTATAAAGTTCTATAAAACGGGAAATTATAACTATAATAAGATCGGAAATATCGACTACCGGACTTTTTATACCTAGCTTTATAAGTAAGCGGAACGTCGTATAGTAATATAAATTACCGATAGGACCTAAGCCGAAGAACGACGATAATAAAAAACGGTAACTTTCGAAGAATCCGAGAAGCCTATAATATAAATAGTTTAACGATTAACGACTCCTAGCCTCTAAATATCTTTACTACCGCCTCCCTCGTAACCTAGATCCTCTTACGGCTACCTAAGTACTAGTTAAAAAGCTAGTATATAGGCCTTCTACGACCGACTTAACGCTTTAGAAATAAAGATAACTTCGTAGAACTACCGTTAAGATAATAGCTTTTATAGCCCTAGGGATACGTATAACGTCGATTAATAATATTAATAAGAAAACCCGTTCCTAGTAAACGCGGTTCGGAACTTAAGTCTTTATAACCTATAAATTAACGGGAGGACCCTAGTAAGCTCTAGACGTAATATTATGCTAGACTACCGAGGTATACGTAGTAAGATTCTATTAACCTAAACGAATAACTATAGGGAATTCGAATATTAGTTTTATAGTACTTTCGATCGGTTTTATAACTATAGCCGCTATTCGTTACTAATAGATATAACCTAGAATCGGTTCTACTATAGGAGTAATAAGCGATTATATTACTTCGAGAACGGAAACCCGGATAAGCCGGAGTTAATACTAATCCTAGGATCGATTATTACCTAAGCTAAGCGTAAAGGAAAACCGATCGCCTATTATATCTTATTTTACGTATATTAAAGTAAGGAATCTTTAGAGTAAGTACGTAGGATAGTATATTATTATCTAACTGGAAAGCTAAAGCTTATATCCCTCGATCTACGATACTCTAAGAGCGAGGAAGTAATATTAAAATAAAAAGAAATACTAAAAGCTATATCGAAGATTAACGTTATTTAAATAGTCGAACGTAAATATAGCTACGAATTATACGAGATAGGAATCTTAGGTTATAGTTAAACCAAGGGTTTTATCGACGACGAGGGTATCTATTATTATAAGGATATCATTAAGACGGACCTAATCGAAGTTAACGTAGTTAAGCGAGCTAAAGGTCCTAACGGCGAGTATATCGAAAGAGAAGTACCCGATTAAGAGGATATAGAAGTTCTATTGTTATAGCCTAGGCGTAGACCGACTAAAGCTAGTAAGAATATTACTTCGAATACGAACGACCTAACTAAGAAAGCGAAAACTATTAACGAGTTATTAAGAGAGTTTTAACTAGATAAGATTAATAAAAATAGCAGGAAACGCTTCGAAGTTTCGTAAGACGATTTAATTAAGTTCATACCCGGGTTTTCGGAATAGGTAGTTAAGTACCTTACGATACGCGTTATAAAGATTAACGAAGGTTAGCCTAAGGTTATTAAGATTATAAAGGAATAGGTATAAAAGGATCGGGAAGAAAGCGTTAAAATACCTAGCGTACCGTAAACTATCGCCCCGTTTATTAACCCTTCGAATAAAATAACGGTAAATTCTATTATCGCGAAGGATACTAAAAACTATATCCGGCCTTTCCTTAAATTAGCAGTTAACGTAAGACTTAACGGGAACGAAGCTCTCGTATTTACGGTAATCGATATAGAGGCGTAGTTTAGTATAATCGTAAAAAGCTATATAAAGAAATAGCGTTTCCTTATAACCGGTATTAAAGCGATATAGCGAGGTTTTAAATCCTCTATAGAAACCCTATATATAGGAATAATCGACGGTTCTATTTAACTTACCGATTATTACTTTCGCTTACCGATTTACGTCGTCGAAGATAGGTTCGTTAGTTACCTCTTATTACTTAATATGAACTTCATTTTCTAGTCCCGTATGAAACTCGAATTCGACGGAAGTACCTTTATAAGAACCGTTAACTTTAACTCGGTCCGAATAATAATCCCTCTCGCTATTAACTTAAGAAGCGATACGCTATTAAGCTTTATACTCGGCGATTAGGAAAACTAGATGCCATTAATATTATAGGCCGCTTTAATGGCGTATATAAGCCTGAAAACGCGTTCCTAGCCGAATACTTAGAGGCCGACGCTAGCCTCTAAGCTAAAATTAATTATGCCTGCCTTTATAACGACGATATAAAGGCAATACCTATCTCCGAAGCTAAGGACTTATCGGCCTTCGAACTTAGTCTGGATAAGGGAAATAAAGCGATCGCTAGATTAAGCGACGAAGAATTCCTCTACGTCTTTAATAAAGCCGTTACGAAGGTAATTCGATATACGACGTAGGAGTCGAAATAATATAGGCGAAACCTAGCCCTTATTTCGGAATTAGTTTACTAAGCTAAACGTACGTTTTTAATTAATACTATATATAAGCTTAAGTCGCGTAAAGTTTAGCCCGTAAATAACGTACCGTTAAACGGATAGATACCGCTAGGAATATTCGATTAAAAGGATTAAGTAATAGGGGAGGTTAAATCGAAGTACGAGCTACTAGATATATTATAACGCGATAGATCTTATAAGAATATTATATTAAGATTCGCTAGTAATTCCCGAGGTATTAAATTAATAACGGAAAGACTTAACGCTATTAAAGTAGGTTTATTAGATACGGAACTAACCGATTAAAAGAAAGACGTATTAATTAAGATCTTATACCGAAGAGAGATAGCCCTAGCTTAGGATTTCTCTGAAATCGGGAAAATCCGACCTAAGGTTTACCTCGATTATAAGATTAGAACGGTACTATATAACGCCTAGTAGGCTAAGGATATCCTTATTTTAATACCCCTTAAGGAACGGGTAATCGAAGTCTTACGTATACGACTAAAGAACGGAATCTTAAAAGAGAGTTACGGTTCTTATCGAAATACGTAATTCGTAGTCGAGAAGAAAGATAGTAGTTTACGACTTATTAACTCCGCGATAAAACTTAACGCCTAGATTATTCGCGACGCCTTCCTACTCCGAAATAAAGACTCCTTTATATAAGAATTCGTTATATATTTAATCCTTTGTTACGTAGCTGGCGAGAGCTAAGCTTAGGTTAATAGATTATTCGTAAAGAAAGTAATGGAATGAGGGTAAGAAGGTATATATTAACTAACTAGAAAAGAAGGAAAGCTATTAGAAAGTATAAAGCGATTTATAGGTATATATAGTAGTACTTAGCTAGCTTAAGTAAGCTAGGTAGTTCTTACTAGGGGTATATACCTACGTAATATATTCCCTAGTTAAGCTTACGATAGTAAGGTTAACTATAGTCCTTTGCTTACGATAGTAGCCCAAGGGGTTATTCCCTAGTCTCGCTATGCCTCGTTAAGGTTAATCGATTATTAGGTACCCTATCTCGGGCTCCCCTATGTCCCCTTATCCGTATATGCTCCGGTTTATTACTAGTAGTATTTTCTCCTAAGTTATATACTCTTCGTATCCCCTACTTAGTACTTTATAGTTTATTATAAATGAAAATAATTACTCGTATAATTATTCGTATAATTACTCGCTTTCGATTAAGCGGTAGTTAGTTATATAGGTAATATAGTAATAATAGTAATAGCTCTAGTATTAATACTAGGATTTAATTTCCTTTATTACTGTCGCGCGCGTTCGCGCGCGTTACCTATATTAACCGATTCTGCCGTTTTTCTTACGAAGGCGGTTAAGTATAAATATATTTAGGATTTCTCGCTCTCGAATTAAACGTACCTCTCTTTCTCCTTTTCTTCCCTAGGTTATTTATTATAGGTATATATCCTTAATTATAATTAAATAATTCTATTAATTACGCGATCGTAAGCTAATATAACTAATAAAGCTTCGTTAATTTATTATCGTAAGGTAAGTCCGCTTTCTTTATAGTTTACGTAAAGCGTAGCTCGCGTATTATACGAGTCGTAATATACTTCTATTAAGCGACCGTAGGATAATAGCTTAGCCTATTACGGTAAGGGTTATTATTTACGATTAATATATTACTTTTTATATTAAAGTATCTTAGGATAATAAAGCGACCGTTAGTTATTCTATATTAATAAGTAAGAGGTTATTCGAGATAATCCGTTTATTACTTATTCGTTATTTACCGATAGTAATATAGTACCGTAATTAACGATCTCTTAATATATCCGATACTTAAGAACTTCGTAAGATAGTACTAGCGCTTTAGGGTACCGTAGCCTCGCTAAAGTAAAGGGTATTCGGTTTCTTCGCCGCGAGCTCTTAGCCTGCCTCCCGTATTCGTACGGGAGGTAATATTAGAGCTTCGGCCGGTAGCCTTACTCGCCGCGGAAGGATATCCTTTACTTCCGGATCCGGGGCCTTAGTTATCGCTTAGCCTCTTAAGGATTTCTTTATCGACGAAAGCGACGTCGATATAATTATACCTAGCGTTCTTACGTAACGTACCTAGGCCTTAATTACTCGAGCCTTTTAAGGTACCGTATCCCGAGTTATTAAGGTCTTTACCGACGAATCTTTTAAGGAGGAATCCTCCGAAAAAGACTCCTTTTTTTTATACGAGGAAGTAATCGAAGAGGACGACCGCCCGGCTATATTAATTACTCGTAAGGTTCCCTCGCGTAAAACCCGAGCCTAGATTCGCGTATATTAAGTTACGTTTTTTAATAATATCGCCGTTATTCGCGTAAACTAAACGACCGTTATTATTATTACTTCGATTCGTAGTAATATCGTAAAACGAGGACGAGGATAGGGACGAGGCCGTAGCGTTTCCTTAGTTCCCGGAGCTATTACCGCTTCCGTTATTTCCTTTAACCCGGCCGTTCCGGCGGTTCCGTTTAATACCTCCGTCGCGCCGGCCGCTTTAGCTTTTATTACCGTCGCCCTAGGAACCGCTTCGATTATCCGTAATCGAAAGTACGGAGCTCGTCGTATAATTCCTTACCTAAGTTACGTACGTAATACGGCTTAAAATAAGTTTATTAAAAAGTATTTCGATTTTCTCTAGAGTACCGGCCGTTACTACCGTTACTTATCTAGTTACGCCTACGTATCTTTATAGGTACTCTTACCTCCGTACGTCGAGGTTTAGAGCTAACGTTACATAGGGCCGACGCTTTAATTCTACCGGCTACTTACCTTATCGTCGCCCGTATCGAATTCTCGGTTAATATATAAGCTTTATTTTACGTTAATTAATATTCGTTAACGTTATTTATAGGCCCTTAAGTTTATTACGATAATAAAGGAATTCCTTACGCTTTACTAGAACGGAAAGTAAATACCCGCGGTACTTAAAACCGTAGAGTTACGACGAAACGTAATTAATTCCGGTTAATTTACCTAGCTAGGCGTAAGCCCTTCCGTTACCGGCCTATCGACTATCGTAGCCGTACCCGCCCTTAGCTTTATACTTACTAGTTCTTTTATTACTCTAGCTAGCGTAAGTAGCGTTTCCGCCGGCCTATCGACCGTAATACCTAGCGTAGCTTCGCCCGTTATCGCCCCCGAATAAGAGTTAAATATAGAAATAAAAGACGTTAAAAGAAGGAAAGGAAAAGAAAAGACTTCCGAAAACGAAGAGTAATCTTCTAAGGAAGTAATATCTAAGATCGCTCGCGCTTACGCGCTTATTTCTTTCGAATAATACCTATACGAAGTATTATATCGATAGGCCGACCGCTTATACGAGGAAATTATCGAGTATTAAAACGAATCCGCCGGTATTCGTATCTCCCGCTAGTCCGGCCTTACTTATTACTTCTATAGTTAAGTTCTTTATCTTAAAGTAGCCTTTCTATATTAGGATCTAAGAGTAATACGAGTTCGGTATTTAACGGTAAGAAGAGCTATCTTTATATAGCGGTAGTATTTTATACCTATATATTAGCTAGTTAAGGAAAGAATTTATGTACCGTTAGTATTTACGGCGATTCTTTAAATATTATCGTAATTACTTCTCCGCGAGTATCTTATAGGTTAAGTAATACTTTAAAGTACTCGAACGACTAACGTAGTAAAGCTTTCGTAAGTCCGTTTATTAGTATTTAATTAATAAGGAGGTAGATTACTTCGAAGGTACCTTTTTAGTACTTTTAACGTAGCTATATATTTTATATATCTATATAACGTAGCTTAGTATTAATTCTTTCTTTCTTCCTTATTATTAGTTTTATCGTTTACTAGTTATCGTTATATATCCTCTAAGGTTCTCCTAGCTCTAGGGTAATATTCCTAAAGAAACGTTTAAGAGCTATCGTTTCTTTAGTTATATACTTTAGTATAAGTAGTTTAGCTTTAATCGTCGATGTTAATATTATATCCTAGCGAGCGGCTTTCCATATAATCGAACCTTTAAATAAGGATATTACGTATCCCTAAGACGACTTTCTTAACTTAAAATCGTTTATAAACGAAGCGTTACTATTAATTAAGAATACTTAAGCGTTATTACTCTTATCCCTATACCTTATATTAAAGAAGCGAGTAATATATAGGTATTTAATCGTTTAATTAACCGCTTTGAAGTATTAAGGTCCTAGATTAGTTAGGAAATAAGATAGTTAAAACGTTACGAAAGTAACGTTTAAGCGTATTATAATTACGCTATAAAATAGTAACCCTACTTTTTCTTAGTATTCCTTGACTTATTATTTCGAAGTAACGCTTATATACTTTACTAGCTCGGTAATTAATAATAATATTATCGGAAATTAATTATTATCCGTTAGTTTAAAGCGTTTGGTAATCTTTTCGATATAAGCGTCGTATATTAAGGTTATAGTTCGTACTTTACGATTACGTATTACCCTAATCCTTAAATACTACTTTACCGGTCTAAGCTTTTTCGTTTTATAGGTATTCTTTAACCCCTAAGCTACCTTTTATGCTATCGCTTCTAAGCTTTTATGGTTTATAATTAATATATCGTTTACGTATATTAGTACGAAGACTTCTCGTCCTTTTATATAGAATAAGTACGGCTTCTTTAGAGAGCTCTGAAGTCCTAGGCGGTTAAGGATACTCTCGATTTTCTTAAACTAAAGTAGGGGTAAATCTCTAAATCCGTATACTACTCTTATAGCGAGGGCGTATTTTCCCTCTTCCTTAAACCCGTCTAGTAATTCTATAGGTATAAGGTCGCTTTCCGGTCTTACTACGTTAAGGAACGCGTTTTTAATGTTATATTAATTAACTTTAAGGTTAAATTAAGCTACGATAGCTATTATTATACGGAACGATTTCGCTACTAACGTAGCTACGTAAGTACTTTCGAGTAACTCTTTAAGCTATAAATCTCCTCGCGCTATTAAGCGCGACTTATAGGTAGTAAGGAAATTATCTTCGTCGAATTTATAATCGAAGACCTATATTAATAGAATTAGCTTTATTTTTACCCGTTCGCGATTAATAATACGCTATACTTTAATACGTAGGAAGGCCTTAATCTTAAATCTAGCGTTTTCTTTAAATCGCTTTCCTAATAGATACTTATTTAGGTCCTTTTATATCTTTAGCGGTTTAAGTAAATCGTCGCGGTAAATTCTTATCTTATTAAGTAATACGCTTAATCGCTCGGCCTTCGTTTAATTAACGGCTACTACGAAAACTAAGTATAACGTAATATACTTATCGTAGCTCTTTACTTACTACCTTTCTAATTAATTAAGGTAGAAGGTTATTACGAAATCGAGCTAGCGATTTCCTAGGAAGTTATTCCTAGCCGTTAGGTTACCCGATATTACGTAAACTCTAGTACTTAAGCTACCTACTACTTTATCCCTTTCCGGGCTTTCTCCTTTCTTCCTTTTATTATAACGGATAGCCGGAGGATAGACCTTTTTCTTGCGCTACTTACGCTAAGTAATTTACGGGGATAAGCTATGTTATTCTTCTTCTTTGGAAAAAGTACGAATTTCTTTAGTTAATTACTCTAGAGGTTATTCCCGAGTATTTATTCCGTCGGCGAAGTATATTCGCCGCTCCGAACTTTCGGTACTTTTATTAATAGCCGTACCTAACTTTAGTTACTTTATATTCCTTATCGGAATATTCCTACTTCCCGTAACTTCCGCGGATACGATTAGAGTAAGTCTTAGACTCGGGAGCCCGTAGGATATATCCGCTTCTTCGTTTAATTTCTCTTAGATTTCCGCTTCGAGTTACTTTTATATCTCTTACTCGATTAATTCGAATAGTTTTATTACTTCTTACGGTTATTCGTCTTTAAACCTAGCCGTTTCGTATTCTAAATTATCGGAATCTATCTCTGGTTCTTCTTCTTCTAGAGGCTGCCCTACTCCCGAGCTAGGACCGGCGGACTAAGTCGTATCTAAATCCTAGTTACCCGAGGTAGGCTCGCTATTCCCGAAGGGAGTTAGCTCGCTACTTAGCTTTCGATTAAATAATACGAACGAATCCTATAGGTTTAGTACTTCGATAATTAATTAAGTAACGTTATTATTTATACGTATCGAAAGATTTATTCGATTAATTTCTTTTCGTTCGAATTACTAAGCTTTTAGTTTATTTATTTAATTATAAAACGTTTCTTCGTTAAAGATTATATCCCTAGTTAGGATTACTCTACCTAACCTAGGAACCTAAATTCGGTATAGGTTATTAATATAATATCCTATTAAATACCCGATATAAGCTCGTAGGTTTACCTTAAACCCTCTCTTATTAAGATCCTAGGTACGTTTTCCTATTAAGGAATACGCGCGATACCCGTATATATAGATACCGTTTTAGTCCGGTCGTAGGTCGCTCGTTAGTTTCCTTATTACTTCTGGAATATATTATCTAAAGTACTACTTAAACTAAGTATCTAAGAGCTCGTAAGGTATACGAAGATTATAAGCTTAGCTAGGGCTAATATTAATTAGATATGCTACGGCTTTAACGGTTTCCGGCTATAGTTTCTTTAGTAGCCTTACTTTAATCCTTATTTTAATCGACTTAACGATAATAATTTATTTAGCTTTCTTACCCTTATTAGTTAGCTTCTTAGTATTAGCCGGCGGGAGTTCGAAATTAATGCCTTCTTCTACTACCTAGATCTTATATCTAGACATACCTTTAATGCTTATTATTAAACGCTCGTTATCGTAACGTATTTTATAGATTAAGAATCGGAATTACTTCCGAACCTATCTTTTAAAGAGTCGAAGAGTTCTTATTACTAATAAACCTTGATTACTTTTTAAGGTCTTAACCTATAACATTCCGCTAAATTTATCCCTAATTACGATAAGCTACTTAAACCCGTCGTAACCTTCCGGATAGTTAAATAAATCCTAATATACCTTTTAAAAAGAACGTAGCGAGCGATATATTAATAGACGGCACGAGATTACTCTCTTACCTATCGCTTGATTATAATACTCGTACTTAATTATAGGTATATCGTTTATTTTAACGTTCCGGGCGTTTTTAACGAGGGCTTTAAGCGCCTTAGGATTAAAATGCCTTACTCGCTAGTACTAGAGTACCTCGGAGTCTTCTTTCGGTTTAATAATATTTCTCGATCTTTTCTACCGGACGTTTCTCTCCGGGAAATAAGGTACTACTACGATCGACGCTACGTTACGTAGAATATTCGATAGTATTATAGATAATATTACGGGTAGGACTTACGAATAAGAAGAGAACTATTTAAATTCGAAAAAGACTAGGTTAAAGCGTCGCTTTAGCTTCCTTACTATAATACTTTTCTCGAGGGTTTCATTCCTTAAAGTATAATTTAAACCGTAAAACTAAATACCTATATTACGAAGTTTCGCCTTAAAGATAATATTAACGTAGAAATCTTTAATAAGTACGACGTCCTTAAGCTTTAAATTAAAGGTAGGCTTATTAGATTAATCCAAGATATATTTCTCGATAATCCTACGACCCGTGCTAGTAATAGGAAAGCTTATAGTACTAGCTTCGACCGTTTATCCGTCTTTAGCGGGAATAAACGACCCCTTTACTAGAAGATTACGATTATTAATAAGGTAGATTACTCTATAATTATCGAAGACGGTATTTTCCGATAGTAGGTATCGGACTAGGTCTATAGTAAAGTAGATCTTAATCTAGGTAAATAGGTACATAATACGTAGGTCGATTATTATTACGTTAATATTAATTAATTAAGTAGTAGCGTTATTTCTTCTCCCGTTCCCGGAGCGATTATTAGGTGTATTATTTACGGGAACGTCCTACCCCTAGCGGTTAATTTAGTTTCGGAGCTTAGCGTATTTAAGTAAATCGTATCTAGCTTTAATTTTTCGTATAATATTAGCCGGAATTAGCTTTAGGTTACGTATAGACTAACTAGTAACGGACTTCTATAGAATTCTATAAGAACGAGCTACCTATAAGTATGGTTTACCTTTAAACTTATAAAGGTATTCGTAACTCGTTAGTTTTCCTTAGTCGTTATTATTAATTAATTTCGCTCTTAAAGTCGGTCCTTAGTAGGCTATTACGAAAATTCTATAACTTAATTTACCTTTTTATTTATTCTCGGTAGCGAGAGCGTTAAATACGATACCTAATTACTTAAGGGTTTTTAGTTACTCGCCGAGTTTATTAGCTTTAGTAAGAGCGATTAATACCCGTATAGCTTAGTCGATTACGATCTTAGCCCTAATTATTTCGAGGAAATCCTTTGCTCCTATAACGCCTTTAATTTTATTAATGTAATAAACGCGAGTACGAAGGAAGGTATGTTACTATATAGCGTAGAATTATTCGTAATTATAAGTACCTGCCTTTACTTTTTAGAGTACCTTACGGTATTCTCGCTTAACGAGCGTTTTAATAGCGGCTTCGGTAGGAGTAATTTACTTACGGAAGATCTTTACGAGATTTTAAATAGTCGGGTTAAGGTCTAAGAATTATATCTCTATATTAGCTACCTTAAGAAAACCTATAAAAATAGATGCGAGAATCTAGCTATAGAGGACCTTATATTACTTACTAGTAGCTATAACCTAAGCCTCGATCGTTATTTATTAGGAAATAAGCTTATTATACGCTACCGTTTATTACTTTCGAGTTCGTATCTTAGGCCTTAGTAGTTAATTTCCTCGGTCTTCGGTTAAGATCGACGCTTATTCGTAAACGGCTTTCTTATAGTTTTCTTTAAGGAGTTCGTTCTCTTAAGTAATATATTCCTTAAAAGTACTTACTACGACTCGAGTAGCGTTAAACTTAGCTTCATTTAGATTAACGTCTTTCTAGATGCCGAATTAAGTAGCTATCGACTTAAGCGTTAGGAATTAACGTAGCTATTTATCGTAAGCTCGTAAGTAAACGTTAATTAGAATCTTATCTAGGGAGAATTCGGACGTATTAATCGTTATAGCGAAATAAGTAAGCGATTATTTAAAGCTAGATACGAGAGTAAAGTACCGGTTTAGAAATGAGAAAGGAGTATGATCGTAGGATCTAAGAGATAGATAAATATATTACTTACTTACGTTAGAATAACCTAAGTAATAATAGCTCTTTAGAAGTACCCCGGGCTTATAACTATTACGTAACTAGCGAGAGCTAAGCTTAGGTTAATAGGTTATTCGTAAAGAGAGTAATGGAATAAGGGTAAGAAGGTATATATTAACTAACTAGAAAAGAAGGAAAGCTACTAGAGAGTATAGAGCGATTTATAGGTATATATAGTAGTGCTTAGCTAGCTTAGGTAAGCTAGGTGGTTCCTACTAGGGGTGCATGCCTACGTAACATCCTTATAGTCGTCGACTTTTTTTCTAGGTATAACTAGGTAACGCTAACGGAAACGAACCGTAACTTAACTACGTTCGTTACTTTTATTAGCCTTTTACGTATAACGACTCTACTATAAGGCGCGACGAACTTAATTACCGCCTTTCTCCGAGCCGTTATACGAATTCTTTACGATTTAATTCCTATTAAGTACGAATCCTTCTTCGACGACGTTAATATTAAAAGGCTAGTATCGAAATACGATAACCAGGAGGCTTTTCCGGAAATACGACGCTTTATCTTAAAGTACTTAAAGAATATCGACGCCGTTTTTCTAAACTTCGAATTAACCGGTACTACTATTAGCGCCGTTAAGTTTACTTAATATAAAGGTAGTACGGTAATCGTCGGATATTTATACGATATAAACGATAGGAAGTCCTCGGAAGCGAAAATAGTTAAGATCTTAGAGTAGAAGTTATATAAGAATATAAACGAAGTAAGGTCTTTTATCGGTATTACGGTTTTCTTTAGAATATAAATCGATTATTACGCTATAGTCGCTAAACCCCTCCTAGTATTAATACGTAAGAAAGTATACTTTATTTAAGGTATCGATTAATAACATACCATAGATTCGCTTAAAATAACTCTTATTAACGTACCGGTATTAATTATTTTAAACTATACTATCGAATAACTAATCCGAGTAAAAATCGACGCATTAAGAAACGGTTAGGGCTACGTATTAAGTTAGGATAACGAGAAAGGTAACTTTAGACCCTCGAAATACGAGTTAGGAATTTAAAAAGAGGCGGAGTTAAATTACGACGCTACGAAACGAAAGTATCTAGGAGTCGTTAAGTTCCTACGACGGCTTCGAAACTACCTTTACGGCATTTACTTCGTACTTAAAACTAACGCTAAAGTATTAATCGCTTAGCTTAACGACGGATTCTTTAGTTTCCTAAGCGCTATCCTTACTAGGTAAATAACCTATATTAAGATATTTAGCTTCGATATTTAATATATATCCGGCAAGAGATACTTTACTACGGACGGTCTCTTACGTAAACCTAGCGGCCTAAGCGACGACGACGACGATTAATAAGAAGGCGATATAAAGGACTTTATTAATATATAACTTAATATAATATACGTAAATATAATCGTATTACTTAACGTCGCCGAATAATCTAACGATAAAGCCCTACCGTTATAACCGCCGGAAGAATGGTCGATAAAGTCGTAAGAAATAATAACGTTTCTTACGCGATTTAAATTACCTAGCTAATTAAGAGATAACCGATTAATAGGGAATTAAAAGCGATAAATCCGGTTTAAGAAGGAAGCGCTTAAATACGTCGTTTCGGAGGATATCCTATAGAGGAAGCCTAAGAAGTATAAGGGCATACGACGAATTATCGACTAAGAAAAACTACGTAAAGTTATAATTAAGGATTACTACGAGGATTTCGGCCATAAGGAACGTACTTCGACCTACGATCGGATAATTAAACTATATTATTAGCGCGGCATATTTAAATACGTCGCCCGAGAGATAAAATCGTATCCTAGATATTAAAAAGGAAATAATACCCGGAAAGTCGACCCCGCTTTATATAACGAGTTAGTTAACGTTCTTACCTACTAGGTAATAAACGTATAATATATATTAATAGATAACGGATTTATCGTAATAATCGAAGTACGAAACGAATTATCCGGTTTTCTCGAAGCCCGAGCCATTAGAAAAATAGATTTTAAGACGATCGCTAAGTTCCTTTAGGAATAGATATTCCTATAGTACGGCGTACCTCTAGTAATTAAGTATAATAATAGTTCCGAGAATAAAAAGGAGGTCCGTAAAGTAATAAAATTAATCGGTACTAAAGTTAAAGTCGGTATTACTTATTTCCCGTAATCCTAGGGTATAATCGAAGTTAAGTATAAAGTAATTCGCGAAGGCCTTATGAAAGATATAAACGGTAGCGATCGGGGGTAAACGAACTTATTAGGGGTAATTATATAAATAGATAGGACCTCGACGCGCTTATACGGAATGTCGCTATACGAATTAATATATAAGCGTAAGGCTATTATCCCGATAGAAATCGTTATCCTAACCTAGCGTATTATAAACTAAAAGAATATCCTAAACCGAGAATCGCTTTTAATAATACGCGTACGATTAATCGAGAAACGCTAAGAAGATATATTAACCGTAACTAAGGTTCTAGCGGCTAAATATAAGGAAGCTACCCGGTATTAAGACGAGAAGAACGCTTACCGAATACGAAAAGAGCCCCTAAAAATTAACGACCTCGTGCTATTATACGATACGCTACGATATATAAATAAATCGATAGCCGTAAAACTAAAGTACTATTAAAAGGAACCGTACTTAATCGCCGAAGATTTAGGCTATAATCGTTATAAGCTTAAAGAACCGAATAAAGTTACGCTATTATACCCGGTTTTAGGCTATAAACTACGGAAATTTATCTAAAATACTAACGGGTTTTAGGAACTAGAAAACCCGGAGGAGGACGAATAAACTATACGCCTATTACCGATTAAATATAAGGACTAAGAATCGACGACTACTAACGATCCCTAAACTAAAGAAGGCCTAAAGCCTATACCTTCGGTAATCGACGACGAAGAAGAAAAATAATTAGCCCCGAACGATAAGGTACGAATTATAGTAAAAATATTAAATAGGAAGCTTAAAGGATACGAAGTTATACCTAACGATAAATCTAGACTAAAGAGATCGACCCGACTTAATAAATAACCCTCCTACCATAATATAATAAGGCTATAATACCCTAAAATAACCTACCTATACCGATCGAAGAGTAATAAAGCCTAGGAACTTAATATATAATCGCTTTCTTAAGTAAAGGAGGAAAGAAGTTATCCCTATATGGTTATTAAACCGATAGCTTATATACGAAATTAATACCTTAAATTATAATACTAATAAATACGCCCTTCCTTATTTCTTACCTTAAAAGAAAGTATGTTTCTATAAATTATTAACGCCGATTAACGCGTTCTTATACTTAAATAAGTTATCCTTTACGTTTATCGTTAGGAATCCGGGATATTAATATTCTAATATTACGTAACTATTACATTTTAACATAGGTATATTTTAATATTTAAAGAGAAAGTAAGGAAAGTAATTTATATTAATAAAAGTAAAAAAAAAATGATAGAAAAAGAATACGCGTCTAAAAATAAGCTAGAAGTAACGTATATCCGCCGATTAATACCTCTCTTTTCCTCTTTACCTTCTTACCTTATCCTTTACTTACTAGTTATTAAAAAAACTAAAAACTTACTTACTTTCCGACCCCCGGAACGTAACGATTTTCGAATTTATTATAGTTAGTAACTTTTCCTTCGTTACCCGTATTATAAGCGGGTATAGGGCTTGGTTTAGATCCTTTATTAGAGGGGGGTTACGATCTATTCTTATTCGTAGGTAGGTAAACCGTTCGTCCCGGAATTTATAACGTACCCCGTTAATAAAGAAGAGATAGATACCGTAAGAATACCTAAAGATACGATCGAAGGCTAAGGATCGGTAGAAAAAGAAAGGCTATATATCCGCGTATTTAGCGGTATCGAAAGAAGCGAGCCGGCGTTCGTAATACTAGTAAGGTATTTCGTTAGGTATCTTATATTATTAAACGAATAAGCTAACGACGTAACGAAGGTCCGTCGTTAACCGACGGAAATATTCGCTAACTAGGTTCTTATTATTAATCTTTATAAATAACGTCCGGCGGCGAAAGGATTAAACGTAACGAACGAGGGATATAACGTAGTTCTAAAAGTAAGTAACCTCTTAAAAGTCCTTACTTATAATCTTCTATACGATATACCGGCCGGCTGCCGGCCTACCTAGAAAATAGAACCGGACGTTATAAATTATCTTATTATTAATTAATATAGCCCTCGATTAATAAATCTTATTAATATTAAGAGCTATATACCTAGCGTTATTAATTTATTACCCGAATTCTTTCGATATCCCGGAGCTACCGGCTGATAATTACTTTCGGGCTTTGGTTTAACGGGCGGGAATACGGGGCGTACGATACTTACTAGGGCTTAGGAATTAGCTAATTAACGTCCTAAAACTCCTCGGTAAAGGATAAGTAGCGAAAGGATTCGTTGGGTTACTTATTTATTAGGTTTACCGGCGGCGGTATCGATTTAATCCGTTAATACGTTACGGCCTTCTTTTTATCTTCCTTAGCCTTCTTAAACGCTCCGATAATTTCTTCGTCGGTAATTCCCGTAGCTTTTAATTATTCGAATAGCTTAAGGACGGTCGCCCGGTTTAATTTAAGGAGTTACTTTTAGATAGTAGGGTTTATTATATATATATATATAAGAAAGAGAGAGATAGGGACGACGAAATTATAAATCTAGAATTAAGAATAATCGAAAAACGAATTAAAACGAAGATAAAGGACCTAAGGAATAAAAGAAAGGAAGTAGATTAGAACCGTAGAATAGCGAGAAATAAAAGGGAAGGTCGGACGAGAACGAAAGAATCGAATACGTTACTTAGGTCGTAAGTACCGTACTTAGGAGAGTCTCGATAGTACCTACGTTAGCCTACGTTTAATTACGAGTTTACGAACGTACGTACTTATTATTTTATTAAGAGTATATAATAAGAAGCTATAGGCTAACGCGTCTTTTATTATAGCTTTATACGTATACGGGGGAACGCGCTTTCCTAAAGCGTTAGCCGTAAAGGTATATCTTATTATATCGTTAATACGTTTCCTTCCCTCCCTTTCTTTTTCCTCTTTAGGTATCTTATTTCGAAAACCTCCTTTTTATAATCATTATATCCTTATTAATTTTTAGCCTACCTTTCTTATTATTAATTTAAATTCTTATTTTTACCTTTAATTTATTATCTTTTCTTTTCCTTTTCTTAATTCTTTTTTTTATTTTTATTATGTCTTCCCCCCGCTCCGCCGGAATTCCTCCTTCCTTCTCCCTTCCTTCCGTTTATAGAGACGTACGTCGTACCGATTTAGCCGACTTAATAGAACTCCTACGGGAGATTTATAGTAATAAAGATAACTAAAGTAATATAGAGAAGTACTAGCTTAATACTCTGGATAACTACGATTCGGAAAGGGGTTAGATCGACCTAAGATCCGATATAACCTAGGCCTTCCGGCTATTCGTTAATCGATCCCGAATTATAAATTAATAGCTATAGGAATAAACGAAGGTAGCCCTAGTTAACTTTTTCGTATACCTCGTCCGTTACGACTACCTTATTAACGAAGATATCCGCGCTCTTTATATTATAACTAACTACGACCTTAAAAGCCGAAAAGCGGCCTTCGAAATAAACCCGTATTAAACGATAAGCTACCGATCGGTAGGATCGTTTAACTTCCTAACCCGTTAGTACCTCCTCGATAACCTTACTTTTACTTTAGTCTTTACGATTTATACGGATCTAGTAAACTCCGAACGAGTTATTACCGATCCCTTAAAGTTCTCTTAAGCCTACTTCGCCGTAGTATTATATCTCCTTAAGCCCCGAAGATTATTTAGCTTTAATATAGTTAGGAACGGCGCCTTCGATCGGGCGGCGTACGCGTTCGGCTAGCTACGGCGAGTATAGAAAAACGGTAATCTCGAGCCTAATATAATTCCTTTATTTACTTATTACGTCGCGTTAGTAAACTAATAAAATAGCTTTAGTTACGGTTTTTAGAGCGGTATTCTACCGTATCTTATCTTTAAACGACCGATCGAAGTCGCGCGTTAGGCCTAAGAAAATAAGGGCCTCGATTTCTTTAATACTATAAGAGAATACGCCGAGGTAGTAAAGTAATTTTATAGCGTTCGGATTTTAAAAGGGAAGGTTAGTATCGTTAAGCGTCTCCGGTAAGCCGTAAATTACTAGAAGCGAATCGACCTTATTAACGTTATAGCCTCGGCGTAAAGTACGCCGATCGGCGAATTCTCTAGCCGTAAATCCTTCGTTCGGTTTATCGCGTAAGCCGAAGTCCGCCGTTTCTTTATAGTCTTAATACTTAACCCCTTTTATTCCTTAGTATTAACGGACGTAAACCTCCGCTACGATAACCTCGTTAAGGTTACGACGCGTCCCCTTCTTTCCTCCGGCCTAGTAAAGATTAAAGCTTTCTAGTCCGGGGAGACCTCTATACCGTATAGGTAGAGGGGAGATACTTAGTTAACCCTTAGGACGCGCCTACTTCCTTACTATTCCCTTAACTAAAAGGGCTAAGACGAAACTAAAAAGAAGGTAGCCGAGATAGAGAAAGAAAACGCCGATCGGGTTAGATCGGTAAGGATAAACCGGGCTAAGTTAGTTATAAAGTAATAAAAGGGCCTCCTTATAATATTAAACGAGAAGTTAAAGGCGCGGCCGTAGTAATTAAATAGCGGCCGAAGAAATAGAGTTTCGCGGTAGTTTTTAAGAAGAGATATTAATCTAGATATACCGTACTACCCTTTTTAGTTTAATTATCCCTTACGGTATAATTAAACTAAGGAGGCTATAGTAATACGGTAAAACATACCCTTTTAATATATTACGTAATACGTTACGATAGGCCTTATACCTATATAAAGTAACCATAGCTCCCGTAAGTACGGGATATACTATGCTTATTATCTAGTTTATTACTTAATTAGATTACTATCTTTATTATTTTTACTTTAATTAAAGATTCGTTTTTATTATTAGATTCGTCGTTCTCCGATAAATATATTTATTTTAATTATAGGCGCTTAAGTTACTTTATCGTACCGCTATAACCGAATAAGTAACTTTTACGTTTTATTCCTTTTCTTTCCTTACCTCTTATGCCTTCGGGCTAGCGACTATTATATCTCTACGACTAAAGGGCATAGCTAAAATACGATAACTACATTAGATTCCTTGCCTCTCGATTAATATAGCGATATTAGTTTCATTTATCTTAGACCATCGTACGTACTATAGTCTTCGATAAAGTATACTTACGAGTGAACCTATCCGGGTTTCTAACATCGCGTACGCTCTGCTCCTCCTCAATAGGTAGTAGGGTAGGTAACTATAACCGTGCCTAACTATGCCTAATCAATCCTAATCAATCCTAAACTTATTTAATCGCTACTACTGTAGTGGTGCGGTGGATCTAGGCCACGTAGCCTTTTCGATGTGTATTTATATGGGTCGCGCACTCATATTTTCATCAGCCAGACTTAGACCTGTAGACATCACGACCTACAGCTATTCACTCGTTTCTTACCATGCCTTTCTAGCCATCCTCCTCGTTGCCTTTTCTAGTCCCCCTTTCCCAGCTGCCGTTTTCAGCTGGCCGATCAACCGATTACAGCTGTTTACAGCTGTGATCTTGGTTGATCGGCACTGGGCCAGTTGTTGGCAGTTGGATAGCCCTTGTTTCGTGCCTCCGTCAGCGTGCCCACGCTGCTCCTGTTCACTACCTAGGAGCTAAGCCAGTTTAATTAACGATTAATAGGAAATAATAGAAAAGATCAGGAAAGGTCCAATAACAACTAGGCTAGCAGAGCTATAAATATAAACTGACCTAATCAACCTATTCCTAATTAACCCTAATCAACTAGGAGCGAGCCAGGTCTATTAGGGCCATTAAGAAATAATAGGGATTAATCGGAAAACAGGAACTATAACAGGGTAGGTAAAACAAGCGTAGCTCCCGAAAGAAACGAAAGAAATAATCTCATACGATAAAACGTAATCTCCGTCCTTTTCGTCCATGGCTATTAATCCTTTCAACTGATCCTGATCCTATAAACTAACTAATATATCCTATTCATGCCCGACTATTCTCGTTTCTAACTATTATTCGTCCGGTAGTATCTACCGGGCTTTCCTCAACCCTCGATCCCTTCCCTATACGTGGTTCTAGGGGCTCTGGCTCTTCCTACTAACTATATATCGGTAAGGGCGATAAGAGGGGTCTCTGGGCATTATCCTATGACCGTTTCTATCCTATAACTATAACTGTTTTTTCCTAGGCTATCTTATTTAATATCGTATCTATTTCGTATCGCGGTATCGTCTATATAGGTCTTTTACGCTAATCGGTAGGTCCTTGATTAGGTTCGTGGCGTGGGTATAAGGTGTATCGGTATCTTCGTATAGCAATTGAGGGCATCGTGGTACTTATCGGTTGGGGAGTTAAGGAGACCTCCTTAGGTGCCGTAACTAGCTGGTAAGGATAAAACAAGGGCGATCGGAGCTGTCGGCAAGCCTCTTGTAATTAAAATAGACTAATCAGTAAAGAACGGATACCTTTAAGCTCGTATGAGTGTGTAAAAAGGGAGGGTAGCGATGACGGTATTAGATTAACTAAGGGCGAAAAACTGCCATCTAGGCACTTAAAAAACTACGGAGGCAAAACTAGACGAAAACGGGCATAGCTCCTTTAAAGGATACAACTAAGAAACGAGGATAAGATAGATCTATTAATTAACGAACGAGCTTTTAGGTAAGCTAATTAAAAGCTAATGGGAAGACGTAGTTATTAATGGTCGCTATGGTTATCTGCTTTCTCTATTAATCCAGCTACCTGAAAATTTAGGCTATAGCTTGAAAAGGCTTAATCTAAAAGCTACGAAAACGGCTCTGGAGCTACGAAAAGAGCTCCTAGTTAAACGAAACTCTGGGGATCTCCTGATCGACGTATCCTGAACCTAATAACTATAAAAACGGTCACGAAAGATTACTCCTAAGGCTAAGGTAAAGCCGAGCTACTAGGTAGTCGCCATTAAACAGGAGTAGCGTAGGTACGCTAACAGAGGCACGAAACGGCTACCTAACTACTAATAACTAGCCTAGTACCGATTAGACCTAGATTATAGCTATAAATAACTATAATTGGTTAATCAGCTAGCTAAAAACGGCAGTTAGGAAAGGAGGACTGGAATAGGAAGGGTAACGAGGATAGCTAGAAAGGCATGGCAAGAAACGAGTAAATAGCTATAACTAGTAATGGCTATAGGTCTAAGTCTAACTGATGAAAATATGAGTACGCGACCCATATAAATACCCATCGAAAAGGCTACGTGACCTAGATCCACCGCACTACTATAATACTCCTAACTATAATTAAATAATTCCATTAATTTCGCAATCGTAAGCTAATATAACTAATAATGCTTCGTTAATTACTATTATTAAGTAAGTTTATTCTATCCGTAGTTTACGTAACGCGTAGCTTGCATATTATACGAATCGTAGTATACTTTAATTAAATAACTATAAGATAAAACTTAACCTATTACGGTAAGGCTTATTATTAATAACTAATATATTACTCTTAATATTATAATAGCTTAAAATGATAGAGCGACCGTTAGTTACTTTGGATTAATAAATAGAAAATTATTCGAGATAATCCGTTTATTACTTACTTGTTATTTACCGGTAGTAAGGTAGTACCGTAATTAACGATCTCTTAAGATATCGCATATTCTAGAGCTTTGTTAAATTATATTATCGTTTTAAGGCTTTATAGCTTCGTTAAAGTAATGTATAATTAATCTTTTCGTTACGAGTTCTTAACTACTTATCTTTCAGGGAATCCGTACTTCGGCCAGTAGTTACGCGTAAGTTATATATACAGGTAGTAATACTAAACCTTCGGCCCATAGTTATGCTCGCGGCGGTAGGCCGTCCTTTATTCCCGGATCCGGGAACCTAATAATCGCTTAACCCTTTAAAGATTCGTTTACCGATAGAAACGTAAATATAATTATCGCTAGCCTTTAAAAAAACGTAACTCGGCCTTTATTACTCGCGACTTATAAGGTATTACGTCTAGAGTTATTACGCTTTTTAACTACTTATCTTCCGAATATTAATCCCTTAAGGAAGACTTTCCTTCCTTATATAAAGGGATTAACAAAGAAAGCGATTACCTTATTACGCTTATTACTCGTACGGTTTCCTTACGTAAAACCTGCTTATAAACCGGAGTTCGTTAGGTTACTTCTACCGGTCGTAGTATAACTATTACTCCAGCCTCTTAAGCGGTAGTTATTGCTACGATTCCGATTCGTAGTAATATTACTAGAAAGGAACGAGGACGAGGACGTAATCGTAATACTTTATCGGCTTCCGGAATAACTACTAACCCTATTATTCCCTTCAATTCCGCCGTTCCGGTAGTTACTTTTATTACTTCCGTCGCGCCGACTACTCCGGCCCTTATTACTATATTTGTCTAGTTTCGTCTTCGTTTTAACCAGTACCTAGATAATAGTTTTCGCCCTCAGTTAATTTAACTAAGTTACCGCTATCCTTCCCCTTTTTATAATACGCACTCGTATATTCTTAAAGGTATCCGTTCTTTATTAATTAGTCTATTTTAACCGTAAGAGGCTTACCGATAGCTTGATTACTCTTATTTTATCCCTACTAGCCAGTTACGGCACTTGAGGAGGTTTCTTCTCTTCAACCGATAGGTACTACGATGCCCTTATATGAAGATACCGATACGCCTTTACTACGAACCTAATCGGAAGCGTACCGATTAGCATAAAAGACCTATAGACGATACTGATACGAAATGAATTAAATGGATATTAAAGAAGATAGTCTAGGAGATTAGAAAAATAGTTATATATTACGTAGATCGGGAGAGCTACGTAGGTACTAAGGTTGCTTCTTAGGAGTAACGAAAGGTAGGAAGAAGAAGGTAAATTAACTAACTACTTAAGGAGGAAGGAGATAAATAAAGAAGATACGAGCTACCTATATATAGACGATAAGAAGCTACGAGCTATATTATATAAGCGAGCTAGGAGCTATATTAGGTAAGCGAGTAACTAAAGAAGAAGTAAGGAGCCATATATAGGTAGCTTTTTACGTAATATACCCCTTAGCTAGGCTCGCGATAGCGAGCTTAGCTAAACCGTAATAATAGCTTAGCTAAAGGGCTCGCAATAGTTAGCTTAGCTGCCCTCCTAATAGAAGTCCTAGGTTAGCTCGAGCTTTACTCGCTTCGCTAGCTTTCTGGGGTAATATATTCGTCGCTCTAGTTACTTACGCCTCTATATAATACTCTTAATAGCTTAAAGTATCCTCTTAATTAGCTACTATATTAGCTCTTTCTAATATCCCGATAAAAGAGATATATCGTCGCTCTTAATTAAATATATCTACCAAAAAGTATTCGTTATACGCGTATAAGGGCTCTTATTACGTCGCTCTATATTATTATTATCGTACGCGAATCCTCTCGTAGCTTTACTAGGTTAGTACCTAGTAACGCTCCTTCCTATACTCGAGCTTCCATACTATAAGAGAAAATTCTCCTACTTTTTCGTAGTAGCTCTTTCTCTCTTCTCTTTTCTTTTATATAGGTATATCTAAAGCTAATTAAATACCCTTCTTTTTAATTCCTTATTACTTTCGATTACGAATATAACTTATATATTACTTTATTCGTTCGTACTTTATTTAAGTTAGTCTTCTTTTAATTATAATACTCCTTTATTATCGCTCGCTTTCGTAGCGAGCTTATAATAAGGTATTAGCGTAAGTTATATGTTAATATAATAAACGCGAGGCGTAAGATAAGCTTACGCTTTTATAATATTAATACGGGTATAAGTAATTAAAGGCTAATAGCTTGATAAAATATCCGACCGTCCTAGCTCTTACGAGATCCTTACTAGTATCGATAGCGCGGCTAAAATATTAAGCGACGGTATAAGCTTATTCCGTAGCTATACCTAAATATTCGTCGAAAAGCGAGCTTACGATCCCGCCGTACCCGACCGAGTTCCGGCCGAGTACGGAAAGTTAATTATTTAATCTTTTATTATAAAGGGAGCCGTCGTTATCTTAAGTATTCCGGGTACCGCTAAAGCTACTTTTATTATTATACTTAGCGCTACCGAAAAACGACGTAATGCGTTTCTCGATATTACTATCGCTCGCCTTAATAGCTTTACCTACGATATCGCGATTAATACGTATGTCTCGGTAGTTATTATAAGTAGCTTCCCTTTTAACGTCGGTATTAATAATCTCTTTATATACTGCGATAAGAGAAAGTAATTTATCTATCGATATATTGTAGTGGTGCGGTGGATCTAGGCCACGTAGCCTTTTCGATGCGTATTTATATGGGTCGCGTACTTATATTTTCATTAATTAGACTTAGACCTATAGCTATTAGGACCTATAGCTATTTCTTCGTTTCTTGTTATGCCCTTTCTCGCAATCCTCGTTACTCGTTTCTAGTCTTCCTTTCTCTCTCCCTTTTCCTTTCCTAGCTACCGTTTTTAGCTGGCCGATTAACCGATTATAGCTATTTATAGCTATAATCTTAGTTAATCGGTACTAGGCTAGTTATTAGTAGTTGGGTAGCCGTTTCGTGCCTTCGTTAGCGTGCCTACCCTACTTCTATTTAGTAGCGACTACCTAGTAGCTCGTCCTTACCTCAGCCTTAGGAGTGACCTTTTGCGACCGTCTTTGTAGTTATTAGGTTGAGGATTCATCGACTAGGAGATTCCCTATCTTTTAGTTAATTAGGAGCTATTTTCGTAGCTCCAAAGCCGTTTTTATGGCTTTTGGCCTTAGCTTTTTAGGTTAAGTAATAGGATTAACGGGAGGGTAGATAACCATAGCGACTATTAATAATCACGCCTTTTCATTAGCTTTTAATTGGCTTACCTAAAAGCTCGTTCGCCGATTAGTAGGAACCCTTATCCTCGTTTTTTAATTGTCTCTTTTAAAGGAGCTATGCCCATTTTTACCCGGTTTTGCCTTCGTTTTTAATAGTATCTAGATGGTAGTTTTTCTCTTAGTTAACCTAACTCCGTTACCGCTACTACCCCCTTTTTATAACACGCGCTTAAAGGCATCCGTTCTTTACCGATTAGTTTATTTTAATTATAAGAGGCTTACCGATAGCTCCGATTGCCCTTGTTTTATCCCTTTTAATTAGTTTCGGTACCTGGGGAGGTCTTTTCTTACCTCCCTAACCGATAAGGCACTACGATGCCCTTAATTGCTATACGAAGATACCGACATACCTTATACCTACGAACCTGATCGGGGAACCTACCGATTAGCGCGATAGACCTATAGACGATACCGCGATATACGAATTAAATAGGATATTGAATAAGAAAGCCTAGAAAAAATAGTTATAAGTTATAGTCGGAAATAGTTAGGATTACCTAGAGACCCCTTTTGTCGCCCTTACCGATATATGGTTAGTAGGAAGAGCTAGAGCCCCTAGAACTACGTACAGGGGAGGGATCGAGGGTTAAGGGAAGCCCGGTAGATGCTGCCGGACGAATATAGGAACGGTTACTAGAAACGAGTCATAGAAACGGGCATTAAATAGGATATATTAGTTAGGTTATAGGATTAGGAATTAGTTAAAAAGGATTGGCAAAAGATAGCTATGGACGAAAAGGACGGAGATTACGTTATATCGTATAGGATTATTTCTTTCGTTTCTCATAGGAGCTACGCTTATTTTACCTGCCCGTTATAGTTCCTATTTCCTAACTATTAATCCCTGTTGTTTCTTAATAGCCTTAATAGACCTAGCTCGCTCCTAGTTGATTAGGGTTAATTAGGAATAGGTTGATTAGGTTAGTTTATAGGTTATAGCTCCGCTAGCCTAGTTATTCTCATTATTAGATCTTTTTTATTATTTCCTGTTAATCGTTATTAAACTAGCTTAGCTCCTAGTTAGTAGCGTTTGAATAGGTTCGGGATTGATTAGGAATTAGGTTTAGGATTAGGTACGGCTGTAGTTAGTTACCTATCCTACTACCTACTTATTACTATTGCAATCGCTCCTAGTTAAAGACCTATTTCTTCCTAACTTATCTTGTTAGCCTTTGATTAAACTGGCTAGATTTTAGTTGATTAGGGTTAATCGGGATTAGGTTAATTAGGCTTAGTAGGAAACGAGAGCTACCGTACCTGTTGTTAGGAGTTTAATTACTTCTTGCGGATTAATTGAACTAGGGAGGCTGTAGTAGTGCGGTAGATCTAGGCCACGTAGCCTTTTCGATACGTATTTATATGGGTCGCGTACTTATATTTTCATTAGTTAGATCTAGACCTGTAGCTATTAGGACCTATAGCTATTTATTCGTTTCTTGCTATGCCTTTTCTCGCGATCCTCGTTGCCCGTTTCTAGTCTCCCTTTTTCTCTCCCTTTTCCTTTCCCAGCTACCGTTTTTAGCTAGCCGATTAACCGATTATAGCTGTTTATAGCTGTAATCTTGGTTAATCGGCACTGGGCCAGTTATTGGTAGTTGGGTAGCCGTTTCGTGCCTCCGTTAGCGTACCTACGCTGATCCTGTTCAATATAAGTTAATTTTCGTATTATAATTATTATAAGCTATAAGCCTTTAATTAATTATTTACTTTAGATTTCCGACAAAGGTTTAGTTATAGTATGGAATATTACGGAGCTACGCTTTCTCGAGCGTCGTATAACCCGCCGTATTCTTTTGTTTCCTCGAGTTCTCCTAGCTAAGCCGGAGTCTAAGGCCGCTATACGTAAGCGGGCTTATAAGAATAATAGCTCTAGAGGTAAGGTTTAAGAGTAGTAAGTTCGATATATTAAGCGGAAATAAATACGTAAAAATCTAAGGCGAGAAAGTGTCCGTCGCGTTACTTATAAATACGGGGTTATAGAGCTAAATAATAATCATAATACTTCCGAGTTTATACCTCGGGACGTAGAAACTACGGATAGCTTTATAAAAGGCGATTCCGGAAGCGACTTAAAGGTAGTTATTTAAGCTACCTCGGGATTCCGTTAAGCGCTTATTATTATAGCCGAATAAGAGCTAATAATCGTTCTTATTTCGAAAGCCTAAGCTACCGCCGTAGTAATAGCTCTTAAAGAGACTATCGGCGAATACCGAGTACCTATAGAACCGTTATTATATATATTAGGTATTTTTACGGAAGCTCGGAATAAGGAGAATAATTCCTTTATTATTATTACCGCCGTCGCGCCGACGCTTATTCGCTTAACGAGAGCCGGCGGTTCCTTTTTTCTTTTAAGCTACGGATAGCCTAATAATCGTTCGTTTATCGTTAACGATACTATACCGAGTCTTAGAGAGCGTTATCGCGTTAGCGCTACCGCTATTTTAACTTTCGTTCCTAGCTCGGTTCCGTTCTTTATATTCGCGCTTAAAAAGTAAGCTTTTAATAAAGGTAGCGCTTTTAAATTCGAGCTAGCTCCTATCGTTACTCCTATTATTATTCGTTAGTTAATTAAACTAAGCTCTACCTTTATTATTCGCTTTCCTCGAGAGCTTTTAATACGATCTAATTCTTAAGTAACTACCGAGCTATTACTTACGTCTAGAGGAGTTAGTTAAGTTACCCGAGCTAATAATAATATAGCCTCGTTATTTCCCGTTATTACCGAGGAATACGGCCCGCGTAATAATATCCCTTATTATCGATATATTAATAGCACTACCTAACATCGCTCGACGGAAGAATATTTCTAATCTCTAGCTTTTATTAATCGTTATTTACGTTATTCGCGTAACTAACTATTCTTACGTAGCTTTATAAGTATCCCTTAAAACTATATAAGCTTTTATCGTAAGCTAATTGATTATAATTACCCTCACGTTATACGTTTTATTTAAAAGCTTATCGCCGCCTAAATAATAAACCCTAACTCTAAGGTAATAAGTTCCGAGCTTCCTTTATCGTAGGTCGCTTTTCTAACTATATTACTTTAAACTACCGCTCTTCGCGAGGAAATAAAAGAGCAACTTCGTTAGTATTATTCCAAGTAATAGCGTTAGCTTATATTACCGCTTATTACCGAATCTTTACGCGGATAAGCGACTACGGATACTTTCGCTTAAGACGATAGCTTTCTTACTAAACGTAGATAGGTCTTAACTCTGACCCGTTCCCCTCGTAGCTCCCGTATTCGTAGTAATCGCGCCCGTAGTAAAGGTAGCCGATAACGAACTACCCGTACTTCTCGCCGGTTTATTCGTTTCCGTTAAAGTATATAGATTAATATTAAACGAAGAGCTACTTCGGCTTAGAGCTCTATCCCCGTTATTACTAACCCGGATATTACCGGATTAAGCTTTAAATAATTATATGCGGTTTAGTAATAATAGAACCAGCCGTACCCTAGCTCCGGCTAGGGTAAGTAATCTAAAGAATGAATGTAACCCTAGAGTAGGTACTAGAGCCGGTGGCTCTAGAAGTTGTTAGATTTTCTGGTTTCTGGATCGTTTGTGAAAGAAGCGTCACCAGCGATTAATAGCGCTTATATACTATTACTCTTACTCCTATACCTAATGCTAAGGTAGCGCGTAGTATAAAGGTATCTAATCGCTTAGTTAACGGCTTTTATATACTAAGATCCCGGGTTAATTAGAAAGTAGAAGAGCTATAACGTAGCGAAAGCTACGTCCGGGCGGATTATAATTACGCTATAGAGTAACGACCCTACGTTTTCCTAATATTCCTTAATTTATTACTTCGACGCGACGCCTATAAATTTTATAAGCTTGATTATCGGTAGTAATATTATAAGAAATTAATTATTATCCGTTAAATTAAAGCGACTTATAATCTTCTCGACCTAGGCGTCGTATACTAAGGTTATCGTTCGGTTTTCGCGATTACGTATTACCCGAATTCCTAAATACTAACTTATTAACCTTAATTCTTTTACTATATAGGTAGTTTTTAACCCTTAAGCTACCTTCTAAGCTATAGAATTATTACTCTTATCGTATATAAGTAGTAGATCGTCGACGTATATTAGTACGAATACTTCTCTTATTAATATATAGAATATATATAGCTCTTCCGGAGAGCTTTAGAGTCTTAGACGGGTAAGGATACTTTCGAGTTTCCTAAACTAGAATAAGGATAAGTCTCGGAACCCGTATATTATTCTTATAACGAGCGCGTACTTCCCTTCTTATTTAAATCCGTTTAGTAATTCGATTAGTATTAGGTCGTCTTCCGGTCGAGCTACGTTAAGAAAAGCGTTCTTAATATCGAACTAATCTACCTTAAGATTAAAATAAACCGCGACTATTATTATTATTCGGAAAGATTTTATTACGAGCGTTATTATATATGTTAATTCGAGTAATCCTTTCGGAAGAAGATCTCCTCGCGTAACTAAGCGCGATTTATAATTATCGAGATAGTTATCTTTATCGAATTTATAATCGAAAACCTACTTTACCGGTATTAGTTTAATTTAAGCTTAGTCGCGATTAATAACTTTCTAAACCCTAGCGCTTAAGAAGGCATTTATTTCCGACCTAGCGTTTTCCTTAAAACGATCCCCTAAGGAATAACTATTAAGCTCTTTTTACATTTTTAGGAGCTTAGTTAGTTTATCGCGATAGATTATTATCTTACTAAGCGTTACGCTTAATCGCTCGGCTTATATCTATATAAAGGCTACTATAATAATTAAATGTAGCGTAATAAAAGATTAGTCGTCTTACGTTTCGTCGAATTAATTAAGTAAGAATATAGAAGTAAATTCGAATTAATTACGGTCGTTCGTTAGGTCGATTAGCTTATTCGAAGCTATACCCGATATAAAGGCGCCGGTATTAGCCTATCCTTTATTTAATCCCTTTCCTTCGGGACTTTTTCTTCGCTTCTTCTAGCTATAGCGCGTAATTAAGGGATATACTTTACGGTTATATTTCCTCCGCTCTTTTTTAGATAATAGGAATGAACTTAATAACTTGCTAAGCTTAGATTAAGCGGATAGCTTTCGATTCCGAGGGATACTAAGTTTTTTATTAATCGTCGCTTCGTTAGGATAATATTTTACCCGATCGGTACTAATTTCTATACGATTCTTTATTACGAAACCTCGCTTTAATCGTAAAAGGCTCCCCGTAGAAGCTCTTTAGCCGTTAAACGGTTCTAAAGGAGACTCTAGTATTAGCCTAAGACTCGGGAGCTTATTAAGTTAATCCGATTTCTCCTTTCTCCTTTACTCCGTTAGCTCTAAAGCTTAGGATTTCGCCTTAAGTTACTTTTATATTTCTTTTTCTTAATCGAATAGTTCCGGGGATTCTTCTATGGATTAAATCGGAATATCTAAAGGCGTTTATAGTTAATCGTTTAAAGGTTAATCGTCTATAAATTTAACTTTCTTTTAAATTAAAGTAACGAATTCTTCTTTTTCCGGAGCTTTCTTCGGTTTAGGTTTACCTACCCCTAAGTTCGAGTTAATAAACTAAGTTATATTTAAATTATTACTTAAAGTAAGCTTATTATTACTGAGTTAAGGTAGCTCGTTAATAGATTTTATAATAAAGAAAGCTTACGAGTCCTAGATATCTAGAGCTTCGATAATAGCTTCCGTTATATTATTAATAACTTTACCCGTAAGGTCGATCCGGTCTAGCTCCTTTTAACCGAGCTCTTCGGTTTATAGCTCTTCGGACTTATCGTAAAACGTTTCTTTATCGAAAATGACGTCTTTAGTTAGTATTACTTTCCCTAGTCTAGAAGCCTATATACGGTATAGGTTAAATATATAATATCTAACTAGATAACCGACGTAAGTTTTTAGTTTAACTTTAAATCCTTTTCTATCGAGATCTTAAGCGCGTTTTCCTAATAAAGGGTACGCGCGATATCCGTACGTATAAATTCCGTACTAGTTTAGCCTTAGGTCGCTCGTTAGCTTCTTTATAAGCGTATGTATATACTATCTAAAGTAAACGGTAAACTAGGTATTAAATAATTTATAAAGCGAGCGAAGATTATATACATAGCTCGGGCCTATATTTATTAGATATACTATAGCCTTTACGTACTTAGGCCATAGCTTCTCTAGGAGCCTTACTCCTATCCTTATTTTAATCGATTTAACGATAATAAATTATCTAGCTTTCTTATCCTTATTAGTTAGCTCTTTAGTATTCGCCGGTAGTAGTTCGAGATTAATGCCTTCTTCCTAACCCTAAATCTTATATTCGGTTAGGCTTTTAATCCCGATTATTACTCGTTCGTTATCGTATCGGAGTTAATAGATCGAGAGACGGAATTATCGTCGTATCTATCTTTTAAAGAATCGAATAGTCTTCGTAACTAAGTAACTTTATTTACTCTTAAGGGTCTTTACCTAAAGTATTCCGCTATATTTATCTTTAATAATATTACGTAAAACGTAGACGTCTATATTCACGCTTTACGGTATATAGGCTTATATAGGCTGGTTTAATTACTACGTAACAAATAACAAGTATTTATTTAGAGCCGTCGTATCCTTCCGGAAAGTTAAATAAATCCCAATATATATGTTAAAAAGGACGTAGCGAGCGATGTAATAATAATCGGCGCGAGATTACTCTCTTGCTTATCGTCAGTCTATAATACTCGTCCTCAAGCGTAGGCATATCGTTAATCTCGATATTTTAGGTATGCTTTACGAGTACTCTAAGCGTTTCCGGGCTAAGGTACCTAGCTCTAAGGTACCAGAGTTACTCGGAGCCTTTTCTCGGTTTTATTTAATCTCTCGATTTTCTTTATCGGGTCTTTCTTTCCTTAATAATCGGAATAATAACGAGCGATATTACGCTATATGGTATTATTATAAGCGTACGTAGCGGTATTACGGGAAAGACTTACGAATAAATAGAAAATTACTTAAATTTAAAGAATATTAAGTTATAACGATATTCGAGCTTTTTTATAATAAACCCGTTCTTAATCGATCCCCTACGAAAGGAGTAATTAAGACCATAGTATTAGATATTAATCGTAAGAAGCTTTACTTCGGAAATAATGTTAATATAAAAATATTTAACGAAAATAACGTCTTTAAGCGTAAAGTCGATCGTAAGCTTACCCGACTTATCCTAAAGGTAGTTCTTAATAACGCGAGTATTAATACTAGTAATAGAAAAGCTCGTAGTATTAGCTTCGATAGTTTATAGGTCTTTAACGGTAGCGAACGAGCCTTTAACTAATAAATTCCGGTTATTAATAAGATAAATAACTCCATAGTTATCGAAGATAATACTTTTATAAAGGAGGTATCGTATTAGATCTATAATTAAAAATACCCCTACGCTAGAGGTTATATAAATAATACGTAGGTCGATTACCGTTACGTTAATATTACCGGATTACTTATTATTCTTATTACGCTTATTCCGAGGTAGATTAATTCCGGAGGAGTTACTTTAATTAAGAGCGGTAACCTTTTATCCGTCGCTTTTAATAAAAGCTCGGAATAAGGTAAAGTCGCTTAAGTTATACCGTTATTTAATAATTAGTTTTACGTCGTCGGATATATGTAAAATTTATCGTAGCGTTTTACCGGTAATAACGAATTAAAGGTTAGCGTATACCTCTGGAGCCTAACGGTATTATTTATTATATAGATACTTATTAGCTTTAGCCTTATCGGTCGAGCTATTAAAGTTACTAAAGTTATTAACATTAATTCTTCCGGTTTTATATCTTAAAGTAGCTCTTTAATACGTAGTTAAGATATAAAGGCCCGATTTATCTATCTTCTTATTCTCGGTAATAAAAGCTCCGAATACTTTACCTAGCTTTATAAGGAAAAGTAGTTATCGTTTAAGCCGGTCCGCTATAATTAATTTAATAATCGTACGAGTAGCTTAGTTTAAAGCGATCTTAACTCTAATAACTTCGAGGAAGTCCTTCGTTCCGAATACGTTTCGGATCTTGTTAATATCGTAAGCGAAAGCTCGGTAATAAGCGTTATTTTAAGCGGTAAAGAATTACTCGCCGTAAAGGATACCCGCCGTTACTTTCTATAGGACCTCGCGGTACTCCTAACGAACGAACGTTTACGTAATAATAAAGATAGGAGTAAGGTAATTATAGAATAGTCTTACGGTATTTTAAACGTTCGGCTTAAGTCCTTAAGCTTTAAATTATATATCGACAAACTCGAGGTAGTTAATAAAAACTAAGGATATAATTTAATAATAAAAAGCTCGGTAACTTTTACCGGCGATAATAGCTTAAGACTTTTAAAAGCGACTTTATTCGAATAATTACTTATATTTTTTAATAAAGAAGTAACGTAGGTTTTCGATTAAAGCTTTTAGCTCTTTTTTACGAGTCTTAAGATCTTCCTTAACCTATTCGTAGAAAGCTAAGAGGTACTACTTCTTCGCTTATTTCTTTTCTTAAGTAATAAATTCTTTAAGCGATAAGAGTATCGCCGAGCTTAGCTTATAATCGTTCGTATTAAGGTTAATATCCTTTTAAATATCGAATTATTCGGCGTATTTCTAAAAAGCTATAAACTATCGTAAATATTCGTCGAAGTTACGAAAGTTAATATTAATAAGTAGCTTTTTAATAGAGAAGGTTCCGCTAGTATTAGTAGTTATTATAGATATATTATTCGAGAGAAAGACGAAAGCGTTATAAACGAGAGCGATATTTAAGAGAAAAACGATTAATCGAGAGATTAAAGAGATAGAGATAAATAATAAGATTACTCGAAAGCTTATATAGTAAGACCTTAGTTAACTTAGTTCCTTAGAAGGGCTACTAGGCTTATAACTATTACGTAGATCGGGAGAGCTACGTAGGTACTAAGGTTGTTTCTTAGGAGTAACGGAAGGTAGGAAGAAGAAGGTAAATTAACTAACTATTTAAGGAGGAAGGAGATAAATAAAGGAGATACGAGCTACCTATATATAAACGATAGGAAGCTACGAGCTATGTTATATAAGCGAGCTAGGAGCTATGCTAGGTAAGCGAGTAACTAGAGAAGAAGTAAGGAGCCATGTATAGGTGGCTCTCTACGTGATATTATAGTTATAATTACAGTTAGAATAATACCCGGAGACCCCTCTTGTCGCCCTCGCCGATATATAGTTAGTAGGAAGAGCTTCGAGAGCCCCTAGAACTACGTACAGAGAAGGGATCGAGGGTTCAGGGAAGCCCGGTAGATACTACTAGACGAATATAGAAATAATCAGAAATAATCATGTATAAATAGGATATATTAATTAGTTTATAGGATTAGGATTAGTTAAAAGGATCAGTAATAGTTATGAACGAGAAGGACGGAGATTACGTTGTATCGTAAGGGATTATTTCTTTTGTTTCTTTTAGGAACTACGCTTATTTTACCTACCCCGTTACAGTTTCTATTTTCTGACTATTAATTCCTGTTATTTCTTAGGAGCCCTTTAATAGAACTAGCTTGCTCCTAGTTAATTAAGGTTGATTAGGAATAAGTCGATTAGGTTAGTTATAGTTATAGCTCCGCTAGTCTAGTTGTTGTTCTTATTAATTGATCTTTCTTGCTATTTCCTATTAATCGTTAATTAAACTGGCTTAGCTCCTAGTTAGTAGCGATTAAATAGGTTCGGGATTGATTAGGAATTAGGTATAGTTAGGTACGGTTGCAGTTACCTACCCCACTACCTACTTGTTGCTATTGCAATCGCTCCCAGTTGGCCCTGTTTCCTGACTTATCCTGTTGGCCTTTGATTGAACTAGCTAGCTTTTAGTTGATTAGGGTTGATCGGAATCAGGTTGATTAGGCTCAATAGGAAACGAGGGTCACTGCACCTGTTATTACTATTAGGAGTTTAATTGCTCCTTACGGATTAATTAAATTAAGGAGGCTATAGTAGTGCGGTGGATCTTGGCTACGTAGCCTTTTGGATGCGTATTTATATAAGTCGCATACTTATATTTTCATCAGTTAAACTTAGACTTGTAGCCATTACTAGTTACAGTATTTACTGTAGTGGTGCGGTGGATCTAGGCCACGTAGCCTTTTCGATGTGTATTTATATGGGTCGCGCACTCATATTTTCATCAGTCAGACTTAGACCTGTGGACATCACGACCTACAGCCATTCACTCCTTTTGCTATGCCTTTCTAGCTATCCTCGTTGCCCTTTTCCAGTTCCCTTTCCCAGCTGCCGTTTTCAGCTGGCCGATCAACCGATTACAGCTATTTACAGCTGTGATCTTAGTTGATCGGCACTGGGCCAGTTGTTGGCAGTTGGGTAGCCGTTTTCGTGCCTCCGTCAGCGTGCCCACGCTGCTCCTGTTCATTACTCGTTTCTTGCTATGCCTTTTCTCGCTCTTCTTACCCTTCCCATTCTTAGTCCTTTCCCAGCTGCTGTTTTCAGCTGGCCGATCAACCAATTACAGCTGTTTACAGCTGTAATCTAGGTCTGATCGGCACTGGGCTGGCTGTTAGCAGTTAGGTAGTTGTTCGTGCCTCCATTACAGCGTGTCTACGCTGCTCCTGTTTAGTACTTTTGCAGAAGAATTACCCTTGTGAATTAATCAGTATGACAAAGAGTTTAACGTATGATAACTATCCTCCGGATAGGATAATACATTTCTTTATTAATATTTCCCTTAGCTTATACGTTGTTATTACTTATTAACACAAGCTTTTATATATACGCTTTTATTACTTTTATTATTTTACTAAAGTTTTAGTTAAAATAACATCTTGTTTTCCTATTTACTATCAAGTTACTCGTAAAATAATACTTTATATATACTTTTACTTCTTAATATATATTTTAACTTAGCTATATACTCTCAAAAATAATTAAATATATTATATTTACATGAGGTAAAAATAGAATACTTTATATATTCAAGTTGAAAGATTATTCTTTAAATTTCAGAATAATATTTTACATATAAAATTTTATATGTAAATAAAATTATAAATATTTATAATAAATTAGAATTTTTTAATAATTCTAAAAAGTAATGAAGTATATTTAAATAATATTTCAATAAATATAATTATAAATTGAAGTTCTAATTCTATATTTATAGTTAGTAACTATTAATCTTTTAGTAAACTAAGTAGCAGCCTAGGGAAGGCATGCCCTATAGTTACGTAACAGGTATCCCTCTATCAACTACTCAACACGAATTCCACTAGACGCGCTAGTATCAAGTGAAGCGCGTCTTGCTGGTGGAGCACAAGCAGCTGAAATACGATCTGGATCATACAACATGGCGGAGATAAAATTACAAGAGTTGAACGACTTGTTCCTTGGAACGAACAAGATTCTTGAGCCTGATGTGGTCTCGGAGCTTCAATCCATTATGCAGATGCATTCCCTAACCGCCCAGGACCTGTACTTCAAATGGGAGTCGTACTGCATCAAGATGGATATGGATGGGAGAAGCCCATCCGTAGATGACCTTCGAGCACTCAAACAAGACATTCTAGATGCTTTGGAACGAAATAACCGGACGCATCAGGTTCATGTCAAGTCAGAGAAGCGCCTCGGGGGGGCAACTCGTACTACTGCCAAAGGTGATTCAGGCGTCTATAGAATGTGAGCATCTGTCCCTACGTGTATTCACCTATCTGATGCGGCCTGCTACATGACTATAACTAACTAATACCGCGGCAGGTTGGAGGGGATGGTTCCTCATGCCCTTGGCAGCAGGAGTATTAATAATAATGCTTCCCAAAGGCGGGACCAGCTTGAGGGCCCTTCCGTAACGCGGGTCAGAACCAACATCTCCGGTATCTCTCCTGGCCAGAAGACCCCTCTGCGGACCGGAATCCAACTAAAATCTGTCACTGCCTATTCGTGAGTTGTAGTGAACTTCTAACCACCGCTCACAGCATACTAAGACATACCAGAGATGCCTCTGTTAACGATCGCCGCAACCCCGGCGAAGTTTTGGAGGTATTGAATGGCCACCTCGACCTACCTGAGTCGCCTGTGGTGCCTTACGGAGAGTCGCGGATCAAGCTTACCGCAACCTCAGACCAGAGAAAGTTGGGCTACAAAACCCTGGCGATGAAGTCTTCAGAAGCATCCGAGATCCTCGACGACCGGATCGATGGATTCGAAGCTATGATCAAACGGGGTCAAAATATTGACGAGAGCGAATTTGGCAGTGCAGCTAGCCAAGGCACTACGGGAATTGTTGCCGTGGGTCGTATCGCGTCGGATTCTTCTGAAGGCAAACTTAACGTCGCGTCTCTGGTCCTGGAGACGTCGAGGCACACTGGAGGAGGTTTAAGGGTACCTCTTAATTTGCAGAAACTGAACGGCCGCTACCAGTTTTTCCCAGGACAGATTGTTGCGTTTAGGGGTATAAACACGTCGGGTCGCGAGTTCATGGTCCAAGAGGTACTCGCAATGCCTTTGCTGCCTAGTGCTGCATCCACACCAGCAGTTATCGAGACGCACCGAGATAGGCTTAGAGGTGGCCTGGACGCGATGCACTCGGACGGCGAGCCGGCACCATTGAACATATTCTTTGGCGCGGGTCCCTATACATCCAACAGCAATCTCGATTTCGAGTCCCTACACGCCCTCTGCCGCCAGGCGGCGGACTCGTATGCAGACGCCTTGATTCTGACAGGTCCCTTCATCGATATCGATCATCCTCTCATCTCCACCGGCGATTTTGACCTCCCGGAGGATGTAGCCATCGATCCCGATGTGGCAACGATGGCCACCATATTCAAGTACTTCATTTCCTCGGTGTTGAATCGGCTCGTGGCATCGAACCCGACCATCACTATCCTCTTGGTCCCGTCTGTGCGTGATATCATCGCGAGGCATGTGTCGTGGCCACAGGAACCCTTTCCCAGAAAGGATCTAGGGTTGGTTAAAGCAGTGCGGATAATTGGGAACCCGATGACTCTATCCATTAACGAGATGGTGCTCGGGATCTCCTCTCAGGACGTCCTTTGGGATTTGCACCAACAGGAGCTTACGGGCGGACGGCCGATCGATCCCGATCCGCTCTCGAGGGCCTCCAGATACTTAATCCAGCAGAGACATTATTTCCCTGTCTTCCCTCCGGCAGATCGGCAGAAGCTATCAGAGGCCGGTGCAGCAGAGGGCCTGCCGATCGGTGCCGTGCTCGATACGAGCTACTTGAAACTCGGCGAAATCATTGATGTGAGACCTGACGTCCTGATTTTACCAAGTGCCCTTGCCCCCTTCGCAAAGGTAAGATGGTGCCGAGGTGTGCTGAGTACATTTCCACCCACTAATGACTGCTAGGTCGTGGACAGTGTCCTGGTTATTAACCCGGGCTACCTTTCGAGGGCGGAGAGCAATGGGACATATGCTCGCATGGTTCTGTATCCGCCCAAGCTGATGACCCAGCAACTAAGCAGTGGGGGCATGGCTAGTCACAGGGTATTCGAGAGAGCCAGAGTCGAGATTGTGAGAATATAGATGCCCATGTTTCTGGGCTGTTTGACGGGTGTACCGGGAAGCGACTGACCTCGCGTATCTAGATAGGTGGCACCAATGTGTGGCCACGAACATGTCGGTCAATTACTCATGGCCTATCTCTACCTATGTTCTACCCTCCGTCTCCTTTTCTCGTCGGGCTGATCAGTCTCTGGCGGCCAGTCCCTCTTTCGCCGGCTGTTGTAGTCCTGTTTGTCATTTCTCCGGGCGGACGTGGATCTTGATCTATCCTCGCGACGACTTCCTCGCGGGTGACTCTCACGAAACCCATCACCCTGTCTCTGAATTGGCTTTCTGTCGCCGATGGGTACGGCATTTGCGCCTCCCAGAGAAGCCTCGCGATCGGTCTTGAATTTATCGTTAGGCATGTAAAAATCAAGCGATCTGGCCAGTCTTGGGTCGCGAATCTCCCCCCACCGACCCGTGTCCTCAGACTTGAGGTCCTTGTACTTCGTCGCCCCTTTCTTTCCAAGTTTGGTCATATCACGCATCTGTAGCGCTTTAGGGAGCAGTTCGCGATTCTTGACATCGTCGGCGAAACGCGAGCCCATAATATCCCTCTTGGCCAGGCCTTCAGCCTCCGCTTCGTATCGGTAAAAGGCGCCCCCGTGGAAGTACTTCTGCATATACGACATCTTGCCCTTCGCGTCCTTCTCTTCCTTCTGCTTCGTGAGGAAAATCTCGTCCTCCGCCTTTCGTTCCTCCTCTGTCAGATTTCTCCGGCGTTCAACCTCAGCCTTGTCCTTTTCGCGGGCCTCGATGGCCTCACGCTCTCGCTTGATCCTTTTTAATTCACGTAGTTTCCACGCAGCAAATTCGGCTTCCGGGTCAATATCATCTCCGGTGTCGACATCATCCTCTTCATCCATAGCATCGTCCCAATGCCTTTTCCCGACCGCGCGGGCGGCCACATCTCTGCGCATTTGCTCTTCAACTATCTCATCAATAGCCTTCCTCCTGCGAGTCTCTTCGAGAATCAAAGAAGATGTCCCCGGGTCGTTGATGAAAGTTCCGATCCCGTTTGCGTGTCCTTGTCTTTCGGTTTTGGGCACAAACCTAGGTTTTAGCATTAGTGGCCTCGGGGCCTCTTCATCGCTGCTTTCTGCTTCGTCCTCTCGGATATCATCACTGGTATCTTCTTCGTTGTCATGGCTGTCTTCTGTGATGAATCCCTCATCGGTCGCAGGCCGCGCGGCTTTCGCAGCCTCGAATTGTCGAAATCCCGTCTCCTGTGTTTCGTCCCGAGTCTTGCTACGCTCTATATTGTTTAAGTTGCTAGTAGATTTTCCGACACCACGTTCTTTTGGCTGTGGTGGAATCTTCCGCTTCGTCTGTTGTGGCTCCGCAGGGTCGGTATTGGTTACTTCTGAATCAGATTCGGACGATGAATATGCACCGGTTGGCTTCCCGGCGCGGTACCTGGACGGCCGCGCCGGATTTGCGGTCATGCGTTTAGACAGCATTATGAGAAGTATTGGGGGGGGAGACGAAGGAGGCGAGGCATGGAAGAGGTGGCTTGTAGTATTCATATGTTCCGTCCTGGGCAGCTTAGGCACAAGCTTAAATAAAAAAGGAGGATGGAGTCAATTAATTAGTCGACTGATTGGCTGGTATTTAAACTTGAGTAAAAAAGCTAATATTAAAACGGTATATTTAAAACTTGGTTAAAAACGAGCATAATATCTTTAAAAGATATTATAAAAGAATGAAAAATATTTTTAATTAATAAATAAGATTTTAAGCAAGTTAATTAAAGGCTAATAAGAAAGTAGAGTTATTATTAGTTATTATTATAATAGTAAGATGAAATATACTATTTTAATTGTTACGATTTTATAAGTTGTTTATTAAGTAAAAAGATATATATTAAAGGAATAGAAGTATAAAATACGTTAAAGCGCTCTGTGCTTCTTTAAGTTTTCGAGCCAAAACCCTAAAACCTCTCCGAAGGCTAGGAAAAAGGGGTAAGTAGGAATCGACGTTTGAATTACGAAAAGGAATTGATTAGTAATCGACTCTTAATTAAACGGGGAGAAACTGACCATGATTAAATGAGAAACTGACCGGAATTGAACTAGGAGAAATTAACTAAGATTAAACAAGGAGAAACTAACCTGGATTAATCTATATACAAATAGCATTAAAATAGGTAAGAAATAAAATTAAACGCGTTAGTAGGTAAATAGACAGACGCGTATTAAGGAGGAGTAGAGCGTACGTAATACTAGAATCCCGGATAGTTTCACTCGAAAGTATACTCTATCGAAGACTATAATACGTACGAGGGTCTAAGATAGATAAAACTAGTATTACTATACTAATCAAAAAACGAGGAATCTAATATAGTTATCGTATCTTAGCCATATCCCTTGGTAGTAGAGATATAATAGTCGCTAGCCCAAAGAAATAAGAGGTAATGGGAGAAAAGAAATAAAACGTAAAAGTTACTTATTCGGCTATAGCGGTACGACGAAGTAACTTAAGCGCTTAAAACTAAAATAGATATACTAATTAGAAAATGACAAACCTAATAGTAAAAACGAATCTTTAATTAAAATAAAAATAATAAAGGTAATAATTTAGTTAGGTAATAAATTAAATAATAAACATAGCATAGCTCATACTTACGGGAGTTATAGTTACTCTATATAGATATAAAGCCTATCGTAACGTATTACGTAATGTATTAATAGAGCATGTCCTACCGCACTACTATAGTATACTGTGGTTTTATTAAATATATCCCTTTAAAATAGGCCGTACGAATAGTTAACTAATTAAAACAGCGTTTAAGAACTTTTAGCTAATAAAAATAAAGTATCCCTTAAATAACTTTGTATTAAGAAGGAGCAGAGCGTACGCGATACTGGAGTCCCAGATAAGCTTCCTCAAAAGTATACTCTATCGGAGACTATAATACGTACGATAGTCTAAAATAGATAAAACTAGTATTACTATTATAATAGTGCGGTAAGACATGCACTTTTAATGCATTATATAATACGTTACGATAGGCTTTATATCTATATAGAGTAACTATAGCTCCTGTAAGTACGGGCTATGCTATATTTATTATTAAGTTTACTACCTAGCTAGATTATTACTTTTATTATTTTTACCTTAATTAAAGATTCGTTTTTACCATTAGATTCGTAGTTTTCTGATTAGTATATCTATTATAGTTATAGGCGCTTAAGTTACTTCGTCGTACCGCTATAACTAAATAAATAACTTTTACGTTTTACCCCTTTTCTTCCTTTACCTCTTATACCTTCGGGCTAGCGACTACTATATCTTTACGACTAAGAGGCATAGCCGAAATATAATAACTACATTAGATTCCTCGTCTTTCGATTAGTATAGCGATATTAGTTTTATCTATCTTGAATTATCGTACGTATTATAGTCTTCGATAACATGTACTTTCGAGTAAGCCTATCCGGAACTTTAGTATTGCATACGCTCTGCTTCTCCTTAGTAGCAACTACCTTATAACTTTTCGAACCTTTAACCTTTAATTTATAGAGTTTTTATTACGTTACTAGGATTTAGAGGATACCGATCGCTATCGGCGCTGCTATATAACCCGCGAAGTAGTCCGCGTTTTACGTTAAATAAAGCATCTTACCTTATGGTTATTTATTTATTATAAGGAGGTACGTATAAGCCCGGGAACTTTTATAACGATATTACCACTGCTAAGATAGCGTTTAACCCTTAAATACCGATAACGCCTTTAAAGCTATCGATACTACGATATAATACGATGACTAGACCGCGTTTATACTAATTAAAACAACCCTTATATAGTTATTTATCTATTATATAAAGGTACCTGTAAAGCCCGAAAAGCTTTCGTTGTAATACTACTATTACTAAGGATAATACCTAGCCCTCGATACTAATAGCTTTTCCGAACCGCTAATAGTATAATATATTTCGCGTGAGTAAATAACGCTTATAGCGATTAAGGCAGCCCCCTTGTAGTCGTTTATTTACTATATAAAGGACGTACGAGTACCTTAATATAAATTATAATAACTCATCCGACCCGTTACTCCCTTACTAATACTAAGGGCGAGTAAAAACTAATAATAATTATGCCTTAACCGAACTTACAATAGTTTCTTTTTCCCTCTAAGCCTATTAATCGATATAAATTAAATATATAAATATTAATAACTTATTATTCTAAAAGTATTTTGAGATACCTAGGCGTAGCGACTCGACGATATAATATACGATATAATATAGATATTAATATTAATAATATAAATAAGATTAATAGATTAATTACTATTAATAACTAATAAATTTAAGAAGAACTAGGAATTAATATTAATAAAACAACGTAGATATAAAGAATTAGGAAAATGGAATTAAAATTAAGTTAATAAGTATATCTATATATAAGCTAGCCTTATATTACTATCACGGTTTTAAGAGCTGTTCGCTAGGTAAAAGCCGTATGTTAATGAACTAAAGCTAGACGAGGAGAAAAAGGAGAAAAAGGTACGCTATATAAGCCGTTCCTATAATAACTAGCCTTATTCTTCGTAGATACTAAGGGCCTAATTACGTATTATGCCTTAGTACTAGCTAGGGCCTTACTATAGGCATAACTTATTATATAAGGTCCCTTCCCGGAAAAAAGAAGTACGCCCTACCGTCCTTTTCTTCGGCGTCTAGCCCTAATAACCTAACCCTTTTTCTTTCCGCGCCTTAGGATACGTACCGTATCTTTAGGTGCTACTTCCGTTCCCCGGGGTATGCTATTCGTTCCCCGGGTTATTAACTCCGCCGCTTAGGATATTAATATATCCCTAGGCCTCCTTCCGATTATTTCCCGGGATATTAATACCTTCCGGGTATAGCTTCCTTCCTTTCTTTCCCGGCGGTTATACTATACCCCGGGGTTTCCTCTTCTTCCGCCGTAGGTCTCCCGGGTTTCTTCGCTTACCGGGTACGTTCTTTCGGTAGTTATTCCCCCCGAGAGCCTCTCTCCCTTTCTTCTTCCTCCTAGTATATTACCGGCGCTCCGGGTATTATTTAGCCCCCCGGTATGTTATTCCCCTAGGGCCGCCGTCTCCGTTTTCGTTTACCCGGGGGCTCTTCGCGTTTCCGGATATTTCGTCCGTTTCCCGGGTTACGTTATCCGCTTCCCGGGTTATTATTTTCGTTTCCTAGGGTATTATTATTTCCCGGGGCTAGTTCCGATCTTCTTATTAAACCGTAAAACTTTAAAGCCCCGCGTACGAAGTCGCTATCGGCGCTTACTAGGTCTAGCTTAGCTTCCGTAGCTACGGGATCGTCGGTTCGTTTGCCGCCGTTTAAAGACCCTCGTTTATCTTCCGTTAGCGGAACGCGGGCTCCGTTTAAGGGCGTGCTAAGGTACGTCCTTCCTTACTCGTTTAAAGACTATCGTTTATCTTCCGCTAGCGGATCCCGTCGGAGCCGCTAAAGGACGTATTCGAATACGCCGTCCGACTTATTTAAAGATTATCGTTTATCGTATACCGCTAACGGAATTTAAAGGGCTCCGCCTAAAGGCGCGCGGAAGCGCGTCCTTTCGTCTACTACTAGCGCCTCTAGCGCTTTTATCGAAGTATTATTATTTTAACGCTGAAACCTTATCGTATTTCTCGTTATTTTAACGCCGTTCCTTCTTTATATTACGCTTCGGGCGTTCTTAATTCGTCGATAAGCGCTATACTTTAACGCTTTACTATCTTTTTCTGGAAAAAGAATTTCCGCCGTTTTTAGCCGTATTTTTCGTCGTTCTTATCTCGAAATTACCGTCTAAACTACGTTTTCTCGGGGCTATCGGTCGTTTTCTTTTCGGGTTATCTTATATCGGTCCTCGTTCGTAAGCTACTACCGGCGCGTATATTGAACAGGAGCAGCGTGGGCACGCTGACGGAGGCACGAAACGGCTACCCAACTACCAATAACTAGCCTAGTACCGATCAACCAAGATTACAGCTATAAATAGCTATAATCGGTTAATCGGCTAGCTAAAAACGGCAGCTGGGAAAAGGGGACTAGAAACGGGTAAGACGAGGATAGCTAGAAAGGCATAGCAAGAAACGAATAAATAGCTATAGGCTATAATATCTATAGGTCTAAGTCTAGCTAATGAAAATATAAGTACGCGACCTATATAAATACGCATCGAAAAGGCTACGTGGCCTAGATCCACCGCACTACTACAGCCTCCCTAGTTTAATTAATCCGCAAGGAGTAATTAAACTCCTAATACAATAAGTGCGGTGGCTCTCGTTCCCATTAAACCTAATCAACTACTAATCAACCTAATCCCGATCAACCCTAATCAACTAAAAGCTAGCCAGTTTAATCAAAGGCCAACAGGATAAGTCAGAAAGAGACAGGGTAATCCTAACAACTAGGAGCGATTATAACAGCAACAAGTAGGTAGTAGGGTAGGTAACTATAACCGTGCCTAACTATGCCTAATCCTAATCAATCCTAAACCTATTTAATCGTTACTAACTAAGAGCTAAGCTAGTTTAATTAATAATTAATAGGAAATAGGAAAGATCTAATAACAAGAACTAGGCTAGCGGAGCTATATCCTATAAACTAACCTAATTAACCTATTCCTAATTAACCCTAATTAACTAGGAGCGAGCCAGGTCCACTAGGGCTATTAAGAAATAATAGGGATCAATAGTTAGGAAATAGAAACTATAACGGGCAGGTAAAACAAGCGTAGCTCCCGTAAGAAACAAAGAAATAATCCCATACGATATAACGTAATCTCCGTCCTTCTCGTCCATAGCTATTACCGATCCTTTTAACTAATCTTAATCCTATAAACTAACTAATATATCCTATTCATGCCCGACTATTTCCGTTTCTGACTCGTATAACTATTTTCATATAACCGTTATTCGTCCGGTAGCATCTACCGGGCTTCCCTTAACCCTCGATCCCTCCCTTATACGTAGTTCTAAGGGCTCTCTAGGCTCTTCCTACCAACCATATATCGGTAAGGGCGACAAGAGGGGTCTCTAAGCAATCCTAACTATTCTATAACTATTTCTAAGCTATCTTATTCAATATCTATTTAATTCGTATATCGCGGTATCGTTTATAGGTCTATCGCGCTAATCGGTAGGTTCCCCGATTAGGTTCGTAGGTATAAGATCTATCGGTATCTTCGTATAATAATTAAGGGCATCGTAGTACCTATCGGTTAGGGAGGAGAAACCTCCCTAGGCGCCGTATATAGCTAGAAGGGATAAAATAAGGGCGATCGGAGCTATCGGCAAGCCTCTTATAATTAAAATAAACTGATCGGTAAAGAACGGATGCCTTTAAGCGCGTACGAGGTTGTAAAAAAAAAGGGGTGGTGGCGGTAACGGAGTTAGGTTAACTGAGAAAAACGGCCATCTAGGTACTGTTGAAAAACGAAGACGAAACCGGGTAAAAACGAGCACAGCTCCTTCAAAAGAAATAATTGAGAAACGAGGATAAGGATTCCTACTGATCGGCGAACGAGCTTTCAGGTAAGCTAATCAAAAGCTAATGGGAGGGCGTGGTTGTTAATGGTCGCTATGGTTGTCTGCCCTCCCTGTTGATCCTGACCTGAAAAGCTATGACCTGAAAATTCTGACCAAAAGCCACGAAAACGGCTCTGGAGCCACGAAAACAGCTCCTGATCAACTAAAAAATAGGGAATCTCCTGATCGTCGTATCCTGAACCTATTAACTACAAAACGGTCGATCAAAAGGTCGCTCCTAAGGCTAAGGTAAGGACGAGCTACTAGGTGGTCGCTATTAAACAGGAGCAGCGTAGGCACGCTAACGGAGGCACGAAACGGCTACCTAACTACTAATAACTGGCCCAGTGCCGATTAACCAAGATCACAGCTATAAATAACTATAATCGGTTAATCGGCTAGCTAAAAACGGCAGCTAGGAAAAGGGGACTAAAAACGGATAAGACGAGGATAGCTAGAAAGGCATGGTAAGAAACGAATAAATAGCTATAGGCTATAATATCTATAGGTCTAAGTCTAGCTAATGAAAATATATATACGCGACCCATATAAATACGCATCGAAAAGGCTACGTGGCCTAGATCCACCGCACTACTACAATATCTAAAAGCTAATACCGCCTTTCTAATTACTAACTTAGCCGGCGTAAGTACTAGTATCGCCTTTCCTATTACTAATCCCGCTCGTTAAGATATGTTAGTCTGGATCGTTACTTTTCGTCGGTCTTCTTCGTAAGAGCTACCGGCGCGTATACCTAAAGGCTAATACCGCCTTTCCGACTATTAACTTTATTAACTACCGCTTCCTTTAGTACTACATCGCCGTTCTTATTATTAATTCCGTTCGTTAAGATACTAATCCGTAAAACGATAAAAGAAGGTTAGTTTAGCTTTTTATTACGGTTTTAAGAGCTATTCGTTAGGTAAAAGCCGTATGTTAATAAATTAAAGCTAAACGAGGAGAAAAAGGAGAAAAAGGTACGCCGTATAAGCCGTACCTATAATTGCTGGCCTTATCCTCCGTAAGTACTAAGGGCCTAATTACGTACTATGCCCTGGCACTAGCCAGGGCCCTACTATAGGCATAGCCTATTATAATTACTAACTAATAGCTAATATGGTAAGAAATGTTAACATAGGCGTAAAGCGGCGCCTAGCGGTAATACCACTAATATTATTAAATAGCTTCCGTTAGATTAAAACTAGCCTATAGCTATAACCGGTATTATATCTAGCGCGATTCTTTACTCGGGATTTATTCCTTATACGTATTACCTTAACGAAAGTTATATGTTAGGAGTTCTGAACCTTAATAAGAGGAATTATCTTCGACCTATTTATAATAATTAAACTTTTAGTCTAGGGAATACGCCTTGTACTTTAATTAGACGTTAGCCGATTAGAAAAGCTCGTATAATACCCGGATCCTATCAATTCAGATAGTATAATAAATAATAATATATTTATATTAAAGGAAAAGTATTAGGATATAAATAATAACTATCTTACCTTTAACTTTATGTTAGATAATAAGACCCTTACTATTTTCCTTTTTACTTTATACCTCGTACTGTTAGACTAAACGGAATCCGTAGCTAGTGAACAGGAGCAGCGTGGGTATGCTGTAATGGAGGCACGAAATAAGGACTGCCCAACTGCTAACAACTGGCCCAGTGCCGATCAACCAAGATCACAGCTGTAAACAGCTGTAATCGGTTGATCGGCCAGCTGAAAACGGCAGCTGGGAAAGGGAACTAGAAACGGGCAAAGGGGATGGCTAGAAAGGCATGGTAAGAAACGAGTGAATAGCTGTAACAAGTGATGGCTATAGGTCTAAGTCTAACTGATGAAAATATGAGTGCGCGACCTATATAAATACACATCGAAAAGGCTACGTGGCCTAGATCCACCGCACCACTACACTAGGAAACGGAATAAATCGCTATGAGGTTCCGAAGTGATAAAGATTAAATTATTAATAAAGACCTTAAAAGTCGATATTAACTCTCCGCTCTTATATCCGCCCGAAGGAAAAGAGGACGACGATAAAACTTCTACTTAACTACTCTTTACCCGTAGCTCTATACTTATTCTGGTAATTCCTATGGTATTATCTTAAAATAGTAATAACGGGGCCTCTAGTAGCTAGAATATACCGGTAGCTACCCTGACTATCGTAATATTAACTATTAGATTCCTAAATCCTACCGATTACCTTAGGCTTAAGTTTAATAAACGTAACGTAACCTAATAACTAAAGAGGATAGATCTACTATTTAACCGCTACCGTATAAGCGACGACGATAAAAATAAGAAGATCGGCAAATAAATTACGACTAAAATTATTAGGAAGCGTATTAAACAGGAGCAGCGTGGGCACGCTGACGGAGACGCGAAACGGCTACCCAACTACTAATAACTAGCCCAGTACCGATTAACTAAAATCACAGCTATAAACAGCTATAATCGGTTAACCGGCTAGCTAAAAACGGCAGCTAGGAAAGAAGACTAAAATGGCAGGGTAACGAGGATAGCTAGAAAGGCATGGCAAAAAACGATTAAATAGCTATAACTAGTAATATTTACAGTTCTAAGTCTAACTAATGAAAATATAAGTACGCGACTTATATAAATATATATCGAAAAAGCTACGTAGCCTAGATCCACCGCACCACTACAGCCTCCCTAGTTCAATTAATTCGTAAGGAGTAATTAAACTCCTAACAGCAATAGGTACGGTAGCTCTCGTTTCTTAATAATTCTAAATAACCTAGTTAACCTAATCCTGATTAACCATAATTAACTAAAAGCTAGCTAGTTTAATGAAAGGCCAATAGGATAAGTTAGAAAGAAATAAGGTAATCCTGATAACTGGGAACGATTATAATAGTAATCAGTGGGTAGTGGGGTAGGTGACTAACTATAGCCGTGCCTAACTAAACCTAATTCCTAATTAATCCCGAACCTATTTAATCGCTACTAACTAGGAGCTAAGCTAGTTTAATTAACGATTAATAGAAAATAATAGAATAGATTAATTAATAAAAATAACTAAGCTAGCGGAGCTGTAACTATAGACTAACCTAATTAACTTATTCCTAATTAACTCTAATTAACTAGGAGCGAGCCAGGTCTATTAAGGCCATTAAGAAATAATAGAGATTAATAGTTAGGAAATAGGAACTATAACGGGCAGGTAAAATAAGCGTAGCTCCTGTTAGAAACGAAAAGAAAAACAATCTCCATACGATGCAACGTAATCTCCGTCCTTTTCGTCTATAGCTATCTTTTACTGATCCTTTTTAATTAATTTCTAATTTTATAAAGTAACGTAATATATCCTATTTAAGGCCCGATTCCTAATCATTCTCGTGTAACCGTTTCTATTCGTCCGGTAGCATCTACCGGGCTTCCCTTAACCCTCGATCCCTTTCTTATACGTGGTTCTAGGAGCTCTGGCTCTTTCTACCAACCACATATTGGTAAGGGCGATAAGAAGAGTCTCCGGGCATTACTATTCCTATAACTATTCCTATTCTATAACTATTTCTAAGCTGTTTTATTTAATATCGTATTTATTTCGTATCGCGGTATCGTTTATATGGGTCTTTTGCGCTAATCGGTACGTCCCCGATTAGGTTCGTAGGTATAAGGTATATCGGTATCTTATTATAAGTACATCGTAAAACCTATCGGTTAGAGAGGAGAAACCTTCCTAGGTACCGTAACTAACTAGCAGGGATAAAACAAAGGCGATCAGAACTATCGATAAGCCTCTTATAATTAAAATAAATTAATTAATAACGAACAGATGCCTTTAAGCACTGTAGTGGTGCGGTGGATCTAGGCCACGTAGCCTTTTCGATGTGTATTTATATGGGTCGCGCACTTATATTTTCATCAGTCAGACTTAGACCTATAGACATCAGGACCTACAGCCATTCACTCGTTTCTTGCCATGCCTTTCTAGCCATCCTCGTCTTTGCCTTTCCAGTCTCCCTTTCCTAGCTGCCGTTTTCAGCTGGCCGATCAACCGATTACAGCTGTTTACAGCTGTAATCTTGGTTGATCGGCACTGGGCCAGTTGTTGGCAGTTGGGCAGTCCTTGTTTCGTGCCTCCGTCAGCGTGCCCACGCTACTCCTGTTCAGCACGTACGAGGTTGTTATTATAAAAGGGGTAGTAGCGGTAACGGAGTTAGGTTAACAAAGAGAAAAACTGCTATCTAGGTACTATTAAAAAACGAAGGTGAAACTAGATAAAAACGGGCATAGCTCCTTTAAAAGAAATAACTAAGAAACGAGGTTAAGATAGATCTACTAATCGGGGAACGAGCTTTTAGGTAAGCTAATTAAAAGCTAATAGGAGGGCGTAGGTTATTAAGATGGTCGCCATGGTTATCTATCCTCCCTATTAATCCAGCTACTTGAAAATTCAAACCAAAAGCTATGAAAACGGCTCTGGAGCTACGAAAAGAGCTCCTAATTAATTCAAAGACAGGGAATCTTCTAATTGGCGTATCCTAAACCTATTAACTGTAAAACGGTTGATTAAAAAGTCGCTCCTAAGGCTAAGGTAAGGACGAGCTACTAGGTGGTCGCCATTGAACAGGAGCAGCGTAGGTACGCTAACGAAGGTACGAAACGGCTACCCAACTACTAACAACTAGCCCAGTACCGATTAACCAAGATTATAGCTATAAATAGCTATAATCGGTTAATCGGCAGGCTAAAAACGGTAGCTAGGAGAGAAGACTAGAATGGCAGGGCAACGAAAATAGCTAGAAAGGCATAGCAAAAAACGATTAAATAGCTATAACTAGTAATGGCTACAGGTCTAAGCCTAACTAATGAAAATATAAATACGTGACCTATATAAATATACATCGAAAAGGCTACGTAGCCTAGACCCACCACACTACTACAGTATTAACGACGTTATAAAGGATTAAACGATTTAAAGAGTCGTCGTTATAGCCTTAAAGTACCGTTTTAAGATTACCGATAAACTAAGCTAAGTTAACGTTAAACGAAAACTCGTAGCGCTAAAACGAAGTAACGTAATTTACGATCTTGAGGCGATCTTTACTTATTTTATAAACTATAAACGTCTTTTTAAACTCGTAAACAACGACGGAGAGCTTTCTTAAAAAGTAAGACGCTTAATCGATTAACTTCTAATATTTTTAATTATAACGTTCTATAAAATGAAAGATTATAACTATAATAAGATCGGAGATATCGAGTACCAGATTCTTTATACCTAACTTTATAAGTAGGCGGAACGTCGTATAGTAGTATAAATTACTAATAGAAACTAAACCGAAGAACGACAATAGTAGAAAACGGTAACTTTCGAAGAACCCGAAGAGCTTATAATATAAATAGTTTAACGATTAACGACTCCTAGCCTTTAGATATCTTTACTACCTCCTTTCCTGTAGCCTAGACCTTCTTATAGTTACGTAAGTATTAGTTAGGAAGTTAATATATAGGCTCTTTACGACCGACTTAACGCTTTAGAAATAAAGATAACTTCGTAGAACTACCGTTAAGAGAGTAATTCTTATAGGTTTAGGGATACGTACGGCGCCGATGAATAATATTGATAAAAAAACCTGTTTCTAATAAACGCAGTTCGGAACTTAAGTCTTTATAACCTATAAATTAACGGAAGGACCTTAGTAAGTTTTAAACGTAATATTATACTAAACTACCGAAGCATACCTAGTAGAATATCATTAACCTAGTCGAGTAATTATAAGGAATTCGAATGTTAGTTTTACGGTACTTTCGATTAGCTTTATAATTATACCCGTTATCCGTTACTAATAGATATAGCGTAAAATCGGTTCTACTATAGGAATAAAAAGCGATTATATTACCTCGAGAACGGAAACCCGGATAAGTTAATATTAATACTAATCCTAAGATTAATTATTACCTAAGTTAAACGTAAAGAAAAACCGATCGCTTATTATATCTTATTTTATATATATTAAAGTAAGGAATCCCTAGAGTAGGTTTATAAGATAGTATATTATTATCTAGCCGGGAAGCTATAACTTATACCCCTCAACTTAAGATACTTTAAAAATAAGGAAGTAGTATTAAATTAAGAAGAGGTACCAAGAGCTATATCGGAAATTAACGTTGTTTGAATGGTCGAGGGTAAATATAACTACAAAGTATACCAGATTAGAATCTTAGGTTATAATTAAACAAAGGGTTTCATCGACGACGAAGGTATTTATTATTATAATGGTATTATTAAAACGGATTTAATTGAAGTTAACGTAGTTAAGCGAGGTAGAGGTTCTAACGGCAAATATATCGAGAGGGAGGTACCCGATTAAGAGGATATAGAAGTCCTATCGTTATAACCGAAACATAAACCGACTAAAGCTAGGAAGAACGTTACTTTAAATACGAACGATTGAGCTAAGAAGACGAAGACTATCGACGAATTATTAAAAGAGTTTTAATTAGAGAAGATTAATAAGAATAATAAGAAACGCTTCGAGGTTTCATAGAACGATTTAATTAAATTTATATCCGGATTTTCAGAATAAGTAATTAAGTACCTTACGACGCACGTAATAGAAATTAATGAAGGTTAGCTTAAGGTTATTAAGATTATAAAGAAATAAGTTTAAAAGGATCAGGAAGAAAGTATTAAAATACCTAGCGTACCGTAAACTACCGCCTTGTTTATTAATCCTTCAAGTAGAATATCGGTAAATTTTATCATCGTAAAGGATATTAGGAATTATATCCGGCCTTTCCTTGAGCTAGTAGTTAACGTAAGACCTAATGGAAACGAAGCTCTCGTATTTACGGTAATCGATATAATGGCGTAGTTTAATATAATCGTAAAAAGCTACGTAAAGAAGTAACGTCTCCTTATAACCGGTACTAAGGCGATATAGCGAGGTTTTAAATCATTTATAAAGACCCTATACGTAAGGATAATCGATGGTTCTATTTAGCTCGTCGATTATTACCTTCGCTTACCGATTTACGTCGTTAAAGATACGTTCGTTAATTACCTCTTATTACTTAGTATAAACATTATGTTACGTAGGCATGTACCCCTAGTGGGAACCACCTAGCTTACCTAAGCTGGTTGAGCACTACTATATGTACCTATAGATTACTCTATACTCTCTAGTAGCTTTCCTTCTTTTCTAGTTAGTTAATATATACCTTTTTACCCGTATTCCATTGTTCCCTTTACGTGTAACCTATTAACCTATACGTAGCTCTCGCTAGCTACGTAATAGTTATAAGCCCGGGGTACTTTTAAGGAGCTATTACTACTTAGGTTATTCTAGCGTAAGCAAGTAATATATATTCATTTATCTCTTAGATCTTACGATTATTTTTCCTTCTTATTTTCCATACCGGTACTCTACTTTCGCATTTAGTACTAAATAGTCGCTTACCTATTCGCTATAACGACTAATACGTCCGAATTCTCCCGAGAAAAGATTCTAGTTAACGTTTACCTACAAACTTACGATAAGTAGCTACGTTAATTCCTTACGCTTAAGTCGATAGCTACTTAACTTAGTATTTAGAAGGACGTTAATCTAGATGGAGCTAAGTTTAACGCTACTTAAGTCGTAGTAGGCATTCTTAAGGAGTATATTACTTAAGAGAACGAATTCCTTAAAGAAAACTATAAGAAAGCGATTTACGAATAGGTATCGATCCTAACCGAAGACCGAGGAGATTAACTACTAAGGCTTAAGGTACGAACTCGAGAGTAATAAACGGCTACGTATAATAAGCTTATTTCTTAATAAATAACGATCGAGGCTTAGATTATAGCTATTAATAATTAATATAGGGTTCTCTATAGCTAGATTCTCGTATCTATTTTTATAGGCTTTCTTAAGGTAGCTAATATAGAGATATAGTTCCTAGACCTTAACCCGACTATCTAGAACCTCGTAAAGATCTTCCGTAAGTAGATCACTCCTACCGAAGCTGCTATGAAGATATTCGTTAGGCGAGAATACCGTAAGATATTCTAAAGAGTAAAGGTAGATACCTATAATTCCTAGTAATTCTATATTACGTAATAATATATCTTCCTTCGTATTCGCGCTTATTATATTAACGAAATTAAGGACGTTATAGGAGTAACGGATTTCCTCGAAATAATTAAGGCTAAGATCGTAATCGACTAAGCTATACGGGTATTAATTACTTTTATGGAAGTTAATAAACTCGGCGAGTAACTAAAGACCCTTAAGTAACTAGGTATCGTATTTAGCGCTCTCGTTACCGAGAATAAGTAAAAAGGTAAATTAGGTTATAGAATTTTCGTAATAGCCTACTAAGGTCCGATATTAAAAGTAAGATTAGGTAATAATAGCGGCTAAGGAAAAGTAACGAGTTACGAATGCCCTTATAAGTCTAGAGGTAAACTATATATATAGCTAGCTCGTTCTTCTGGAATTCTTTAGAAGTCCGTTACTAATTAAACTATACGTAACCTAAAGGCGATCCCGGTTAATATAATACGAAAAGTTAAGGCTAGATACGACTTACCTAAGTACGCTACGCTCCGAAATTAGATTAACCGCTAAGGGTAAAACGTTCCCGTAAATAATATACCTAATAATCGCTTCGGGAACGGGAAAGAAATAACGCTACTACTTAATCATTTAATATTAGAGTAATAATTATCGGCTTACGTATTATATACCTATCTACCTAGATAAGAATTTACTTTATAATAAACCTAGTCCGATACTTACTATCGGAAAGTACCGTCTTCGATAACTATAGAGCTATCTACTAAGTTAATGATTATAACCTTCTAATAAAGGGGTCGTTCGTTTCCGCTAGAGACGGATAGACGGTCGAAGCTAGTACTACGAGCTTTCTTATTATTAATACGGGTCGTAAGACTATCGAGAAGTATATATAAAATTAATTTAATAAGCCTACCTTTAATTTAAAGCTTAAAGACGTCGTACTTATTAAAGATTTTTATGTTAATATTATCTTTAAAGCGAAACTTCGTAATATAGGTATTTAATTTTACGGTTTAGATTATACTTTAAGGAATAAAACCCTCGAGAAAAGTATTATAATAAAGAAGCTAAAGCGACGCTTTAACCTAGTCTTTTTTAAATTTAAATAGTTCTTTTCTTATTCGTAAGTCCTATCCGTAATTCTATCTATAATACTATTAAGTATTCTTCGTAGCGTAGCGTCGATCGTAGTAGTACCTTATTTCTCGGAAAGAAACGTCCGGTAAAGAAGATCGAGAGATATTATTAAATCGAGAAAAGACTCCGAGGTACTTTAGTATTAGCGAGTAAGGTATCTTAATCTTACGGCGCTTAGAGCTCTCGTTAAAAGCGCCCGAAACGTTAAGATTAACGGTATACCTATAATTAAGTACGAGTATTATAATTAAGCGATAGGTAAGAGAATAATCTCGCGTCGTTTATTAATATATCGTTCGCTACGTCCTTTTTAAAAGGTATATTAGGATTTATTTAATTACCCGGAAGGTTACGATAGATTTAAATAACTTATCGTAATTAGGGATAAATTTAACGGAATGTTCTAGGTTAGGACCCTAGAGAGTAAGTAAGGTTTATTAGTAATAAGAATTCTTTAATTCTTTAAAAGATAAATTCGGAAGTAATTCCGACTCTTAATTTATAAAATACGTTACGATAACGAACGCTTAGTAATAAGTATTAAAGGTATGTCTAGATATAAGATCTAAATAATAAAAGAGGACATTAATCTCGAACTCCCGCCGGTTAATATTAAGGACCTAACCGGTAGGGGTAAGGGAGTAGGATAAACTATTATCGTTAAATCGATTAAAATAAGGATTAAAGTAAGGCTATTAAAGAAACTATAGCCGGAAACCGTTAAAGCCGTAGTATATCTAATTAATATTAGCCCTAGCTAAGCCTATAATTTTTATATACCTTACGAGCTCTTAAACGCTTAGTTTAAGTAATACTTTAGATGGTATATTCTAAAGATAATAAAGGAACTAACGAGCGACCTACGACCGGATTAGAACGGTATCTATATATATAGATATCGCGCGTATTCCTTAATAAGAAAACGTACTTAGAATCTTAATAAGAGAGGGTTTAAAGTAAACCTACGAATTTATATTAGGTATTTAATTAGATATTATGCTAATAACCTATACCGAATTTAGGTTCTTAAGTTAAGTAAAGTAATCCTAATTAAGGATATAATCTTTAACGAAGAAACGTTTTATAGCTAAATAAATAAGCTAAAAGCTTAGTAATTTAAACGAAAAGAAATTAATCGAATAAATCTTTCGATACGTATAAGTAATAACGTTATTAAATTAATTATTAAAGTATTAGACCTATAGAATTCGTTCGTATTATTTACTCGAGAGCTAAGTAGCGAGTTAACTCCCCTCGGGAATAGCGATCCTACCTCGGGTAACGAGGATCTGGATACGACTTAATCGGCCGGTCCTAGCTCGGAAGAAGGGTAGCCTTTAGAGAAAGAACTAGAGATAGATTCCGATAATTTAAAATACGAAACGGCTAGGTCTAAAAACGATTTACCGTAAAAGGTAATAAAATCATTTAAATTAATCAAATAAGAGATATAAAAGTAGTTCGAAGCGGAAACGTAAGAGAAATTAAATAAAGAAGCGGATATATCTTACGGGCTCCCGAGTTTAAGACTTACTTTAGTCGTACCCGCGGAAGTTACAGGAAGTAAGAATATTCTAATAAGGAATATAGAATAACTAGAGTTAGGTACGGTTACTAGTAAAAGTACCGAAAGTCCGGAGCGACGAATATACTTCGCTAACGGAATAAATACTCGGGAGTAACCTCTAGAATAATTAACTAAAGAAATTTATACATCCTTTAAAGAAGAAAAGTAATATAATTTATTCCCGTAAATTACTTAGCGTAAGTAACGTACGAGAAAGGTTTATCCTTTTATTATCCGTTATAGTAGAAAGAAGAGAGGAGAAAGCCCGGAAAGGAATAAAGTAATAAGTAGCTTAAGTACTAGAGCTTACGTAATATTAGGTAACCTAACGGCTAAAAGTAACCTCCTAAAAGATCGCTAGCTCGATTTCGTAATAACCTTTTAGCTTAATTAATTAAAAAGATAGTAAGTAGAAAGCTACGATAAGTATATTACGTTATACTTAGCTTTCGTAATAACTATTAATTAAATAAAGGCCGAGCGATTAAAAATATCGCTTAATAAGATAAGAATTTACCGCGACGATTTATTTAAACCGCTAAAGATATAAAAGGACTTAGATAAGTATTTATTAGGAAAGCGATTTAAAGAAAACGTTAAATCGGAGATTAAGGCCTTCCTACGTATTAAAGTATAGCGTATTATTAATCGCGAACGGATAAGAATAAAGCTAATTTTATTAATATAAGTCTTCGATTATAAATTCGACGAAGATAATTTCCTTATTACCTATAAGTCGCGCTTAGTAACGCGAGTAAACTTATAGCCTAAAGAGTTACTCGAGAGTACTTACGTAGCTACGTTAGTAGCGAAATCGATCCGTATAATAATAATTATCGTAGTTTAATTCGACCTCGAAGTTAATTAATATGATATTAAAAATGCGTTTCTTAACGTAATAAGACCGGAAAGCGACCTTATACCTATAGAATTACTAACCGGGTCTCAGAAAGAGGGAAAATACGTCTTGGTTATAAGAATAGTATACGGGTTTAGAGAGTTACCCCTACTTTAGTTTAAGGAGATCGAAAGTATCCTTAACCGCCTGGGACTCTAAAGCTTTCTAGAGGAGCCGTACTTATTCTATATAAAAGAACGAGAAGTCTTCGTATTAATATACGTAAACGATATATTAATTATAAACTATAAAAGCTTAAAAGCGATAGCATAAAAGGTAGCTTAAAGGTTAAAGGATAGCTATAAAACGAAAAAGCTTAAACTGGTAAAGTAGTATTTAGGGATTAGGATAATACGTAATCGTAAAATACGAACTATAACCTTAATATACGACGCTTATATCGAAAAGATTACTAAACGCTTTAAACTAATAAATAATAATTAAATTCCGATAATATTATTATTAATTACCGAGCTAGTAAAGTATATAAGCGTCGCTTCGAAATAATATGTTAAGGAATATTGTAGTAGTGCGGTGGATCTAGGCCACGTAGCCTTTTCGATGCGTATTTATATGGGTCGCGTACTTATATTTTCATCAGTTAGACTTAGACCTGTAGCTATCATAGCCTATAGCCATTTACTCGTTTCTTGCCATGCCTTTCTAGCCATCCTCGTTACCCTTTTCTGAGTTCCCTTTCCCAGCTGCCGTTTTTAGCTGGCCGATTAACCGATTATAGCTATTTATAGCTGTGATCTTAGGTTGATCGGCACTGGGCCAGTTGTTGGCAGTTGGGTAGTCCTTGTTTCGGGCCTCCGTCAGCGTGCCCACGCTGCTCCTGTTCAGTAGATACGAGAGCTTCGTTTCCGTTAGGTCTTACGTTAACTACTAGCTTAAGAAGAGGCCGGATATAGTTCCTAGTATCCCTCGGGATAATAGAATTTACCGATAATCCATTCGAAGGATTAATAAACGGGGCGGTAGTTTATAGTATACTAAGTATTTTAATACTTTCTTCCTGATCCTTTTATACCTATTTCTTTATAATCTTAATAACCTTAGGCTAACCTTCGTTAATCTTTATAACGCGTATCGTAAGGTACTTAACTACTTGTTCCGAAAACCTAGGCATAAACTTAATTAGGTCGTCTTACGAAACCTCAAAGCGTTTCCTATTGTTTTTATTAATCTTATCTAATTAAAACTCCTTTAATAACTCGTTAATAGTCTTCGCTTTCCTAGCTTATTCGTTCGTATTCGAAGTAATATTCTTCCCGGCTTTAGCCGGTCTACGTCTCGGTTATAACGATAGAACTTCTATATCTTTTTAATCGGGTACCTCTCTCTCGATATACTCGCCGTTAGGACCTCTAGCTCGCTTAACTACGTTAACTTCGACTAAGTCCGTCTTAATAATACCCTTATAATAACAGTTACCTTCGTCGTCAATAAGATCCTTCGTTTAACCATAACCTAAGATCCCGGTTTCGTATAATTCGTAGTTATATTTACGCTCGACTATCTAAATAACGTTAATCTCCGTTATAGCTTTCGATATCTCTTCTTACTTTGGTATTATATCCTCTTTCTTAGAGTATCGTAAGTCGAGGGATATAAGCTTTAGTTTCCTAGCTAAGTAATAATATATTATCCTACGTATCTACTCTAGAGATTCCTTACTTTAATATACGTAAAATAAGATATAATAAGCGATAGGTTTTCCTTTACGCTTAGCTTAGGTAACAATCGATCCTAGGATTAATATTAACTCTATCTTATCCGGGTTTCCGTTCTCGAAGTAATATAATCGCTCTTTATTCCTATAGTAGAACCGATTCTACGTTATATCCATTAGTAACGGGTAACGGATATAGTTATAAAGCCGATCGAAAGTATTATAAAATTAATATTTAAATTCCCTATAGTTATTCGATTAAGTTAATAAAATCCTACTACGTATGCCTCGGTAGTTTAGTATAATACTACGTCTAAAACTTATTAAGATCCTCCCGTTAGTTTATAGGTTATAAAGACTTAAGTTCCGAACCGCGTTTACTAAAAACGGGTTTTCCTATTAATATTATTAATCGGTACTATACGTATCCTTAGGGTTATAAAAACTACTCTCCTAACGATAGTTTTACGAAGTTAACTTCATCTTTAAAGCGTTAAGTTAGTCGTAAAGGGCTTATATATTAACTTCCTAATTAATATTTAGGTAGCCGTAAGAGGGTCTAAGCTACGAGGGAGGCGGTAGTAAAGGCATCGAGAGGCTAGGAGTCGCTAATTACTAAATTATTTATATTATAAGCTTCTCGGGTCTTCGAAAGTTACCGTTTTATACTATCGTCGTTCTTCGGCTTAGTTCTTATCGGTAATTTATACTACTATACGACGTTCCGCCTACTTATAGAGCTAAGTATAAAGAGTCTGGTAATCGATATCTCCGATCTTATTATAGTTATAGTCTTCCGTCTTATAGAACTTTTTAATTAAAGACATTAAGAGTTTATCGGTTAGGTATCTTACTTTCTAAAGGAGCTTTCCGTTATCGTTTACGAGCTTAAAAAGACGTTTATAGTTTATAAGATAGGTAAAGATCGCCTTAAGATCGTAAATTACGTTACCTCGTTTTAGTTATACGATTTTTGTTTCCGTTTAATGGTAACTTAGCTTAGTTTATCGGTAATCCTAAAACGGTACTTTAAGGCTATAACGATAACTCTTTAGATCGTTTAATCCTTTATAACGTCGTTAATACGCTTCCTAAAGATTTTAATCTAAATTTGTTCGCCGATCTCCTTAATCCTATCGTCGCTACTTATACGGTAGCGGTTAAATAATCGATTTACCCTTTCTAGTTATTAGGTTACGTTACGTTTATTAAACTTAAGCCTAGGGTAATCAGTAGGGTTTCGGAATCTAATAGTTAATATTACGATAATCGGAATAGCTACCGGTATATTCTAACTACTAAAGGCCTCGTTATTATTATTTTAAAATAATGCTATAAGGATTAGTAGGATAAGTATAAAGCTACGGGTAAGGGGTAGTTAAATAGGAGTTTTATCGTTGTCCTCCTCCTCTTCGGGCGGATATAAGGGCGGAAAGCTAATATCGACTCTCAGGGTCTTTACTAATAGTTTAGTCTTTATTACTTCGGGTCCGGATAGCGATTTACTCCGTTTCCTAGCTACGGATTCCGTCTAATTTATCGGTACGAGATATAAAGTAAAAAGGCAGATAGTAAGGGTCTTATTATCTAATATAGAAATAAAGATAAGATAATTATTATCTATATCTTAATACTTTTCCTTTAGTATAGGTATATTATTATTTATTATATTATCTTAACCGATAAGATCTGGATATTATACGAGCTTTTCTAATCGGTTTACGCTTAACTAAAGTACGAGGCGTATTTTCTAAATAATTTAATTGTTATAAATAAGTTAACGATAATTCTTCTTATTAAGATCTAAAACTCCTAACGTATAACCTTCGTTAAAGTAACACTATAAGGAATAAATCCCGAGTAAAGAATCGCGTTAAATACGATACCGGTTACAGCTATAGGCCGGTTTCGATCTAACGAAGGCTATTTAATAATATTAGCAGTATTACCGTTAAGCGCCGTTTTACGCCTATATTAATACTTCTCGCTATACTAGTTATTAATTAATAATATAAGGCCAGCCTATATATAAGTATACTGAACAGGAGCAGCGTGGGCATGCTGACAGAGGCACGAAACGGCTACCCAACTGCTAACAACTGGCCCAGTGCCGATCAACCTAAGATCACAGCTGAAAATAGCTATAATCGGTTGATCGGCTAGCTAAAAACGGCAGCTGGGAAAGGGGACTTAGAAAAGGGTATCGAGGATGGCTAGAAAGGTATGGCAAGAAACGAGTAAATGGCTATAGGCTATAATAGCTATAGGTCTAAGTCTAACTAATGAAAATATAAGTACGCGACCCATATAAATATACATCGAAAAGGCTACGTAGCCTAGATCCACCGCATCACTATAATACCTATTAGTTCGACCTTAGTTCCGTTTCCTTAATCCTTTATATCTACGTAGTCCTATTAATATTAATTCCTAATTCTCCTTAAAACTATTAGTTACTAGTAGCTATTAGTTTATTAATCCTATCTATATTATTAATACTAATATCTATATTATATCGTATACTATATCGTCGAATCGCTACGCCTAAGTATCCTAAAATACCTCTAGCATAATAAGTTATTAATATCTATATATTTAATCTATATCGATTAGTAGGTTTAGAAGGAAAAAGAAGCTATCATAAGATCGGTTAGGGTATAATTACTATTAGCCTTTATCCGCCTTTAGTATTAATAAGAAAGTAACGAATCGTATATATTATCGTAATTTATATTAAGGCGTTCGTACGTCCTTTATATAATAAATAAATAACTAAGAGGAGGCTGCCTTAATCACTATAAGCTTTATTTATTCGCACGAAATATACTATGCTATTAGCGGTTCGGGGAAGCGGTTAGTATCGAAGGCTAAGTACTATTCCTAATAGCGGTAGTATTACGACGAAAGTTTCCTAGGCTTACGGATACCTCCTTATAAGTAGATAAAAGGTTATACGAGGTTTACGTTAATCGCTATAAGCGCTATTTATTTGTCGTATTAAATCGTAGTATCGATAGCTTATTAGCGTTATAAGTATTAAGGGCTAGGTAGTATCCTAGCAGCTATAATATCGTAGTAGAAGTTCCTGGGCTTATACGTATCTTCCTATAATAAAGATATAACTATAAGGCGGGATACTTCATTTAACGTAAAACGCGGATTACTTCGCAGGTTAAATAATAGCGCCGACGGCGATCGGTATTCTTTAAATCCTAGTAGCGTAATAGAAACTCCGTAAACTAAAGGTTAAGGGGTCGAAAAGTCATAGGGTAGTCGCTACTAAGGAGGAGTAGAGCGTACGCGATACTAGAGGCCTAGATAAGTTTACTCGAAAGTATATTTTATTAAAGACTATAGCTCGTACGATGGTTTAAGATAAATAAAACTAATACCGCTATATGAATCGAAAGACAAGTTATCTAATGTAGTTATCGTATCTTAGCTATACCCTTTAGTCGTAGAGATATAGTAATCGCTAGCCCGAAGGGATAAAATGTAAGGAGATAAAAGGGGCAAAACGTAAAAGTTACTTGTTTGGCTATAGCGGTACGACAAAGTAACTTAAGCGCTAATAATTAAAATAATGATACGTAGATCGGGAGAGCTACGTAGGTACTAAGGTTGCTTCTTAGGAGTAACGGAAGGTAGGAAGAAGAAGGTAAATTAATTAATTATTTCCGAAGAAAGGAGATTAGTAAAGAAGATACGAGCTATTTATATATAGACGATAGGGGGCTACGAGTTATATTATATAAGCGAACTAGGAGCTATATTAGGTAAGCGAGTAACTCGAGAAGGAGTAAGGAGCTATATATAGGTAGTTTTTTACGTAATTTATCCCTTAGCTAGGCTCGCGATAGCGAGCTTAGCTAAATAATGATATTAGCTTAGCCGAAAGGCTCGCGATAATTAGCTTAGCTATCTTTTTAATAGAAGTCCTAGGTTAGCTTAAGCTTTGCTCGCTTCGTTAGCTTTCCGGGGTAATATATTCGTCGCTTTAGTTACTTATGCCTTTATATAATACTCCTAATAGCTTAAAGTATCCTCTTAATTAGCTATTATATTAGCTCTTCTTAATATCTTAACAAAAGACATATATCGTAGCTCTTAATTAAGTATATTTACCGTATTCGTTATACGCTCGCGAGGGCTTTTATTACTTCGCTTTATATTATTATTATCGTACGCGAATCCTCTCGTAGCTTTACTAGGTTAATACCCGGTAACGCTCCTTTCCATACTCGAGCTCCTATATTATAAGAGAAAAATCTCCTATTCTTTCGTAGTACCTTTCTCCCTTTCCTCTTTTCTTTTATAAAGGTATATCTAGAGCTAATCCGATACGCTTATTTTTAATTCCCTATCGCTTTCGGTTACGTATATAACCTATATATTACTTTATTCGCGCGTATTTTATTTAAGTAAGTTATCTTTTAATTACGGTACTCCCTTACTATCGCTTACTATCGTAACAAACTTATAATAGTATATTAACGTAAGCTACGTATTAATATAATAAGCGCGAGGCGTAAAATAAGCTTACGCTTTAGTAATATTAATATGGATATAAGTAATTAAAAGCTAATAATTCGATAGAATATCCGACCGTTTTTACTCTTACGAGATCCTTACTAGCATCGATAGCGCGGCTAAAATATTAAGTAATGAAATAAATTAATTCCGTAATTACGCCTAGATATTCGTCGAGGAACGAGCTTACGACCCCGTTATACCCGACTAAGCTCCGGCCGAGTACGTAGAATTAATTACTTAATCTACCGTAATAAAAGGAGTTACCGCTATCCTAGATATTCCCGCGGCCGTTAAAATTACTTTAGTTATTACTTCTAGCGCCGCCGAAGAGCGACGTAATATATTCCTCGACGTTATTATCGCTTACTTAAATAACTTTACCCGCGATATCGCGGTTAATATATATATCTCGGTAATTATTATAAGTAATTCCCCTTTTAATACCGGTATTAATAATCTCTTTATATACCGCTATAAAAAAGAGTAATCTATCTATCGATATATAAGTTAATTCTTATATTATAATTATTATAAGCTATAAGCCTTTAATTAATTATTTACTTTAGATTTCCGACCGAGGTTTAGTTATAGTATAGAATATTATAAAACTACGCTCCCTCGAGCGTCGTATAACCCGCCGTATTCCTTCGTTCCTTAGAGCCCTTCCCGTTATATTAAAGCCTAAGGCCGTATCTCGTAAGTAGGTTCGTAAGGAAAGTAGCTTTAAAGGTAAGGCTCGTAAGTAACGAATCCGTTATATTAAACGGAAGTAAGTACGTAAAGATTTAATGCGAACGGGAATCCGTCGCGTTATTCGTAAGTACGGGGCTATAAAGCTAGATAATAATAATAATACTTCCGAGTTTATACCTCGGGACGTAGAAATTATAGATAGCTTTATAAAAGGCGACTCCGGGAGCGACTTAGAAGTAGTTATTTAAGTTATCCCGGGATTTCGCTAAGCGTTTATTATTATAACCAAATAAGAGCTAGTAATCGCTTCTATCTCGAAAGCTTAGGCCGCCGCCGTATTAATAGCTCCTAAAGAAACTATCGGCGAATACCGAGTATTTATTAAGCCGTCGTTATATATATTAGGTATTCTTACGGAAGCTCGGGACGAAAAGGATAATTTCCTTATTATTATTACCGCTATCGCGCCGACGCTTATTCGCTTAACGAAAGCCGGCGGCTCCTTTTTTCTTTTAAGCTACGGATAGTTTAATAATCGCTCGTTTATCGTTAACGATATTATACCGAGTTAAAGGAAGCGATATCGCGCTAGCGCTACCGTTATTTTTATTCTTATTCCTAATTCGGTTTTATTTTTTATATTCGCGCTTAAAGAGTAAGCTTTTAATAAAGATAGCTCTTTTAAATTCGAAACGGCTCCTATCGTTATTCCTATCGTTATTCCTTAATTAACCGAGCTAAGCTTTGCCTTTATTACTCGCGTTCCTCGAAAGCTTTTAATACGATCTAGCTCCTAAAGAACTACCGAACTATTACTTACGTTTAAAGGAGTCGGTCGAATTACCCGAGCTAGTAATAATATAGCCTTATTATTCCCTGCTATTACCGAAGAGTACGGCCCGCGTAACGATATCTTTTATTATCGGTATATTAATAGCGCTATATAATATCGCTCGACGGGAAAGTATTTCTAATTTTTAGCTTTTATTAATCGTTACTTACGTTATTCGCGTAGTTATTCTTACGTAGCTTTATAAGTATCCCTTAAAGCTATATAAGCTTTCGTTAAAAGCTAATTAATTATAGTTATCCTTACGTTATATATCTTACTTAACGGCTTATCGCCGCTTAAATAACCGACCTTAATTTTAAGGTAGTTAGTTCCGAACTTCCTTTATTATAGATCGCTTTTTTAATTATATTACTTTAGATTATCGCTTTCCGCGAAGAAATAAAAGAATTACTTTATTAATATTATCCCGAGTAATAACGTTAGCATATATTACCGCTTACTACCGAGTCGTTACGCGGATAAGCGATTACGGATATTCTCGCCTAAGACGATAGCTCTCTTACAAGACGTAGATAGGTTTTAACTCCGACCCGTTCCTTTCGTAGCTCTCGTATTCGCGATAGTCGCGCCCGTAGTAGAGGTAATCTATAGTAAGCTACCCGTATTCCTCGCCGGTTCGCTCGTTTCCGTTAAAATATATAGGTTAATATTAAACGAAGAGCTACTTTAGCTTAGAGCTTTATCCCCGTTATTATTAACCCGAATATTATTAAATGAAGCTTCGAATAATTATATACGGTTTAATAATAATAAAATTAATAATACTCTAGCTCCGATTAGGTTAAGTAATCTAAAGAATAAATATAACCTTAGAAAGGGTACTAGAGCCGGTAGCTTTAAAGGTCGTTAGGTTTTCGGGAGTTTTAAGAGTATTATACTAGCTCTATTACTTAAGTTAGCTTTTTCGTTAAGGAAAGAAGTCTTATTACGCGTAGATTCTTTTTAAATTAATACCCCTACGTCGCTTTCGAGTAAAGTATATTATCCTAAGTTAACCTTCCTTATAGTTAAACTAAAACCCTACGTTACTTTCGTATTATTTAAGAGCTTTAATATCGTTATTTCTTTCTTTATATTTTTGAGGTTAAGTAACGATTTAAAGTACTCGAATAATTAACGAGGAAGAGCTTTAATTAGTCCATCCGCCGATATCTACCTTATAGGTAAATAAAGTACCTCGAAAGAGCCCTTTTATCGCTTTTATCGGAACTATAAGTATTATATATCTATATAACGAAACCTTATATTAACTCTTTCTTTATTTTTTACGATTAATTTAATGATTTATTAATTATCGCTATAGATTATTTATAGCTTTCCTAGATTTAAGGTAATGTTCCTAAAGAAGCGTTTAAGAGCTATCGTTTCCTTAGCTATATACTTTAATCCTAGGAGCTTAGCTTCGGTTATCGACGTCGAGATTATAGCTTAACGAGCTACCTTTTATATTATCGGGCTTTTAAAGAGCGATATAATATAGCCTTATAACGATTTTCTAGTTTCCGGATCGTTTACGAAAGAAGCGTCGCTAGCGATTAATAGCGCTTATATATTATTACTCTTATCCTTATACTTAATATTAAGGTAGCGCGTAATATAAAGGTATTTAATCGATTAATTAACGGCTTTTATATATTAAGGTCCCGGATTAATAAGGAAGTAAGAAAGCTATAACGTAGTAAAAGCTACGTCCGGGCGGATTATAATTACGCTATAGAATAACGACCCTACTTTTTCCTAATATTCCTTAATTTATTACTTCGACGCGACGCTTATAAATTTTATAAGCTCGATAATCGGTAGTAATATTATAAGGAACTAATTATTATCCGCTAAATTAAAGCGACCTACGATCTTCTCGACGTAGGCGTCGTATATTAAGGTTATCGTCCGGTTTTCGCGATAACGTATTACCCGAATTCCTAAATATTAACTTACTAGCCTTAGCTCTTTTATTATATAGATAGTTTTTAACCCTTAAGCTACCTTTTAAGCCATAGAATCGTTACTCTTATTGTATATAATTAATAAATCGTCGACGTATATTAGTACGAATACTTTCCTTATTAGTATATAGAATATATATAACTCTTCCAGAGAGCTTTAAAGTCTTAAACGGGTAAGGGTATTCTCGAGTTCCCTGAACTAAAGTAAAGGTAAGTCTCGGAACCCGTATACTATTCTTATAGCGAGCGCGTACTTCCCTTCTTATTTAAATCCGTTTAATAACTCGATTAATATTAAGTCGTCTTCCGGTCGAGCTACGTTAAGAAAAGCGTTCTTAATATCGAATTAATCTACCTTAAGATTAAAATAAGCCGCGATTATTATTATTATTCGGAACGATTTTATTACGAATATTATTATATACGTTAATTCGAATAACCCCTTCGGAAAGAGATTTCCTCGCGTAAGTAAACGCGATTTATATTTATCGAAATAATTATCTTTATCGAATTTATAATCGAAAACTTACTTTAACGGTATTAGTTTAATTTAAACTTAATCGCGATTAATAACTTTCTAAACCCTAGCGCTTAGGAAGGTATTTATTTCCGACCTAGCGTTTTCCTTAAAACGATTCCCTAAGGAGTAACTATTAATCTTTTTTTACGTTTTTAAGAGCTTAGTTAGTTTATCGCGATAGATTATTATCTTACCGGGCGCTACGCTTAATCGCTTAACTTATACCTATATAAAGGTAGCTATAATAATTAAATATAGCGTAATAAAAGATTAGTCGTCTTACGTTCCGTTAAACTAATTAAGTAAAAATATAGAAGTAAATTCGAATTAGTTACGATCGCTCGTTAGGTTAATTAACTTATTCGGAGTTTTATCCGATATAAAGGCGCCGGTATTAGCCTATCCTTTATTTAATGTCTTTTCTTCGGGACTTTCTCCTCGCTTCCTCCGGCTATAACGCGTAGCTAAGAAATATATTTTACGGTTATATTTCCTCCGCTCTTTTCCAGATAATAAGGATAGACTTAATAACTCGTTAATCTCGGATTAAGCGCATTACTTTCTATTCCGAGGGATACTAAGTTCTTTATTAGTCGTCGCTTCGTTAGAATAATATACTACCCGATCGGTATTAATTTCTACGCGATTCTCCGTTACGATGCCTCGTTTTAGTCGCGAAGGACTCCCCGTAAGAGCTTTTTAGCCGTTAAACGGTTCCGAAGGAGATTCTGGTATTAGCCTAGGACTCGAGAGCCTACTTAGTTAATCCGATTTCTCCTTACTCCTTTATTCCGTTAGCTCTAGAGCTTAGGATTTCGCCTCTAGTTATTTTTATATCTCTTTTTCTTAATCGAATAATTCCAGGGATTCCTTTATGGATTAAATCGGAGCGTTTAAAGGCGTCCGCGGTCGATCGTTTAAAGATTAATCTTCTATAAATCTAACTTTCTTTTAGATTAAAGTAACGGATTCTCCTTCTTCCGGAGCTTTTTCCGGTTTAGGATTACCTACCCCCGAGTTCGGGTTAATAAACTAAGTTATATTTAAACTATCGCTCGAAATAAGCTCGTTACCCCCGAGTTAAAGTAACTCGTTAATAAACTTAATAATAAAGGAAGCTTACGAATCCTAGATATCTAAAGCTTCGATAATAACTTCCGTTATATTATTAATAACTTTACCCGTAAGGTCGATTCGGTTTAGCTTCTCTTAAGCGAGCTCTTCGGTTTATAGCTCTTCGGACTTATCGTAAAACGTTTCTTTATCGAAAACGACGTCTCTAGTTAGTATTACTTTCCCTAGTTTAGGAACCTATACTCGGTATAGGTTAGATATATAATATCTAACTAAATAATCGACGTAAGCTCTTAGTTTAACTTTAAATCCTCTTCTATCGAGATCTTAAACGCGTTATTCTAATAAAAGATACGCGCGATACCCGTACGTATAAATTCTATATTAATCTAGCCTTAAGTCGTTCGTTAATTCCCTTATAAGCGTAGGTATATACTATTTAAAGTAAACGGTAAACTAGGTATTAAGTAATTTATAAAACGAGCGAAGATTATATATATAGCTCGGGCTTATATTTATTAGGTATACCGTAGCCTTTACGTATTTAGGCTATAGCTTCTTTAAAAACCTTACTCTTATCCTTATCTTAATCGATTTAACGATAATAAACTATCTAGCTCTCTTACCCCTATTAGTTAGCTCTTTAATATTCGTCGGTAATAGTTCGAGATTAATGCTTTTTTCCTAAGCCTAGATTTTATATCCGGTTAGGCCTTTAATTCCGATTATTCCTCGTTCGTTATCGTATCGGAACTTATAAATCGAGAGACGGAATTATCGTCGTACCTATCTTTTAAAGAATCGAATAGCTTTCGTAACTAAGTAACCTTATTTACTCTTAAGGGTCTTTACCTAAAGTATTCCGCTATATTTATTTTTAATAACGAGTATTTATTTAAAGCCGTCGTATCCTTCCGAAAAGTTAAAAAGATCTTAGTATATACGTTAAAAAGGGTATAATAAGTAATGTAATAATAATCGGCGTAAGATTTTTCTTTTACCTATCGTAAGCCTATAATATTCGTACTTAAGCGTAGGTATACCGTTAATCTCGACATTCTAGGCATACTTTACGAGTACTTTAAGCGCCTCCGGGCCTAGGTACCTAGCTTTAAGATACTAGAATTACTCGGAACCTTTTCTCGGTTTTATTTAATCTTTCGATTTTCTTTATCGGGTCTTTCTTCCTTTAGTAATCGGAATAACGATAAGCGATATTACGCTATATAGTATTATTATAAGCGTACGTAACGGTATTACGGGAAAAACTTACGAATAAACGAAGAATTATTTAAATTTAAAGAATATTAGGTTATAATAACGTTCGAGCTTTCTTATAATAAACCCGTTCTTAATCGACCTCTAGCGAAGAAAGTAATTAAAATTATAGTACTAGATATTAATAATAAGAAGCTTTACTTCGGAAATAATATTAATATAGAAATCTTTAACGAGAATAACGTCTTTAAGCGTAAGGTCGATCGTAAGCTTACCCGACTTATCCTAAAGGTAGTTCTTAATAACGCGAGTATTAGTATTAATAATAGGAAACCTCGTAGTACTAGCTTCGATAGTCTATCCGTCTTTAGCGGGAGCGAAGAAGCCTTCGATTAATAGATCCCGGTTATTAATAAGATAGATAGCTCCGTAATTATCGAAGATAGTACTTTCGGAAAGGAGGTATCGTATTAGATCTATAATAAAAAATACCCCTACGCTAGAGGTTATATAGATAATACGTAGGTTTATTACCGTTACGTTAATATTACCGGATTACTTACTATTCTTATTACGCTTATTCCGAGGTAGGTTAATTCCGGAGGAGTTACCTTAATTAAGAGCGGTAACCTTTTATTCGTCGCTCTTAATAAAAGCTTAGAATAAGGTAAAGTCGCTTAAGTTATACCGTTATTTAATAGCTAGTTTTACGTCGTCGGGTATATATAAGATTTATCGTAACGTTTTACCGGTAATAGCGAATTAAAGGTTAACGTATGTCTCCGGAACCTAACGGTATTATTTATTATATAAATACTTATTAGCTTTAGCGTTATCGGTCGAGCTATCAAAGCTACTAGAGCTATTAACGTTAATCGCTCCGGCTTTATATCTTAAAGTAACTCTTTAATACGTAGCTAAGATATAAAAGCCCGATTTATATATCTTTTTATCCTTAGAAATAAAAGCTCTAAATACTTTACCTAATTTTATAAGGAAAAGTAGCTATCGTTTAAGCCGGTCTACCGTAATTAGTTTAATAATCGCGCGAGTAGCTTAGTTTAAGGCGATTTTAGCTTTAATTACTTCGAAGAAGTCCTTCGCTCCGAATACGCCTTAGATCTCGTTAATATCGTAAGCGAAAGCTCGGTAGTAAGCGTTATTCTAAGCAGTAAAGAATTACTCGCCGTAAAGGGTTCCTACTTTTACCTTCTATAGGACCTCGCGGTATTCCTAACGAACGAACGTTTACGTAATAATAAAGGTAGGAGCGAAGTAATCGCGAAATAATCTTACGGTATTTTAAACGTTCGGCTTAAGTCCTTAAGCTTTAAGTTATATACCGACGAGCTCGAAGTAATTAATAAAAACCGAAGATATAATCTAATAATAAAAAGTTCGGTAACTTTTACCGGCGATAATAACTTAAGACTCTTAAGAGCGACTTTATTCGAATAATTACTTATATTCTTCGATAAAAAGGTAACGCGGGTTTTCGGTTAAAGCTTTCGGCTCCTCCTTACGAGTCTTAGGATCTTTCTTAACTTATTCGTAAAGAGTTTAAAGGTATTACTTCCTCGCTCGCTTTTTTTCTTAAGTAATAAATGTTTCGAGCGATAGGAGTATCGCCGAGCTTAGCTTATAATCGTTCGTATTAAGATTAATATCCTTTTAAATATCGAATTATTCGGCGGAGTTTTAAAAAGTAATAAACTATCGAAAATATTCGTCGAAGTTACGTAGGTTAATATTAATAGGTAGCTTCTTAATGAAGAAGTTTCCGTTAGTATTAGTAGTTACTATAGATATATTACTCGAAAGGAAGACGAAAGCGATATTTAAGAGAAAACGATTAATCGAAAGATTAAAGAGATAAAGATAAATAATAAGATTACTCGGAAGCTTATATAATAAGACCTTAGTTAACTTAGCTCCTTAAAAGGACTACCGGGCTTATAACTAATACGTAAATCGGGAAAGCTACGTAGGTATTAAGGTTACTTCTTAGGAGTAACGAAAGGTAGGAAGAAAAAGGTAAATTAACTAACTATCTCCGAAGGAAGGAGATTAATAAAGAAGATACGAGCTACCTATATATAAACGATAAGGAGCTACGAGCTATATTACATAAGCGAGCTAGGAGCTATGTTAGGTAAGCGAGTAACTCGAGAAGGAGTAGGGAGCCATATATAGGTGGCTCTCTACGTGACAAATAAATATACTAATCGGAAAACCACGAATCTAATGATAAAAACGAATCTATAATTAAGGTAAAAATAGTAAAGATAGCAATCTAGTTAGGTAGTAAACTCGATAATAAGCATGGCATAGCCCGTACTTATAGGAGCTGTAGTTACTCTATATAGGCATAAGGCCTATCGTAGCATGTTACGTAATGCATCAAGAGGGCATGTCTTACTGCACTACTATATTATTAACGCCGATTAACGCGTTCCTTTACTTAGATAAGTTATCCTTTGCGTTTATCGTTAGAAATCCGGGATATTAATTTCCTAGTATTACGAAATTAATATATTTTAATATAGGTATATTTTAGTATTTAAAGGCAACCTGAGGAAAGTAATTTATATTAGTAAAAGTAAAAGAAAAAAGGAAAGAAAAGGAATACGCGTTTAAAAATAAGCCAGAAGTAATATATATCCGCCGATTACTAACTTTCTTTTCCTTTTAATCCCCTTACCTTATTCCTTACGTATTAGTTATTAAGAAAACTAGAAACTTACTTACTTCCCGACCCCTGGAACGTAGCGATTTTCGAGTTTATTATAACTAGTAACTCGTTTTCCGTTACCCGTATTATAAGTAGGTATACGGCCTAGCTTAAATCCTTTATTAGAGGGGGGTTACGATTTATTCTCGTCCCTAGGTAGGTAAACCGATCGTCCCGGAATTTATAACGTACCCCGTTAATAAAAAAGAGGCAGACGCCGTAGGAGTACCTAAAGATACGATCGAGAGCTAGGGAACGATAGGAAAAGAACGGTTATATGCTTACGTATTTAGCGGTATCGGAAGAGTAGAACCGGCGCTCGTAGTATTAATAAGATACTTCGTTAGGTACCTTATATTATTAAACGAATAAACTAATAACGTAACGAGGATCCGTTTCTAATCGACGGAAATATTTATTAATCGGCTTATTATTATTAACTTTTATAAATAACGTCCGACGGCGGGAAGATTAAACATAGCGGATAAGGGATATAACATAACTTTAGAGGTAGGTAACCTCTTAAAAATCCTTACTTAGGATTTCTTATACGATATATTAGCCGGCCGCCGGCCTACCTAGGAAATGAAACCGTACGTTACGAATTATTTTATTATTAATTAATTTAATCTTTAATTAATAAATCTTATTAACATTAAAAGTTGTATATTTAGCGCTATTAATTTATTACCTAAATTCCTTTCATACCTCGGAGCTACCGGCCGATAATTACTTTCGGGTTTTAGTTTAAGGAACGGGAGTACGGCGTATATAGTACCTACTAAGGCTTAGGAATTAGCCGATTAACGCCCCGGAACTCCTCGGTAAAACATAACTAGTAGAACGATTCGATAGGCTATTTATTTATTAGCTTTACCGGCGGCGGTATCGACTTAGCCCGCTAATACGTTACGGCCTTCTTTTTATCATCCTTAGCCTTCCCGAACGCTCCGGCGATCTCCTCGTCGGTAATCCCCGTAGCCTTAAGCTATTTAAATAGCTTAAAGGCGGACGCCCGGTTTAGTTTCAGGAGTTCCTTCTAGAGGATAAGGTCTATAATATATATATATATATATATAAAAGAAAGAAAGGAACGACGAAATTATAAATCTAGAATTAAGAAAATTCGAAAAACGAATTAAAACGAAGATAGAGGACCTAGGGAGAGGAAGAGAGGAAATAAATCGGAACCGTAAAATAGCGAGAAATAAGAAAGAAGGTCGGACGAGAACGAAAGAATCGAATACGTTACCTAGGTCGTAAGTACCGTACTTAGGAAAGTCTTAATAATACTTACTCTAGCTTACGTTTAATTATGAATCCGTAAACGTACGCGTTTATTACTTTATTAAGAGCATATAATAAGAAGCTATAAGCTAACGTATCTCTTATTATAGCTTTATACGTATACGGGGGAACGCGCTTTCTTAAAACGTTAGCCGTAAAGATATATCTAACTATATCGTTAATACGTTTCCCTTCCTCCCTCTCTTTTTCCTCTTTAGGTATCTTATTTCGATAACCCCCTTCCTTATAATTATTATATTCCTATTAATCTCTAGCCTACCTTTCTTATTATTAATTTAAATTCTTATTTTTACCTTTAACTTATTATCTTTTCCTCCTTTCCTTAATTCTTTTTTTTATTTTTTATAATGTCTTTCCACCGCTCCCCCGGCGTCCCTCTCTCCTTCTCCTTCCCTTCCGTTTATAGAAACGTACGTCGTACCGATCTAACCGACTTAATAAAACTCCTACGGGAGATTTATAATAGCGAAGATAACTAAAGTAATAAAAAGAAATACTAGCTTGGTATTCTAGATAACTACGATTCGGGAAGGGGTTAAATCGAGCCGGGATCCGATATAACCTAGGCCCTCCGGCTATCCGTTAATCGATTCCGAATTATATACTAGTAGTAATAGGAATAAACGAAAGTAACCTTAGCTAATTCTTTTGTTTACGTCGCCCGCTATACCTACCTTACTAACGAATATATCCGTATCCTTTATATTATAATAAGCTACGACCTCGAAAATAAAAAGGCGGCCTTTAAAGTAAACCCGTATTAAACGATAGGCTATCGATCGGTAGAATCGTTTAATTTCTTAACCCGTTAATATCTCTTCGATAATCCTACCTTTATTTTAGGCTTTACGGTTTATATAGATCTAATAAACCCCGAACGAATTATTACTAATCCCGAGGAGTTTTCCTAGGCCTACTTCGCCGTAGCGCTATACCTCTCTAAGCTCCGGAAGCTATATAGCTTTAATATAATTAAGAACGGCGCCTTCGACCGGGCAGCGTACGCGTTCGGTTAATTACGGCGAGCCTAGGAAGGCGGTAGCCTCAAGCCCGGCATAACCCCTTAATTTATTTACTACGTCGCGTTAATAAACTAATAAGATAACTATAGTTACGGCTTTTAAAGCGGCATTTTACCGTATCTTATCTTTAAACGATTAATCGAAGTCGTACGCTAAGCCTAAGAAAATGAGGGGCTTAATTCCCTTAATATAATAAAGAAATATACCCAGGTAGTAAAGTAATTTTATAACGTTCGGGTTTTAAAAGAAAGGGTTAGTATCGTTAAGCGTTTCCGATAAGCTGTAAATTATTAAAAGCGAATCGACCTTATTAACGTTATAATATCCGCTTAAAGTACGCCGATCGGCGAATCCCTTAGCCGTAAATCGTCCGTTTACTCGATCGCATTAAGGAGGAGCAGAGCGTACGCGATGCTAGAGACCCGGATAGGTTCACTCGAAAGTGCATTCTATCGAAGACTATACTACGTACGATGATCTAAGATAAATAAAACTAATGTCGCTATACTAATTAAGAAATAAGGAATCTAATATAGTTATCGTATCTTAGCTATACCCCTTGGTCGTAGAAATGTAGTAATCGCTAGCCCGAAGGTATAAGAGGTAAGGAAAGTAAAGGAGTAAAACGTAAAAGTTATTTATTCGGTTATAGCGGTACGACGAAGTAACTTAAGCGCCTATAATTAAAATAAATATACTAATCGGAGAACGACGAATTTAATAATAAAAACGAATCTTTAATTAAGGTATGTCACATAGAGAGCTACTTATATATGGCTCCCTATTCCTTCTCGAGTTGCTCGCTTACCTAACATAGCTCCTAGCTCGCTTATGTAATATAGCTCGTAGCTCCCTATCGTTTATATATAGGTAGCTCGTATCTTCTTTATTAATCTCCTTCCTTCTTAGATAGTTAGTTAATTTACCTTCTTTTTCCTATCTTCCGTTACTCCTAAGAAGCAACCTTAGTACCTACGTAGCTCTTCCGATTTACGTATTAGTTATAAGCCCGGTAGTCCTTTTAAGGAGCTAAGTTAACTAAGGTCTTACTATATAAGCTTCCGAGTAATCTTATTATTTATTTTTATCTCTTTAATCTCTCGATTAATCGTTTTTCTTTTAAATATCGCTTTCGTCTTCCTTTCGAGTAATATATCTATAGTAACTACTAATATTAACGGAGACTTCTTTATTAAAAAGCTACCTATTAATATTAATCTACGTAACTTCGACGAATATTTACGATGGTTTATTACTTTCTAAAACTACGCCGAGTAATTCGATATTTAAAAGAATATTAATCCTAATATAAACGATTATAAGCTAAGCTCGGCGATACTTTTATCGCTCGAAGAATTTATTACTTAAGAAAAGAAGCGAGCGAGGAAGTAATACCTCTAAGCTTTTTACGAATAGGTTAAGAAAGATCCTAAGACTCGTAAGAAAGAGCCGAAAGCTCTAACCGAAAACCCGCGTTACTTCTTTATCGAAGAATATAAGTAATTACTCGAATAGAATCGCTCTTAGGAGTCTTAAGTTATTATCGCTAGTAAAAGTTACCGAGCTCTTTACCATTAAATTATATCTTCGGGTTTTATTAATTATCTCGAGCTCGTCGGTATATAACTTAAAGCTTAAGGACTTAAGCCGAACGTTTAAAATACCGTAAGACTATTCTACGATTACCTCGCTCCTATCTTTATTATTACGTAAACGCTCGTTCGTTAGGAGTACCGCGAGGTCTTATAAAAGGTAAAAGCGGGTAGCTTTTATAGCGAGTAATTCTGTACTACTTAAAATAACGCTTACTACCGAGCTCTCGCTTACGATATTAACGAAATCCGAAGCGTATTCGGAGCGAAGGACTTCTTCGAAGCTATTAGAGCTAAGATCGCTTTAAACTAAGCTATTTACGCGATTATTAAACTAATTACGGCGGACCGGTTTAAACGATAGCTACTTTTCTTTATAAAGCTAGGTAAAATACTCGGAGCTTTTATTTCCGAGGATAAGAAGATAGGTAAATCGGGCCTTTATACCTTAACTACGCATTAAAAAGCTACTTTAAGATATAGAGCCGGAGCGACTAGCGCTAGTAGCTTTAATAGCCTTAATAGCTCGACCGATAACGCTAAAGCTAATAAGTATCCATATAATGAATAATACCGTTAGGCTCCGGAGGCATACGTTAACCTTTAATTCGCTATTACCGGTAAAACGCTACGATAAATCTTATATATATCCGACGACGTAAAACTAATTATTAAATAACGGTATAACTTAAGCGACTTTGCCTTATTCCGAGCCCTTATTAAGAGTGACGAATGAAAGGTTACCGCTCTTAGTTAAGGTAGCTCCTCCGGAATTAACCTATTTCGGAATAAGCGTAATAAGAATAATAAGTAGTCTAATAATATTAACGTAACGGTAATCGACCTACGTATTATTTATATAACCTCTAGCGTAGGGGTATTTTCTATTATAAATCTAGTACGATATTTCCTTTCCGAGAGTATTATCTTCGATAACTACGGAGTTATTTACCTTATTAATAACCGGAATCTATTAATCGAAGGCTCCTTCGCTTTCGCTAGAAACGGATAAACCATCGAAGCTAGTACTACGAGCTTTCCTATTACTAGTATTAATATACGCGTTATTAAGAACTACCTTTAGAATAAATCGTATAAGCTTACGATCGACCTTACGTTTAAAGACGTTATTTTCGTTAAAGATTTCTATGTTAATATTATTTCCGAAGTAAAGCTTCTTATTATTAATATCTAATATTATAATCTTAATTACTTTCTTCGTAGGGGAACGATTAAGAACGGGTTTATTATAAGAAAGCTCGAACGTCGTTATAACCTAATATTCTTTAAATTTAAGTAATTCTCCGTTTATTCGTAAGTTTTTCCTGTAATACCGCTACGTACGCCTATAATAATACTATATAACGTAGTATCGCTTGTCGTTATTCCGACTACTAAAGGAAGAAAAATCCGATAAAGAAAATCGAGAAATTAAATAAAACTAAAAGAAGGCTTTAAGTAACTTTAATACTTTAGAGCTAGGTACCTAGGCCCGGAAGCGCTTAAAGTACTCGTAAAGCATGCCTAGAATATCGAGATTAATAGTATACCTACGCTTAAGTACGAATATTATAGGCTTACGATAGATAAAAGAGTAATCTTACGCCGATTATTATTATATCGCTCGTTACGTTTTTTTTAGCGCATATATTAGGATTTATTTAACTTTCCGGAAGAATACGACGGCTTTAAATAAATACTCGTTATTAAAGATAAATATAGCGGAATACTTTAGGTAAAAACCCTTAAGAATAAATAAGGTTACTTAGTTACGAAAACTATTCGATTCTTTAAAAGATAGGTACGACGATAATTCCGCCTCTCGATCTATAAGCTCCGATACGATAACGAACGAATAATAATTAGGATTAAAGGCCTAATCGAATATAAAATCTAGGCTTAGGAAAAAGGCATTAATCTCGAGCTACTACCGGCGAATACTAAAGAGCTAATTAATAGGGGTAAGAGAGCGGGATAGTTTATTATCGTTAAATCGATTAAGATAAGGATAGGAGTAAGGCTCCTAGAAAAGCTATGGCCTAAATACGTAAAGGCTACGGCATACCTAATAAATATAAGCCCGAGTTATATATATTATCTTCGCTCGCCTTATAAATTACTTAATACCTAGTTTACCGTTTACTTTAGATAGTATATACCTACGTTTATAAGGGAACTAACGAGCGACCTAAGGCTAAACTAGTACGGAATCTATACGTACGGGTATCGCGTATATTATTTATTAGGAAAACGCGCTTAAGATCTCGATAAAAAAGGATTTAAAGTTAAACCGAGAGCTTACGTCGGTTATTTAGTTAGATATTATATATCTAACCTATACCGAGTATAGGTTCCTAAACTAAGGAGAATAATGCTAATTAAAGACGTCGTTTTTAATAAAGAAACGTTTTACGATAAGTCCGAAGAGCTATAAACCGAATAGCTCGCTTAAGAGGAGCTAAACCGAATCGACCTTACGGGTAAAGTTATTAATAATATAACGGAAGCTATTATCGAAGCTCTAGATATCTAGGACTCGTAAGCTTTCTTTATTATAAAATCTATTAACGAGCTACCTTAACTCGGGAATAACGAGCTTACTTTAAGTAATAATTTAAATATAACTTAGTTTATTAATTCGAACTTAGGGATAGGTAAACCTAAACCGAAGAAAGCTCCGGAAAAAGAAGAATTCGTTACTTTAATTTAAAAGAAAGTTAGATTTATAGACGATTAACCTTTAAACGATTAACTATAAACGCCTTTAGATATTCCGATTTAATCCATAGAAGAATCCCCGGAACTATTCGATTAAGAAAAAGAAATATAAAAGTAACTTAAGGCGAAATCCTAAGCTTTAAAGCTAACGGAGTAAAGGAGAAAGGAGAAATCGGATTAACTTAATAAGCTCCCGAGTCTTAGGCTAATACTAGAGTCTCCTTTAGAACCGTTTAACGGCTAAAGAGCTTCTACGGGGAGCCCTTTACGATTAAAGCGAGGTATCGTAATAAAGAATCGTATAGAAATTAGTACCGATCGGGTAAAATATTATCCTAACGAAGCGACGATTAATAAAAAACTTAGTACCCCTCGGAATCGAAAGCTATCCGCTTAATCTAAGCTTAGCGAATTATTAAGTTCATTCTTATTATTTAGAAAAGAGCGGAGGAAATATAACCATAAAGTATATCCCTTAATTACGCGCTATAGCTAGAAGAAGCGAAGAAAAAGTCCCGAAGGAAAGGGATTAAATAAAGGATAGGCTAATACCGGCGCCTTTATATCGGGTATAGCTTCGAATAAGCTAATCGACCTAACGAGCGACCGTAATTAATTCGAATTTACTTTTATATTCTTACCTAATTAATTCGACGAAACGTAAGACGACTAATCTTTTATTACGCTATATTTAATTATTATAGTAGTCTTTATATAGATATAAGCCGAGCGATTAAGCGTAGCGCTTAATAAGATAATAATCTATCGCGATAAACTAACTAAGATCCTAAAAACGTAAAAAGAGCTTAATAATTATCCCTTAGGGGATCGTTTTAAGGAAAACGCTAGGTAGGAAATAAATACCTTCTTAAGCGCTAGGGTTTAGAAAGTTATTAATCGCGACTAAGTTTAAATTAAACTAATACCGGTAAAGTAGGCTTTCGATTATAAATTCGATAAAGATAATTATCTCGATAATTATAAATCGCGCTTAGTTACGCGAGGAGATCTCTTTCCGAAAGGATTACTCGAATTAACGTATATAGTAACGCTCGTAGTAAAATCTTTCCGAATAATAATAATAGTCACGGTTTATTTTAATCTTAAGGTAGATTAGTTCGATATTAAGAACGCTTTTCTTAACGTAGCTCGACCGGAAGACGACCTAATACTAATCGAACTATTAAACGGATTTAAATAAAAAGGGAAGTACGCGTTCGTTATAAGAATAATATACGGGTTCCGAGACTTATCCTTATTCTGGTTTAGGAAACTCGAAAGTATCCTTACCCGTTTAAGACTCTAAAGCTCTCCGGAAGAGTTATATATATTCTATATATTAATAAGGAAAGTATTCGTATTAATATTCGTCGACGACCTATTACTTATATATAATAAAAGTAACGATTCTATAGCTTAGTAGGTAGCTTAAGGGTTAAAAACTATATATATAATAAAAGAGCTAGGGCTAGTAAGTTAATATTTAGGAATTTAAGTAATATATAATCGTAAAAACCGGAAGATAACCTTAGTATACGACGCCTACGTCGAGAAGATCGTAAGTCGCTTTAATTTAACGAATAATAACTAATTCCTTATAATATTACTACCGATTATCGAGCTTATAAAATTTATAAGCGTCGCGTCGAAGTAATAAATCAAGGAATATTAGGAAAAAGTAGGATCGTTATTCTATAGCGTAATTATAATCCGCCCGGACGTAACTTTTACTACGTTATAACTTTCCTACTTTTTTATTAATCCGGGGCCTTAATATATAAAAGCCGTTAATTAAGCGATTAGATATCTTTATGCTACGCGTTACCTTAACATTAGGTATAAGGATAAGAGTAATAATATATAAGCGCTATTAATCGCTAGCGACGCTTCTTTCGTAGACGATCTAAAACCTAGAAAATCGTTATAAGGCTATATTATATCGCTCTTTAGAAGCCCGATAGTATAGAAAGTAGCTCGCTAAGCTATAATCTCGACGTCGATAACTAAAGCTAAGCTATTAGGATTAAAGTATATAGCTTAAAAGACGATAACTCTTAAACGCTCCTTTAAGAACATTACCTTAAATCTAGAAAAGCTATAAATAATCTATAGTAATAACTAATAAACCATTAAATTAATCGTAGAAGATAAGGAAAGAATTAATATAAGGCTCCGTTATATAGATATATAATTCTTATAGCTCCGATAAAAGCGATAAAAGGGCTCCTTCGAGGTACTCTATCTACCTATAAGGTAAATACCGGCGGATGGACTAACTAAAGCTCTTCCTCGTTAATTATTCAAATATTTTAAATCGTTATTTAATCTTTAAAATATAAGAAGAAAAATAACGATATTAAAGCTCTTAAATGATACGAAAGTAACGTAAGATTTTAATTTAACTATAAGAAGAATTAACTTAGAATAATATACTTTACTCGAAGAACGACGTAGGGATATTAATTTAAAAAGAATCTATGTATAATAAGACTTTTCCCCTTAACGAAAGAACTAACTTATATAATAAAGCTAGTATAATATTCTTAAAGCTCCCGAAAACCTAACGACCTTTAGAACTACCGGCTTTAGTACCCTTTTTAAGGTTATATTTATTTTTTAGATTACTTAACTTAACCGGAGCTAAGGTATTATTAGTTTTATTATTATTAAACCGTATATAATTATTCGAAGCTTAATCTAATAATATCTAGGTTAGTAATAGCAGGAATAAAGCTCTAGACCGAAGTAACTCTTCGCTTAATATTAACCTATGTATTTTAACGGAAACGAACGGACCGGCGAGGAGTACGAATAGCTCGCTATCGGCTAACTTTATTACGGACGCGACTACCGCGAGTACGAGAGCTATAAAGGAAACGGGTCGGAATTAAAACCTATCTACGTCTAGTAAGAGAGCTATCGTTTTAAGCGAAAGCATCCGTAGTCGCTTATCTACGTAACGACTCGGTAATAAGTAATAATATAGGCTAACGCTATTACTTAGGATAATACTAACGAAATAGTTCCTTTATTTCTTCGCGAAAAGCGGTAGTTTAAAGTAATATAATTAGAAAAGTAATTTACGATAAAGGAACCTCGGAACTTACTACCTTAAAGTTAAGGTCGATTATTTAAGCGTCGATAAGCCGTTAAGTAAAACGTATAACGCGAGAATAACTATAATTAATTAACTTTCGACGAAACCTTATATAATTCTAAGGGATATTTATAAAGCTACGTAAGAATAACTACGCGAATAACGTAGGTAACGATTAATAGAAGCTAGAGATTAAAAATACTTTCCCGTTAAGCGATATTATATAACGTTATTAATATACCGATAATAAGGAATATCGTTACGCGAGCCGTATTCCTCGGTAATAACGGAGAATAGCGAGGCCGTATTATTATTAGCTCGGGTAATTCGACCTATTCCTTTAAACGTAAGCGATAGTTCGGTAGCTTCTTAAGAACTAGATCGTATTAAAAGCTTTCGAGAAACGCGAATAATAAAAGTAAAGCTTAGTTCGGTTAACTAACGGATAATAATAAAAGTAACGATAGAAACCGTTTCGAATTTAAAAAAGCTATCTTTATTAAAAACTTATTCTTTAAGCGCGAATATAAAAAAAGAAACCGAGCTAGAAATAAAAATAGAAACGGCGGTAGCGCTAACGCGATAACGCTTCCCTAGACTCGGTATAATATCGTTAACGATAAACGAACGATTACTAGGCTATCCGTAGCTTAAAAGAAAAAAGGAACCGCCGGCTTTCGTTAAACGAATAAACGTCGGCGTAACGGCGGTAATAATAATAAAGGAATTATCCTCCCCGCCTCGAACTCCCGTAAGAATACCTAGTATATATAACGACGGTTTAATAAGTATTCGATACTCGCCGATAATCTCCTTAAGAACTATTAATACGACGGCGGCCTAGGCTTTCGAAATAAAAGCGATTACTAGCTCTTATTCGGTTATAATAATAAACGCTTAGCGGGATCCCGGGATAGCTTAAATAATTACTTCTAAGTCGCTCCCGGAATCGCCCTTTATAAAGCTATCCATAATCTCTATATCCCGAGGTATAAATTCGGAAGTATTATTATTATTATCTAGTTCCATAGCCCCGTACTCGCGAATAACGCGACGGACCTCCTCTCGCTTTAGATCTTTACGTACTAAGGAGGAGCAGAGCGTACGTAATACTAGAGACCCGGATATATTTACTCGAAAGTATACTCTATCGAAGACTATAGTACGTACGATAGTCTAAGACGGATAAAACTAATATCGCTATACTAATCGAGAAATAAGGAATCTAATATAGTTATCGTATCTTAGCTATGCCCCTTGGTCGTAGAGATGTAATAGTCGCTAGCCCGAAGGCATAAGAGGTAAAGGGAAAAAAGGGGCAAAACGTAAAGGTTATTTATTCGGCTATAGCGGTACGACGAAGTAACTTAAGCGCCTATAACTAAGATAGATATACTAATCGGAAAACGACGAATCTAATAATAAAAACGAATCTTTAATTAAGGTAAAAATAATAAAGATAGTAATCTAGCTAGGTAATGAACTAGATAATAAGTATGGCATGTCCCGTACTTACAGGAGCTATAGTTACTCTATATAGGTATAAGGCCTATCGTAGCGTGTTACGTAATGCATCAAAAGGGCATGTCTTACCGTACCACTACAGTACTTATTTCCGTTTAATATAACGAGCTTATTACTTACGAGCCTTACCTCTAGAGTTACTCTCCTTACGAATCCGTTTACGAGATACGGCCTTAGACTTTAATATAACGGAAAAGGCTTTAGGAAGCGAAGGAATACCGCGGGCCATACGACGCTCGAGGAAGCGTAGTTTTATAATATTCTATACTATAACTAAACCTCGGTCGGAAATCTAAAGTAAATAATTAATTAAAGGCTTATAACTTATAGTAATTATAATATAGAAGTTAATTTATTTATCGGTAAATAAATTACTCTTCCTTATCGCGGTATATAAAGAGATTATTAATACCGATATTAAAAAGGAAGCTACTTATAATAACTACCGAGATATATATATTAACCGCGATATCGCGGGTAGAATTATTTAAACGATCGATAGTAACGTCGAGAAATATATTACGTCGTTCCTCGGCGGCGCTAGAAGTAATAACTAGAGTAGTTTTAGCGGCCGCGGGAATACTTAGGATAGCGGTAGCTTCCTTTATTACGGTAAATTAAATAACTAACTTTACGTATTCGGCCGTACTTTAATCGGATATAACGGGGTCGTAAGCTCGTTCTTCGACGAATATCTAAGCGTAGTTACGGAATTAATTTATTCCATCGCTTAATATCTTAGCCGCGCTATCGATACTAGTAAGGATCTCGTAGGAATTAAAACGGTCGGATATTTTATCGAATTATTAGCTTCTAATTACTTATATCCGTGTTAATATTACTAAAGCGTAAGCTTATCTTATTCTTCGCGCTTATTATATTAATATATAGCTTACGTTAATATATTATTATAAGCTCGCTACGATAATAAGCGATAGTAAAGGAGTACCGTAATTAAGCAATAACTCATTTAAATAAAATACGCGCGAATAAAGTAATATATAGGTTATATACGTAATTAAAAGCGATAGGGAATTAAAAATAAACGTATCGGGTTAGCTTTAGATATACCTCTATAGAAGAAAAGAGGAGAGGGAAAGAGCTACAACGAAAGAATAAGAGATTTTTCTCTTATAATATAAGAGCTTAAGTATAGGAAGAAGCGTTACTAGGTATTAACCTAGTAAAGCTACGAAAGGATTCGCGTACGATAATAATAATATAAAGCGAAGTAATGGAAGCCCTCGCGAGCGTATAACGAATACGGTAAATATACTTAATTAAAAGCTACGATATATCTCTTTTATTAGGATATTAAGAAGAATTAATATAATAACTAATTAAGAGGATACTTTAAGCTATTAGGAGTATTATATAAAGGCATAAGTAATTAAAGCGACGAATATATTACCCCGGAAAGCTAGCGAAGCGAGTAAGGCTCGAGCTAACCTAGGACTTTAATTAAGAGGACAGCTAAGCTAACTATCGCGAGCCTTTCGGCTAAGTTACTATCATTATTTAACTAAGCTCGCTATCGCGAGCCTAGCTAGGGGGTATATTACATAAAGAGCTACTTATATATAGCTCCTTATTCCTTCTCGAGTTACTCGCTTACCTAATATAACTCCTAGCTCGCTTATATAATATAGCTCGTAGCTCCCTATCGTTTATATATAGGTAGCTCGTATCTCCTTTATTAATCTCCTTCCTTCTTAAATAGTTAGTTAATTTACCTTCTTCTTCCTACCTTCCGTTACTCTTAAGAAGCAACCTCAGTACTTGCGTAGCTCTTCCGATCTACGTATCAAGGTAAAAATAATAAAGATAGTAATTTAGCTAGGTAATAAATTAAATAATAAATATAATATATCCAGTACTTACGGGAGTTATGGTTACTTTATATAGATATAAGGCCTATCGTAACGTATTACGTAATATATTAAAAGGATATATCTTACCGTATTACTATAGCCTCCTTAGTTTAATTATACCGTAAGGGATAATTAAATTAAAAAGGATAGTACGGTATATCCCGATTAATATCTTCCTTTAAAAACTACCGCGAAACTTTATTCTACCGGTTATTATGTAATTATTATCGTCGCGTTTTTAGCTTTTCGTTTAATATTATAAGAAGGCTTTTTTATTACTTTACGGCTAACTTAGCCCGGTTTATCCTTACCGATCTAACCCGATCGGCGTTTTCTTTCTTTATTTCGGCTACTTTCTTCTTAATCTCGTCTTAGCCCTCCTAATTAAAGGGATAGTAAGGGAACGGACGCGTCCCGAGGGTTAACTAGGTATCTTTCCTTTACTTATACGATATAAAGGTCTCTTCCGATTAAAAAGCTTTAATCCTTATTAAGCCGGGGGAAAGGAAAGGACGGGTCGTAACCTTAACGAGGTCGTCGAAGCGTAGGTCGGTATCTACCGATACGAGAAAGTAATAAGGGTTAGGTATTAAAGCTATAAAGGAACGGCGGATTTCGGCTTACGCGATAAACCGAACGGAGGATTTACGGCTAAGGAGCTCGCCGATCGGCGTACTTTACGCTAAGGCTATAGCGTTAATAAGGTCGATTCGCTTTTAATAATTTACGGCTTACCGGAAACGCTTAACGATATTAACCCTTTCCTTTAAAACCTAAACGCTATAAAATTATTCTACTACTTCGGCGTATTTTCTTATAATATTAAGAGAATTAAGGCCTTTATTTTCTTAGGTTTAGCGCGCGATTTCGATCGGTTGTTTAAAGATAAGATACGGTAGAATGCCGCTTTAAAAACCGTAACTATAGCTATCTTATTAGTTTACTAGTACGACGTAATAAATAGACTAAGGGGTTATGTCGGGTTCGAGGCTATCGCGTTCCTAAGCTCGTTATAATTAACCGAACGCGTACGCCGCCCGATCGAAGATACCGTCTTTAATTATATTAAAGCTATATAGTCTTCGGAGCTTAGGAAGGTATAGCGCTATAACGAAATAGGCTTAGAAGAATTTCGAGGGGTCGGTAATAATTCGTTTAGGGTTTATTAGATTCGTATAAATCGTAAAAACTAAAATAAAGGCGGGGTTATCGAAGAGGTATCGGCGGGTTAAGAAATCGAACGATTCTACCGATCGGTAGCCTATCGTTTAATACGGGTTTACCTCGAAAGCCGTCTTCCTACCTTCGAGGTCGTAACTTATTATAATATAGAAGGTACGGATATCTTCGTTAATAAAGTAATCGTAGTAGGCGATATAAACGAGAGAATTAATTAAGGCTATCCTTATTTATTTTTATTATTATTAGTTTATGGTTCGGGGCCGATGAACGGATAGCCGGAAGGCCTAGGCCATATCGGATCTTAGTTCGATTTAGCCCCTTCCCGAATCGTAATTATCTAGAGTACTAAGTTAATATTCCTTTATATTACTCTAGTTATCTTTATTACTATAAATCTCCCGTAAGAGTTTTATTAAGTCGGCTAAATCGGCGCGACGTACGTTTCTATGAACGGAAGAAAGGGAAAAGGAAAAGGGAATTCCGGCGGAACGAAGGGAAAATATAATGAAAATAAAAAAAAGAATTAAAGGAAGGGGGAAAAAAAATAATAAATTAAAGGTAAAAATAAGAATTTAAATTAATAATAAAAAAGGTAGGCTAGAGATTAATAAGAATATAATGATTATAAGGAAGGGGTTTTCGAAATGGAATACTTAAAGAGGAAAAAGAAAGGGAGGAAGGGAAACGTATTAACGATATAGTTAGATATACCTTTACGACTAACGCTTTAGGAAAGCGCGTTCTCCCGTATACGTATAAAGCTATAATAAGAAACGCGTTAGCTTATAGCTTCTTATTATATACTTTTAATAAAGTAATAAGTACGTACGTTCGTAGATTCGTAATTAAACGTAGGCTAAGGTAGGTACTATCGAGACTCTCCTAAGTACGGTACTTATGACCTAAGTAACGTATTCGACTTTCTCGTTCTCGTCCGGCCTTTCCTTTTATTTCTCGCTATTTTACGGTTCCGATCTATTTCCTTTCTTCCTCTCCTTAGGTCCTTTATCTTTATTTTAATTCGTTTTTCGACTTTTCTTAATTCTAGATTTATAATTTCGTCGTTTCTATCTTTCTTTCTCTTATATATATATATATAATAAACCCTACTATTTAAAAGTAACTCCTTAAATTAAACCGGGCGTCCGTCCTTAAGTTATTCGAATAGCTTAAGGCTACGGGAATTACCGACGAGGAAATCGCCGGGGCGTTTAAAAAAGCTAAGAAGGATAAAAAGAAAGCCGTAACGTATTAACGGATTAAGTCGATACCGCCGCCCGTAAATCTAATAAATAAATAACCTAACGAATCCTTTCGCCGGTTATTTTCTACCGAGGAGTTCCGGGACGTTAATCGGCTAATCCCTAAGCCCTAGTAGGTATCGTATACCCCGTACTTCCGCTTATTAAACTAAAGCCCGAAAGTAATCATCGGCCGGTAGCTCCGAAATATCGAAGGAATTCGGATAATAAACTAATAACGCTAGGTATATAGCTCTTAATATTAATAAGATTTATTAATCGAAAGTTAAATTAATTAATAATAAAATAATTCGTAACGTTCGGTTTTATTTTCTAAGTAAGCCGGCGGCCGGCCGATATATCGTATAGGAGATTATAAGTAAGGACTTTTAAGAGGTTACCTACTTTTAAAGCTATATTATATCCCTCGCTTATTACGTTTAATTCTTTCGCCGTCGGACGTTATTTATAAAGATTAATAATAAAAGCCCGGTTAACGAATATTTCCGTCGGTTAGCGACGAACTTTCGTTACGTCATTAGTTTATTCGTATAATTATATAAGGTACCTAACGAGGTATCTTATTAGTACTACGAGCGCCGGCTCGTCTCCTCCGATACCGCTAAATACGTAGATATATAACCCTTCTTTTTCTACCGATTAATAGCTCCCGATCGTATCTTCGGGTACTCCTACGGCGTTTACCTTTTCTCTATTAACGGGATACGTTATAAATTTCGTAACGAACGATTTACTTACTTACGGGCGAGGATAAATCGTAACCCCCCTTTAATAAAGGATTTAAGCTAAGCCGTATACCCGCTTATAATACGGGTAACGAGGGAGGAGTTACTATCTATAATAAACTCGAAAATCGCTACTTTCTAGGGGTCGGAAAGTAAGTAAGTTTTTAGTTTTCTTAATAACTAATAAATAAAGAATAAGGTAAAAAGGTAAAAAGGAAAAAAGAGGTACTAATCGGCGGATATACGTTACTTCTAGCTTATTTTTAGACGCGTATTCCTTTTCTTTTCTTTTTCTTTTGCTTTTATTAATATAAATTACTTTCCTTACTTTTCCTTTAAATATTAAAATATACCTATATTAAAATATAATAATTACGTAATATTAGAATATTAATATCCCGGATTCCTAATAATAAACGTAAAGGATAACTTATTTAAGTATAGGAACGCGTTAATCGGCGTTAATAATCTATAGAAATATACTTTCTTTTAAGGTAAGAAATAAGAAAAGGCATATCTATTAATATTATAATTTAAGGTATTAATTTCGTATATAAGCTACCGGTTTAATAACTATATAAAGATAACTTCTTTTCTCTCCTACTTAAGAAAGCGATTATATGTTAAGCTTTTAGGCTTTATTACTCCTCGATCGGTATAGGTAGGTTATTTTAGGGTATTATAGCTTTATCGTATTATAGTAAGAGGGTTATTTATTAAGTCGGGTCGATCTTCTTAATCCGGATTTATCGTTAGGTATAACTTCGTATCCTTTAAGCTTTTTATTTAGTATTTTTATTATAATTCGTACCTTATCGTTCGGGGCTAACTATTTTTCTTCTTCGTCGTCGATTACCGAGGATATAGGCTCTAGGCCTTCTTCCGCTTAAGGATCGTTAATAATCGTCGATTCCTAGTCCTTATATTTAATCGGTAGTAAGCATATAATTTATTCGTCCTCTTCCGGGTTTTCTAGCTCCTAAAACCCGTTAATATCTTAAATAAATTTCCGTAATTTATAGCCTAAAACCGGGTATAATAACGTAACTTTATCCGGTTCTTTAAGCTTATAACGATTATAATCTAAATCTTCGGCGATTAGGTACGGTTCCTTCTAATAGTACTTTAGTTTTATAGCTATTAATTTATTTATATATCGTAGCGTATCGTATAGTAGTACGAGGTCGTTAGTTTTCAGGGGCTCTTTTCGTATCCGGTAAGCGTTCTTCTCGTCCTAATACCGGACAACTTTTTTATATTTAACCGCTAAAACCTTAGCTACGGCTAATATATTTTCCTAGCGTTTCTCGATTAATCGTACGCGTATAACTAAAAGCGATTCTCGGTCCCGGATATTCTTCTAGTTTATAATACGCTAGGTTAAGATAATAATTTCTATCGGGATAATAGCTTTACGCTTATATATTAATTCGTATAACGATATTCCGTATAAGCGTATCGAAGTCTTATTTACTTATATAATTACGCCTAATAAGTTCGTTTATCTCCGATTACTACCGTTTATATCTTTTATAAGGCCTTCGTAAATTACTTTATACTTAACCTCGACTATACCTTAGGCCTACGGAAAATAAATAATACCGACTTTAACTCTAATATCGATTAGTTCTATCGCTTCGCGGACCTCCTTTTTATTCTCGGAATTATTATTATACTTAATTATTAGGGGTACGCCGTACTATAGGAATATCTACTCTTAAAGGAACTTAGCAATCGTTTTAAAATCTATCTTTCTAATAGCTCGGGCTTCGAGAAAGCCGGATAGTTCGTTTCGTGCTTCGATTATTATAATAAATCTATTATCTATTAATATATATTATACGTTTATTACCTAATAGGTAAGAACGTTAATTAGCTCGTTATATAAGGCGGGGTCGACTTTCCGGGTATTATTTTCTTTTTAATATTTAAGATACGATTTAACCTCTCGGGCGACGTATTTGAATATACCGCGTTAGTAATATAATTTAACTATCCGATCGTAGGTCGAAATACGTCCCCTATAGCCGAAATCCTCGTAGTAATTCTTAATTATAGCTTTACGTAGTTTCTCTTAATCGATAATTCGTTATATATCCTTATACTTTTCGGGCTTCCTCTATAGGATATCCTCCGAAACGACGTATTTAAGCGCTTCCTTCTTAAACCGGGTCTATCGCTTTTAATACCTTATTAATCGGTTATTTCTTAATCGGCTAAGTAATTAAAATCGCGTAAGAAACGTTACTATTTCTTACGATTTTATCGATTATTCTTCCGGCGGTTATAACGATAAGGCTTTATCGCTAGATTATTCGACGACGTTAAATAATACGATTATATTTACGTATATTATATTAAGCTATATATTAATAAAGTCCTTTATATCGCCTTTTTATTAATCGTCGTCGTCGTCGCTTAAGCCGCTAGGTTTACGTAAGAGACCGTCCGTAGCAGAGTATCTCTTCCCGGGTATATGCTAAATATCGAAGCTAAATATCTTAATATAAGCTATTGTAGTGGTACGGTAAGACATGCCCTCTTAATACATTACGTAATACGCTACGATAGGCCTTATGCCTATATAGAGTAACCATAGCTCCCGTAAGTACGGGAGATGCTATACTTATTATTTAGTTTATTACCTAACTAGATTACTATCTTTACTATTTTTACGTTAATCAAAGATTCGTTTTTATTATTAGATTCGTCGTTCTCCGATTAATATATCTATTTTAGTTATAAGCGCTTAAGTTACTTCGTCGTACCGCTATAGCCGAATAAGTGACTTTTACGTTTTATCCCTTTTCTCCCCTTACTTCTTATACCTTCGGGCTAGCGACTACTATATCTCTACGACTAAGGGGCATAGCTAAGATACGATAACTACATTAGATTCCTTACCTTTCGATTAATATAGCGATATTAGCTTCATCTACCTTAGACTATCGTACGTACTATAGTCTTCGATAGAGTATACTTTCAAGTGAACCTATCCGGGTCTCTAGTATCGCGTACGCTCTGCTCCTCCTTACTATCTACCTAGTAAGGATAGCGCCCGGAAGATTAAAGAATCCGTCGTTAAGCTAGGCGATTAATACTTTAGCGTCGGTTTTAAGTACGAAGTAGATACCGTAAAGGTAGTTTCGAAGCCGTCGTAGGGATTTAACAACTCCTAGATACTTTCGTTTCGTAGCGTCGTAATTTAACTCCGCCTTTCTTTAGATCCTAAACTCGTATTTCAAAGGTCTAAAGTTATCTTTATCGTTATCCTAACCTAATACGTAGCCCTAACCGTTTCTTAATACGTCGACTTTTATTCGGATTAGCTATTTAATAATATAATTTAAAATAATTAATACCGGTACGTTAATAAGAATAGTTTTAAGCGAATTTATGGTATATTATTAATCGATACCTTAAATAAAGTATACTTCTTTACGTATTAATATTAAGAGAGGTTTAACGATTATGGCGTAGTAATCGATCTATATCCTAAAGAAAACCGTAATACCGCTAAAAGACCTTACTTCGTTTATATTCCTATATAACTTTTACTTTAAAATCTTAACTATCTTCGCTTCCGAGGACTTCTTACCGTTTATACCGTATAGATATCCGACGATTACCGTACTACCTTTATACTAAGTAGACTTAACGGCGCTAATAGTAATACCGGTTAATTCGAAGTTTAGGAAAACGGCGTCGATATTCTCTAAGTACTTTAAAATAAAGCGTCGTATTTCCGGAAAAGCCTCCTGGTTATCGTATTTCGATACTAGCCCTTTAATATTAACGTCGTCGAAGAAGGGCTCGTACTTAATAGGGATTAAATCGTAAAGAATTCGTATAACGGCTCGGAGAAAGGCGGTAATTAAGTTCGTCGCGCCTTATAGTAGAGTCGTTATACGTAAAAGGCTAATAGAAGTAACGAACGTAGTTAAGTTACGGTTCGTTTCCGTTAGCGTTATTTAGTTATACCTAGAAAAAAAGTCGACGATTATAAGGATTAAATATATAACGAATTCTTATATAAAGGAGTCTTTATTTCGGGGTAGGAAGGCGTCGCGAATAATCTAGGCGTTAAGTTTTATCGTAGAATTAATAAGTCGTAAATTATTATCTTTCTTTTCGACTACGAATTACGTATTTCGATAAAGACCGTAACTCTTTTTTAAGATTCCGTTCTTTAGTCGTATACGTAAGACTTCGATTATTCGTTCCTTAAGGGGTATTAGGATAGGGATGCCCTTAGCTTACTAGGCGTTATATAATACCGTTCTAATCTTATAATCGGGGTAAACCTTAGGTCGGATTTTCCCGATTTTAAAGAAATCCTAGGCTAAGGTTATCTCTTTTCGGTATAGGATCTTAATAAGTACGTCTTTCTTTTAATCGGTTAGTTCCGTATCTAATAAACCTACTTTAATAGCGTTAAGTCTTTCCGTTATTAATCTAATATTTCGGAGGTTACTAGCGAATCTTAGTATGATATTCTTATAGGGTTTATCGCGTTATAATATATTTAATAGCTCGTACTTCGACTTAACCTCCCTTATTATTTAATCCTTTTAATCGAATATTCCTAGCGGTATCTAGCCGTTTAACGGTATATTATCTACGGGCTAAACTTTACGGGACTTAGGTTTATATATAGTATTAACTAAAAACGTACGTTTAGCTTAGTAAGCTAATTCCGAAATAAGGGCTAAGTCTCGCTTATGTTATTTCGACTCTTACGTCGTATATCGAATTACCTTCGTAACGGCTTTACTAAAGACGTAGAGGAATTCTTCGTCGCTTAATCTAACGATCGCTTTATCTCCTTCTTTTAAACTAAGTTCGAGGGCCGATAAGTTCTTAACTTCGGAGATAGGTATTACCTCTATATCGTCGTTATAAAGGCAGACATAATTAATTTTAATTTAAAGGCTAGCGTCGGTCTCTAAGTACTCGGCTAGAAACGCGTTTTCAGGCTTATATGCGTTATTAAAGCGGCCTAAGGTATTAATGGCATTTAATTTTCTTAATTAGCGAATATAAGGCTTAGTAACGTATCGCTTCTTAAGTTAATAACGAAAGGGATTATTATCCGGGCCGAGCTAAAGTTAACGGTTCCTATGAAGGTACTTCCGTCGAATTCGAGTTTTATACGGAACTAAAAGATAAAGTTTATACCAAGTAATAAGGAGTAATTAACGAACCTATCTTTAACGACGTAAATCGATAAGCGAAGGTAATAATCGGTAAGCTAAATAGAACCGTCGATTATTTCTATTTATAAGATCTCTATAGAGGATCTAAAACCTCGCTATATCGCCTTAATACCGGTTATAAGGAGACGCTACTTCTTTACGTAGCTTTCTACGATTATATTAAATTACGTTCCTATATCGATTACCGTAGATACGAGAGCTTCGTTTCCGTTAGGTCTTACGTTAATTACTAGCTTAGGAAGAGGCCGGATATAGTTTTTAGTATCCTTCGTAATAATAGAATTTACTACTATTCTATTCGAAGGGTTAGTAAACGGAGTGGTAGTTTACGGTACGCTAGGTATTTTAACGCTTTTTTACCGATCCTTTTATACCTATTCCTTTATAATCTTAATAACCTTAAGCTAATCTTCGTTAATCTCTATAGCGCGTATCGTAAGGTACTTTACTACCTGTTCCGAAAATCCGGGTATAAACTTAATTAAATCGTCCTACGAAACCTCGAAGCGTTTCCTATTATTCTTATTAATCTTATCTAGTTAAAACTCTCTTAGTAGCTCGTTAATAGTCTTCGCCTTTTTAGCTAAGTCGTTCGTATTCGAAGTAGCGTTCTTACCGGCTTTAGTCGGTTTACGCTTAAGCTATAACGATAGGACTTCTATATCCTCTTAATCGGGTACTTCTCTTTCGATATACTCGCCGTTAGAACCTTTAATTCGCTTTATTACGTTAACTTTAATTAAATCTGTTTTAATAATACCCTTATAATAATAGATACCTTCGTCGTTAATAAGACCTTTAATTTAATTATAACTTAAGATCCCCGTTTCGTATAATTCGTAGCTATATTTACGTTCGATTATTTAAATAACGTTAATCTCCGATATAGCTCTTAGTATCTTTTCTTACTTTAGTATTATTTCTTCGTTCTTAGAGTATCGTAGGTCGAGGGATATAAGCTTTAGCTTTCCAGCTAGATATTAATATACTATCCTACGTACTTACTCTAAAGATTCCTTACTTTAATATACGTAAAATAAGATATAATAAGCGATCGGTTCTTCTTTACGCTTAGCTTAGGTAATAATCGATCCTAAGATTAGTATTAACTCTAACTTATCCGGGTTTCCGTTCTTAAGGTAATATAGTCGCTTTTTATTCCTATAATAAAACCGATTCTACGTTATATTTATTAGTAACGAATAGCGGCTATAGTTATAAAGCCGATCGAAAGTATTATAAAACTAATATTCGAATTCCTTATAATTATTTATTTAAGTTAATAGAATCTTATTACGTATGCCTTAGTAGTTTAATATAATATTACGTCTAGAGCTTATTAAGGTCCTTTCGTTAGTTTATAGGTTATAAAGACTTAGGTTCCGAACCGCGTTTACTAGGAACGGGTTTTCTTATTAATATTATTAATCGGCGCCGTACGTATCCTTAAGGCTATAAGAACTACTTTCCTAACGGTAGTTCTACGAAGTTAACTTTATCTCTAGAACGTTAAGTCGGTCGTAGAAGGCCTATATACTAACTTCCTAACTAATACTTAGGTAGCCGTAAAAGGGTTTAGGCTACGAGGGAAGCGGTAGTAAAGGTATCTAAAGGCTAAGAGTCGTTAATCGTTAAATTATTTATATTATAGGCTTCTCGGGTTCTTCGAAAGTTACCGTTTTTTATTATTATCGTTCTTCGGCTTAGGCCCTATCGGTAATTTATACTACTATACGACGTTCCGTTTACTTATAAAGCTAGGTATAAAGAGTCCGGTAATCGACATTTCCGATCTTATTATAGTTATAGTCTTTCGTTTTATAGAACTTTATAATTAGGGATATTCGGAATTTATCGGTTAGGTATTCTACTTTTTAAGGAAGCTTTCCGTTATTATTTACGAGCTTAAAAAGACGTTTATAATTTATAAGATACGTAAAGATCGCCTTAAGATCGTTAATTACGTTACTTTATTTTAGCTATACGAGTTTACGTTTAACGTTAGCTTAGCCTAGTTTATCGGTAATCCTAAAACGGTACTTTAAGGCTACAACGATAATTCTCTAGATTATTTAATCCTTCGTAACGTCGTTAATATACTCCTTAATAATCTTAGTCGTAATTTATTCGCCGATTTCCTTAATCTTATCGTCGTCGCTTATACGGTAGCGGTTAAATAATCGATCTACCTTCTTTAGTTACTAGATTACGTTATATTTATTAAACTTAAGCCTAGGGTAATCGGTAAGGTTAAGGAATCTAATGGCTAGCATTACGATAATCGGGGTAGTTATCGGTATATTTTAGCTATTAGAGGCCCCGTTATTATTATTTTAAAATAATACTATAGGGATTAGCGGAATAAGTATAAAGCCGCGGTTAAGGGGTAGTTAAGTAGGAGTTTTATCGTCGTCCTCCTTTTCTTCGGGCGGATATAAGGGCGGAGAGCTAGTATCGACTCTTAAGGTCTTTACTAGTAGTTTAGTCTTTATTACTTCGGGTCCTAATAGCGATTTATTCCGTTTCTTAGCTATAAACTCCGTCTAATCTAGCGGTATAAGATATAAAGTAAAAAGAGGAATAGTAAAGGTCTTATTATCTAATATAAGGGTAAAGGTAAGATAGCTATTATTTATATCCTAATACTTTTCCTCTAGTATAGGTATATTATTATTTATTATACTATTTCGATCGATAGGATCCGGATATTATACGAGCTTCTTTAATCGGCTAACGTCTAATTAAAGTACGATACGTATTCCCTAAATTAATAGTTTAATTATTATAAATAAGTCGACGATAATCCTTCCTATTAAGGTCTAGAACTTCTAACGTATAACCTTCGTTAAGGTAATACGTATAGGGAATAAATCCCGAGTAAAGAATCGCGCTAAATACGATACCGGTTATAGCCATAGGCCGGTTTCGATCTAACGGGGGCTATTTAATAAATCTAACGGGGGCTATTTAATAATATTAGCGGTATTACCGCTAGGCGCCGTTTTACGCCTATATTAATACTTCTCGTTATACTAACTATTAGTTAGTAATATAAGGCTAGCTTATATATAGGTATACTTATTAGCTCGACTCTAGTTCCGTTTCTTTAATCCTTTATATTTACGTAGTTTTATTAATATTAATTCCTAGTTCTCTTTAAAATTATCGATTACTAATAGCTATTAGTCTATTAATTCCTATCTATGCTATTAATATAAATATCTATATTATATCGTATACTATATCGTCGAATCGCTACGCCTAGGTATCTTAAAATACCTCTAGTATAATAAGTTATTAATATTATCACGTAGGCATGCACCCCTAGTAGGAACCACCTAGCTTACCTAAGCTAGTTAAGTACTACTATATATACCTATAGATCGCTTCATACTCTCTAGTAGCTTTCCTTCTTTTCTAGTTAGTTAATACCTACCTTCTTATACTTATTTTATTACTCCCTTTACGAATAACCTATTAACCTAAGCTTAGCTCTCGTTAGTTACGTAAGAGTTATAAGCCCGGGGTACTTCTAAGGAGCTATTATTACTTAGGTTATTCTAGCGTAAGTAAGTAATATATATTTATTTATCTCTTAAATCTTACGATTATATTCCCTTTTTACTTTCTATACCGGTATTCTACTCTCGTATCTAGTATTAAATAATCGCTTACTTATTTCGCTATAACGATTAATACGTCCGAATTCTTCCTAAATAAGATTCTTATTAACGTTTACCTACGAGCTTACGATAAATAGCTACGTTAGTTCCTTACGCTTAAATCGATAGCTACTTAGTTTGGTATCTAAAAGGACGTTAATCTAAATAGAGCTAAGTTTAACGCTACTCGAGTCGTAGTAGGTATTCTTAAGGAGTATATTACTTAAGAGAACGAACTCCTTAAAGAAAATTATAAGAAAGCCGTCTACGAATAGGCGTCGATCCTAACCGAAGACCGAAGAAATTAACTACTAAGGCCTAAGGTACGAACTCGAGAGTAATAAACTATAGCGTATAATAAGTTCGTCTCCTAATAAATAACGATCGAGGCTTAGGTTATAACTACTAGTAAGTAATATAGTATCCTCTATGGCTAGATTCTCGTATTTATCTCTATAGGCCTTCTTAAGGTAGTTAATATAAAGATATAGTTCCTAAACCTTAACCCGATTATTTAAAATCTCGTAAAGATCTTCTGTAAATAAATTACTTCTACCGAAGCCGTTATTAAGACGCTCGTTAGGCGAAAATACCGTAAGGTATTCTAAAGAGTAAAGGCATGTACCTATAATCCCGAGTAATTCTACGCTATATAGTAATACGCCTTCCTTCGCGTTTACGCTTATTATATTAACAAAATTAAGGGCGTTATAAGAGTAAAGAATTTCCTCGAAATAATTAGGGCTAAGATCGTAGTTAACTAAGCTATGCAGGTATTAATCGCTTTTACGGAAGCTAATAAACTCGGCGAATAACTAAAGACCCTTAAGTAATTAGGTATCGTATTTAACGCTTTCGGTACCGAGAATAAATAAAAAGGTAAATTAGGTTATAGAATTTTCGTAATAACCTACTAAGGACCGACTCTAGGAACGAAATTAGCTAATAATAACGGCTAAGGAAAAATAACGAGTTACGAATGCCCTTATAAGTCTAAAGGTAAACTATATTTATAGGTAACTCGTTCTTATGAAACCTTATAAAAGTCCGTTATTAGTTAGATTATACGTAACCTAAAGCCGATCCCGGTTAATATTATACGGAAAGTCAAGGCTAAATACGACTTACTTAAGTACGCTAAGCTCCGAAACTAGATTAACCGCTAGGGGTAAGACGTTCCCGTAAATAATATACCTAATAATCGCTCCGGGAACGGGGGAGGAAATAACGCTACTACCTAGCTAACTAATATTAACGTAATAATAATCGACCTACGTACTATATACCTATCTACCTAGATTAGGATTTACTTTATTATAAACCTAGTCCGATACTTACTATCGGAAAGTACCGTCTTCGATAACTATAAAGTAATCTACCTTATTAATAATCGTAATTATTTAATAAAGGGGTCGTTCGTTTCCGCTAGAAACGGATAAACGATCGAAGCTAATACTACGAGCTTTCCTATTATTAATACGGGTCGTAAGATTATCGAGAAATATATCTTAGATTAATCTAATAAGCCTACCTTTAATCTAAAGCTTAAGGACGTCGTATTTATTAAAGATTTCTACGTTAATATTATCTCTAAGGCGAAACTTCGTAATATAGGTATTTAGTTTTACGGTTTAGATTATACTTTAAGGAATAAAACCCTCGAGAAAAGTACCATAGTAAGGAAGCTAGAGCGACGCTTTAACCTAGTCTTTTTCGAATTTAAGTAGTTCTCTTCTTACTCGTAAGTCCTACCCGTAATATTATCTATAATACCATCGAGCATTCTACGTAGCGTAGCGTCGATCGTAATAATACCTTATTTCCTAGAAAAAAACGTCCGGTAAAGAAGATCGAAAGATACCATTAAACCGAGAAAAGATTCCGAAGTACTTTAGTACTAACGAGTAAGGTATCTTAGTCCTAAAGCGTTTAAAGCCTTCGTTAAAAACGCCCGGAACGTTAAGATTAACGATATACCTATAATTAAATACGAATATTATAGTTAAGCGATAAATAAAAAAGTAATCTCGCGTCGTTTATTAATACATCGCTTATTACGTTCTTTTTAAAAGATATACTAAGATTTATTTAACTACCCGGAAGGTTACGACGGGTTTAAGTAGCTTATCGTAATTAGGAATAAATTTAACGGAATATTATAAGTTAAGACCCTGGAAAGTAAGCAAGGTTTATTAATAATAAAAACTCTTCGATTCTTTAAAAGATAGGTTCGGAAGTAATTCCGACTCTTAATCTATAAGATACGTTACGATAACGAACGCTTAATAATAAGCATTAAAGGTATATCCGGATATAAGATCTAGATAGTAAAAGAAGGCATTAATCTCGAACTCCCGCCGGCTAATACCAAGGAGCTAACCGATAAGGGTAAGAGAACTAAATAAACCATTATCGTTAAGTCGATTAAAATAAGGATTAAAGTAGGGCTACTAGAGAAACTATAGCCGGAAATCGTTAAAACCGTAGCATATTTAATTAATATTAGTCCTAGCTAGACTTATAATCTTCGTATACCTTACGAGCTCTTAAATACCTAGTTTAAGTAGTACTTTAGATAATATACTTTAAAGGTAATAAGGGAATTAACGAACGACCTACGACCGGATTAGAACGGTATTTATATATACGGGTATCGCGCGTATTCCTTAATAAGAAAGCGTACTTAAGATCTTAATAGGAGAGGGTTTAATGTAAACCTACGAGCTTATATCGGGTATTTAATAGGATATTATACTAATAACTTATACCGAATTTAGGTTCCTAGGTTAGGTAGAGTAATCCTAACTAGGAATATAGTCTTTAACGAAGAAACGTTTTATAGCTAGATAAATAAGCTAAAAGCTTAGTAACTCGAACGGAAAGAGATTAATCGAATTAGTCTCTCGATACGTATAAATAATAACGTTATTTAATTAATTATCGAAGCATTAAACCTATAGGATTCGTTCGTATTATTTAATCGAAAGTTAAGTAACGAGTTAACTCCTTTCGGGGATAGCGAGCCTACCTCGGGCGACGAGAATTTAAATACGATTTAATCCGCCGGTCCTAGCTCGGAGGAGGGGTAGCCTTTAGAAAAAGAAGAACTAGAGATAGATTCCGATAATTTAAAATACGAAATAATTAGGTCTAAAGACGAGTAACCGTAAGAATTAATAAAACTATTCGAATTAATCGAATAAGAGATATAAGAATAACTCGAAGCGGAAACCTAGGAGAAATTAAATAAAGAAGCGGATATATCCTACGGGCTCCCGAGTTTAAAACTTACTTTAGTCGTACCCGCGGAAGCTACGGAAAATAGGAATACTCCGATAAGGAATATAAAGTAACTAGAGTTAGGTACGGCTATTAATAAAAGTACCGAAAGTCCGGAGCGGCGAGTATACTTCGCCGACGGAATAGATACTCGGGAATAGCCTCTAGAGTAATTAACTAAAGAAACTCGTACTTCCTCCGAAGAAAAGAAGTAATATAACTTATTCCCGTAAATTACTTAGCGTAAATAACGTAAGAAAAAGGTTTATCCTTTTATTATCCGTTATAATAAAAGGAAAAGAGGAGAAAGCCCGGAAAGGGATAGTATAGTAGGTAGTTTAAATACTAAAGTCTACGTAATATCGGGTAATATAACGGTTAGGAGTAACTTCCAAAGAGATCGCTAATTCGATTTCGTAATAACCTTTTAACTTAATTAATTAAAAGGGTAGTAAATAAAGAGCTACGATAAGTATATTACGCTTTATTTAGTTTTCGTAATAGCCGTTAATTAAACGAAGGCCGAGCGATTAAGCGTATCGCTTAATAAAATAAGAATTTACCGCGACGATTTACTTAAACCGCTAAAGATATAAAAGGACCTAGATAAGTATTTATTAAGAGAGCGATTTAAAGAGAACGCTAGATCTAAAATCAAGGCCTTCCTACGTATTAGAATATAACGTATTATTAATCGCGAACGGGTAAGAATAAAGCTAATTTTATTAATATAGGTCTTCGATTATAAATTCGACGAAGATAATTTCCTTATTACTTATAAGTCGCGTTTAATAGCGCGAGGAAATTTATAACCTAAAGAATTATTCGAAAGTACTTACGTAGTTACGTTAGTAGCGAAATCGTTCCGTATAATAATAACTATCGTAGCTTAATTCGACCTCGAAGTTAATTAATATAACATTAAAAACGCGTTCCTTAACGCGGTAAAACCGGAAAGTAACCTTATACCTATAAAGTTATTAAACGGATTTAAGGAAGAGGGAAAATGCGCCCTCGTTATAAGAGTAATATACGGGTTTAGAGATTTATCCCTACTTTAGTTTAAGGAAATCGAAAGTACCCTTAACCGTTTAGGACTTTAAAGCTCTCTAGAGGAGCCGTACTTATTCTATATAAAAGGACGAGAAGTCTTCGTATTAATATACGTAAACGATATATTAGTTATAAACTATAAAAGCTTAGAGGCGATGGTATAAAAGGTAGCTTAGGGATTAAAGGATACCTATAAAACGAAAGAGCTTAGACCGGTAAAGTAGTATTTAGGAATTAAGGTAATACGTAATCGTAAAGTACGAATTATAACCTTAATATACGACGCTTATATCGAAAAGATTATTAAACGCTTTAAACTAGCGGATAATAGTTAGTTTCCGATAATATTATTACTAATTATAAAACTAATAAAGTATATAAGCGTTACTTTAAAATAATAAGTTAAGGAATACTAAGAAAAAGTAAGGTTATTATTCTATAGCGTAATTATAATACGCCTAAACGTCGCTTTCGTAGCGTTTTAACTATCCTATTTCCTAATTAATCTAAGACCTTAATACTTTAAAGTAATTAATTAAACGATTAAATACCTATATATTACTCGCTTCCTTAACATAAGGTATAGGGGTAAGAGTAATAACGCGTAAGTACTTTTAATTAGTAGTAACGCTTCGTTTATAAACGATTCCGAGTTAAGAAAATCGTTTTAAGGATACGTAATATCCCTATTTAAAGGTCCGATTATATAGAGAGTCGTTCGCTAAGATATAGTATCGATATCGACGACTAAAGCTAAACTATTCATATTAAAGTATATAGCTAAGGAAACGATAGCTTTTAAACGTTTCTTTAGGAATATTACCTTAGAGCTAAGAAAACCTTAGAAGATATATAGCGATAACTAGTAAACGATAAAACTAATAATAAGAAAGAAAGAAAGGATTAATACTAGGCTACGCTATATAAATATATAGAATATATAGCTACGTTAAGAGTATTAAAAGGATACCTTTAAAGTAATTTACTTCCTTATTAACTAAATATTAATAAACGGACTTACGAAAGCTTTATTACGTTAATTATTCGAATACTTTAAAATATTACTTAACCTATAGGATATTCGCGGAGAAATAATTATAATAATACTTAAAGAGTCGCCGTAAGTACTAACGGTACGTAAATTCTTTCCTTAATTAATTAATATATAGGTATAAAGTACTATCGCTATATAGAGATAGTTCTCCTTACCGCTAAATACCGAACTCGTATTATTCCTAGATCCTAGCATAGGAAGATTACTTTAAAATAAAGAACTTAATTACGGGAGTAATAAGTAAGGTTAAACTAACGAAATACGTAAGTATTAGCGGGTTCGTTTTAATATTCGATAGTTTTCTCGTATAAGCGGTCGGCTTATCGGTATAGTACTTCGTATAGATATTACTCGAAAGAAATAAGCGCTTAATCGCGAGCGACCTTAAATATTACTTCCTTAAAAGATTACTTTTCGTCCTCGGAAGTTTCCTCTCCTCCTTTCCTTCCTCCGACGTCCTTTATCTTTATATTTAATTCTTATTCGGAAGCGATAGCGGGCGAGGCTACGTTAGGTATTACGGTCGATAAGCCGGCGAAAACGTTACTTACGTTAGCTAGAGTAATAAAAGGGCTAGTAAGTATAGAGCTAAGGGCGGATACGGTTACAGTAATCGATAGGCCGGTAACGAAAGAACTTACGCTTAACTAGGTAAATTAACCGGAATTAATTACGTTTCGTCGTAATTTTACGGTTTTAAGTACCGCAGGTATTTACTTTCCGTTTTAATAAAGCGTAAAGAGCTTCTTTATTATCGTAATAAGCTTAAGGACTTATAAGCGGCGTTAACGAATATTAATTAACGTAAAATAAAACTTATATATTAACTAAGAACTCGATACGGGTAACGATAAAATAAATAACCGATAGAATTAAAGAGTCGGCCCTATATAATATTAGCTCTAGACCTCGACGTACGGAAGTAAAAGTACTTATAAAGATACGTAAGTATAACCGGATAAGTAACGGTAGTAACGGCCGGTATTTTAAAAAGAATTAAAGTATTTTTTAATAAATTTATTTTAAGCCGTATTACGTACGTAAGCTAGGTAAGGAATTATACGGCGAGCTCCGTACTTTCGATTACGAATAATCGAAGTAATTCCTAAGGTAGCGGTAGTAAAAGTTAAAGCGGCCGGCGCGACGGAGATATTAAACGGAACCGCCGGAACGGCCGGGCTAAAGAAAGTAATAAGAACGGTAGTAGCTTCGGGAGCCGAGGAAACGCTACGGCCTCGTCCTTATCCTCGTTTTCGTTTTACGATATTATTACGGATCGAAATAATAATAATAATAATCGCTTAGGTTATACGAATAATAACGATATTATTAAAAAACGTAACTTAATATACGCGAATTTAAACTCGGATTTTACGCGAGGAAACCTTATAAGTAATTAATATAACTAAGCGGTCGTTTTCTTTAATTACTTTTTCGTATAAAAAAGAGGAGTCTTCCTCGGAGGATTTCTTCTTAAAGGATTCGTCGGTAAAGACCTTAATAACTTAGGATACGATACCTTAAGAAGCGCGAGTAATTAAGGCCTAGGTACGTTACGCTAAAGCGCTAGGTACGATTATATCGACGTCGCTTTCGTCGATAAAGGGGTCCTTAAGAGGCTAAGCGATAACTAAGGCTCCGGACCCGGGAGTAAAGGATATCCTTCCGTAGCGAGCGGAGCTACCGGCCGAAGCTTTAACGCTACCTCCCGTACGAATACGGAAGATAGGTTAAGAGCTCGCGGCGGAAAAGCCGAATATCCTTTACTCTAACGAGGCTACGATACCTTAAAGCGTTAATATTATCTTACGAAGCTCTTAAGTATTAGATATATTAAAAGATCGTTAATTACGGTATTATATTATTACCGGTAGATAACGAATAAGTAATAAACGGATTATTTCGAATAACCTCTTATTTATTAATATAAAGTAATTAACGATCGCTTTATTATCTTAGGATATTTTAATACTAAAAGTAATATATTAATTATAAATAATAATCCTTACCGCGATAAGCTAAGCTATTATCTTACGGTCGCTTAATAAAAGTATATTACGATTCGTATAATACGCGAGTTACGCTTTACGTAAATTATAAAAAAAGTAAACTTACCTTACGATAATAAATTAACGAAGCTTTATTAATAATATTAACTTACGATCGCGTAATTAATAAAATTACTTAATTATAATTAGATATATATACTTATAATAAATAACCTAGGGAAAAAAGGAAAAGAGAAAGGCACGTTTAATTCGAGAGCGAGAAATCTTAGATATATTTATACTTAACCGCTTTCGGAAGAAAAACGGTAGAATCGGTTAACATAGATAACGCGCGCGAGCGCGCGCGATAGTAATAAAGGAGATTAAATCCTAGTATTAATATTAAAGTAATTATTACTATTACTACATTACTTATATAGCTAACTACCGCTTAATCGAGAGCGAGTAATTATACGAATAATTATACGAGTAATTATTTTCATTTATAACAAACTATAAAGTACTAAGTAGGGGGTACGAAGAGTATATAACTTAAAAGAAAATACTACTAGTAATAAACTAGAGTATATACGAATAAGGGAACATAGGAAAGCCCGAAATAAGGTACCTAGTAATCGATTAACCTTAACGAGACATAGCGAGACTAGGGAATAACCCCTTAGGCTACTATCGTAAGCAAAGGACTATAGTTAACCTTACTATCGTAAGCTTAACTAGGGGATATATTACGTAGGTATATACCCCTAATAGGAACTACCTAACTTACCTAAGTTAATTAAGTATTACTATATATACCTATAAATCGCTCTATACTCTCTAGTAGCTTTCCTTCTTTTCTAGTTAGTTAATACCTACCTTCTTACCCTTATTCCATTACTCCCTTTACGAATAACCTATCAACCCAAGCTTAGCTCTCGCTAACTACGTAATAAATATCTATATATTTAATCTATATCGATTAATAGGTTTAAAGGGAAAAAGAAGTTATCGTAAGGTCGATTAAGGTATAATCATTATTAGCTTTTATCCGTCCTTAGTATTAGTAAGGGAATAACGGGTCGTATAGGTTATCGTAATTTATATTAAGGCGCTCGTACGTTTAATTCATATAGTAAATAAATAACTATAAAGGGGCTGCCTTAATCGCTATAAGCTTTTTTTATTCGTACGAGATATACTATATTATTAGCGGTTCGAGGAAGCGGTTAGTATCGAAGGCTAAGTACTATCCCTAGTAGCGGTAATATTATGACGAAAGTTCTTCCGGGTTTTACGGGTTCCTTTATATAGTAAATAAATAACCATACGAGGGATATTCCGATCGGTATAAACGCGGTTTAGTCGTCGTATTATATCATAATATCGATGGCTTAATAACGTTATAGGTATTAAGGGCTAAGTAATATCCTAACGGCTATAGTATCGTAGTAAAGGTTCCCGGGCTTATACGTACCTCCCTATAGTAAATAAATAACCATAAGGCGGGATACTTTATTTAACGTAAAACGCGGACTACTTCGCGGGTTAAATAGCGGCGCCGACGGCGATCGGTATCCTCTAAATCCTAATAACGTAATAAAAACTCCGTAGACTAAAGGTTAAGGGGTCGAAAAAGTTATAAAGTAGTTGCTACTAAGGAGGAATAAAGCGTACGCGATACTAAAGACCTGGATAGGTTTACTCGAAAGTACATTCTATCGAAGACTATAGTATATACGATAATCTAAGATAGATAAAACTAATATCGCTATACTAATCGAAAAACAAGGAATCTAATATAGTTATCGTATCTTAGCTATACCCCTTAGTCGTAGAGATATAGTAGTCGCTAGCCCGAAGGTATAAGAGGTAAGGGAAAAAAAGGAATAAAACGTAAAAGTTACTTATTCGGCTATAGCGGTACGACGAAGTAACTTAAGCGCCTATAATTAAAATAAATATACTAATCGGAGAACGACGAATCTAATAATAAAAACGAATCTTTAATTAAGGTAAAAATAACAAAGATAATAATCTAGCTAGGTAATAAACTAAATAATAAGCATGGTATATCCCGTACTTACGGGAGCTATAGTTACTTTATATAGGCATAAGGCCTATCGTAGCGTATTACGTAATATATCAAGAGGGCATGTCTTACCGTACCACTACAGCATAAGCGGAGGTCTGCCGTTCCACTATAGCCTCAATACCTAATCCCCCCCGCTTCTTCCTATTAGCGGACGTAAACCTCCGCTACGACGACCTCGTTAAGATTACAACCCGTTCCCTTCCCCCTCCCGGCCTAATAAGGATTAAAGCTTTCTAATTTAAGGAAACCTTTATATTATATAGGTAGAGGGAAGATACTTAATTAACCCTCGGAACGAGCCCGCTCTTTTACTATCCTCCTAACTAGAACGGCTAAGCCGAAACTAAGAAGAAGGTAGCCGAGATAGAGAAAGAATATACCGATCGAGTCAGATCGGTAAAGATAAACTAAGCTAAGTTAACCGTAAAGTAATAAAGGGGCCTCCTTATTATATTAAACCATAAATTAAAGGCTCAGCTTTAATAATTAAATAATAACCGGTAGAATAAAGTTTCGTAGTAGTTTTTAAGGGGAGATATTAATCCGGATATACCGTACTATCCTTTTTAATTTAATTATCCCTTACGATATAATTAAACTAAGGAAGGTATAGTAGTACGATAAGATATATCCTCTTAATATATTCCGTAATACGTTACGATAGGCCTTATACTTATATAAAGTAACTATAGCTCCCGTAAGTACGAGTTATACTATACTTATTATCGAATTTACTACCTAATTAAATTATTATGTTTATTATTTTTACCTTGATTAAAGATTCGTTTTTATTATTAGATTCGTCGTTCCTCGATTAATATATCTATCTTAATTATAGGCGCTTAAGTTATTTCGTCATACTATTATAACCGAATAAGTAACTTTTACGTTTTACCCCTTTTCTCCTCTTACCTCTTATGCCTTCGGGCTAACGACCACTACATTTCTATAACTAAAGAGCATAGCTAAGATATAATAACTACATTAGATTCCTTATCTCTCGATTAATATAGCGGTACTAGTTTTATTTATCTTAGACCATCGTACGAGCTATAGTCTTCGATAGAGTATACTTTCGAGTAAGCTTATCCGGGCTTTTAGTATCGCGTACGCTCTGCTCCTCCTTAGTACGCTTTCTATATCGTAAATAAACGATTATAAGGGGGTTATTTTAATTATTATAAACGTTATTAACCTCGCTTGAAATATAGTATATAATTAATTGTTCAGGGTAGCGGTTAATATCGAGGGCTAGTAAACAGGGGCAGCTCAGGCACGTTATAATGCAGGCACGAAACGGCTACCTAACTGCTAACAACTAGCCCAGTACCGATCATACTAAGATTATAGCTATAAATAGCTTTAATTAGTTAATCACCCAGCTAAAAACGGCAGCTAGGAAAGGAGAAAGACTATAAAAAAAGGGCAACAGTAACAAGTAGGTGGTGGGGTAGGTAACTAACTGCAACCGTACCTAATCCTAAATCTGATTCCTAATCAATCCCGAACCTATTCAATCGTTGCTAACTAGGAGCTAAGCTAGTTCAATCAACGATCAATAGGAAACAGGAAAGATCTAGTAATAAGAACTAGGCTAGCGGAGCTGTAACCTGTAAGCTAACTTAATCAACCTATTCCTAATTAACCCTAATCAACTAGGAGCGAGCCAAGTCCATTAGGGCCATTAAGAAATAACAGAGATCAATAGTTAGGAAACAGAAACTACAACGGTGCAGGTAAAATAAGCGTAGCTTCCGAAAGAAACGAAAGAAATAATCCCATACGATGTAACGTAATCTCTGTCCTTTTCGTTCGTAACTATCTTTTAGCGATTCTTTTAACTGATTCTAATCCTATAAACTAACGTAATATATCTTATTCAAGGCCCGTTTCCTAACTATTCTCGTGTAACCGTTCCTATATTCGTCCGGCAGCATCTACCGGGTTTTCCTTGACCCTCGATCCCTCCCTTATACGTGGTTCTAGAGGCTCTCTGGGCTCTTCCTACTAACCATATATCGGTAAGGGCGATAAGAGAAGTCTCTAGGCATTACTATTCCTATGGCTATTCTTAATCTCCTAGGCTATCTTATTTAATATCGTATCTATCTCGTATCGCGGTATCGTCTATATAGGTCTTTAATCCTAATCGGTACGTCCCCGATCAGGCTTATAGCGTAGGTATAAGGTCTATCGGTATCTTCGTGTGGCAATTAAGAGCATCGTAGCACCTATCGGTTGGAGAGAAGAAACCTCCCCAGGTGCCGTAACTGGCTAGCAGAGATAAAACAAAGGCAATCGAGATGACAAGCCCCTTGCGGTTAAAATAAACTAATCAATAACGAACGGATGCCTTTAAGCGCGTGCGAGGTTGTTATAAAAAAGGGGTGGTAGCGGTGACGGAGTTAGATTAACTAAGAAAACAGCCATCTAGGCACTTGAAAAACTAAGGCAAAACCAGATAAAAACAGGTACAGCTCCTTTAAAAGAAACAACTAAGAAACGAGGATAGGATAGATCTACTAATCGGCGAACGAGCTTTTAGGTAAGCTGATCAAAAGCTAATGGGAGGGCGTGGTTATTAATGGTCGCCATAATTATCTGCCCTCCTTATTAATCCTAACCTAAAAAGCTAAGGCCAAAGGCCACGAAAACGGCTCTGGAGCTACGAAAACAGCTCCTGATTAGTTAAAAAACAGGGAATCTCCTAATCGTCGTATCCTAAATCTAGTAACTGCAAAAACGGTCGCAAAAGGTCACTCCTAAGATGAGGTAAAGTTCGAACTACTAGGTGGTCGCTACTGAATAGGAGCAGCGTAGGCACGCTAACGGAGGCACGAAACAAGGACTACCTAACTACTAATAACTAGCTCAGTGCCGATCAACCTAAGATCACAGTTATAAATAGCTATAATCGGTTAATCGGCCAGCTAAAACGGCAGCTGGGAAAGGAGAGAAGGAGAAAGACTAGAAATAAGGCAACGAAGATCGCTAGAAAGACATGGCAAAAAACGAGTAAATAGTTGTAGGTTGTAATAGCTACAGGTCTAAGTCTAACTAATGAAAATATAAGTACGCGACCCATATAAATAAACATCGAAAAGGCTACGTGGCCTAGATCCACCGCACCACTACACTACGTAGCCTAGTCCTATAATACTACTATATTATGTTATTATATAATTATATAATGATTAGTTTATAAATTAAAGTAATAATTATAAACTAATAAAATTAGTACGTTTAGAGAAAGTATTATTACGTTTAATGACAATTTAAAAAGAGACGTTATTATGATTTAATATTAATTATTAGTTAAGAAGGTTACTAACGACTTTACGAAATCGTGAAAGGTGTAGAAATATTAAATGTTCATAAAACTATTATATATAATATATTTATAATAACCTTACTATCATGAAAGTAATAAGTAATACTACAGAATAATAAAAAATATTAGAAAATTTAAAAGATTACGATACTAGGTAGGTTACGATAGCTTTATCTGAAGTTGAGAGTGTGTATAAATGCGATAGGGAGGTTATATATAGCCTTAGAGATAAGCCTTACTACTATAACCTAGATAATTTAGATAAACAGCTTAAGCTATAATGTATAAAAACCCTAAATAGATATGATTCAACACTTTCTAAGCTACGTTTTATAAATTTCTTTTTTATATTTACTTTTATATTTCTGCTCTTGATTCTGCTAGGACGATAGCGTCTGGCGGCATCTCAGAATGAAATAAGCTGATAGTAGGTATGTATAGGTTTGCCCGGATTAGCGCTCTACCTTATCCGTCGAGCCTGTTCGGCAATGGGGTCCTCGATTCATTCCCGTGCTGGCGATCTCCGAACACGCCATGCAGCAGCGGTCATTATCGCAACTAACAATAGGGGTGTATCCATACCTCCGGGTAATTATCAACCGGCCCCTATCTTATTCCTCGTCAGTTGGGTTTGCCCAACACGCTTGTCGCCACACCAGGCAAGCAGATTTGCTGCTAGAAGTCATACACACTTAAAAAGATATGTGGCTAGCACCCCAAAGCAACATACATCAGAAACCTGTATCCCTGTGGGAGCTGAGTGCAATCCAAACCAGGCGTGTCGCACGGGGCACGGCGTGGTTTGGCAACACCAACAACATTATGTGTACATACGAAATATCCCGCCAAGGTACCAACGCACGCGCAGGCGAATCCTCCTCTCACGCTCGATTCGCCTGCGAGGAGGTAAGTATTGCCTGCCGTGAGATGGATGGTTCCTCCTTTGCAACCTTACTAATTCGGCCAATGGAGCGCCTGTGTGCCATGTCAAGGGTTCCTTACACGAACAGTAGTCCTGCTGAATTTAGACCAGGAAAGACGATTCATTCAGGGGCTCTTGTCGCAATAGCAATAGTAGTATGGAGCCGTTACTCGTAGCTGTGCATGTATTACATACTGTAATCCTAGGTTAAGTACTGTAAGCAAAACGAGATAAGAGTTTCAAAATACTAATATAACTACTTTGCTACACTGCGTAAAATTCTATATAGAAAAGAGGCTCTTTATAAGGTTTAGAGTTAAAAATAAAAGTTTCAACTTTATTATCTTAAATAAAAAAAATAAAGAATAGATGAAATAAATTATTAATAATTAAATTCATCTTATAATATTAAAGTTAAGTTAATTAAATTAAAGAATTTAAATCTATAATACGCATTCAAAAGCTAAAAACGTTTTTAATTTTTTATAAATTAAGTAATAAATAAAGAATTTATTCCACTTTATAAATTCTATAAAATTTAAAATATTTATTAAAGCTTATGAATATTAGAAAGTTAATAAGTTATAGATAATTAGTAAAATATATATAAAGTATAAAATTATTATCAATATAAGATTATTGAAAATAATAAAAATAAGAATAATAAGAATAATAAGAATAATAAGAATAATAAGAATAATAAGAATAATAAGAATAATAAGAATAATAAGAATAATAAGAATAATAAGAATAATAAGAATAATAAGAATAATAAGAATAATAAGAATAATAAGAATAAGAATAATGAATAATTTTTTATTACTTTCGTAAAATAATATATAGGCGCGTGAATTGTTATTAGTTTTATGAAGTCTGCGTTAAGCGCGGCCTTCCTTCGACCCTCCATGCCCAGCCTACGTCCAACTCCATTTCAGGGTTAGGAAACAAAATCATTCTCTCTTCCTCTTGTTCGTTACCTTGGTAGCTTCGCTCGTTTTTTATTTTCTCTCTCCTCATTCCTGACGACAACCCCAGCTATTGTACACGGCAAACACTCCAGCATTACGCTCGTTATACGAAAAGTTTCGCTCCTCATCTCCCAGGCCAGAGCCGGAACCGGTAGTGCTCGGAGACCCGATACCCGAAAGTGAGCCAGCCAGCAAGCAACCTGCTCGAAATCCAATCACTTCTCGCCTCGAACCGACATCTCATTCAGCTGTTCTAGCTGGCCAGTTCTCCGTGGGAAAGAGGGGTGTGGTGGCCTAGCCATCGGCGCCTCAACATCGGAACAAAAAGGGGTAAGAAGAAGAGTCTGGTGCTTGTTCCTTACCGCTGCGATCCATCCTGCCAAGCCCCTTTTTTTTTTACGACAGGGGGACCGTGGAACGTACGCTGTCATTCTTCCATTAATTTGTTCCATCACCCTCGCGCTCCTCCGTTCCCCGGCACCTCTCCAGCAGCTCACGTTGTCTTCATTCGGGCATGCGCGATCGCTCCTCCTGTCGGGACACGTCTGCGTCTATAGTCTGTCTGCCTGCCATTCTCTTCTCCCTTGCGCCATCGCGCGATCGCTCGCCAAGTTGCCCGACATAATATCGTCGAATACAAATTCTCAATTGCTGGATTTCCGTGCCGGCTACTGTCGCATCTCACCGCCCTGGAATATCGCAGCAGGTAACCAATACTACGTGTACACAGCACGCTTTCAAGATGTCGTACGTCCACCTATTCTACCCTGACCCCACCCCCCTCGCATTTCAAGCCGGCTAACATGATGGGGTAATCAAGGCTCGGAGGTGCCTTTCGCTCGTTCTGGCATGCGATGACCACCAACGATCGACGTGAGTCTACTAAGCCTGTGGCCCTGTTTAGCGGCTTCTAATCCTGTCGTTTAGATTCCACCTACGATTCTCCCCATCGCACTGGCCGCCACATACCTCTGAACAGGCAGAGCACCCTCACTTCGGTGGCTACTGCCTCGGAGTCCCGCGCTGACATCACATCTCCGTATGTCGACGAACTGGGTCGGCTATCTGCCGGCGTAGACGGCGCAACGTCCCTTCACCCCTCTCCGCTATCACCCGGCTCCAACGGCCCATACTCTCCGGGCTTGAGATCTTCCAACGCCCAGCGACAGAGTCTCAAAGATGATGGGTTTGAGACCGTCAGTAGCCCCGGTGAGATTCCGATGCAGTCGTTTTCAGATGGTGGACCCCCAGCACCCCCAGTGGTCCACTCGTGGAAACGGATAGATAAATGGGCGGAGGAGAATTATCCTGAACTCTTCGACCAACTGTGCGAGGGCTGCACAGACAACGATTTGAATGAGCTGGAACATCAACTCGACTGCTCGCTACCACAGGATGTGAGGGATTCTCTAGCGGTTCATGATGGGCAGGAACGTGGCGGCAGACCAACCGGGATCATTTTTAGCTCTATGCTTCTCGACTGCGAAGAAATTGTCCAAGAATGGGATCAATGGCGAAAAGTCAACCAGCAGTACCTCCTCGAGTCGTCGGTCGCGAAGCCCGCTGTACCATCCAAGGCATTTGGCGGGAGTAACCAAGCGTCCTCTTCCAAGTCCGCCCCCGGCTCACCCGGTTCCCAGAAAGACTCGTGGAGACAGGAGCTTCAAGCTCGTCAAGACTCCGTGCCCGAAGGCGCCGTTCAGCGGTCGTACGCGCATCCCGCCTGGATCCCTCTCGTGCGAGATTGGGGTGGCAACAACCTTGCTGTGGACCTCGCCCCCGGGTTAACCGGTACCTGGGGCCAGATCATCTTGTTCGGCCGGGATTATGACACGAAGTACGTGGTTGCGAAATCTTGGGCCCATTTTCTTGGCATAGTCGCGGATGATCTTAATAGCGGGAAGTGGTTCGTCAACGAGGACTCGAACGAGCTCAAGCTACGTGAATTCAAGACGAGCCGCGTCGAACCGTCTTATTTTGATATATTGCGGTGGAGGATGGATCAGAAGCATGGACGCAGCGCCAAGGTGGTGGCGAAGCGTAGGTCCGTTCTCGTTGGTAGTGCAACTTCTCCGGGGGGGTCCCCTTACGCCGGTCCTGCGGATGGCGTTGGAGAACCTCGCGGGCGCACACTGCAGCGACTGAGCAACCCGTCGCCACTTGGCAGTCCTGTTCGCCCAGGCTTTGGGAAGCCCGCCGCACTTGCGCGCGTCACCGAGGAAATATCGACTCCTGATTCCCACCCTAGCAACAATGGCGTAAAGCAACCCAAGCTTGTTGAAGTCGAGACGCCTCGGCCAAGCGACGAGATAAAACAGGATGTACAAGTTCCCGTTGGGGCGGAAGCTACAGGGAAAGATTCGATTCCCCCTCACACCGCTACGGTCGTTGGTGATGGTGACCAGGGAATGGATGACGGCATGAAGACGATTGAAATTTGATCCAACTGTTCGTGGACCTGCAAAAGCAGATAATCCTACTACGGCGAAGTGTCGAATGGATAGCAACGGGTAGTATTCAACGCCCGGACATGGGCCAGAAGTGGATGGGAACAGCTCTGCACGCAACCACATGCAGCCATGCGAAGGGATCCTCTTCTGATAACGCCCGCGATCCCTACCACCAAGGCCTGCATACAACAGTCTCTCGCGTAATACAAGGTCCTGGGACCGGATCATCCCGTCGACGTTACGGGGCTTCGTCACAGTAGTCACGGCAGTCAGACAATTTCCAGGGTCCCGGCTTCAGGAAGACATCTGTTGCTCTCCAGATCTCTTCAAGAGCAAATCCTAAAGTGGACTTCCCCGCTGACGTGCGTAGCGAACGTACTCGATCAAACTGGTCAAGTTTACCAAGGAAAGCTGTGGTGGGCATGCTGGTAGCGGTTGCATTTGCAGGTGTAGGTATCATTGATGGGAGGGTAGTCTCTATAAGCATCCTAGGAAAGGAGGGGCAGGGGGTTGTTCACGCCGCCGATAGTCTGGATTAGGCGTTCAGGAAAACCGCATTCTAATACTGTAGGCGTTGGTGGTAGCATGCTCGGCCCGGCCACGTTTCGCCACGCAACGGCACTACGAAGCGCTGCCAGGACGAGCCAGCTTGCGACGGGGTACGAAGGCATAGATAGCGGCAGAGCTGAGCAGCTTTTAATATCAATTATGAACGGGAATACGAGCCGGAAGCGCATAGCGAGGAGGACAGTCAGGACGCAGGGACCTATTCCCGCCGAGTAGGGCCGGCCGTTTATCGCATTCCCCCCTGACGATGTATGGCAAGACACGGTACCTGCACGCACCCAATATATGTATATGCACAAAGGCACCGGACCCCATCTCGTCAAGAGACATGCCTCCCTTAACTACGAGGAGAGAAGGCTTTGCGACCGCCATTCGGCGTACTGACTGAACGTACCTAGGTACCTATCTGGGGAGGTACCTTAGGTGCTGGCTTGTACGTCTTGTAAGTGCATGGTACATGCTCTGGATAGCACGGCAAACGGACGGGCAAGGCCCCTGCGGGATCACGTGCCTGCTCTGACGAGGCTGATCTGCCTCAGCATTCCCCAGTCTCGTTCCAGTTGGTCCTGTAACCTCGAGCCCCATCTAACACCGAGGTATAGCTTAAGCGCGATCTCGCTCACCCGACCTGCCAACGTGCCGCAACGCTGTCGACTGAACTCTCCACCCAAGTGATCATCCCGTGTTTTTTTCCCTTCCCTTCTTGTTCCCTTTGTACCGCGCGTATCGTCGAGTTCCGCACCCGTCTTCCGATCACCTCCGCCGTTCACCCACCATCGACCGATCGACTCCCCGAGAACCATGGATGAGGGCCGTCTCTGGAAATTCCCTAGGCCAGCCTGGCTCAACAGCGCTTGGGCACGCAGTGCCGGGGTCTATTCCGCGGGTGCTTTGGTGCGTTACAGACATCTAGACCATCCTACTCAACTCTCCCCGATCGCCCATCCCGCCTCCGCGTCTGACGTCTTCTTGTCCGAGCAATCAGCTAACCGGTATCCCGATCCCTCCTTCTCCGTCCACAGTTCTCCCTGGCCTTCTACATCATGATCGACGCGGCGGCGTGGTCGAAGTCGCTCCTGAATGGGTCGGACGTGCACGTGACGTTCATCGACTGGCTGCCGCTCATCTTCAGCTCCCTGGGGATGTTGATCATCAACTCGGTGGAGAAGGCGCGCTTGTCGGCAGACTCCTTCAGCTACTCGGGGTCCGGCGTGGCCTGGAAGGCGCGCGTGGTGCTTTTCCTAGGGTTTGCCGCTCTTGCGGGCGGCATGGCGGGCGGCGTCACCGTGTTCGTGCTCAAGTTTGTCGTGCGTGATGTAGACTGGCCGATGAAGACCATGGGCATTGAGAACGTCGTCGCCAACGCCCTCGTCATGCTGAGCTCCGTCGTCCTGTGGATCAGCCAGAACATCGAGGATGAGTATAGCTACAATTTGTCCCTCTGACGTCCGCATCATAGGTAGCACGCGGAACGCCCCGGACGGTCTATTGCTCAATGTGCGACGGAATAACGAGGGGTAGAATAACGGGCGATGCGTGGTTCATATTGATGTATAGCCTGGGAGGAGGCATCACCTGTGCTCTCTCCTCTAAGGGCACTCGAGGGTCCTCGAGAAGGAAGACGAAGACTGATCCATTGTATCCTATGGCAGGCTCAGCTACAACGTTGGAATCTGTACTGGGCTCAGGCCGCTTAATCTAGCTAGATAGTACTTCTCGGGATTCTACAGTATTTGCCCCTTTTAATCGTTCTTCCCTCGCCTCAACCGTCTCACCATAGCTACGGCAGTTCATGGAATGCGTTTGTGCATATCAAATCTCATTCTATGCCTTTCCGCGATCGGCTCCCAGTTCGGTCGAGGCTCTCATCCTGAGGGAACAAATCGCTATACGGAGTGGTACGCAGGGCTCTATTCGTTATACTATACACGGATCAGGCACAGGGGACGGAACATTGGTGCTCGGTATAGATTCCCCGTAGTGCCGGTCTCTCCCACTGCGTATTACCGGAAATCCGATGCTATTTTCACGAATGCTTGAGCGAACCCATGATGAGCGAACAAGTCCAGTAATCCCGTTACGCATGCAACTAGGAGAGGGGGGACAGCAGCCTATGCTTCGAGTCAGTAGCGTCGCAAGGTAATGTCGATCGTAGATTTAGGATCAGGATATACGGACCGGATGATTGAGGGTCGTGGGTCGCTGCGTGTGTAGCCTATTTTTACTCCCAGTCAGATCTCGGCTCGGCTGCAGAAGCGTATTGGTGCCAGTGCAATTGTTGGTGGTGGTAAAGCATACCAAGGTAGAGTATCAGAGGTAGATAGCCGCTGGCGGACAAATGTCAGTAGGTGGAACATTCCTGCGACGACAGCCCGTCTACCGTTAGCTAGTCAAAGAAAGAGGTGACTCGTACTAATGCATGGCAACTCTCCCGATATCAATGATTTTCCCAATGCGCTCCTTCGACTCTTCCGAAAGAGTGAATAGGCCGGCCATGATGACGAGTCGGTTGGTCTCTGGTAAGGTTTGACTGGTAATAAGGACGAGGAGGTAGCAGTGCGTTCGGCAATATCGCGAAGTGTCCGTCCAGCCTGGATATAATTATCTAGACGACAGAACATTGCCTACACAATCGAAGAGGGTAGTATAAAACAAACAAAGGCTACGTAATGGAAAATTTTTGCCAAAGAAATAGGCAAAATAACAAAACATATTAATTAAATTATCTTAATATATAAATACTACTTTAAAATTACTTTAATTATTTTAAATTTAAAACTTTAATATTTATAATATTTATTTATTTTATTTTTATAAATTGATTTAACATTTTATAGATTTTATAACTAATAAAGATAAAAAGAATTACTAATATTTTTATATATTAATTTTATTAATATATTAGTAATTTATATATTATTACTAACAATATAAATTATATTAATACTATTAATTTAAATAAATAGTAAAATGTATAAATAATCTTCATTTGAAAATTATTTTAAAATTAATATGTTTAAGTTTAAAATTTTTATTCAATATATAAATGAGCTATATAAATAATTATTCTTATTATAAACTTTTTATTTCTTTTTTTAATATATATAAAATTTGAGTCTCTTATTTAAAGCTTTGAAAGATATTAATACCTTTGTGCCGGTCTCTATGGTTGACACTAACAAGCAATTGTTTTCACCTTCTTCTAGCTAAGATACGAATCCTAAGCAACCATGGCTAAAGGCGCGATATCAGGAAGAAGGAACAGTGAGTAAAATCTAAACTTATCATTGCCTGCCTTTTCCGACGCAAGTTCGAATAGCTGATAATGTATCAAAATGACTCCTAGATTTGGGCTCTTCAATCCATTCCCGAGCAGCAAGGCGCGCAACTTCTCCCAGCATCAACACAGATAAGTCTCTAAAGGGAATCCAACCTCCTGCAGAATCGGTCCACAGCCGACCTTCTGTGCTGTCGATACACAATGGAGCTGGTGTGTGCAAGAAGGCAAAGAAAAGCAAAAGCCTAAGCTTTAAAGCTCGGAGACGGCACGAGAAGGAACAAGACCGTGCTATTATAGTAATGGAGAGGATGGAGCGGAAGATTGCAAAGAGCAGGGGACAGGCACAGACGGCCCAAGCGAGAAGGAGGGCCTGGGATGAGATCAACGATCACATACCAGCCGAGAAGCGGACACATCGGGAGATAGCAAGGAGCAGGGACAACAAGGAAGTTTCTGAAGCAAAGGAGGAAATGGATTCCTTGCAGGTTCTCGGCGACGCCACGATCGTATCAGCAAGGCATACAAACCAAGAGCTAAAGGAAACGAGAGGAGAGGGAGAACAGAACAGTATGAAAGTCTGAAGTTTCGTAATTAAATTAATCTACCTATAACCTCCGGGGCGTATACGGAAATAGAACAGCTGTCGTTTTTTTATTATAGTAATATAGTAGGATTATAATAAAATATTAAACTCAATTTCTTTAATATAAGCATGTTATAAAGAGAACTTAGGTAAAAAGAAACAACTTAGCTATTAGTAATAAGCTAAGTACTAATTAAGTAAGATTATAATTATACATAACTATAACCTATTAACGAGCTAACTATAATAGTAAAGATTTTTAAATTAAATTAAAATATAAAAAGAGTAATTAAAAAAGAAATATATAATTTAACATATAATTATAATATTTATAAATTAAAATATATATAATTATATTACGTAGATCGGGAGAGCTATGTAGGCACTAAGGTTACTTCTTAGAAGTAACAAAAGGTAGGAAGAAGAAGGTAAATTAACTAACTATTTAAGAAGGAAGGAGATGAATAAAGGAAATACGAGCTACCTATATATAGATAATAAGGAGCTACGAGCTATGTTATATAAGCGAGCTAGGAGCTATGTTAGGTAAGCGAGTAACAAAAGAAGAAGTAAGGAGCTATATATAGGTAGCTTTTTACGTAATATATCCCCTAGCTAGGCTCGCGATAACGAGCTTAGCTAAATAATAATAGTAACTTAACCGAAAGGCTCGCGATAGTTAACTTAGCTACCCTCCTAATAGAAGTCCTAGGTTAGCTCGAGCCTTACTCGCTTCGTTAATTCTTTAGGGTAATATATTCGTCGCTTTAATTACTAAAGCCTTTATATAATACTCCTAATAGCTTAGAATATCCTTTTAATTAGCTACTATATTATCTTTTCTTAATATCCCGATAGAAGAGATATATCGTAACTCTTAATTAAGTATATTTATCGTATTCGTTATACGCGTATAAGGGCTCTTATTACGTCGCTTTATATTATTACTATCGTACGTAGACCCTTTCGTAGCTTTACTAGGTTAGTACCCGGTAACGCTCCTCCTTATATTCGAGCTCTTATACCATATGAGAAAATTCTCTTACTCTTTCGTAGTAGCTCTCTCCCTCTCCTCTTTTCTTCTATAGAGCCATATCTAGAACTAATTAGATACGCTCCTTTTTAATTCCTTATTATTTTCGATTATAAATATAACTTATATATTACTTTATTAATCCGTACTTTATTTAAATAAGTATTCTTTTAATTACGGTACTTTCTTACTATCGCTTGCTTTCGTAGCGAGCTTATAGTAGGTTATTAACGTAAGCTATATATTAATATAATAGTCGTAAGGCGAAAGATAAGCTTACGTTTTTATAATATTAATATAGGTATAAGTAATTAAAGGCTAATAACTCGATAAAATATCTAATCGTCCTAGCTCTTATGAGATCCTTACTAGTATCGATAGCGCGGCTAAGATATTAAGCGATAGTATAAATTTATTCCGTAACTACTGAACAGGAGCAGCGTGGGCACGCTGACGGAGGCACGAAACGAGGACTACCCAACTGCCAATAACTGGCCCAGTGCCGATCAGACCTAGATCACAGCTGTAAACAGCTGTAATCGGTTGATCGGCCAGCTGAAAACGGCAGCTAGGAAAGGGGAGACTGGAAAGGTAAAGACGAGGATGGCTAGAAAGGCATGGCAAAAGGAGTGAATGGCTGTAGGTCCTGATGTCTACAGGTCTAAGTCTGGCTAATGAAAATATGAGTACGCGACCTATATAAATATACATCGAAAAGGCTACGTAGCCTAGATCTACCGTACTACTACAGCCTCCCTAGTTTAATTAATCCGTAAGGAGTAATTAAACTCCTAATAGTAATAGGTACGGTAGCTCTCGTTCCTGTTAAACCTAATTAACCTAATCCCGATTAACCCTGATTAACTGAAAGCTAGCTAGTTTAATTAAAGGCTAATAGGATAAGTTAGGAAATAGGGCTAACTAGGAACGATTGCAACAGTAATAAGTAGGTGGTGGGGTGGGTGACTGCAACCGTGCCTAACTGTGCCTAATCCTAACCGATCCCGAACCTATTTAATCGCTACTAACTAGGAGCTAAGTTAGTTTAATTAACGATTAATAGGAAATAAGAAAGACCTGATAATAAGAACTAGGCTGGCGGAGCTGTAACTATAAACTAACCTAATTAACCTATTCCTAATTAACCTTAATTAACTAGGAGCGAGCTAGGTTCATTAGGGCTACTAAGAAATAATAGGAATTAATCGGAAAATAGGAACTATAACGGGTAGGTAAAATAAGCGTAGCTCCCGTAAGAAATAAAGAAATAATCCCATACGATGTAACGTAATTTCCGTCCTTCTCGTTTATGGCTATTACCGATCCTTTTAACTAATCCTGATCCTATAAACTGACTAATATATTCTATTTATGCCCGACTATGATTCGTTTAACCGTTCTAACTATTATTCGTCCGGTAGCATTTACCGGGCTTCCCTTGACCCTCGATCCCTCCCTTGTACGTAGTTCTAGGGGCTCTCTAGGCTCTTCCTACTAACTATATATCGGTAAGGGCGATAAGAGGGGTCTCTGGGTAATACTATGACTATTCTCAACTATAACTTATGACTATTTTTCCTAGGCTCTCTTGTTTAATATTTATTTAATTCGTTCGTATCGGTATCGTCTATAGGTCTATCGCGCTGATCGGTAGGTTCCCCGATTAGGTTCGTGGGTATAAGGTCTGTCGGTATCTTCGTGGTAATTAAGGGCATCGTAGTACCTATCGGTTAGGGAGGAGAAACCTCCCTAGGTGCCGTAACTGGCTAGCAAGGATAAAATAAGGGCGATCGGAGCTATCGGTAAGCCTTTTGTAATCGAAATAAACTGATCGGTAAAGAACGGATGCCTTTAAGCGCGTACGAGGTTGTAAAAAGGGGTGGTGGCGGTAACGGAGTTAGATTAACTAAGAGAAAAACTGCTATCTAGGTACTGTTAAAAACGAAGGCGAAACCGGGTAAAAACGGATATAGCTCCTTTAAAAGAGATAACTAAGAAACGAGGATAAGATAGATCTACTAATCGGCGAACGAGCTTTTAGGTAAGCTAATCAAAAGCTAATGGAAGGGCGTAGGTTATTGATAGTCGCTATGGTTATCTGCCCTCCCGTTAATCCTAACCTGAAAATTTAGACCAAAAGCTACGAAAACGGCTCTGGAGCTACGAAAATAGCTCCTGATTAACTGAAAAACAGGGAATCTCCTAATCGTCGTATCCTAAACCTATTAACTATAAAACGGTCGATTAAAAGGTCGCTCCTAAGGCTAAGGTTACGGCTCGGGCTATTAAATAGTCGCTACTAAACAGGAGTAGCGTAGGCACGCTAACGGAGGCACGAAAAGGGCTACCTAACTACTAATAACTAGCCTAGTACCGATTAATTAAAATTACAGCTATAAATAGCTATAATCGGTTAATCGGCTAACTAAAACGGTAGCTAGGAAAGGGGAACTAGAAAAGAATAAAAGGAGGATAGCTAGAAAGGCATAGTAAGAAACGAGTAAATAGCTATAGGTCGTGATATCTATAGGTCTAAGTCTAGCTAATGAAAATATAAGTACGCGACCCATATAAATATATATCGAAAAGGCTACGTGGCCTAGATCTACCGTACTATTATAGCCTCCCTAGTTTAATTAATCCGTAAGGAGTAATTAAACTCCTAATAATAAGTGCGGTGGCTCTCGTTCCTATTAATCCTAAACAACCTAATCAACCTAATCCCGATTAACCCTAATTAACTAAAAGCTAGCCAGTTCAATTAAAGGCCAACAGGATAAGTCAGGAAAACAGGTAATCCTAAAATAACGGGAGATAATTATAACTACAATAAGTAGGTGGTAGGGTAGGTAACTAACTGCAGCCGTACCTAACTAAACCTAATTCCTGATTAATCCCGAACCTATTTAATCGCTACTAACTAGGAGCTAAGCTAGTTTAATTAATAATTAATAGGAAATAGGAAAGATCTAATAATAAGAACTAGGCTAGCGGAGCTATAACCTATAAACTAACCTAATTAACCTATTCCTAATTAACCCTAATTAACTAGGAGCGAGCTAGGTCCATTAGGGCCATCAAGAAATAACAGGGATCCGTTAGGAAAATAGGAACTATAACGGGTAGGTAAAACAAGCGTAGCTCCCGTAAGAAACGAAAGAAATAATCCCCATACGATGTAACGTAATCCTATCCTTCTCGTTTATAACTGTTACCGATCCTTTTAACTGATCCTGATCCTGTAAACTGACTGATATATCCTGTTCATGCTCGACTGTTTCCGTTTCTGATTCGTATCTGACTGTTCTCGTATGACCGTTATTCGTCCGGTAGTATCTACCGGGCTTCCCTTAACCCTCGATCCCTCCCCTGTACGTGGTTCTAGGGGCTCTGGCTCTTCCTACCAACCATATATCGGTAAGGGCGACAAGAGGGGTCTCTGGGTAATACTGTAACTGTTCTCGACTGTGACTTGTGACTATTTTTTTTTCCTAGGCTTTCTTATTTAATATCCTGTTTAATTCGTTCGTTTCGGTATCGTCTATAGGTTTCTCGCGTTAATCGGTAGGTTCCCCGATCAGGTTCGTGGGTATAAGGTCTGTCGGTATCTTCGTGTGGTAATTGAGGGCATCGTGGCACCTTATCGGTTAGGGAGAAACCTCCCTAGGTGCCGTATCTGGCTGGAAGGGATAAAATAAGGGCAATCGGATGGTAAGCCTCTTACGGTTGAAATAAACTGATTAATAACGAACGGATGCCTTTAAGCGCGTGTTGTAAAAAGGGGGGGTGGCGGTAACGGTGTTAGATTAACTGAGAGAAAAACTGCTATCTAGGTACTGTTAAAAACGGAGGCAAAACCAGATAAAAACGGGCATAGCTCCTTTAAAAGAGATAACTAAGAAACGAGAACAGGGATTCCTGCTAATCGGCGAACGAGCTTTTAGGTAAGCTAATTAAAAGCTGATAGGAGGGCGTGGTTGTTGATGGTCGCTATGGTTGTCTGCCCTTCCTATTGATCCAGCCACCTGAAAAGGCTTAAAAGCCAAAAGCCACGGAAAAACGGCTCTGGAGCCACGAAAAACGGCTCTGGAGCCACGAAAACAGCTCCTGATTAACTGAAAAATAGGGAATCTCCTAATCGTCGTATCCTGAACCTATTGACTGCAAAAACGGTCGATCAAAAGGTTACTCCTAAGACTAAGGTTGCGGGTTCGAGTCCCGTAGTAGTCGCTACTAAATAGGAGCAGCGTAGGCACGCTAACGGAGGCACGAAAAGGGCTACCTAACTACTAATAACTGCCTTAGTACCGATTAACCAAGATCATAGCTATAAATAGCTATAATCGATTAATCGGCCAGCTAAAACGATAGCTAGGAAAGAGGGACTAGAAAAGAGCAAAAGGAGGATAGCTAGAAAGGCATAGCAAAAAACGAATAAATAGCTATAGGTCGTAATATCTATAGGTCTAAGTCTAGCTAATGAAAATATGAGTACGCGACTTATATAAATATACATCGAAAAGGCTACGTGGCCTAGATCTACCGTACTACTATAATATCGAAAGAGAAGTACCCGATTAAGAGGATATAGAAGTCCTATCGTTATAGCCTAGGCGTAGACCGACTAAAGCCGGTAAGAACGCTACTTCGAATACGAACGACCTAGCTAAGAAGGCGAAGATTATTAACGAGCTACTAAGAGAGTTTTAGCTAGATAAGATTAATAAGAATAACAGGAAACGCTTCGAGGTTTCGTAGGACGACCTAATTAAGTTTATACCCGGGTTTTCGGAATAGGTAGTTAAGTACCTTACGATACGCGCTATAAAGATTAACGAAGGTTAGCCTAAGGTTATTAAGATTATAAAAGAATAGGTATAAAAGGATCGGGAAAAAAGCGTTAAGATACCTAGCGTACCGTAAACTACCGCTTCGTTTACTAACCCTTCGAGTAAAATAGCGGTAAATTTTATTATCGCAAAGGATATTAAAAACTATATCCGGCCTTTCCCTAAGCTAATAGTTAACGTAAGACCTAACGGGAACGAAGCTCTCGTATCTACGGTAATCGATATAGGGACGTAGTTTAATATAATCGTAGAAAGCTATATAAAGAAGTAGCGTCTTCTTATAACCGGTACTAAGGCGATATAGCGAGGTTTTAAATCCTCTATAAAGACCCTATATATAGGAATAATCGACGGTTCTATCTAGCTTACCGATTATTATCTTCGCTTACCGATTTACGTCGTTAAAGATAGGTTCGTTAGTTATCCTTTATTACTTAGTATAAACTTTATCTTTTAGTCCCGTATAAAACTCGAATTCGACGGAAGTACCTTTATAGGAACCGTTAACTTTAGCTCGGCCCGGATAATAATCCCTTTCGTTATTAACTTAAGAAGCGATACGCTATTAAGCCTTATACTCGGCGATTAGGAAAACTAAATGCTATTAATACCTTAAGCTACTTTAATAGCGTATATAAGCCTAAAAACGCGTTCCTAACCGAGTACCTAGAAACCGACGCTAGCCTCTAAGTTAAAATTAATTATACCCGCCTTTATAATAACGATATAAAGGTAATACCTATCTCCGAAGCTAAGGACTCGTCGGCCCTCGAACTTAGTTTAGATAAAGGAGATAAAGCGATCGCTAGATTAAGCGACGAAGAATTCCTTTACGTCTTTAATAAAGCCGTTACGAAGGTAATTCGATATACGACGTAAGAGTCGAAATAATATAAGCGAGACCTAGCCCTTATTTCGGAATTAACTTACTAAGCTAAACGTACGTTTTTAGTTAATACTATATATAAGCCTAAGTCGCGTAAAGTTTAACCCGTAGATAATATACCGTTAAACGGATAGATACCGCTAGGAATATTCGATTAAAAGGATTAAGTAATAAGGGAGGTTAAGTCGAAGTACGAGTTATTAAATATATTACGGCGCGATAGACCCTATAAGAATATTATACTAAGATTCGTTAGTAATTCCCGAGGTATTAGATTAATAACGGAAAGACTTAACGTTATTAAAATAGGTTTATTAAATACGGAATTAACCGATTAGGAGAAAGACGTATTAGTTAAGATCCTATACCGAAGAGAGATAGCCCTAGCCTAGGATTTCTTTAAAATCGGGAAAATTCGACCTAAGGTTTACCTCGATTATAAGATTAGGACGGTACTATATAACGCCTAATAAGCTAAGGGCATCCCGATCTTAATACCCCTTAAGGAATAAGTAATCGAAGTCTTACGTATACGACTAAAGAACGAAATCCTAGAAGAAAGTTACGGTTCTTATCGAAATACGTAGTTCGTAATCGAGAAGAAAGATAGTAATTTACGACTTATTAACTCTACGATAAAACTTAACGCCTAGATTATTCGCGACGCCTTCTTATCCCGACATAGAGACTCTTTTACTTAAGAATTCGTTATATATCTAATCCTTATAATCGTCGACTTTTTCTCTAGGTACGACTAGGTAACGCTAACGGAAACGAACCGTAACCTAATTACGTTCGTTACTCTTATTAACCTTTTACGTATAACGACTCTACTATAAAGCGCGACGAATTTAGTTACCGCTTTTCTCCGAGTCGTTATATAAATTCTTTACGATTTAGTTCCTATTAAATGCGAGCCCTTCTTCGACGACGTCGGTATTAAAGGGCCGGTATCGAGATACGATAACTAAGAGGTTTTTCCGGGAATACGACGCTTTATCTTAGAATACTTAGAAAATATTAACGCCGTTCTTCTAAACTTCGAATTAATCGGTATTACTACTAGCGCCGTTAAGTTTACTTAATATAAAGGTAGTACGGTAATCGTCGGATATTTATACGGTATAAATAATAAGAAGCCCTCGGAAGCGAAGATAGTTAAGATCTTAGAGTAGAAGTTATATAAGAATATAAACGAAGTAAGGTCTTTTATCGGTATTACGGTTTTCTTTAGAATATAAATCGATTACTATGCTATAGTCGCTAAACCTCTCTTAGTATTAATACGTAAGGAAATATACTTTATTTAAAGTATCGATTAATAATATATTATAAATTCGCTTAAGATTATTCTTATTAACGTACCGGTATTAATTATTTTAAACTATACTATCGAATAATTAATCCGCGTAAAAGTCGACGTATTAAGAAACGGTTAAGGCTACGTACTAGGTTAGGATAATAATAAAGGTAACTTTAAACCCTCGAGATACGAGTTAAGGATCTAGAGAGGGGCGGAGTTAAATTACGACGCTACGAAACGAAAGTATCTAGGAGTCGTTAAGTCCTTACGACGGCTTCGAAACTACCTTTACGGCATCTACTTCGTACTTAAAACTAACGCTAAAGTATTAATCGCTTAGCTTAACGACGGATTCTTTAGTCTCCCGGGCGTTATCCTTATTAAATAGATAACTTATATTAAGATATTTAGCTTCGATATTTAATATATACCCGGTAAGAGATATTCCGCTACGGACGATTTCTTACGTAAACCTAGCGGCTTAAGCGACGACGACGACGATTAATAGGAAGGCGATATAAAGGACTTTATTAATATATAACTTAATATAATATACGTAAATATAGTCGTATTATTTAACGTCGTCGAGTAATCTAGCGATAAAGCCTTACCGTTATAACCGCCGGAAGAATAATCGATAAAGTCGTAAGAAATAGTAACGTTTCTTACGCGATTTTAATTACTTAATCGATTAAGAAACGACCGATTAATAGGATATTAGAAGCGGTAGATCCGGTTTAAGAAGGAAGCGCTTAAATACGTCGTTTCGGAAGGTATCCTATGGAGGAAGCCCGAGAAATATAAAGGCATACGACGAGTTATCGACTAAGAGAAACTACGTAAAGCTATAGTTAAGGATTACTACGAGGATTTCGGCTATAGGGAACGTACTTCGACCTACGATCGGATAGTTAAACTATATTACTAACGCGGTATATTCGAATACGTCGCCCGAGAAATTAAATCGTATCCTAAATACTAAAAAGAAAATAACATCCGGAAAGTCGACCCCGCTTTATATAACGAGCTAGTTAACGTTTTTACTTACTAGGTAATAAACGTATAATATATATTAATAGATAACGGATTTATCGTAACGATCGAAGCACGAAACGAATTATCCGGTTTCCTCGAAGCCCGAGCTATTAAAAAGATAAATTCTAAGACGATCGCTAAGTTCCTCTAGGAGTAGATATTCCTATAGTACGGCGTACCCCTAGTAATTAAGTATAATAATAATTCCGAAAATAAAAAGGAGGTCCGTAAAGTAATAAAGCTAGTCGGTATTAGAGTTAAAGTCGGTATTATTTATTTCCCGTAATCTTAAGGTATAATCGAGATTAGGTATAAAGTAATTCGTAAAAGCCTTATAAAAGGTATAAACGGCGGCGATCGGGGGTAAACGAATCTATTAAAGGTAATTATATAAGTAAATAAAACCTCGACGCGTTTATATGGAATATCGTTATACGAATTAATATATAAGCGTAAGGCTATTATTCCGATAGAAACCGTTATCCTAACCTAGCATATTATAAATTAAAAGAATATCCCGGACCGAGAATTACTTTTAGCTATACGCGTACGATTAATTAAGAAACGCTAGGAAGATATATTAACCGTAGCTAAAGTTCTAGTAATTAAATATAAAGAAGCTACCCGGTATTAAAACGAAAAGAACGCTTACCGAATACGAAAAGAGCCCCTAAAAACCGACGACCTCGTACTATTATACGATACGTTACGATATATAGATAAGTCGATAGCCGTAAAACTAAAGTACTACTAAAAGGAACCGTACTTAATTACCGAAGATCTAGGCTATAGTCGTTATAAGTTTAAAGAACCGGATAAAGTTACGTTATTATACCCGGTTTTAGGCTATAAACTACGGAAATTTATTTAAAATATTAACGGGTTTTAAGAACTAAAGAACCCGGAGGAGGACGAATAAATTATACGCTTACTATTAATTAAATATAAGGACTAGGAATCGACGACTACTAACGATCCCTAAGCTAAAGAAGGCCTAGAGCTTATGCCCTCGGTAATCGACGACGAAAAAAAAGAATAGTTAGCCCCGAACGATAAGGCACGAATTATAGTAGAAATATTAAATAAAAAGCTTAAAGGATACGAAGTTATATCTAACGATAAACCCGGATTAAGAAGATCGATCCGATTTAATAAATAACCCCTTTATTATAATACGATAAGGCTATAATGCCTTAAAATGACCTACCTATACCGATCGAAGAGTAATAAAGCCTAAGAGCTTAATATATAGTCGCTTTCCTAAGTAAAGGAGGAAAGAAGTTATCCCTATATGGTTATTAAACCGGTAGCCTATATACGAAATTAGTACCTTAAATTATAATACTAATAAATACGCCCTCCCTTATTTCTTACCTTAAAAGAAAGTATGTTTTTATAGATTATTAACGCCGATTAACGCGTTTTTATACTTAAATAAGTTATCCTTTGCGTTTATCGTTAGGAATCCGGGATATTAATATCCTAATATTACGTAACTATTACATTTTAACATAGGTATATTTTAATATTTAAAGGGAAAGTAAGGAAAGTAATTCATATTAATAAAAGTAAAAAAAAAAGGAAAGAAAAGGAATACGCGTTTAAAAATAAGCTAGAAGTAACGTATACCCGCCGATTAATACCTTTCTTTTCCTCTCTACCCTCTTATCCTATCCTTTACTTATTAGTTATTAAGAAAATTAAAAACTTACTTACTTTCCGACCCCCGGAAAGTAGCGATCTTTAAGTTTATTATAGATAGTAATTCTTCTTCCGTTACCCGTATTATAAGCGGGTATACGGCTTGGCTTAAATCCTTTACTAAAGGGAGGTTACGATTTATTCTCGCCTATAGGTAGGTAAACCGCTCGTTCCGAAATTTATAACGTATCCCGTTAATAAAGAAGAAATAGATATCGTAAGAGTACCTAAAGATACGATCGGGGACTAAGAATCGGTAAGAAAAGAAGGGCTATATATCCGCGTATTTAGCGGTATCGGAAGAGGCGAGCCGGCGTTTATAGTATTAGTAGGATACTTCGTTAGGTATTCTATATTATTAAACGAATAAACTAACGACGTAACGAAGATCCGTCGCTAATCGACGGAAATACTCGTTAACTAATCCCTTATTATTAATCTCTATAAATAACGTCCGGCGGCGAAAGGATTAAACGTAACGGGCGAGGGATATAATATAGCTCTAAAGGTAGGTAACCTCTTAAAAATCCTTACTTATAATTTCTTATATAATATACCGGCCGGCCGCCGGCCTACCTAAAAAATAAAACCGAACGTTACGAATTATCTTACCATTAGTTAATATAACCTTCGATTAATAGATCCTATTAATATTAAGAGCTATATACTTAGCGTTATTAGTTTATTACCCGAATTTCCTCGATATCCCGGAGCTACCGGCCGATAATTACTTTCGGGTTTTAGTCCAAGGGACGGGAGTACGGGGCGTACGATACCTACTAGGGCTTAGGAATTAACCGATTAACGTCCCGGAACTTCTCGGTAAAGGATAGGCGGCGGAAGGATTCGTCGGGTTATTTATTTATAGGATTTACGGGCGGCGGTATCGACTTAGCCCGTTAATACGTTACGGCCTTTTTCTTATCCTCCTTAGCCTTTTTAAACGCCCCGGTAATCTCTTCGTCGGTAATCCCCGTAGCCTTTAGTTACTCGAGTAACTTAAAGGCGGTCGCCCGGTTTAGTTTAAGGAGTTACTTTTAGATAGTAAGGTTTATTATATATATATATATAAAAGAAAAAGAGATAGGGACGACGAAATTATAAATCTAGAATTAAAAAAAATCGAAAAACGAATTAAAACGAAGATAAAGGACCTAAGAAAAGGAAGAAAGGAAGTAGATCGGAACCGTAGAATAGCGAGAAATAAGAGGAAAGGTCGGACGAGAACGAGAAAGTCGAATACGTTACCTAGGTCGTAAGTACCGTACTTAGAAGAGTCTCGATAATACCTATCTTAACCTACGTTTAATTACGAGTCTACGAACGTACGTATTTATTACTTTACTAAGAGTATATAATAAGAAGCTATAAGCTAACGCGTTTCTTATTATAGCTTTATACGTATACGGAAGAACGCGCTTTCCTAAAGCGTTAGCCGTAAAGGTATATCTAACTATATCGTTAATACGTCTCCCTTTTTCTTTCTCTTTTTCCTTTTTAGGTATTTTATTTCGAAAACCCCCCTCCCTATAATTATTATATTCTTATTAATCTTTAACCTACCTTTCTTATTATTAATTTAAATTCTTATTTTTACCTTTAATTTATTATCTTTTCTCCTCCTTTCCTTAATTCTTTTTATTTTTTATTTTTATTATGTCTTTCCCCCGCTCCGCCGGAATCCCTCCTTCCTTCTCCCTTTCCTCCGTTTATAGAGACGTACGTCGTACCGATTTAGCCGACTTAATAGAACTCCTACGAGAGATTTATAATAATAAAAATAACTAAAGTAATATAAAGAAGTATTAGCTTAATACTTTAGATAACTACGATTCGGGAAAAGGTCCGATCGAGTTAGGATCCGATATAACCTAGGCCTTCCGGCTATCCGTTAATCGATCCCGAACTATAAACTAATAGCTATAGGAATAAACGAGAATAGCCCTAGCTAATTCTTTCGTTTATATCGCTTATTATAACTACCTTATTAACGAAGATATCCGTACCCTTTATACTATAATAAGCTACGACCTCGAAGATAAGAAAGCGGCCTTCGAAATAAACCCGTATTAAACGATAAACTACCGATCGGTAGGATCGTTCGATTTCCTAACCCGCCGATACCTCCTCGATAACCCCGCCTTTACTTTAGTCTTTACGATCTATACGGATCTAATAAACCCCGAACGAGTTATTACCGACCTTACGAAGTTCTCTTAAGCCTACTTCGCCGTAGCGCTATACCTTCCTAAGCTCCGGAAATTATATAGTTTTAATATAGTTAAGAACGGCGCCTTCGATCGGGCGGCGTACGCGTTCGGTTAATTATAGTAAGCCTAGAAAGACGGTAGCCTCGAGCCCGGCATAACCCCCTAGTCTATTTATTATATCGCGTTAGTAGACTAATAAAATAACTATAGCTACGGTTTTTAAAGCGGCATTCTACCGTATCTTATCTTTAAACGACCGATCGAGGTCGCGCGTTAGGCCTAAAAAAATAAGGGACTCGATCCCCTTAATATTATAAGAAAATACGCCGAGGTAGTAAAGTAATTTTATAGCGTTCGAGTTTTAAAGGAAGGGGTAGGTATCGTTAAACGTCTTCGGTAAGCCGTAAATTACTAAAAGCGAATTAACCTTATTAACGCTATAGCGTCCGCTTAAAGTACGCCGATCGACGAACCCCTTAGCCGTAAATCCTCCGTTCGGTTTATCGCATAAGCCGAAGTCCGCCGTTCCTTTATAGCCTTAATACCTAATCCCCCTTACTCCCTCGTATTAACGGACGTAAACCTCCGTTATAATAACTTCGTTAAAGTTATAACGCGCCTTTTTCCTCCCCCCGGACTAGAAAGAATTAAGGCTTTTTAATCGGGAGAAACCTCTATACCGTATAAGTAGAGGGGAGATACCTAATTAACCCTCGAAACGCGCCCGCTCCTCTACTATCCCCCTAACTAAAAGGATTAAAACGAAACTAAGAAGAAGGTAGCCGAAATAAAGAAAGAAAACGCCGATTAAGCTAGATCGGCGAAGGTAAACCGGGCTAAGTTAGGCGTAAAATAATAAAAGGACCCCCTTATAATATTAAACGAAAAGCTAAAGGTACGACGGTAATAATTAAATAATAGCCGGTAAAATAAAGTTTCGCGGTAATTTTTAAGGGGAGATATTAATCGGGATATATCGTACTACCTTTTTTAATTTAATTATCCCTTACGATATAATTAAATTAAGAAAGCTATAGTAATACGGTAAGATATATCCTCTTAATATATTACCTAATACGTTACGATAAGCCTTATACCTATATAAAGTAACTATAGCTCCCGTAAGTACGGGATATATTATACGTATCATTTAATTCATTACCTAGTTAGATTACTATCTTTATTATTTTTACCTTAATTAAAGATTCGTTTTTATTATTAGATTCGTCGTTTTCCGATTAATATATTTATTTTAATTATAGGCGCTTAAGTTACTTCGTCGTACCGCTATAACCGAATAAGTAACTTTTACGTTTTACCCCTTTTTTTCCCTTACCTCTTATGCCTTCGGGCTAGCGACTACTACATTTTTACGACCAAGGGGCATAGCTAAGATACGATAACTACGTTAAATTCCTTACCTCTCGATTAATATAGCGATACTAGTTTTATCTATCTTAGACCATCGTACGTACTATAGTTATCGATAGAGTATACTTTCGAATAAATATATCCGGGTCTCTAGTATTGCGTACGCTCTGCTCCTCCTTAATAGCTCCGTAGTTATCGAAGATAGTACTTTCGGAAAGGAGGTATCGTATTAAATCTATAATAGAAAATACCCCTACGCTAAAGGTTATATAAATAATACGTAGGTCGATTACCGTTACGTTAATATTATTAAACTACTTATTATTCTTATTACGTTTATTCCGAGGTAGGTTAATTCCGGAGGAGCTACCTTAATTAAAAGCGGTAACCTTTTATCCGTCGCTTTTAATAAAGGCTCGGAATAAGGCAAAGTCGCTTAAGTTATACCGCTATTTAGTAGCTAGTTTTACGTCGTCGGGTATATATAAGATTTATCGTAACGTTTTACCGGTAATAGCGAATTAAAGGTTAGCGTATGCCTCCGGAGCCTAACGGTATTATTTATTATATAGATATTTATTAGCTCTAGCGTTATCGGTCGAATTATTAAAGCTATTAAAGCTATTAGCGTTAATCGCTCCGGCTTTATATCCTAAAGTAACTTTTTAATACGTAACTAAGATATAAAGGCCTGATTTATTTATTTTCTTATCCTCGGAAATAAAAGCTTCGAATACTTTACCTAGCTTTATAAGTAAAAATAGCTATCGTTTAAACCGGTCCGCCGTAATTAGTTTAATAGTCGCGCGAGTAGCCTAGTTTAAAGCGATTTTAATTCTAATAACTTCGAGGAAGTCCTTCGCTTCGAATACGCCTCGGATCTCGTTAATATCGTAAGCGAAAGCTCGGTAGTAAGCGTTATTTTAAGTAATAAAGAATTACTTTCTATAAAAAATACCCGCCTTTACCTTTTATAAGACCTCGCGGTACTCTTAACGAACGAACGTTTACGTAATAATAAAGATAAGAGCGAGGTAATCGCGGAATAATCTTACGGTATTTTAAACGTTTAACTTAAGTCCTTAAGCTTTAAGTTATATACCGACGAACTCGAGATAATTAATAAAGACCGAGGATATAATCTAATAATAAAAAGCTCGGTAATCTTTACTAATGATAGTAGCTCAAGACTCTTAAGAGCGACTTTACTCGAGTAATTACTTATATTCTTCGATAAAAAAGTAGCGCGGGTTTTCGGTTAAAGCTTTCGGTTCTTCCTTACGAATCTTAAGATCTTTTTTAACCTACTTATAAAAAGCTTAGAGGTATTATTTCCTAGCTTACTCCTTTTCCTAAGTAATAAATTCTTCGAGCGATAAGAATATTACTAAACTTAGCTTATAATCGTTTACATTAAAATTAATATCCTTTTAAATATCGAATTACTCGGCGTAATTTTAAAAAGTAATAAACTATCGTAAATATTCGTCGAAGTTACGTAGATTAATATTAATAGGTAGCTTCTTAATAGAGAAGTTTCCGCTAGTATTAGTAGTTGCTATAAATATATTACTCGAGAGAAAGACGAAAGCGATATTTAAAAGAAAAACGATTAATCGAAAGATTAGAGAGATAGAAATAAATAATAAGATTATTCGGAAGCTTATATAATAAGACCTTAGTTAATTTAGCTCCTTAGAAGGGCTACCGGGCTTATAATTAATACGTAGATCGGGAGAGCTACGTAGGTACTAAGGTTACTTCTTAAGAGTAACGGAAGGTAGAAAAAAGAAGGTAAATTAATTAACTATCGAAGAAGAAAGGAGATTAATAAAGGAGATACGAACTACCTATATATAGACGATAGGAAGTTACGAGCTATATTATATAAGCGAGCTAGGAGCTATGTTAGGTAAGCGAGTAACTCGAGAAGGAGTAAGGAGCCATATATAAGTGGCTCTTTATGTGACATTATCGTTATAGATAGTTTATAGCTTTCCTAAATCTAGGGTAATGTCCCTAAAGATACGCTTAAGAGCCATCGTTTCCTTAGCTATATTGAACAGGAGCAGCGTGGGCACGCTGACGGAGGCACGAAAAGGACTGCCCAACTGCCAACAACCTGCCCAGTGCCGATCAACTAAGATCATAGCTGTAAACAGCTGTAATCGGTTGATCGGCCAGCTGAAAACGGCAGCTAGGAAAGGGAAGGAAAAGGACTAGAAAAGGGTAACGAGGATAGCTAGAAAGGCATGGCAAGAAACGAGTAAATAGCTGTAGGTCGTGATGGCTATAATAGCTATAGGTCTAAGTCTAGCTAATGAAAATATAAGTACGCCACCCATAAAAGTAGACATCGAAAAGGCTACGTGGCCTAGATCTACTGCACTACTATGGCCTCCCTAGTTTAATTAATCCGTAAGGAGCAATTAAACTCCTAATAATAGGTACGGTAGCTCTCGTTCCTATTAAACCTAATCAACTACTAATTAACCTGATCCTGATTAACCCTAATTAATTAAAAGCTAGCTAGTTTAATTAAAGGCTAATAGGATAAGTTAGGAAGAAACAGGGTAATCCTAACAACTAGGAACGATTGTAACTATAACAAATGAGTAGTAGGGTAGGTAACTAACTGCAACCGTGCCTAACTATGCCTGAACTTAATTAATCTCGAACCTATTCAATCGCTACTAACTAGAAGCTAGGCTAGTTTAATCAACGATTAACAGGAAACAATAAGAAAGATCCGATAATAACTAGGCTAGCGGAGCTATAACCTATAAACTAACCTAATCAACCTATTCCTAATCAACCCTAATTAACTAGGAACGAGCTAGGTCCATTAGGGCCATTAAGAAACAATAGAGATCAATAGTTAGGAAATAGGAACTATAACGAGGCAGGTAAAATAAACGTAGCTCCAGAAAGAAACGAAAGAAATAATCTCATATAATATAACGTAATCTCCGTCCTTCTCGTCCATGGCTATTACTAATCCTCTTAACTAATCCTAATCTTATAAACTAATTAATATATCCTATTCATACCTGACTATTTCCGTTTCTAACTATTATTCGTCTGGTAGTATCTACTGAGCTTCCCTTGACCCTCGATCCCTCTCCTATACGTAGTTCTAGGGGCTCTCGCTCTTCCTACCAACCACATATCGGTAAGGGCGACAAGAGGGATCTCCGGGCATTATTATAACTATTTTCGATTATAACTTATAACTGTTTTTCCTAGGCTTTCTTATTTAATATCGTATCTATCTCGTATCGCGGTATCGTCTATAAGTCTTCGCGCGTTAATCGGTAGGTCCCCGATTAGGTTCGTAGGTATAAGGTCTGTCGGTATCTTATTATAAGGGCATCGTAGTACCTATCGGTTAGAGAGGAGAAACCTCCCTATGTACCGTAACTAGCTAGCAGGGATAAAAGAAAGGCGATCGGAGCTATCGGTAAGCCTCTTGCGATTAAAATAAACTAATCGGTAAAGAACAGATGCCTTTAAGCGCGTGCGAGGTTATAAAAAGGGGTAGTAGCGGTAACGGAGTTAGATTAACTAAGAAAACGGCTATTTAAGTACTTAAAAAACGACGGAGGTAAAACTAGACGAAAATAAGTATAGCTTCTTTGAAAGAGATAATTAAGAAACGAGGATAAGGGTTCCTATTAATCGGCGGACGAGTTTTTAGGTAAGCTAATCAAAAGCTAATGGGAGGGCGTGGTTGTTGATAGTCGCCATGGTTATCTGCCCTCCCTATTAATCCTAGTGCCTGACCTAAAAAGCTAAGGCCAAAAGCTACGAAAACGGCTCTGGAGCTACGAAAACAGCTCCTGATTAGTTAAAAAATAGGGAATCTCTTGATCGACGAATCCTGAACCTAATAACTATAAGAACGAGCGTAAAAGGTCGCTCTTAAGACGAGGTGAGGTTGCGGCTCGAGCTACTAGGTAGTCGCTACTGAATAGGAGCAGCATAGGTACGCTAACAGAGGTACGAAACAAGAACTGCCTAACTACTAATAACTGGCCTAGTGCCGATTAGACCTAGATTATAGCTATAAATAGCTGTAATCAGTTGATCGGCTAGCTAAAAACGGCAGCTGGGAAAGGAAGAAGGAGGAGACTAGAAAGAGGCAACGAGGATCGCGAGAAAAGGCATAGTAAAAGGAGTGAATAGCTGATGGCTGTATAGCTACAGGTCTAAGTCTAGCTGATGAAAATAGAAGTACGCGACCCATATAAATAGACATCGAAAAGGCTACGTGGCCTAGATCCACCGCACCACTACAATATATTCTAATCCTAGGAGCTTAGCTTTCGTTATCGACGTCGAGACTATAGCTTAGCAAGCTATCTTCTATATTATTAGGCCTTTAAAGAGCGATATAATATAGCCTTATAACGATTTTCTGGTTTCTAGATCGTCTACGAAAAAAGCGTCGCTAGCGATTAATAGTGCTTATATATTATTACTCTTACTCCTATACTTAATGCTAAGGTAGCGCGTAGTATAAAGGTATTTAATCGCTTAGTTAACGGCTTTTATATGCTAAAGTCCCGGGTTAGTAAGGAAATAGGAGAGCTATAACGTAGTAAAAGCTACGTTTAAGCGGATTATAATAGCGCTATAAAATAATAACTCTATCTTTTCTTAATATTCCTTGATTTATTACTTCGAAGCGACGCTTATATATTTCATAAGTTCGATAATAGGTAATAATATTACAGGGAACTAGCTATTATCTGTTAGGTTAAATCGACTTACGATCTTTTCGACGTAGGCGTCGTATACTAAAGTTATCATCCGGTTTTCGCGATTACGTATTACCTGAATTCCTAAATATTAACTTACTAGCCTTAGCTTTTTTATTATATAGATAGTTTTTAATCCTTAAGCTACCTTTTAAGCTATAGAATTATTACTTTTATCGTAGATAAGTAATAGATCGTCGACGTATATTAGTACGAATACTTTCCTTATTAGTACATAAAATATACAAAGCTCTTCCAGGGAGCTTTAGAGTCTTAGACGGGTATGGGTACTCTCGAGTTCCCTAAACTAAAGTAGGAGTAAGTCTCAAAACCCGTATACTACTCTTATAGCGAACGCGTACTTCCTTTTTTATTTAAATCCGTTTAGTAGTTCGATTAATTTTAGGTCGTCCTCCGGTCGAGCTACGTTTAGGAAAGCGTTCTTAATGTCGAATTAATCTACCTTAGGATTAAAATAAGCCGCGAGTATTATTATTATTGTAGTGGTGCGGTGGATCTAGGCCACGTAGCCTTTTCGATGTCTATTTATATAGGTCACGCACTCATATTTTCATTAGTTAGACTTAGACCTGTAGCTATCATAGCCATCACAGTAGCTATAGCTATTTATTCGTTTCTTGCTATGCCTTTCTAGCTATCCTCGTTGCCCTTTTCTAGTCTCTTCTTCCTTTCCTAGCTGCTGTTTTTAGCTGGCCGATCAACCGATTACAGCTGTTTATAGCTGTGATTTAGGTCTGATCGGTACTGGGCCAGTTGTTAGCAGTTGGGCAGTCCTTTTCGTGCCTCCGTTAGCGTGCCTACGCTGCTCCTATTTAATGGCGACTACCTAGTAGCTCGAACCTTACCTTATCTTAAGAGTAACCTTTTACGACCGTTTTTACAGCTAATAGGTTCAGAATACGATGATCAGGAGATTCTCTGTCTTTTAGTTAATTAGGAGCTATTTTCGTAGCTCCAGAGCCGTTTTCGTAGCTTTCGGATTAAGCCTTTTCAGGTTAGGATTAACGGGAGGGCAAACAACCATAGCGACTATTAATAACTACGCTCTCTCATTAGCTTTTAATCAGCTTACCTAAAAGCTCGTCCGCCGATTAGTAGATCTATCTTATTCTCGTTTCTTAATTATCTCTTTTAAAGGAGCTATGCCCGTTTTTACCCGGTTTCGCCTTCGTTTTTAACGGTACCTAGATAGTAGTTTTTCTCTCAGTTAATCTAACTCCGTTACCGCTACTACCCCCCCCTTTTTATAACCTCGTACGCGCTTAAAGGCATCCGTTCTTTACCGATTAGTCTATTTTAATTGCAAGAGGCTTGCTGATAGCTCCGATTACCCTTGTTTTATCCCTACCAGCCAGTTACGGCACCTGGGGAGGTTTCTCTTCAACCGATAGGTACCACGATGCCCTTAATTACCATAAGATACCTTATACCTTATACCTACGAACCTGATCGGGAACCTACCAATTAATGCGAGAGACCTACAGACAATACCGAAACGAACGAATTAAATAGGATATTAAATAAGAAAGCCTAGGAAAATAGAAATAGCTATAGGATAGAAACGATTATAGGATAATGCTTAGAGACCCCTCTTATCGCCCTTACCGATATGTGGTTGGTAGGAAGAGCCTAGAGAGCCCCTAGAACCACGTACAGGGGAGGGATCGAGGGTTAAGAGAAGCCCGGTAGATGCTGCCGGACGAATAACAATTAGATACGAGTTAGAAACTGAAATAATCGGGTATGAATAGGATATATTAGTTAGTTTATAGGATTAGGATCAATTAAAAGGATCGGTAATAGCCATGAACAAGAAGGACGAAGATTATGTTATATCGTATAAGGATTATTTCTTTCGTTTCTTACGGGAGCTACGCTTGTTTTACCTACCCGTTATAGTTCCTATTTTTCGATTAATCCCTATTATTTCTTAGTGGCCTTTAATGGAACTAGCTCGCTCCTAGTTAATTAGGGTTAATCAGGAATAGGTTAATTAGGTTAGTTTATAGGTTACAGCTCCGCTAGCCTAGTTATTCTTATTAATTAATCTTTCCTACCGTTTCCTGTTAATCGTTAATTAAACTAGCTTAGCTCCTAGTTAGCAGCGATTAAATAGGTTCGGGATTAATTAGGATTAGGTTTAGTTAGGCACGGCTATAGTCAGTTACCCACCCCACCACCTACTTATTGCTGTTATAATCGTTCCTAGTTGACCCTATTTCTTCCTAACTTATCATATTAGCCTTTAATTAAACTGGCTAGCTTTTAATTAATTAGGGTTAATCGGGATTAGGTTGATTAAGTTAAACAGGAACGAGAGCCACCGTACCTATTGGTATTAGGAGTTTAATTGCTCCTTACGGATTAATTAAACTAAGGAGGCTATAGTAGTGCAGTAGATCTAGGCCACGTAGCCTTTTCGATGTATATTTATATGGGTCGCGCACTTATATTTTCATTAGTTAGACTTAGACTTGTAGCTATTACGATAGCTATTACAGCCATTAGCTATTCACTCGTTTCTTGCCATGCCTTTTCTCGCGATCCTCGTTACCCGTTTCTAGTCTCTCCCTTCTTTCCTTTCCTAGCTGCCGTTTTCAGCTAGCCGATCAACCGATTATAGCTATTTATAGCTATAATCTTGGTTGATCGGCACTGGGCCAGTTGTTAGCAGTTAGGCAGTCCTTGTTTCGTGCCTCCGTCAGCGTGCCCACGCTGCTCCTGTTCACTACGTAAAGGGAATAGATCGAGGATCAAGGGAAGCCTAATAGTATACTAGACGAATAGTAGAAATAGAAATAGAAATGAATTATAGGAACGAGTATTAAATAGGATATATTACGCTAATGTATAAGATTAGAACTAGTTAAAAATGATCAGTAATAGCCATGATCGAAAAGAACAGAAAGTATATTATATTATATAGGGATTATTTCTTTCGTTTCTCTTGAGAGCTACGCTTATTTTACTTATCCGTTATAGTTCCTATTTCCTAACTATTAATCTTTATTATTTCTTAGTAGCCTTTAATGAAACTAGCTCGCTTCTAGTAAATTAAGATTATTTAAGAATAAGTCGATTAGGTTAGTTTATAAGTTATAGCCCCGTTAGCTTAATTATCGTTATTAATTAATTTTTCTTACCGTTTCCTGTTAATCGTTAATTAAATCAGCTTAGCTTTTAATCGTTGGTAATTAAATAGGTTCGGGATTAATTATTTTAAGATTAAGTATTGTTAGGTACAGCTGTAGTTAGTTACCTACCCTACTACTTATTTACTATAGTTATAATCATCTCCTATTATTAGGATTACCTTATTTACTTCACTTATTCTACTAGCCGTTAATTAAACTAGCTAGCTTTTAATTAATTAAGGTTAACTGAGATTAGGTCAATTAGGTTAATTAGGCTGAATTAGAAACGAGAGCTACTGTACTAATTATTAGAAGTTTAATTATTCTGCAAAGAATAATTAAACTAAAGAGGCTATAGTAGTACGGTAGGTCTAAGCTACGTAGCATTTTAGATATATATTTATATAGATCTCGTACTTATATTTTCATGAGTTAGACTTAGACTTATAGGCATTACGACCTTAGAGTTATTTACTCCTCTCTTACTATGCCTTTTCTCGCTATCTAGCCATCCTATCTTTTCAGTCCCTTTTTCTTGACTGCCGTTTTCAGCTAGCTGATTAACTGATTATAGCTAATTATAGCTATAATTTAGGTTAATCAGCACTAGGCTAGTTATTGGCAGTTAGGTAGCCCTTTTCTCGTACCTCTATCCTAGTGTGCTCACGCTGCTCTTATTTATTATAAGTTACCTATAATTTCTTTTTATAAATTCATTACGGATTCCTTTCATAATATAAGCTATTTTTACTTAATGTTTTTTAATAATATTTAAATTAAAATAAAATCTTTAATTATAATTATAAATGTATTCTATTTATATATAAAATAAGTATATATATATTCTTTTTAAAAAATAACACCTTTTAAAAGAATATGTAATGAATAAAAAAGGGTCGCCTCTATAGCTAAAAATATAATAAATTAAAATCGACTCTCCTTAAAGATACCTTTTCATTAGTATAAGTATCTCTATATTTTATATTTCATTACCTATTGCATACTTTTCTATTTCTTTTTTCAGCAAGTTTATTGAGTTATTATATTTAAAGGTTATATAATGAACAGGAGCAACGTAGCCACGCTGTAATGGAGGTACGAGAAAAGGTCTGCCTAACTGCTAAAAATTAGCCTAGTGCTAATCGAACTAGATTACAGCTGTAAATAGTTATAATCAGTTCATCGGCTAGCTGAAAACGGCAGCTAGAAAAGACTAAAAAGGCAAGATGAGATAGGATAGCAAGAAAGGGCAGTTCAAGAAACGAGTGAATACTATAGGTTATAAACTCTATAAGACTAAGTCTAACTGACGAAAATATAAGTACGAGACCTATATAAATATACATCTAAAAGTCTACGTAGCCTAGTCCCACCGCACCACTACAGTAATAGCTTTACTGTTTATAAAATAATAAGAATAGAATATTAAAAAATTAAAAGATTATTATATTAGAAAGGTTATGATAACTTTATTTTCATTAGAATAACATTGAAGTATGTAAGCGAGGCTACGATAGCTATAAGGATAAACACTCTCTTATTATAACCTAGATAGCTTAAATAAATACATCAAACTATAATTTATAAAAATTCCTTATAAGAGTAATTAAACAGCAATTACGCTACGTTTTCTAAAACCACTTCTGTATAATTTGAAATTGATTTATTATATATAGTTAGTATTTAAAACCTTTATTTAATGTACTTAAAGTAGCCTGACATAGTTATAGTCTATGCGTACCTCGCAGATAATATACTATATACCTAGGTGCGTTACCTGTTACTATCATGAGAGTCGCAAATGTGTACGTCTACGGAGAAGGGTGCCTTCAATGTATATTTGCCCGACACGAATTTTGCCGACCAGCCACAAAGCGCGCGCAGTATAAGTTGAATCTGAACGGGATGACCGAGTGCATCTACGCTACCGCCAGTTATGGCTCGGTCAGTAATAAACAGCCCACTCTACCCAAACGCCGCAGCCATGGAAGGTAGGGCTATGATACATTCCACACTTGGTGCCATGAATTGCATCCTGAGGTGGACTTTATCGAGCCAGGAACTGAGGCTTCTATGGGCAAGATACTACATAGCCTGGACATCATCGGTTGGGTCGATGAAGAGGGATGGTAGGATCTACCCGCTCTCCCTCAGCGAGCGATGGTGTAAGACTTGACCATGCAATCGTGGTTCCCTGTTGCTGGGTGCTCTTGACCTGCCCTTGGAACCCGTCGTCACCGATTAGGCGAGGAATGCTCGCTTTCGGCGTAACTCTCTCGTTGGTCCTGTTCGTCGGCTCGTGAGACTGCCCTTGGCGTTCCAGTGGGTCATGCCTGGATCTCCCTTCAGCATTACCTCCTGTTTCTGTACCACCGACGCCTTGATCATCAAGGGGTGCCATTCTGTCAATCCACTCAACCTGGGACGATGCCCTAGGAACGAGAACTGAATTCGTATCAACACAATCGTAGAAGAGCATGAACACCCCACCTTGTGCCAGAACGATCTCCTCGGGTACTTCCCACACGGTTTCGTCGCTTAGGCGCCACCATCTAGCTTGCCGGTCCAAGGTCTCACCGTCGCCTCCGTCTACGTTGTCCGATATACTTTCTACGTCAACTTGTTCGGCCTTTCCGTTTCCCTCAAGCGATCTAGGACTATCGCTGTCATCGCGTTTTGATGGTCGGCCGGGGTGCCTTCGGTAGCAGACGTAATGTCCATTTTCGTGTCGACCTTGATGGGTTATGACCGCCCGCAGCTCGTAGATCGGACCCCTGATTCTCGGTCGTTTTAGGCCCCCCGAGACCATGGACGATTTTGGATCTATAATCCAACATTCTTCATCCTTGGGTTGTACAGTGGAGGGGTAGGTATCATCCGAGGGGCCTGCTGGTCCAGCTGCGCTTCCCAGACACCACGGCCCCAGGTCCAGCGTCATCGGAAATCGCACCGCTGCTAGATTTTTAAACATGTGACCCGTGTGTTCGTCAAACACGGAGCGATTCAAATGGATGGCAAGACTCTGCGGTGGCCGCGCTACTGCTACTTGCTTTGTTTTGGTGGAGCCGACACGGCTCTGAGATTTGCATTTCTCTCGCAACGTTTTGTCCTGGAAATCGTCTTCCTCAAGGGCGAGTTCGACAGCTTTGAGGCGTGAAATCGGTTCCTTGAAATCGGCTTCGCTTGCCCCAACCTCTTTACTCCGAGATATAATAATATTGAGGAGCCTCTGGAGTTTCAGTAAGGTGCACTTGGCGCACTCGACACCATCGATGGTCTCTAGGTCGGTGTAGGAATCTAGTCCTTCGTATAACTCATGCTCTGTTTGCTGCAGCCCAAGATTAAGGGTGAGGCAATTAAATGGGATCATGACCAGGCCTTCGGAATGGCCACATTGAACACACACGACCCGCTGTGCCATGAGGCCCTCCAGCGGATTTCTTAGAACCCTCACGGTTGATGTGGATTTAGAATAGACTGGTAACGACTGATAGCCGCTATCATCGCTATGCTGGCTGTCCTCGGTATCGTCTCTAATGCCGATCATCTCGAATACCGAAGAACGATGTTGGGCTCCGACCACCTTTGCCACCTCTCTATCGATCTCGTCTAGGATCTTGGAGAAGTATTCTTGAGCGTCTTGCTGTTGCCATGTGTCGAGAGACTTCAACTTTTTGGGCGTCCACAAAGTTTTTCCATTGTAATCGGGATCGGTTAACTTCCATATGAGGTCTCGTAGCGAACCCACCGATGTCGCCCCCCTTTGGTCTTGGGATTGTTCCCGCTCTGAAACCCACGCCAGGTATGCTGGAAATGTCTCCAACGACGACAGACCCTGGAGGATGCTGTTCTGAAAGCAAGAATTATCGTAGTTTCCTAGGCCAGGCGGTCGATCGGTATCTTGTTTTATTGGCGTTATACCTGGCAAGGATGAAAGGCTTCTCCTGCCTACGTTCGCGACGGAAGTGATGATGCCTCCTGGTCCGTCCATTCCAAGTAGCCTTCGGAGAATATCGCTCTTCTCGACGTGTGATCGGGGCTGTGGGGCGAGAGTGGATGCGGGAATCGGGAAAGCCGGTGCATGCAGCCAGTTCTGGGCAGCATAGAGCAATCTGGCGGGGATAATGGTAACCACGAAATCCCAAAACAACTCCCCAGGCCGTCTCGGTCTGACAAGGGAATACGAGGCCGGTAAGGGACGGCAAATAATGGTGAGGAGGAACACGACGACGAAAATAATGAAGCTAGGCTGTTGTAATCGATCCAGCAGGGCACCCTGGGCGTCGTAGGAATAATAACCACTGGGACGGCCAACCGTTGCGTCAAGGTGGTAAGAGGGCATCCTGGTTATTAAATTCGAGGCTATCGAGCGTAACAATGTGACGATGATGGGGATAGAGAAGGCTAAGGCAGCGCGGATCTCTCAGGTTGCTTCTAGGGGACCGTGGCCATGACAATAGGAAGGAGAAAATAACATCTCCCTTTCCTTCTTAAGTAACTGCCTTTGTTTGGCCTAAGATTTTACACACGTGTGTCGACGTCTGTAAGGAGAGTTGATGTGTTGGTGGGCGTAGATGGAGGTGTTGAGTTTCCGAAACTAATAGAATGAAGAGACGGCACATGTGAGCGCAAAGCGCCACTGATAAATTAGTTAAGCCAGGTCACCGCTCCACGGACCACCCCTTTACGACAACCGCGTTCAAACATATAAACGCGTGTTTTTACGCGATGGCTTCGTTTGTAAAACTTATAATTTCTTAAGTAGGTTTAATTCTTCATAATTAATTATATAATTAATATATTTCTAAATTCCCATTAAGTTTTATAATAATTAAAATAAAAATACTTTAATGTATGTAAATACTATTATATAATATATTAAATATTATATGTATATCTATCAAGTTACTTTTAAATTATATTCTTTTCATTTTTATTTAATACAATATATAAATAGCTAATCGATAAAAAATAACTAAATAAAACTCGTTGAGCTTTATTATTTATTTTAAAAATATTACTTTATTAAGTTGTTGTAAAAGCTAAGCTAAGCTTTACGCTAGCGTTTTTAATTTAAATTTTTATCTCAACGTCTCTTAAGCGCTAACGGTAATTTTTAGAAGCTTAAAAAGTATTAGTATTATCGTTTTTTAACTAGAAACTAAGATGTTAAAATTACAAAACCTACGAAAATTAATTATAAATAAATTAAAAGCATACTGTAGTGGTGCGGTGGATCTAGGCTACGTAGCCTTTTGAATGTATATTTATACGGGTCTCGCACTCATATTTTCATTAGTTAGACTTAGATCTATAGGCATCACGACCTACAGCAATTCACTCGTTTTTTACTATGCCTTTCTAAAGCCCCCCTCTTTGCTATTCTTCTCTTTTAGTCCTTTCCTAGTAAGGAGGAGCAGAGCGTACGCGATGCTGGAGTCCCGGATAGATTCACTTGAAAGTGCATTCTATCGAAGACTACGGTACGTACGATGGTCTAAGATAGATAAAACTAGTATTACTATACTAATCGAGAGACGAGGAATCTAATATAGTTATTATATCTTAGTTATATCCCTTGGTCGTAGAGATATAATAATCGCTAGCCCGAAGGCATAAGAGGTAAGGAAAGAAAAGGGGCAAAACGTAAAAGTTACTTATTTAGTTATAGCAGTACGACGAAGTAACTTAAACGCTTATAACTAAGATAGATATACTAATCGGAGAACGACGAATCTAATGGTAAAAACGAATCTTTAATTAAGGTAAAAATAATAAAGATAGTAATCTAATTAGGTAGTAAACTCGATGATAAGTATAACATAGCCCGTACTTACGGGAGCTATGGTTACTCTATATAGGCATAAGGCCTATCGTAGCATGTTACGTAATGCATTAAGAGGGCATGTCTTACCGTACCACTATACTAGCTACCGTTTTCAGCTAGCCGATTAACTAACTACAGCTGTTTACAGCTGTAATATAGGTCTAATTAACACTAGGCTAGTTATGAGTAGTTAGGTAGTCCTTTTTTCGTGCTTTCATTACAGCGTGTCTACGCTGCTCCTGTTTAATAGTAATGAAAAAGTCAGTTTAAACAAAGAGTACATAGCTATAGATCGTAATGCCTATAGGACTAAGTTTAATCTATAAAACGATAAGTATAAGACTTGTATAAATATACATCTGAAAGGCTACGTAGCCTAGTCTCGCTACACTACTACATTACTTAAAGCGCCGTTAAGAATTATTAGATATTTATTATAATCGATATTTATACAGTACTTTAAAAAAAAGTAACAAAAAGAATATCACGTAGAGATTACACCTTAGGTTGCTCTTTTTTATTACTTACCTCAGTAATAAGAGCTCTTATATATACGCTCCCGTTACTTCTATTCTTTTAGTTAGTTTTTAGATAAAATAAGACCTTTTTCCCTTAACTCTTTCTTCTGTTACTCGTAAGATAGCTCCTCGCGCGCAGTTTCGTATACGTAGCTCTCGCTAGCTACGTAACAAAGGCCCTAGTTAATATTAAGGTATAATACGTAATTAACCTAGTACCTACGGAAGATAAGCCTAGCTATTATAAGTACAGCCTATAGGCCGTACTTTTTCTCCTTTTTCTCTCCTCGTTTAGCTTTAGTTTATTAATATACGGCTTTTACCTAGCGAATAGCTCGTGAAACCGTAACACTTAGTATAGTATACTTTTCTTTTTTTCTTTTTCGTATCTATTACGGTTTTAAGAGCTATTCGCTAGGTAAAAGCCGTATGTTAATAAACTAAAGCTAGACGAGGAGAAAAAGAAAGAAAGTATGCCCTATAAGCCGTACTTACGATAGCTAGCCTTATCCTCTGTAGGTATTAGTTACGTATTATGCCCTGGTACTAGCTAGGGCCTTATAATAAGTATAGCTTATTATATAATGTCCTCTCCCGGAAAAAAAAAGTATGCCTTGCCGTTCTTTTCTTCGGCGTTTAGCCTTAATAACCTAACCCGTTTTCCTTCCTTACGCCTTAGGATACGTACCGTATCCTTAGGTGCTACCTCCGTCCTCCGGGATACGTTATTCGCTCCCCCGGTTACTAACTCCGCCTCCTAAGGTATTAGTATATCCCTAGGCCTCTTTCCGTTTATTTCCTAGGGTATTAATACCCCCCGGGTATACCCTCCTTCCTCTCCTCCCCGGCGGTTATATTATACCCCGGGGTCTCTTCCTCCGCCGTTTCCTTTCCGGGGCCTTTCGTTTCCCGGGGTATTATACTGGGTACCTCTAGCCCCCCGGCGCTCTTTCCTCGGGTCTTACTTTTCCCCGGGATTTCCTCCTCTTTCTTCTTCCTATCCGGAAGCTACTTCGTATCCCCGGGTATTACCTCCGTTCCCCGGGGTATTACTACTTCCCGGGGGTTTCCTCCTCCTCCTCCGTAGGTCTTCCGGATTTCTTAGCCTCCCAGGTATGCTCTCCCGGTAGCTACTTCTCCCGAAAGCCTCCTCTTCCTATCCTCTTTTTCCTAAAGTATTACTAACGCTTTAGATATTATCTAGCCTCTCGGTATATTATTTCCTTAGGGCCGTCGTTTCCGTTTCCCGGGTTACGTTATCCGCTTCCCGGGCTATTATTTTCGTTTCCTAGGATATTACTACTTCCTGGTGGTTACTAGTCCCGATCCTTTTATTAAACCGTAAAGCTTTAAAGCCTTATATACGAAGTTATATATAGGCGCCTACTAGGTCTAGCCTAGCTCCCGTAGTTACGGGATCGTCGATTCGTTTACCGCCGTTTAAAGACCCTCGTTTATTTTCCGCTAGCGGAGCGAAGGCTCCGCCTAAGGACGTACTAAGGCGCGCCCTTCCGTTTATTATTAAAAGGCCTAAGGCCTTTCCTACCGTTTAAAGGCTAGGGGCTTATCCGTATTATTAACGGAGCGGCGAAGCTCCGCTGGAGGACGTGTTAATAATACGCTATTCTTATTCGTTTAAAGATTATCGTTTATCTTTCGCTAGCGGATCCCGTCGGATCCGCTAAAGAACGTATTAAAGTACGCCGTCTGATTCGTTTAAAGACTATCGTTTATCCGTATATTACTAGCGGAGTTTAAAGGGCTCCGCCTAAAGGCGCGCGGAGGCGCGTCCTTCCGTTTATTACTGAAAGGCCTAGGGCCTTTCCGTAAACCGCTAGCGCCTTTAGCGCCCTTGTCGATACTACTAAGAAACCGGTGGTTTCTCCAAAAACCGCTAGTACCTCTAGTACCCTTATCGAAGTACTATTATTCTAGCCGAAACCTTATCGTATTTCCTGCTATTTTAACGCCGTTCCTTTCTTATATTACGCCTCGGGCGTTCTTAACTCGCGCCTCGGGCGCGGCTTAACTTCGTAAGCCCTATGCCCTAGCGCTTTACTATCTTTCTCTGGGAAAAAAATTTTTTGCCGTTTTTAACCGTATTTTTCGTCGTTCTTATCTCGAAATCACCATCTAAACTACGTTTTCTTGGGATGCATCGGTCGTTTTCTTCGGGTTATCTTATGTCGGCCCTCTTTCGTAGACTACTACCAGCGCGTATATCTAACGCTAATACCGCTTTTCTAACTACTAACTTTATCGGCTACCTCTTCCTTAAGTACTAGTATCGCTTTTCCTATTATTAATCCCGCGTATTAAGATATACTAATCTACTATCGTCGGTTCTCTTTCGTAGGTACCGCCGGCGCGTATATCTAAAACTAATACCGCCTTTCCGATTATTAGCTTAGTACCGCTTCTTTAAGGGCTATATCGCCGTTCCTACTACTAATTCCGCTCGCTTCGATGCTAATCCATAAAACGATAAAAGAAGGTTGGTCTAGCTTTTTATTACGGTTTTAAGAGCTATTCGTTAGGTAAAAGCCGTATGTTAATAAACTAAAGCTAGACGAGGAGAAAAAGGAAAAAAGTATGTCTTATAGGCCGTACTTACGATAGCTAGCCTTATCCTCCGTAGGTACTAGTTACGTGCTATGCCCTGGTACTAGCCAGGGCCCTATAATGGGCATAGCCTATTATAGTATCATTTCATTCTTTTAATATATACCTTTTTATCTACTAAAAAGCTCTTAAAGTCGTAAATTACAGTTATAATCTCGTCTACTTAACACTGGGCTAGTTATTAGCAGTTATTGTTCTTATCATTTTGTTACTTATAATATACTAATACTAAATAAGAGCAGCGTGGGCACGCTGTAATAGAGGCACGAAAACTGCTACCTAACTGCCAACAACTAGCCCAGTACCGATCAACCTAGATCACAGCTGTAAACAGCTGTAATCGGTTGATCAGCTAGCTGAAAACGGCAGCTAGGAAAGGCTAGAAGAATAGAATGACAAAAAGGCAGTTCAAGAAAGGAGTGAATGCTGGAGGTCGTAATAGCTACAGGACTAAGTCTAACTAATGAAAATATGAGTGCGAGACCTATATAAATACACATCCAAAAGGCTGCGTAGCCTAGTCCCACCGTACTACTACAATACTATTCTTTTTAAATACTCATTTTAAGCATTTATATGTTAATACTAAATAGCTGGTTAATAAAAATAAACCTAAGCTTTTTAAAAGAATTATAACAAGGGTATATAAATATTATAATATATTAAATTAATAAAAATCTAAATTATATATACATATTTACTTTACTTTAAATATCTTTATATATTTTACTTATTTCATTTTTTTAAATAATGTCATCTTTAAATTAATTACAAAATTCTAAAAAAAATAATTTTAAAGGATATTATTATATAAGTATTATAAATAATTTTTATATATAATTTCTATTTTTCTTTTAAAAAAAACAATTTTTAAATTTATATAAAGCGATTTTAAAATTAAAGAGAGAAGTAATATTAATTATATAATTAGATATTATTTTATTAAGCGATACCTAATTTAAATTAATTAATTAAAAAGTAAATTATTTATTTAAGACATAATTTTAAATAAGGAAACGTTTATACTTGAAATGAAAATTTATAAAAAGAAAAATTTGTTTTTAAAACTTAAAATGTATTGATGTTATAAATTAAGTTATTAATAACGTAGTTAAATTTATAATCGAAGCTTTAGATCTTGTAACTATACCTTAAAGTAAACTGAGAGTCACAATGCCTTAATTACCTCGTTCTAGCAAGGTCTCAGATCAGCCCAACTAGTCTCCTGTACCTTACCTCAACCTCTAACCGGATTAAGCGAAAAACCTGCTTTATGCTGAGCTTTTCCCCTATCACCTAAACTTTATCCCTATTTCGTACAAGGGTTATTAAATTCTCAGTTCTAACCACCGTATAAACGTATACTTGATTTATTCTTTTTCGTGATCAAAGTTGCCCTAGAAGCGTTCGATAAATAATTAAATAAGCGGTGGTGGTGGTGGTGGTAGTGGTGGTGGCAGTGGTAGCGGTGGTAGCGGCTTAAGTAATCAAAAGGATCTCATCCTAACTAACTAGTGGAGTAAGGTCGTAGGAAAGAGCCAATAGAATCTTTAGGAAGCCGTGACCCGCTTTGGGGTGAGGTTCAGGGGACTAGTTGGGCTGATTCGTAGACTCCGTTCCAGCCACCGGCTAGTCTTCGCTCCTTAGCTAGCTCTATGACTGTTTCTGCAGCTCTCCGAGACCCTGTCGTTCAAATTGCCTGGCGTTCTATTAGACGCCTGTTTCTCGTTTCCCTTTGATCTCTAAGTGCTTCCTCTCTTCTGGCCCACCTCCTACCACTCATCCTCGCGTCGTATCCAGCCGCGCATTACAAGTCAGAATGTCGACCTCAAAATTCCCGACAATACCAGGAACCGTCGAGCCTTCAATCCTAGAAGAAGAAGGCCAGGCGGGCATAGTCAAAACACCGCTTCTAACTCCAACTTCAACCAGCCGAGTCCCCGAGAAGATTCCCCTTACCACCGACCAACAATCAAAGTACGAATGGCTCCTAAGGCAGGCCAATGAATGGGTTGAAGTGCATTCCACCAAAGGCCATAGCGGCCCACTGACCGACAGTGAGAAAATATGGCTTACGAGGGAATGTCTCCTACGGTATCTCAGAGCCACCAAGTGGCATGAAAAGGAGGCAGAGAAGCGTATACTGGAGACCCTGGTTTGGCGAAGAGAGTACGGTGTTGAGGAATTGACTGCGGACCACATCGGCCCGGAGAACATGACTGGGAAGCAGGTCATCCTAGGCTATGATAAACAATGTCGACCATGTCATTACCTGAACCCTGGACGTCAGAATACTGATGTCTCTCCACGACAAGTCCAGCACTTAGTCTTTATGCTCGAGCAAGTGATTGAGCTTATGCCTGCTCAACAAGAAACACTCAGCCTCCTGATCAACTTCAAGCAGAGCAAACACCGCTCAAATACTGCTCCTGGCATTGGCCAAGGTCGCGAGGTATTGCACATCCTCCAAACGCACTACCCAGAGAGGCTAGGGCGGGCTATGATCATCAATGGTAAGTAACTATCATAATAGCAGGAGTTGCAGAATACAATCATTTAACAAACTTTGTAGTTCCTTGGGTTGTCTGGGGCTTCTTCAAACTGATCACTCCTTTCATCGATCCCTTGACAAGGGAAAAGTTGAAATTCAACGAGGACATGACCCAATTTGTGCCAAAGGAGCAGTTGTGGGCCGAGTTCCCAGGCGGCCAGCTCCAGTTCGAATATGACCACGATATCTATTGGCCTGCGTTACAGAGGCTGCGAGCTGAAAAACGTGCAGAGAGAGTAAGGCGATGGGAAATGGGCGGTAGAAAGATTGGAGAGGCTGAAGATTATCTGAAGGGCCAGGACCACCAGGGAACATGGCCACCATCAATTGGCGGTCCTGCTCGAGTGCCTGCAGAGATTGCTGTTAAAGCATAGTAAAAGCGTACAAAGCTTATGTAGTGAAACATTAAATATATTAATAATAATCGTACTATTTTTTATAATAATAATAGCTTAATATAATTTAATAAGTAATATTAAAAGTATATATCACGTGGAGGTTGCGCCTCTTAGTTGCTTACCTCAGCAATAGGAGCTTCTATATATACGCTCCTGTTGCTTTCATTCCTTTAGCTAGTTCTTAGATAGATCTAAGATCTTTTCTCTTCTTTCGCTCCTCTTCTCGTTGCTCGTAAGATAGCTTCTCGCACGCGTTCTCTCGTGCACGTAGCTTCTTTACTAAGCTATGTGATAGTATATTAAATAAATAAATATTTATCCTATTAGTAATATATTTTAAATATTTTATATACTTTATATATATAGAAGTTAGAATGCGCTATGCTTAATATTAATACTTTAGTTAATACTATAACTTAGTATATAATCTTGCTTTTAGCAATAGGAGAAGATGAAGTTAGTAGTTAGAAGTATAATTTATAAAGCGTACATTTTCTTTTTTTCATTTAGCTTATTAATAAACGACTTTTACATAGTGAATAGCCATTAAAACTATAAGAAAAGGCTAGATTAAACCTTTTTTTTATAAATTAATATCTTTACTAGCGAAATTAATAATAGGAAAAGCGATACTAGTATCTATAGAAGTGATAGTTAATTAAGTTAGTAATATAGTGGTGCGGTGGATCTAGGCCACGTAGCCTTTTCAATATTTATTTATATGGATCGCGTACTTATATTTTCATTAGTTAGACTTAGACCTGTAGCTATCATAGCCATCACAGTAGCTATAGCTATTTATTCGTTTCTTGCTATGCCTTTCTAGCCATCCTCCTTTACCCGTTTCTAGTCGCCTTTCTTTCCTTTCCCAGCTGCCGTTTTTAGCTAGCCGATCAACCAATTACAGCTATTTACAGCTATAATCTTGGCTAATCGGCACTAGGCCAGTTGTTAGCGGTTGGGCAGTCCTTTTCTCGTGCCTCCATCACAGTGTACCTACGCTGCTCCTGTTCAGTAATCAGAACGGTAGTGTTAGCTTTTAGATACGCATACTAGTACCTATATAAAAGAGAACCGACGGAAAAAGACCGAAAAACGAAAATAATGTAGATTAAATAGTGGTTTCAAATAAATATTGTGATTCCAAAATAAAATATAATAAAAAACGTTCGGTAACGTTTAAATTAACAAAATTGGCATATAGAAAAGCGAAAACTCTTTTTCCTAAAGAAAGATAGTAAGGTGCTAAAGCCTATCGCTTAATAGAGTCAAGTAGCGTATAAAGTGTACGTAAAGAGCGCCTAGAGCGTAATATAAGAAAGGAACAATGTTAAAATAATAATAAAAACAAGAGGTTTTATGTTAAAATAATAGTATCTTAATAAAGGCGTTAAAGGCGCTAGCGGTAAGAAAAGTATTAAACCTCTTAATAAACGAGAGCGCGCGCTTTAATACGCCTTTAAGCAGAACTCAAAAAACTCTATTAATGAACGGAAAGGCCCTAGGCATTTTGACGATACTTTAATGAGGGTACTAAAGGCATTAACGGTATGAAAAACCCCCAAGCATTTTAATAATAGTATCGATAAGGGAATTAAAGGCGTTGGTAAAAGGAAAAGCCTTAAATCTCTTAGTAAATGAAAGAGCGCGCCTTAATACGCTCTTAGGCGCAGCCTGAAGAGCTATGCTAATAAATACAGATAAATAATAGTTTTTAAACGATCGGAGATAGCGTATCTTAATACGTCTTTTGACAGATCTATACAGCTCCGTTAATAGTACGAATAAGCCCCTAGTCTTTAAAAAGAGAAAAGGCTTTAAGTTTTAAATAATACGTAAAAAGGCATACCTTAACGCGTCCTTGGGCAAAGCTTTAAGAACTTTGTTAATGAAAGAATAGATCCTAAGAAAAGATGTTACATAGAGAGCCACTTGTATATGGCTCCTTACTCCTTCTCGAGTTACTTGCTTACCTAACATAGCTCCTAGCTCGCTTATGTAATATAGCTCGTAGCTCCCTATCGTTTATATATAGGTAGCTTATATCTCCTTTATTAATCTTCTTTTTTCTTAGATAGTTAGTTAATTTACCTTCTTCTTCCTACCTTCCGTTACTCCTAAGAAGCAACCTTAGTACCTACGTAGCTCTCCCGATCTACGTATTAGTTATAAGCCCGGTAGCCCTTCTAAGGAGCTAAGTTAACTAAGGTCTTACTATATAAGCTTCCGAGTAATCTTATTATTTATCTTTATCTCTTTAATCTTTCGATTAATCGTTTTTCTTTTAAATATCGCTTTCGTTTTCTTCTCGAGTAATATATCTATAGTAATAATTAATACTAACGGAAACTTTTCTATTAAGAAGCTACCTATTAATATTAACCTACGTAACTTCGACGAATATTTACGATAGTTTATTACTTTTTAAAACTACGCCGAGTAATTCGATATCTAGAAGGATATTAATCCTAACGTAAACGATTATAAGTTAAGCTCGGCGATACTTTTATCGCTCGAAGAATTTATTACTTAGGAAAAGGAACGAGCGAGGAAATAATATTTCTAAGCTCTCTACGAGTAGGTTAAGAAAGATCCTAAGACCCGTAGGGAGGAGCCGAAAGCTTTAACCGAAAACCCGCGTTACCTCTTTATCGAAGAATATAAGTAATTACTCGAATAAAGTCGCTCTTAGGAATCTTAAGTTATTATCGCCGGTAAAAGTTACCGAGCTTTCTATTATTAGATTATATTCTCGGTCTTTATTAATTATCTCGAGTTCGTCGGTATATAACTTAAAGCTTAGGGACTTAAGCTAAACGTTTAAAATACCGTAAGATTACTCCGCGATTACTTCGCTCCTACCTTTATTATTATATAAACGCTCGTTCGTTAGGAGTACCGCGAGGTCTTATAGAAGGTAAAGGCGGGTACCTTTTACGGCGAGTAATTCTTTACTATATGAAATAACGCTTACTACCGAGCTTTCGCTTACGATATTAACGAAATCCGAGGCGTATTCGAAGTAAAGGACTTCCTCGAAGCTATTAGAGCTAAGATCGCTTTAAACTAGGTTATTCGCGCGACTATTAAACTAACTACGGCGGACCGGCTTAAACGATAGCTACTTTTCCTTATAAAGTTAAGTAAAATATTTAAAGCTTTTATTTCCGAGGATAAGAAGATAGGTAAATCGGGCCTTTATATCTTAGCTACGTATTAAAGAGTTACTTTAGGATATAAAGCCGGAGCGACTAACGCTAGTAACTTTAGTAGCTCTAGTAGCTCGACCGATAACGCTAAAGCTAATAAGTATCTATATAATAAATAATACCGTTAGGCTCCGGAGGCATACGTTAACCTTTAATTCGTTATTACTAATAAAACGCTACGATAAATCTTATATATGCCCGACGACGTAAAACTAACTATTAAATAACGGTATAACTTAAGCGACTTTGCCTTATTCCGAGCCTTTATTAAAAGCGACGGATAAAAGGTTACCGCTCTTAATTAAGGTAGCTCCTTCGGAATTAACTTATCTCAGAATAAGCGTAATAAGAATAATAAATAATCCGGTAATATTAACGTAACGGTAATCGACTTACGTATTATTTATATAACCTTTAACGTAGGGGTATTTTTTATTATAAATCTAATACAATATTCCCTTTTCGAGAGTATAGTCTTCGATAATTACGGAGTTATTTACCTTATTAATAACCGGGATTTATTAGTCGAAGGCTCCTTCGCTTTCGCTAAAGACGGGTAGACTATCGAAGCTAGTATTACGAGCTTTTCCATTACCGGTACTAGTATACGAATTATTAAGAACTACCTTTAAGATAAATCGGGTAAGCTTACGATCGACCTTACGCTTAAAGACGTTATTTTCGTTAAAGATTTCTATATTAATATTATTTCCGAAGTAAAGCTTTTTATTATTAATATCTAGTACTATGGTCTTAATTACTTTCTTCGCCGAGGGTCGATTAAGAACGGATATATTATAAGAAAGTTCGAACGTCGTTATAACCTAATGTTCTTTAAATTTAAATAATTTTTCGTTTATTTATAAGTTTTTCTTATAATACCGCTACGTACGCTTATAATAATACCATATAACGTAATATCGCTCGTTACTATTCCGACGATTAAAGGAAAAGAAACCTAATAAAGAAAATCAAGAGATTAAATAAAACCGAGAAAAGGCTCTAAGTAATTCTAGTACCTTAAAGCGGGGTACCTAGGCCCGGAAACGCTTAAAGTACTTATAAAGTATGCCTAGAATATCGAGATTAACGGTATGCCTACGCTTAAGTACGAGTATTATAGGCTTACGATAGGCAAGAGAGTAATCTTACGCCGACTATTATTATATCGCTCGCTACGCCTTTTTTAACGTATATATTAGGATTTATTTAACTTTCCGGAAGGATACGACGGCTTTAAATAAATACTCGTTATTAGAAATAAATATAGCGGAATGCTTTAAGTAGAGATCCTTAAGAGTAAATAAAATTACTTAGTTACGAAAACCATTCGATTCTTTAAAAGATAAATACGACGATAGTTCCGTCTCTCGATCTATAAGTTCCGATACGATAACGAACGAATTATAATCGGGATTAAAGGCCTAACCGGATATAAAATCTAGGCTTAGGAAGAAGGTATTAATTTCGAGCTACTACCGGCTAATACTAAAGAGCTAATTAATAAGGGTAAGAAAGCTAGATAGTTTATTATCGTTAAATCAATTAAGATAAGGATAGGAGTAGGACTCCTAAAGAAGCTATGGCTTAAATACGTAAAGGCTACGGCATACCTAATAAATATAAGCCCGAGCTATATATATTATCTTCGCTCGCCTTATAAATTACTTAATACCTAGTTTACCGTTTACTTTAGATGATATATATCTACGCTTATAAAGGAGCTAACGAACGACCTAAGGCTAAACTAATACGGAATCTATACGTACGGGTATCGCGCGTATCCTTTATTAGGAAAACGCGCTTAAGATTTTAATAGAAGAGGGTTTAAAGTTAAACCGAGAGCTTACGTCGGTTATTTAATTAGATATTATATATCTAACCTATACTAAGTATAGGTTCTTAAACTAAGGAAAGTAATGCTAACTAAAGACGTCGTTTTTAATAAAGAAAAGTTTTACGATAAGTCCGAAGAACTATAAACCGAAACGCTCGCTTAAGAAAAGCTAAACCGAATCGACTTTACGAATAAAGTTATTAATAATATAACGGAAGCTATTATCGAAGCTTTAGATATCTAGGATTCGTAAGCTCCCTTTATTATAAAGTTTATTAACGAGCTATCTTATTTCGGGGGTAACGAGCTTACTCCGAGCGATAGTTTAGATATATCTTAGTTTATTAATCCGAACTCGGGGATAGGTAAACCTAAACCGAAGAAAGCTCCGGAAAAAGAAAAATCCGTTACTTTAATCTAAAAGAAAGTTAGATTTATAAACGATTAACCTTTAAACGATCGACCGTAAACGCCTTTAAACGTTCCGATTTAATCCATAAAGGAATCCCTAGAATTATTCGATTAGGAAAAAGAGATATAAGAATAACTAAAGGCGGAATCCTAAGCTCTAGAGCTAACGGAGTAAGGAAGTAAGGAAAAATCGGATTAACCTAATAGGCTTTTAAGTCCTAAGTTAATATTAGAGTTTCCTTCGGGACCGTTTAAAGGCTAGAGGGCTTCTACGGGGAGCCCTTCGCGACTAAAGCGAGGTATCGTAACGGAGAATCGCGTAGAAACTAATATAGATCGGGTAGTATATTATCTTAACGGAACGACGACTAATAAAGAGCTTAGTATCCCTCGGAATCGAAAGTAATCCGCTTAATCCGAGCTTAGCGAGTTATTAAGCCTATCCTTATTATTTAGAAAAGAGCTAAGGAAATATAACCGTAAAGTATATCCCTTAGCTACGCGCTATAACCGAAAGAAGCGAGGAAAAAGTCCCGAAGGAAAGGAATTAAATAAAGGATAGGTTAATACCGGCGCCTTTATATTAAATATAACTTCGAATAAGTTAATTAACCTATCGAACGACCGTAACTAATGCGAATTTACTTCTATATTCTTACCTAATTAACTCGACGGAACGTAAAACGATTAATCTTTTATTACGCTATATTTAATTATTATACCTACTTTTAAATAGGTATAAGCCGAGCGACTAGGCGTAGCGCCCGGTAAGATAATAATCTATCGCGATAAATTAACTAAGCTCCTAAAAACGTAAAAAGAACTTAATAGCTATCCCTTAGGGGATCGTTTTAAGGAAAACGCTAGGTCGGAAATAAATACCTTCCTAAGCGTTAGGGTTTAGAAAGTTATTAATCGCGATTAAGTTTAAATTAAACTAATACCGTTAAAGTAAGTTTTCGATTATAAATTCGATAAAGATAATTATCTCGATAAATATAAATCGCGTTTAATTACGCGAGGAAATCTCCTTCCGAAGGGGTTATTCGAATTAACGTATATAGTAATACTTATAGTAAAATCTTTCCGAATAATAATAATAGTCGCGGCTTATTTTAATCTTAAGGTAAATTAATTCGATATTAAGAACGCTTTTCTTAACGTAGTTCGACCGGAAGACGACCTAATATTAATCGAACTACTAAACGGATTTAAATAAGAAGGGAAATACGCGTTCGTTATAAGAGTAATATACGGATTCCTAGACTTACCTTTACTTTAGTTTAGGGAACTCGAGAATACCCTTACCCGTTTAAGACTCTAAAGCTTTCCAGAAAAGCTATATATATTTTATATATTAATAAAGGAAGTATTCGTATTAATATACGTCGACGACCTATTACTTATATACGATAAAAGTAACGATTTCATGGCTTAAAAAGTAGCTTAAGGATTAAAAACTACCTATATAGTAAAAGAATTAAGGCTAGTAAGTTAGTATTTAGGAATTCGGGTAATACGTAATCGCGAAAATTGAACGATAACCTTAATATATAACGCCTACGTCGAAAAGATCGTACGTCGCTTTAACTTAACGAATAATAACTAATTCCTTATAATATTACTACCGATTATCGAACTTATAAAATTTATAAGCGTCGCGTTAAAGTAATAAATTAAAGAATATTAGGAAAAAGTAAGGTCGTTACTTTATAGCGTAATTATAATCCGCCCGGACGTAGCTTTTACTATATTATAACTCTCTTACTTCCTTATTAATCCGGGACCTTAATATATAAAAGTAGTTAATTAAGCGATTAAATACCTTTATATTACGCGCTACTTTAGCATTAAGTATAGGAATAAGAATAATAATATATAAGCGTTATTAATCGCTAGCGACGCTTCTTTCGTAAACGATTTAGAAACTAGAAAATCGTTATAAGGCTATATTATATCGCTCTTTAGAAGCCCGATAATATAGAAGGTAGCTCGCTAAGCTATAGTCTCGACGTCGATAACCGAAGCTAAGCTCTTAGGATTAGAATATATAGCTAAGGAAACGATAGCTCTTAAACGCTTCTTTAGGGATATTACCTTAGATTTAAAAAAGCTATAAATAATCTATAGCGATAACTAATAAATTATTAAATTAATCGTAAAAGATAAGGAAAGAATTAATATAAAGCTTCGTTATATAAATATATAATACTTATAGCTCCGATAAAAGCGATAAAAAGGCTCCTTCGAGGTACTTTATCTACTTATAAGGTAGATATCGGCGGATAAATTAATTAAAGCTCTTCTTCGTTAATTATTCGAGTATTTTAAATCGTTACTTAACCTTTAAGATATAAAAGGAGAGATAACGATATTAAAGCTTTTAAATAATACGAAAGTAACGTAGGATTTTAATTTAACTATAAGAAGAACTAACTTAGAATAATATACTTTACTTAAAGAGCGACGTAGGAGTATTAATCTAAAAAGAATCTACGTGTAATAAGACTTCTTTCCTTAACGAAAGAGCTAACTTATATAATAAAGCTAATATAATACTTTTAAAGCTCCCGAAAACCTAACGACCTTTAGAGCTATTAACTTTAATATCCTTTTTAAGGTTATATTTATTTTTTAGATTACTTAACTTAACCGGAGCTAAGGTATTATTAGTTTTATTATTATTAAACCGTATATAATTATTCGAAGCTTAATTTAATAATATCCGGGTTAATAATAATAAGAATAAAGCTTTAAACCGAAGTAACTTCTCGTTTAATATTTACCTATATATTTTAACGGAAATAAGTAAACCGGCGAGGAATACGGGTAATTCGTTATCGGTTAACTTTACTACGGACGCGATTACCGCGAATACGAAAGCTACGAGAGAAACGGGTCGGAATTAAGACCTATCTACGTCTAGCAAGAAAACTATCGTCTTAGGCGAAAGTATCCGTAATCGCTTATCCGCGTAACGACTCGGTAATAAGCGGTAATATAAGCTAACGTTATTACTCGAAGTAATACTAATAAAGTAATTCCTTTATTTCTTCGCGGAAAGCGGTAGTTTAAAGTAATATAATTAAAAAAATAATTTACGATAAAGAAAGCTCGGAACTTATTACCTTAAAGTTAAGGTCGGTTATTTAAACGGCGATAAGCCGCTAAGTAAGACGTATAACGCGAAGCTAATTATAATTAATTAGCTTTTAACGAAACCTTATATAGCTTTAAGGGATACTTATAAAGCTACGTAAAAGTAACTACGCGAATAACGTAAGTAACGGTTAATAAAAGCTAGAGATTAGAAATACTTTCCCGTCGAGCGATATTATATAGCGTTATTAATATACCGATAATAAGGAATATTATTACGCGGGCCGTATTCCTCGGTAATAACGGGAAATAACGAGGCCGTATTATTACTAGCTCGGGTAGTTCGATTTATTCCTCTAGACGTAAGTAATAGTTCGGTAGCTTCTTAGGAATTAAATCGTATTAAAAGCTTTCGAAAAACGCGAGTAATAAAGGCAAAGCTTAGTTTAATTAATTAACGGATAATAATAAGAGTAACGATAAAAGCCGTTTCGAATTTAAGAGAGCTACCTTTATTAAAAGCTTATTCTTTAAGCGCGAATATAAAAAAAGAAACCGAGCTAGGAATAAAAATAAAAACGGCTATAACGCTAGCGCGATAACGCTTCCTTAGATTCGGTATAGTATCGTTAACGATAAACGAGCGATTATTAGGCTATCCGTAGTTTAGAAGAAATAAAGGGCCGCCGGCTTTCGTTAAGCGAATAAACGTCGGCGCGACGGCGGTAATAATAACAGGAGAATTATCCTTTCCGTTCCGAGCTTCCGTAAGAATACTTAATATATATAGCGACGGTTTAATAAGTACTCGGTATTCGCCGATAGTTTCCTTAGAAGCTATTAATACGGCGGCGGTTTAGGCTTTCGAAATAAGAGCGATTATTAATTCTTATTCGGCTATAATAATAAGCGCTTAACGGGATTCCGGGGTAATTTAAATAACTACTTTTAAGTCGCTTCCGGAATCGCCTTTCATAAAGCTATCCGTAATTTCTATATCCCGAGGTATAAACTCGGAAGTATTATTATTATTATCTAGCTTTATAGCCCCGTATTCGTAAATAACGCGACGGATTTTCTCTCGCTCTAGATCTTTACGTACTTATTTCCGTTTAATATGATAAGTTCGTTATTTACGAGCCTTACCTTTAAAGTTATTTTCCTTACGAATCCGCTTACGAGATACGGCTTTAGACTTTAATATAACGAGGAGAACTTTAGGAAACGAAGGAAGGCGGCGGGCTATACGACGTTCGAGGGAGCGTAATTTTATAATATTTTATATTATAATTAAACCTCGGTCGGAAATCTAAAGTAAATAATTAATTAAAGGCTTATAACTTATAATAATTATAATATAAGAACTAACTTATATATCGATAGATAAATTACTTTTCCTTATTACGGTATATAAAGAAATTATTAATACCGGTATTAAAAGAGGAGCTACTTATAATAACTACCGAGATATATATATTAACCGCGATATCGCGGGTAAAGCTATTTAAGTAATCGATAATAACGTCGAGGAATATATTACGTCGTTCCTCGGCGGCGCTAAAAAAAAGTAACTAGAATAGTTTTAGTAACCGCGGAAGTACCTAAGATAACGATAGCTTCCTTTACTACGGTAGATTAAGTAACTAGCTCTACGTATTCGGCCGGACCTTAATCGGGTATAGCGGGATCGTAAACTCGTTCCTCGACGAATATCTAGGCGTAGTTACGGAATTAATTTATTCCATCGCTTAATATCTTAACCGCGCTATCGATATTAATAAGGATTTCGTAAAAGCTAAAACGGTCGGATATTCTATCGAATTATTAGCTGTTAATTACTTATACCCGTATTAATATTACTAAAGCGTAAGCTTATCTTATTCCTCGCGCTTATTATATTAATATATAACTTACGTTAATATATTATTATAAGCTTATTACGATAGTAAGCGATAGTAAGGAAATACCGTAATTAAGAAATAACTTACTTAAATAAAGTACGCGCGAATAAAGTAATATATAGGTTATATACGTAACTAAAAGCGATAGAGAATTAAAAACGAACGTATCGGATTAGCTTTAGATATGCCTCTATAGAAGAAAAGAGGAGAGGGAGAGAGCTACTACGAAAGAGTAGGAGATTTTTCTCTTATAGTATAGGAGCTTAAGTATAAGAAGGAGCGTTACCGGGTATTAACCTAGTAAAGCTACGAGAGGGTTCGCGTACGATAATAATAATATAAAGCGAAGTAATAAGAGCCCTCGCGAGCGTATAATAAATACGATAGAAATACTTAATTAAGAGCTACGATATATCTCTTTTATTAGGATATTAAAAAGAATTAATATAATAATTAATTAAGAGGATATTTTAAGCTATTAGGAGTATTATATAAAGGCGTAAGTAATTAAAGCGACGAATATATTACCCCGGAGACCTAGTAAGGCGAGTAAGGCTCGAGCTAACCTAGGACTTTAATTAAAAGGATAGCTAAGCTAACTACCGCGAGCCTTTCGGCTAAGTTATTATTATTATTTAGCTAAGCTCGCTATCGCGAGCCTAGCTAGGGGGTATGTTATATAAAGAGCTACTTATATATAGCTCCTTATTCCTTCTCGAGTTACTCGCTTACCTAATATAGCTCTTAGCTCGCTTATATAACATAACTCGTAGCTCCTTATCGTTTATATATAGGTAGCTCGTATCTCCTTTATTAATCTCCTTCCTTCTTAAATAGTAAGTTAATTTACCTTCTTCTTCCTACCTTCCGTTACTCTTAAGAAGTAACCTTAGTACCTACGTAGCTCTCCCGATCTACGTATTAAAAGAGTATACCGGAGAACTAAATAGTACCAAGAGCGTAGTATAATCTTAAGAAGAGAAAGGAAGCGTACTAGAAAATAATAATAATCTAGGAAATAAAGATAGTAACCTACTGAACAGATAACGTATTCCGGGAAACGGACGGAGTACCTAAGAATATAGAGTAACCCCTGAATAAGCGGAAACGAAAGAGGTTTTAAAGAAGGGTAGGTTTCGAGAAAAGAATATACTGGGAAGCTAGATATTACAAGCATGCTAGGGACCCCTCAAAGCGAGGCCCTAGGAGTTTTAGTTTATTTAAAGGATGTAACGTAGCTGGTAAGAGCAACGTATGGCTTACTAGGTTACGCGTATAAGGAGTAATGGAATGCGAAAGAAAAGGTATATATTAATTAACTAAGAAGAAGAAAATATAATAAACAATATAGAGCAATTTATAAGTATATATAGAAGTGCTTAACCGACTTAAATAAGCTAGGTAGTTATTATTAGAGGCGAGTACCTACGTAATATACCCCTTAGTTAGGCTTACGAAAGTAAGGCTAATTATAATCCTTTACTCACAATAGTAGCCTAAGGGATTATTTCTTAGTCTCACTATACCTTCTAAAGGTTAATCGATTACTAGGTACCTTATTTCGGGTTTCTTTAAGTTCCTTTATCCGTATATACTTAGGTTATTGTTAGTAGTATCTTTCTTTAGTTATATATTTTTCACACCCCTTACTTAGTAATTTATATTCTAAAATACGTCGAAGCACTCTGTGCTTCTCTAGGTTTTCGTACCGAAAACCTAGGACCTCTCGGAAGGCTAGGGAAAAAGGGGTAAGTAAGAATCGACGCTTGATTTAACTGCGAAAAGGGATTGATTAGCAATCGACTCTTAATTAAACAGGGAGAAACTAACCTAGATTGAACAGGGAGAAACTAACCTGGATTGATCTATAGGTATATGAATAGGATTAAAATAGGTAGAAAATAAAAACAGATAGTATAGTAATACGGTAGATCTAGGCTACGTAGCCTTTCGGATACGTATTTATATGGGTCGCGCATTTATATTTTCATCAGTTAGACTTAGACATATAGGCATCACGGCCTTACAGTTATTTACTCGTTTCTTACTATGCCTTTCTAGCTATCCTCGTTACCCTTTTCTACTCTCCTTTCCTAGCTACCGTTTTAGCTAGCCGATTAACCGATTATAGCTATTTATAGCTATAATCTTAGTTAATCGGTACTAGGCTAGTTATTAGTAGTTAAGTAGTTCTTATTTCGTACCTCCGTTAGCGTGCCTACGCTACTCCTATTCAATGGCGACCACCTAGTAACTCGTCTTTACCTTAGTCTTAGGAGCGACCTTTTAATTGACCGTTTTATAGTTCATAGGTTTAGGATACGACGATTAGGAGATTCCCTAATTTTCAACTAATTAGGAGCTATTTTCGTAACTCCAGAGCCGTTTTCGTAGCTTTTGGTCTGAATTTTTAGGATTAGGTTATAGCCTTAGGTAGTAGGATCAATAGGGAGAGCAGACAACCATGGCGACCATTAACAACCACGCTCTCCCAACAGCTTTTAATTAGCTTACCTAAAAGCTCGTTCGCCGATTAGTGGATCTATCCTATCCTCGTTTCTTAATTGTCTCTTTTAAAGTAGCTATACCCGTTTTCGTTTAGTTTTACCTCCGTCGTTTTTTAAGTACCTAGATAGACGTTTTCTTAGTTGACCTAACTCCGTCACCGTTACCACCCCTTTTTATACCCTCGTACGCGCTTAAAGGCATCCGTTCTTTACCGATTAGTCTATTTTAACCGCAAGAGGCTTACCATCTTAATTGCCCTTATTTATCCTAGCTAGTTACGGTACCTAGGAAGGTTTCTCCTCTCTAACTGATAGGTACTACGATGCCCTTAATTGCCATAAGAAGATACCGATATACCTTATACCTACGAACCTAATCGATGACCTACCGATTAGCGTACGAAGACCTATAAACGATACTAATACGAACGAATTAAATAGATATTAAATAAGATAGCCCAGAAAATCAGAAAAAATTATAGTTAGAAATACTTATAATAATTCCTAGAGACCCCTCTTATCGCCCTTACCGATATATGATTAGTAAGAAGAGCTAGAGCCCCTAGAACCACGTATAAGGGAGGGATCGAGGGTCAAGGAAAGTCTGGTAAATGTTACCGGACGAACAACAGCTAGAAACGAGTTATAGTCGGGCTACGAATAGGATATAACAATTAGTTTATAAGATTATGTCACGTAGAGGTTGCTCCTCTTCGTTGCTTACCTCAGCAACAGGAGCTCCTATATATTCGCTCCCGTTGCCTTCCACTCCTTTAGCTCGTTCTTAGATAGATCTAAGACCTTTTCACCTTCTCTTTGCTCCTCCTCCCGTTGCTCGTGAGATAGCTCTCCGCGCGCGCTCTCGCGTACGTAGCTCCTTCATATAGCTACGTGATCGCTTAGGAATTAGTTAAAAAGGATCGGCAAAAGATAGCCATGGACGAAAAGGATAGAGATTACGTTACATCGTATAGGGATTGTTTCTTTCGTTTCTTACGGGAGCTACGCTTGTTTTACCTACCCGTTATAGTTCCTATTTCCTAACGAATCCCTATTGTTTCTTAGCAGCCTTAATAAAATTAGCTCACTCCTAATTAATCAGTGTTAATTAGGAATAGGTTAATTAGGTTAGTTTATAGTTACAGCTCCGCTAGCTTAGTCATTCTTGTTATTAGATCTTTTCTATTATTTCCTATTAATCGTTAATTAAACTAGCTTAGCTCCTAGTTAGTAGCGATTAAACAGGTTCAGTATCAATTAGGTTTAGGATAAGGCATAGTCAGGCACGGTTATAGTTAGCTACCTACCCCACCACCCACTTATTGCTATTGCAATTATTCTTAGTTAATAACCTGTTCCTTAACTTATCCTATTAGCCTTTAATTAAACTAGCTAGCTTTTAGTTAATCAAGGTCAATCGGGATTAGGTTAATTAAGCTTAATAGGAATGAGAGCTACCGTACCTATTGTTATTAGAAGTTTAATTACTCCTTACAAATTAATTAAACTAGGGAGGCTATAGTAGTACGGTAGATCCAGGCCACGTAGCCTTTCGGATACGTATTTATATGAGTCGCGTACTTATATTTTCATTAGTTAGACTTAGACGTATAGGTATTACGGCCTTATAGCTATTTGCTCGTTTCTTGCCATGCCTTTCTAGCCATCCTCCTTACCCTTTTCTACTCTCCTTTCCTAGCTACCGTTTCAGCTAACCGATCAACCGATTACAGCTGTTTACAGCTGTGATCTAGGTCTCATCGGCACTGGGCCAGTTGTTAGCAATTGGGTAGCCGTTTCGTGCCTCCGTCAGCGTGCCCACGCTGCTCCTGTTCACTATATATATAATATAGTAATAATCGCTTTAGTATTAATATTAGGATTTAATTTCCGTAGTTGCCGTCGCACGTACTCGCGTTACTTAGGTTAACCGATTTTATTATTTCTTTCATAGGGGCGGTTAAGCGTAAATATATTTATGTAGTTTTGCTTTCAGACTGATCTTTTTTTTTCTTTTTTCCTTTCCTCCTTAGGTTATTTATTATAGGTATATACTTCTATTTATAATTAATCGATTCTATTATATATGCAATCGTAAGTAATTTATTTAATGGTACTTTGTTAATTATTATTATAAAGTAAGTTTACTTTATTTATAGTTAGCGTAGAGCGTAACTCGTGTATTATACGAATTATAATATACTTTAATTAAGTAATCGTAAAATAGAGGTTAACCTATCACGGTAAAGCTTAGTATCTATAAGTAGTATATTATTTTTAATATTTGTTACGTAGCTAGTGAGAGATACGTGTGGGTTGATAGGTTGTGCGTAAAGGGAGTAATGAAATGCGAGTAAGAAGGTATATATTAACTAACTAGAAAAGAAGGAAATCTACTAGAGAGTATGAAGTAATCTATAGGTATATATAGTAATACTTGATTAACTTAGGTAAGCTAAGTAGTTCCTACTAGGGGTATATACTTACGTAATATACCTCTTAGTTAAGCTTACGATAGTAAGGTTAATTATAGTCCTTTACTCGCGATAGTAGCCTAAGGGGGTTGCTCCTTAGTCTCGCTATACCTTATTAAGGTTAATCGATTAGTAAGTGCCTTATTTCGGGCTCCCTTATGTTCCCTTATTCGTATATGCTCCGGTTTATTACTAATAGTATTTTCTCTTAAGTTATATACTCTTCGTACCGCCTACTTAGTATTCCATAGTTTATTATAAATAAAAATAATTACTCGCGTAATTACTCGTATAGTTACTCGCTTTTAATTAAGCAATAGTTAATTATATATATAATATAGTAATAATCGCTCTAGTATTAATACTAGGATTTAATTTCCTTTATTACTATTAGGCGCGTTCGCGTACGTTATCCTTATTAACCGATTCTGCCGTTTCTCTTATAAAGGCGATTAAACGTATATATATCTAGGATTTCTTACTCTCTAATTAAGCGTACCTCTTTCTCTCTTCCTTTCTTCCCTAGGTTATTTATCGTAGGTATATATCCCTAACTATAATTAAATAATTCTATTAATTACGTGATCGTAAGCTAATATAATTAATAAAGCTTCGTTAATTATTATGTCACGTAGAGAGCCACCTATACATGGCTCTCTACTCCTTCTCTAGTTACTTACTTACCTAATATAGCTCCTAGCTCGCTTATATAATATAGCTCGTAGCTCCCTATCGTCTATATATAGGTAGCTCGTATCTCCTTTATTCATCTCCTTCCTTCTTAGATAATTAGTTAATTTACTCTCTTCTTCCTATCTTCCGTTACTCTTAAGAAGTAACCTTAGTACCTACGTAGCTCTCCCGATTTACGTAATAGTTATAAGCCCGGTAACCCTTCTAAGGAGCTAAGTTAACTAAGGTCTTACTATATAAGCTTTCGAGTAATCTTATTATTTATTTCTATCTCTTTAATCTTTCGATTAATCGTTTTCTCTTAAATATCGCTTTCGTTTATAACGCTTTCGTCTTTTTTTCGAGTAATATATTTATAATAACTATTAGTACTAGCGGAAACCTCTCTATTAAAAAGCTACCTATTAATATTAACTTACGTAACTTCGACGAATATTTACGATAGTTTATTACTTTCTAGAACTACGCCGAGTAATTCGATATCTAGAAGGATATTAATCTTAATATAAACGATTATAAGCTAAGCTTATCGATACTTTTATCGTTCGAAGAGTTTATCGCTTAGGAAAAGGAACGAGCGAGGAAGTAATACCTCTAAGCTTTTTATAAGTAGGTTAAGAAAGATCCTAAGACTCGTAGAAAGGAGCTAAAAGCTTTAACCGAAAACCCGTACTACTTCTTTATCGAAGAATATAAATAATTATTCGAATAAAGTCGCTCTTAAGAATCTTTAGCTATTATCGCTAGTAAAAGTTACCGAGCTTTTTACTATTAAATTATATCCTCGGTTTTTACTAATTACTTCGAATTCGTCGGTATATAACTTAAAGTTTAAGGACTTAAGCCGAACTTTTAAAATATTATAAGATTATTCTGCGATTATTTCGCTTTTATCTTTATTATTACGTAAACATTTGTTCGTTAAGAGTACCGCGAGGTCCTATAAAAGGTAAAGGCGGGTATCCTTTACGGCGAGTAATTCTTTACCGCTTAAAATAACGCTTACTACCGAGCTCTCGCTTACGATATTAACGAGATCCGAGGTATACTCGGAACGAAGGACTTCTTCGAAGTTATTAAAACTAAAATCGCTTTAAACTAAGCTACTCGCGCGATTATTAAACTAATTACGGCGGATTAACTTAAACGATAGCTACTTTTTTTTATAAAGTTAAGTAAAATATTTAAAGCTTTTATTTCCGAGGATAAGAAGATAAGTAAATCGGGCCTTTATATCTTAGTTACGTATTAAAAAGTTACTTTAAAATAAAGAACCGGAGGAATTAGCGTTAATAGCTCGAATAACTTTAATAGCTCGACCGATAAGGCTAAAGCTAATAAATATCTATATAATAAATAATACCGTTAGGTTCCGGAGGTATACGTTAACCTTTAATTCGCTATTATTAGTAAAACGCTACGATAAATCTCGTATATATCCGACGACGTAAAACTAATTATTAAATAACGTTATAACTTAAGCGACTTTACTTTATTCCGAGCTCTTATTAAGAGCGACGGATAAAGGGTTATCGTTTTTAATTAAGATAGCTTCTCCGGAATTAACCTACCTCGGAATAAGCGTAATAAGAATAGTAAGTAATTCGGTAATATTAACGTAACGGTAATCGACCTACGTATTATCTATATAACCTCTAGCGTAGGGGTATTTTTTATTATAGATCTAATACGATACCTCCTTTCCGAAAGTACTATCTTCGATAATTACGGAGCTATCTACCTTATTAATAACCGGGATCTATTAATTAAAGGCTTCTTTACTCCCGGTAAAGACGGGTAGATTATCGAAGCTAATATTACGAGCTTTTCCATTATTAGTATTAATATTCGCGTTATTAAGAACTACCTTTAGGATAAGTCGGGTAAGCTTACGATCGACCTTACGCTTAAAGACGTTATTCTCGTTAAAGATTTCTATATTAACATTATTTCCGAAGTAAAGCTTCTTATTATTAATATCTAATATTATAATCTTAATTATTCCCTTCGTAAGGAATTAATTAAGAACGGGTTTATTATAAGAAAACTCGAACGTCGTTATAACCTAATGTTCTTTAAATTTAAATAGTTTTCCGTTTATTCGTAAGTTCTTTTCGTAATACCGCTAAGTACGCTTATAATAATATTATATAACGTAGTATCGCTCGTTATTATTCCGACTACTAAGGGAAAAGAAACCCGATAAAGAAAATCGAAAGATTAAATAAAACCGAAAAAAGGTTCCGAATAACTTTAGTACCTTAGAGCTAGGTACCTTAGCCCGGAAGCGCTTAGAGTACTCGTAAAGTATGCTTAGAATATCGAGATTAATAGTATACCTACGCTTAAGTACGAGTATTATAGGCTTACGATAAATAAGAAAGTAATCTCCCGCCGATTATTATTATATCGCTCGTTACGTTCTTTTTAACGTATATATTAAGATTTATTTAACTTTCCGGAAGGATACGATAGCTTTAAATAAATACTCGTTATTAGAGATAAATATAGCGGAATACTTTAAGTAAAGACCCTTAAGAGTAAATAAGGTTACTTAGTTACGAAGATTATTCGATTCTTTAAAAGATAAGTACGACGATAGTTCCGCCTCTTAATCTATAAGTTCCGATATAATAACAAACGAATAATAATCGCAATTAAAGGCCTAACCGGATATAAAATCTAGGCTTAAAAAGAAGGTATTAATCTCGAGTTACTACCGGTAAATACTAAAGAATTAATTAGTAGGAATAAGAGAACTAGATAGTTTATTATCGTTAAATCGATTAAGATAAGGATAAGAATAAGGCTTTTAGAAAAGCTATAACTTAAGTACGTAAAGGCTACGGTATATCTAATAAATATAAGCCCGAGCTATATATACGATCTTCGCTCGCCTTATAAATTACTTAATACCTAGTTTACCGTTTACTTTAGATAGTATATACCTACGCTTATAAGGGAGTTAACGATCGACCTAAAGCTAGATTAATACGGAATTTATACGTACGGGTATCGCGCGTATCCTTTATTAGGAAAACGCGTTCAAGATCTCGATAGAAGAAGGTTTAAAGTTAAACCGAGAGCTTACGTCGGTTATTTAGTTAGATATTATATATTTAACTTATACCGTATATAGGTTCTTAGATTAAGAAGAGTAATGCTAATTAAAGACGTCGTTTTCGATAAAGAAACGTTTTACGATAAATCCGAAGAACTATAAATTAAAGAGCTCGCTGTTACGGTTTTAAGAGCTATTCGCTAGGTAAAAGCCGTATGTTAATGAACTAAAGCTAGACGAGGAGAAAAAGGAAGAAAGTATACCCTATAGGCCGTACTTACGATAGCTAGCCTTATCCGCCGTAGGTATTAATTACGTACTAAGTCCTAGTATTAGCTAAGGCCTTATTATAAGTATAACTTATTATATAAGGTCCCCTTCCGGAAAAAAAAAAAAAAGGTACGCCTTACCGCCCTTTTTCTTCGGCGTTTAGCTTTAATAACCTAACCTATTTTTCTCCGCGCGCCTTAAGATACGTACCGTATCCTTAGGTACTACCTTCGTTTCCCGGGATACGCTACTCGCTTCCCGGGTTATTAATTCCGCCGCTTAAGGTACTGGTATATCCCTAGGCCTTTTTTTCCGTTCCGTTCGTTTCCCGAGGTATTAATACCTCCCGGGTATGGCTTCCTTCCTCCCCGGCGGTTATATTATACCCCGGGGTCTCCTTTTCCGCCGTTTCCTTCCCGGGGCCTTTCGTTTCCCGGGGTATTATACCGGGCGCTTCTAGCCTTCCGGCGCTCTTCCCCCAGGTTCTATTCTTCCCCGGGATCTCCTCCTTTTTCTCCGTAAGTCTCCCGGGTTTCTTCGCCTCCCGGGTACGCTCTCCCGGTAACTACTCCTCCCGAAAGCCTCCTTTCCTTATCCTCCTTTTCTTAGGGTATTACCGGCGTTCCGGGTATTATCTAGCCCCTCGGTATATTATTCCTCTAAGGCCGCCGTTTCCGTTTCCCGGGTTACGTTATCCGCTCCCCGGGTTATTATTTTCGTTTCCCGGGATATTATTATTTCCCGGGGTTAGTTTCGATTTTCTTATTAAACCGTAAAGCTTTAAAACCTTACGTACGAAGTCGTTATTTACGCTTATTAAATCTAGCCTAGCTTCCGTAGCTACGGGATCGTCGGTCCGTTTACCGCCGTTTAAAAACCTTCGTTTATCTTCCGCTAAAGGACGTATTAAAATACGCCGTCCGATTCGTTTAAAGACTATCGTTTATCTTCCGTTAGCGGAGCTAAAGGTTCCGCTTAAGAGCGTATTAAGGCGCGCTCTTTCGTTTACTATCGTTTAAAGGCTAAAGGCCTATCCTTCCGTTTAAAGGCTAGGAGCTTATCTTCCGGTAGCGGATCCCGTCGGATCCGCTAAAGGACGTATTAAAATACGCTATCCGATTCGTTTAAAGACTATCGTTTATCGTCCGCTAGCGGAGTCTAAAAGGCTCCGCCTAAAGGCGCGCTTCCGCGCGCCTTCTCGTTTATTAATAGCGCCGCTAGCGCCCTTATCGAAGTATTATTATTTTAGCCGAAACCTTATCGTATTTTCTATTATTTTAACGCCGTTCCTTCCTTATATTACGCCTCGGGCGTTCTTAATTCGTTAACGAGCGCTATACTCTAGCGCTTTACTATCTTTCTCCGGAAAAAAATTTTCCGCCGTTTTTAGCCGTAAATTTTATCGATTTCGTCGTTCTTTTATCTCGAAATTACCGTTTAAACTACGTTTTCTCGGGGTTATCGGTCGTTTCCTTTTCGGGTTATCTTATATCGGTCCTCGTCCGTAAGCTATTACCGGCGCGTATATCTAAAAGCTAATACCGCCTTTCCGACTACTAACTTAGCCGGCGTAAACGCTAGTACCGCCTTTCCTATTATTAATCCCGCGTACTAAGATACTAATCTATTAAATCGTTACTTCTCGTCGGTCTTCTTCGTAAGGACTACCGGTACGTATATCTAAAACTAATACCGCCTTTCCGATTATTAACTTTACTAGCTACCGCTTCCTTTAGTACTATATCGCCGTTCCTATTACTAATTCCGCTCGCTAAGATACTAATCCGTAAAACGATAAAAGAAGGTTAGTCTAGCTTTTTATTACGGTTTTAAGAGCTATTCGCTAGGTAAAAGCCGTATGTTAATAAACTAAAGCTAAACGAGGAGAAAAAGGAAGAAAGTATGCCCTATAAGCCGTACTTACGACAGCTAGCCTTATCCGCCGTAGGTATTAATTACGTACTAAGCCCTGGCACTAGCCAGGGCCCTACTATAGGCATAGCCCATTATACTCGCTTAAGAAAAGCTAAACTAGATCGACCTTACGGGTAAAGTTACGAATAATATAACGGAAGTTATTATCGAAGCTTTAAATATCTAGGATTCGTAGGCTTTCTTTATTATAGAATCTATTAGCGAGTTACCTTAACTTAAGAGTAACGAGCTTATTTCGAGCGATAGTTTAGATATAACTTAGTTTATTAACCCGAATTCGGGGGTAGGTAAACCTAAACCGGAGAAAGCTTCGGAAGAAGGTAAATCCGTTACTTTAATCCAGAAGAAAGTTAGATTTATAAACGATTAACCTTTAAACGATTAACCGTAAACGCCTTTAGACTCTTCGATTTAATCTATAAAAGAATCCCCGGAATTATTCGATTATGAAAAAGAGATATAAGAATAACTTAAGACGGAATCCTAAGCTTTCGAGCTAATAAAGTAAGGGAGTAAGGAGAAATCGGATTAACCTAATAAGCTCCCGAATCTTAGGCTAATACTAGAGTTTCCTTCGGGACCGTTTAAAGGCTAGAGAGCTCCTACGGAAAGTCCTTCGCGATTAAAGCGAGGCATCGTAACGAAGAATCGCGTAAAAGCTAATACCGATCGGATAATATATTATCTTAACGGAACGACGACTAATAAAGAGCTTAATATCCCTCGGAATCGAAGGCTATTCGCTTAATTCGAGCTTAGCGAGCTATTAAGTTTATTCTTATTATCTAAAAAAGAGCGGAGGAAATATAACCGTAAAGTATATCCTCTAGTTACGCGTTATAGCCGGAGGAAGCGAGGAAAAGGTCCCGAAGGAAAGGAATTAAATAAAAGATAGGCTAATACCGGCGCCTTTATATCGGATATAGCTTTAAATAAGTTAATCGACCTAACGAGCGACCGTAATTAATTCGAATTCGCTTCTATATTCTTATTTAATTAGCTCGACGGAACGTAAAACGATTAATCTTTTATTACGTTATATTTAATTATTTTAGCTACCTTTATATAAACATAAACCGAGCGATTGAACGTAACGCCCGGTAAGATAATAATCTATCGCGATAAATTAATTAAGCTCCTAAAAACGTAAAAAGAGCTTAATAACTACCCCTTAGGGGATCGTTTTAAGGAAAACGCTAGGTTATAAATAAATGCCTTCCTAAGCGTTAGGATTTAAAAAGTTATTAATCGCGATTAAGCTTAGATTAAATTAATACCGTTAAAGTAAGTTTTCGATTATAAATTCGATAAAGATAACTATCTCGATAAATATAAATCGCGTTTAGTTATATAAGGAGATTTCCTTCCGAAGAGATTACTCGAATTAACGTATATAATAACGCTCGTAGTAAAATCTTTCCGAATAATAATAATAATCGCGGCTTATTTTAATCTTAAAGTAGATTAATTCGATATTAAGAACGCTTTTCTTAACGTAGCTCGACCGGAAGATGACTTAATATTAATTAAACTATTAAACGGATTTAAATAAGAAGGGAAGTACGCGCTTGCTATAAAAGTAGTATACGGATTCCGAGACTTACCCCTATTCTAGTTTAAGGAACTCGAAAGTACCCTTATCCGTTTAAAACTTTAAAGCTCTCCGGAAGAGCTATATATATTATATATATTAATAAGGAAAGTATTCGTACTAATATACGTCGACGATCTACTACTTATATATAATAAGAGTAATAATTCTATGGCTTTAAAGGTAACTTAAGGGTTAAAAACTACTTATATAATAAAAGAACTAAGGCTAGTAAGCTAGTATTTAGGAATTCGGGTAATACGTAATCGCGAAAACCGAACGATAACCTTAATATACGACGCTTACGTCGAAAAGATTATAGGTCGCGTTAACTTAGTAGATAATAACTAGTTCCTTATAATACTACTACCGATTATCGAGCTTATGAAATTTATAGGCGTTACGTCGAAGTAATAAATTAAGGAATATTAAGAAAAAGTAAAGTCGTTACTTTATAGCGTAATTATAATCCGCCCGGACGTAGCTTTTCTTACGTTATAGCTCTCCTACTTCCTTACTAACCCGGGACCTTAGTATATAAAAGTAATTAACTAAGTAATTAAATACCTTTATATTACGCGCTACCTTAGCATTAGGTATAAGGATAAGAATAATAATATATAAACGTTATTAATCGCTAGCGACGCTTCTTTCGTAAACGATTTAAAAACTAGAAAATCGTTATAAGGCTATATTTTATCGTTCTTTAGAGGCCCGATAGTATAGAAGGTAGCTCGCTAAATTATAATCTCGACGTCGATAACCGAAGCTAAGCTCCTAGGACTCGAGTATATAACTAAGGAAACGATAGCTCTTAAGCGCTTCTTTAGGGATATTACCTTAGATTTAAGAAAGCTATAAATCGTTTATAACGATAACTAATAAACCATTAGATTAATCGTAGAAAATAAGGAAAGAGTTAATATAAGGTTCCGCTATATAGACATATAATATTTATAGCTCCGATAAAAGCGATAAAAGGGCTCCTTCGAAGTACTTTATTTACCTATAGGGTAAATACCGGCGCATGGATTAACTAAAGCTTTTCTTCGCTAATTATTTAAGTACTTTAAATCGTTACTTAACTTTTAAGATATAAGAGGAGAAATAACGATATTAAAGCTCTTGGATAATACGAAAGTAACGTAGGATTTTAATTTAACTATAAGAAGAATTAATTTAGAATAATATACTTTACTCGAAAGCGACGTAAGGGTATTAATCTAAAAAGAATCTACGCGTAATAAGACTTCTTTCCTTAACGAAAAAGCTAACTTATATAATAAAGCTAGTATAATACTCTTAAAACTTCCGAAAACCTAACGACCTTAAAACTACCGGCTCTAATACCCTTTTTAAGGTTATATCTATTCTTTAAATTACTTAACCTAACCGGAGCTAGGATATTATTAATTCTATTATTATTAAACCATATATAATTATTTAAAGCTTAATCCGGTAATATCCGGGTTAATAATAACGGGAATAAAGCTCTAAGCCGAAGTAGCTCCTCGTTTAATATTAACTTATATATTCTAACGGAAACGAATAAACCGGCGAGGAATACGGATAGCTTATTATCGGTTACCTCTACTACGGGCGCGATTATTACGAGTACGGGAGCTACGAAGGAAACGGGTCAGAATCGAAACTTATCTACGTCTAATAAGAGAGCTATCGTCCTAAGTAATAGTATCCGTAGTCGCTTATCCGCGTAAAGACTCGGTAGTAAGTAGTAATATAAATTAACGTTATTACTCGGGATAATACTAACGAAGTAGCTCCTTTATTTCCTCGCGGAAAGCGGTAGTTTAAAGTAATATAATTAAAAAAGCGATCTACGATAAAGGAAGCTCGGAATTTACTACCTTAAAATTAAGGTCGGTTATTTAAGTAGCGATAAGCCGCTAAATAAAACGTATAACGCGAAGGTAATTATAATTAATTAACTTACGACGAAAGCTTATATAACTTTAAGGGATATTTATAAAGCTACGTAAAAGTAATTACGCGAATAACGTAAGTAACGATTAATAAAAGCTAAAGATTAAAAATACTTTTCCGTCGAGCGATATTAAGTAACGCTATTAATATATCGATAATAAAGAATATCGTTACGCGGGCCGTATTCCTCGATAATAACGGGAAATAACGAGGCTATATTATTATTAGCTCGGGTAGCTCGATAAATTCCTTTAAACGTAAGCGATAGTTCGATAGCTTCTTAGGAATTAAATCGTATTAGAAGCTCTCGAAGAACGCGAGTAATAAGGATAAAGCTCGGCTCGGTTAATTAACGGGTAATAATAAGAATGACGATAAGAACCGGCTCGAATTTAAAAGCGTTACCTTTATTAAAAGCTTACTCTCTAAGCGCGAATATAAAGAATAAAACCGAGCTAGGAATAAGAATAGAAACGGCGGTAACGCTAACGCGATAACGCTTCCTTAAATTCGGTATAATATCGTTAACGATAAACGAACGACTACTAGGCTATCCGTAACTTAAAAGAATAAAGGAGCCGCCGGCTTTCGTTAAGCGAATAAGCGTCGGCGTAATAGCGGTAATAATAGTAAGGAAATTATTCTCCTCGCCCCGAGTTTCCGTAAGAATACTTAATATATATAATAACGGCTTTATAGATACTCGGTACTCGCCGATAGTTTCCTTAGGAGCTATTAATATAACGGCTATTTAAGCTTTCGAAATAAGAGCGATTATTAATTCTTATTCGGTTATAATAATAAACGCCTAACGAAATCTAAGGGTAGCTTAAATAACTACCTTTAGGTCGCTTTCGGAATCGCCTTTTATAAAGCTATCCGTAATTTCTACGTCCTAAGGTATAAACTCGGAAGTATTATTATTATTATTTAGCTTTATGGCCTCGTACTCGCGAATAACGCGACGGACCTCTTCTCGCTTTAGATATTTACGTACTTATTCCCGTTTAATATAACGGGCTCGTTACTTACGAGCCTTACGTCTAGAGCTATTTTTCTTACGAACCCGCTTACGAGTTACGGCCTTAGGCTCTAAGATAACGAGAAAGGTTCTAGGGAACGATAAAACGCGTCGGGCTATACGGCGCTCGAGAAAGCGAAGCTTCGTAATATTTTATATTATAATTAAACCTCGGTCGGAAATCTAAAATAAATAAATAATTAAAGGCTTATAGCTTATAAATAATTATAATACGAAAGCTAATTTATATATCGGTAGATAAATTACTTTCCCTTATCGCGAAATATAAAGAGATTATTAATACCGGCGTTAAAAAAAGAGCTACCTATAATAACTACCGAGATATATATATTAACCGCGATATTACGGGTAAAGCTATTAAAGTAAGTGTTACGGTTTTAAGAGCTATTCGCTAGGTAAAAGCCGTATGTTAATGAACTAAAGCTAGACGAGAAGAAAAAGGAGAAAAAGGTACGCCGTATAGGCCGTACTTATAATAGCTAGCCTTATCCTCCGTAAGTACTAAGGGCCTAATTACGTATTATGCCTTAGTACTAGCTAGGGCCTTATTATAAGTATGACTTATTATATAAGGTCCCCTTCCGGGGAAAAAAGGTACGCCCTGCCGTCCTTTTCTTCGGCGTTTAGCCTTAGTAACCTAGCCCTTTTTTTTCCCGCGCTTTAGGATACGTACCGTATCCTTAAGTACTACCTTCGTTTCCCGGGGTACGTTATTCGTTCCACGGGTTATTAACTCCGCCGCTTAAGGTATTAATATATCCCTAGGCCTCTTTCCGATTATCCCCCGGGGTATTAATACCCCTTAGGTATGGCCTCCTTTCTCTCTTCCCCGGCGGTTATACTATACCCCGGGGTCTCCTTTTCTTCCGTCGTAGGTCTCCCCGGTTTCTTCGCTTACCGGGTACGCTTTCCTGGTAATTATTTCTCCCGAGAATTCCTTTTCCTTTCTTCCTCTTCCTAGGATACTACCGGCGCTTTAGGTATTATCTAGCTCCCCCGGTATATTATTTCCCTAAGGCCGCCGTTTCCGTTTCCGTTTACCCGGAGGTTTTTCGCGTTTCCGGGTACTTCGTTTATTTCCTAGGTTACGTTATTCATTTCCCGGGTTACTATTTTCGTTTCCCGGGGTATTTTTATTTCCCGGGGTTAGTTCCGATTTTCTTATTAAATTATAAAGCTTTAAAGCCCCGCGTACGAAGTCGCTATCGACGCTTATTAGGTTTAGCCTAGCTTTCGTAGCTACGGAATCGTCGGTCCGTTTACCGCCGTTTAAAGACCTTCGTTTATCTTCCGCTAGCGGAACGCGGGCTCCGCTTAAGGACGTACTAAGGTACGTCCTTCTTTCTATTATCTTTAAGAGGCTTACGGCCTCTCTTGCTGTTTAAAGGCTAGGGGCCTATCCTTCCGTATTATTAGCGGAGCCGGGAGGCTCCGCCGGAGGACGTACTAAGGTACGCCGTCCCTATTCGTTTAAAGACTATCGTTTATCTTCCGTTAGCGGATTCCGTCGGATCCGCTAAAGGACGTATTCGAATACGCCGTTCGATTCGTTTAAAAACTATCGTTTATCGTATACCGCTAGCGGAGTTTAAAGGGCTCCGCCTAAAGACGCGCGAAGGCGCGTCCTTTTATTTACTGCTAGCGCCTTTAGCGCCTTTATTGAAGTGCTATTATTTTAACGCCGAAACCTTATCGTATTTTTCGTTATTTTAACGCCGTTTCTTCTTTATGTTACGCCTTAGGCGTTCTTAATTCGTCGATAAGCGCTATGCTCTAGCGCTTTACTATCTTTCTCCGGAAAAAAATTTTCCGCCGTTTTTAGTCGTATTTTTCGTCGTTTTTATCTCGAAATTACCGTTTAAATTACGTTTTCTCGGGACTATCCGTCGTTTTCTTTTCGGGTTATCTTATATCGGTCCTCGTTCGTAGGCTACTACCGGCGCGTATATCCAAAAGCTAATACCGATTTTTTAACTACTAACTTAGCCGGCGTAAGTATTAATATCGCCTTTCCTATTATTAATTCCGTTTGTTAAAATATGCTAATCTAAATCGTTACCTTTCGTCGGTCTTCTTCGTAAGGATTACCGGCGCGTATACCTAAAGGCTAATACCGCCTTTCCGATTATTAACTTTACTAGCTACCGCTTCCTTTAGTACTATATCGCCGTTCTTATTACTAATTCCGCTCGTTAAAATGTTAATCCGTAAAACGATAAAAGAAGGTTAGTTTAGCTTTTTATTATAGTTTTAAGAGTTATTCGCTAGGTAAAAGCCGTAGGTTAATAAATTAAAGCTAGACGAGGAGAAAAAGCAGAAAAAGGTACGCCGTATAGGCCGCACCTATAATAGCTGGCCTTATCCTCCGTTAGTACTAAGGGCCTAATTACGTACTATGCCCTAGCACTAGCCAGGGCCCTATTATAGGCATAGCCCATTATAGTAAGCGATAGTTATATCTAGGAACGTATCGCGTCGTTTCTCGGCGGCGCTAGGAATAATAACCAAAGTAATTTTAATAGCCGCGGGAGTATTTAGGATAACGGTAGCTCCTTTTACTATAATAAATTAAATAATTAGTTCTACGTATTCGGCCGGAGCTTAGTCGGATATAACGGGGTCGAGAGCTCGTTCCTCGACGAATATCTAGGAGTAATTACGGAATTAACTTATATTATCGCTTAATATCTTAACCCTGCTATCGATACTAATACGGATCTCGTAAGAACTAAAACGGTTAGATATTTTATCGAGTTATTAACTTTTAATTACTTATATCCGTATTAATATTACTAAAGCGTAAGCTTATCTTACGCCTCGCGCTTATTATATTAATATATAGCTTACGTTAATATATTATTATAAGTTCGCTACGATAGCGAGCGATAGTAAGGAAGTACCGTAATTAAAAGAAAACTTACTTAAATAAAGTACGCGCGAAGAAAGTAATATATAAGTTATATTTATAATCGAAAGTAATAGGGAATTAAAAACGAACGTATCGGATTAGCTTTAGATATACCTCTATAGAAGAAAAGAGGAAAGGAAAAGAGCTACTACGAGAGAGTAGGAGAATTTTCTCTTATAGTATAGAAGCTCGAATATAGGAAGAAGCGTTATCGGGTATTAACCTAGTAAATCTACGAGAGGGTTTACGTACGATAATAATAATATAAAGTAACGTAATAAGAGCCCTTACGAACGTATAATAAATACGGTAGATATACTTAATTAAAAGCTACGATATATCTCTTTTATCGAGATATTAAGATAAGCTAATATAATAACTAATTAAAAGGATACTTTAAGTTATTAGGAGTATTATATAAAGGCGTAAGTAACTAAAGCGACGAATATATTACCCCGGAGAGCTAGCGAGGCGAGTAAAGCTCGAACTAACCTAGGACTTCTATTATAAGGATAGCTAAGTTAATTATCGCGAGCCCTTCGGCTAAGCTATTATTATTATTTAGCTAAGCTCGCTATCGCGAGCTTAGCTAAGGGGTATATTACGTAAAGAGCTACCTATATATGGCTCTTTATTCCTTCTCTAGTTACTTACTTACCTAATATAGCTCCTAGCTCGCTTATATAACATAGCTCGTAGCTCCCTATCGTTTATATATAGATAGCTCGTATCTCCTTTATTTATCTCCTTTCTTCTTAAATAGTTAGTTAATTTACCTTCTTTTTCCTACCTTCCGTTACTCTTAAGAAGTAACTTTAGTACCTACGTAGCTCTCCCGATCTACATAATATATTATTATAAGGTAAGTTTACTTCCTTTATAGTTTACGTAAAACGTAACTCGCGTATTATACGAGTCGTAATATACTTTCATTAAACGATTATAAGGTAAAAGCTTAACTTATCGCGGTAAAGGTTATTATTTATAACTAATATATTACTTTTAATATTAAAATATCTTAAGATAATAAAATAACCGTTAGTTATTTTAAGTTAATAAATAAAAAGTTATTAAAGATAATTCGTTTATTATTTATTCGTTATTTACTAGTAGTAATATAATACCGTAATTAACGATCTTTTAATATATCCGATACTTAAAAGCTTCGTAAGATTATGCTAGCGCTTTAAGGTACCGTAGCCTCGCTAAAGTAAAGGATACTCGGCCTTTCCGCCGCGAGCTCCTAGCCTACTTTCCGTATACGTACGGAAGGTAACGCTAGAACTTTAGCCGGTAGCCCCGTTCGCCGCGGAGGAATACCCTTTACTCCCGGGTCCGGGGCCTTAGTTATCGCTTAGCTTCTTAAGAATTCCTTTATCGACGAAAGCGACGTCGATATAATTATACTTAACCCCTTAGTACGACGTACCTAGGCCTTCGTTACTTACGGCCCTTAAGGTACCGTATCCCGAGCTATAAAGGTCTTTATTAATAAATCCTTTAAAGAAGAATCCTCCGAAGAAGACTTCCCTTCCTTATACGAAGAAGTAATCGAAGAAAGCGATCGCTTAGTTATATTAATTATTTATAAGGTTTTCCCGTATAAAACCCGAGCCTAAATTCGCGTATATTAGGTTACGTCCTCTAATAATATCGGTATTATTCGCGTAGCTTAAGCGGCCGTTATTATTATTATTCCGATTCGTAATAATATCGTAAAACGAAAACGAGAATAGGAACGAAGCCGTAACGCTTTCTTAGCTTCCGGAATTATTACCGCTTCCGTTATTTCTTTTAGCCCGGTTATTCCGGCGGTTTCCTTTAATATTTCGGTACCGCCGGTTATTCCGGCTTTTAATATTATCGCTTTAGGAATTACTTCGGTTATTTATAATCGAAAGTACGGAATTCGTCGCGTAATCCTTTATATAAGTTATATACGTAATACGGCTTAAAATAAATCGACTAAAGAATACTTCGATTCTTTTTAAAGTACCGGCCGTTATTACCGCTACTCGTCCGATTACGCTTACGTACCTCTATAAGTATTCTTATCTTCGTACGTCGAGGTTTAAAACTAACTTTACGTAAGGCCGACGCTTTAATTCTACCGGTTATTTATTTTATCGTCGCTCGTATCGAATTCTTAATTAATATATAAGTTTTATTCCGCGTTATTTAATATTCGTTAACGTTACTTATAAGTCCTTAAGTTCGTTACGATAATAAAAGAATTCTTAGCCCTATATTAAGATAAGGAGAACGTATCCGCGGTTCCCGAAACCGCTAAGTTCCGACGAAGCGCGGCTAACTCCGGTTAATTTACCTAGCTAGACGTAAGTCCTTCGGTCGTTAGGCCTTCGATCGTACCCGTTATATCCGCCCCTAGCTCTATACCTACTAGCCCTTTTATTACTTTAAGAGGCGAGAGTAACGTTTCTGCCGGCCCTTCGACCGTAGTACCTAGCGTAGCCTCGTCTGCTACCGCTTCCGAGTAAGAGTTAAATATAGAGATAGAAGACGTTAGAAGAAAGGAAGAAGGAGAGGAAACTTCTAAGGACGAAGAATAATCTTCTAAGGAAATAATATCCGAGGTCGTTCGTAATTAATCGTATATCTTATTCGAATAATACCTATACGACGTATTATATCGATAAGCCGATCGCTTATACGAAGAGATCGTCGAATATTAAAACGAACCTATTAATACTTATATATTCCGTTAATTTAGTCTTACTTACGACTCTCGTAGCTAAATTTTTATCTTAAAGTAACCTTTATTTATTAAGATTTAAGAGTAATACGAATTCGGTATTTAATAATAAAAAAAGCTATCTTTATATAGTAGTAATACTTTATACCTATATATTAATTAATTAAGGAGAGAATTTACGTACCGGTAGTACTTACGGCGACTTTTTAAATATTATCGTAACTATTTCTCTACGAATATCCTATAGGTTAAATAATACTTTAAAGTACTTAAACGATTAACGTAATAAGGCTTTCGTAAGTCCGTTTATTAGTATTTAATTAATAAGGAAGTAAATTACTTCGAAGGTACCTTTTTAGTACTTCTAACGTAGCTATATATTCTATATATTTATATAACGTAGCTTAATATTAATCCTTTCTTTCTTTCTTATTATTAGTTTTATCGTTTACTAGTTATCGCTATATATCCTCTAAGGTTCTCCTAGCTTTAAGGTAATATCCCTAAAGAAACGTTTAAGAGCTATCGTTTCCTTAACTATATATTCTAAAGCGAATAATTTAGCTTTAATAATCGATATCGATATTATATCTTAGTAAGCGGCTTTCCATATAATCGGACCTTTAAATAAGGATATTACGTATCCTTAAAACGACTTTTTTAATTCGGAATCGTTTATAAACGAAGCGTTACTATTAATTAAGAGTACTTACGCGTTATTACTCTTACCCTTATACCTAATGTTAAAAAAGCGAATAATATATAGGTATTTAATCGTTTAATTAATCGCTTTAAAGTACTAAGGTCCTAGATTAATTAAGAAATAGGATAGTTAAGACGTTACGAAAGCGACGTTTAAGCGTATTATAATTACGCTATAAAGTAGTAATCCTACTTTCTCCAAATATTCCTTAACTTATTATTTCGAAGCGACGCTTATATACTTTACTAGCTTTATAATTAATAGTAATATTATCGGAAACTAATTATTATCCGCTAGTTTAAAGCGTTTAATAATCTTTTCGATATAAGCGTCGTATATTAAGGTTATAATTCGTACTTTACGATTACGTATTACCTTGATTCCTAAATATTACTTTACCGGTTTAAGTTCATTCGTTTTATAGATATCCTTTAACCCCTAAGCTACCTTTTATGCCGTCGCCTTTAAGCTTTTATGATTTATAATTAATATATCGTTTACGTATATTAGTACGAAGACTTCTCGTTCTTTTATATAGAATAAGTACGGCTCCTTTAGAAAGCTTTAGAATCCTAGGCGGTTAAGGGTACTTTCGATCTCCTTAAACCAAAGTAGGGGTAAATCTCTAAACCCGTATACTATTCTTATAACGAAGGCGTATTTTCCCTCTTCCTTAAATCCGTTTAGTAACTCTATAGGTATAAGGTCGCTTTCCGGTTTTACTACGTTAAGGAACGCGTTTTTAATGTTATATTAATTAACTTCGAGGTCGAATTAAGCTACGATAGTTATTATTATACGGAACGATTTCGCTACTAACGTAACTACGTAAGTACTTTCGAATAATTCTTTAGGTTATAAATTTCCTCGCGCTATTAAACGCGACTTATAAGTAATAAGGAAATTATCTTCGTCGAATTTATAATTAAAGACTTATATTAATAAAATTAGCTTTATTTTTACTTATTCGCGATTAATAATACGCTATACTTTAATACGTAAGAAGGCCTTAATCTTAAATCTAGCGTTTTCTTTAAATCGCTTTCCTAATAAATACTTATCTAAGTCCTTTTATATCTTTAGCGATTTAAGTAAATCGTAATAGTAAATTCTTATCTTATTAAGCGATACGCTAAATCGCTCGGCCTTTGTTTAATTAATAGCTATTACGAAAACTAAGTATAGCGTAATATATTTATCGTAGTTCTTTACTTACTATCCTTTTAATTAATTAAGTTAGAAGGTTATTATAAAACTAAGCTAGCGATTTCTTAGGAGGTTACTCCTAGCCGTTAGGTTACCCGATATTACGTAGACTTTAATACTTAAGCTACTTATTACTTTATTTCTTTCCGGGCTTTCTCCTCTCTTCCTTTTATTATAACGGATAATAAAAGGATAGACCTTTTTCGTACGCTACTTACGCTAAGTAATTTACGGGAATAGGTTATATTACTCCTCTTTTTCGAAGGAAGTACGAGTTTCTTTAATTAATTACTCTAGAGGTTATTCCCGAGTATTTATTCCGTCGGCGAAGTATATTCGCCGTTCCGGACTTTCGGTACTTTTACTAGTAACCGTACTTAACTTTAATTACTTTATACTCCTTATCGGAATATTCCTACTTTCCGTAGCTTCCGCGGGTACGACTAAAGTAAGTCTTAAACTCGGAAGCCCGTAAGATATATCCGCTTCTTCGTTTAGTTTCTCCTAAGTTTCCGCTTCGAATTACTCTTATATCTCTTACTCGATTAATTCGAATAATTTTATTACCTCTTACGGTTATTCGTCTTTAAACCTAGCTATTTCGTATTTTAAATTATCGGACTTTATCTTTAGTTCTTCTTCTTTTAGAGGCTACCCTTCCCTTAAGCTAAAACCGGTAGACTAAGTCGTATCTAGATCCTCGTTATTCGAGGTAGGCTCGCTATTCCCGAAGGAAGTTAGCTCGTTACTTAGCTTTTAATTAAATAATACGAATAAATGCTATAGATTTAATACTTCGATAATTAATTAAGTAACGTTATTATTTATACGTATCGAGAGATTTATTTAATTAATTTCTTCCCGTTTAAGTTATTAAGCTTTTAGCTTCTTTATTTAACTATAAAACGTTTCTTCGTTAAAGACTATATCCCTAGTTAGGATTACTTTACCTAGCTTAAGAACCTAAATTCGGTATAGGTTATTAGTATAATATCTTATTAAATACCCGATATAAGCTCGTAAGTTTACCTTAAATCCTTTCTTATTAAGATCTTAAATACGTTTTCTTATTAAAGGATACGCGCGATATCCGTATATATAAATTTCATTTTAATCCGGTCGTAAGTTATTCGTTAGTTCCTTTATTACCTCTAGAGTATATTATCTAAAGTACTACTTAAATTAAGCGTTTAAGAGCTCGTAAGGTATATAAAGATTATAAGCTTAATTAAGGCTAATATTAATTAGATATATTACGGCTTTAACGGTTTCTAGCTATAGTTTTTTTAGTAGCCCTGCTTTAATATTTATCTTAATCGATTTAACGATAATGATTTATCCTACTTTCTTATCCTTACCGGTTAACTCCTTAGTATTAACCGGCGGGAGTTCGAGAGTAATGCCTTTTTTTATTACTTAGATCTTATATCCGGATATATCTTTAATATTTATTATTAAGCGCTCGTTATCGTAACGTATCTTATAAATTAAGAATCGGAATTACTTCCGAACCTATTTCTTAAAGAATTAAAGAATTCTTATTACTAGTAGACCTTACTTATTCTTTAAGGTCTTAACCTATAACATTTCGTTAAATTTATCCCTAATTACGATAAGCTACTTAGACCCGTCGTAATCTTCCGGGTAGTTAAATAAATCCTAATATACCTTTTAAAAAGAACGTAACGACCGATATATTAATAAACGGCGCGAGATTATTCTCTTACCTATCGCTTAACTATAATACTCGTACTTAATTATAGGTATACCGTTAATCTTAACGTTCCGGGCGTTTTTAACGAAGGCTTTAAGCGCCTTAGAACTAAGATGCCTTACTCGCTAGTATTAAAGTACCTCGGAATCTTCTCTTGGTTTAATAATATCTTTCGATCTTTTTTACCGGACGTTTCTTTCCGGGAAATAAGGTACTACTACGATCGACGTTACGTTACGAGGAATGCTCGATGGTATTATAAATAGAATTACGGGTAGGACTTACGAATAAAAAGAAAACTACTTAAATTCGAAAAAGACTAGGTTAAAGCGTCGCTTTAGCTTCTTTACTATAGTACTTTTCTCGAGGGTTTTATTCCTTAAAATATAATTTAAACCGTAAAACTAAATACCTATACTACGAAGTTTCGCCTTAGAGATAATATTAACGTAGAAACCTTCTATTAATACGACGTCTTTAAGCTTTAAATTAAAGGTAGGCTTATTAGGTTAATTTAAGATATACTTCTTAATAATCCTATGACCCGTACTAATAATAGGAAAGCTCGTAGTATTAACTTCGACCGTTTATCTATCTCTAGCGGGAACGAACGACCTCTTTATTAAAAGGTTACGATTATTAACAAGGTAAATAACTCTATAGTTATCGAAGACAGTACTTTCCGATAGTAGGTATCGAATTAAGTTTATGTTACGTAGGCATGCACCCCTAGTGGGAACCACCTAGCTTACCTAAGCTAGTCGAGCACTACTATATATACCTATAAATCGCTCTATACTCTCTAGTAGCTTTCCTTCTTTTCTAGTTAGTTAATATATACCTTCTTATCCTTATTCTATTACTTCCTTTACGAATAACCTATTAACCCTAGCTTAGCTCTAGCTAACTACGTAATAGTTATAAGCCCGGGGCACTTCTAAGGAGCTATTATTACTTAAGTTATTCTAGCGTAAGTAAGTAATATATATTTATCTATCTCTTAGATCTTACGATTATACTTCCTTTTTATTTTTATACCGGTACTTTACTCTCGTATCTAGCTTTAGATAATCGCTTACTTATTTCGCTATAACGATTAATACGTCCGAATTCTTCTTAGATAAGATTCTAGTTAACGTTTACTTACGAGCTTACGATAAGTAGCTACGTTAGTTTCTAACGCTTAAGTCGATAGCTATTTAATTCGGTATTTAAAAGAACGTTAATTTAAATGGAGCTAAGTTTAACGCTACTCGAGTCGTAGTAGGTACTCTTAAGGAGTATATTACTTAAGAGAACGAACTCCTTAAAGAAAACTATAAGAAAGCCGTTTACGAATAGGCGTCGATCCTAACCGAAAACCGAGGAGATTAACTACTAAGGCCTAAGGTACAAACTCGAGAGTAATAAACGGTAACGTATAATAAGCTCGTTTCCTAATAAATAACGATCGAGGCTTAGGTTATAGTTATTAATAAGTAACATAGGGTCCTTTATAGCTAAATTCTCGTATCTATTTCTATAGGTTTTCTTAAAGTAATTAATATAAAGATATAGTTCCTAAACCTTAACCCGATTATTTAAAATCTTATAAAGATCTTCCGTAAGTAGATTACTCCTACCGAAGCTATTACTAAAACGCTCGTTAGGCGAGAATATCGTAAGGTACTCTAGAGAGTAAAGGCAGGTACCTATAATCCCGAGTAATTCTACGTTATATAGTAATATACCTTCCTTTACGTTCGCGCTTATTATATTAACGAAATTAAGGGCGTTATAAGAGTAAAGGACTTCCTCGAAGTAATTAAGGCTAAGATCGTAATCGACTAAGTTATACGGGTATTAATCGCTTTTATTAAAGCTAATAAATTCGGCGAGTAACTAAAGACCCTTAAGTAATTAAGCATCGTATTTAACGCTTTCGCTACCGAGAATAAGTAAAAAGGTAAATTAGGTTATAAAATTTTCGTAATAGCTTATTAAGGACCCACTTTAGAAGCGAAATTAATTAATAATAACGGCTAAGGAAAACTAACGAATTACGAATACCCTTATAAGTTTAAAAGTAAACCATACTTATAAGTAGCTCGCTTTTATGGAATTCTATAGAAGTCCGTTATTAATTAAACTATACGTAACCTAAAGCCGATCCCGGTTAATATTATAAGAAAAATTAAGGCTAAATACGATTTACCTAAGTACGCTAAGCTCCGAAACTAGATTAACCGCTAAGGGTAGGACGTTCCCGTAAATAATATACCTAATAATCGCTCCGGGAACGGAGGAGGAAATAACGCTACTACTTAGCTAGTTAATATTAGCGTAATAATAATCGACTTACGTATTATGTACCTATTTACCTAGACTAGGATCTACTTTATTATAGACTTAGTCCGATACTTATTATCGGAAAGTACCGTCTTCGATAATTATGAAATAGTTTACCTTATTAATAATCGTAATCTTCTAATAGAAGGGTCGTTCGTTCCCGCTAGAAACGGATAGACGGTCGAAGCTAATACTATAAGCTTTCTTATTACTAGCACGGGTCGTAGGATTATCGAGAAGTATATCTTAGATTAATCTAATAAGCCTACCTTTAATTTAAAGCTTAAAAACGTCGTACTTATTAAAGATTTCTACGTTAATATTATCTCTAAGGCGAAACTTCGTAGTATAGGTATTTAGTTTTACGGTTTAGATTATACTTTAAGGAATAGAACCTTCGAGAAAAGTACTATAGTAAGGAAGCTAAAGCGACGCTTTAACTTAGTCTTTTTCGAATTTAAGTAATTCTCTTTTTATTCGTAAGTCCTACCTATGATATTATTTATAATATTATCGAGTATTTTACGTAGCGTAGCGTCGATCGTAATAGTACCTTATTTCCCGGAAAGAAACGTCCGGTAGAAAAGATCGAGAGATATTATTAAACCGAAAGAAAATTCCGAGGTACTTTAATACTAGCGAGTAAGGTATCTTAATCTTAAGGCGCTTAAAGCCTTCGTTAAAAACGCCCGGAACGTTAAGATTAAGGATATGCTTATAATTAAATACGAATATTATAGTTAAGCGATAGGTAAGAAAGTAATCTCGCGCCGTTTATTAATATATCGTTTGCTACGTCCTTTTTAAAAGGTATATTAGGATTTATTTAACTATCCGGAAGGTTACGACGGGTTTAAGTAGCTTATCGTAATTAAGGATAAATTTAACGGAATATTATAGGTTAAGACCCTAAAGAGTAAGTAAGGTTTATTAGTAATAAGAATTCTTTAATTCTTTAAAAGATAGGTTCGGAAGTAATTCCGATTCTTAATTTATAAGATACGCTACGATAACGAGCGTTTAATAATAAGTATTAAAGGTATATCCGAATATAAGATCTAGGTAATAAAAGAAAGTATTAATCTCGAACTTCCCCCGGCTAATACTAAAGAGTTAACCGGTAGGGGTAAGAAAGCTAGATAGATTATTATCGTTAAGTCGATTAAGATAAGGATTAGAGTAAGGCTACTAAAGAAACTATAACCGGAAACCGTTAAAGCCGTAGTATATTTAATTAATATTAACCTTAGCTAAGCTTATAATCTTCGTATATCTTACGAGTTCTTAAATACCTAGTTTAAATAATACTTTAGATAGTATATTCTAGAGGTAATAAGGGAGCTAACGAGCGACTTACGACCGGATTAGAACGGTATTTATATATACGGGTATCGCGCGTATTCCTTAATAGGAAAGCGTACTTAGGATCTTAATAGGAGAGGATTTAAGGTAAACCTACGAGCTTATATTAGGTATTTAATAAGATATTATACTAATAATTTATACCGAATTTAGGTTCCTAGGTTAGGTAGAGTAATCCTAACTAGGGATATAGTCTTTAACGAAGAAACGATTTATAGCTAAATAAATAAGTTAAAAGCTTAGTAATTCGAACGGGAAGAGATTAATCGAATAGATCTTTCGATACGTATAAGTAATAACGTTATTTAATTAATTATCGAAATATTAAACTTATAAGATTCGCTCGTATTATTTAATCGAAAGCTAAGTAGCGAGTTAATTTCCCTCGGGAGTAGTAAGCTTACTTTAGGTAATTAAGATCTAGATACGACTTAATCTACCGGTCCTAACTTAGGAAAGGGATAGCCTCTAAAAGAAAAAGAACTAAAGATAAAGTCCGATAATTTAAAATACGAAACGGCTAGGTTTAAAGACGAATAACCGTAAGAGGTAATAAAATTATTCGAATTAATCGAGTAAGAGATATAAGAATAATTCGAAGCGGAAACCTAGGAGAAACTAAACGAAGAAGCGGATATATCCTACGGGCTTCCGAGTTTAAGACTTACTTTAGTCGTACCCGCGGAAGCTACGGAAAGTAAGAATATTCCGATAAGGAGTATAAAGTAATTAAAGTTAAGTACGGCTACTAGTAAAAGTACCGAAAGTCCGGAGCGGCGAATATACTTCGCCGACGGAATAAATACTCGGGAATAACCTTTAAAGTAATTAATTAAAGAAACTCGTACTTTCTTCGAAAAAGAGGAATAATATAACCTATTCCTATAAATTATTTAACGTAAGTAACGTAAGAGAAAGGTCTATCCTCTTATTATTCGTTATAATAAAAGGAAAAGAAAAGAAAGCCCGGAAAGAAATAAAGTAATAAGTAGCTTAAGTACTAGAGTTTACGTAATATCGGATAACCTAACGGCTAGGAGAAACCTTTTAAAAGATCGCTAGTTCGATTTCGTAATAACCTTTTAATTTAATTAATTAAAAAGGTAGTAAGTAAAGAGCTACGATAAATATATTACGCTATACTTAGTTATCGTAATAGCCGTTAATTAAACGAAGGCTAAGCGATTAAGCGTATCGTTTAATAAGATAAGAATTTACCGAAACGATTTACTTAAATCGCTAAAGATATAAAAGGACCTAGATAAGTATTTATTAGAAAAGCGATTTAAAGAAAACGTTAGATCTAAGATTAAGGCCTTTTTACGTATTAAAATATAGCGTATTATTAATCGCGAACGGGTAAGAATAAAGCTAATTTTATTAATATAAGTCCTCGATTATAAATTCGACGAAGATAATTTCCTTACTACTTATAAGTCGCGCTTAATAACGCGAGAAGATTTATAGCCTAAAGAGTTACTCGAGAATACTTACGTAGCTACGTTAGTAGCGAAATCGTTCCGTATAATAATAATTATCGTAGCTTAATTCGACCTCGAAGTTAATTAATATGATATTAAAAACGCGTTCCTTAACGCGGTAAGACCGGAAAGCGACCTTATACTTATAGAATTATTAAACGGGTTTAAGAAAGAAGGAAAATACGCCCTCGCTATAAGAGTAATATACGGGTTTAAAGATTTACCCCTACTTTAGTTTAAAGAGATCGAAAGTACCTTTAACCGCCTAGGACTTTAGAGCTTTCTAGAGGAGCCGTACTTATTTTATATAAAAGGACGAGAAGTTTTCGTACTAATATATATAAACGATATACTAATTATAAACTATAAAAGCTTAGAGGCGATAGTATAAAAGATAGTTTAAGGATTAAAGAATACCTATAAAACGAAAGAACTTAAACCGGTAAAGTAATATTTAGGGATTAGGGTAATACGTAATCGCAAAGTACGAACTATAACCTTAATATACGACGCTTATATCGAAAAGATTATTAAACGCTTTAAACTAGCGAATAATAATTAGTTTCCGATAATATTACTATTAATTATTAAGTTAGTAAAGTATATAAGCGTTACTTTAAAATAATAAGTTAAGAAATACTAGAAGAAAGTAGGGTTACTACTTTATAACGTAATTATAATACGCCTAAACGTCGCTTTCGTAGCGTTTTAACTATCCTATTTCCTAATTAATCTAGGACCTTAATACTTTAAAGCGATTAATTAAACGATTAAATACTTATATACTATTCGCTTCCTTAACATAAGGTATAAGGGTAAGAGTAATAACGCGTAAGTACTCTTAATTAATAATAACGCTTCGTTTATAAACGATTCCGAGTTAAGAAAGTCGTTTTAGGGATACGTAATATCCTTATTTAAAGATCCGATTATATAAAGAGCCGTTCGTTAGGATATAGTATCGATATCGACGACTAAAGCTAAACTACTCGTACTAAAGCATACGGCTAAGAAAACGATAGCTCTTAAATATTTCTTTAGGGATATTACCCTAAAGCTAGAAAAACCTTAGAGGGTATATAACGATAACTAATAAACGATAAGATTAATAATAAGGAAGAAAGAAAGAATTAATACTAGGCTACGCTATATAGATATATAGAATATATAACTACGCTAGGAGTATTAAAAAGGTACCTTCGAAGTAATTTACTTCCTTATTAATTAAATATTAATAAACGGATTTACGAAAGCTTTACTACGTTAATCGTTCGAGTATTTTAAAGTACTACTTAACCTATAGGATATTCGCGGAAAAATAATTACGATAATATTTAAAGAGTCGCCGTAAGTACTAACGGTACGTAAATTCTTCCCTTAATTAATTAATATATAAGTATAAAGTATTACCGTTATATAGAAATAGCTTTCCTTACCGTTAAATATTAAACTCGTATTACTCTTAGATCCTAATATAGTAAGGCTACTTTAAGATAAAGAACTTAATTACGGGAATAATAAGTAAGGCCGGATTAACGGGAAATATAAATACTAGCGGGTTCGTTTTAATACTCGATAATCTTCTCGTATAAGCGGTCGGCTTATCGGTATAATACTTCGTATAAATATTACTCGAAAGAAATAGGCGCGTAAACGCGAACGATTTTAGATATTACTTTCTTAAAAGATTACTCTTCGTCCTCGGAAGTCTCCTCTTTTCCTTCCCTTCCTTTAACGTCCTTTATCTCTATATCTAACTCTTACTCGGGGGCGATAATAAGCGAGGCTACGTTAGGTATTACGGTTAAAGGACCGGCGGAAACGTTATTTACGTTAGCTAAAGTAATAAAAGGGTTAGTAAGTATAAAGCTAAGGGCGGATACGGTTACGATAATCGATTAACCGGTAACGGAAACGCTTACGCTTAACTAGGTAAATTAACCGGAGTTAATTACGTTTCGTTATAACTTTACGGTTTTAAGTACCGCGGATATTTACTTTCCGTTTTAATAAAGCGTAAGAAGCTTTTTTATTATCGTAACGAGCTTAAGAGCTTATAAACGGCGTTAACGAATATTAATTAACGTAAAATAAAGCTTATATATTAACCGAGGACTCGATATAGGCGACGATAAAGTAAGTAACCGGTAGAACTAAATCGTCGGTCTTATGTAATATTAACTCTAGACCTCGACGTACGGAGATAAGAAAACCTTTAAAAATACGTAAGTATAACCGGATAAGTAGCGGTAATAGCGGCCGGTATTCTAAAGAAAATCGAAGTACTTTTTAATAAACCTATTTTAAGCCGTATTACGTACGTAAGTTAAGTAAGGAATTATACGGCGAACTTCGTACTTTTAATTACGGATAACCGAGATAATTCCTAAGGCGACGGTAGTAAAAGCTAAAGCGGCCGGCGCGACGAAGGTATTAAACGAGACCGCCGGAACGGCCGGGCTAAAGAAAGTAACGAAAGCGGTAGTAATTCCGGGAACCGAGGAAGCGTTACGGCCTCGTTCTTATTCTCGTCCTACGATATTATTATAAATCGAAATAATAATAATAACGATCGCTTAAGTTACGCGAGTAACGGCGATATTATTAAAAAACGTAATTTAATATACGCGAGTTTAGGCTCGGGTTTTACGCGAAAGAACCTTACGAGTAATTAATATAATTAAGCGGTCGCTTTTCTCGATTATTTCTTCGTATAAGAAAGGGAAGTCTTCCTCGGAGGATTCCTTTTTAAAGGATTCGTCGGTAAAGACCTTAATAACTCGGAATACGATACCTTAAGGAACGCGAATAACTAAGGCCTAGATACGTTACGCTAAGGCGTTAGGTACGATTATATCGACGTCGCTTTCGTCGATAAAGAAATCCTTAAGAGGCTAAGCGATAACTAAGGCCCCGGACCCGGGAGTAAAGGATATTCTTCCGCGGCGAATAAGGCTACCGGCCGAAGCTTTAACGTTATCCCCCGTACGAATACGGAAAGTAAGCTAGGAACTCGCGGCGGAAAGGCCGAGTATCCTTTACTTTAGCGAGGCTACGGTACCTTAAAGCGCTAATACTATCTTACGAAGCTCTTAAGTATCGGATATATTAAAAGATCGTTAACTACGGTATTATATTACTACCGATAAATAACGAATAAGTAATAAATAAATTATTTCGAATAACCTCTTATTTATTAATATAAGATAACTAATAATCGCTTTATTATCCTAGGATACTTTAATATTAAAAGTAATATATTAATCGTAAATAATAACCCTTATAATAATAAGCTAAGTTATTATTTCATAATCGCTTAATAAGAATATATTACGACTCGTATAATACGCGAGTTACGCTTTACGTAAATTATAAAAGAAGTAAACTTACCTTATAATAATAAATTAACGAAGCTTTATTAATTATATTAGTTTATAATCGCGTAATTAATAAAATTACTTAATTATAATTAGGTATATATATCTATAATAAATAACCTAGAGAAGAAAGGAAGAAAAAGAGATACGCTTAATTCGAGAGCGAGAAATCCTAGATATATTTATACTTAACCGCCTTCGTAAGAGAAACGGCAGAATCGGTTAGTATAAGTAACGCGCGTAAGCGCGCGCGATAGTAATAAAGGAGATTAAATCCTAGTATTAATACTAAAGCGATTATTATATTATATATATAGCTAACTACCGCTTAACCGAAAGCGAGTAATTATACGAATAATTATACGAGTAATTATTTTTATTTATAATAAACTATGAAGTACTAAGTAAAGGATACGAAGAGTATATAACTTAAGAGAAAATATCATTAGTAATAAACCGGAATATATACGAATAAGGGGACATAAGGAAGCCCGAGATAAGGTACCTAGTAATCGATTAATCTTAACGAGGTATAACGAGACTAAGGAATAACCCCTTAGGTTATTATCGTAAGTAAAGGACTATAGTTAACCTTACTATCGTAAACTTAACTAAGGGGTATATTACGTAGGCATATACCCCTAGTAGGAACTACCTAGCTTACCTAAGCTAATCGAGTACTACTATATGTACCTATAGATCGCTCTATACTCTCTAGTAGCTTTCCTTCTTTTCTAGTTAATTAATACATACCTTCTTACCCTCATTCCATTGCTCCCTTTGCGAACAACCTGTCAACCCTAGCTTAGCTCTAGCCAGCTACGTAACAGTTTATTATAAAGTAGATCCTAATTTAAATAAATAGGTATATAATATGTAGGTCGATTATTATTACGCTAATATTAATTAGCTAAGTAATAGCGTTATTTCTTCCCCCGTTCTCGGAGCGATTATTAGGTATATTATTTACGAGAACGTCCTATCCTTAGCGGTTAATTTAATTTCGGAATTTAGCGTATTTAAGTAAGTCGTATTTAGCCTTAATTTTTCGTATGATATTAACCGGAATCGGCTTTAGGTTACGTATAGTCTAACTAATAACGGACTTCTAAAGGATTCCATAAGAGCGAACTACCTATATATATGGTTTACCTCTAGACTTATAAGGGTATTCGTAATTCGTTACTTTTCCTTAGCCGCTATTATTATTTAATTTTACTCCTAAAGTCGGACCTTAGTAGGTTATTACGAAAATTCTATAACCTAATTTACCTTTCTACTTATTCTCGGTAGCTAAAGCGTTAAATACGGTACCTAATTACTTAAGGGTCTTCGGTTATTCGTTAAGTTTATTAGCTTCCGTAAAAGCGATTAATGCCCGTATAACTTAGCCGATTACGATCTTAGCCCTAACTACTTCGAAGAAATCCTTTACTCTTATAACGCCTTTAAATTCGTTAATATAATAAGCGCGAATACGAAGGAAGGTATGTTATTACGTAATATAAAATTACTCGGGATTATAAGTACCTACCTTTACTCTTTAGAATACCTTACGGTATTTTTACTTAACGAACGTCTTAATAGCGGCTTCGGTAGGAGTAATTTACTTATAGAGAATCTTTACGAGGTTTTAAATAATCGGGTTAAGGTCTAGGAACTATATCTCTATATTAGCTACCTTAAAAAAGCCTATAGAGATAAATGCGAGAATCTAATTATAAAGAACCTTATACTACTTACTAGTAGCTATAACCTAAGCTTCGATCGTTATTTATTAAAAAACAAGCTTATTATACGTAGCCGTTTATTACTTTCGAGTTCGTACCTTAGGCCTTAGTAATTAATCTCCTCGGTTTTTAGTTAGGATTAACGCCTATTCGTAAACCGCTTTCTTATAGTTTTCTTTAAGGAGTTCGTTCTCTTAAGTAATATATTCCTTAAGAGTACCTACTACGACTCGAGTAACGTTAAACTTAGCTCCATTTAGATTAACGTCCTTCTAAATACCGAATTAAGTAGCTATCGATTTAAACGTAAAGAACTAACGTAACTACTTATCGTAAGCTCGTAAGTAAACGTTAATAGGAATCTTATCTAAGGAGAATTCGGACGTATTAATCGTTATAACGAATAAGTAAGTAATTATTTAATATTAAATACGAGAGTAAAGTACCGGTATAGAAATAAGAAGAGAGTATAATCGTAAGATCTAAGAAATAAATAAATATATATTACTTACTTACGCTGGAATAACATAAGTAATAATAGCTCCTTAGAAGTACCCCGGGCTTATAACTATTACGCAGCTAGCGAGAGCTACGTATAGGTTAATAAGTTACGCGTAAAGGAAGTAATGAAATACGGGTAAGAAGGTATATATTAACTAACTAGAAAAGAAGGAAAGCTACTAGAAAGTATGGAGTAATCTATAGGTATATATAGTAGTACTTAACTAGCTTAGGTAAGCTAGGTAGTTCTTACTAGGGGTGCATGCCTACGTAATAGTTATATAATAAATAGATATATAAGGTTAGTTTAATTCTTATATAATATGTTTTTATTATTAAATATTATAATAAGTAATAATTACTTTTTAGTAAAATTAATTTTTATTAATATAACCTTTTCTCCAACATAGCGTTTCATTATTAGTTTTAATTTAATTTTAGAGATTTAAATTACATTAAGGTTAAGATATCTACAAAGCTTTAATCAACGGACTTAAATTATTAATTTTAAAGATTTTTAAAATATGAATGTAATTTATAATTATTATATACGATGTAAATATTTATCCTGTTTAAAGAATAATTATAATGCGTTTAATCTTTATTATATTAATTAAAGTATTATTATTTATCTCTATAAATACATTTATAAGCTAAGGGGAAACTTTATTTTCATTAGTTAAAAAAGTTATATGTACGTTTTAGTTAGTTAAAAGTTTATACATTTTACTGAAAGGGAATATATTTAATAAAATCGTAAAATACATTATATAATATATGTATCACAATTTACTTACTAACATATTTCTTTCTTACTTACTTTAAACTCATTTAAATATAAATTAATTAAAGTTAATTTCTCGCTATTTAATTAAAAATTAATTATTAATTAATATTATTTTCTAATTTAATTAAGGATCGAATTTATTTATTCTTTTTCCTTTAGCTTTCGAAGAGGTTCTAAGTTTTAAGTACAAAAACGTAAAAAAGCATAAAATACTTTAACATATTTTACTATATTATATAAAACTTAAGTATATAAAAACTAGATGAATTATTACGTAATAACTTTTAAAAACTCTTTTTTTAATTTTACTTTTTATAATTATAATTAAATATTACGTAAAATATCAATACCTACGATATACTTTATAATATATAAGTATATAAGGATTAATTTAATTACTATATAAGATAATATTTTAATTTTTTTATTTCTTTTATTTTTTAATTTCTTTAAATTTTTTGAAATTTTTTAAATTTTTTAAATTTTTAAATTTTTTAAAATTTTTTAAAAATTTTTTTTTATTTCTAACGTAAAGCGTTACGTAGGTACGAATATTGCAATGGAACGTAGGCAGGCGGTGTCGTATGGTAGCGCACGGACCCTTACGTAAAAATGACCGTTTACGCAGGTGGCACAGGTAGCGTAGAATATATATTTATATATTAGATTTAAATTTAAATTTATTTTATATAATAATTTAAAAAGAACTTTAATAAGTAGCCTTTATATCTTATTATATACTATCCTTTTAATTTTAGTTACATATTAATTATAATTTATCTTAATTTTTTATATAAACATTCTATAAAGCATGCATTTGAACCTTATAGCGACATCCTCTAACGGTTTCACGACTTCACGCGTTCTCTAAACATCTCTGGAGCAGCGACCGGCGATACGTCCTCGACCTCAACGTCCATAACTCCCAAGTGCAGAAAAGGCAGATTTCACTCGCGCCACGCTACCCTCCTCGTGCAAGGATGTCGGGCGCAAAGCATTGGTTAGCCATTCCTCGCATTCCATCTCTCCTTTTATGCAGAACAACATCAAGACCATCTAACCTACTGTTTCACATGCAGGGAGCAGGATAAGGAAGCCACGGTGTATGTGGGTAACATCGACGAACGCGCCACCGATGCTCTGGTCTGGGAACTGATGGTCCAAGCCGGTCCTGTAGTGAATGTTCATCTGCCTAAAGACCGCGTTACCCAGTCCCACCAGGGCTTCGGCTTCGTCGAGTTCAACGGCGAGGTCGACGCCGACTATGCCGCCAAAATCATGAACGGCATCCGACTCTACGGCAAGGCCCTTCGAGTTAACAAGGCGTCGGCAGATAAACAGAAGCCCCTCGAGATCGGTGCGGAGCTCTTTATCGGCAACCTTGACCCCATGGTCGATGAGAAGGTTCTCTACGACACCTTCCGCAGATTTGGCACCCTCATCGCCCCGCCCAAGGTCGCTCGCGACGACAACGGACTGAGCAAAGGATATGGGTTTGTTAGCTACAGTAGCTTCGAGGCCAGTGACGACGCTATCAATAACATGAACGGCCAGTTCCTTATGAATAAGGACGTTAGCGTACAGTACGCCTACAAGAAAGATGGGAAGGGTGAACGCCACGGAGATGAGGCCGAACGGATGCTTGCTGCCCAGGCAAAAAAGCACAACGTTCAGATCGAGAGCCAACCCATGCCACCCGCACTCCTTCAAAACTCTGTCCCGGCTCCCCCTGCTGCTGCTGCCGTCCCGCCACCAGCTATGGCAACCGGCAGCTTCGACCCTGCCATGGCCGCCGGCATCCCTTCTTCGAGGCCGCCAGTCGGCTTTGCTCCGCCTCAACCTGTTCATCGCGGCCCTCCCCCCCTTTTCGGCGTTAACGGCGTGCCGCCGCCCCCTGGTACTGGAAGGTCTAATGCACTACCTCCGGCACCGTCAGGATTACCTGCTCGCCCGCCACCTTCTCAAGCTGGTTACGGTAGCCCGGCGGACTTCCATCCTGGCGGCTTTCGTATACCACCTCCCGGGTTTGGCCCTCCGGGTAGCGTGCCGCCGCCGCCGCCACCGGGATTCCCGCCTAGCTACGGTCGCTGAAGCACCGAGGTAGTGTTTACCCTAGAGGTACTTGGAGCCTGGTGATAACGTTTGACCTGGCGCTCCTAGACCTAGTGTGCCGCGTAGCTTTATCATCCCGGATCCTGAGGGAGTCAAGCTCATCACGATGTCGCTTAATACATTTGGCGGTTGCCCTCGAAATCGGCATTGGAAGCGCAGAGTGACGGTTCGGGCGGTATTCCATGTGCCGTAGTTGCCATTCTCAAGCCTATGCTTCGGAGACAGCTACGACTTTGCGAGCCATACAAGGATAGTAAGACATGCCTGACACCTCGCAGGTTCTGGATATATGGTCGCATGTGCGCTATTAGTAGTCAGACCCTCACTGGCTCTAGGTGTATAATGGGAGCACGGAGGGGTCATTTTAACGGTCATGGTTATACAATCAAGGGGCAAGTCTACCACTGTTTCTCGTAGTCCGTGGTCTAAGCTGACTAGCGACAGTAGAAGTTGCATAGACCAATAAAACCAAATATCGGCAATGGATACACCTATTCGACTACTTTCAAAGTGCTATCGTATTGTCGGTGGCGCGGCTCGTTCGATACGTCGACTATTATGGTCCTATACTTTGTTTTCCAGGCATGATCTCCCCAAGTAGATTGCTTCGAGGGTTCCGTGACAAGTTGTTATCCGCATTCACCCGCATCACAATCCCAGGAATCGCATTACGTGTTGTTCGAACTTAGTCGCCATGAACCTGAATCTCTTCAGGCTCGTGCCTCGGGTCTGTTGACTCCCGTCCCTATTATATGCTGTGGACGATAGACCATCGACGGCGTAGGACGTCGCTTCTCTGCAGCTCGGTGAATAGACCCCGTCAGAATATAAGCTCCCCGGCGAGGAGCGAGGCATTAGAAGTATACCTGCGTGTGACCAGATAGATAGACACGCGGATGACGTGTGATAAGCCCCGGATCCGATATAGGTTGCAGAAAAAGATTTATGTTGAAACTGGCGTCCGGAGCGTATAGAATATGGCCTCTCACCAACTCCCCCCTCCCTTTTCCTATCCGTTAAATCTAAGCAAGGAGAGCGGCAGGTGTCAGTTTCCCTATCTCTCATTCTTCCACTCCTTTCTTTTTTTTTCTTTGTCGCCGAGCAGGGGTTCATATCCTCTCAGCTCGCCATGGACCTCGGGGTCCCGGGTAATTATCCAAGACGGTGGCGGGAGCAGTTATTTGGGGGCGTGGCGTCTTTTATTGCCTGGAGGGACCTAGAGAAAAGCGAGGGCCAGCATTTGGCGAACTCATGTCCATTAGGAGATACGGCGACGCAAGCAGGTTCCAAGCCATTGGGGCAACTTTCAATTCAGCTCAGACGGCCCAGATATCCTGCCGAGCGTTGAGGTCCTGAGATGCCGTGTCGAACACAGAATGGCAATTCTTCGTGTACCGGGGGGGATGGGTTTCTACATCGTCTTAATTTGGCCATCACTTTCTTCCTTAGAGTCCTTACTTCGTCAGCTTCTCAGAGGCGTCCCGCAGCGACAACCATAGGGGCTCCAACGGCAAAATGTAGGCAAATTTTGTTCGCTGGGATAGTATTCCAGGGCCGATTTCTTTCCCTCCCCCCTTCGTTAGCCATGCGTAAGGCAAGTCGGCTAATAGATAGTGGTTCTTCTTGGAACAGCGTATCTCAACTACATACCGTCTCACAGCCTGCTGTTTGGCCGTTGCGGATAACCAAAGATCGCTGGGCTCTGCCTCCTTTTTCTGCGGCATAATCGACAGAGATAGTAACATCCTACCGGCTTTATTCTCTTTAGACCCTACCTACTATTGTGTGTTTGTACCGCACTTGGACAGTATCATGTGAACACTTTATCCGGGATGTGTATGTTCCAATTTTCGGCCCCTCTTAGTATCTATGTGCCTGAGGGTTGGTCATCTTGCCTTCCTGCCGTCGAGAAGCTTAGTGCTATGCTATAACTCCGTGGCCACCCACAGTAACAGACCAGTATTTCCCTACTGTGATATGGCGAGAGAGGCTACCATCCGAGCGTCGAAATTCATCCGAGGCTGTGCTAGTCGGATCCGAAACACTGGTTGACCATTGCTACCCCTTTACTCGGCTCGAATGTACCGGGGCATCGGAGGAGAGTTCGAGGTTAGCTTGTGCCGAGTCTCGGATCTTTCGAAATAGGCTGCCCAGAAATGTAGAGCAATGGTCCTCATAGTTAGGGGGCAGAGGCGACTACCTAGTACCGAGACAGGGGACGCGCGGTCGGTAAGTCTTTCGAGACCACCACTGACTTGGGCCAGTGTCTGGAAATGTGTCAGACATAGCTGGACCCTACCGACTTAGAATGGATGGCTAGAATTGGGAGAGGCAAGTCCAGAAGGCTTTTCTCATGACGTCGGTCAAGGTGCGGCGTTATGCGAGCTACGATACAGCTGCGGCACAAGGGGGGGTGAGGGCCGTCTATAACGGCGCGGTGTTATTATCAGCACTAGCCCGGTGCGGTGAAAACGGAATTTTCAACGTTGCTTACCACAAAATCTCGCATTACGCCGTCAGCGCGGGTACGACTTACTTTGACCGAGGGAGGCTCTCGAGCGACCTTTGCTAGGTAGGGGTCGGTCGTTTTTTTGTCTGTTTCTGATGGGGAATGCCTTCAAAACTGCTAGTTTTGGGTCGACAGGGCCAGGAGTTCAGTCCCAACGAACCGATTCTACCGGACGTCGAGAATACGGCGTCCCCTCTAACCAGCTACTCGGCCGTTGCCCGGTCACGAGTCGCGTGATACCACATTTGCATACCTTGCCGCCCCTCATCATGGAGGATATTTTCGTTCCTCCCCTAGCCCTGCCAGGACAAGAAGACGAGACCAAAACTAGGAAAAGACACCTAAAAGGCTGAGAGAGTGGGCCTAAGGAAAAAGTGACAGGTGAGCGATCTTGGGACCATTCTCCTGACGTCCATATCTGTCAAGATCCTGCACTGCAAGATCGCGTTACTCCACATCAGCCCTCTCGAGGTCACAAACCCCCTAGGCGGTCTTGAGAGCGGTACTGTGTACACTGAGGCTTATTTCTTCCCCGCCTCCGTCTGTTGCAAAGCTGAAAAGAGTATCACGTATGCTATGTGCGCCGCTTGCCACCGCCTTGCGTGGAGTTAGGGGCGACAGCGCTGCCATGATAAACGGCAAAGAAGCAACCCATCCACGCCCCGCCCCCCTCGCGGTGTGCCGCAGAAGGATACCGCCGATTTTTTTTAAGAAGGGGGGAGAGAGGGGGGGGGGGGGAGCAGGGGGCTGCAGGTGATATTGAAGCACACTGAGGCTTTCGTCGACGAGAGCCTTTTAGGCACGCATTAACTGCCATTCGCGGTAGGTGACTATGTATGTCATCACGAATCTAATGCACGACCTGGTCTGCTGCGGAGACAGACGTGTTGAAGGCTGGGACTGCGTACTATAGATTGGCTTCTGCGATGCCGACCGAGAGAAGAGGGGGGGAACACTCGATCCCGTGAAAAGGCTGGATCACACGTACCTAGCCAGATCGTAAAACCGTGAGGTGGCGTATTTAGTGATCACTGCGACTCAGCAGGTAGCATCCATGCAATGGAAGCTCAAGCCTCGGCCTCCCGCCAGCGTCCATAGTATCCAGTACATCTCAGAGAGGGTGTCTCGGGGCTTTGGTGCCGCAGATCAAATGCCTTTTCTGCCGCATCGGACGGCACGTTGACCTCCGATGGGTCGTTTAGCAGAATACGTGAGTGGTCTACAGGGTGCCTCGTGCCGCGTACGTTAGGGCAATAAGATGCTACTACCGCCAGAAGACCGGCAAAATCTGCAGATGTGCGTTGGCCGGGAACCCTAGGCTGTCTTCTCCTCCGCAGGCGGTGGTGATTGGTGCGTGTCCTGTATAGTTGCCGAGCCTGGGTCGCAACATGGATTGCGATCTAGATTAACTTGACATGGGCACCGCGCTCACTCGGGGCCTGTCCTCCCCGGAAATCCTCCCCTTGAGTTTCATCGTTGGTACACATTAACAAAATCACCACCTAGGACAGATGTGCAGGCTCACGAGGCTTGTATTACGGCAGGGTAGTCGACGACAGCCTCATCTCTTATCTCCTAACCGTCACCCTTACGCATCCTTACGCTTCCCTTCTACTTCTTCCCCTCCCCCCCTTTTTTTTTCATAAAGCGTAGTAGAGCGAGGGGGGAAGTGGCCGAGCAAAGCCGAGCCGCACCCTAGCATTTTAGGTAACGGCACGCCAGGGCCGTCGCATGGCCTACGTAGTGTTAGGGTGACCTGCATGTTGCTTCGTATTAGGAATACAGCAGCGGGGTGTGACAGAGAAGAGAGATCCCACCAGCCGTGTTGACATCTGGAGCTCGACTGCCACGATAATTGCGGCCAAACTTACGGCCAGCCAGCCGCATCAGAAGATCGCGAGCTGGGTCTGGCCGGCAGAATTGATAGCAAAGCACGGCGCGGCACCCTTGCGGTGACACATCTACTACATATGTAGAAGGGACAAGGGCGCATGCTCTTACGTACAGCCCTTAGGTGAGGATGTGATATATAATAAACACTTGGCTCGAAGAGGGAGCGAACACCCGTCCACTACAACATGGAAGGGTGGGGTCGGCCGGTGTCTGGCTTTCCCTTGAATCAAGTCAATCGATCGATGATAGGTCACGTCGCAGGAGAGTTCGTGGGTCCAGGTACGTGGAACGGACACAGATATTGGACGACGAGACCGGTGCAAAGCGTGCGTGGACAGGGATACAGCATTTGTTAGCGCCTAAGATGATATCTGATAGATCTCGGAAATCCGTAAGTCCGGCATAGAACCGCGAAATGATAAATGCAGGGGGGAGAGATCGGTGTGTTCTGTCTAGTATCGTTTGGAACTTGAAGTGAGAGACCATCGTCGGCACACTCGCCATGAGCATCGTAAATAGAGTGGAGCGGCACGATATAGAGTTCTCTGCCCTCCTGGCGCCCCTATTCCCGCACTTGACTTCATTCTCAATAGGGAATAGGGGGAGGGCAAGGGAGCACGATCCGGATACTGGAGGAGGATCCTCTACGTAGCCTTGGTTCGCTGACGAAACCAGGCTCACCCGCGGCCAGAGCGGAGCGCCGCTTAATTCCGCAGCTGTATAGAGATGACAGCGCGCCTGGGCGTACCTGAATATATATATCAGTACCGGAACGGGAGAGGGACGCAGGTCCTCAGCAGCCTCGCAACCAGGATTCTAGGATATCTACACATACGTACATATAGCGGTGGGTGTGGAAAGCGATGGCTCATCCCATCCTCATGGGTTCATTCGATCGGCAACATTGGAAACCCCGGGCCCACAAGAAGAGAGAGAGAGAGAGAGAGATCAGGACTTCATTGCGTTCCGATTCTAAAGGTGAGTCTCCAGAGTTTACGACGTATCATAGAACACAGCCCACGGAGGCGAGGCGTGCGAGCAGCGTGCGTGAGATATTGTTAGGCGCGTGAAGGCATCGATTCCTTCTAGAACACCTCTCCGGCCCGATCGAGGGCTGTTTACGGTGACAGGCATACCTCTGTCAGCGTCATGTTTCGGGCACCTCAGTTATTGCCAACAGAGCACCCGGATCATGTGACACGGAAACGTTGTGTAGGTATAGCAGACGGGAAGGGATGGGAGTCAAGACAACACATGTGTGCAGCGTTGGTGTTTTCGTTGTCGTCGCCGTGGTGGGTGTGAAACGAAACGAGACGCGACTAGGAGATATTAAATGGTCGTCAGCTTTAAGTTAGTGGTCAACCATTAGAGGGAAAGTACGTACATACGCGTATAAAACTGGACACTTCCTAACGGTTGTCGGACACTTGTGGATGCTTAGGTAAGGACTGGACGGCTCAGGGCGGAAACTGTGTGGGTATGCGCCTTCCGTTAGTCTCATCGGGACCGATACTGGAGGCTTAGGTACCTGGCTCTAGTAGGTAGGTAGCTACCTAGGTACCTCCCTTATGTAGGAGGCGAATCGGAGGTGCCTGCTGAAGGTGGGTAGGTACCTAGGTACCCAAGCTATGATGTCAATCTCAATATGTACCTGCGCTATAGAAGCTACATGTACACATAGGTAGGTACCTACCATATAGGAAGGGGGGGTCTATTGATACTATGTTAATAACCCTTTCTATGATTAGATATAGTATCTACCTCGTAATAAAAGTAAGTTAAACTCTAGGTTAACATTATTATTATTTTCTAATATAGTTACTATCCGGATATAATATCTTTATTTTAAAAAAAGATATATTTTATAAAATTACCCTATTACCTTTAGGTTATTAAGTACGTACCTTTATACCTTTATACCTTTTACGTTTATTACCTACCTCTTTCATAAGTTCGAAGATAGGTAGTAGATAGATTCTACGCACCCGAACTAGCTCCTACAGGTTCGAAGATAGATAGATTCCACGCGCCCGAACTGGCTCCTATAGGTTCGAAGATAGGTGGTAGATCATGGTATTTTGTAGAAAAAAAATGAAGACAACAGGTCTAGGTAGGTAGGTAGGCAGGCAGGTAGGTCTAGGTAGGTAGGTAGGCAGGTAGGTAGGTCTAAGTAAGTAAGTAGGCAGGTAGGTAGGTAGGTACCTATGGAATATATAGACATTATATCCGTCTAGATATTAATTCCTACGTAGTTATAAAAACTATCCTAAAATTATAAGAAGGGAAGGTAATAAAGTTAGTACCGCGACCCTTATTATAATTCTTTTAACTCTTTTAAAAGAATAATTAATTAAGGTAACCCTTACTAGATTTAGTTACCGTATCCATACCCCGACTCCATTACTAACATACTATCCGTAGACCCCCCCTCCCCGTATAGTACCTAGGTAGATAATACGCCTAGGATGGCTCGGAGGTACCTAGGTAGGTACCATACGGAGGGATAGGGGTCTATCGATAGTATATCACGTATTATTACCCTCCCTAAAAAGGATTACTATAGCTAAAAGTATTTCTATCGTAATGCTAAAGCGAATTAAACTTAAGATACGATATAGGTATAATACGAATGCTATATTAATCTAGTAGCTCTTTTTAAAGATAGAATAGCTATTTTATATAATGTTCAGCTAGAATTATATTTAAATCGATAAGTATTACGGTTTTACGAGCTGCTTGCTAAGTAAAAGCCGTATATTAATAAATTAAAGCTAAACAAGTGTTACAACCTTCCTTTACTTATTAGTAGTAGTAGGTAGTATGGGTACTTATCTTAATGTATCAAGGAATCAGTTATAGGTTATGTAACTTATACCTTATATACTTCTTAATCTTATAGGTAGAGATACATATTAAGAGTAAACTATATATTTAAGATTAATAATTAAAAATTTAAGTAAAGATTAAGAAAGAAATAGATTTCTTAGTCTATTTATATAGACCTCCTTATTTAACAACCGTAATACCTTTCAACTCCTGCAGTACAGCTAAGGGCCGTACCCGTGGTCTTAAGCCGTAGAGCGTAATTGAAATCTCTTACGGCCTTAGGCCGTACTGTCTTGGCGCCAACCCTCTACGCTTAATAGGAAGTGGAATAACCTTCTTCTACTTTCCCCTCTTGTGCCTTGTGATCTATATAAGTTGGTACCCTCACAACCGTAGTTCCTAACAATAAGGAGAAAGGGAGAAAAAGTATGCCTTATAGGCCGTACTTATAATAGCTAGTCTTATTCTTTGTAGATGTTAGGCTGATTACATGCTATACTCTAGTACTAGCTAAGGCCTTATAATAGGTATAGCTTATTATAATAAGATATCGAAAAGGTAATAAATACCTACCTTATTAAAATAATGTTACATAGATTAGGAGAGCTACGTAGGTACTGAAGTTGCTTCTTAAGAGTAACGAAATATAAAGAAAAAAGGGTAAATTAATTAACTATCTAAGAAGGAAGGAAATGAATAAAGGAAATACGAGCTACTTATATATAAACGATAGAAAACTATAAATTATATTATATAAGCGAGCCAGAAGCTAGGTTAGGTTAGTGAGTAACTATAGAAGAAGTAGAAAGCTATATATAGGTAGCTCTCTACGTAATAAATAACTATATCGTAATACTTATATTATATTATAATAAAATCTATATTACGACTTTTACTATAAGTATTTTATACTTACGGAAAGCGTTCGTAAGTATTATATTATATGAAGGTTATATCTATGCCATATTAGTATTATAGATATACTATCGATAGACCCCCTCTCCCGCTATAGTAGGTACCTACAGGCACCACTCAATGTACCTGGGCTTCTCTATTCCTATCGCTCTCGTATTTAGATATGTCGTACTTAGAGCCTAGAAGGCACCTGAGGCTAAGTACCTTAAATACTTATTTCGAAATATATACCTACTTAGTATAATTAATAAATAAGTATACATGTTTTTAGCACTCTTCATAAGTATTAAAGATATAAGATAATTCTATAAAATTACTTTATGATTTTAAAAATAGATAATAAACTTTATATATAAATAATTATTAAAGATTTTGATACGTAGATTGGGAGAGCTACGTAGGTACTGAGGTTGCTTCTTAGGAGTAACGGAAGGTAGGAAGAAGAAGGTGAAAATTAACTAACTATTTAAGAAGGAAGGAGATTAATAAAGGAGATACGAGCTACCTATATATAGACGATAGGGAGCTACGAGCTATATTATATAAGCGAACTAGGAGCTATGTTAGGTAAGCGAGTAACTCGAGAAGGAGTAAGGAGCTATATATAAGTAGCTTTCTATGTAATATACCTCCTAGCTAGGTTCGCGATAGCGAACTTAGCTAAATAATAATAATAGCTTAGCCGAAGGACTCGCGATAGTTAGCTTAGTTATCCTCTTAATTAAAGTCCTAGGTTAGTTCGAGCCTTACTCGCCTTACTAGCTTTCCGGGGTAATATATTCGTCGCTTTAATTACTTACGCCTTTATTTAATACTCCTAATAACTTAAAGTATCCTCTTAATTAATTATTATATTAACTCTTCTTAATATCCTAATAAAAGAGATATATCGTAGCTCTTAATTAAGTATATTTGCCGTATTCGTTATACGTTCGTAAGGGCTTCCATTACTTCGCTTTATATTATTATTATCGTACGCGAACCCTCTCGTAGCTTTACTAGGTTAGTACCCGGTAACGCTCCTTCCTATACTTAAGTTCCTATACTATAAGAGAAAAATCTCCTACTCTTTCGTAGTAGCTCTCTCCCTCTCCTCTTTTCTTTTATAGAGGTATATTTAGAGCTAACCCGATACGCTCCTTTTTAATTTTTTATCGCTTTCGGTTACGTATATAACCTATATATTACTTTATTCGCGCGTATTTTATTTAAGTAAGTTATTTCTTAATTACGGTACTTCCTTACTATCGCTTATTATCGTAACGAATTTATAATAATATATTAACGTAAGTTATATGTTAATATAATAAGCGCGAGAAGTAAAATAAGCTTACGCTTTAGTAATATTAATACGGGTATAAGTAATTAGAAGCTAATAATTCGATAAAATATCCGACCGTCCTAACTCTTACGAAATTTATATTAGTATCGATAGCGCGGCTAAGATATTAAGCGTTAAAATAATCTAATTCCGTAACTACGTTTAGATATTCGTCGAGGAACGAACTTACGACCTTATTATATCCGATTAAGGTCCGGCCGAATACGTAGAGCTAGTTATTTAATTTACCGTAATAAAGGAAGCTACCGCTATTCTAAATACTTCCGCGGCCGTTAAGATTACTCTGGTTATTATTTCTAGCGCCGCCGAAGAGCGACGTAATATATTCTTCGACGTTATTATCGATCGCCTAGATAGCTTTACCCGCGATATCGCGGTTAATATATATATCTCGGTAGTTATTATAGGTAGCTTTTCTTTTAGTACCGGTATTAATAATCTCTTTATATACCGTAATAAGGAAAAGTAATCTATCTACCGATATATAAGTTAGCTTTTATATTATAGTTACTATAAGTTATAAGCTTTTAATTAATTATCTACTTTAGATTTCCGACCGAGGTTTAGTTATAGTATGGAATATTATAGAACTACGTTTCCTCGAACGTCGTATGGCCCGCCGTATTCCTTCGTTCCCTAAAGCCCTCCTTATTATACTAAAGCCTAAGGCCGTATCTCGTAAGTAAGCTCGTAAGGAAAGTAGCTTTAAAGGTAAGGCTCGTAAATAACGAACCTATTATATTAAACGGGAATAAGTACGTAAAGATCTAAAGCGAAAGGGGGTCCGTCGCGTTATTTACGAATACGGGGCTATGGAATTAGATAATAATAATAATACTTCCGAGTTTATATCTCGGGACGTAGAAATTACGGATAGCTCTATAAAGGGCGACTCCGGGAGCGACTTAAAGATAATTATTTAAGTTATCCCGGGATTCCGCTAAGCGCTTATTATTATAACCGAATAGGAGCTAATAATCGCTTTTATTTCGAAAGCCTAGGCCGCCGCCGTATTAATAGCTCTTAAAGAAACTATCGGCGAATACCGAGTACTTATTAAGCCGTTGCTATATATATTAAGTATTCTTACGGAAGCTCGGGACGGGAAGGATAATTTCCCTACTATTATTACCGCCGTCGCGCCGACGCTTATTCGCTTAACGAAAGCCGGCGGCTCCTTTTTTCTTCTAAGTTACGGATAGCTTAATAATCGCTCGTTTATCGTTAACGATATTATACCGAGTCTAAAGGAACGCTATCGCGTTAGCGTTACCGCCGTTTCTATTCTTATTCTTAATTCGGTTCCTTTTTTTATATTCGCGCCTAGAAAGTAAGCTTTTAATAAAGGTAACTTTTTTAAATTCGAAACGGTTTCTATCGTTATTCTTATTATTATCCGTTAATTAACTAAGCTAAGCTTTATTCCTATTACTCGCGTTCCTCGAGAGCTTTTAATACGATTTAATTCCTAGGAAGCTACTAAATTATCGCCTACGTTTAAAGGAGTCGGTCGAACTACCCGAGCTAGTAATAATATAACCTCGTTATTCCCCGTTATTACCGAGGAATACGGTCCGCGTAACGATATCCTTTATTATCGATATATTAATAGCGTTATATAGTATCGTTCGACGGGAAAGTATTTCTAATCTTTAGCTTTTATTAATCGTTACTTACGTTATTCGCGTAGCTATTTTTACGTAGCTTTATAAGTATCCCTTAGAGTTATATTAGGTTTCGTCGAAAGCTAATTAATTATAATTATTCTTACGTTATACGTCTTATTTAACGGCTTATCGCTACTTAAATAACTAACCTTAACTCTAAGGTAGTAAGTTCCGAGCTTCTTTTATCGTAGATTATTCTTTTAACTATATTATTCTAAACTACCGCTTTCCGCGAAGAAATAAAAGAATTACTTCGTTAGTATTATCCCGAGTAATAGCGTTAATTTATATTACCGTTTATTACCGAATCGTTACGCGGATAAGCGACTACGGATACTCTCGCTTAGAACGATAGCTTTCCTACTAAATATAAATAGGTTTTAATTCCGATCCATTTCTTTCGTAGCTCTCGTACTCGCGGTAATCGCGTCCGTAGTAAGGTTAGCCGATAACGCGTTACCCGTATTCCTCGCCGGTCCGTTCGTTTCCGTTAAAATATATAGGTTAGTATTAAACGAAGAGCTACTTCCGCCTAAAGCTTTATTCCCGCTATTACTAACCCGGATATTACTAAATTAAGCTTCGAATAATTATATACGGTTTAATAATAATAAAACTAATAATACCTTAGCTCCGGTTAGGTTAAGTAATCTAAAAAATAAATATAACCTTAAAGTAGGTATTAGAGCCGGTAGCTCTAAGGTCGTTAGGTTTTCGGGAGCTTTAAGAATATTATGCTAGCTTTATTATATAAGTTAATTCTTTCGTTAAAGAAAGAAGTCTTATTACGCGTAGGTTCTTTTTAGATTAATATTCTTACGTCGCTCTTCGAGTAAAGTATATTATTCTAAGTTAGTTTTTCTTATAATTAAATTAAAATCCTACGTTACTTTCGTATTATTTAAGAACTTTAATATCGTTATTTCTCCTTTTATATCTTAGAAGTTAAATAACGATTTAAAATACTCGAATGATTAACGAAGAAGAGCTTTAGTTAATTTATCCGCCGGTATCTACCCTATAAGTAAATAAAATACCTCGAAGGAATCCTTTTATCGCTTTTATCAGAGTTATAAGTATTATATATCTATATAACGGAGCCTTATATTAACTCTTTCCTCATCTTCTATAATTAATCTAATAGTTTATTAATTATTACTATAAATTATTTATAGCTTTCCTAAATTTAAGGTAATATCCTTAAAGAAGCGTTTAAGAGCTATCGTTTTTTTAACTATATGCTTTAATCCTAAGAGCTTAGCTTCGGTCGTCGACGTCGAAACTATAGCTTAGCGAGCTATTTTTTATATTATCGGGCCTCTAAAAAGCGATATAATATAGCCTTATAACGATTTTCTAGTTTCTAGATCGTTTACGAAAGAAGCGTCGCTAGCGATTAATAACGTTTATATATTATTATTCTTACCCTTATACCTAATACTAAAGTAGCGCGTAGTATAAAGGTATTTAATCGCTTAATTAACGGCTTTTATATATTAAGGTCCCGGATTAATAAGGAAGTAAGAGAGTTATAACGTAGCAAAAGCTACGTCCGGGCGGATTATAATTACGCTATAAAATAACGACCTTACTTTTTCCTAATATTCTTTAATTTATTACTTCGACGCGACGCTTATAAATTTTATAAGCTCGATAATCGGTAGTAATATTATAAAGAACTAGTTATTATTCGTTAAATTAAAGCGACCTACGATCTTCTCGACGTAGACGTCGTATACTAAGGTTATCGTTTAGTTTTCGCGATTACGTATTACCCGAATTCCTAAGTATTAGCTTACTAGCCCTAGCTCTTTTATTATATAGGTAGTTTTTAACTTTTAAGCTACCTTCTAAGCTATAGAATCGTTACTTTTATCGTATATAAGTAGTAGGTCGTCGACGTATATTAATACGAATACTTCCCTTATTAATATATAGAATATATATAGCTCTTCCGGAGAGCTTTAAAGTCTTAAACGGGTAAGGGTACTTTCGAGTTCCCTAAACTAAAGTAAAGGTAAGTCTCGGAATCTGTATACTACTTTTATAGCGAACGCGTACTTCCCTTCTTATTTAAATCCGTTTAATAACTCGATTAATATTAGGTCGTCTTCCGATCGAGCTACGTTAAAAAAAGCGTTCTTAATGTCGAACTAATCTACCTTAAGATTAAAATAAGCCGCGATTACTATCATTATTCGGAAAGATTTTATTACGAGTATTACTATATACGTTAATTCGAGTAATCCCTTCGGAAGGAGATCTCCTCGCGTAATTAAACGCGATTTATATTTATCGAAATAGTTATCTTTATCGAATTTATAATCGAAAACTTACTTTAACGGTATTAATTTAATTTAAGCTTAGTTACGATTAATAACTTTCTAAATCCTAACGCTTAGGAAAGCATTTATTTCCGACCTAGCGTTTTCCTTAAAACGATTTCCTAAGGAGTAATTATTAAGCTCTTTTTACGTTTTTAAGAGTTTAGTTAATTTATCGCGATAAATTATTATCTTACCGGGCGCTACGTTTAATCGCTCGGCTTATACCTATTTAAAGATAGTTATAATAATTAAATATAACGTAATAAAAGATTAGTCGTTTTACGTTCCGTCGAGCTAATTAGGTAAGAATATAAAAGTAAATTCGTATTAATTACGGTCGTTCGATAGGTTAATTAACCTACTCGAAGCTATGCCCGATATAAAGGCGCCGGTATTAGCCTATCCTTTATTTAAGCCCTTTCCTTCGGGACTTTCTCCTCGCTTTCTCCGGCTATAACGCGTAGCTAAGGGATATATTTTACGGTTATATTTCCTCCGCTCTTTTTTAGATAATAAGGATAAACTTATTAGCTTACTAAGCTCGGATTAAGCGAATTACTTTCGATTCCGAGGGATATTAAGCTCTTTATTAATCGTCGCTTCGTTAGGATAATACATTACCCGATCGATATTAGTTTTTACGCGATTCTCCGTTACGATACCTCGCTTTAGTCGCGAAGGGCTTCCCGTAGGAATCCTTTAGCCTCTAAACGGTTCCGAAGGAGACTCTAATATTAACCTAGGACTTAGGAGCTTATTAAGTTAATCCGATTTCTCCTTATTCCCCCGCTTCGTTAATTCTAAAGCTTAAGATTCCGCCTCTAGTTATTCTTATATCTTTTTTTCCTAATCAAATGGTTCTAAGGATTCTTTTATAAATTAAATCGGAGCGTTTAAAAGCGTTTACGGTCGATCGTTTAAAGGTTAATCGTTTATAAATCTAACTTTCTTTTGGATTAAAGTAACGGATTCTCCTTCTTCCGGAGCTTTCTCCGGTTTAGGTTTACCTACCCCCGAGTTCGGGTTAATAAACTAAGTTATATCTAGATTATCGCTCGGAGTAAGCTCGTTATTCCTAAGTTAAAATAACTCGCTAATAAACTCTATAATAAAGGAAGCTTACGAATCCTAGATATCTAAAGCTTCGATAATAACTTCCGTTATATTATTAATAACTTTATCCGTAAGGTCGATTCGGTTTAGCTCCTCTTAAGCGAGTTCTTCGGTTTATAGCTCTTCGGATTTATCGTAAAACGTTTCTTTATTAAAAACGACGTCTTTAGTTAGCATTACTTTCCCTAGTTTAGGAACCTATATTCGGTATAGGTTAGATATATAATATCTAATTAAATAACCAACGTAAGCTCTCGGTTTAACTTTAAACCCTCTTCTATCGAAATCTTAAGCGCGTTTTCCTAATAAAGGATACGCGCGATACCTATACGTATAGATTCCGTATTAATCTAGCCTTAGGTCGCTCGTTAATTCCCTTATAAGCGTAGGTATATATTATTTATAATAAACGGTAAAATAGGTATTAAGTAATTTATAAAGCGAGCGAAAATAATATATATAACTCGGGCTTATATTTATTAAATATATCGTAGCCTTTACGTATTTAGGTCATAGCTTCTCTAGGAGTCCTATTCTTATCCTTATTTTAATCGATTTAACGATAATAAATTATCTAGCTCTCTTATCCTTATTAGTTAGCTCTTTAGTATTCGCCGGTAATAGCTCGAGATTAATACCTTCTTCTTAAGCCTAGATTTTATATCCGGTTAGGCCTTTAATCCTAATTATTATTCGTTCGTTATCGTATCGGAGCTTATAAATCGAGAGGCGGAATTATCGTCGTACTTATCTTTTAAAGAGTCGAATGGTTTTCGTAACTAAGTAACCTTATTTATTCTTAAGGGTTTTTACCTAAAGTATTCCGTTATATTTATCTTTAATAACGAGTATTTATTTAAAGCCGTCGTATTCTTCCGGAAAGTTAAATAAATCCTAATATATACGTTAAAAAAAGCGTAGCGAGCGATATAATAATAGTCGGCGTAAGATTACTCTCTTGTTTATCGTAAGCCTGTAATACTCGTACTTAAGCGTAGGTATACCGTTAATCTCGATATTCTAAGCATACTTTACGAGTACTTTAAGCGCCTCCGGGCCTAGGTACCTAGCTTTAAGGTACTAGAATTACTCGGAGCCTTTTTTCGGTTTTATTTAATCTCTTGATTTTCTCTATCGGGTTTCTTTTCCCTTAATCGTCGGAATAATAACGAGCGATACTACGTTATATAGTATTATTATAAGCATACGTAACGGTATTATAGGAAGAATTTACGAATAAACGGAAAACTACTTAAATTTAAAGAATATTAAGTTATAACGACGTTCGAGCTTTCTTATAATAAACCCGTTCTTAATCGACCCCCGGCGAAGAGAATAATTAAAACTATAGTATTAAATATTAATAATAAAAAGCTTTACTTCGGAAATAATATTAATATAAAAATCTTTAATAAGAATAACGTCTTTAAGCGTAAGGTCGATCGTAAGTTTACCCGACTTATTCTAAAGGTAGTTCTTAATAACGCGTATATTAGTACCGGTAATGGAAAAGCTCGTAATATTAGCTTCGATGGTTTACCCGTTTCTAGCGGGAGCGAAGGAACCTTCGACTAATAAATCCCGGTTATTAATAAGGTAAATAGCTCCGTAATTATCGAAAATAATACTTTCGGAAAAAAAGTATCGTACTAGATCTATAATAGAAAATATTCCTACGTTAGAGGTTATATAAATAATGCGTAAGTCGATTATCGTTACGTTAATATTACCGGACTACTTATTATTCTTATTACGCTTATTCCGAAGTAAGTTAGTTCCGAAGGAGCTACCTTAACTAAGAGTGGTAATTTTTTATTCGTCGCTCTTAATAAGGACTCGGAATAAGGTAAAGTCGCTTAAGTTATACCGTTATTTAATAACTAGTTTTACGTCGTCGGATATATATAAGATTTATCGTAGCGTTTTACCGGTAATAACGAATTAAAGGTTAGCGTATATCTCTAAAGCCTAACGGTATTATTTATTATATAGATACTTATTAGCTTTAGCGTTATCGGTCGAATTACTAAAGCTATTAAAGCTACTAGCGTTAATCGTTCCGGCTTTATATCTTAAAGTAGCTCTTTAATACGTAGTTAAGATATAAAGGCCCGATTTACCTATCTTCTTATCCTCGGAAATAAAAGCTCCGAGTATTTTACCTAGCTTTATAAGGAAAAGTAGCTATCGTTTAAGCCGGTCCGCCGTAATTAGTTTAATAGTTACGCGAATAACTTAATTTAAAGCGATCTTAACTTTAATAGCTTCGAAGAAGTCCTTTGCTTTAAGTACGCTTCGGATTTCGTTAATATCGTAAGCGAAAGCTCGGTAGTAAGCGTTATTTTAAGTAATAAAGAATTATTTTCCGTAAAAAGTACCCGCTTTTACCTTTTATAAGACCTCGCGGTACTCTTAACGAACGAGCGTTTACGTAGTAATAAAGATAAAAGCGAAGTAATCGCGGAGTAATCTTACGATATTTTAAACGTTCGGCTTAAGTCCTTAAACTTTAAATTATATACTAACGAATTCGAAATAATTAAAAAAAACCGAGGATATAATTTAATAGTAAAGAGCTCGGTAGTTTTTACCGGCGATAATAGCTTAAGATTCCTAAGAACGACTTTACTCGAGTAATTACTTATATTCTTCGATAAAAAGGTAGCGCGGGTTTTCGGTTAGAGCTTTCGGTTCCTTCTTACGAGTCTTAGGATCTTTCTCGACTTATTCGTAAAAAGCTTAAAGGTACTACTTCCTCGCTCGCTTCTTTTCTTAAGTAATGAATTTTTTAAGCGATAGAAGTATCGCCGAGCTTAACTTATAATCGTTTACATTAAAATTAACATCCTTCTAGATATCGAATTACTCGGCGTAGTTTTAAAAAGTAATAAACCATCGTAAATATTCGTCGAAGTTACGTAGGTTAATATTAATAGGTAGCTTTTTAATAGAGAAGTTTCCGCTAGTATCCGTTATTATTATAGATATATTACTCGAGAGGAAAACGAAAGCGATATTTAAAAGAAAAACGATTAATCGAAAGATTAAAGAAATAGAAATAAATAATAAGATTACTCGGAAGCTTATGTAATAAAACCTTAGTTAACTTAGCTCCTTAGAAGAACTACCGGGCTTATAATTAATACGTAGATTAAGAGAGCTACGTAGGTACTAAGGTTACTTCTTAGGAGTAACGAAAGGTAGGAAGAAGAAGGTAAAAATTAACTAACTATTTAAGAAGGAAGGAGATTAATAAAGGAGATACGAGCTACCTATATATAGACGATAGGGAGTTACGAGCTATGTTATATAAGCGAGCTAGGAGCTATGTTAGGTAAGCGAGTAACTCGAGAAGGAGTAGGGAGCCATATATAAGTGGCTCTCTATGTGACAGATTTATATACTGAAATAAAATTATAATATATTAATATATAAAGTATTAATAAATAATAAAATATAGTTAAATATGTTTATTAAATGCTATAGTAAGTTAAACATCTTTATATATATGTATTTAAGGTAGTGGAATATAATATAATTTAACATAGGCGTTACTTGCAGACCTGGAGCCTCTATTCCCCCGTGGGTAGCCGTGGATCGCCGTCCACTCTCACGTACATGCTACCGCACACGCATCATATCAGTAATCGGTTTATCCTCCCCTCCCTCACCCCTGGGCCCCTGGCCTGCGTGACGCAGACTTTCTGTTGGGATCATACCCTTTCGAAAAGAGGATGAGAAAGCGGACGAGGCCGGGGCCTTTCCGTTATTGCCCTTCACGGTAAAGACGCAGGAGAACTATTGGATTCCCGGATATGCACCGTCCCGGGAATCTGGCATGCCACGCAATATTCTCCGTCGTGCTGGGAATCACCTCTCTAGTACATTGACATCGACATCCCTCCAAGAACCCAGAGGCCGGTGCCGAGATGATCGCCCTGCGAATCGTGGCGGCCCATTGGCGTCTACCACTTACATACAACCCAACCCCCACACACAGGTGTGTCCTCAATCATTCTTGCTCTCCTATCCTCTTACCAAGCAACGGCCCTCCCCCTTGCTCGCTCACTCGCTCGCTCCCCCCCCCCCCCGCCTCCCCACCCTTCTCTTTCTGTCCCTTCGCCAGCTACGGTCTCGGCAAGATGGAACACTTATATGAGGGGAGTGGTATACGATTCCTTAGTTGATTTGCGTAAGAGAGAACGGCCGAGGTAATAATACGTAGAGGCTGGCGAAAGGCCCTTGCAGCCGGCGGTACGCCACATGTGTGTGGAGAGGGACGTGAGATATCCGGCAATGCCGTCAACAGGTTCGAACGGCGATGGCGGTCTGGCCTCTTCTTGGCCGCCCGATGATGAACATCTTCTCTTCCTTTCGGACGGCGGCGAGCGGCAAGGGTCTCGTTTCGCCTTCATCCCATCGTCATCCCTTGCTACGTATGCGAATGTGCTGATAAATGGGGCGGGCTGTCAATCGCCGTCACACACGATAGATCCACCAGCGTTGGGTCTCGGGTTGTTTCCCATCAGTCCCGTGCTGGCTTTTTACGTGCCATTTCCTCGCTACAGCCCCTTTAGCGACCTGCCGTCGCGTAATACCCGCGGTATCGTCAAGCCTTCACGACGGCTCCGGCCAGGTCGAACACGGCCTCTGGCGCATCCTTGGCAGAGGTAGGTACCTTAGGTACCTAGGGTCAGTATGTACCGCGTCAGGTACCCGCCTAAGTACCTGCCCGGTGTACCCGGCACCTATAAGGCGGGCCCCTGGGTAAGTGTATACCGATCCTGATCCTGACGCGAGAGGTACCTCCTAGCTTGCCTACACGCCTCCCTGCCCAGGTACCTTCCTACCTAGGTAGGTATTTACCTAAGTACCTAGGTAGGTAGGAGGTAGGTACCTCCTAGGCACCCCTCCTCCACCGATACGACGACGTATCGATCTAGTAGAGGCTGACAAGCCGACGGGTGTGCGTCGATGTACTAGTATCCTGACGGAGTACAAGGCGTCCAATGATGGAGACCATCCGAATATATCAGTATACTGCGTAATCTACGAGCTAGGGTCTTCCCGGACCCAAGACCCTCGGCAGAGGCCAATCAATCTGGCGGGACAGGGAGGGATCTGTTCGTCAACCAGCCAGCTGGGAACGCAGCACGAACAGGGCAACCCCCGGTCTTCTTGCCAGGGATGTCTCCTCCTTGGCCATTGCCGGGTCTCCCTCCCTCCCTCTGTCTCCCCCGTCCGTGTGTGTGAACTTGCGACAAGCTCCCCCGGGCTGAGCCCTCTCTTCCTTTAGGTAATAGGCGAACGAGCGCCCACACCCTCATCACGTATCCGTCGGAAAAGTGCTCATCACCAAGCATATCACCCAGCCCGTCACCCAGCGTCGGCAAGGTTCTGACGGGTCCGTGGGCGCTCGCCACAGGATGATACTATTATACATACATGCGTATATACGTAGGGGCCCCCCCCTCCCCCCAACCCCCCTGTCGCCATCTGATTCGAAAGGAACTTATCTCCGTCCGCAAGCCCGCCTCAGAGGGACGGCGTAGATTGCACCACCGAGCCGCCAGCGAGCTGCCAAGTAAATGACAAGTCACATTGTCGTCTCGCTGGTTCGCTGGCCCCGTAAGTATGTACATGCCTACTCAGAAAGAGGTAGCTAACACGGATGTATGTATGTATGTATGTATGTATGTATGTATGTATGTATGTATGTATGTATGTATGCATGTAGGTACCTATATATGAATGTGAAAATGTGTGTACATGCATACGTGCACGCCTACTGTGTATACATACATACGTAGGTACCTCAAACCTGTAGGGTACATGTAACTGTGCGTGCCGTCCCCTCTGGTTGGGTGCCGTTCAACATACAAAGCAGACCGCGGGAGTTAGAACGTGGATTGCGCGAGTTGCGACCAGACAATCAATCTCAAACCATTACGATCTTCACGTGCTCCCCTGCTCGTCGCCTGGTTACAGCGACCGGCTGCTCCTTTCCTGCTCCCGAGCCCGGGAGGATTCCGGGCTTCCTGCCTGGGCGCCGGGATCGTGGGCCGCCCGACCAGCACCAGCGCGCACGCGCGTCTCGACATAGCCGGATCTGGGGTATCCAAGGCCGCTGGGGATATCTAGCGATCGCTGGGCCAAAGGCCCACGTGGCTTGCATCGGACCAGTCCAACGGAATGAACGGGGTCAAAGCGGATCGCCAGATGAGTGTCTGGCAAACACGATTCCAATTTGTCCGACGAAAAAGTGCGTAGGAACGCCGCAAGCGGAATGACGAATGTCGCGAGCGCGCGGTTGGCTATGGGGGGAAGGGGGGGAAGGAGGCGGCGATATTACAGCCGAGCAGGGTAAGTGAGGAAGGACGGCGGAGGATCACGCATGTTCGTGAGCTGCCCCGAGCAGCGGGTAATGAGACGGATCGAATCTAGGCGCTTTTCACGATGCACGCCGTCGACTCAACTCCCGTCTGCTCCACCCGGCGCCCTATCTACCCAAGCGTACCCCGGGCATCTGAGCACGCCGCACACCCACACCCACGAGAAAGGGAAAGTTGGGAGCTGAATCTAGGATCATTTCTCTCGCCTCGGAGATAGCTAGCGATGGTGAGCCTTCTACTCCTCCCCGCCTCCCCCCCTCCCTCCCCACAACCACAGCGGCATCGATTCCGAGACGACCTTCGGCCATCCGCGATCCCGCTAACGGAGCCCTCGTGTGTAGTGCAGCATACTCAACTTCGACTTCGAACCAATGATGCCTCCCCATCTTGTGCCCCGATGGAAGAGAAACCAGGGGTCGGGGAGGAGGGGAAGGGGGGCAATACGTTTCCCGTTTCGACCATGGGACAGCGTGAGCTTGCAACTTTTTCTTCGGATCCCTCTAGCCCCCCGCTCCCCCCTCCCCCCTCCCCCCCCAAAAATTGGACAGTGGGATATGAAGAAAAGATGACAAAACATCGTCAAGCGGTAATACATACTGCAATGCATAAGGGAACTGTGCGAGCGCGATACCCAGGGACCATAATGACGGGTTTTTGTGCTGCTCAGTTCTGACGCCGGGATGCATTGGTTTAACAACCAAGGTATATGTATCTGTGTGAAATTGAAATACCGAGACTTATACATGCGCACAAAGTCCGTGTTGTCGACCTGGATGGCCTTTCAAGGATACCTAGCGCGAGCGACATCATCATCATAATAGTAAGACTCTACACCCCTCTGCCAAATTACTACATCAGATACGCACGGAGAGGCCCATACATACTGGATGAAGCAATACATTGTCGATACCGCGTAGGAGGTCGATAGTCTGAAGGGAGAGAAAGAGTAATTCATAATAGAGAGCGAGCGAGAACGAGCATCTGAGTCTGTGCGTGTGCGTGAGAGTGAGTGTGGGGGGAAGGGGGGGAGGGAAGACAGGGGCCCTCTCAACGTCGTAACCCGGTAAAAGTGTGTATGTAGACATGGAATAGCCTGCCAAAGACGGCGGCCGTACTGTGCAAGTATGTGCATGCAGATGTTAAGATGGTATATACATAGTATCTAGCCAAGAAGGCTAAGCGGAGCCTCCCACCCAGCTAATTTCCTCAGTAGATCTGGTGACCCTTGTCAAGTTGGAGCACTTACCTAGATCTCGAGGGGGGTGGATCCCACACAGTACAAAATCGCGTTCAGCTTCTCGAAGACAACAACCCCTTCAGATCTCATCGCCTCTTCTCTCGCCTTCCCCCCCCCCCCTCCTCCTCCTCCCCTCCTAGTCTCACAACTCAGCTGAAGGGAAGCTCCCGTATGCGGTAGAGCCACGTCCCGGCACGACTTACTTGCTGAGGGAGGGAGGGAGAGCCCGGGGATAGGAGAGAGAGCGCGTGCGAGAGAGAGGGTTGTGTTCGCCAGGTACGTCATTGCTATTGGTAAATGCCAGTATGCGCACTGACTGTACGCATTGTCGGTGGTATACATATGTGCGCATGCGCATGTAGGTGGAGGTATGGGTGTAGGTCAGGTATCGTCGCAGGTCGCTGGGCCGGCTACTTTAGCGAAGACGATGGAACCCCGAACGGCTGCTCCCGTCCCAAACTAAACACATACTACGTACACTGCGCGGTACGTCGTACGCAGACACGCACGCACACCTCTCCAGCACGTAGGTGCGCTGTGTAAGTGGTATACGCAGCATCGGTGCTGCGTAGCTTACACGTCGTATACCCATGTGGTAGACAACCTGCCTAGCAACCTACCAATCTATGAGGTAGGGGAGGGGGGGGAGGGCTATACATCCAGCAGTCGACAATTGAACAGTAAGTCGGGTCCAGGCTGGCCGTGGAATCGGTACGTGCTGTGCGACGGACCCTGGGACCAGCCAACAGGATATCCATATATCGCTACCAAGTCCCCCCTGCCCCTAATCGCGATATCACTTACGTACCGGCCTATTGCTGCCCCGTCGTGATTCATCAAGTCCGCCCGTTCGCTCGTGAGAGGTGCCCGTCTTGCGCGTGGCGCTTGCTTGTCAAGCCTCGCGTGCAGCCCCCTTGGCTCGATTTCTGCGATGCTGAAAAGGGAGATATATCCTTGTAACGGTGGCCCGATCGAGGCAGCCGCCTGACCGTGGCACGCTTCTCTCTCCGTCTCTCCCTCTCTATTTTTCTCTCCTTTTCTCTCCTCCTCTCTCCTCCTCTCTCCTCCTCTCTTTTTCTATCTGTCTATCTTTCTTTCCTCCTAACCTCTCCCGGTACGCGGGCGGCAGGTTTGTGGTGCGCCAGAGAGACCGGGGCCACCCACCACCTTGGGAACCGGCTACGGCGAGAGACTATTGTATCATAGCCCGGATGGGTAAATTTTTTTGTGCGGGCGGCCAGCTAGCTAGCGGCGTTCGACGCAGGCCAGATACTCACTGGCCGGCGTCGACCCAGGGGCCGAAGAGGTGTGCTGGTAACGGGATTCCCCCGATGGGCAGGGAAGTTCCAGCTGCAGGGGGAGACCCGGTCTCCGCTGCTTGGCCTCACTTTTCCCATCTCCCCTTTGGATTTCCATCGCTCTTCTCGATCTCGCCCTCTCGCGCTCGCCTTACCGCCCCCCTACGGTATACATGCCTCCCTTCGTCACAGTACCATTTAGACACCCCTCCCCTACGCCAAACCCCCCTTGTCACTCGCTGGCCACCGATACCACACTACCTGGGAGAGCCGGAGGCGGGACCGCCTACGACTCTCGCTCTCGCTCGCTCTCCCCCCTTCTCGCGTCCTCTGCCCCGTCCGCGCGAGTGCCTGTGTAGCTATATGTGTAGGTGTCTGTGTGTGTATGTGTATTGTATATGTGGGTGCTCGCCGATTGTTGAGGACAGATCTGGTCTGTTGCATGGGCGACGTGTCATCGTCGACCTCACGTCCCCCAGCCGGCCGAAGTGGATGCGGCAGCTGTCATCGTCGACCTCTCCCGCCTGCTGCCGCCGCCGCTGGCTGCTGCTCTGTCGCCATCTCCACCCGGCCTCGCCTTTCTCTCCACTGGTCAGGGCGCTGCCCATCATCGACGACACTGGAGCTTGGGTATTCGTCATGTTGGGCTGTAGACGTGCCGGCACGGGCCCCCTGCGTGGGATGGCCGAGGCATACGCAGGTGCTGCAGCCAGCTCGCCGCGTACTGCTTGATTCGACCAGTGCTAGAAACCCACCGGCGGCCTAGTCGAGACTATGTATGTATTGTGGAAAGGCTCGTCGAGCTGCGCGCCTCCCCTGTATATCGGCCTGCGTGTGCCTAGCGAACCTTGGGCTGGTACCTACCTCGACCTTGTGCAGTGACGAAGTACCTCGCTCGATCTCTCTACCTGGGTCTGCTTGTACACCGGCAGGTATACCAGGCCTACCTCGATGTACCTCTACCACCGACGCTGCTCACATCTGGCGGCTGCGAATACCTGCGCGCCTGCCTCCACGTGTACCCGTCTACTACCTCTTACCTCCTACGCATGTCGTGTGTACATGCAGAAACTACGGTCGATCCACCGCTGGCCCTCTCCTCCCTTCCCCCCTTCCAACCCCCCCCCCCCCCGCAGCCTCTTCTCTCACTCTCACTCCCTCTCTCTCTCTCGCTCGTAGGCCTGGTAGCAGCTACACAGGCAGGCAGGCAGGCAGGCAGGCAGACAGGTAGGCAGGTCCTCCTATCGCTCCTCCTCCTCCTCCTCCTCCTCCTCCTCCCCACTCCCTCTAACCCCCCCGTGCCTTCTCCCTTTCTCGCGCGCTCTCACCACTCCGCGGCCTCACTTACATAAACTATACATCACTAGTCACGGAGCTAGTCCCATCTCTCAGGGTTGGGAAAGAGGACCCAGAATGGTGGGCGGTGTCCTTGCCGCGAGGCAGCGAGGGCCATGTACCCAACCCGGCCCATCCCATATCTCTCTTGACCTTGACACCCCCTCCACTTTAGCAACTTACACACACAACCCGCGTTCAGCTTCTAAGTCTTAAGGGTCTGAGAGTCCTCCGTCTACGTATATCCCTCTTGGCGTCCCATGATTCCCGGGGCTTGTCCAACACGTTGGCTCCCCAGATCGAACCCTGGCGCGCATCACTCAATCTTGCGTCCTCCAGGTAGAGGTATATACTTCGTCAACACCCCCGTGCCCCGTCGACCGGGTCGACCCTGACTTCGCAATCTCACCTCTCATCCCCTCCGACTTTGTGTGGCCAGGTTGTGCTATATAGCAGGCCGTCTGTTCGCTCTCTCTCTCGTCTGTCTCTCCCTCTCTCTCTCCTCTCTCTATACATATATATCCCGGGTTGGCTTTTTGCTTTGCGTGTGTTTTCCTGCGTTTTTCAACTAGTTATGATAGACGCTCGCTGTTAGGCACGCATATATATATAGCCCAAGGCTGTAAGCAGCAGAGCCGTCAACGTGGCTTGCTCTTTTCGTCCCTACCTATTCTCGCAGGGCCAACGCCGGAGGACCATCGAGAGAGGTCTGCCAGAGAGGCACCGAAGACTTGGACGTCATCGACTTCTCCTAGCCCGACTGACTGGTTTTGCCTACGGGCAAGACTAGTCCTCCCCCGTCGCCAAACTGGCTCTAACAAGCGAGGCCCAGGAGACTCACGGCTGGCAGCGATGGGTTCACCAGCAGCCGAACCCGGACTACGTCGTGATGGACCCTCCTGCTATCCTGTCGTACGGCTCAAGCCCAACCAGCACTGCGCCCATCCAGCGACCGGCGATTCACCCCCAATACGTGTTAGAAACCCCCTACCACATGGCACACATGGCTGGTCCGCAAGCATCGAACTACCCTCCTAGCCACAACTTCCTCTTCCAGCAGTACCCGACGGCTTCTCCCCCGACGTCCCCCTTCAAGCACTACCCGGGGGAGTGCTCGGTTCCACGTCCGGCGGCACCTGGTCACGACGAGGTGCGTCCCGACTTTCGGAGCGGATCCGTCCGGGCGCGTCCGGGAGAGCAGGATGAGAAACCCGCGATCAAGTACGAGCCGCAAACAGTGGCGGGGCCGTTGCCTGCGCATATTCCGCAGCCCCCGTCAAAAACGATCACTCGGAATGTCGCCGAGGACGAAGCTAACGAGGTGTCCTTCTCCACCCACATCGACGCTCTGATGAAGGTGATCCAGCTGAAACACGAGCCGGAAAATGTTAATGACGCTACTCCCGCTGGTGTTACCAGTGTTACCGGTAGTGGTCGTCGCCGTGGCGATGATGGCGGGGGAGGAGGTGGTGGTGGTCTTAGGCGTGCTACCACCTACCCGTCTCATCCCACTGTCGATCAAGACAAGTTCAATCTGCGCAAAGCGTCGTGTAGCCCGGAAGAGACAGCTGTCCCGAGTGATGAGCATGGGCGGGTACGCCAAAAACGTTACGTGTGCGACATTAAGGGATGCGGGAAGAAATGCTCTCAAAAGACCCAGCTCGAGACTCACAAACGGGCCCATACAGGAGAGAAACCCTATGTAAGGCAGCGTTCAGCTATCATCACCCTTATTGCAAGTATGGTTTTATTGACCCTTCCAAGGTGTGCCCCGAACCCAGGTGCGGTCTGAAGTTCTCACAGAGAGGCAACATGATGGTACGCGTTTCCCAGCGGCAACACTGTATTAGTAAAAGCGAAGATGTCTAACAACCGGAACAACAGTCGCACACCCGCATCCACACGGGGGAGAAGCCTTTCATGTGTGATATCTGCGGGAAGTGCTTTGCTCAGCGTGGCAACCTAAAGCCGCACCGGCTCATACACAGCAAGCTCAAGCCCTTCCGCTGCATATTTGACGGGTGCGGCAAGATGTTCGGGCAACGGGGCAACCTAAAAGTGCGTTGGGACCAGAAGCATATCCTTTCTTCCCGCCTCTAGCAAAAAGTCAATTTGCTAACACTCGACGTGTAGAATCACCACAACAAGTTCCACGCCGACAAGATACAGGATCTGACGCACAGGTTCAGCAACCTACCGCCCGGTGTTGAGCTTGAGGAACATGACCACAAGTTGTTCCTGCATTTTGCCGAACTCTACAAGAACAGCAACAAGGGCATCAAAGGCCGAGGAAGGGATCGCAAAATCGCTCCGAAAACCAAGAGCCTGCGTGAGCCGAACATGCCCCGTCATTATCCCGTTCAGGCTCTCCCGCCGGCTCACCAACCGCCGCAACGGCTCCCTGGACAGCCAGTCCTTCCGTACCCGGATAGTTTTGGCGGTCACGGCGTGTCTCGAAACGGCCCTCAAAACAACATGGCGGCGAGCCGAGACCAACACTCCGCCACTTATGGGCTGTATGAGATGGATCAGGCCAGCGTCGTTTCCACCGAGAATACCGTCACCGCCTCCACCAGTCCGGGCACTGTCTACGAGGAGGAACACGGTCGTCCCTACGGATATCCTCGCGTCTATTAGAATCCTGCCCTTGTCAGCCCCTCATCGCGGCGATGCCGTAGGTGGGGTCAGCTACGCTTGAGCGACTCACCAGCGATGACTAGTAGGACGGCCGAATTCGAGGGAAACAAGGAGAGAGAGTCTGCGCATTCGCACTGGTGGACATACGAAGAGAGAAGGCCGTGGATCAACCATGATTACTCCACGCGAACAAACTAGGCAGGTCGAGCGATAGGATAAACACACAGTAGATATCACGGGGCGGTACCAGTCGAATTCCAAGATACCAAACGTCGCTAACATAAAGATTTACGGAGAGGCTTTCTGTCTCGAATTCCGAATCCGCGGTTTTCTTCTTTTCATATTTCCGTCACTTGTCCACCACCATAGGTGGACAAATGAAGGTTGGCCGGGGAGGGAGGGATAGAACAGAAAAAAAGACAACAACAAACCCCCCAAAAATAATGGTGAGAAGCAACAAGAGAAAAAAAGATAATAGAAAAAAAATGGCGACAAGCTTGTGGACGAGCAACCGAACCATTCACTCAGACACCTATACACAAGTCCAACACATGCGCACACGAATACCCACCCAATCCCCTTTTGGGGGGGATCCTCAATTTCAGTTATGACTTTGTCTATCTCATATTTGGGACGGCACTAGGAGGGACGTGGTAGCAGCTTATTCTCCTTCTCGCCGTCCCTTAGCGACTGTAGGATGGCCTATTCGCAAGCCTCGCAGATTTTGCCGGGGGCGCGTTTCTCCTGGATCTCGGTACGATGTATCTACATCTACGACGTAAATCCCGGAACCACTAGTGGTGGGTCGGGCACTGCGAAGAGAGAGGGTAGTCAGAAAGGAAAGAGGGCGATGCCGGGACGGGGCAGAGAGGCTCTAGTAGTGGGGGAAGGGAAAGGGATTGGATGCATAATTTTGGTGGACGGCACGCATCGAAGGTGGAGGGCGGCTCTGCTTGTGTTTTCTCTCTTTTTTTTTCTCCCCCTTTCTTGGTACCAATCAGGCGGTGGGCCAGTTACAAAGAATGACGACGGCGCAGATGGGAAAAGAGGCAACAAAATACCTGGGTCAGGGGATCATCACGGATACTGCCACACGGAGGAGATACCAGAATTTTGCATCAAAAAGGTTACTAGACCTTCATCGGGGGTGCGAACCAACGGAGTTTAAGTGGTAGTTTTAGTTCCGCTTTCATCGGATACAATTGCTTTGTCCCTCGTTCGATTTCTTTTCATGTTCATTTTCACTTCTCTTTTCTCTCCCTGTCTCTCTCTCTCTCTACTTACATGTATACTAAACTCGCTAGCTTATACATTAATAGGACCTACGGGGACACAGCTCGCTAATCTATGCGTACATGCGGTAGAGAAAAGGAGAGAGAAAGGGGATACCTAGATCTATATAGCCTCAAGATATTGGCAATCCGTTACGTTACTTCACGCCTACAGAGAGAAGAAATTCTCGTAATATGACGCTTTCGCTGCTATTTTTCTATTTATGTGTGTATGGCAAGGTATGATGAGGAGCGTGTCAACAACCGGCCGCGTCCCGCTCCACTGGAGGAAACCCACGCCGCTGCGCGCACATCTGACAAGACAATTTGCATCTTGAAATACCGGAAACGGATTCCGGCAGCTAGGGATACTCTGCCATCGAGCAAGCCTGGCAAGGCGTGTGTGTGTGGGCCGGGGAGTGGGGGAGGGTTGGGATGCAATATTTGGTGTCGTGTCTCGACCCGTCTATTTAGGGCCTGCCACCGCACACCACGGCCGCTGAAGGCCGAACCGTTGAGTCCGTTCGCGATCACCTCCTGCTGGCCGATGGCCGAAGCGATCTGCGAGGGCGGGAAGGGGGAGGGGCCGATGACGATTCGCGAAGAATTGAGAGGGGGGGCAAATGCCTCATAGGCTCGAGGAGGAGGAGCGTCTATTCGCAAGCAGCAGGCCATAACGCTGCGACTAAGCTAGAATACGCTCTGCGGAACTGGGTCTCGTCCGGTCCCGGCGGTCAAATCATCGGGCTTCGTGAAATTGCAAGGCGTTTACGACGAGGGCATTTGCATCCCGCGTCTCGTGATAGCCTTGTCCCATCGTCCGTCCAGGTCTAGCCCCTTGCTCGTTGGTGCTGCAAATGGCCCGTTTAGGCCGCGCCTGTGCAGGTGGGCGGATGAGACGGCGATCTTCGAGAGTGATCTTGACCGGGTCCGATTTCACAAAGCCCTGCCCTACCCTTCTCACCGCCAACCTGGTTACTTTGCCAGCCCGGCTCGCTGAATTTACCCTCGTGCGGTGAGAACGAAACGCAACGGAGATCAATCTAGCGTGCATGGGTGCTCTGCCGCACCTGAGAGATGCGGGAGGGGGGAGAGAGCAGACATATGTACCGAAAAAGCGGGTGATCAACGCGAGGAGCTCCATACAGGTGCCAGGAGCGTGAATCCTAGACGAGGAAAAAAAAAACGATTGATCTAGATTGGAACGACCCGAGGCCGCAGCTCCGAGATATTACTACTGCGTAGTAGTAGATGGCAGACACCGATCGTGAGTGGTACTGGGGCAGCACCGTCGACCGAGTTAGCCGCATGCTCACCTGTCATCGCAGGCGGGATACCACCCGGTTGGAAGTGATTGACGGTGTCTCAAATGCATGGGGCGGGGTAGAAACCGAGATGGTCGTTGGGAAACTAATCATGGACGTCGAGGATCGCTCATGGTTGCCTACTTTTCTCTCCCGGAATTCTCAACGTCGGCCGGAGGCCTTTTTCTGCCGCGGTCTCTTGTCGCTGTCGCTGTCTCGCCCCTCCCGCCTGCCGTCTGCCGGATTGATGTAGCCACGACGGGCGCAGCGGTCGCTTTCAGCTCGTAAATGGCGGTGTGGGCACCTCTCTCGCCCTCTCCTGCTCGCAAAGAACAACTCACTCACCCCCCGTGGAGGGTAGAGACAAATAGGATGTTGTCTCCTGCTTGGAGCTCATACGCCTCTTCGCCCTCGAGCTCCCAGTCGGCGTCGTTGACCAGGACCAGGATTCCAGGCCGTCTGAGTCAAGTAATTAGCCTGCTTTACGGCGCGTTTCGACGAAGGGGGGCGGCAATGCATATGTGGTACATATGTAGTACGTGGAACTCTCTGGGCAGTGCAGCAGGGATAGCTAAAAGGGGGAGGCCCTCGATATCACTGGGCGGGGCGAGGCTTGGGTGGTGGGAAGACCTACAGGCGATCATCGAGCACAAACAGCTCCTTTCCGGCATCCTTCATCGCATTATCACACAGATACTCGATCAAGTTAGCGATAGTTGCCGGCTTTCCTTCCTTATTTGTAGCGGGTAGGGCCACTGAGTGGCGTCGTTGATCCGAGAATAACATTTCGAGGCCGCCTCTGGAAGACGCTGTTAGGAATAGATGGCTAGACGAGAGAAAGAGAGCGGTCCTTTGCTCTCCTTCTTTCTCTCCCCCCCCCCCCCCGCTCCGGTAGAGGGCATTCCCATACAAGCCGAGCATTGGGGGGGGGGGGGGGGGAGCAAGGCGAGGACGGGTTGAGAGGGCTGCACCTACGTGAACTCGACCACAATCGGCAGCTTGGGGACTCCGGCTTCCTCGATCGACGGCATGACGGGTGTGATTTGAGGCCGACCGATGTGAGAGGAACGTGCCTAGCTTGGCAGGCCTTGCCGTAACGACGCCGGAATCACACAAGGGGGCGAGGGACGATAATTACCTACTCGGCGGCGCCGTGCCGTGGCGAGACGAGTGCCCGACCGGCTGGATGTTGGTTGAGCTGGGAGGGATAAGGGATGGTGAAGAGGTGAAGAGGCAGCGAATCGACAGAACGTTAGAGGTACGCACTATTAAATTACCTTGAGGTACCTACGTCACGTCACGTACACATGTACTCGGGCACATTCTAAGGTTAGGAGGAGGTACCTACCAAGGATGTCGCAGACCAGCCCAACTAGTCCCCTGTACCTACCTACGTATGAACCACCCCCAGGTACACACTAGGTACAGTATCTTGCTCCAAATAGGTAGGTACCTAGGTACCTCCTAGCAACGGTACCTCTACTAACAGGTACCTACGGCAAGCTCCTAAGGTACCTAGGTACGTTCCCTCGTTCGTCCCCAGTCCGGTCCCTCTCGGCCCGAACTCTGCGGGCCTTCTTCTTCTATTATCGATCGCAGAGCCGTTGTGGTTATAGGTAGATGGGACGGCGTCAAGGTGCCGCCCTCTCCGTTCGCGTCGTCGCCCCGTCTTGGAAATGTGACGCCGTCCTCCCCCGAACTTCCTCTGGCATGACGCAGAAACATGCGGGCCTATCCCCCGTCGCCGTCGAGACCGTTGCGGGGCTCTCCGCCGGCTCCGTAGCCACGCTCGTCGTCCACCCCCTCGACATCGTCAAGACGCGGATGCACAGTACGTCCACCCCTCCCCTCCCCTTTCACCATCTTGCCGCGGCGCACGCGCGAGTAGAGCGTATTAATTTTTCGTACTCTATCTCAATCCGTTTCCAGCCCCCCTCCTTTTTTTTCCCCCTTCTTCTTCCCCGGGGTCCGGAGAGAGAAAGAGAGAGAAAAGCTGACCAGCCCGCCAGTCCACCAGACCAACGCAGCCAACCTCCATCGGCAGCCCCCGACCACGGTCTCGCTGATCCGCGCCCTGGCGCAGACACCGCGACCGGTAGCGTCCCTGTACCGCGGCCTGACCCCCAGCATCCTCGGCAACGCGTCCAGCTGGGCCTCCTTTTTCTTCTTCAAGGCCAGCGCTGAGCGCGCTATCCTCGGCTTCAAGGCCGCCGCCTCCTCCTCCCGCGACGCGCCCGCGACAGCGCCGTCGCTCGGGCCGCGGGACTATTTCGTCGCTTCCGGCGTCGCCGGCCTCGTCACCCAGGCCCTCACCAACCCCATCTGGGTCATGAAGACGCGCATGCTGTCGTCTGACCAGGGCGCCGCCGGCGCGTACCCCAGCATGTGGGCCGGCGCCGCCCACCTGCTGCGGCACGAGGGCTGGCGTGGCTTCTACCGCGGCCTCGGCATCAGCCTCCTCGGCGTCTCCCACGGCGCCGTGCAGTTTGCTGTCTACGACCCCCTCAAGAGCTTCTACCTCTCGCGTTCGGCCACTCGCGTCGCCGGCAGCGGCGACAGGCCGGGGCAATTGGCTCGAGGACGAGAAGCATCGTCGGCGCGCCGCCAGCAGAGGTTGAGCAACGAGGCGACTCTCGTCATCTCGAGCGTCTCTAAACTCGTCGCCGGCGCTGTCACGTATCCCTACCAGGTCATCCGCAGCCGACTCCAGAATTACGATGCTGACGCGCGGTTTGGCCGAGGCATCCGCGGCGTAGCGAGGAGGATATTACAGGAAGAGGGCTGGCGCGGCTTCTACCGCGGGATAATCCCCGGTGTCTTAAGAGTGTTGCCGGCAACATGGGTCACGTTCCTGGTATACGAAAACATGAGATTTCACCTCCCTCAATGGACAAGCTAGCGCTTGACATCCTACGCAAAGATGATAACATCCCCCGGCTGGCACGATACGTGATGCGAAATACCCTACCTCTCCGCCTTTGACGTCGTTCCGGTTGGGCCTTTCCTGCTTTCCTTGCTAGAATAGAAAAGGAATTATGACAATAGACCACGAGGGAGCTCAAAAGTTGAGTCCCAGGCTGCAGTCGATGCTCAGAAGGATTAGTATGTGTGTGCAGGAACAGCTAACTACTCCGGCCTCGGCAAAGCTTTTGATGACCCCTCGAGTGTTGTAGTCCACCTTTCCTTTTTTCCCGGCTACCCTCCTTAACGCCGGCAAGATCGTATCTAGTCGCGCCTACGAAGTAGCCCAGTTTTCGAAAAGGAATCCCTCCTCGATAACGGACCTTCGTCTGAACACCCTGAGCCACTTCTCGCCCCAGCGCTTCACGAGATCCCGCTCGCTCTCACTCGTTGCAATGTCGTCCGTCATCGAATCCTCGGCATACCGTACCCAGGTGGTTAAAGCATCCTCTATGCTCTTGAAGAGCCCGCGCATGGCGGCCACCTCCTGTTCGGTACCGTCGGCGGTGCCACCGCTAACAACCTGCCTAAGACGGCCGGTCACCTTGACGACCGTGTTCAAAACTAGCTCGAACACCCAGGCCTTGCTTAGCGCCCGACCGTTCGGGCCCGCACGGTCGCCGACCAAGGCCCAGTCGATTACGGCCCCGGGCGTGATGATAGAGTAATTGAGAAGCTTCTCGATGATGCTGATAGCGACCCCTGGATGAGCGGACCAGTAGGCCGTTACGGCGGTGATGATCTGCGCTCTTGCGGCTTCCGACGCCGCCCCGGCATCGAGCAGCCTGTCCTTAGTACGCTCGATGCAGGCTAGGACGTGAGAGAGTGACTTGGACCCTACCCAGCAGACGGCTGTCATGAAGACGTCGGTGCTGGAGGTGAGCGGGTGAAGGAGCTCGTTTAGAGCCGCGGAATGAATACGATCGATGACGGGTTGTATTTCCTCTTCCGGGGCCTTGCGCTTGAGCAGAGCGGCAATCTCTCTGCCTTCGGCGGCAAACGGCACGTCTGGGCTCGCGTTTAGCTGCGTGTAAGTGCTGCTAGTGCTGGGGAGGGCTTTCAACTTACTGTCGTCGTCGTACTTGAAATCGGGCGTGTCCTGTTCTTTCTCGGGGCCAATGAGCGCTTGGTAAGGCTCGGGGAGCGTTCCTTTGATGCGCTGGGCAAAACTGAGCCGGATCTCCTTGTCTAGGGCGCCGAGGATGAACGCTGCGCGCGGATCTAGTTCGCTGAGGCGGACGTCGTCTGCCCACTCGGTCCATTTCCACATGAATCCAAAGTTGCTGAGGTGGTGGGTGAACCAGTCCAGGAAACGATGGTAAAGCTCTAGGTCTAGACGGTGGACATTCTGGTACGAATGCCGAATAGCGCGGCCGAGGCTAGGGGCGACGGCAGCCGGCGCAAGCTTGCATGCTTCCGTGAGCACGGAATGGTAATAAACAAGCTTGTGCTCCGGCGTTGGCAGCGAGAATATCAGGGAGAAGACGGCGTCAACCGCGACATCCTCCGGCTTCCATGTTGAGCGGTCGCCTTCTACGTCTCTGAGCCGGTCGAACGGCGTCGCACGCTTAACGAAGGTGCCGGGGGCGAAGTAGCAATCCAGGTCTATGAGGAAACGGGCCGTAGCGACACGATTGAAGTCCAGGATGTTGATGGTGTCGAGAAGGCAGTCTCGGATCAAGGATGACGCGACATTGCTCACCGGGGGAACGGACTCGATGTCCTGGTTGATGTAGACCGAGAGGTAAACCTCGGGGAACAGGGGACGGGGTCCAGCAACAACCTTCTGCGGAATGGATATGCTAGGCAGGGCGTGCTTTTGCGCGTTGTCTAGTTTTTCTTGCTGCTCCACCTCCTCCAACGGCATCTGCCACGGCCTCGGAAGACAGGAAAGCTCCCAGCCGTTCGCGGCCTCACCTTGGAGCTGCTTCTGAAGGAGGCCGATCACACTCATGCTTGCCGTTGGGCTGTCCACCCCTTCCTCGACGTCATACGGATCAATTAGGACCTGGAGCGCGTGGGGTTCGGAAGCGATGACATCTGTCTTATCCATGAGTTCCGCCGCCTTGTGGTGCCATTGGGGAGGCACGGTAGCTGCCATGATGTACGGTATCGTGAGGAGGATGATTTTGACGAGTTCGGTGCCAATTGTCTACGGCTAGGGTTACTCGGCATATTTCCAAGGGGAATTAGCCACGGGGGGGAAGATGGAACTTACGTCGTCCGAACTGGCAGTCTGCAGGTCGACAGCTCGGGAAAAGAGCCCCTCGAGAACGGGGAACAAACCATCGCCCTCCAAGCAGCTTTGCAAACACGCGAGAAACTTTAAGTATAGCTTCACGTCTCGCCACTCGCCCACCTTCACCTTCTCTTCGGTCGCGGTCGCGACTCGAGCTAGAAGGTCGTCAAGAACGTCTGGTTTCAGCGAGTTGAGGACAAGCACCACAGCGGCCACGAACGGGGTCTTGAGCGGTTGCTCGATGACTATCTGCGGCACGAGCTCCAGGAAGCTCGTTCGAAGGTCTTGGTCGTCGTAGTGGTCGGCAACGATATGGGCGACAGATTGAACTTCTTCATGCCAATGACGCAGAGGGGATTCGGCCAGGCCTAAGAGTTGCTTGCGGATGCGGACGGGGAGCGGCGCATCGTAACGTCGGCGCTGGGGTCGGCGGTCAAATTCGTCATCGTCTGAAGGTACACATCAACAGACGCTCATCAGGACCACGACAGCCGGCCAGGCTGGCCGCGGCAGCACTTGTCTGAGCCACCAATGGAACCGGAGTGAGGTAGAAGAAGAGATGGATGGTTACATACCTCTGTGTCGTCTCTTGCGGTTGTTGTAACCACCGCCAGATTGTCTGCGGTCATAGTCCGCCATGATGAGCAACGCGGTGAGATTGTAGGGTTCGCCGAGGCTCGCAGACGCAGGAGATGATGTCGAGTTAATACGGGTGCGTCGTCGATGTTATCGTTGCTGCTGCGAGAATGGCGGCGAGTGGTGAGAAAATGTACGTGAGAAAGCGAGACAGCGCGCGCGAGAAGGAGAGAGAGAGAGAGAGAGAGAGAGAAGACAGACCCGAGGATCCACATTAGGTACACCAACAACCCCGTAGGTACATGTGGAGGGAACGCGCTTGCGTTCCGAAATCGTGGCCGCTCCCTTGTCGATATTATTATAGTAGGTGCCTCTACGCTCTGGTTCGTGTAGAGGTACATCTGTGCACGTATCTGCTCTATTACCTTAGGCACCCAAGTCAGGTACATACCGACCTTCCTAGGTTAGGTACCTGAGGTACCTCCTCCTGACCTTAGGTACCTGCTACTGAAACTTGCCTATCTAATCTTATCGATAACTCTGGCACCCACCTCCCTCCTTCCGCCCCCAGTAAACCTCAGAATAAGACAGCGAGTTGCGCGAAGCTGAATTCCGATGAACTCCCTACCTGATACCCACCGGCCCAAGGCAGGTATTATACATCTACGTCACAACAACTAGAAGACACTAGGTAATCAGCCAACATGCAAGCAACACAGCAGCAGGGCAATAGGAAGCCCCCATAATCAAGAAGGCGAGGAGCGAGGAGCGAGGGGGGATGATTTTTTTTTTCCGTTTTTTTTTATGAATAAAAAGAATTTGGGTCCAGCGCAACCATCCGTGCTACCAGGCCAGAGCAACGGCAGCAGGATACAGCGCCGCCATCGCCAGTGTCTGTTTGTTTGTTACGCGCGTCTAATTCACTAGGGACCATGTACGTTCGTCTCTCTCTTGGGCCAAGTCGTCGTCTCCGCTGCTGTATGCCGCGATTGCGGTAAGTTTTCTTTTCCCTCGTGGCTGTGCAGAAATTCCCCCTCCTCCCTTTTAGTGAATCATCCATCTTCCACCCAGACGCACAGCGCGGTACATCTATCGGGGAAGGGGTTAAAAAAAAAGAAATCTTTTAAAAGTCATGCCGAGATTCCCTAATTTGTCCAGTCCTCGATGCCAATGCTGTTGGGTCCGAGGAGCCTGCCAGTTTCAGCATCATATTCCATCCCAGTACTACTCCGCACGTCCACACCTCGCAGAATAACACATACGCCATTGTGCCCTCCCCCTCCCGTCCTCCGGCTTCTCTCTCTCTCCCCCCCCCCCTCCCTTTCTCCTAAACATCTCGAAAGACCACGCGAGGGGGATCCAGCCTCCTTGTGCCCGCCCAACCACAAGGATGAAACGAGTAAGTGAACAAGATAGATAAAAAGCAAACGCCGTCTCGGTCGTGCAAAATTCTAAGGACGCCCGTGGGGTGCCGTCTTCCGGTCAGCACGATTGGGCATTGAAGCAGTTGCCGCACTGCTGCTACGATACGAGAGGCCGAGACTAGCTAGACGAGCGACCAGTTTTCGAGTGCCCCGTCCCCTTCAGCAACGCAACCTGGAAATTTTCACAGCATGGCCGATGTCTTTTTGAGAAGTCCCGGTCCGGAAACTTTGTGTTGTGTTTTCCTCGAATTTTATCACGGTTCGAGCTGAAAAAGTACACCGAGGGCGCGTTGGGAATTTGCTACTTCCGATCTGGTCCACGTGCATGTTCTCTTCAAATGCCAATCTGATGAGTTGGTGCCTTTTACGGGCACAGCCGGTGCGTGCTTGCCGCAGCGGAAACTCCGGGCGGCGGCGGCCTTGCAAACCTACGCGGAACGAGAGCGCAGATAGAGGCCGGCGGAGGCTCAGTCTAGCTTCGCCATCATTTCTTGCTTGCTCATCGGCGTGAGGTTGTCTATATCGAGTCCACGGGATGCTAGGGTGGCTTTGACATGAGGAGGAACAAGCTTGTGGTTCATCTGCGGTGCGATGGATAATTCTGCGAGCGAGACGACAACGATCAGCAAGGCCTACCACGAGAGGGGAGGGGGGGGGGGGGGTAGTGGAGAGAGAGAGAGAGAGAGAGAGAGAGGCGATACGACATACCGTGCCTTGAAAAGTCGAACAGGTTTGGTAAATCCCTCAATTGTCCGCTCGAGTGTCGTGAATCCGGAAGCTTCGTGCTAGGATCTCGGAGCTCGTCGAAGAAAGGGTGTACCATCGCGTCGATGGCTCCGAGGCGTTCCGTCGGCGTGTACTCGAGCAGTCTCGCTATCAGGTCCAGGGCGTTCGCATCCGCCCTACGGAATACTTTGCTAAACGGGTGAGGCTTGATTTGCGGGAATTTGTGCTCCATATAGTTTGGGTTCATGGTGCGAATTTGTTCGCGCGTCGGAGTTCCCAGCACCTTGATAATCTCTACCAATTGATCGATGCCGGATTCTCCGGGGAAGAGGGGTTGGCCCAGCATTAATTCCGCCATTACGCAGCCGGTTGACCAGACATCTGCGAATCGTATGAGCTGCTGGCTTTTCCGAAACCCAGCGACGGAACGGAACGACTTACCGATCTTAGTGGTGTAGTTAGTAGCTCCAAAGATGAGTTCCGGCGCCCGGTAGTATCTAGAGCAAATGTACGAAACATTGGGCTCGTTCTCGACCAAGATTTTAGCGCTCCCGAAATCGCACAGCTTGAGCACTCCCGTGTTCGGGTCCAGCAGGAGATTCTGGGGCTTGATGTCACGGTGGCAGATTCCTTGAGAATGGATGTATGCTAGGGCTCGGAAAAGTTGGTAGATGTAAAGCTTCACCTCCAGGATCGGCATAGTCGATTTCATCTTATTGAAGAAACGTGAGGCTCGATAGACGGTCTCGGGTACGAACTCTTGAACTAGGTTCAGGTAAACCTCGTCCTTCTATTCATGCGATCAAGTTAATTACGCCGCAGTCGCCCGGTCGAATTGACAAATGGACTTACTCGCTCCCCGTTGGAGTAATAGAATGCCTTCAGTTGTACTATGTTGGGATGTCTAACGATACGCATGATCTGAAGCTCACGATTCTGTACCGGATCGTTAGCGGACAAACGGGAATCTAGTGATCCGAGGCGGGGGTGTGGGCTCGGGCTCACCTTGAACCTCTTATCTTGAAGCACACGTTTGATGGCGGCATCCTCGCCTGACGGCGAAAGCTTCGTCTGGAAGACGACCCCAAAGGACCCATTGCCGACAATCTTGCATTGCGTATACTGGAGGTCTCTCGTCTCGCCGGTAATTCCATCCTGCACCTTCTCACGGATGACCTCTGTATCCCGCATCAGCGCCGCTCTCGATACACACCCCCACCAAACGGTGGCGAGCTGCCCGTAAACTTACCTCCCATGCGGAGGGTGTTGAAGGCCGCTGTTGGGCGGTTTTGCGCCATGGTCGCGGGCGGCTCAGTGCTGGTCGCAAGAGAGGAGAAACCGAGAGGGTCTCTTTCGGCGTCAGCAGGCAGGAACGGGGGACTCTGGAGGCGCTGTTCGAAACGCCGTGTTGGGCGAGAACTGGATGGGACAATTGGGTCGAGCAGCGTTTCGAGAGCAATTGACCGGCGGCGGGATGGTGGGCCAATGGCTTTTGCTTGTGCCGCGGACGAGGCGAAGAGAGGCTAGATCCAAGTACCGGTCGGTCCTCAAACGCAGACGAGCTAAGGTTGCGGCGGGAATGCGGATTGGTGCGGTATTGGGTAATCACCGCGGCGTGGGAGAGGGGAAGTTCCTAAAAGCATACGACGATTTAGGACGTATTGATGGCAGATTTCTCAAGAGTGGAAGAAGGGGTCTGGCATCGCAAGAAGGCGGAGGTCATGGAGGTTATGTGTGAGTGTACGTAGGTAGGGGATTTCTGGCGGGGTTCCTCAGTGGTCGAAAGGCGGAACGTGACTAGAAAGAAACTTTTAGGTGTCCACTGCGGTTGAGCTACCTTGGGGATGCCTACACGGGAAATCAGAGCATAGGAACGGGACGACGGGGTTGTGTGAGGGCAGGTTAGGTTAGGTAAGGCAAGGTATGGCAAGGCAAGGCAAGGTAAGGTAAAAAGTCAGGTAAGGCAAGGCAAGAGACAGTGCGGCGAGTGCACAGGTTAGAGGGGGGGGGGGGGGGGGGGGAAGGTGGAAGGGGAGGAGGCCGATACGCGAGTAGAAACGGCCCCGGGTACATTGGACAAGCGGGGAGACAGCGTGCTATTGTCATCGCGTCCCCGCTGTCGCCGCCGTTGCTGCTGCTGCTGCTGCTGCTGCTGCTGCTTCTTCTTCTTCTTCTTCTTCTTCTCTTCACATCTCCCCTCGTCTCCTTCTGCGGTCAAGCTAGCTAGCGAGGCTTTAGGTGTGGACAGGCTAGGGAGGCAGGCAGGCAGGCAGGCAAGGCAAGGCAAGGCAAGGAAGTAGACATTGATCTCGAACGGCGAACATGGGTGGGAGCAGGGCGGGCGGGGGCGAGAGGGCGAGAGCGAGAGGCGGGAGGGTACGACTGTCGTAGACCGGCAACAATGTGGAAAGCAGGTGGACTCACCTTGTGGGATGATGGACCTGCAGAGACTCGGTGACCTATCGACTATCCGATGTATAGATCTGGGCTCTGAACGATGGCTGCGGTACTCTGGTGGTAAGCCGGTCTCGTCTATCAGGGACGCGGAACGCACGCATGGGCGATGATATCGGATTGATAGAGGGGGGAGAGGGGGAGGGGGGGCGCTGGCCGTCGGAAACAGCAGTGGGATTGTGCGTGTGCGTGTATGAGCAAAGTCAAGGGAGCGAGCGAGTGAGAGAGAGCGAGTCTGTGCAGAGTAGGCGTGGGTGCGTTGCGTCCGGGCGTGCGTATATGGTGAGTGCGTGTGTGTGTGTGTGTGTGTGTGTGTGTGTTGTGTGTGGCGTGTGTGTATGCGTGTGTGTGCATGCATATAGGTCGGTAGGCCGTGTAGGTATATGCTATATGCGTAGGCCTACGCAGGCGTAGATGTATATGTGTAGTGCGTGTGGTGCCGCCGTCTGGGCCAGAGGAGAGAATACTTACACAGGACGGACGTTTGGAAAAGGGAGGAAATACGTAGAGAGGTATGTAGGTCCGTCGGAGGGCGAGGTGGGAGGTAGGCACATAACCGGTGGTCGTTGTTGGCCCACCCTCACAGCGACGGGTCAGAAGGGAGAGAGGGGGCTGTCTTGTTCCGTAAGAGCTGGAGGAAGGTACATGCATATGTACATAGGCCAAGACAGGCACCTCAGAGGTAGGTAGCTACCTAGGTAGGTACCTCCAAGGCTAGGGGGGTTGAGGCGTGTTGGGAGGTACCATATGGTATTGTAGGCGGGTATAGCCTTAGGAGGTAGCAGAAGGTATCTATGTATATAGTACGTATCTTTTATATTTATATAGTAATAATTCATAACTATAAAATAGATAATTTAATTAAGTAATATTAATAAAATTATTCTTATTCATTATATCTGTATTTATTTATTTATAATTAAATAAACTTTTTTAGTGTATTATTTAAATATATTTTTAAGTAGAATTCTTCTTCTAATGTATTTTGTTTTTATAGAGACTTTAATCTATGTAATATTTTATAAGCTTTCTAGACTTTTTTTTTAATATGTTAATAAAGATACAGATAGCTAGTAAAAATGTAAGGCAAGTTATATTACATTCTAATCTCGAGAGGCGTCTTGCACATGTAATGATATACTAAATGTAGGCACATGTAAACTTAAAGCAAGTACACCGCGTATGTACATATAGAAACCGCAACGAATAGGCAACTTGGCGCGCACATGCGGAATAATTACATTTGAGCATATTAGCCACCTAGTAGATATTTGCAGTACTATATAACTCGAAGTTGTCTTGAGACGTAGACGATCATAACTAGAGGCTCTCTATCGGGGTTATATATGTGTGTAGATACGGGCCTAGCAGGAGGATATTCGCGGCGGGGGGATTCGATAAGATGGGTAATGTGGCCACAATAATTTCGGAAACTTACCTCGAGCCTGGCATCTCGCCATCTCTTAACGACTTCATCGGCGTGGTGGTATAGAAGATATTGAATCTGGAGACACGAATTCACCCAGCAATAGCCTGGCGCAGGTAATACTGACAAACAAGTTGATTGTGGGTGGTCCTAATCCGCTGGGTTGGGTATCTACCACCTGCATTCACCTTGCGCGACAGGAACCGCTCCCGTCTACGTTTACATAGGTACTGCTTATATCCAACAAAGCTGCTTGCGGAAGAGAAGAGGGCACAACGTTTGAAAGAGTCTTCAGACTCGTTTTAGTAGGTACCTACCTCTATGTTAGGTATGCACCTACTAATAGATTTTCCGTGCGTCTGTCTGGCCTCCGCCTTGCTGTCACAACTACCTTATTGTCTCGAGTCCTTAGATGTCTTTGCATAGATTGGTTGGTTGGTAGGTAGGTTAGGTATTTGTTCGCCGACTCATATGTAGGTACCTACATTAGGCTTTTCCTTGTTCTCGCCCTATTTGGCATACTCATAGCCCATCGCGACAGCTTGCACCCAGCATATATATGTAGGTACATACCTACGTAGGCAGGTAATGGGCATCAGGGGTTGAGAGGGATGTGCGCCTACATAAACGTATCCACATTCTTCTTACCTTAGGTACCTACCTAAGGTAGAGGTAGACGGCCTACTGCGTCCTACGGGGGGTACCTGTTCGCGTACACAGCTCGAAAGTGAGGCGTTCGGTACCTACTACTACCCTATGTCCTCCATCTGACAATCATCAATCCATCCTGGCATCCTGGCAGCCTACATTGCAATGTATGCAGAGACCAGGGTCGGAAAATGGGGGCTTGCTCATGTGGTCTGCTGGAAAACTTAGGACGGGCAGCTAGGGCGCTAAACAAGACTGGGCAACCGAAGTCACGTTGGAAGAAAAAAGAAGGGGAAATCTGGAGACTCTCGACTGGCCTGCTGACTGGCCGGACCGTGCTGGAATTTCTTTGATGGGCTTCACGATGGGGTTTTGGAATAAAACGCACGAATCCTTGCATACACATGTACATCTGACGGTGGGCCGTTGTGAGGGGACCAGCGATCTGGGTCTTCTGGCCTGGCGGCGGCATTCTTGTCACATGGAGACCTTCTTAGCTTCCACTCACGCCTTTCCAGGCAATTCAAGTGGCGTGGGTGTGGCCCATCGTGGCCCATCGTGGCCCATCGTACTTCTTCCCTCCCCCTCCCTTCTCCGATATGCATCTAGACACGACCTAATACCATGTTTACCTTCTGCCCAATGGAATGCATGCCTACAGAATCCGTGCCCCCGGGCCACATTTCTGGTATGCAAAGATATACCTAATTATACCTACCAAACTCCCTCTATACAATCCTATAGCATGATCTCTCCCGCCGCCATAATTCCTCTATGCGAAGCACCTCCATTTCCTCGTGAAACATCCTTGGTAGAGCATGCTTTGTGCGATATTCTGGCGAGTTTGGCTCCATTGTCAATCGTTAGAGGGCCGCTGGCGTAGCGTTGAGGTAGAGTTGTAGTGGTGCGTAGGCGGGTAGGTACCTAGTGACTAGGGTCGTGGCGGCAGCAAATGGTACCTTGTTCCCTTCTTTGTATTACTAACTCCCGAGTGTGTGTGGACGAGCATGCTGAACAGCTTTTCCCAGCCAGACCTGGGATTCTATAATAGTGTCAGAGACGGGCTGGCATTGGGAAAGCGATAATAGAATAGGATTGAATTTGATGGTATAAGTAGCGAAGAAGTATACAATCCACCGAGATCCCCCCCTTCCCCCTATCTCTCATTCTCTCTGTCTGTCTGTCTGTCTGTCTGTGTGTCTGTGTCTGTACTCATAGGTAGAGGGGGTCGCTCCGGAGCCGTAATTACTACCTGAAGCAACCCCTCGCCGTCTCCTGCTTGGATCTTCCACATAATTCCTGGTCCCCCCCCTTCTTCAAGTGTTATCTTTCCCCTTTGCGTTTTCTCCTCCTTTTCATTCTTTGCCTAGTCTCGAATACCCCGCATTTCGATTACCTATCTGGGTGTGCTGTTGTCCACTCCTTTTATCCCTGACGCCCTGAGTTTTCCCATTCCTTCTTATCTGAGCTCTCCTTTGTTTAATCCAGACCGTGACTCGCGATACTAAGACAATAAAGGGGCCCCGGTGGGAGCAAGAAGCCAAGCCGAATTCAAACTCCCGTAATCGAGTCGGCGTGTCCTGTACTAGCATCAAGCTTGCCTGTCGGGATTTCAATCAATCTCTCTCTTTTGTCTCTCTCGCGCCTCTGTGCTGTGCTGCGCTGACGGTGCGGCTGTTGCCGGTGCTGATACCCCAAAAATTAGCCTCCCTCACCCACACCCCCTAACCCCTCCCCTCCCCTTTTTTTCGCTTCGCCAACGTAGAAGTTCAAAGTCCGGCAGACGAATAGATACATACACACACAGATCATGAGACATGTTGCTGTCCCTGCGAGACAACGTCGGAGCCCAGAAGGTCCCGTCTCTGGGCCAGGGGGGCAGGTCTATTCTTCCGGTTATGTGACCCGCCAATCGAATCTATCCAGTCCACCTGCATCGAGCCAGGTTCCCCCGTTGGCAGCATCCATACATCGGCGGACCACCGTCCACCACCCACCATCGACCTGCCTACCTAATCGTACCTGACCTATTTCGATAGCTACCTTACGTACAGGATATATTAGCCAGCGAGCTGCTCCCTTTCCATGGTTCGCGCGCGCGCACATACACACACACATACATACCTACATACATGCCCAGTCAGCTCACCACATAGGTACCCATGGTTAGCCGCTGGGCTGGCTGCACCGCGGTCCCAACTCCGTCCTTGCTTCGTTCTTTGTTCCTTGCTCGCGGGTCCAACTAGGAAATCATGTGTCCGTATCCGTACGTAGCTGTTGATCGTGACAGCAAATGGGGTGCGAAGCCTTTCGAAGCCCGGCAAGTCACAACGCCTCCGTTGGCTGCGAGCCAGCTGGTGGGCAAGTGCCCGGTGGTGAAGGCGAGCGAAGCCGGCGAACACGGTACATAATACCTGCTACGCACAAGCATTTATCGACCGGCACATATACCTACCTTAGGTACCTACCTACCTACACGTACGTATTATAGCTCCCCACCGGGGCGTTTACAGGTACCTACCTCTAGGCACCTCATAATTATACGTATATCAGGCGTATATGTGCACATACCCTACGGTACAACGACAGAAGCACCTATGGTACCCGGATTTCAGGACCAGGGTGGGTTCCTACTCTAGATGGATACCCTTACAAGTGGGAGGTCATGGGACCTTCAATTTGCGCGCGCTAAGCACAAACTTCAGCAACTTAGCTGTGCGGAAGACGGGTCCGTTTTCCTGGCGGGGGGGAAACCGACGAGTCAACCAGAAACTAGCGTCATAGAGAGACCGGCCGGTTACCTTAGGTACCGAAGGCAGGTATCTTAGAGGTACCTACCTATCCACCTGGCGGGTATCTGGGTACCTGCCTGCCTTGCCTTAGGTAGTATTTGCAGGTAATAGGAGGCATGGTGAGCTACCTAGGTAGGCATCTACCTCCCTCGTTCGGTACCCGAGGCAGGTAAGTACCCAGATAGGTAGGTACCTCCCACGGTACTTAGCCGAACCTGCGCCCTGGATTTGCAACGATCCTCCAACCTACCTTAGGTACCTAGAGGGTTGCAGGTTAGGTACCTTAGGTGGTAAATGATAGGTACCTACCTACCCAGGTACTCAGTATTAGATAATACCATTGGCCCCCTGAACCCCCTTCCTCTGATAGGTAGACAATTCTCTGACCCGGATTGGACCCCTTGGGCTGGTCTTCCTTGTGGTCTCGGCCTTCCCCGTGCCTAAGCTGATGATGCCGGTGGTGGCGACGACGACGCTGGTGGTGCGAATCAAACTTACCTACCATAGCTCACGTGCCTCTCCCACCTTAGCAGCTACCTAGACCTAGAGACAACGGCGTAAAGCCACAATTCCGGTCCCGTCCGGGTTCTACGGCTGCGTACCTACGCAACTACCTGGGTCCCCCTCCTAACCTACCGATCTCTTCTGTCGATCGACGACCAGACAACGGTTACCTTTTCCACACGGGCACAGCTCGCCGGCTAGAGCCAGCAGCATTCGACCACGCGTATGATTCCAACGCCGCTCTCTTTCCCTCCTTGCTCCCTCTGTCTGCGTGTCCGCGCTTGCAAGCCCAACCGACGGCGCGCCGTTGAATGGCGGCGAATTGGGCCATGACATACGTACCTGTTGTTCGAGGCCTGGCTGGGGTCTGCCGGTTACGGGTGGCATCGTCCTCGTCATCGCACTGGGGTCCGACCCGAAGGGCCCCAAGGTCCTACGGCCTAGTAGGTGCATACCTACATCAGCGATCACGCCTTGCGGCCTCGCGCGGCAGGGGTCGGTCGGTACGCATCCAATGTAGGTACGTAGTATCTATAGTACGTAGTAGACAGACACGCGCGACGGCAGCAAACCGGTCCGTTTAGAAATCCCTTCCTCTTCCTGTAAAGAGGAGGAAGAGAAACAAGAAGAAGCGGAAGAAGAAGAGGGAGAGACCGAAGACATCGTACATACACAAATGCGGTAGGGGGTTTGACTGACCCAGAACCTGCCTCCTCTACTATACGTTAGCCTATTGAGGGTACCTGAGGGACATCGCTCCCGTCGCCTACCCGCGGTGTAGGTTAGGTACCTACAGGTAGGTAGGTAGGTACCTCTACCTACTACGTCGGTAATGCTAGGAGGTACCCAACTTCGTCGGCGCTTAAGGAGGCATGTTGCCGCCTCCCACAGCGCTCGCGGTCGATCAGACGGAATTCGATGGGGACAGAGAGGCTCGAGCCTTCTTGTCGCGAATAACATTAAACGACCCAGCTGACATGTGTGCAATTCTACGGAAAACAACACTCGAATCCGGGAAGGGGGCGGGCTGTGAGGAACGGTGCCGGAGGCGTTGCGTCTCGTGACACGCACGGATCTAAGTCCTCCCGTCGACAGAGCCTGGAACGTATGACGGCCTAAGGGAGAAGAGAAAAAAGGGGGAAGCATAATCATCCGTTTTCCCTGCCTTGGTCACTTACCGTCGGTCATGCATCGGCGGAGCACGAGGAGGAGGTCGCCGTCCCTCGCCAGCATAGGCATTTTATTCTGAACCGGGCCCTGCTACTTGGACACGATCGCAGACGCGCGGACTTAAAGGCCTTACGTCGATATGCGTTATTATGCCCGCCAAGCGCCACGAGCCGGCCGATTCAGGCGGATCGTGTCGGTCGTCTCCGTCCACCTCGAGAGCTGTCGAGAGAGGCTACTCAGTATCACAAACCTAAGCGATCACACAGGCTTGTCACGGATGGCTATACCTGTTGTGGTCTGAACGTATACCGCGGTGCACATAGGTGTCCGGATATATCCGTCCGCCGGCTGAGGCATGTCTCTCGGATGCGACCTACGAGCCTAACAAACGGCGTGTTCATGCAGTCCACGCGGCTGACGGGCCACTTCTCCAATGCACGTCAAGGGGCTTTGGGAACAAAGATATCTCGAGATGCGTCCCCGGTGGCCCAGGATGCAATAGCCCAGGCCATCTCCGTCTTGGAATCCGCCTAACTTGAGACGCAAGTGTCTCCCGATACCCTGAGATTTGTACGATGCATACGGCGGAGATGTGCTGCCTTCATCATCATCGCCTGCCACTGGTAGTTGGATTCCTCGTCAGCTCCCTAGGTCGAGTGACTACGCACCTTGCGTGTCATCGCCCCTTCCAGAGCAGGACACGATGCCTTGGAATCCTACTTCGAGGGCTATCAACTACGCAGGCTCCCACGCCGACGGCAAATCTTTAGAATCCTACCTCGGATCGGCTCGGGCAACACCGAGTAGTCCGGTTAGGATGCCTATACCAAGTGAGCCCACGCAGCTCCCGGCGCTATAAGCTACCGAGTGGTATCGTACGTTGCGGCGTAGGCAGACATAAGTAGTTCACGAGCGGGAGTAATTCCCCCCTTCATTCCAAAACACGAAGTTATCACAGGGTCGCTGATCTTGGCAAGCAAGCATAACATCTCTATCCAAAGGCCCAGAGTTCCCAAGTTGTTTACACAGTTGTGCAACGCCACCTGCGCGTCTTGCCTTCCATGCCGTCGTCGATGGCCTCGTGGGTCTAGGTATCTGCAGCTAAGCTAGACCTGAAGATTCCGCCCGCGTACTCGGCGTGGTAGGGCCTCTATCTGCGTCTAAGGCACAGCATGCAAAATAGGAACATAGATGATTATGGCGCTTTTGCAACTACCGCTCCCGGGATCATTCAGCTTGTTCTTGTGCAGTCGGCTCCGACTCGCCCTACCTGCCCTTGACAGGACGAATACCTCTTAACACAACATGCACAGCTTAGGACGGGTTCCGGACCGGTCTACTCTATGTCATCAATATTGTTTTTGACATGGTCAACTACAGAGTTCCGTAAAGCGCCCACACGCATACTAGGCCTCGCGCACCTGTGGGTCAGCCTATACACACCCGGATGCTGTGTGATGGAGACGCTCGCAACGAAACAGGAGGGACAGCGAGCCTGTATGATGTATTACGTGCCCGTCAGGAACTGCTTCGTTGCCCGATTCCCCCGCTACATCTCCGAGCGTGCCTTTCTGGACCTATTAATAGCATATTCTATGGCTATCTGTAGAGTTGCCATGGGTCGCGGCAACTTGATATGGACGGTGTATGCGATGCGTTAACTCTCTGTCAGCGTCCGCCGAGCGTCTCTACGGGGCCGTGAAGCTCTGGAAGCACACCCTACGGCGATTGACCAAGGCTAGTCACGACTTCAGATCCTCGGCTGACCTGAGGCGGCGTGTTTCTCAAGCGGTCGTGGCGGCGTTGTTTATTAGATCGAGAGACAACGGTGGCAGCAGCACCTCTGGATGCGCCTCTGAATACGCCTGGGCCTGGCGTACAGACGGCCAAGTTGGCCTCTTTCTAGGGTCAGTCACGGTCGAAATCACGCCAATCGGCACAGCTATATGCTGCGTTGCCTTGAATCCGAGCCGTCGCTTGCATCTGCCATATCCCATCGTTACACCTGGGCAGAACCGGAGTCGCCTGTTGGTCCTCACAATTCCGTCGAGGAATTTTTGTTAGGATTACCGCGCTTATGAAACGTCGGTGCCATAGGGCATTTCAACGGGCGTAACTCGCGAGATTCGTCGCTCATCGGCACCTCTAGAATCACAAGCATCGGCATACCATCACAAGTACAGTCCCCCTCAGCCATTAGGGTTTGAGCGTATTATGGAGTTAGCGCGGCCGCACGCGATGGACATATCGGCGTTGGCTACTCACCCGGCTTGGTCAGAGGGATCTGAGTTTTCGACGACTTGGGGCGTAGGAAGTTATTGGAACCCTACAGTACCGATGTAGATGCGAGACTAAAGGCGTTGCATAACGCCACCCCCTGCCTATCCCATCTACTCCAGCCAGGTACAATATCCTTCTCCACGCCGCGGAACCCTTGGAGGAGAGACTCGATTCTAAGAGAACCAATCACCGGCCCTGGGGAGCTAAGCTATCTCGTAGGCGACAGCAGTTCCCTAGGCGGAACGTGTTCAGCGCCATACCGGCCAGCTGACCATCCTAGATCGACCGCAAGAGACGGCTCGTGAAGAACGCGATATCTCACGAGCCACGCCCTGAGACGCTGTCCAGTTAGGCATACCAACTTTAGGAATACCATTTTGTCTGGCCTACCCGAGCTACGTATAATACTATGCCAAGGCAATGCCGAAAATACTGCCCAAAGCGGGGTAGCTGTATATCGACATGAAGCTATAGGAAGGACCGGACAAGAGTCAGATTTCAAGAGAGATAGCTGCTCTTCTCCCTTCTCCCGCGACTACGAAAAACAAGATAAGAACGGAAGGAGACCAAGGGGGAAGAAGAGAAGAGAAGGGAGAAAAGCCTCTGGGAGGCCCGTTATGGACTCGCAGGGCCCATGGGCCGGATAGGTGCCTCCGTGAAGACCAGGACCAGATCTACGAACTTTGGTTCTCGGGGACACGATCTGTCGTTATCCTAACACGAGGGGGGGCGAACGCTGTTCGTGAGCTATGTGACGAGCCTATACAGAGGTGCTGCAGCTCCCCAGTCCGTGCCATGCCCAGAAACGGGAGAAGAAGCTGTGGGCAATATGCCTAGGGCCAGGGCCTCACTTCCGAATCGGGCGACTCGCATCCTCCAGCACGGTATTGTGGCTATATAATAGGTTTGGGTGAGCCCGTCAGGGAGACTTCAGAACTGCGGGGCAACGAGCTCGTTCTGCTACCATCACCGGGGCGTTGGTATTCTCCCACCCAACATTCGGTTCCGGGCCCCGACGGGATGGCTGCCTGGACGAGATGGCGCTGGAAAAGGGCGCAACGTCGCTCTCCCCTGCAATTATAGCCGGATTCGAGAATCGAATGCTTATGTGTAGCTTCCATCGGCCGTGTGCGCTAGCCGACGAGGTAGGGTAGAGCTACAGACGAGAGGGAGGGGAAAGCCTGATACGGCATGCTTCTTCTTCACCAAGGTTACCACGCGTTGCGAGACGCTGTTATCGACAACGACTCCCTAGTGCTGTCACGGCAAGTGTGGCCTCTCTAGCAGTTGATGCCGCTTATTCCAGCATCTTAAATGTAGCTCAGGGGTGTCATAGGGCGGATCGCGGGTCGTGGGTCGTGGCAGTTTCACAGCGTCTACCAAGTATTGTATGCGGTTACGGCATAGGTATGTTTTTCTATTGCCCTCTCCCCTCCCAGATATCGCACAACAGAAGCGAGGTAAAAGGGGGCAGGAGGGTAAAACTCACATGTCCCACCGGTTGTCGTGCCAGAGGATGCTTGTATATGCTCGCATTCACTAGTTGGTAGCTCCCTAGAAAAGCCCTAGAGAGGGGGAGGTCTTATCACGACTGCAGCTGGATACTACCCACGGTAGCGATGCGCTGCCGCGCCTCATCCGGGAATTTGTACCGTCGTCGTATCATACCGGTCCGATATGGGTCGAATGGTGTGGCTTCGTTACCATGCTGAGTGGCTCTGTAAGTTGTTGCGGGATCCGGTCGATTGTCTCCCTCAGGCGATTTTACACGGCCATCCCGACGACTACTATTACTACTAGAGCTACAACACAACAACACACACACAGACACACACACATACACACTTACCTCTCTCTCTCTCTCTGTCTCTCTCTCTCTGTCTCTCTCTCTCTGTCTCTCTCTCTCTGTCTCTCTCTCTCTGTCTCTCTCTCTCTGTCTCTCTCTCTCTGTCTCTCTCTCTCTGTCTCTCTCTCTCTGTCTCTCTCTCTCTGTCAAGCCTACGCAGAGCTACCGTGAGGCCTCACCGACAACCGGGGAAAAAAAGAAGCTTGCCTATTATTCTACTCGGTATAGAATTCCTGGAATCCACTCTCCAGCCAAGAGTTACCGTGAAGGGACGTTGCGGCGTGACTTCGGGCTAGTCGGCGATGGCGTATTGTTACGGGATCACCTGAATTTGTCATGGTCGGGATTGACATTTCGGGTTTCGATGGGGCATCAAGCATCTATTAAGCGGTATAGGCTCCAAGTGGCGCCGTCAGCTACATGCATGCATGCGTCGAGGCATTGCTAGAAGCGAGGCAATCCAGATTAATCGCTCTTCAAGGGAAGATCCCTGGAAGGGAGCTGCATCAGGATCATGCGCAGCGGCGGGCGCAAAGATCCCAATGAAGATGTCCACCAGGGTTGTGTGAGGCTCTCTAGCCAAACCCACCGGGATGGAAACACCTCGGTCGTTCCGTTGGCACCACGTAGACGGGTGATGCAGAGCCACACGAAGCTAAGCCTATCGAAGATCCCGAGGGCCAATCGTCAACGCGGGGTGTTCTACGATGCAAACAGGGCAGGGATTTGGTAGCCAACGACTTCTGGTTCGATTCGACGTCTACGGGACACAGGCGGCTAGTAGGGTGTCGAATGGGGAGAGCTGCTCGCAGAGAGGCCTTCGGCAGGGGGGGGGGGGAGGTGGTCGCCCAACGCGGCGAGGCCCAGGGGAACAAGCAGCAGCCTCATACGTCGGTCTCGTCGCCAATCCCGCCGTAGTCGGCCAGCGCCTCAGCAGCACGTACGTCCGTGCCCGTCTTCGACTATACGTAGTTGGGCGCGGGTGGACCGGGAATCAGATCATCTGCGTGCTTCCCAGTCGAACGAGACGGACGACATACACACGCGCGCGCTCAGTCATATATACGCAATACACGCAATATACACACTCGAATACGTACGTACTGGCCTACAACATGCCAGACTTCCGGCGTCATGTGCACCTGGGGCCCATATCAAGGTTCTGACGTCTCACGTAATGTTGAGGGTGGCATGCATCCTGCTAGCGTAGCCGCACGTATACATATGTGTGTATAATATCGTGAGCGACGTGACAAGGATAGGGGTGGAGGGCGAAGAGAGAGAGAGAGAGAAAGAGGGGGAGGGAGAGGAAGAGACAAAAGGCGGGCAGAGAGGAAAGGAGAGGGGTTAGGGGAATTGAGCTCCTACCACCTGCAGGACGTAGAGGAAAAGGGCTCTGTTGGGGAGCGAGCAAAGCCGACAGAGAGGCCTAAATGTGCACTCGTCGTTTTCTCGTCTCGGTCTCCTACGGGGCGACGATCACACCTAAAATACCTATGCGAGATATAATCATATTTGCGTAACAGGCGGTAGTAACCACAGAAACCCTCCTCCTCCACCCCCCTCTCCAAAAAAAAAGAAGAGGGAGAGAGAGAATAGAGTGGGAGACGTATCCCTTCTCTTCCTCCTCCAGCTCCTCCCTTGCCCCTCTCAGTTGAGAAGTTACCGAGGCGGCGTAGGTACAAGCCTCCCCGCCAGCGACCTCGACGTAGCACACGAAGACGCCGCCACCCGCCCGTGGCAGCCGACTCCTCCCATGATCCCGGTGGCGTCCGAAACGCAAAGGATGGGATGCAAGTAGGCGGGTTTAGCTGGGCCTCAACAGCTTCTGGGCGGGGAGTTTGTCTAGAACGAGGACTGGCCAATGGGCGCGGATACGCCGCGAGCTTCGCGGTTGTATTGGCGCAGGTAGTACACTACCACCTGCGTGCCTAGCCCGAGCGCCAGAGAGAAGGAGAAAAGGAGGGAAACCGGAAAAAAGACACAGCAGAAGAAGACCCGGTAGTAGGAGAGAGAGAGAGAGAGAGAGAAGGGAAGGGGGAAGGCCGGGAGAGGAGAGAAGAGAAAGAGAGGGAGAGGGGAAAGGGAGAGAGAAGGGGAGACAGGGGGCATTTGGTTCCCTCGCCGGCGTCCAGGCCTGATCAGGTGCCTAGGCGCAGTGCACGTGGTTTGTAGTTGGGCATACATATGTATTCTCCGCGCGGGCAGTTATCGAGGGCGTAGTAATGCGAAAAAGGCAGGGCGCGAGGAGCGAGCGGTGGCGAGAGCAGTGATTTGGGGACTGTGTGATAAAAACGCATTACTTACATATGCTCGTCTGGTAAGGGGGTAAGGGGGTAAGGGGGTCAGGGGGTCAGGGGGTCAGGGGGTGGAGGGAGAGGGGAGAGAGGGGGAGAGAGGGGAGAGTAGAAGTAGAGAGAGGAGTAGAGCATGGTTTGTCTCGCTGCGCCTTTCTTGGTTCTACTCGTCGGTGGAGGAAATCGAGCCCCTGGGGATATGTTTTTATCTCGCACGGGTGAAGCGGCAAGGTTCGTCGGGCGATGGCGACGCGGGAGCACGCTGGGCTGGCACAAGGCCAGACGCACGCCTATATCGATCAATGGGTATGCGGCCCCCGAGACGACAGCCAGCCTTACGGGAAGAATCCTGTCCCACGACGCCAAGAACGAGTGGATGGCAAACACTACTTAAGGACTACTTAAGGGGAACGCCTTCGATTCCCGTATGACTGCGAGAGCGGGAACCAGATAGTCTGCCTCTGCTATACCCCCCCTCACCTTGCGAGCTATCTCGAGCTAGAGGGGATATGGATCTATGAATGTAAATGTGGATATGTTGGTATAGGTGCCGTTGTTGTGCTGCTCCGGCAATGACGCATTGGCTTGCCGCCACGAGTAAGTAAGTATGCGTACCTGTATAAAATAGGTAGGTATAACACATGCCTATATATCTACATAGATGGCATAGACAGGTGGATAAGTGAGAGAGAGGGTGTGTCGTGAGCATAGGCATGTGTGTTATTTCTCAAGCGAGCATTGGGGGATTTTGGTGAGTGAAAGGAGATGAGGAGAAGAGAGATATTAGGTACCTACCTAACCGCACACCTGAGGTCCTCAGGATACCTGTAACCTCCTAAAATTCCATCCTCAGCATCGCGATTACATAATATCACACTCTAATAGGTAACCCTCCTAAGGTAGGGTCGGTCCTCGGTAGGGCCGGCCGTCAGCTGGCAGAGAGCGGCAGAGAGTGGGAGACTCAGAGGTACCTCTAGTACCTACTAGATACGTACCTTGGGCGGGCGGGTACAGACAATATAACACCGAGGAACACCGTGAGAGGTACCTAACCTACCTATACAACTCGGTATCATTGGTACCTAATGGTAGGGTGACAGGTGACTGTACCTAGGCTGGGAGGCACCCGTGTACCTCACGTAAGAGTAGGAGCTTGCCTGTATGAGTACCTAGGTAGGTAGTGCAGCTCTCGAGCACGTCCAATGAGACGGACGGAATCCATCCCAGTCCTAACTGAACCCGAGGCAACGCCCTCACCACCACCCCTTCACGAAAAGGAGGAAACAGAAAGAGAGAAAGACAGAAGGAGAGAGAAGAGCAAGGAGAAATCCTGGGGGGACATGGGGGACTGCCGCGTCGCTGTCGAATACCTATCCGCCGGTGCCAACAGGCACACCGCCGTCGCCGATTGGAGCCCGGACGGCCTCGTCGCCTTCGGTGCTGGCTCCAACGTCGCCCTCTGGCGGCCCCATGTAGGTACGACTGCCGCATTACACCACCTGATGCCGTCGCTGATGGTATATGCCCTCCCCCGCCTCCTTTTTCTCTAGGGCTCGCGACCCCGAGGTATAACCAGTCTCCTCTCGGGACATAAGGATGTCGTCAAGGCCGTTAGCTTCCTCCCCGCGCTCGACGGAGAGTCCCGGACGTATCTGCTTACCGGCGCCGACGACCAATGTCTGAGGATCTGGGTCCTCCCCGCTGACCGCCGCCTGGATCCCGACCCTAGTTCCGGGTCAGGTGCCGTCGCCTGCATCCAGACCGTGCAGGCCCACGCCGCCCCGATTAACTGCATAGCCATCCTCCGTGAAGGAAGACTACAAGGCACGGCGCTCAGGCTATTTGCTACGGGGGCCGCAGATGCCTCCATAAAGCTGTGGGCATTCGACGGAAACCAGGCTCGCTTGCTGCAGACCATCCAGACTAGCCCCAAATACTTCCCGCTCTCGATAGCGTTAAGCCGTCTCGCTCGCGATGAAGAAGAAGAAGTATTAGTGCTGGCCGCTGCCGGAACCAGGAACACCATCCAAGTCTTCGTCGCCGGCCCGGGGACCAACACCGAATTCCAACACGAGGCGACTCTGTCCGGACACGAGGGCTGGGTTCGCTCTCTAGACTTCGCGCGCGAAGACGATGCCCCCGGTAGCGACCTCATCCTGGCGTCGGCGAGTCAGGACAGGTATATCCGCCTGTGGAGGTTCCACCAGGGCAAGGACCTACCCGCGCCCGCGGCCGGTACCGACCCGTCCATGGGCGCATTCCTCCCCGGCAAGTCCCCTTCCAACAAGGCCCACAGGCTGAAGGTCGCCGAAAAGCAGTATTCCATCACTTTCGAGGCGCTGCTACTAGGTCACGATGACTGGATCTACAGTGCCAAATGGTACTCGGACCCTCCCAATGGGATACTCCAGCTCCTCTCAACCTCGGCAGACAACACGCTAGCTATATGGGAGGCGGACCGAACCTCGGGCATCTGGGTCACGACGGTCAGGCTCGGTGAGATTAGCAGAGAGAAAGGCGCGACGACGGCGACAGGCAGTACCGGTGGGTTTTGGACGGGGCTCTGGTCTCCGGACGGATCTTCGGTGGCGTGCCTCGGACGGACGGGTAGCTGGAGGTGGTGGAGTCATAGTAGAGAGCCAACACAGTGGATCCCGCGCGTTGGTATCAGCGGCCACACCAAGGCAGTCACCGGGATAGCGTGGTCTCAAAAGGGCGACTACCTGCTCTCAACGAGCACCGATCAAACGACGCGGCTGCACGCAAGCTGGAGTCGGGGGGCCGGCCAACGAACCTGGCACGAGATGGCTCGTCCGCAGATCCACGGCTACGACCTTAACAGCATCGACTCGCTCGGGGACACCAGGTTCGTGTCAGGTGCCGACGAGAAGCTGATGCGCGTCTTCGACGAGCCGAAGGCCGTGGCGAGGCTCCTTGGCAGTCTGTGTGACATCGACAGTGACCACATCGAGGCAATGCCGGACGCTGCCAATATGCCGGTACTCGGCCTCTCGAACAAGGCCGTTGACGCTGTCAACGACGATCAGGAGGGAGGAAGGGGGGAGGATCAGATCCGAGCGGCCGGCCCCGATCCCGATCCCGACCGGATGGTCCGCAGATCTGTGCTCGAGATCGACCACCCTCCGCTCGAGGACAGCCTGTCACGGCACACACTCTGGCCCGAGATCGAGAAGCTCTACGGCCACGGCTACGAGATCTCCTGCCTGGCCGTGAGCCACGACGGGACCCTCATCGCCAGCGCGTGCAAGGCAAGCTCTGTCAACCACGCGGTCATCCGCCTCTTCGAGACGGAGCGGTGGACTGAGGTGAAGCCGCCGCTGACGGCCCACTCTCTCACCGCGACGCGGCTGCGATTCTCTCCCGACGACCGGCATCTGCTCAGCGTCGGGCGGGACCGACAATGGGCGGTCTTCGAGAGGGACGACGGCGGCACGCCCGGCAGCTACGGGCTCCTCCAGTCTAACCTCAAGGGCCACTCGCGGATGATCCTCGACGCGGCGTGGTCGCCGCGGGCGGCCGACTCCGACTCCTTGGTGTTCGCCACCGCCGGCCGCGACAAGCAAGTCAAGATATGGAGGAGGGAAGGATCGCCGAGTCCCAACTCGACGGACACTACCGGTGGTAGTATCTCGTGCGCGACTACGATACCAGAAACTCACCCGGTCACCGCCGTGGACTTCCTAAACTCTATCGCCGCCGGGGGAGGGACCATGGTCCTCGCCGTAGGGACCGAGGTCGGCAAGATCTCGATATATACGCTCGACGAGACGTCCCTCGGTGTACGCTCAGCGCTACATCTAACGCCAGAGTAAGTTCCACGGAACCCCCCCGCGCTCGATGTGGCGAAGCCAGGTCGCTGACAGATGCCTTCAAGACTCTGGCCCGCGAAGGCCGTCCTGCAACTCGCGTGGAGGCCGCGGCGGAGGAGGAGAGAGCTGGCGATAGCCGCGGAAGACGGTTCGCTCAGGGTATACGCCTTCTTAGAGGAAAACAGCAATCCATGAGGCTCATTCCCGTATAACCCCCCGCCCCAAATGTGTACGTGTATGTGCGCTTGTGTGTCATTATTATTATTACGGTTCTTTGCTTTTGGTTCTTCTCTCGTAGACGTCTGCTCGTGAGCCCGCCGCACCCCGCACCACTCTCTTGATACACATCACCAAATCGATCCGAACGCCATCAATCGTAAATATCAACCCCCCCCCCCCCCCCTCTGATAGAGTACCTTCGTATTTTGAGATTCGTCTAGTCCGCGGCGCGCGCGTCACAGCTCCCGGCTCATCGATTCGGCCACCTCCGTAGGGGCGGCTGCTAGCGTTTTCGTGCCGAACGAAGTCGCGAGGGACAGCGCGCCGTTCTTGACGGCGACGACGTTGGACGCGAACCCGCTGTCTCCGCCGACGACGTAGAACCAAGCCCGGTTGAGGATGAAGAGGACGTGTTGCGGGAGGTAGAGGACGACGGCGATGGTCAAGAGGCTGCAGAGGAGGAACACGACAGACCCTGTGGGTACGCGTTAGAAGAAGAAAAAAAGGGGGCGTTTCCAAACCAACGGGCGGGAGCGGCTGAGAAGGGGGAGAGATAAATAGTGAGCGGCAGGGAGGCGGGAATAGCTCACAGAATGCGAACTTTTCCGTCGGCGTAAACATATAAACGCCAAAAGTGACTTCGATCTGGTACTGCTTTAGTCGGAGCCAGCGTCCGAAGCGCTGTGGCGGCGAGAGATTCTCGGGCTGTTTCGTGAGGTACTCCATCGTGGGCCGTAGAGAGGTAAGCCTTCTGCTCGTATCTTGGGGGCGTTTTCTTTTGCGGACTCTCTTTTTGCTCGTGTCACCGTCGCCGGAATCTCTCGGTTTTGGGCTTGTCCACAAGGGGAAGAAGACGCGGACGAATCTCTATTACGGACTCGCGTCGCGGTCTATCTATACGTGTTTCGTCCCAGTCACGTGATCGTGGGTTGGTGGGCTAGGCCGGTCGGTAGATAAAAGGGGGTCGAAGTTCTTGCCGCAGCGATTGGCTGGTTTCTCCTCTCTATCGTGTCTCCGCCAAGGGATACAGAGGAGGGCGGGGGGCGACGGACGAAACGAGACGCTGAGCGAAGGGAAGGTCGTTACGGCGGCTGTCGTTGTTGTTGTTGGGGGTAGTAGTATAGGTATGAGTAGAGAGAGAGGAGGGAGAAATAGAAGTGATGTGTGTGTTAGAGGCGACGTAGGCAGCAAGTAGATAGATGCCGTGGATCACCAATTCCGAACTAGGGGGAGTTCTAGAGAGAGAGAGAGAGAGGAAGAGAAAGAAATCGGGCTTGGCCTGTGCATGGAAAGGGGAAAACGAGAGAGAGAGGAAGTCCGTCGAGGCCTACGTCCTCTTTGCGTGGAGTAAGGTATGGATTGGACAAGCAGGGTTGGAGTCGAGCCAAGTCGAGTCGAGTCGGTATCGTCCACGGCTCCCCTTCTATCCTCCTCTCTGTCTGGCCTGTCGGTTAGCAGGCAGTTTTGTTTGCATGTACTGGTTCCATCCACACCGAGGACAAGAAAGAGAGGGAGGTACGTAGAAGCCGGGGAGGGAGAGGGAGGTTGAGGAGGACGCGCAATCGCCAATGGGCAATTGCCAATTGGGAGCTGTCTGGGCGTGTCGGGGGTTACGACGTAATCTGCAGTGCGAGAGGTGCATAAGTGCGGCCAGCATCATCCCCTGTAGATGAATTACGGGCCCCCCCCCCCGGGACGGATAGCAGATACTTGTTATTCCCTCTACATTCTGCTGGTCTTGTACCTACTTATATGGGGTTGACAGCAAGCTGATAGGACGAAGAAAGAAAATGGGCAAAATATAAAACCGAAATAAAAATAAAAATAATAAAATACTACGTGTAGAAATACAAAAAATAATAAAGAAAATCCAAGAAACGTGTAGGGCAGGCCATGGACCGATTGGACTCCGGCATTAGGGGCTAGCCGGAAATTGACACCGCGTGCACGTGTAACGGTGGAGCCACCTTACTGAGAGGTACCTATGTATTCAGGTGCAGGGCATGCCCACCTTAGGTAAGCCAACTTATCGAACCGAAAATGTGCAGTTGTCCCCTGGTGCGGTGCCGCTGCTACGTTAGGTACGTAGCACGCACGCACCGCGCTGAAGCTATCCGCTGGAAAAAACGTCATCCCCTCCGTCCACTGGAGGAGAAAAAAAAAAGTAGCCAAAGGCGGCCAGGTCCCTCGCCAATTCGCATTCCTGCTCACCCGCTCGCCTTCGAGCCCCCCGTTCCGAACCGGCTGCGCCTATATCTCGACCGCAACCGCGGCCTCGTCCTCGTCCTCGTCCTCCTCCACAGCTACGATGGCGCCGCTGCGACCCCTCCGAGCCCTCTCCTTCCTCGCCTTCCCCCGGCGCCTCGCCTCGTCCTGGGGCCTAGCGAGCCTCGCCCGCGGCCACGGCGCCGCCCTGGCCCGTCCGCCGCCGCTGGCCCCGCGGTGTCGCTGCGCGCCCCCCGGCGCGGGGAGGCCGTTCGGGCTCGCAGCCACCACGCCGCGGCCCAAGGGCGCCAAGAACTCCAACTTCCCCCCGCGGCCCAAGCCGCCGCCCGAGGACGAGATCGAGGAGTCGTTCCTCAAGGGCAGCGGCCCCGGAGGCCAGAAGATCGTGCGTCGTTTCCCTCTCCCTCCTTTTTGTCGTCGTCTTCCCCCCCCTACGTACGCTGCGAAATCTCGCAAAGACCAACAATAACAACAACAACAACGACAACCGCGCTAACCTCGACCCCCCCCGCCCGTCTTGGCCCTCCCCCCCAAAGATGCGCAGAACAAGACAAACTCGGCCGTCCAGCTGAAGCACCTGCCCACCGGCCTCGTGGTCAAGTGCCAGGCCACCCGCTCGCGCAGCCAGAACCGCACCATCGCCCGCGAGCTCCTCGCCGACCGCCTCGACCGCCTCGACCGCGGCGACGAGAGCCGCGCCGCCGTCGTCGGCGAGGTCCACCGCCGCCGCAAGGCTAGCTCCGCCAAGAAGAGCCGCCGCAAGTACCGCAAGCTCGACCAGGAGCAGGACCAGCAGGACCAGCAGCAGCATCCCGCGCCACTCGATACCACCGCCGTACCCTCCTACGGCTGGCCGAAGGGAAGGCGGGAGATTGAAGAGGAACTCTTCGGATACAATGGCGAACCGGAATACTACGGATTCAGCGACCCCGACGACGACTACGACGACGACGACGACGAACCAAGGCCAGAAGAGCACGAGCACGGGAATGAGAAAGAAGCCGACATCGAGGAAGGAGATGAACACAACGAGGCCCCCCACGGTAAAAAGTGACGAGCGTTTTATCAAACATATGGAGATCTAGTGTGGTGGATAACATACTCGTTCGCGTAGGCACATGCCTCCGTCGGCTCGATTCCCCTAATTATCCACCAAGGTTTAAAGGATATGCTAAATCGGGACGATAGCTAGGGTGATTCGAACAACTTTTGCAAGATTAGTTACTCTACCGAATCCACGCGTAATGCCCCCGGTTTCTATAGGTAGCCGATGCACAAAATTCACGCCAAACGCATTTAGGTGACGAAGAAACAAGATAGTATACGATCAAACTCGGCTGGATTTGTCTACTCCATCCCGTGCATGAATAGCCTCCTAAAGGTAAAGCACTTCATATTCTCTTCTCTCGGAGTAATACAGCCCCAATCTTTCGACCATTATCAGAACCTTTAGTAGATACGAGTCTCGACTAGGATACATGCGCACTCCACTCGGGACTATCGTAAGCTCGTAGCAAGTTATCGAACACTCGGGGGTTTGGGTTCCTGATTTCTGGTTAGAGGGCGGGAAAGTCGCTTCATCTCCAAGACAAGACGGAGGATCACGCTATCAGGCATACCTTAGAAGCACTTGCGGTGGACGATCGAGGGGCCGCTCTCGTCGTACTCCTGCTTAGAGATCCACATTTGCTGGAAGGTAGACAGAGAGGCCAAAATGGAACCACCAATCCAGACGGAGTACTTCCGCTCGGGGGGCGCGATGATCTTGACCTTCATCGATGACGGGGCTAGGGAAGTGATTTCCTTCTGCATGCGGTCGGAGAGGCCAGGATACATAGTAGTACCACCAGACTGTGAAGATCAACGTCAGTTACTCGCCTGCTACGGTTTTCTGGGTCTATTGGACAAATCTGTACGTACCATGACAATGTTTCCGTAGAGATCCTTTCGGACGTCGACATCGCACTTCATGATGGAGTTGAAGGTGGTAACGTGGATCCCGCCGCTCTCGAGACCTAGGACAGAAGGCTGGAAGAGAGCTTCGGGCGCACGGAACCGCTCATTACCAATAGTGATGACCTGGCCGTCGGGAAGCTCATACGACTTCTCCAGGGTGGAGCTCTGGGCAGCAGTCTGGATCTCCTGTTCGAAGTCAAGAGCGACGTAACACAGCTTCTCCTTAATGTCTCGCACGATTTCTCGCTCGGCGGTGGTAGAGAAGGTATAACCGCGCTCGGCCAAGATCTTCATGAGATAGTCGGTCAAGTCACGACCGGCCATGTCGACACGGGCAATGGCGTGGGGGAGAGCGAAACCTTCGTAGATGGGGACGACGTGGGTGACACCGTCGCCGGAGTCGAGCACGATACCGGTGGTGCGACCAGAGGCATACAGGGACAGGACGGCCTGAATAGAGACGTAGAAGGCGGGGGCGTTGAACGTCTCGAAGACGATTTGGGTCATCTTCTCACGGTTGGACTTGGGGTTGATGGGAGCCTCCGTAAGCAGGACGGGGTGCTCCTCGGGGGCCACGCGCAGCTCGTTGTAGAAGGTGTGATGCCAGATCTTCTCCATATCATCCCAGTTGGTGACGACACCATGCTCGATGGGGTACCGCAAAGTCAGGATACCACGCTTCGACTGTGCTTCGTCACCGACATACGAGTCCTTCTGACCCATACCGATCATGATACTAACGTCACGGTCAGGTACCGCCAACCGCGTGGATATCCAGGCATGTTGCTGGAGGTCCGAGTGGTTACTTACCCGTGATGACGGGGCCGACCAACGATGGACGCTATGCTCGCATGTTAGGCAGGTTTTTGTTTTTGAAGCTGCCGCTGATGAAGCGCGGGTGGGGGCGGTTGTTGGGCGAGGATGAGACTCACGGAATACAGCTCGGGGAGCATCGTCACCGGCGAAACCGGCCTTGCACATACCCGAACTGGGCTCATTGTCAGCGAAGAGGTCCTCTCGTAATGTAGCTCGCGGGCGAAGCCTAGGGGCCGGGATGACGCTTGGCCGCTAGTTCCCCTTTGTACGCAGAGCGCTCGATGATGCGGCGAGGCGAGACTGGACTGGATCTTACCCATTGTCGATAACGAGGGCAGCAACCTCCTCTGCGATAGAAAAGACGGATTAGCCATCGCAAGATACTCGAGCGTATCAACGAGACCTGAGTCGAGTCGGGGACGAAGGGGATGGGCGAGGATAGAATTACCTTCCATTGTGGCGGTTTCCGTAGGATAAGGGAAAGGTCAAGAAGGGTGAGGAAATGGAGAGAACGAGGATCCTGCTACTAGCCCACGCGATTCCCGGGTCGTCAGAGCAGAGAATGTGTTGGTTTCTCGAGGTCGACTGGCGGACAGAGGACGGCGAGAAGGGGGGGAAGAGATGGTTTTGTTTTGACGTTGGGAGGTTGGTTTTATTAGGGTCGAAGTCGGAGAGACCAAGTTGATTCTTGGGCGAGGAGTGTGGGAGAAAAGGGAGGAGCGAGGTCTGGTTTGATGCCACCGATTCCACAGTTCGCTGGAAGAACTTGTGGGCCGAACAAAAAAAGAGGCGGGGCAGGACTGGCAAGTACCGAATACCTCTGAGCGGTCGGGATTGAGCCAACCTACGCTCAGGTCACCAAGGTAGGTAGGTACCTATACAGCATACCAGGTGGACAGCATACCTCCCCCCAAGCTCGGATTCGTACATACTCCTATATAATTGCCCCTTGGTCAGATATAGGCGATAGGTCTAGGTAGGTAGGTACCAAGACAGCGACCATACTCTCATGTCCCTCTCTCAGACTCGTCGCTCTTAGGCATAGGAGGGAGGTAGGGATATTCAGGGGGAGCGTCCCAGGTGGAGGTAGGTAGGTAAGCAGGACAGAAGTAGGTACTCTGTACTTCTGTCCCCTTATCACCGGCTTCACCTTATAGATGCCACGGGCCATTGCATTTAAAGGGTAGAGGTAGACAGGTACCTTCGCGTCGACTTCAGCGCACCGCTAAGCTAGGGTAGGCACCTAACCTACCTGCCTAGAGATACCTAAGGTACCTAATATAGACACCTAAGAAGAGGTACCTACCAACAGATTGGCAGCTAGGTACCTACCTAGGTATGTACCTAACCGCCTCGCAGACGTAATATTACAACGCCTAGCCGGGAGGAAGTTCCAAGAAGCAGTACGCACGCAGACACGTAGGCCTTACCACGTAGACCTCCAGCATCTTGCGGGTGCACAACATATATTCGCAACACACAATTAGGCCTCAGTTTACCTACCTTAGGTGAGTTCTCAGCGAAGAAGTATCCAACCTTCCGGGAGTCCTAAACAAATACATCTACGTAGCGTTGGTTGGCGCCTTTCTGAATGTACCTAGAGAGGTCGGGAACGGATGAGGACATGGCCTCCCCCCCTTTCTGTAGGTACCGAGTTGCCCCCTTCTCCCCCCCCCCCCCCCCTTTTCACAGAAACCGCTGACGACCTAGAATTGGTTACCAGGCAGTAGTCGAAATGTAATGCTCCATCCATCCTCCCGTCTTCGACGGCATTAGTTGCCCGGCATCTGACGAAGCCATCTCCAACGCACTGCCCAGGCCTAGTATGTTAGTCGACATGTGCATAGGTGTTGACGGTAGTAGCATGAACATGTCGTGTTGCTTGATAGCCGCTGCTTTTCTTTTTTTTCGTCTTCTTTTCTTCGTTATCAGGTTATTGCGCCTATGAAGGTGCTTAGAATCTAGACCCTGATCCCTCGCCAAGATTACGCCAACCGAGCACGTACCTACTCATACATAAATACCTGGCTGTATAAAGGACCCTTACCTTGTTGTACGTAGGTACCTAGGTAGGCACCTCTGTCTGTAATTCGCGGGCGTCCGCGTAGGTACCATGCGCGCATGTTTACATACCTAGGTACCTACCTAGGTGCCTACCTAGGTACTTACCTCCTAGTATGCACGTCGCTATGTGACCGGTAGGCACCTCAGGCGGGTGAGCAGGCATTTGCATACCGCCAGTATTCCTCTGCATAGGTCCTCATATCTAAATCTGCCGCGACCTACCTGAATCTACCTTACCCAATTCCTTCTCCATCCCTGCCCCTATCCGGACCAGGGCTGCCTGTTGGACCGATTTGGAGCGACTACCTACGTGTGGTAAGTGCTGACGGGGGGAAAGACACGGGACCATCTATAGACGCACTAGAAGAAGCCTCGAGAATGTGATGCTATCGCCCGTGGCTTAGCATCCGCAAAGGAGGCACAATTACGTACCGGAGGCAGGTCAGGAATTTGGACGGGGATGGATGGGGTGTAAACAGCCCGCCTACCGCCATTACATACAGTCGTCGTAGCCATGGTCAGCCGCTGCGGGAAGCAGAGGTCGGCGCCAAGCAGGCATCGCCTATCCGGGTCCGACATGTCAGTGTCGTGGGGAGCGAGTGGGTTGCGTATGCAGGGGCGAAGCCTCTACTCATAGTGGGCGCGCGACAAGCCCAACTCCTAGGTACATACACGCAAGGTACAGGTGCCTTTCCCGTTGGGAGACCTCAGAGAGTGTTAGGTACCTAACCGCCTCCTTACCTTAGGTACCGAAATCATCAACCATCTATCCCAGCATCCATCGCCGATTAGCATGGCGGTTGCCTATCGGCACGTACCTAAGGTAGGGTACGACTACGAGGTATAGACGTGATAGCGGTTTTCTTCTTTTACCACGTTTCCTACCAGCTAGACGTCATGCTATCTTTCAAGCACCCGTGTTTATCTATGTACTATACATACCTACATTGGGTGCCTTACTACCTATATATCAGCTGGCTTTCTGGGCGGTAGGGAGGGGTTACGTAGTGCAACGGGTCACAAGTAAGTACAAGGCATCGATCATCGATATTGGGCAGAAATTGGTTGCTATTCATTAGGTAAATGTCGTTTCGGTTGTCCCCCCGAGGCCCTGTGCTGCACTCACAGCAACTCCAAGTAATTTCCAGCACGTCGTCGTTCCCCTTAGGCCTCATGTATTCGTCCATGAAGTGAATTCGTGTGGATAGGGCAAATGCAAGTCGACAGCAAGTCGAGCTGTTTGGAGCGGTCAAGTTGATAGATTATGTAATCAGCTTGAGCGAAGTCCCGCTTTCGGCTACTACCTCCTTAGGTAAGTCTACTCATAAGGCGGGGTCCAAGGGAGGGGCATTTGTGGCGCGGGCTTCCAGCGCTATGTTGTGGCTGTAGCTGGCTTACCGCACCCGAAGCTCTCTGTTTCGTTCATTTTTTCGTTCCTCACCTCCCGGCTTATCAGTCTTATCGGGGTGAAGCTTCCCGAATCTGGGCGATCTTTCTAGGTCCTGCATCATGACTAAATCCTCCAAGCATTAGGATAGTGGCGCCTTGAAGGGGTTTTATTAAAATACGGCGTGCCTAGATTCTATTCCACAACATCGATTCCAAAAAAACAGAGCACGGAGCGAGAGCAGGTTTCCACTAGCACTCATAGACACCCATAGTGTGCACATCCATCCGTTAGCTTCATTACCCGGCTCTTGTCGTCACCGACGAGGTAACCACATAAGTAGCAGTTGCAGCATAAAATAAGATCGCCATGGACAAGAACCTCAACGAGCTCCTCAGGTGGGGCATCGAGCACTCGACGCCCTCCGACTCGGCGGCGGCGCCGCAGCACAACTCGTCGCTCAACGCGGCTGCGCTCGCCTCCATCATGGGCGCGCCCTCGGACGCCGAGCTGATGCGCGCGAGCATGGTCGCCATCACCTCGGCCGACGCCGACGTCTCGCTCGAGGCGCGCCTGATCGCCTTCGACAACCTCGAGCAGCTCGTCGAGTCGCTCGACAACGCGAACCTGCTCGCGACACTCGGCCTCTGGTCCCCGCTGCTCGCCCTCCTCGCCCACGCCGAGCCTGACCTCCGCCGCATGGCCGCGTGGTGCGTCGGCACCGCCGTACAGAACAACTCCCCCTGCCAGGAGCGCCTCGTCGCCCTCGGTGGCGTCGAACGCCTCGTCCGCATGTCCCTCGGCGAGCGCCTGCCCGCCGAGGAGCCTGCGGCCGACACCGCGGGCGGCGCCAATGGCGACACCAAGGACGAGGGGGGGCAGCGAGAGGAGGAGGAGGCTAAAGACGTGCGCCGCAAGGCCGTCTACGCCTTGAGCTCCGCGGTGCGAAACTACCAGCCTGCCCTCGATGTCGCCGCAAGAGAGCTGCGGAAGCGCGGCGAACACGTGCAGGACGGCATCGACGCCGCCGATATGGATGCTGTGGATGAGCTAATAAACGGTCTAAAGCAGAGAGCCGTGGCCGCGTAGCTCCTAAAACTAGTCTGACGACGGGTTTTACGAGGCGAGCTCAAGAGGGGAACTAGAGTAACCGTGGCATTGTCGGCGTTCAACGGCGGGTACACTTGGGCAATGATTCCTTTTTATATATGAAAAAAAAGGGGGGGGGGGTGGAGAGAGGTGGAAGGTGGGAATTGTCGTCTCCTATTGTGTCAAGAATCCGCATCTCGGCAGCAAAGTATGCCTTGTGACAAGGCGGAGGAAGATAAAAAGGCACTATCTCATCTTATAGATGGATTTGTTTTCTTTTGGGGTTATCATCGTACAGCTGTGTTTTACAACCGTCTATGGCGCCGTCCCTCCACATGGAAGCCGCGCGCGCGATGCCATCAACATCTTACACCGCGTACAAACCAGCCGGGAGCAGCCGCACGTCTCGCTACCCGCCTAGTCCACCAGCTTGCCGTGGAAGGGGATTCCCAGGGCCATACAGAGCAGCCTGGCGTGCCTGTCGGATTTGGCCGTGGTCTCGAGCACGAAACGGCAGCCGGAGATCATCTTCGACGGGTATAACTAGACGTACACACGCGCATAAGTCAGGAGACATATTTCGCCTTTGCTGCCTAAACGTTTCCGTGGTCAGGTGCTTACAGAATAGTTGGCCTCGATTTCTGGGAAGTACATCATGTCTTGCGGGGTGAACCCCCAACCGATGTTACCGGTGCTGTCGCCCGAGGTGCCTAGATTATCGTTACCGGGATTAGTCGTCTTCTTCTTCTTCGTCCACCTCTTCTCGGACCCGCCGCTCGATACGAACCTTGGATGCCACTCCAGTCCTTGATCTTGGGGAATACTAGGTGGACGAGCTTGTCGACGAACTCGTAGGCCAGATCCCCGCGGACCGAGACCTTGATGCCGGTCCGGTCGCCCTCGGTAATAGACCATTGAGCAACACTGTGCCTGATCGTCGTGATGGACGGACGGACGCCCGTGATCGTCTGCAGCACCGACCTTCCGACGATGAGGTGGTCTGGGTTGTGCTTCGCCAAGGGCGCGTATATGGCTAGATGCACCGCCTTGATCTTCGGGATGTTTCTCCAAGTGATGCTCTTTTCGAGCGGGAAAAGGACGTCGCTACCCCGTGGTCCGCGCTTCGGCCGGTTTTTCATGTAGGGCGACGAATCGTCCCATTCGCGCAGTCGTATCCTTTCGGGTTTTGGGGGTGTCCCCGGGGGGACGTGCTGGTAGGCGAGCGTCATGATATCGGAGGCCAAAGTCGATTGGTAGGTCTCCTTGAGTCGGGGAAGGTTGAAGGGCCCAGGCACAAAATTTCGGGCGACGGGATCTGAAGACGGCGGCGGTTGAACAGGGTGAAAAGGTCCTCGATAGAACTTTGGAGGATGGTATCGGTATCTATGCACGCACGCGAGGTTTTCTGTTAATAAATATCCTCTCCTTCCCAGTCTCGGCTAGAGCTCCACCCTACCTCTCGGGGGGGAGCTCGAATTTTCTGCGGCTTGCTCTCTTTCGCGGATCGACGACCTTGGCGTGCTCCCTTACTACGATCGGCGACTCCAAGCTGGAATCCTGCTCGATGTCGGGTATCACTGGCGCAGTCGGGGAGGTAGAGGCGGCGGCGGCGGTGGTGGATGCGCATCTCTGTAGACTCGCCGGACAGGGCTGCCAGCGCGACGGAGGGCCGAGAAGCTGGCGGCCAGCGCGAGGCATCCCCCGCAGCGTCGCCATTGTACAACGGCGAGCCAACGCGAGGGGTCGTGGGCGCAAGAGCTGACTGTCGCGGGTTGCTTCTTGGTCAATCAACCCACGTCGTCGCAAAGCTCAGGTGGTGCACATGCGCAACTCGATGGAAATTTCATCCAACACCTACTACGTACATACCTATACCCGGCCCGCCTCCATGGCAGTGGGGAAATGGCCCTAACGGAACATATCGGCAAAACGAATGTCCGATAGCCAGGACACACACATACCTACCTGGTATTACCTGGAAGCCCACTGGTCAGGTGCCTGTAAGGGTAACTGTAAGGGTAACTGGTCGGTATGTCGGCCTTGACGAGTTAGCGGCTGCCGCCTCTATTTTTAGGTAGTACGGCCAACCCCACGTTCCCCGTAGAACAGGTCTGATCTAACCTCGGTACCTAAAGTAACAGAATCGGACTCACTCGCCTGTATATGTAAGTGCTGCCTAGTAGGCTGAATGTTCCTCGTATAGATTTCAGTGATGCCCATTGCCCTTGGTAGGCACCCAAGGCACGGAAACGGCCGACCAGCACCATTCCTTTCTTAGGCAGTGGGAGAGCTCTATTGACATTGGAACCAGCGCGGACAACGTTTAGAAATACAAGCAGGTAGCATTACATACTTATAATTGATCTACCTACCTACCATACGGAGAGATAAAGGTCTATCGACACTATGTCCAGGGCCGTTTCTATCCTTAAAAATAATTACTATCTACTAAAGGCATATTTATAATTATATTAACATAAATAAAATTTAAATTATGATATAATTACTATATAAATAATATACTTATATAAAAATTTCTTCAAAAACTAAATTAATTATTTAAATTTATATTAAAATTAAATTACTCTATTAGAATAAATATAATATTAAAATTAAAAATCAATTAAAAGTAAATATTAGATATTTTCTTTATTATAATTATATTATATTTTATAAATACATTTATTAATACTATATTATCATATATTATAATAATACTGTATTAGTATTATAAATATATTATCGATACTACCTCCCCCCTCCCCTCTATTTCTCTTCTCTCCTTCTATAGCGCCTTAGCTACTAACCTAGGTTTTGGCTCAATACCTGTAGCCTCTGTAGGTACCTTTCAATGCAGAGTAGGCCTGTCTGCTTTGCGAATCCTACCACATTTGTAGGTAGAAATTTACTACCCCCAAGCTCTGATGCCATTACATGCATGTATATACCTATTACCGACTACGTAAACGGGGGCCTGGTTCTGTTGCCTTTCGCCGATTGAGCATGATCTTCCCTCTGCGTTACGCCCGAGTTTACGTATTGCGGGTTAATGCTACTGTACTGTAATACTGTACCACGTACGCAGACTGAGACTGACTTAGGTGTACTCCCCAACCTTAGGTACCTAAACCTGCCTAAAATGCCTAGTAGGTAGGTACCTCCTAAGGACATTACGTCCTTTTTTAACCCACTGTATGGGGACGTTAGGCACTTTAGACGCCTACGGAGAATCTAAGTACCTACACCCCCTAGTCGCGGATGCAACAGGTGCCGCTGTGACATATTATACCTATATAATAGATGTAATACCTACCTACTTACCTACCTACCTACCTACATAAAAGCCGTCCTTGTGGCTTATGAGGAACAGAAAAAGAACAAGCGGCATTCTTGTACATCTGGCTGCCGACGTCGAATAACTTCCGTAACGCAAGTCTCCTCCTTCTTCATTCAGGCTGCAGCACATACGGCTTAGAGGAATATATCCGTTACTCGTCCCTTCCTTCTCGTCGCACGCTCCTGAAAGCAAGAAAGCGAGCGCTGAGAAGGCAACTGCTTCCCGCGGCTTCCCGCGGCTTCCCACCTCGACTCCGTCCCCATCATCACCGCGACCAGAAAGAGCGCCTCTTCCCAAGTTTCAACTTGCTCTCTTGGCCGAGGCACCTACTTTAGTACCCAGCTACCGCTGTCACCTCTTAACATCCTCCCTCCCCAATCCTCCTCCTCCTCTTCCTCCTCCTCTCTCACCGTTTCTCTTTCTACATCTCACTCCTCTTTTTAATCGTCTGGTTTTTTTGCTCCTCCTAACCCGGCCCTGTTCTGGAGAGTCGCGCGACGAAACCGGTACGATCTATCCGTTAAATCATGCAAGATCTCCTTCCATACCACCATCTCCAGCCTTAGCATCCAAGCTGCTGCAACCTCGGAGCCTCCTTTCCCCGTAGGGTCCCTCCGTCAACCCGCCTTCTTCCTGCAGGTACCGCAGGAGAGGTGTTCGTTCGTTTCTCGCTCTCTCGCCCTCTTCAACCCTTTCGCGACCGGCCGTATAGAGTGGTGTTCGACCCGTCATCGTCGATTCGAATATGAACCGAGGGTCGTTGGGCGGTGGTAAATAATAAACTGTTGACAGCGTGTCGCCTCTTCAGCCTCCCTTGCCCTGAACCGCCCGCAGACCGACCTCCCCCCTCGGGGTGACATGATGCGAGACGAACGGAACCCCACCATGAATCCTAGAAAGTTCCTCGGCCGCCGCGAGAAGAATGGCGATCACCGTCGCGGTCGATCCTCCGATCCCGCCCACAAGGTACATGAATAGAATAGCTTCACTATGCAGCCATCTGTCGGCGTCCAATTTGCTCTCGCTGACTCCTATTCCTCCTACTAGCACCGACCTCTATCCTCTGAATTGTTTCTTTCCCTGTTCAAATCCGATCCCACGAAGCAATCTCTGAACAGTGTTGCGACGGAGCAAGAAAAGGAGGCCGCCAAGGTTCGTCGTTACATTTTGTTTGCACTCCGAGTGACCTAGCCGTTGACCGCATGTGCCTGGATAGATCGAAGACGTACGACGACGAGTTTCCGAGCTAGACTTTCCCGTCCTGAGCGACGACCAGATTCGCTATTCCCTCGAAGCTGGTTATTCTTCTGGCGATGTCGACAAAGCTATCGAGCTGCTAATGTTGCAGCACAAGGCCCTCACTGGCAAGATCGTCAGTTACAATCCGGCTGTCCACATGCTCGGCGCCGAGAATAGAGGGAACGTAACCTGTTACCTCGACTCTCTCCTCTTCGCCATGTTTGCCAAGCTCGAATCTTTCGAATGCATGCTCAAGAATGACTCGATGGACGAGCCGCAGAAGCGGCTGGCTGCGCTGCTACGGCTTTGGATCAATATGCTGAGGAGTGGGAAGCTGATCGAAACGAACATGGTGCGAAGTCTCCCTCGGCCCTGGAGGGCGATGGTGGAACTAACCACGAGCAGACCGAGAAAATCCAAGACGCATTGGCTGCGTGCGGTTGGAAGGAGGCGCAGTTGCTAGAACAGCAGGACACATCAGAAGCCTTCGCCTTCATCACAGAAACTCTCCAGCTTCCCCTCCTTCCTCTGCAGGTTGACCTATTCCACCAAGGCAAAAATGACGATGCGGACCACAAGGTTGTCTACGAAAGGCTGCTGAATCTCGCAGTACCGTCTGATACCGACGGCAAGGGAATAAGGCTAGAGGATTGCTTAGAGGAATACTTTAATTCCCAGGTTGACGTTCTGAGGGACAGTCTAGACGAAAAGAAAGCTGAAGAGCGAGCTAAGAAGTCGCCGTCGACGCCGAAAGCGCCTGACCCTCCAAGCACAGCAAGGAATACCATTCGGATCGTTACCGATGACCAATACGACCCTTCTACGCCCTCTCCGCACGATGATTCACATCTAGAGCGAAGAGGGAGGGTATCCATCAACGCCCACGCCTCCACCATGCCACCAACCCCCGAAACAGAATCCTCGGGATCCCAATTAGCGTTGCGACGCCATCGAAGTCGGACGGAAAGCATAATCCAGCGAGTCGTGCTTGAGGAGCAGGGTAAATCTTCCGAGTCTGACACCGCAACCTTATTCGATAGAACCATGAGGACGGCGTCCGTGGTCACAGCCGTGACGATACCCGCCTGGCAATTCTTTAAGCTGATACGTATGACGGATCCTCACATATTCGCCGCTGTAACTTCGGGACTAACTTTGATTCTAGCTTGGCATTCGCCCGCGGGTAAAGAGCCGGAAAGCGACCTCGAGGTCGCACGGCACTTCAACCAACGTCCCGTTGTCGGTATCTGCTTGAAGAGGTACATGATGGATGAGAGGGGCATCATGAAGCGCCAGAACACATACATCGACATCCCAGACAGCATGCGGCTGCCTCATTTCATAATGGACGAGAGGCATGTAGAAGCTAACGGGCTGGCCGCTGATTACAAACTTGTACTTCAGTCTGTGGTTTGTCATCGAGGGGATTCGTTGCACTCCGGACATTATATATCGTTCTGCCGCATAGCCCCAAAGCTGCTTACTGATAATCGCAGACACGATAGCGACCCCCCTCCGGATTATGAAGAGGCTCAGTGGGTTAAGTTCGACGACCTCGCGACGGAGAACAGGGTAGCGCCGGTCGACGACATTAAACAATCGCTGAAAGACGAGATGCCCTATCTGCTATTCTATCAGATCGTCCCCATTGTGGACGTAGCGGATAGCTCAACGGAGGGCACCGACGCAGAACCGCCGTCATATAACGACGCTGCCTTGAATTTGACAAACTCGGAGACTTCGGCCGCGCAAAGCCAGGATAGACTCGTGGTGTCCCGTCAGCCTAGTAGCTACTTTGAAGGGACGGGTGCTCAGCCATCGTCCAGCGGCAGCGTGCGATTCTCGGCCGAGTTGGAGCAACTACCGCGTCGTAGTTTCGCCGACGAAGATGGATTCCTTACTGTATCTCGCCGAGGCAGTATCCCCAGTGACTTAAATATGACAAGTTCAGGGTTGTTAGCATTGGACGGGCCTTCGCCAGCTGTCACGCCGGGCGAAGAACCTACTACGGCGCAGAGGTTTAGCCGTGCGGCTGCGAGGTTCCGAGGCGGTAACAAGAGCCGACCACAAAGCCAAGCCGGTGAAGGCCGGATAAGCCTGACGGTGGCAAGAATAGGGGGTTTGATGAAACCGAGCAAGGAACCACTTAAAGACTCGGCGGCAACGGACACCGACGATGACTTCGAGCTTATTAACGCGAGTGAGCAGAGGGAGACGGATCTGGATACAGCTCCCGCTCAGAAGAGGGGCAAATCGGGCACACGATTTGATAAAGGGAAAGGAAAGGATAAGAAAGCCAATGTACCTGATAGGGAATGCATTGGTAAGTATCGCCTATGCCCGTTTCATCTTGCCCGTCCAGCCTGGGAGTCACCGCTACAATCTCCAAGAACCACGTATACTAACTTGGTATCACAGTGCAGTAGTACTTTTATTTCTGCCCACAGATGGGGCAGGTCTAATTGTTTTGATAAACGAGATACCCGGCAGGCGTTTGGCGATACTGAACTTTTGTCAAGTTCCACCAGGAACCAAGGAGAAAAAGAAGACACGGCAACGACAGTGACATGTTCCGTTTGTGGACGTACGCATACCTTTTCATACAGGTTAGGGGATAGAAACAAAAGGACTTGGGATGCTCAAGACCGGTTTGCATTAGTATGGTGCTATGGGAAGGGAAAGAGAAGTTTCATCTGATCATAGACAGAAGCGGGGGGGGGCCATCGATTCGACAGCCACCAGTGGCTTGCTTTAATGCATAAGAAAAATCGGCGGGCGTCCTGGAGCAAAAACGATATTAATATGATCTTCTTTCCGGCTGATCGATTTTTTCAGTTGATGGACTTTCTACATGCTCTTTATATGTGTGCGACAATGTGGAAGACGGAAGCTCATAATCTAATAAGCCATCTAATGCTATCCATCTATCCGTGAGCAATGCCCGCCCATACAACCCGGCGTCGTGGAGCCGCAGATAACAATGTGAGTCCGCCATGGTTTCGTTAAGCGAATTTGTAGGTAAGGGTCTATCTAGATAGGACGTTAATCTTCGTCTGTGATCTTGTCCCTGACGGCCTCGGCTGCCGTGTTGATCACCTTCTCGGGCGGCTTCTCGATAACGATCGAAGGCGCTACAGATGCCGACAGGCCGCCTCCGGGAAGTGGGGTTGGGGTTTCGGAAGCACTATCCGGAACCGGGATTCGGATGTCTTCCGGCGATCCAGGGACCGTCCTGGGATCTAGGCCTGGGATATGAATTCGCTTAGCCTCATTCTGGTATGCGCCTGGGATGACCTCGATGATCTCGTTGCGCGGGAACTTGAGGTTGGGAATGTCCATGGTGCTGCAGTGCATAAGATAGGCGTATAGCACACGTAGCACGCTCTCGTGAGCGATGATTAATAAGTCGTTCTGCTCACGTTCAAGCTCCAAGATTATGGGCTCTAGTCGCACAGCGACGTCATGATAAGACTCAGCCCGGGGGTACCGATGATGGTAAGGATCGTGTTCGTGCTTTTCAACCTCCTCTGGGTAGAGGCGGCGGATGGCTCGCTCGCTCAATCTTTCGCAGACACCCGGGTTGATCTCGGCCATCTGACTGCGCTGACGAACTTTGTATCCTAATTCTTTGAATACGTCTGCCGTTTGCAGCGTGCGCATGCGTGTCGAGCACCACACCGTAAGTGAACGCAATGGCGTTTCCGGACCGCCCTCAGTAACTTGTGATGCTTGTTCCTGCTCACGATGCTTGATCACTGTTTCGGTCATAACCTTGGCATACTTGAGCCCCTCTTCAGACAGCGGCGCATCGGCTTTATAGCTTTCTTCTTCTATTGCAGTGCCGGGCCGGACGAAGAATGTCGCTCGCGATTGAACATGGCTATTCGTTAGGTAGAAGACGATCCGGTGCGAGAGGTAGTTGAAGGATACGTTATTGTAGAAGAACGTCTCGCCTGCGTTGATCATCTTGATATAGTTTAGTTCTTTCTCATTCATTGTCTCGAAAGTAGGTATTTTGGTCTCTATCCGCTTCAGGTAGAGCCTCGCAGCTTCGTCGGGATCCATGTTGGCAAACTAAAGCTATATGTCAGTGGCCTTGAGTTACGGAGAAGAGATACAATGTCCTCCAGGCACCCTACATCAGGAGAGCCAATTTTGACATTACGCGCATTTTCCCGGAGTAGCGGTTCATTATCAACATATGACTCTAGAAACAAGGTCTGCAGGGTAGTTAGCGATGGGCCTAGATCATCGGTGGGTTTCCAACAGCAATATCCTACCTGGACGTCGTGCTTCGCAAACTCTTTGGCTAGCGAACGACGACCACTCGCAGTAGGATTTACCGCATCATATATTGCTACTTGGCCGTTCTCGTGGTTGAGCCAGCCGTAGATATCTTCTCGGCACTTCTTTAGGATCTTCTGGCGCAGTACAATAGAGGCCGGAGAGGCGTTAGGATAGAAGTAATCCTCGGGTACGTGGCCGCCTTGGCCAACGGTGGCACGACGATAATCTCCAAGGTGGAAAATCCGTGTTTTGACCCCCAGCCTAAAACATGTAAGACGGTATTCGCGGTGTTAGTGTGCCTAGCATACCATTGTAGATACCGAGCTAACGAGACAGCAATATGACTAGAGGAGCCGTCAGCGAGCGGTTTGAATGCAAGAGAGCTGGTCGGAACTGACGTTTTGCCCCGAGCGGGGAGTCCCACCATAACGATGGCGATACGGCCGGAGTGGAAGAGTCTCCCCGACATGGTGCTGTACAGTTGGGCCGGTGCCATATCGCCATCTTCCGGAACATCGTGTATGCCGTCGATGAAGGTACTGCTCTTGCGCCGATACCTGGGAGCGTTCGCGGCGATATCCGCAGTCCTAGGAGAATCAGTGTCAGATCCACCTCGATAATGGACGATATTGCCTAGGTGGATTTGCCGCTGCATTCTTACGAAAGGGAACACTTTGAAAGGGACAAAGAGAAGGCAGCAGCAGCGGTGTGTTGGTGATATAGATGATAAAGGTAACAAGGACTAAATCTTGCGCTACCCAAGGGCCCGCCAAATTCGCATTCGAAGCCGCTAGGCCGTAGATATCACGGCGGAGCTGAGGAGTTACATATTCCACCCAGTGAGAAGGATGATTTGGCAGCAAGTTGGTGCATACTTTGCGTCGTGCCTCTAGCACTAAAGTCGCTGTCTGGTCTCTCCCAGAAGGGAGGCCGAAGAGAAGGAGGGATCTCATTAAGCAAGGACGTGGCACTCACAGTAACGTATCCATCGTGGGAGCGACTCGCGGGGAGGGAGGGGAAGTCCTTCCTTTCTCTTCAGTTGTCTAAGTGGTCAGGAACGGTCACGGCAGCCCGTAGTGTTGGCGAAGGCGCAGCAGTCCGTGTGGTATAAGTCAAGCCTCCGGCCACAGAGGGAGGGAGAGAGTTTGTAAGGAGCAGTCTGGTTGGGAACTGTTCAGTGTTATGGGATGGAAGCTCCCTAGGCCTATGTACATACCTAGCTAGTCAGACGAGACTGCGTCGCTGGGCGAGATGACACGGCTACGCCGAAGTAAGGCGACAGCAGAGAGAAGCTATGCTCAAAAGCTGACTGAATAGCGCAACCGCCCGGTAATAGGACGGGATAGTAAGAGGAGGCGACCTTCGACACTAATAATACAGCAACTGGAGAGACAGCAACAGCGGGTTCGAGCGAATGAAGAGAAGGATGCCAGCAGCGGCTCGAGGCGGTTATAATCGCGTGACAAGGTCGGCCATCTAAAGGCTGCAACACTGGTACATCGGCCGGTTCTGTCATCAAGGTACGGGTTGGGGAATCCCGAGTGCTTTTTACATGAGGGTGATGTCGTCGATGGCTTTGATGGAGTCTTTGCTAGATGCTCTAGAGAGGAAAGGCGAAGGGTTGTCGCTACGCAATCGACACCGACCCATCCAGGCCTTAGGTAGTTAGGAGAGTACTAGGACGGGTTCGCCAAGATCTGATGTATGAGTAGGATGGGGAGTGCGATGATAGGAGGGCCAGGGAGAGAGGCGATGACCAGGATGGAGGGGGAAGAGAGCAATTGGAACCTCGGGAGGACCCAAGGTGGGGTACGTACCTCTGGCAAGGCAGGGCAAGGCAGGGCAAGGCAGGGCAAGGCAGGGCAAGGCAGCATTACCTAAGGCAAGGCAGGCAAGGCAAAGCAAGGTTACTTGCATGCCTCCATATATGCATAACCCCATACCCAAGACGGGCACCCGCACAAATGGCAGAATAATTATTCCGGGCGGTGAAAGTCCGGTGGGGCTGGAACCTCTCAAAGGAAACTAGGTAAGGTAAGGATGAACGAGTAGGAGCCTGTGGCTGCAGGCAGGTTATCTCACTGCCGCAAACCCCCCCCAAAGATTATCACAATTGACCTTTTTTTTTCCCTCCCTCGCCCGCTCCCCGTCGAGACAGCTGAATTCACGATACCCTCGACTTGGGCCCAACATCGCGTTGAGAGCCCGCACATCTCGGAGGCTCTCTACGTAGCATTCGTCACGCGACCTCATCCACAAACCTTGGGAAAGATTTGCCGCGAACAACGGGAGGGGATATTGGCGTACCTCTTGAATCGCTACTGCTGTGCATCGCCGAGGCCTCTTGCTGCCTTGCCTTGCCTCGCCTTCTCCCTCACCTCCCGGCCATGGCCTTCCATTCCGGGTCGCAGGCGTCTGGGTCGTCGCTCTTTGGCCTCCTCGCGGAAAACCCCATAGCCAATGCCGTCTCCGACGCCTACAGGTCCTTCTCGGACCGGCGAGGCAAGCTCGGCTTGTCGAATCCTGGCTCCATCGAGACAATCGCAAAGGAGGTCCAGCGCGAGGTTTCGGTCACCAATTATATGCACACCGGCCTGAGAGCCGACCTCACCAAGGCCGTTAGCCTGTCCCCGTTGTTCCAGGTCTCGCACCAGTTTGCCATGGGCGAACACATGAAGCCCTATGCCTTCGCCGGTCTCTTCGGCACGAACAAGGTTGGTTCGCGACAAGATCGCCCACGCCCCTCCGCTCCTCGTTTGGCTCGCGGTAAGCTGACATGCATGTTCCCGCACCGCTCCAGGTTTTCCTCCAAGGGAACATGGACAATGAGGGCATGCTATCAACGCGATTCAACTATCGGTGGAACCCCTCGCTCGTTACCAAGACCCAATTCCAGATAGGATCTCAGGACATGGCCTCGATTGAGCACGAGTACACCGGCGGGGACTTTACATCCTCTCTCAAGATGCTGAATCCTTCCTATCTCGAAGGCGGCCTGACGGGCATCTTCATCCTTAGCCATCTGCAATCCGTTACCCGCAAACTTTCCCTTGGCATCGAAGCCGTATGGCAACGCGCCGCGCTCAACCAACCCCCAGAGTCCACCCTCGCGTACTGCGCCAAGTACAAGTCGGACGATTGGATTGCGACGGCGCAGCTGCATGCTCAGGGCGCCTTGAACGCTACGTACTGGCGGCGCTTGTCGGAGAAGGTGCAGGCTGGCGTCGACATGACCCTGATGACATCTCCCAGTCCCGCTGCCATGATGGGGGGTTCTATGCGGAGGGAGGGCCTTACGTATGTTGGTGTTAAGTACGACTTTCGCATGTCGACGTTCCGAGCACAGGTCGACTCGGGTGGTAAGCTATCTTGCGTGTTGGAGAAGCGGGTTGCCCCACCAGTCACCATGTCGTTCTGCGCTGACGTGGACCACTTTACTGTGAGTTCGGCTCTCGGTCCCTAGGACGAGGGCTAGCCTTCCTTACTAACTCGTTACTAGCAAGCTGCCAAGGTTGGATTTGGAATCTCTATCGAGGCTGGCGGCGAGGAGCTGCAAGAGCAACAGGATGCTCTTGGCGGGCCCCAGGCATCTCCTAATATCCCCTTCTGAGTCGCCATCTCCGACATATTTGGATGACTCTTTACATAGAAGCTCCCCGCTCCCGCCATCGTACGCCTAATATACAACAACCCTGCCACTCGGTCATGGGCATTCTACCTGTCCGCTGGGAGCACCGGCGCGCTGGCAACCTCGTGCGATATCAGTTATTCTACCGCCTTGTTCTTACCAAGCCCATCCCCCACATAGGGGTGTGTGTGTGTGTGACATGGGCATTTCTCAGGCGGTTGGGGTCTGCAGACATCAATCATCATGGCTATAGACTTTATGATCATGCTCGTCATTCGCCGCTCGGCGAGTGTCGGCCTCGGGCTCGGGCGAGATGCCGAGCTCTGCCTCCTTTTAAAGAGCTTCTGGTGGAAACGGGCGAAAACGTGTATAGTAGGGATTGGACGACCACTAGAGAGGTGTCGGGACACCATGACATACGGACACACGACGGGGTCGGTGGTGGCCCGTGGTGTGACCGTCGACAAAATCCTCCGGAATGTATCACGAAGCATGTAATTATACCTGGCTGCTTAATACGGGCAACCTCGAAGTGTAGAAAAAAATATATCACGGCCACCTACAAGCATCTCCTCAAGTGCAAGAAAGTGAAAACACGTAGAACCCTCCCCCTCAAAAAAGAAACACACACGGTCAGATAAGGGACAAAGAGTCTTATGACCTCGGCGGTCCGTATATGAGCACTTAAGAGCTGGCAAAGTTCCATTCTGAGCAGGCTGGCATCACTAGCGGGAATTCAGACAATGGATGGGTCCCCACAAGATAGTATCGACTGCATTTCCACGATCGGCGACTCTCCCAACGCACCTCACACACCTGGCCGGAGACGACAGTTGGCAAAACGCGATTTGGCTAGGTGTTGACGAGAGTGGTTTAGGGGATACCTAAGGTAGGGGGAATAGGTGTAGCTATAGATAGGTAGAGCCATACATGCTACAGTATACTACCTAGGTAGGTAGGTGACGTTTGGCGATACAGAGAGGATCCGAAATGATGTCAAAAACGAAGACGGACGATAAGATAGGATAGCTCTTATCGATAGTGACAGGACCCCTGGCGTGATGGATGGATACCTGTAGGTACCGGTACGTGGGAGGTACATGGAATCGGTACGTGGCCTCACAACTCCGCCTTACTTGTTGAAAGAGGTCCATAAACTCTCACCATCACCCGAGTTGTCGCGACAGTCAATTGCCAATGCGAAATCTAGCGACCAACCCATAGGCGACACCGCTCCTGTCTATTCTGGGGCCACATTGACTTGCGCGCGACTGGCGAATTTCCCCCAGGACTCAGGCGTTGCTCGCCGTCTCGCCCGCCATGTACAACTCTCTGACCCGGATACAAAATGTATTCGGCTTCTTCACCACCGTCGCCTTCACCATCGCCGCCCTCATCGCTGCCTCTGACCTGATCGCCCCCCGAACCCCCAGCGCCTCCATAACCCCGACCAACATCCAGGTGTAAGCAGGCCATCCTCCCCTCCCTTCTTCCCCCCCCCCCCCCCCCCCCCCGGCTGTCTTCTTCCGGAACCCGTCCGACATGTCTGCTGGTGCTGCGGATGTGCGGAGAGCCTTGCTAACGCGTTCCACGACCGGGAGGGGCACAGAGTCAAGGGCCGGCCGCACTACTACAGCACGAAGAAGGAGGAGTATGCCATCATAAAGTTCTCGCTGGACGCCGACCTGTCGTCACTCTTCACCTGGAACACGAAGCAGCTCTTCGTCTACGTCACGGCCGAGTGGCCCGCCGACGGCGCCGGCGCCAACCAGACCAACAAGGCCGTCATCTGGGACACCATCATCACTAGCCCGAGCGCTGACCACCTCAGCAATCTCGGCCCCGTCGCCCTCAAGAAGCTGCGCCGCAGCGCCGCCGGGAAGAGCATAGACCCAAGCCGGTACGCTTACTTCCTCCCTGCCCTGCCCTGCCCTCTTTCCCTCTCCCCTTCCCCTACGGCGAGACGAGAAGACCGGATCCGCTAACGTCGGATCAAAAATCCTGGTCTGCGTGCGCAGAGGCAAGCTCTCGCTCAAGAACCAGAAGCCCAAGTACCAGATCACGCACCCGTCGGGCCACATCGCCGAGGTCGCCAACGTCACGCTGCGCGTGCACTACAACGTCCAGCCGTGGGTCGGCGTGCTGACCTGGAACCAGGAGGTCGCCGACCTCGGCCGCTGGAAGCGGCTCGACGGCGGCGCTAGCGACGCCTTCGCGCTCCCTGCCGTCAAGGGTGCCAAGAAGGCCGAGGGAGCCGAGCCGGAGCAGGTCGCTGCCGGCAAGAAGAAGAAGAAGGGGGGCAAACCCGCGTGAGGAGGACGGCGGGGGGGGGTGGGAGAGCGCGAGGGGGGAGAAAGGTTGGAAACGAGAGAAAGAGGAGGGCGAGATGGACGGCGGCAGGACACGAGAGCGCCGCGTCGAGGCTACGTCGAGGTCCAGGGCGGTTCGATGGTAGAAGGGCGGCGGCTACGGCATCTATCTCATTGATACGGCGCTACTGCGAACGGCCAGTGCATCGGGGAGAGCGGCGGCGCCTACCTGCCTGCCTACCTAGCCTACCCTCCCATTTCTGAGGCGAAGTTACATGCCTCTTCACCTTGTCGCCTGGCATTGCTGCGTGTAATGTAAGATCCCTAGGGTCTGGCCCAGGCAGGATTCCAAGGGGAATATAAGCCATACGGCGTCCCCCCCAATCCAACCCCAACCCCAGATCATTGCTCCCGCTTGTGAATGCGTCGCGAAACGATACGCCATACCACCCGCCCCAACTGGTGGTCTTTCCGTTGTGATTCGTAAGGTGGATAGGCGTGTTGGAACCCGTGATAAGACTACTTCGCATACACGGAATGCCGTGCCGCCGATATATCGCTATATGCCAGCTTATGCACATCCTCATGTCCTACCATCATCCCTCGGCCTTTTCTGCCGCCATCGAGGTAATGTACGTACGCAGGATAAATATTTGGAGGGCTAGCAGAGTTCGTGTGAGACATGACATTACGTGCATGCGCCTCAACGGTCCTGACTAAAGCAAGGTCCAGGTCCCGTAGACGCGATTCCCCCTTAATTCCGCTCTCGCCTTCGCCTTCTCTCTTATATGTGTCTGTCAACCCCTGGGTATATTGATTCGCGAAATGAAGCTCGAGCACACACCGCCGACGCCGTTTCCATGCATCCTATGCCCACATAGAAACATATCTACACGCCCATCATAAGTATGTATACACTTCGTACTCCGCCGGAATGAATTAACTCCGTTTTCCTTCCGCCCCCTTTTATCTTAAGCCTATCCCCAACACTTTGGCCGCGAGCCTTGACCGCGACATCTAGTCTGAAATATCGACGACAACGTGCGCTTCAATCCCTTCGCGCAGTTTCGCCGAAGCCATCTTGTCACCAGGCTGCCGGCCCGCGAAGGGACTTGCTATTGGTGCCCCTCCCGGATCTTGCTTTCCATGCTTACTATCTGGTCCATCAAGACTTTCGCGAGGCTTTATGGGGCTTACAGCCACCTCCAATGACGAGTTGACTCGCTCGGAATCGCAACTACTGGGAAGATTCATCTGCTTATGTTCTGGGGAGTCCTCGACGACCATGGGCTTTGTAGGTGAAGAGCCGCACGTAGAACTGGGCAGTAGAGGAATAAACTCCTCGGTCTCAACTTCCTTGGAATCGTCAACGCTAGTAATGGGAGGGCTGCCTTTTGTACGTGTGCTCTCCGTAGCCGGGGACTGAGGAAAGAAACCAGGAACATGATGCTCCCCTTCAGGGTCCGACGGCGGCCTAGATTCCGGATGAGCCGTTTGAGAGACAGGCAACTCTGTGGTGGGCGTGTCTACGGCTTCCACTGTGGCAGCAACTTCTTCCTTGATGAGTTCGGAAGCTTGCTGCTGGATGACTTGATCCCCCGTCGGCGTTGCGTCTTTCGGAGAGGGCGACCGCTTATTTACTTTATTCTTATCCGCCTTGGCGAGAGCGGCCTTGCGTTTCGCTTCCATGCGGGAGTCTTCTCGTTCTTGCTGTTCCTTCTGCAACTGAAAAAGCAAATCCCTGATGTCGTTTCTAAGCTGCGATGGCCGGAGGTCCCAATCAATGCGGTCATCGTGTTGGAGGAGACTCCGCACAAACGCGTCAGGGGCCTTAAGGAACTCTTGAATATATCCTAAGAGGAATAGACCACAGTCGCAGTGATTTGTTTGCTCAGGGACAGGCTTGGCAGTCATACCTAGGGACCCGAGCTTCGGTATTGCGATACCCTTCTTATCCTCGAGCTCCGCAACCAAGTACTGTTTCAGGATATTGCAAGCCGGCGAATGTGACAATCCCAACGAGTCGAGCGTGATAATCCTTGGTTGATTTACGTTGTACTTCCGAGGGGGTATACTGTGTCTCTTCGTTGTCTTCTTTCGCGGAGGGGTGTCGTTCAGCAGCGAAATCCGTCCTACATCAGCCTTACAATCGCTTGATTCTCTGATTACTTCGTCTGTCTTCCGCCGGCTGTCCTGACCCCTGGCTATTGGCTGCTTAGTCTCACTGTCTCGAGGTTCTGGGCTGTTAATTGACATACGGCTCAAGTTGTTGATCACATCGTTCTGTGTTGTAGTGGTCGTCGCAGCCTCCGCCACCACGGGCCCCGCCCTCCCACTACGCAGAGAGAGGGGGGAGGCGTCTCCAGAGTCGGCTATGCCGTCTTCGATGGTGATCGTGTCCTTGAAGTGGGTACCATCTATTGTTTCCTCTCCCCCGTCCGAAGAGGGGAGTAATCTTGGTGTATTGTAGATAATCGCAACATACCAGTGAGAGAACTCGTTGATAGGGACGATGATGTAGTCTTTGGTGAAGAGATCGACCTTAGAGGTCCAAGCCTTGACACTGTCGTAGTTAATACCCTGGTTCGCCCTCGCCGACTTGAGCTTCTCATAGAAAAACGTATTTTGGAAATAAATCCTCTGGGCAAGGTCCGGCCGGTCCTCCTCCAAGGAATGCTGGAGATACCGCAGATAAAAGACAATCAGATTATCATTTAAGAATTGGCCCTCGTCCAATCGCGGGATGTCGTCCTTGTCGACGATAGCTCGATTCTTGCCATGGGGAGGGAAGACGACAGAATTGCGCCAGCGCTTCTCCCAGCCTTTATTATTAACCGACCAACATTCGTAGGAGGAGAGATCGGAATCCGAAGGAGAGCTTTCCAGTGCAAACGTGGCACGAGTCGTATGCGATAGTCGCGGCAGCTTGCGGCGCCGAGACTCATCTAGCACAACCGCCCCGTCCGAACTCGGTAGAGACGTCGAAAGAGGCTTCATTAAATCCTTGGCCTTGGCCTCGCGGACTTGGTTACGCGGCCGGCCCGCAAATTCTGCCTGTTCAGCACGAGCTGCCGCATTGTGCTTGATAAGCTTCACGTCATCCCCTGGCTCGGTTGAGTACATGTTACTGTTCCTAATGGTGGTGTTCTTGCTCGCTTCCTGCATCAGGTGTGAGAGTTGTTGCTGGAGGCTGTCTCTGCGAGTACGTTAGTTACCTCACCATATAGACTAGTGGGTGGGCTTACTGAGAAGCGTCTTCCTCGAAACGTAGCGAAGGCACGCCTTCTCTGGACAATCTTGCCCACTCCATGAAGCGGTCCAGCTCCTCGTGAGAATGGAACTCGAGTATGAGCTTTTGGAGAGCACCCTTAGAGGCATCCACGGATCGTTGTATCTTAACTACACGACAGTTCGGGCTTGATGAAAATTCGACACGCAGTACTTTCTGGAGGTTGACCAGAAGGTATTCGCATTGTTCCATAGCTTTGCCGTTGGTGTCTGTCGGATGGAGGATATGGCTTACTGTCTGCAGCTTTAAATAGCATGCGCCTAGTTCACCAGCCTTTTCCGCCTCGTAGCCGCAACGACCCGAGACGGCCCGTAGAACGCGAAGCCCGGAACCAATGATTTTCCTGGCTGCATCCATATGCATGTTCGGCACGTCAACGATTCTAGGGGGGCCTTGAGGTCTAGGATGAGATAGAGGCGATAATTTTGGTCGTTTAATATCCGCCTTCTTAGATAAGCTTGGCGAGGGGGTAACGATCCGCCTAGTTGGCACTTTTTCTAGCATGTCTTGCTCATCCAGGGCCAGCTCATCCGGACTAGAGTCCTCAGGCTTGTGGATGCCCCTGCTCGCCCCTGCATCATCACGGGGTGCATCCAGTCTCCTGGAGCGACTCCCCATCTTCGTGGTGTATTGCTGGTTCTCTCTGTTCTGCAGCCTATGGGGAGCCGTCGCACCTTTGAGACTCTTAACTTCAACGTCCCCATCGCCATCCCCACCAATTTCATGTTCGGCGTCGATAGGGACCGTGTTGTCCTGCCATGGTCGTGTCACTTGAGAGTCGAGTGCCTTACGGCGAGATTTTTTGGGGGGGGGACCTCTCATAGTTCTTTCTACATCTCGATACTCCTGAATGGTTGCCTGCGTGCTAACAGTGTCAGATGAGTGCGACTTCACCCTATGTTGGGAATCGCTCTGGCTTCCGAAAGAACGTTTGCGATTCATGGGCTTGTCGCTAGTCTCACGGGAGGCAAAGTGGCAGGTAGCAGTCTTGGGTCCTTCAATCTTTTGCCGCTTCGCAGGCGGCGAGCTGGATCGGGGGCGCAGAGGTGACGGCCGCTGCGGTCCTAGCGGGTTTTGGCCGTGCCTGTTCAGGTTATTCATGGGCACAACCGCACCCAGAGAGCCGACATGTCCCTTCTTCTGCCTCAGAGGTTAGAACGCTAGCCCAAGGAGTGTATGTGCCAGGGATATTTACAGCATAGTTGGCCATGTTGAGAGCGCCTACCACGAACCGTTGGATGGCCTGCTTGGTACACGGAAGGGTAACCGTCGGTCAGGACGTTCGAGCACGGGCGATTGCGGAAAGAGTGATAGGTGAGGTTGGATCTTCGCAGGGTGTGTGCCTGGATGTACAGTTAGTAACGATTAGTGGGGGATAGTATCGGCTTCCCAGAGCCTACCAGTCGACATGCTTGGCCTTACGTTCCCGTCTTTGCAGCATAGAGGTATACCAACAAGCTCCGTCCCGGTCCCCTGCGCATGCGCGTCGCTTTGTCGTGCGGTGGTCGGCAAACGAATATGCAGAGAGAGGGTTGCTATAAAGCAGAATTGCGAGTCAGTGGGAAAGAGACGAGGCGAGACAAGGCGCAGAGGGAGGAGGAATCAAAGAGAGGGGGAGAGGGGAACAGAAACAGAAATAGAGACAGAGACGGAGGGAGAAAGGGCGATTTTGAAAGATTTCTAAAAAGGAATGAGGTGAGCAATCGTCAGATACCTCTTTTTCGTCTCTGCTTGAGGCAGGTGACAAAATGACAGCATAAATCCGGTGTCGTCGCGAACTCCCCCAAAGCAGAAGGGCAGGGTTGGCTAGGCGAGCAGCATGTGCTTATGTCGGTGGACGGTCGTTGATTCGTGAATCATGCACGGTGCCATCTCCCTTGGGGGGGGGGCGCGCTGGGATAAGAAGAGAGGGATACGGAGCTGGTCGTTGGCCAGCGGTGATGGATTGTGGTGATGGTGGTGGTGGTGGATGTTTGGTGGATGTTCTGCAGGAGCAAGCAGGAAGCAGGAGCAGGTAGACACCAACCTGCGGCTGCATACCTAGGTACCTAGGTCCCTCTTTAGCCCTCCCCCCCCCAGCCTTACCCGGTTTCCACGCACACAATTTACGCGGCTCACGCGCGTAGGGGGTACTTCGTAGGTACCTGTGTACGCCCACGTCTGTCTGTGGAGGTTGCCGTACCTGACGACCTACCTAAGGTACCCGTTAATTCCCCCTACTTGCTACCAGCTGGTGCCAGGTGCTGCGATGCTACCTAGGAGGTAGGCACAGGTAGATAGGTTGCTAGAAATACCTCAGGTACCCAAGGTACCTAACATATTCAACGCAGACTACAAATAACCCCTCTAACACAACAACTCCCTTATATACCTAGGTATATCCATAAAGTGCAATTCCTAGCAAGTTGCCTACCTACCTAGGCGGGCACATCATCCATCCACCACCTGATACATGCACACATACACCGCAGCGCATACACGGTACACCTACAGCACTGCTGGTAGGCAGATGTGTATACCTTGGGTACCTGCTAGACAGTCAAGCAGAAGTTAGGTAGGCACGTGCGCATGACTAAGTCAAGAAGAAGTTGTTGGGTAGGCATGATGACCAGATTCCCTCCTGTGCGCCTCCTTTAGCTACGAGATGACGCCGCGACAACAGGGCGGTGGCTAACGCTACACTCTCGGAATCGACGTCGCCGTCGCTAGTCGGTACAGCTCCAGCCTATGCCCGGCGCCGCAGTATTCATACCGATCTCCCGCGCACACCATCGTCTGGCAATCCGCTTCCGGCGCCGGCTCGCTGAGGGGGTCTAACGTATCGCCGCAGTAGCACTCGCGGCCGTACTCTGCCGCCCAGTACGTGAAGCCGGCGCAGTGAGCCGCGCATTTTTCCAGCGTCATGGCATCATCAGCGTAGGACGACCCTGTCAATGCGCGGCCGCCCGGTATTTCGGTATAGCAACCCACTCGGACGTACGGCGGAATGGTCGGCTTAGGGGCCAGCGTGGCGGTCGGCGCCGGTTGGCTTGCCGTGGTGCTGTACAGCTCTAGTCTGTCACCTGCTCCGCAGTACTGTGTCGCATCTCCCCCGCAGACCATGTTGCAGTCGGCCAGGGGCGCGTCTTCGCTTGTCTGGTGGAGCGAATCTCCGCAATAGCCTGGGTATCGGGTTAGCGAAAATCATTTCTCAGTAGGTCCCGTCGTCCGTGGGGGACTTTACATTCTCGGCCGTACTCTGTGCCCCAGTATATGTACCCGGTGCAGTTATTCATACAGGCCTCCAGCGTCATGGAGTCGTATGCGAATGCGGCACCCCCGAGAGCTCGAACCCCTTGCACGGTGGATTCCGTTCTGCACCCCAAGAGCGTGTAGCCACCAAGAGTCTCTCTGTGATATAACGTCTCGGTTGGCCCGGTGGGTGAGGTGCTTGTGCTACTTATAGTGGCGGATGAGGTCGTGTCGACGGAAAGAGTTGAAGACGACGTGACGCCCACTGACGAAGTAGTCGACGACCCAGGGGGCGTCGATGCTTGCCCCGTCGTGCACAGGGACGACGGGGGATCTTGAAAACTCCGGCAGGTCCCTGCTAATTCGCTCGCAGCATTGAAGTCGTCGCTCAAGGCTGAAGAACCGCTCCCGCTAGTCACCCCGATCCTGGACGCGTACGCAAGCTCGCCCAGGCCAGCGTAAGTCGCCGTGTAGAAGGTGTACGAGCCCACGCAGGTTCCCTCGGTCATGAGAACGGTATCGTTATTGAGCCTGGGCACTGGGAGGTTTGGGTTTCCGGTTGGTGTTTTATACGAGATGAACATGCTCACAGGTAGTGATTTGCGGTCGTTGCGTACCTAGAAAGGGGGAAGGGTCAGCAGCTCCGTACATAAACAAGGGCACGAACGCCGACTTACAGCTGCCGTTACGGTCGATGTGCCTGAGAAAAGGCAACTCTGCGGTTTCTGGATCAAGATGGCGTCCTGTATAGGATAGGAATTGCCATTATTATCGAACGTCTGGTCCGCCCCGCTCGCCATATGCAGAGTCACTGCAAAAGATGAAATACCCGTCGACGTTGAGATAACAGCGTCAATAGGGAACCACTTCGACATGTTAGCTATCGGCTGGTAAATAGGACTCCTAATACCCCGTGTACTTACGACAAACTGGTCGTCGAAACCCTGCGTGGCACCCAGGAGAGAGGCCGAATACTTGCAGTTCGTGCTACCGCAATTGTTGCCTCCACTTCGATCCTTGTATTCCAGTGTGAGGCCAGAGACCGAATCCCCACCCAGGTTAGTAGTTCGTACGCGTATCAACCCAGTCAACTGCATCGTCGCGGCTCCAGAGTTCAACGTCAACTGCATATTAACGGGCTTGACAAAATAAGGCTCTATAGGGTCCGATAGGATTACGCCAGCAGGCACCGTATCGATCATCTTTTTGAGAACGACTGCGCACACGTTATTGAACTCGGTCGCATCGGCCATCGCCCTAACCGTCACGTTGGCATCGTAGTTAAAGACTTTGAAATCGGCGTTCCTCGTGGCCCTGACCGAGGGCCCAACCACCAAGGGATTGGTTGTGTTTCCGGCGATATATTCCGTAACGACCTTGTTGTCGAAGATCGCAACTGTCGAGTCCAGAGGCGCTTCGCCGTTCGCCGTCGACCCAACGGGGACAATCTCGGGGAATTCGTTCTCATGAACGCCACCAATAGAATGGCCGCAGGCGGTGACTTGAATCATCTCCGTCCTGCTGAATCCCATTCGCGTGAACTGCTGCTCGAAGGTAAAGGCAGTGTTTTGTGGTAGCGGGACTCCTATTGGGCCGGCTGCCACAGCGTCGACTCTCCCGCCCGTGATAGGTACCACGGGGCCACCGCAAGACCTGACAGCGTAGTATACGCCCAGGGCAAGTAGATCCGCCATGCTCGACCGACTCGTGTAGTATTCGGCCATGAACTTGAGGGTCGTGTTGAAGGCTGGGCCAAGATTATCCGAACTGGTCAACTCATACTGCAATGAGGCGTCTAATCCACCACGTCGTACACCACCCAAATTCGTGGTTGTTGCCATGTCGTGAAAGGCTGCGCGTAGCCATTCTGCAGCGTTGTGTCGACCGGGGCCGGATGCTTCGCTGGAACATGGAATAACAGTTCCACCAAATTGCCTAGCCCTATATCCTTCGACTTGGTACATAATCTCCTCGAGTTCGTCATTCGGGGATGGCCAAGTCGGGTCCGCCATCGCGAGGGTGCTCAACGACAGTATAACCCCCCATGACGAACGGCGCCAACGCATCGTACCAGACAGAGCCGTCCGGAATCAGATATTAAATATTAATAAATAAGTTGCCCAAAGTAATACACTACCAACGGTCTCTATAGACAGACGTTTGAACGGGGAAAAGACAGGAAGGAAAGAAGAAAAGAAAGAAAGAAGAATGGTTGAACTTGAGCTCCATATAGCAAAAGTGATAAGAGCCACCTCCTTTCAGGCCTACACCGTAGCCCCTTTGCCATGACACCTGCCATGGCTCGGGTCCCTGGCATGGAAATGAGTATCGCGATATGTGTTCCGTAAGACAGGATAGTGAGCCGCCCAAGACCGGCAGCTGCAGGGCCCCTGCAAGGGAAGAAAAAAAATACGAGAACTCGCAGCAATGCAATGCTACCTCAAGTAGTACCCGAAAGAGGATTGGCCGCTTCCCATCGGACAACGTTGAGAGAGCCTTAGGCGGCACACGTCCATTAATAGTTGAAGTAACCATGAGAGACCCGTAAGCCACAAAAGTGTATGGTATGTATGGATGTGCTCAGCTGCTGGCGTCGATCCCACGCACACCCCTACCGACCTTTCGAGATTCGCGCCCCCCCACCCTCATGCCAGCATGGCGCGGCCAATGATGCGGGTAGCATTCGTGATTATGCCTTCCAGACGCGGGCTTGGTGGCTCGTTAAGAAGTCGGCCACATCACATGCCCAGCCTGGCGTAGGGTTCGACGAGCCGAAGGCGAGTATCTCGAGGCATGTAGTGAGGTTGACGGCCCAGTCTCGATGCGCCTAATAGCTCCTGGCACCGGAGTAGCATCTCGACGTCGCTTTACCGGTGACGAGCTGTGATCTGCTCGGCGGCAGACAATTTCGCATGTATGTATGCAATCCAAAGCTGGGCTGGCCCGGTCGCGTACGACCGCATTGGCGACCTTGGCAGGCAGATGTGGAAGTGGTGAAAGACGACCCAAAAGAAAAGGGATACATCAATAGATCCTCAGGTTAGCAGTCTGCAGGACAGCTGACTTGTTAGCGTTCCAAGCCTCGGAACACCAGGCTCCATACTGGGAGTGATGGAGCAAATCCCATTTGGGGGGTAAGTCCACGCGATAGGCGAACGCATGCGTGCCTATGCACATACAAGGACGCGTGGAAGTGGCTGGCCGACGTGTTGTGAGGCCCGGGTGGTCGGGTCGCCAGGATAACAACGACTCGTCCCATTTCGCTGACGGTGACGGTAACGGTGTCTCCACGAATATATACCTACCTGCTTAGCATACCTACCTGCTTAGCAGCAATAGGTAAGAAGGCTCATGTTGAAGGAGTCGAGGCCCGGACCGACAAGACCGTTTACTGTTGCAATATTGGACGGTAGCAGGAGAACAGGATTGACGAGCCATGCGAATCCCGACAGGTTGACCGTTCACACCTACCTAATACTTAGGAAGGGGGCAAAGCGAGGATGGAGAGAGCGCCACCACGAAATTACCCCGGAGCGAGCCGCGATAACTTGAGTGCGCCCGAGATGACGAGACCTAGCAGTTACGAGCGACGCGGGGCAGCTGAAGCTGCAGGAGAGGACGGAAATATAGGTAAGCGGTGGGTGTTCTACGTGTAGCATGGAGGTGGAAGCGGACCAGAACTTGATAGGGACTCGGGAAGCGAGCTTCGGTCATGTTTCCTCTTCCTGGTCGTTATCTTCTAAGTTGCAGTGACCGAACCAGGTAACCTTAGGTACATTAGGCACCTGTGGCTTATTTTACCATGTAGGGCTCCCCGTAGCGTATGCGATAATACGCCTTGGCTAGGTACCTGCCCAGGCCATATAAATGCTGCTATCGATACTACGCGTCAGGTGAGGCGTCAGGTGAGGCGGATAGGTACAGAGATCAAAGATTCGCCAACCAGGGTAAGAAAACGCGAAGCATGATGCCGACTCTGGCCTATGGGAATAGGTATTACTTTTATACCTGTCCCTGCTTACCAGGTCCCTAGTTGATTACCTGCGTAGCCTGTGAGCTCCACACAGGACACGTTCCCCCTCATCGCTACAACAGCTTATAACGCAAGGTAGAGGCAGCCAGGCTTTGCCAACCAACATTCTCAAGGAGACGAGCCGAACGATGTCTAGGTAGTTGCTTTGTTGAGCAGAATAACAACAAGTTGGCTGGGACCGGGCACAACACCGGGGCAGAGCGGTGCCGATAATCATTATTTTGCCGCTTCGGAAAGACGAGAGCTCACAGTTGTTTTCAATCCGATGGAAGCCCTAGCTTTCATCTCGGAACTCAGATTCTTTTCGCATATAGGTACAACTCCCAATAGTATACCTCCGGTGCCCGAGGCTGTTAATCCTTGTCCATTCCTCACTTTCTCTGGGGATCATTGTCTGGGAACTTGATGCTAACATGCCCATTTTCTTGTAACGAGCGACTCGGTGTTCCCCAACATCAAAGTGGTGAAAATGAAATTGATAGAGGTCCTAAGCGTAGCTCCAGCCAACTGTGACTTTACAAGACCACTGCTTCTTAGCCAGATAGAAGTTATAGGACGACATGCCGGAGCGAAAAAGACAGAGTCGTGCCTATGTATATATTATGGGTTTCCTTCTCTCCAGGTGTCCCCGAGGCTTGCTTTTCCCTTAACTTCTCAGGCGACGTAATGCCTATAAAGGAAGCCTAGCAGGGAAGCTTTCTCATAGGTAACGATACCCCTTACAGTCACGTTATGTGATTTGCGCTATAGAGCCTCTTAGCACCAAGTGCTGCAACATATCCGAATTGGTGTAGTGGCCAACATTTGACGCTCTCATGTTCTGAGGACCGTCAAGCCCGGGGTTCGATTCCCCGATTCGGAGTTGTTTTTTGGAACCTTCCCCCATCCACCCCCGGCCCCCCTCTTTCCTATTCACTTTTTTTGTCTTCATTCTCCATGTCCATGGGCACATTATATTCCATAGGCGTGTTCTTTTTTCTAGCCATGGGCTGTACTTGTTATGGTATGGTGGTGGTACACATTACCCCTGTGTATGACGTACATAGGTACATTATATGTACCTAGGTGTACTCGAGGATTTGTGGAACGTCGACAGTAAAAGTGGAGTACTCTCCCGCGAAATGTTGCTGAGCCCTCGTCTAAACCCACAAGAAAATCAATTTAGAGGAGGGCGACCGATTTTTCGACTTTCTCCAACATCACCACACTGATCCCTTATCTCGAGACCGTCAACCACCAGTGTCCAGGTATGCTTGCGCAAATTAGCCTCCCTCTTCCCCTCGGAATTTATACGTGACTTTCTTTCTACTCGCAAAATCTTCTCGCGATCCACCAATTCGCTAACATCGACACCGCAGAATTACGATCTTCACGATGGCCTCGAGACCGACCGTCACCATCATCGGCAAGGATGGCTCCCCTTCGGGAGCCACCCACACAATTCCTGCCGTCTTCTCCTCACCGATCCGGCCTGACATTGTCCAACAAGTCCACACCGGAATAGCCAAGAACAAGCGGCAGCCGTATGCCGTGAGCGAGAAGGCCGGCCACCAGACTTCAGCCGAATCTTGGGGAACCGGTCAGTCATGGATACTCAGCGCTATGCCATGGGCACGCTCCAAGGTTTGATCGCTCGGGCAGTCGCTAATCGAGTCCATCCAGGTCGTGCTGTTGCCCGTATCCCCCGTGTATCTGGCGGTGGTACCCACCGCGCCGGTCAGGCCGCCTTCGGAAACATGTGCCGTTCTGGTCGCATGTTTGCCCCCACCAAGATCTGGCGAAAGTGGCACGTCAAGGTTAACCAGGGCCAGAAGTGAGCAGGAAACATTTGCTCTCGTTCCCAAGTACCGAGACTGACGAAAACCAGGCGATTCGCAACTGCTTCTGCTCTCGCCGCCTCCGCCGTCCCCCCGCTATTGCTCGCCCGCGGCCACAGGATCTCCACCGTTCCCGAGGTCCCTCTCGTTGTCGACTCGGCCGCTTTTGAAGGAGGCGCTGCTTCTAAGACTGCCGGTGCCCTTGCCATCTTGAACGCTGTCGGTGCCGGCGCTGATGTCGAGAAGGCCAAGAGGTCTAAGAAGCTACGTGCCGGAAAGGGTAAACTGAGGGGCCGCCGCCACCGCCAGCGACGCGGCCCCCTAGTCATCTACGACCCTGAGGTTGACGGCAAGGACCTCGTCACCGGAATCCGCAACCTGCCAGGCGTCGAGACCAGCTCTGTTTACGCCCTCAACCTCCTCCAGCTCGCCCCGGGTGGTCACCTTGGACGGTTCATCGTCTGGACCTCGGCGGCTTTCAAGGCTCTTGATACCATCTACGGCACCACCACCAAGCCTTCTTCCCTCAAGAAGGACTTCCTCCTACCTTCCAACGTGGTTTCCCAGGCTGACCTAGGCCGTTTAATCAACAGCTCCGAAATCCAGAGTGTCCTAAATTCTCCCAAGGGCGGTGCTCTGACCAAGCGTGCTGGTGTGCAGAAGAACCCTCTCCGCAACAAGCAGGTTCTGCTGCGCTTCAACCCTTACCACGCCACCTTTGTCAAGGAGAAGCTCGGAGAGCAGAAGGCGCAGGATGCCAAACCCCCAAAGACTCCTCAGAGCTTCTCGGAGGTGTTAGGCGAGAATTAGACTAGCTTGGTGAGCAGCATAGTCTAAAAGGTGGAAAACGGTGCATTAGTTGCTTTAGTAACGGCGGCGTAATGGCTCATAGGGACACGTGAATCAATGGACTTTTTTGATCAGGTCTGATCACCGCGGCTCCCCGCAACCCTTGTCCGAATTCCAACCAATCCGTGCTGTACTGTGTGTCTGCTTCCCGCGGAAGACCGAACTGCCTGACTTGATTGTATTCCAGCATTAGGTCTCGCTGTGCGCTGAGGGCACTCGGAGTTATCATCTGTTTCATTCCTGACCGTGCAGGCTAGTACTGGGCCAATATTAAAGAAACGATGGTTGGCAAGCGCTAGTGTAGGGGATGAAACCAGATGCTACCTATATATGCAATAGGTATATGTAATGTCGACGCAATTACCGCCCCTTCGTTAGATCGTGTAGAAAAGTCTGTAGCATGGATATCTTTCTTGAAATATCGTGACCGCCGTCTCTCTCCTTCCCCCTATCCCCCCCCCCCCCCCCCTTCTCTTTTCTATCCCCAGAATTCCTTCTATGGACTCGATAAAAAGAATATGCTACAGTATCGCTTGCCCAACCCCTCCCACGGCCCCGTCTATTTATATCGATATTTCTCTCTTAACACCCCCTCCACGTCCCCAAGTTTCCCATTCCCGCCGCCCCGGTCACGTCGGCGTGGTGCAGGCCCTTGGCCTCTTCGAGGATGGCCTCGAGGTCGTGCACGCTCTTGATGCGCCAGAAGCGCTGGACGCCGTCGCCGAAGCGGCGCGAGCACGCGCCGACGTTCTCCTCGGACTCGGCGGCGAAGCAGAGCCGGAAGTAGGCCCAGCCGCGGCGGGCGCGGATCTCGGGCGTCGCGCTGAACATGAGCCCCGGGCTGACGAGGACGAGGAAGGGCCGCCGCGTGAGGAAGATCATGAGCGCCGTGGCCAGCGTCGTGCCGTCGACGGCGCCGCCCTTCGAGCCCGCCGCCTGCCACAGCGGGTGCGTCTCGAAGCGCAGCCGCACCCAGACGAACATGCCGCCGCGCGGCCACCGGAAGTCGTACAGCCGCGTCTTCGTGATGACGCCCCAGTCGGCGTCGGCCTTGCGCAGCGGCGTCGACTGCTTCAGCTGGTACGCGCCCTCCTCGAGCGCGCGGCACATCCGCACCATGCGCCGCTCGTACTGGCCCCGCAGCCCGGCGAGCCACCGCACCCATCCGTCCATCTGCCAGCCGCTGAACGTGGACCGCGACCCGAACGGCAGCAAGGCAAACGTGCGGGCGGCCGCCTCCGGCTGCGGGCCCATGATCGTCTGCGCGATGACGACCTGCGCGAACCCCGAGGGCTGCTGCGTCGACGCCTCGCTGACGCGCAGGACGCGCTCGATGACGTCGGGCGCGCCCGTCAGCCACCCCATGCGGCACCCGGGGGCGACGGTCTTGGAGAAGGTGTCGAGTCTCACCACGCGCCCGTCGACGTCGATGTTGAGGAACGACGGCACGAGCGAGTCGAGGTAGGCGTATCCCGACTTCTTCTCGAGGGTGTTCGCCGGCTTCGGCTCCGGAACGGGCAGGTTGCGGGCCTTGGCCTCCTCGACTTCGGCCGACGGGAACTGGAGGTACCAGTACGGGTCGTCCTCGACGATGACGACGTCGTATTTGCTGCAGATCGCGTATATCTCCCTCCTCCTCTCGAGCGACAGGACGCCGCCCGTCGGGTTGTGTCCCATCCTACGATGATACCATTAGTTGATAAGCCCGCATCTCAAGGGAGGAGATGGTGGTACGAGGGCGCGCGTGCTTCGGCCCGAAAGTCACAGGCACCCTCTCTCTCCGCCCCGAGGGGGGTACGCGAACCCCTAAAAAAAGGAAGGGTCGTGAGTACAACTTACGTGACGGTATACAGCAAGTGCGGGCGCTTCCCCTTACTGTCGTCCCAGTTCGCGAGCACGTCCTCGAGGCTGCCGGGGCCGTGCGGGGCCATGCCCTCGGCGTCCATCTCGACGGGGACGACCTGGACGCCGCGGGGCTGGGCCTGGGCGAGCACGTTGGTGTACATGAAGACCTCGGACAGCAGGCCGGGGCGGTCGCGGGGGTCGTGCTTCCCCTCGACCCAGACGTTGGTGAAGACCTCGAGGACCTTGGCCATGCCGTCGGTCGCGCCGACGGAGAAAACGACCTCGGGGCCTCCCTGGTAGGGCACATTCGGGTGCAGGCAGTCGCGCGCGAACTGGCGGATGAAGGAGAGCAGGGGCGGGTACCCGTCCGCCTGGCCGTACTGCAGCGCCGTGGCGAGGTCGATCTTCTTGCGCGGGTCCGAGGTCGGGTCGTCGTGGGGCACGACGACGTGCGACGCCGCCGCGCTCGACCGGGAAGGGGGCGCGCCGTCGGTCTTGTCGTGCTCGCTCCGGTAGTTCGGCGACGGCGTCCACCGGTCCGGCTTCGCGGTCTGGGCCTCGAGGGTGTCGAAGGGGAATAGTTGCGGGTTGGGAAGACCTAGAAGGGACAAGCGTGCGAGAAAAAGGTCAGCCTTTTTTTTTTTTTGCCAGACTTCGTTTCTTTTTTTGTTCTTCTTCTCTCTTCTGGGGTTACGCGAACTCCGACTCCGATTCCGCCTCCGTGTTACTAGTAGATAAGAGGACGGGGGAGGGAGAGAAGGGAATTCGTACCACCGGCGAGCTGGCCTATGTTCGGGATCTGGAAGAACTTGTAGAACTCCTTCATCTTGCTCGGGACGCGGGCCTTGGTCACGTCGGAGAAGTGGTGGGACATGTCCTTGGGAGCTGGTTTCGCCGGGTCGGCGGCACTGTTGGTACCGGACATCTCCATCACGACGGCTGAAAGGTTGCGGTAAATCGGTGTGCACTCCGGCGTATCGTGGACGGGCAGAATCGATAAGTACCTAAGGTAGGCAGGGAGACAGGCAGGCGGGTGGGTATCGACTTCTCGTTATCCTTGCTCCTCTCCCTCGTCCTCGCTTTATCTCGGTCGGGCTCCCGGGGTTTACGGGTAGGCGAGTGGACGCATGTATAGGCCAAGACGGATGGGCGTACGACACGGCAGGTAGATGGGCAGTATAGTGGGTAGCTAGGGATACGAATATGGATATAGGAAGAGAGAGTAGCACGAGCTTTGGGAGACGTAATCTGGGGGGACCAGGTAGTAGGTATAAAGGGACGGGTGGCAGCAGAACAGGGCCAGGCAGGCCAGGGAGACGAGGCCGAAGAGCGGACGGACGGACAGACGGGTGGAGACTGCACGTAGCATAGAGAGGGTGTGTGTGTGTGTGTGTGTGTGTGTGTGTGTGCTCTCATATGCATACGATAGGTAGGTGCGCGATCCATGCGAACCCATACAAGTGGCCCATACCAGTTGTGTGCCCTTGACGTACATGTATATAAGGGCGTAGTAAGGGTGTAAGTGAACGAGCGTGGGGCAGACAGACAGACAGACAGACAGATGTAAGTGTGGTGTATGTCGGTACACGTAGATAAGCGGCCTCTAATTAGGAACCAGCCCTGCCCACGATCCTGTTATCACCCGCTCCCTTTCGCCAGGCTGGGTCTACCTGTTATCTCTAGTCCAGTCGACGGCCAGGGGAACACTGTCGTTGTCCAATATGCCCACGACGCCATGCGAGGGATACGCCACGAACCTACCTATCTATGTGCCCTCTTTAGGCGCCCAACCTATACCACCTACGCATGCAGCATGCGTAGACGGGATAGGAACACCTAGGTAGGTCTGGACAGGCTCAGATTCGGAAAAGACCATGGTGGTTGGCGTGAATGAGAAGATAGGCAAGATGGGACATTGTTGACGTGCCAAGGTGTTTCGGCTGCTGACAAATCCGGCCACGGTACAGACCTTAGGTTAGGTACACTTTCGACCTTTTCAGGGGTTCGGGGTGCTGGCCGGCCCCTCTTTAGGTAAGTGTCCGAGCCGATGCGCGACGGTACTGGTCAAGCCAAGATAGGCGCAACCGCACCCTCGTCTTTCGCAAAGAACCCGCTCGGCTAGGTCGAGTGCGCAACTCCGATACCCGACCGAACCCGGGGCCTGGTGTGTATCGCCCTCTTGCATATTAACCCCCATATGTCTGAAGTTGGAGGTGCCTATCTAGATATGTCATAATCCATTCATTCTGTTTCATAAGGCTACGACAGCTAAGATGGCCACCAAACGTCGTTGTTGAAATTCTTCGGCTATCCGGCCCCTCTGTAAGAATACATGGCATTTCAGGCTCTATTGCCTGCCTTCGCACGAGGGCTCAAGTAACAATAGTGCCTCCCCGCTCTGCTACGACAATGCGAGGTATATACCTCAGGCACCTACCTAACCCGAGGCGCGCCGTCGCCACCTGGGTACCTAAGTGCCTACCTCCTACGCCCGCCAACTGCACTGCCGTTATCCCACCCAGGTATCGAAACGCGGGGCTGCATGCAGGTACTCTCTCCCCCACTTGCCCAGGTGGGCTAGGTACCTGAGGGCCATACTCGTCACCTCCTAAACCTCAGCCACACCAGGCTTTATCTCACTCCCCGTGAGGCATCAAAACTCGACCGAGAGAAAAAAAAAACATCACAGCAGCTCAACCCATTTCTAACCCAAGAACGCGCCCTCACGCCCCGGCCATCGTCCAACGGCCGGTCTAGGATCTCTTGTGCTTTAAATGCAGAGTGCGTTTTCTCACTCCGTGCCAACCCCGTTATCGTCCAATCCCTCGCTCCGTACCCCTCCTTAGGTAACCACCTCAGCTCTCATCCCGGCGCCGATCCATACACGACATCATCACCGGCCTGCTCCCACCCACGCATGAAAGACTCACTCGACGCCAGCTGTAATCTGGTGACTGAGCCGACAGGCAGGCTCGGACTCCCTCTCTCTTGAAAATTCCGGCACCCAACACCTTTCTATATGAGAGATTGATTAATTCCGCACCCAACCCACATACGCCTCCGCCAAGAGACGCCCGGGGCGAAGACGCAGAAATGGAGAAGATCACGGATAAGATCGCCGCTCTGCCGGCCGACTCGACGTACTTCTCGCTCGAGTTCTTCCCGCCCAAGACCGCAATGGGCTTCTCGAACCTGCGTTACCGTCTCGACCGCATGGCGCGCGCTTTGCGGCCCCTATTCGTGAACGTGACCTGGGGTGCAGGAGGTTCGACGGCCACCAAGTCGCTCGAGCTGGCCGAGATCTGCCAGAGAGAGCTCAATTTAACCACCTGTCTCCATCTGACCTGCACAAACATGAGCCGCAAGTTGATTGATGGGGCGTTGGAGGATGCGAAGGCCCTGGGCGTGCGGAACATCCTAGCCTTAAGAGGCGACCCCCCCCGAGCTGCCGAGTATCAAGACCCGAACAAGAGCCCGGATGATGCCATTGATGAGACCTTCACACGGGCCATCGACCTCGTGCGGTACATAAGGAAAACGCACGGCGACTATTTCTGTATCGGCGCAGCCGCCTATCCCGAGGGCCACACCGACGAGAGCCACCCCCTAGGGCAGAGTCTCGAGCAAGATCTCCCCTCCTTGGTCGATAAGACGTTAGCGGGGGTCGATTTCCTCATGACGCAGCTGTTCTTCGATTCCGACGCCTACGACAAGTTTGAGCGAACCCTGAGAGAACACCCCAGCGGCGCCTTCAAGACCATTCCCATCATCCCCGGGCTGATGCCTATCCAGGGCTACCAGATGATCAAGAGGACGACGAAGCTGAGTCACGCCAAGGTGCCCGACGCCATCATGTCGCGGCTGGAGGCAGTCAAGATGGACGACGAGAAGGTCAAGAGCCTCGGCGTGGAAATCCTATGTGAGATAGTCGAGAGGGTTAAAGAGATCACGAGCAGAACGCCCGGGCCCAGGGGGTTCCACTTCTACACCCTGAATCTCGAAAAAGCGGTATCGTTCATCGTCCAGAAGACGAATCTGATACCCCCTAGTACGCCCGTAGAGGAAGAAGCGGTCGTTGATGAGATCACTACGAAGATACCCACACTCCAGGTCAACGGCTTGTCTGACCACGACCGCCTGTCCCGGCCTCGGGAAAATAGCTCTCGGCGGGCCTCCAATGTGGGTTCCGAGCCGCGCAATCGCGTCATCGTCTCCGGGCGTTCGATATCGCACCCCGAGTACGAGGCAACCTCGGCCGAGGCGAGCATCCCCGCCGAGCCCATCAACAGCCGCGCCAACACCCTCGCCATCTCCGAGGGCGAAGGCGTCCTCGGCCGCGAGGCCACCTGGGACGACTTCCCCAACGGCCGCTGGGGTGACGCTCGCTCACCGGCCTACGGCGAGATCGACGGTTACGGCCCCAGCCTCCACGTTTCTCACGCGCAAGCCATCAGTCTCTGGGGCTACCCGACGCAGAGGGACCACATCAGCGACCTGTTCGTCCGCCACCTGCAGGGTGACCTCGCCGCCATCCCCTGGAGCGAGGAGGAGTTCAACGAGGAGACGCGCACCATCTCTTCGGAGCTTTTGCGCATCAACCGGAAAGGCTGGTGGACCGTCGCGTCGCAGCCCGCCGTCAACGGCCTGCGCTCCAACGACCCGACCTTCGGCTGGGGCCCACAGAACGGCTTCGTCTTCCAGAAGGCTTTCGTCGAGTTCTTCATCCCCGAGAGCGAGTGGCGTATCCTGCTCGAGCGCCTCCAGTCGGCCGATGTCCAAAACACCGTCTGCTTCTACGCCGCCAACGCCTCCGGCGACTTCGTCTCCTCGGACGAGACGGGCGGCCTGGCCGGCGAGGCGGTCCGAGAGCCGAGCACCAACGCCGTCACCTGGGGCGTCTTCCCCGGCAAGGAGATCATCACGCCTACCATCATCGAGGAAGTCAGCTTCCGGGCCTGGAGCGAGGAGGCCTTCGGCATATTTGGCGAGTGGGCTCGGGTCTATAACAAGGGATCCGAGAGCGAGAAGCTGCTCGACGAGGCCCGTGCCGACTCGTGGCTCGTTAACATCATACACCATGACTACGTGGACCCGGATGCGCTGTGGAAACTTCTCCTAAATTAAAACGTAGCGAAGACGTTGGCGAACGCAGTAAACCAAAATAAAAATCTGTACACGCGTACACAGCTTAGCGGGTGCGGACTGGGGGTACGTGACTTTGTAGGCGAAGCAAGAAGGACCGGTAATGAGATGACAGCATGGTATTTCAAGGGCACAAGCTTGCAACCGAACCCTCTAAGCTATCTAAATAACCAGGTTGGGTCAACCGTAAGCTGTGCTTGTTGAGATCCACCTATCTCGGCCACCTACCCGAATATGCTGCGTATCTTGTACGCACGGGGTAGCCGCCAAGAAAGACCCTCACAAAACGAACACGCACGAGATACAAAGCCGCGAGAGCCGAAGTAAAAGTCATCAACAAAACAACTGGACAAGCCCACTAGAACTACTATGTGTTGTCCGTCTCTGAGAATCGAACGCAGACCCCACGACTCTCGATAGCCCTCGCAGTCCCGTGCCAATCCTAAACGGAGGGTTTTTTTTTTTCTTCTTCCACTTCTCTTTCCCTCGATTTTATCAAACCTCAAACTGTCGCAAACGCGATCTCCTAGATGAATTGTACTCGTGTAGTGAGGAAAGAGGCGAGTGAGTCGCAAGTACCACTCCCCTTTCTCTGCCGAACCTCCCTCCCTCCTTCGGGCCAATGTCATTACGCCTGAGTAGATGCGGCATATTCCACGTCTTTCGCGTTTTGGGTGGAGATGAATGCACAATCGTCGTCATCTAGCGTGTCATATGGGTGTATTATCCGTCTTTTCACACCTTGTCCTCAGATTTGCGAACCGTGACAAATGAAAAGGGGGGGGGAAGAGGAAAGAGGGAAACGTTGTTGTACATCGATGCGAGATGAGACCGAGAAAGATGGACAACGGCGGTATTAGGTGGTGTCGATTTTCCATAACGCCTGTCGCGTGAGGCCACCTCGGAGAATAGCAGAAAGAAACAACATATCGTGATGGGAATCGCAATGCAAGACGAGAATGAAAACACAGCAACCCCCAACGCCATCGAGTCCCTCCTTGACCTGTAAGTAGGAAACCTCCCGGCCAGGGCCGGGCTCATCTCATGAATTACCCGCCATCGTCCTTGTCCAGAGGAATGGAGAGGGGAGGATCTCAAATCTCTCCATCGACGAGGGCCTCATCCATAGTGTCGTCCTCGCTGTAACCGATGAAGGGGTCCGGAACGGTCGAGTCCCCAGGGAACGGGTTCGTATACTCGCCAAACACCGGCGAGTTTTGGGAGCGCTGGGGGGACTTTGGGTTCACACTTCCCACCGCCTGCTGGTTAGAGAAGCCGTGAGTCACAGGAAGCTTGTGCTCCTCATGGTCGTCGTCGTCATCGTCGATGACGTAGACATTGGGGCGCTTGGTCGGGGCCGGGGTCGGACCCGACTTCTTGCTTCCGCCGTTGCCGCGGTTGGCGCTCGCGAATAGCGAGCGCGCGAGAACAGTGCCGCCGGCAGCGGTGGTGCTGGTGCTCTTGGAGGTAACGGGGGTGTGCGGGCTAGGCGACTCGGCGGCGCTCGTGCTCAGCGTGCGGGCGCGCTTCGTAGCGCGCAGCTGCGTCGGCGTCTGCTCCTGCTCTTGGCCGTCGTCCTCGTCCTCGTCCTCGAGGCTCGTCTGCACGAGGTCCTTATTGTCGTAGTCGGAGTCGTCGCCGACCTCGCTCCCCGACGAGGTAGCGGCCATCATCTGCTTGCGCTTGCTGCTGGCGATGGCAGAGGCAGCGGCCGCGCGGGCGCTGGGAGTGGAGGCGGCGGACGAGCTCGGACCGCCACCCCGGCCCCTCTTGCCGGTGCGAGATCCGGGCGTGGTCGCGACTCGACCAGTACGGGCGGGCGTTCCACCGGCTCCAGGCACCTTAAGCTTGGCCGGGTCCTCGCCGTTCGCCACGGCCGCCTTCTGCGCGCTGCCCAGCGCCTTGATCTCGCGGAACTGCCACTCGATGCCGCCAGGGGTGGATTCGCCAAAGAGACGCTGGATCTCTGCTCATCAGGTTAGTCCCTCTGGGCTCCTTCATTTCGAATTCAAGAACTCGAGTCATTTGATTTCTTTCCTTTTAACAGAGAAAAGGGGAAGGGGGCGGGATATAGCGGAATAAAGGGAGTGGGATGGGTGACGCGAAGGCAGGGAAAGGAGAAGGTACAGGAAGGAGTATCGATTCACCTGTTGTGTCGACAGGCAACTGGCCCGGGTCCTTGCCCTCCTTCCGGCAGGCGAGCTGCATCTTCGCCAGCTGCTTGATGGGACGTAGACGGTGGTCCACTGCGGACGAGGTGGTGCCTCCGCCCATCAGGGCCGCGAGCTCTGATGCCGCATCAGATACGTGTCTCTCTCGGAAAGGAAGTACGGTGCCAGAAAAGAGGATACATATACCCATCCATTAGGAATGAGGGAACGGGAGCGATGGGAAAAGGGAAAGGGTGTTTGATAGGTAGGTAGATAGAAGATATATGTACGGAAAGTATGGGCTGAGCCAGCTCCTCTCCATTACGCCGCCGCTGCCCCTTGGGATAACACACGCCTATGCTATCCTAGCCGCGGGCAGCAAGCACTGCCGGGCAGCGAGAGCATGCTGGACCCGCCACGACGACTGCCGTTGAAGGGGAATCAATGGGGGTCGGCGGAACAGCACAGGAAGGGGAAGCCCGATAGGGGTAGAAGACAGCCAGGTATATCGCCGAATCGTGCCTTACAAAGCAGTCTTAGGAAGGAAACTTACCCTTGAAGTCGAGTTTGACCTTGCCCATGGTGGAAGCTACCACGGCAGCAAGGAGGCGGGTGCTAGCCTCATAGGTCTTGAAATTTGTCTTGTTGGTGGGTGTCGGCATTGTGTCGGCGGTCGGGAGAGATGTGTATCCTAGAAGTCGGGGACAGGTCAGCCTACAGAGCAAGACGGAATGCAGCGAGCGAAGGCCCCGCGGCAGGAATCAAGGGGAGGGTGGTGAAGTTTAAAAGGTGAGGATGATGACCTGGGAATGTGCAAGTGTGCGTGAGTGGAAATAGCAGCCAGACCTCGATGAACTCGAACGGTGGAAAGCAGGTAGAATAGAATAGAAGGGAGAGCAGGGTGTGCTTTCGGTTGGGAGAGGGATGAGTTCTCAACTCGGCCGTTGATTGGGGAAAAGGGAGCAGCTTTGGAAATGAGAGATGTCTGAGAGAAAGAGAGAGAGCGATGGTACTTACGGAGTGGGACCGTGGGAAGTCTGTGTGGTCTGATATCAGACCTGGAATTATGATAGAAGAGTGAAGCGTCTGGGCCAGCCCGAGGACAGACAGCTCCTCGCAGTATGGCTTTGCTATCGGGTTGAGTAGGCAGGCCGTGAGGGTGTGATGGTGTGACAATGTCAAAATGCAGGTGGGTAAGGGAGGACGAAAAAGACGGCGATTTTGATGGGAAGTGGGAGAGGCCAAGGTGAGTCTGACGAACGTAAATAATGAGGGGTATCAAATGTCAACGCGCGTCAAGGTCGCGACGACATATGAGAGCCGTATAAACAAACGTCGCAGCGGAAGCTGCGTGGCAACGAGATGCTGTTACCTGTTGTTGTGGTGGTTGCTGTTGCTGTTGCTGTTGCTGCCGTTGCGACCTGTTCAAGGGGCGTGTTCTGAGGCCAGCTCTTGTAGCGCAAGTGTGACGGCGACTAGACGGGGACTTGGCAAGTTGCCCTGTATAGGAGGATTTGCGCAACTAGCCCACTCCCTGTGAGAGACTAGGTATTTCATATAGGAGCCTATCCCGAGTCTCAGCAGTCCCAGTCCGCAGCACGTAGATGAGCCGTCGGGGAAGTAAACAGTGCTGCTACTAACCAGTTAGCTTTAACTGATAGCTTGGTGTCTTTTGTATGGCTTATGGCTTACAGCTTCTTTACTATCTACCGATGCGTTTTCTTATCGATGCCGAGTTTGAAGGGTTTCGAAGTCCCGTAGACAAGAATTGAGAATTGCGCCGGCGTGTTGGCCACGTCGAGGCCAGAACATGGACGGGGCTAAAGTCAACTTACGTCAAGCGGCAGTATCTCAATTCGAGCCGTGAATAGCCTCGAAACTCACGAGGGGCGTTTTGTTCAGCTGGGCTCGACTATGCTCGAGTCTCGGTGCTTCTCCAGTGTGAGTTGGTGGGACAAGAGCGTGGACGAAAGCAAACTGAGAGTGGAGGTTACTACGGCAACGAGTTTCTAGCTTGAACCGGGTAGAGCTGGGGCCAGGGAATGTCTCGAGTTCAACGAGAGGAGCTCAAGGCAACTTAGCGAGCGCATCGAGATGGGCGAATTCGCAAGGAGAGAAAACTGTGTGAAAGCAGAGACGGGTTGCGGTCGGAGCAAGTAGGAGAAGAGTTGAGAGGCCCCTATATGCATACGATGTAGGTATTACATTAGGAGGTACCTCGTACGGGTAGTATGTAATATTGTGCTGTACCTTTGGCGCCTAGGAGATAGAGAGGTTATGTAGGTACCTTAGATAGGTAGGTACCTATTACCTAGGTGTATGCACGTTAGGTAGTTACGCGGTAACCTTCCATCCGGGCCTCGCCTCGCGGTATTTACCACAATATTTACAGTTCACAGCTATACTTTCTGGAGAGAGAGGCTTTCCCGTGTCCCTCTTCTATCGGGCCTTATCCTGCATCCTGATCTCGTCGATGATGGCGAGCTACCAGCGTTAGAATGCGAATACGTAAGGTACCGGCTAACACTACTTCACGATACTGAAATTCGGTACATGTTTCTCGGACTGCCCGGGATTCGTTACCCTATCGGGAAACATTTCGCGACATGGCTTGGGCTTGGAGGGGTCCGCCCATTTACCTGTATTTGTTATAGGTATCTAGGTACCTAGGCGCGTCTACGTGTAGTGACGGGTGTTAGGTGTCCAGTACCCAGGTACCTATATAGGTACCTATCTCCATATCCTACATACGCCTACGGAGAAATATACTCGGCCAAAGATGGGTGCATTCTGCTTCACCTTCTGAGGTGCCTCTAGCCTAGCAGGAAGTAGTAGCAGACACCCACCCATATGCGTACACGCCTCAGATCTAGAGGCCTTTTTAGGAGTTCATCGTGACGGCATGTCGGCCTTACGTAGGTAGTTCTTAGTGGCCGTCTAAGCTGCAATGTGCCCTTGAATACGTATGTTACGGTGCGAGAAAAGGCGACGAAGAGATGCAACCGTTCGTCGTTCAGAATGTCTTCTCCCCCAGCGGCGTTCTCCTCCCAGACGTCGGCGTCTGCCACCCGTGATGGGGCGCGGAACTCGCCTTCGCATCGGAATGCGACCATCCCTGGCGCGCTCTCGTCGCAGTTTGCTGACTGCCATACATGAAATACTGGACGCCAAGGAGAGAGTCGCACACTGCTTGGAAGATGCCGCAGAGCTTGAAGGCCCACGGTATCGCCGTGGTTGCCGTAAAGAACCAAAACATCTTCATCGCATCACCGACTATCCAGCTAGCTAACACGGAGAAGCGAAATCCTGTGCAAGATCGCGAGCGTGCATTGGTTAAGAGCTGCGGAAGCGGCAATGTCGCCTCGATGGAGAGACCAATGGTTCCTAGCAAAGCGGAATATCTAGGATAAATCGATTCGAATGGCGCGAGGACCAGCTCGAGTGCGGTTAATCCGACGAACAAGGACAGCAGGAAGTGCCAGTAGCTAGAGCCGCCCGAATTAGGAGGAGCGTTGGCGAAGGCGAGAGTAGGAGGGGGGCGGGTGCCGATGACGCGGGCGAGGCGACTTACGGCTTTGGTGACCGCCACTGCCAGAAATTGTACGGTCGCTGAAACTGCGAGTGCCCGTCATGGGCTCCCGCGAAGGGGAGCGCAGCCTCGCCTCCTTTCGAGGACGGCGGCGGTCGATGGTCGAGGGCAATCTTGAGGAGGATCACTTGGATAACTATATTGCAGAAAGATTGAATCAACAATGCTACGTCAAATCTCGCGCCGGGATAGTAGAAGACCCTAATGCCTTTGTGAGTACGGCCGACGGCCAGCGGGATATCCAGGGGAATAAGGAGCAGGCGAACCTGAATATCGACGCAACCAGCATAATCAACGGTGTATCGAGGGAGAAGCCAGCGCTTGACCTCGCCCGGTGCATAGATATCGCTTGATCGGTGTACGACAGGATCGGCGAAAAAATGAGGAATGCCGGCGCCGCATAGGCGGCTACGGTTGCGAAGAAAGGCATCGTAGGCGGGATCTCGAGAGCGAAGATGTTGCCGGACGGGCCGGAAGAAAGGGGAGGATGGAGGGAAGAAGGCGTACGAGGGGTGGAGAGTGGTGATAGACTTCCAACCGATCAAAGCACAATGGTCAGCCCAAGTGGTCGCAGCCAAAACGTCGATACACATGCAAAGGCCGTCGAAAGCATTGTAGGAGCAGCAGGCCGGCAGCAAGCAATTGGTGTAGTCGGGAAACGTCTCTACGGCGAGGCCCTCAGCGAGAAGCATTTGTTATTTTCTACCTCTAGGTACATTAGCTAGTAAGAGGCAGTGTCTTAGAGGCAGGTACCTCTATATATAGGATTAGGTAGGTAGGTACGGTAAGAGATAGCAGATCCATTCCACTACCTCATATAGACCGCGACGAAGAGTGGGCTACAGGTACAATCTAGTACCTAAATATGCGCCTACATCACACCTCTTCATAAGTTCATGCAAGGTAGCATTTGATGTCTGAGGAACCCAATATCTCAGCAGGATGCCTCACTCACTTATGTACCTTCCAGTAAACCGGCATCGAGCAAACTCGATGAAGCTTATCGATCCCCTGCTGGAGCCCCCTCCTCTTATCGGATAAGGTTACAGCTCCCAAGACAAGTAAGTCCTTATCGCTTTATCGCACCCGCCTCCCTAGGGGGTATGTATGTAGAAACTGAGGCTTAGAGGTAGGTGCCTAAGGTGTTACCCCTGGTATTGCCCCTCCAAAGAGGAGCAGAGTTAAAAAAAAAAAAAAAGCTGGTCTATGACTTACCTAACCGTCTACCCCACATACCTCACGAACTTCAACCCTCTCCTTTCCGGGAGCAAGATCAAAGATCAATGCTCGTCGTTTAGTCATTTCTTGACTCCGAGTCCTGGAGGCCACCCCCCTTCAATCCCATGTTCTACCGGGCCATCTCCGTCGCCATCTGACAAGATGGAATCCCTAGTTCTCACCGGCGAGTCCTGCTTCACAGCCTCTGAGGCCAAGAAGCTCAAGGACCGCATCAACCAAACAACGTCCACCAAGGTCGCCAATATCCTGGGTTCGTGGATCTACTATGCCCACATCGGCGGCGAAAAGGCCGCTGCTTATGCCAAACTCCAGCAATTGCTCCCCTTGCCCTCGGCCACCGCTTCTCCGCCGCTCACCCACATCGGATACACCTTGACCTACTATGTCGTCCCGAGAAATATCTCTCCGTGGAGCTCCAAAGCCACCAAGGTCTGTGAGGTATGTGGCCTCGAGGAGCTGGTCCGCCGAGTAGAGCGAGGCCGGTCTGTCACCATCGTTTTTGAACAGCCCGTCAGCAACGAGGAGATCGCCTTCAAAGATTTGCTGCACGACCGGATGACGGAAATCATCTCCTCCGAGCCGCCAAGCCCCGGCTCCATGTTTGTAGAGCGAGAGCCCCAGCCCCTAGAAGCCGTCAACATCCTTTCCGCAAACCAGGATCCTCTCGAGACGCTCAAGGCCTATAACGCGACACGCGGCCTTGCTCTAGACTTGTCTGAGATGGAATACCTAGTCCGCGAGTTTACACGACTTGGACGGCCGCCCAATGACATCGAGCTCTTCATGTTTGCCCAGGTGAACTCAGAGCATTGTCGCCACAAGTAAGCCAGTGACTTGAGATGGATCTCTCCCTCGGGGGAATAGCTCGACTAAAACAAGTACGGCAGGCAGTTCAATGCTAGCTGGTCTATCGATGGCATTGCTATGGATCTGAGCCTGTTTGACATGATCCGAAACACGCACAAGAGGACGCCGGACTACACCGTCTCGGCCTACAGTGACAATGCTGCAGTTATGCAGGGGGAGATGGGAGCGTATTGGGCCCCCGACTACGCGACGGGATCCTGGCGGCTCAACAGAGAAATCGTACATGTGCTAGCCAAGGTAGAAACGCACAACCACCCCACAGCAATTTCTCGTGAGTGGGCATTCCCGCCATCTTACCCCCTCCACCATTCTCCATGCCGTACAGACGGTGCTGATCTTGTTCAATTCTCGATAGCTTTTCCCGGAGCTGCTACAGGATCAGGCGGCGAGATCCGTAAGCCGCTCCCCGACTCAACTTCGCTAGGTTATAGCTGCTACTTCATCCCAGCTTAGCCCTCGTCAACAACCGGTCTGGAATCGCGGCCGAGTATTTCCCGCGGGACCACGTCGAGCTACCGCTAACTTCCGAATTGTCTAGGTGACGAAGCCGCTGTAGGGAGAGGTTCAACCACGAAGGCTGGTCTCTGCGGCTTCTGGGTCTCGGATCTCCTCATCCCGGGCCACCAGGCCTGGGAGATAGACATCGGTCGCCCGGCACACTACGCCAGCAGCCTCGATATCATGCTCGAGGGACCTATCGGATCCGCTCGTTTCAACAACGAATTTGGCCGCCCCTCCCTAGCCGGGTGTTTCCGCACCCTTTTGACGGACGGCTCCAGTAAGGCTGATTCAAGCTCGACGAAGGCGACGGACTGGAGGGGTTATCACAAGCCGATCATGATCGCCGGCGGGATAGGCACAGTCCGTCCAGGGCACGCAATCAAGAATCAGGCCGACGTGCACGAAGGGGCGCACGTCGTTGTACTCGGCGGCCCTGCGATGCTGATCGGCCTCGGCGGTGGTGCTGCATCTAGCAATGCTTCCGTAGAAGGAACGGCCCATCTCGATTTCAACAGCGTACAGAGGGGAAACCCAGAAATGCAACGCCGAGCTCAGATGGTCATCAACGCGTGTGTCAGTCTAGGTGACTTGAACCCCATCGTGAGTTCCCATCGTGCTTCGCAACTATCCGGCCCCCGATGCCTAGGTCACATTCTCCCAACTCGCCTCGTACTCCGATATCCTACCGCTAACGATGCTCGCCTAGGCTATGATACACGACGTCGGCGCTGGCGGATTATCCAACGCCCTCCCGGAGCTAGTCAAGGATGCCGGGTTTGGGGGCAAGTTCGAGCTTCGGCAGGTTGAAAGTGCGGATAGTAGCATGAGCCCCCTTCAGATCTGTAAGTGGTTTTGCAAGATGTTCCAGCGTAGCTCATTCACGTCTTCGCTCGCCAGCCATATTTGCCCCTTAGCCCTCCTGTGGCCTTAAAAATAGCGACGCCGCTAACAGTTCCACTTTTCAGGGTGCAACGAGGCCCAGGAGCGATATGTTTTGTTGATCAATGTAGAAAGCATGAATCGCTTCGTGAACATATGTCGTGAGTCCTGGCCATCCCGAGATCTTCATCGCCCGGCATTAACCCATGAACCAGAACGTGAACGATGTGGCTTTTCGGACGTCGGCACCGTAGTTTCGGAAAACGACAGTGGTGTCCCCATGCTAGCTTTGACTGATAGGGACGCGGAGGAGGCGTGGGCTTCCCGGCCAATTGACCTTCCAATGTCAACCCTATTTCCCCCGGGCCGACGATTGCAGCGCATTGTAAATTCGCACAAGCCAACTCTGCCGAAGTTCGACCCAATTTCCTGCCTCAAGGCTGCGTTCGGGGAGCACCTATCGGATGCTGAGGTTATAAGGAACGCCCTACAAAGGGTTTTCTGGATGCCAGCTGTGGGATCTAAATCTTTCCTCATCACAATTGGAGACCGGACTGTTGGCGGTCTCACGGGGCGAGACCAAATGGTAGGACCGTGGCAAGTCCCTGTGGCAGATGTGGCAGTAACTGCCGCGTCGTTCAATATAGGGGTGAAAACAAGGCATGGTGAAGCAATGGCGATGGGTGAAAAGCCGACTCTAGCCTTGATATCTCCCGCGGCGTCTGCGCGTATGGCAGTCGCTGAGAGCTTGATGAACCTGGGCGCCGCCGACCTCATGGGCGATCTGCGGAGGGTGAAGTTGTCTGCCAATTGGATGGCAGCCGTGAACCACCCCGGAGAGGGGGCCGCCCTTTACGAAGCCGTAAGGGCGATCGGACTGGAGATGTGTCCACGGTATGTATTGATGTCTAATTCTCCCATTGCTTCTGCCCTCTCGGAAAAGGTGTCTGTTCAGGCGTACTCTTTACGGTTTCCATGAAGAAACCTTCCCCTTCGGCGCATGTTCGCATTGTATACCTTTTCAAGCAAATAGGGGCTCTTATATAACATGCTAACATTTGGACAGATTGGGTATCAGTATACCGGTAGGCAAGGACTCGACCTCCATGAAGGCGTCTTGGCGGGACCACGAGGCCGACGAAACCAGGAGCGTAACCGCACCTGTGTCAGTCGTCATCTCGGCGTTCACGGTGGTCGATGATATCAGGAAAACCTGGACCCCCCAGCTTCAGCCAGTCGAAGAAGTTGGGGAGACAGTCCTTATGTTCGTCGACTTGGCGAATGGTAACAAAGCAATGGGAGGCTCTGCTCTTGCCCAATCATTTGGCTACGTAGGCCGTGAGGCGCCGGACGTACGAGACGTTGACTTGATCACGGATTACTTTGACGCCTTGTCCCAGTTGCATCAGAGCGGTGTAGTCCTCGCATACCATGACAGGTCTGACGGAGGGCTCATTACTACAGTTGCCGAGATGATGTTCGCAGGCAGGTGTGGCGTCGATCTCATGATGGATGGCATTGCCAGTTCCGGTTCGATCATCGATATGGTGAACGCGCTATTTAATGAGGAACTCGGTGCCGTATTCCAGGTACGAAAGTCGGACGAGACGAATTTTAAGAGGTGCTTCGCAACTTGTGGACCGCCTCCCGGCTTGATCAGAAAATTTGGCAGCGTCCAGCCCAAGTCTAAGCAAACACTGACGATTCGCTATGGCACAACCCCCCTAACCAGCCTCGACAGAAGGGAGATACACCAGTGGTGGGCAAAGACCTCGTTCGAGATGCAGAAACTGAGGGATAACCCTTCGTGTGCCGAGTCGGAATATTCAGTCATTCTCGACCAAAGTGACCCAGGCCTCTCTTACAGGCTCACTTTCGACCCCTCCGACACGATCCTCCCTCTCACGGCTTCGATAACTGGATTCTTTGGCAAGCATCCCCGAGTGGCCATCCTCAGGGAGCAGGGCGTTAATGGGCACGCCGAGATGGCATTCGCGTTTAAAGCGGCGGGATTTGACCCGATTGATGTCATGATGACGGACATCATTTCAGGTCGCTCGTTGGCTGACTTCGTGGGCATAGCTGCCTGTGGCGGCTTCTCGTACGGTGATGTCCTCGGTGCCGGGCAGGGCTGGGCCAAGTCTATCATGATGCACGAAAACACCCGAAAGGAGTTTTCGGAGTTCTTCAGGAGGCCAGATACGTTTACGCTCGGAGTGTGCAACGGTTGTCAAATGCTCTCGCGGCTGAAAGATCTCATACCCGGCGCCCAGAACTGGCCGACATTTGTCGAGAACACCAGCCAGCAATTCGAAGCGCGATTTAGCATGGTCAAGATTGAAGACAACAAGGCTAGGCCCTCGGTCTTCCTCCACGGAATGCATGGATCGGCACTTCCAATTGTGGTTTCCCACGGGGAGGGCAGAGCGTCGTTTTCCTCGCCAAATTCACAGCATGCCCTTGAGGGGGACGGGTTGATCCCAATTCGATATGTAGATAACTATCTTACCGTGACGGAGAAATACCCATTCAACCCGAACGGAAGCCCCGGCGGTATCGCCGCCGTGACCAACGAGGATGGTCGCGTTCTAGCTATGATGCCTCATCCCGAGCGGACGGTACTAGCAGATACCGCTTCATACGCGCCGCCCGCCCTCCTCGAGCAATGGGGAGAATTTGGCCCGTGGGCCAGAATGTTTAGGAGCGCCCGAAGATGGGTCGGATAGCCAATTACAGCCAAAACAAGAGAGGAATCCCTCATGAGCTTCCGAGCCTTATTTAGACACACCGGCAACGCATAGGAGACAGGGCCCCCCCTCACTACGGCGTTATATAAACGGACGCTTGGTACCAGGCCACCTAGGTATTCTGAAAAGTCACGGATGAATGCCACCGTCGAAATAGCTCCTCCGCCAAACCGACCTCGAAGGTCACTTTCCCGGCGTCATCTCGTCAACGACTCGGCGTCGGGACCCGGGACTACGCGAAGGATACGGGTGATAATGTTGCAACGACGGTCTCAATATTGGTATAATATCAGGCAGGGCGACATCGCTCTCAGTAAGCAGGGCCAAGTTAGGAGGTTAGCAATTAGCGAGCCGCCATCTAATGTGGATTGTACCAATGCCCCTATCCACTGCTCGGCAAGACAGCAACGTGCCACTCATAGCAGATTAGCAACTTCGATTGTGTTATAATTACCACACACCACCAAGATAGGCAGGAAAAGGCCGTAGAAACGGCGGGGCAGAAGACGGCTTGAACGCAGTCGCATTGCATATTCCGGGGCAATTTAATCCTTCCACCAGAACTTGTTTTTTAAGCCGAAGTTGTCGTCGGGGGCCAGCCGCGTGGCCGATCCATCGACGATTCCTCTAACCTCATTCTTCGAGTGCGTGCAACATTACTGGAAGGCCTATATCGTCAAGGGTCTTGACTTTAAGAATAGGATGTCAATGAATTCACCCAACGCGACGCCCTAGGGGTCCTCATTCTAGCTATCGTAATCATTGCAATCAACTGATATGATCTAGGGGAAAGGAGAGGCTAGGCAAGATAGAACTCCGCCGGTACGGAGCCCGTACGGACGACATTAGCCATTAGGACACGGTGGGGGGATTTTTAAGGGGTCACGATGGCCAAAGAAGTGGCGGGCCAAGGTAGGGGGTTAAGTCCGTCTTATGCCTGTGCCCGCCGTCATGCCTCCTCTGGCTCTCTCTCACGCGAGCACAGGCGGATGAAGGATGCTGATCAAATGCCGGGGTGTCCGGGTGCCCCCCCATGACGCCACGAGGGAAGAGAGCGGCGGGACCCTACATGGCACCCCGTCTGTGATCATTTCCCATCGCCGAAGCTCGGCTAACTACCACGTTTTCTTCCTCTCTCTTTCTTCACCCCCTGGCCCTTTCAGGTGAGGCGACCGATCCGATCGGATATCGCGTGAGTCTTGGGCGAGATGTTTCGGGAAGGTCGCTTTCCATCAATCCATCGATGGACGAATCCATCGTCAGGTCGATGGTCTGTAGGCAGATGTCAGATTGGCAGGGAGGTTGGCAAGTTAGTTCGGCCGGCCAGCCCACATGGTAAACAGGCGGCTGAGCGTGCGCATGTATACAAGGTAGCATCGGAGTCGAACCCCGTACGTTCCACTCCTGTTCCAGCACTATGTCTACGCTAATATAATGCGGTCCGCTTTGGGTCGTCAGTGGGCCTGGAGTTGATTAGGGGGGGGGGGGGGGGGGGGGGTAAGCTATGCACATATATGTAATATATAGGCATATATGTGTATTTACTCTATATAGGTACAGAGAGATGGGGTATGGAGGCATGCATTATATGTATGTAGGTTAGATAGATAGTAGGTAATAAGAGAGGAGGAGGAAGAGAGCGAAAAGAGTGTGAAGAGAGAGAGAGAGAGAGACACACACACACACACACACACACACAGAGAGACAGAGAGAAGGGGGTTAGGCCGTCTCTTCCTCGGCAATGCTACTGTGGACTTTTGTCTTTCCCTGGTTTGCGGCACATCGCACGCCAAGGCTCTGCTTTGACCTTGCAGCCGGGTATCTCGTCTCGTTTCTCCGAATGGGCAGACCATAATTGGTCACGATCCGGTTCAGATTTCCATTATTCTCGGGCGAGTGTCGCCTTCTGGCAAGCTAGGCTGTCTTCGCGAAGCCTTCTAACAGATTTCCGTTCGTAGCGCGTGCGGCTTGCCCTATAGCATACCGCTGCTATTTTAACGTGAGGATGATAATAACCAACAACCCGTCATGGGGATGCTGTAATATGTACACACATTATCGCTGGCACCCGCGGCATGGCGTTTTTTTTTTCTCCTTCTCTTCTTCCCACCTCGCATAGTATGACATCTCACGCTACGTAGGTAGGGTGATCAACGCCCCTAGGGGATGGAGGCGAGGCGGCATCGTGAGATATGGCATTATCGAGAACACCACTTACACACGTGCCGTATGTTGGCTTGTCTGTACACACGTACAATATGCCATGATGAGCTCTTCAGCTGTTCCTACCTGACGTACCTAACCCACCCTAGGTGCCCTTCCTTGGGCACCGTACCTCATGGAGGTACCTATAGCAGACGAGGGACGTTATTATAGGTGTATATGGAGTTTATAGCTAACCTGGTCGTCATCCCGGCCCTGTCCCTCTTCTAATTGTTTTTCGGCTCTCCCCCTCCCTTCTCCCCCCCCCCTGGACCTGCTAGATTGAGAAAGTACTTCGCCTGTCGCTTCGTCGCCTACGTTTGGATTGTATCCAGACCGCTTACCACAGCTTTATAAGTTGCTACATTTTCGTCGGCGGGCGGTGCTACGCGACGCGGCGAACAGGCATGGGGATGCCCCAGCTCGATACCTATGTCCGGGCATATGGTGGATGGTATCGATATGTATGCATGAATGTACGCGTGGACGTCATCCGTCGCATGCATGCACGATGCAGAAGAACGCGCGGAACAAATGGCGAGCCGTAGGTGCATGTATGGATAACCCACAGCGACAACGACAACGACAACAACGACGACGACCGTGGCAACAACAGCAGTAGTAGCATGAGCCACATAAGTAATAATGAGTAGTAATGGATAATAATCGAGATAGGTAATAGTAATGGTGATAAGTAGCACGTTGTGGCGACACGTTAGACCCGGTCCCCCGACGACGCCCGCTGTCAAAGAAGGTCTCAGCCGTCCGGACAGCGGCGACGATTCGTTCGACCTTTCCTACGGCGGGCATATTTGACGTGTTGATCAGGACTGCCCGATGACGCCACGGTCGCAGCGCCAGGACGAGGCGAACCAGCACTCGGTCTCACAGCGTGCAGAGAAGCTGAAAAGAGGCGGCGGGACACGACACGCGCCAAGTGCCGACGAATGAGGTCCCGCGACGACGATCCCCTTCCTGCTGGGCTCTGCCGAATGGGAGGAGGAGGAGGAGGAGGAGGAGGAGGGGAGGAGGACATGGGAGAGGGGAGGGAGGGCCGTTGGGTGCGAGATCGTCGCACGTGCTGATCGTCTCGACCCCCGAGTCTTATCACCCGTCTATTATGCCGGGGCGCGCCGCGTATTGTACCTACCGTGTGTATATAGGTATACCTGCCTACCTACATACATGCATACATGCATACATAACATACACCTACCTCCTAACCAGGTAGATATTACCTCTCGGTATATGTAGAGCCAACCTCAGTACTCCCCCCATCGTCGGCCTACGCGCCCGTAACGGACGCGCCCACACGTATGCGACGTATACCACGTCTAGTAAGGTACGGGAGGAGGGGACGTCGCCTCGCAGTGACGGCCTCGTAGTGACGCTGGACCTGTTGGCCCTCTCTCTCTCTCTCTCTCTACCTGGGCTCTGCCTCCCGAAACCCGGCAGTCCTCTCCCGAATGCATGGACTATCTACCTACCCATCATACCGTACGAATTCCCTCTCACCCTTACCTGGCCCTGGTCCGTTCCCCTTCCAACCCCCCTCCCCCGTCTCTTCGTCGTCTTCCAACTTGTTTTTCTTCGATGAACGGACGACGAGGTTGGTAAACTACCTAGATAAAACGCGCGAGACTCGACTACCCCCCTCCCCATCCCCCCTCTCTGCAGGAACGCTTCTGCTCGTCATGCGAGGTCCTTTAGAATCGTGGGGCGCCCCTGGACCGCACCCATCCCTTGGCCCCCCCCCTCTCCCCCCCTCCCGTCTCGGCCGCTGGTTCTGGATTGGGCTGCAAGATGAAATTGCGTCGGTATTGCTCCTGCAAGCTTGCTTTCTCGCCTGCCTCGGAGCGCGCACGTAGGGAAACGCAAGCGCCCCCTTTTCACTACCGTGTACCTTCATCACCACCCCTCCTCCTACTCCTCCTCCGTCACCCTGTCGTGGACATTGCTGTCGCCGAGTAAGCGCTTACGAATGCAGGTTAGCCGTAAGTCGTCGTTGCATTTCAGGAGGCAATAGTGGCTTTCCCCTCGAAATGAGAGGGTGTCTAGCACGCGCGGAGCACCGGGGGGGGACAGAGCGAGAGGGAAAACAAAAGAATGTCCCGAAGCAATCGTAGACAGGAACCGCCAACGGGACTGGCCCCTCTCTCTCCTTTGCGTCGAGCGTTGGACAAGTTCAGTAGCCCGAATGCCGAGCCTAACGTAACGCAGGCCCTGAGGGCCGGGACGGTTACGAAGACCCGGATCCAGCCTGGTCCCTCTTCTTCTCTCTTCACCCGCCCATTGAACAGGATACGGCTCGCCTCCACTGTGGCTTACTTTATTGCCTTGTATGGGTATGCAGACGAGCGTGTATGTGTGTCTGTATGTGTATATATATATATATATGTATATATATATGCCTGTGTGTATCCAGCCTATTTTACCCGCAGATATTGCCGGCGGTGAGCACTGACAACCCCGACGGTGGTGAGAGGCGCATGGTGGCAAGCGACTACGTACACGCTTCCACAGCTGCTCAAGCCGAAACTGTCTCTTCCTCTTCTCTATCCTGCAGTGAAGAGACCCCTCCCGCCTCCTCTCCCTAACGTACATATCCTAATTGCAGCAAACATCATCGCGGGGAGGGGGGGGGAAACGGTCTGGACTCGCTGGGTTATATTGGGAATCGTTGCTCGTGCAGGGTCCTCTGCCGTCTCCTGCCTCCCGTCGGAACCGCACTCGAAGCTGTGCTCGAATTGCCTGCGGTATAAGGGACTCCTGCGCACATAGTGTCCACACATAGTATCCGAGCATAGTACGTGTAGAGGCGGTCCCGTTCATAAAAGACGCCATGCACAACATCCTGGTCTAGTAGATCATTTGGGGCGGGCCGAAGATGCAGGCGATGGGGCCTCTGTTGCGCCGCACTATGGCAACGCATCCTTCCGATCCTGCAGGCGAGAGAAGAGGAAGAATGCGAGAAGAAGAAAGGCCGGGCGTTTTTCCCACCCCTCTCCTTTTCTTCTTGTTTTCCTTCCTCCTTCTTTTTTCTTTTGCTTTTTTTCCCCCCTCGTGCTTATTTCCCACATCGCACAGCCAAGAAGTCAGCGGGAAAGAAAGAAAATAAGGAGAATGATGGCCTTCGCCCTCCCCGTGATCCTAGGCGGCTGCGTGACAACGCGAGGTCGTGCTCCCGGGCTGCCCTCTCATACTATGTACGTACGTGCAGTCGTGCAAAGCAATATACACATCACATACCTACCTGCCTACATCCGTACATATAGTGATATATGTCCACGCAAGGCAATAAAAAACGTCTGCCGCGTACGCACCTACGTCCGACCTCACGTGCTATCACTGCCTTGAGTACTGCCGATTCTCCTCCTGTCCGGTCATCTACCTAGGTAACCCGAGGATGTACGTGCCAGCCGGGACTATATACTCACTACCTACATAAGGGACGTCAGGTGAATAAAGATAACATACATACGGGCTTAGGCGTACTTCCGCCTACCTACCTCTTATAAGGATCCGGGTGGGGTTGTCTTCGTTGCTATTTTTACCTCTCTCACCCGCCCGTCCTCCCGCTGTCGGACGATGACGGTGCTGAGAAATCGTCTCGGCTCGTCGAGCTGCATCGCTCAGGTGACCAGGCGGTAATATAATATAATATAATATAATATAGCAAGTGCCATGTATGTCAGAATGCTATATATCTGCCGAGTTGGACCGTGGGAGACGCGAAAGCCGCCGCCACCTCTCAGAATACCCGTTCTTGTTATGTTGCATCGGATATATATGTGCGTGCCATGCCAGCCCGTGTAGCCACGCCGCGGCACAGGCGGACTTTACTTGCTGCCCTCCCTTCTTCCTCCGACCTCTTCTTTTTCTTCTTCTTCCTCTTCTTCTTCTTCTTCTTCCGCCCCCTCCCGGTGGTGCTGGTGCTGTTCCTTTTCGTCCAGTCCCTAAAAATAGACCCGAAACCCGCAAACCCACCCCGCAGCCGTCCTGCTTGTTCCCGCACGCACGCTGGGTGCTTCTCGCACATTGCAGATCGAGACGTAGGTTGTTATGGAGGTATGTACGAACGAACAAATAAACGAGGCAGGCGAGCATATATGCATACATATATATATATGCCTTATATACACACACATACCACACACACATATACACATATACACATATATATACGTAGTCATATTATACCTATATATGCGTATATGTATGCGTGTGTACGCATGGGATATGTCGACTTGGCCGAGGAGCATGTGAGGAGCGGGAAGTGGGCAGTTTGCAACATCGCCGAAGGGCCTTAGCCGCCCCCCTATTGTTTGGATGAATGTGACGAGGCCAATCCGACACGTCGTAACGCGCCACGAAACACAACGTGGCCGGCACGAAGGATGAGGTTAAGCCTGTACGAATACGGCGCAGCCCAACGCATCCGCTCGGTTGCCCACCGTTGTTTTTGTTTTCTCCTGTGTGGTAGATGCCGACCGCCCCCTCGGCTTTTCCTAAGTTCTACAGCATATAGTACTTGTTATGTATGCAAGTCTGGATGCTTACATGGTGCGCAAATGTGTGGATGGATGATGGATGGGCGGATGGATGGATGGAGATAAATATGGATATATCCGGCTAGCGGTAAACGCAGGATAGATAAAAGATAGACGTGTAGGTGTAACGTGCGGGTGTGGATTGGTTACGAGACGAGTCACAATCGAGATGGGCACAACCGGCTGGCTTGTCAGAGCGGGAACACACAGACGACTGCCGAGACGGGGCAACGTCGCTCTTCTTTCCCGTCGCGATCGAAGGCCAAGATAGCATGCTGGCTTCAGAAAGAAAAAAAAAGAAGCAAAAGGAAAGAAGCAAAACAAGTCGTCAAATCGCATTTCAGCGTCTCAGGATCGCCTCCCTTTCCCCTCTCCGAAGACGGTGATAGCCCCATCTTCGGCTTTGCTCGGGTTACAACAATTCGCACGACGCGACACGACACGACAAACCCGGGCCGGGAGGATCTGGGAGGCGACTGATACGTTACAACGGCTCCTAACATTATACGTTACGCAGTACGATCATAACAGGACTAATAAGAGTAAGAAGAAGAATAAGAAGTAGAGTATTATGGCTTAGATTAAGTAATCAGGTGCGCATATTCACCCGTCAAACCTATATTCGGTGTACCTAACGTATAACACTCCTCTCGGAGGTATCCAAGTCACAAGTGTAATATCCGGCATGTAGGAGATATTGAGGTATGTATATATATATATCTGTATATAATATACCTACTTATATATACACAGATATATATAGGTGTAGGTAGGCAGGTATACACCTCCTCCAACCTGCCTGCCAGCCTAATGCACATACCTATACCATACATGCCTACCGGGGTGGGCACTACCCCAATCCTATGTAACCTCCCTGCCTAAGGCATGGTATAGTACGATGCACTATATCATACTATGCTTATATTATACGTATATCGCGGCCGTGCTATAGGTAGGAGGAGAGGCTGGACGGGAACCGACGCTCTCTGCGCGCGTGTGTGAAAAGGGGCCTGTTGATCCGGTTTATTGGGAAGTCTATTGGCAGGGCATCGGGGTTGGACCCCGAATAGGAAAGTCAAGGAGCTTGGGAACGGAGATCCCTGTCCCCCCTTCGGGACGCGGTTCCCGGGGCTGCTCCGGGTGCCGTCGAGGGCTGCTCCTCTTCCAGGCTTTCTAGAAGCCGACGCGCTCGCGCGACTATTGGCCCGAGCTCGAGGAGATTTACCGATCTCACCCACACTCCGACCAAATATCAGATTGTGCATTACGACATTGCAACCTAGGGTAGCACCACCTGACGGCGGGCGAGATGGGACGGAGTTGGGGGTTAGGATATGACGGAGGGTACACGGGCAGCCTCGCTTACACGTTCGTCCGCCGTCGCAGCGCATCCACATGTACCATAGCCATGTAGCAGCAGCAGCAGCAGCAGCAGCAGCAGCGGTAGCAACAGCAAGTCGACCTAGAGGTATGTAGGTGACCTAGGCAGGTAGGTAGCCAGGAACCCGCTCTCTCGCTCGCTCTGTCTCTCTCGCTCGTATTTCGTGGGAATTTCCAAGGCATTTCTGATCTCATCGCAGCCAAGCGAGCAGGACTCGTACACCCCCGGCTGACACACTACCTGGCCTGCGTGGCCGGTACTTGGATAGCAGATACGGCAGATACTCCGCGTACATGCATACACATGTCCATATATACCTACGTGTCTAAGCAGGCAGGCATAACAGTTGGTGGCGGTATGGTGGATTACCACCCACATGGCCGACATACACCCATACCCCCAGCGCATATACCGAGTAAGAGGAGAAGGGGGGGGGGTGAAATCCAGCAGGAGACATCTCTACCCTGTCGTCTTCAGAGGGCGCTACTGGGTAGGCTGGGCTGATACGCACAACTCCTCCTCATCCACCCTGTACGGGTTACGTGAGCGTGACACGAATACAGCTAACTACTTAATGGTATACCTAGTGGTATATTTCGGTAGCGATGGTTAGTATTACGAGGGTTAGGTACCTGAAGCGTCCGGCGCGGCAGATGGGCAACCTACTTGATATTATGGGCAGGCTAGCTAGCTTACCTTTACACGTAGGTAAGGAGTTTCTCATCTCCTGACCCCTGGTGCTATAGAGGTTAGGTAGGTACTTACCTAGGTAGGAGACAGGTAGGTAGGTACCTACCTAGGTATGCACTCCATACCTCCTTGTGTCCACGCCTGCATACCTAGGTACCTAAGGTAGGTACATACGTGCCTACGTAGGAGGTATACCTAATATGTGCACAACCCTAGGTTAGGTAGGAGGTAGGTAGCTCGGCGGGGGGGGGTACGTAAGGAAAGGTACCTGCCTACAGGGACAGGCAGTTAGGTGCCTCCTTGGGTACGTACTCTTGGATACCGCTGGTAAGGTTCCGATGATGGAGCTCGCAATTCGGAAGGTACTTGTGATGTACCGTCTCCAACCGGCCCGGGCGCATCCCCCTCGCCACGGGGTACCTAGCGGGTACATGCTCTCTTTTTCTTTTTTTCTTCTCGCGAAACCGCATGGGGCGGCGGCGGGGGTGTCTCTCGGCAAGCGTCTGCAGCCGCGAAGGAGCTGAGCTGAGTGCGACCCAGCCACATGGCCCTGTCCAACAGCCGATCCTGAAGTTCTTAATGAGTGGGTTTTATTATTACGGACGTCAGAAGATTGGGTTCCTTCGGTCAGGCACCAGCATTTGCTCTAGCGTCTAGAGGTAGGTACCTATCCTTAGGTAGGTTAGGTACTTGGGTTAGCACTCCCTACAGAGGGACTGGAAGAGGCCTAAGCTGCCTGAGCTAATTACGTTCTCCCTTGCCTCCCGGTAACTACCTACCTACAATTCCGCCCTTCCCCCCCGATACGCGTATATGATATACATACATTGATATATACTCTACTCATAGGTACAGTCCGGTATGTAGGAGGTCCCGGCGCACAGATCACAAAGTAGGGTGAATTGTGCAAGTGCCGACCGACACAACCCCCACCCCTCTTCATACCTATGTGTGAGCACTCCTCCGTTATCCTCCATAGATACTTCCTCTCTACAGCTGGGCATCTCTCAATGCGTATGCATATAATCCTGCTGCTCGAGCTCTTGTAAGAGGAGAGGCACTTCGATGCATATAAGGCGTCTCCTCTCAGCCACCTGGGCACCTACCTTAGGTACCTAGGTACCTAGGCAATGCGCCTAGGCACCTCCCAGGCATGTACTCGGTACTTTTCCCTTACGTAGAACACCACCTATATACCTGCCCATCTAACCTAACTTCAGGTACTTCAGGTACGTACCTGCCCCCTTGCGATGTACATTAGGTACGTGCCTCTCGTAGCTCAATCCCCTCTATCGGCGCCAATGCGCGCCATTTTCTGCCCAGCCTGTGCATTCTCACCTACAAGAGTCCGCTCCCTGGCTCCATCGCCGCTCTGCCCTGTTCGCTTACATGGTACGTATCGGCACAACTGGGAAGCTCTCCGAAGGATTTGTCCACGATGCCTCACCACTCCCCCCCTTTCCCTGGATTGCCTCCGCCTACCTTCCACTAAGCCCCAAGCCTAGCAGCAGTTGTGGTAGCAACAAGCCAACAACATCATTTCGCTAACCGCCAAGTCGACAGCGACTCGCTTCCGTTCGGCACTCTTTATACCAGATCCGGAACTGTGCCCGTGGTGGCCTCCGTGTTCGTGTCCACGCGAGAGCGAGAGCGAGGGATAGAGCTTGAGCCGCAATCTGCGATATCGTAAAAGCGTGCTCCCCAGAGCCCAGAGAATATGCATAATACGGGACCCTGCGCCTCTTCTACTTGCGACGGGAGCCCACGAGATTAGAACATGGCAGAATACGTGCTTGCCCGTCCCTGCCCAGAGAAGCAGGCCTCCCCCTCCCTCCCTACCCAGCGAAGGCTTTTGCCGCGATGCCTTGCTTCTCTGCTCGCTGGCAGGGCGCGACATGCGGCCCTTACGTCTGGGGAATAAGGGGTTAGGGGAGAGAGGGGCACGGAGAGCGGACTGATTAGAGAGATATGCATCAGACCGGCCAAGGCTGGCACAATTCGGCACTGACAATTGCTGAGCTAGCGGACATCATTTCGCTAATCTGTGTGTGCCTTGGTTTTGACAAGGAATGACGCAGGAAAAAGGACTTGCACCGGCTGATGAGACGTGGCGCTTGGTCTTCGAGAGACTAGGGACCGGTAGATCATCTAGATGTGGTGTACTCTCTATGGCCCCCCCCCCCTTTCCGACGCGACGAAGCTTGGGCCTCTCTCTGCTTCACGCTGCCGTTAGCCTTGGTCAGGGCCTAAAGCCAGAAGAGTGGCTTGCGCGGTTGCTTCATCCCGATAACCAACTTAGATTCGACTGCACCGCACACGGAAGGATAGTCGCCCCCCTTCCCCTCTAGCGCTGCAAGTAGCCATTCTCGGGCCGTTGTCGAGACGATCCCTTCGACTCCGACCGGTTCCATGCTTCCAATTCTGACCGAGTGCCAACATGTTGACAGCTCACACATACTCATACAGCCAGATCTCCGACAGCCGTTCGGCTTGCTGTAGGGGGAGGGGGGGCTTTGCCAACAAGGATAGGGGTAGGAGAGAGGGGGGAGCAGCGTCGGTAGTTCGATTATAACATTCGCCCGGCTGGTTGGATCAGATTGAGATGATCGCCGGTCTAGCGGATTTCTGGTAAGCCCAGCATTAATTGTGCCGTGAGTCTTTTCTTTTCTTTTTCTTCGATTTTTCTTGATTGTATTCGCGTTGTTTTCTTTCTTTCTTCAGCCACCAAGCGGGCAGGTTCCCCCGGCTGAACTTATGCCTAACAATTCCGCTGAAGAGGCGACATAAAACAAGCCGTTGATGAGGATAGCTCCTCCACGGTAGATTTTCAGGTTGTCCAAAAAGCCATATGTGCACATTATACACACCCAATACCTTTATGGGCAGGTAGAGGTGGCGGTAAAGCGACAGGGCGCCCTGAGACGTCGGATCGGTTGAATTAGAGGATCCAGTCCCCGTCAGCGACGGGACCACCCAGAACCTAGACCACCGCAATTCGATCTGCCGTGCCATGAACGTGTGCTCAATTGCTTTGAGCCAGGCCGCCAGCCCCCCCCCCCCTAGAGTCGGCCGACACACGTCCCGACGTAACAATTTTGGTCTGCCAGCTAGTTGCCGGTAGCATATCACAATTGCCGGCTATGCTGGGCAGTCTCTCATCTTCGAGATAGCCAAGCCTATCGTCGTCACATCGTCATGGGGGGGGGGCGGGCTATTCTCTCCACACCTCATCGGCTCTTGTCTTCCTACCTGGCTGGTGGTTCCGAGCCCTCGGCCGGACTCGTGTACCGGCATATTCGACGAGGTAGGAATGCCGCCGAACTAATAACGAGGAGGCGAAAGACGCCTAGGGGCTTAGGCAACTAATGCCCGCGAATACTACCAGTGCCGGTAGCCAGGCGGGATGGTCGAGTGATGCAAACGGCCGGCAGGTAAGGGCAGAGGCGACCCCCCTCCCATCCCCCTTCTCCTGCGGCGATGATTACATGTGTGGCGGGGCTAAAGCGACAGCCCGGTTTCCTTTCCCTTTCTAGCTCCATCAGCCCATTCCGTAGGGGGAGAACATTAGCGAAATGCGGGTTCCGGGGTCCAGAGGAGAACAAGTGGGAGCCTTGGGGACCCATGAACAGTCGTAAGCCACTCACATCAACCCGAAATGCCTGGCAAGTCGATGGGTTGATGCGCAGCGCCATGGAGCGGCTCCTCCCACTCGGCCGATAACGCCTTTTGCACAATACCCAGCGCCTCGGGCACTTAGACTACTCCGGTCCTTTGTCGGTTCGCGTGGGCTTTTTCTTTTTCTCTCGTGCTCTCTCTCTCCACCCCTTGCCTCCCCAAACGAACGACTGCGGCACGAAGGGGTCGGCGAGGGTGGGAACCGGTGGAGATTCGCGTACCAGTTAGGGTATATCAAGGCGTTGTCGACTTTCCCAAGAGGGCCTAGCCGGCCGAGCTATCCAAGATATATCGGTTGGCGATCGTACGAGACGAGGCAGTCGACGGGCTCGACGCCTACGTAGGTAGAGGGACTCCCGGGCCAACTCACCGGCTCGCCTCCGAAGTTCTGATCTCCTGGGACGCCTAAGCGTGTAGAGCAACCCCTGGACTCCCCCAGGCAATCTAACGGCTAAGATGCTGGGCATTTCCGAGCCTTCGCGGGCGGCTACAGGCGTGCCGCCTGCAAAAGGTCCATGCAGTCCCAGACCCCTCGGGGTTTGGCGACGACGCCTACGCCCACCGCGGTAGACCTAGCCGGCGCTAGATGGGATCAGATGAGAGAGAGACTAAATCTACCCACACCGTAGCATCTACGTGGCCAACTTAGTGCACCCAGAGCGCCGGAATCACACTAAGAGCAGCCTAGGTGCCGGCGGCACGCGGGCTTTGCTCGTATACTCCCGGGCAGGCTCTCCTGGGGAGATATAATAATATCCCGGAGTGCGTCGCGACGATGCCTCGTGTAGCCCGTGGACCAGGGCGGTAGCCGTCATACTGCGTATTCTCGTCCATACAACAACATCGACAAGCCGTTGCTTGGTGTCTGGCTAGTAACACATCGTCTCATCCATAGCTCGTACCTAAGATGAGGAAATCCTACTCTCTCTCTCTCTTTCTCTCTCGGTCTCTGCTTCTCTCTAACCGCCCCCTCCCCTTCTTTCTCCCGCCAAGGCACCTAGCCATGTCGTGGGTGAGCACGATGCGAAGTGCTCAGCGCAACGCCATGCACGCATGTTTGAGTCTATGCACGTGTCTCTGTGCTGTGTGTGCGCAGGCTGGATATATATGCACATGCGCAGGATAGCGTCGTGTGTTATATACCTATGTGGTATGCATGGTCTGGAACAACGACCTTGCTCTCCTCGACGGAGTTCCTGCGAGACCAATGGCGTCTGTGATAAGAGAAGAGCATCTTACTATACGCTCGCTTGGCTTGGTTGTGCCCATTCGCATCTGCACCTATGCACGTACCTCCTACGAGGGTTAGGTACTTTAGTATATGTGCATAAGCAGGTAGGTACATGCTTGCTGAGCCCCTTAAGGTAGGTAGGTAGGTACCTACCTAAGGTATATACATATACGTAGGTATGTACCTACCTGGGTTTGGGTATGCACCTATGAGTAAAGTGCATTTGGTTAGGTCCATACCTACCTTAGGTACCTATCGAATGTCCCTATATCCATATACATAAAGGGATGTACGCTGGCAAGCCCCTCGCGTGCGTATCCTGATTACCCCATACGCGCATGTACCTATAGCACGTTTCACAGGCATGCAACACCGGCGATAGGCCGACAGACAAACGCGCACTTCGGTAAATCGAGGTTGCCGTCGCTGACCTCGGTACGTATCCACGTGTGGGCGACCAGGGCTGGCCCGTACCTACCTCTCTCCAAGATGGGATACATCGCCGTGGGTATCTTAGTACGCGTGTACATACATGGGGAGTACCTGGCGAGATCGGGGAGCCACGTACCCGATGTCGATTACCAACACCCTCGGGTACGCGGTAGAGGTACCTCCGTCGCGGAGACAAGCAGGGGACGCCCAGGTACCGCGTACGTACTCGCACAAGTACCTCCCCCCCCGAGGCGGACAGGCAGGTACCGCTGACACGGGTTGCACTACCGGGGATTACAGAAGGCACACAGGGCCTTCCTTTCCTAAATTTGTCGATCAGCTCCGTTCGACCAACGAGTACCGACCCACAGGGAATCAACATCAAGCCTCCGTCTCTCCGACGAGTTAGTCTCACTCGTCCGCCTCTCGCTCCTCTCTCTCTCTACCTCTCGCTGCCTCTCTCACTTGCACACTGACACAGACAACACACACACACACACACACACACACACACGCTGTCTCTGTCTCCTGTCTCTGTCTCTGCCGTCCCACGACATGCTTGCGCAGGTAACGTTGGGTTACCTACCAACCCCCGGTCCCCTCGATTCCCCGTGGCGGTACGTGCCTTTACCCACCTCGTCTACGACACCCAGGCCTCCGTAGGCCTCGTTCCCACCCGGTCTCCGTATGTACATCACGACGCCTCCACTACGCCGACACTGCTACCGTATACTGCGTGCTAGAATCCAGGGAGGATTCGCCAGGCGGTAGCGGCCTCTTCGCATACACAGATGCGCCCTCTATTCGTCCCAGTCTCCCCGACCATTCGATTACCCTTAACCACATCCGTCGCCGCGTGGGCTTTTAGTATTGAAATCTACCGTAGCACGGGGCTCGCCTTATGATCTAGCTAGGGTCATCTGGGATCATCTAGGATCTCCAAGCTTGCCAGGCATCCCCTTCTAGCTTATCGACGGGACCCCAGGAGGACCCTGACAAGTGCCCTCTCCTTACCGAGCCCAGGATCTACCCTCGTACGTACTACGTAGTATGTATGTATCTACGAATGTCTGTCAGTCTGTCCATATGTAGGTATGTATATACATACGTCCGTACGTACATACCTATACACATACATACACTCATATATATATATATCACACATAAACATATGAGTAGACACGCTCTCTTATGATGTGTGCGTATGTATATATGTGGTATATATGAGTATGTCTCTGTATATGTAGGTATATATGTACATGCGGTAGTAATAGTAAGAGGAGAAGGAGTAGGAGGAGGAGGAGGAGGAGTACGTGTGTGTGGGTGTATGTGTGTGTGCTGCGTGCGCACCCCGGCCCGGTATGGCCTCATACGGAGACATCTACCTACCTTTTTCTACCGACTAGCAGCTAGCCCGTCTCGCGTACTAAATCCCATGTAAGTGGGCGTGTGTGTGGACTGGCGCATACACACTACGCGCATGTAGGTAAGCGTGTATATCCTATTAGGAGATGTAGGTAACTGATCATAGGTACGTGCCTCCCGAGGACAGGAAACCAACACCATGCCGTCGGAGCCGACCACGATCAGACGCGGGAAGTCTTCTGGAGGTCTCTCCTCTCTCTACCTCTCTCTCTCTCTCTCTCTCTCTCCATACCCCCCCCCCCCCCCTCCGCATGGGTTGTGACCAGGGTAACAGTACCTGGCCTCGTCCGTTCCCGCCATGGAGCATGGGGGTGGACATGGGATTCTTCCACCTAGTCGCCGCTGCTACCTCGATCAATCTCGTCTTGTCTCGTTTTGTCCTGTCCCTCTTCCCTGGACGAGGGGACCCTAGAAAGCAGCAGAGTAACAGGCCCGTCCTACTTACATCACACACTCTCACTGGCGGTGCCGCCATACGTGACCCGTCCAGTTACGAGATATTACCATACAATACCTCCCTCACCCCCCGATTCCCTCTTCAGGCCTGCTTTCTCTCTCCTCGAATCATCTTCTCTCCTCAGCTCAGCCAGACTCGTCGTCACTTGCTATTTGCCTCCTGTATCTAGGTATACGATTCACCCGAGAGACAACTGGGGTACCAATTCCGAGAGGCTGCTAAACTTATGAGAACCCATCTGTCGTACATTGGCTAAAAACCCATTACACGGGTCAATCCCTTCTGGCCCTTCGCCTCTTGTCAGCTTTTAGCTCTGACTTGCTCGCCGCCTCACACTAGACTCTTCTGTCACCACGTCGACGGCCTTCGCCCATCGCCTGCTGGCCTCTTAATAACCCGTTACGAGACAGCCTGTACCGCACCGCACACCACAGCTCAGCTCAGCGCCCACGCCAATTATCCGGGATTCTGGCCGCTCCCAGCGCCCCGGCTCGACGAACCTACAGCAGCTCGGAGGGTGTGTCGTATGAGTGTGCGTGCTGGCTAGCTGCGCCGCTCCCAGGACTTCCCTTCTTTACCCGGCAGATGCCCCAAGTATATACCACTGACCCAGCAGCGTATATTCTGCTCGCCACGCCGTTTTCTTCGGGGCTCCATAAGTGTGCGCCGCCCGCCTGGGAATTCTGCCAAACTTCCTCTGTCCCGGTTTGAAACGCTATAAGGACCGATCTGGACTTCGCACCCGGCCTCAATGGGGATACAAGGTAGACCAGAGCCTCATCGTCCGCCAGTTTTTCCTAACACACCTCCCGGCCTGGTAAGTCCGACTTCGTCCGCCCACACGCCTAGGATTTCCGAGGAACCGACGTGGGCAGCCACCACCACCGTACCTATTTCTCCCCCTATGTCTAGCTATGATCCGAGCACCAGATCCGATATGTCAACTAAGGAGCCGGAAGAGGGTCAAGTCCGAAGAGAGAGCGTCCAGAGCGCGCCTAGGCAGCAACTCCCATCGTTGAGCAGCCTGTTTGGGCCGGCTCACCACGTCCGCCCGGCCCCTTCTCCTCGGCTGGATCGCCCCAGTCTTCTTCATAGCTCTCACCCTCCCCTGGATCGGCCCCAGTCGAGAAGCTCCTCCTACTTTCCGAACGTCTCCCCTCCCCTCAGCCAACCGCGGAGCGTCTACGAGCCCAGGCTGGAACCGGAGAGGCCAACGCTCCCGTCGGTCGCGTCCCAGTTTCCCGGGCCGCTCAAATCCCCGACGCGCGATTTCGATCATCCGAACCATGCGCCGCGTGGCGAGCCGTCTCCTAGAAGGTGGCCGAGTATGAGCCATCTGGACTCTAGGCGGGGGGAGTATGTGTTCGAATCGCCATCGGCAGCTCCCCCTTTCCGATCGGAGCGCATGCCGCTTCCTCCTTTGGGTCAGAGGCTGGGCTTCGAAACGAGCCCGGTGTTCAAGCGAGAGAACGCGATGCATCTGGAGCCATCGGGTCGTTCGCCGACTCTGGTGGGAGCCCTCATGCCAGAAGGAGCCCCCGTGAAAGACGGGCTAGGACCCAAGATCTGGACAGGGACACACTTCTTGCCCCGTTTTGTGAAGCAAGCTGAAGTTCCCGGGGAGGGGATGTGTTACTTCTACGACGACGGGACTCATTGCAAGACGGTTATCGATGGGGAGCCGGTTAACGCCCACTGGGGGGTCACGAAGGCGGGGAAGCCGAGGAAGCGGCTCGCGATAGCTTGTCTCACCTGTCGGGAGAAGAAGATCAAGTGTGACCCCGACTACCCCCGATGTGTCCAGTGCGAAAAGTTCGGCCGCGTCTGCAAGTTCAAGAATGCGTAGGTCTCCCCACCCCCTCGATAGGTGGATGTGTCGGGTTTTGTACGTTTGCTAACTGACTTGCCTAGGCCGCGAGGTGGTCATAATACCTCTCCGGTAGCTTCTCCGGCGGAGCATGACCTGTCCAACGTTAGGCAATTCGGAGCCCAGCCCAGTGTGACGGACTTTGGGAGGCCGAGAAGCACATCGAGCACACCTGTCTCGCCTCGAACTAACAAGATGGGCCGTCATTCTCCTGAATTACTCCCGGGCCTACCCCCTAAGAGGGTCCGGTATTCCTACGACGAGTACCCGCGGCACCCGCCGCTCCCACCGAGCCGATCGTCCCCAATGATGCCAATTCCCGACATGAAAAAGGCCGCAAATGGCGCCATACCGGCCTGGCAACACCATGATTTTGGTCGTGATATTCTTTCCCGGCCGTGGCAAACAGACCCGTAAGTTGACGATCCTACGGAGAGAAATTGCTTGGGCTATCTCGACCCTCATCTCCGACCCCTAAAAAAAGTAAAGATCAGAGGGGCTTATTGTTATACGATACAGAAGACCCCATACCCGTGTATAGCACTGTAAGACACCGGCTATAATTCTATATGGCCCAACAAAGCGATCGGCATAGCCTCGCAGATCCCCCCGATTCGATACGGATATGAGAAGTGCCGCCAGCGCAGGAGCAGGGGTTCGGTTTCTGCTGCCACCTGAAACGGATGAGAACGGCCATCGATTTACGCTAGACTAAGTGCGAACACGGACAGACGATTTTCACGAATCGCATTCTCCTGGGGGGGGGGGGAGACCGAGATGATCATACACGGAACGGTCGTCTCGTGGAAATGTAATCACTTGCTGAGATATCTTCACAGGGTCCAATCTTAGGTCTCAGGAGGGGAGCCCCGAGGTCCTACGAATATTACGCCCAAGGATAGGCGTTGTTCCGTTCGAAAAGCAGCGCCGAGAGCCTATACAGCATGCCCCTGGGAAGACCAGAGGTGAAAATAGCGACTCGTCTTGATCTGCCCCGGTCATGAAATTTGTCTAGAACCCGGCCTTCTATCTCTTGATTCCGCGGTCTGTCTGCTAGCCGAGTCCGTTGAGTATTCAACGCTCCTGGTAGCACCAGCGTCGCCTTTATCGGGATATTGGGCTACAAGATGAGATGACTGGACGCCGCCACGACGGTTTACACAAATGCCAACACTAGCACAAATGCCAACACTAGTTGAAGATTTTCTATTTCATGGCCTATCTGATCGTCCAGATTCAGGCCTTGAGCGCACATTTCACCGGCGTTCTGGATCCAGCTTTTTTTTCCATCTTTTTTCTTCAAAATTTGGGCCGGAGCATTGCAGGGAATAGGCACTGGGGATGACTTTCAGATATACCAGTCTTATGCATTTGGGTGGTTTATTGGTTTATTGGGGTTTCCTCGGCTGCATTTACGTCTCGTTTCTGGTTGTCGTCCTCTCTCGCGGAGTCGGGCTAACCAAACTAACTGTTTCGTGTCTGTTTTTATCATCCTTTTTCGGGATATATATTTCTTTTACCCACATGTATACCCTGTACTATAGCCCTGTCTTCGCCGCATTTTTGCAAGCACGTATATGTATGTATCCTGGCACAGCATGTGGAATTCGGTGCGGGAGGGGAGGCCAGGGAGGAAAGCAAGGAGTAATCCCACGGCGAAGAGAGGAGGATCCAAAGGGGCGAGGGGAGAATGAGGAATAGATACCAAGCAACTACCGTAGGCGACCAATGCTAGTTTGCTGTGATATCTGGGGCTAACCAACCCATCTACGTAAATACAAGAGGCTTTCTACAACACGCACGCACGCACATTCACTCGCGGTCCATCACGCACATAAGCACACCACGTAACTCGTCAGGATCCTTCGGACCCCTCTCTCCTCTCCAGCGGCGAGTGGGCTGCGCCATTCCCGTCAGGCAAGCCATGAGAATCAGGTTGGTCGGGATTTCTAGGCCTTGCATTTTATTGCGTGACTTAATAGTGCCTCGATGGGGGGCAGACAAGTCGGCCCCCCCCCCCCCTTTTTGTGCTACAGTTGGAGAGAGAGGGGGGGAGGGAGAGAGAGAGATGGGGGGAGAGAGGAAGAGGAAGAGGGAGGGAGGGGAAGAGGGAGAACAACAGACAGAAGCAGGCAGGCTGACTGGCAAAGCGCCTGCAGGTCTCAAGATTCTCCTATTTCACTTCGTTACCAAATGCCGCTGTCGAGCCAGATCAGGCCAGATCATATCAGCTGCCACCGAGGAAATGCCAACGGATGTCTTGTAAGAGGAGGAGGAAGGAGGAGGAAGAAGAAAAGGGAACCAACGGCACTACCAATCCCCGTCACCCGCGCTCTGTGTGTACGTGTAAGCATTTGCCATGCTCTCGTACTGCCAGATGGTTCATACGTGCCGTTTCCCTGCCGTGCCCTTCCTCCACACTGTCTACGCCCTCCTCCACCTCGCGCTCGTTTCGACCCCCGGCCAGTGGACCGCGGGCATGCATGCGTAGGAATTGGTACGCACGATCTGCTGCTGCTACTGCCGCCGCCGCCGCGGCGACTACCACCGCTACCACCGATAACGCTCGACACCCGCCTGCTACTTTTTCTTATTGTTTTCCTTGGAAGTAAGTGAAGCGGGAGGAGGAGATGGGAGTAGGAGGAGAGACTGGGGGGGAAGGGAACTGCCTAACGTTATAGCGGAAACGAGTCCGAAAATGGATTCTCATCCGTGCTCCTGCTCCCACCCCATAACAGGAGAGGACCCCGGACCGGACGGGATAGTAGGTAACATGATGAACCGAAAACGATCGAGCGAGCAAGGGAAGGGGGGGGGGACGGGAAACGGCGCGAACGAGGACGAAGATAGTACTGAGTAATAATGATGATAATAATAATAAGAACCATAAGCAATAAGACGTTTCCTAATCTACCACCTGCCTGTCTACCTTTACATACAGCACACCTACCCACACCCACACACACACACACGCACGCACGCACGCACGCACATACTATAGTTATGTGTATACCCGGACTGCTATACCTAACCTACCAGGCAACCCAACCTGTCTTTACCTAGTCTGCCAGCCTACCTGACTAACCCAACCTACGCACAACCACAACTCGGCACGAGAGAGAGAGAGAGAGAAAGAGAGAGGCATATGGAGAGGATAAGAGGAGATCGAGTGCAGCGCGCGCGTACATAGATACAGACATGCCTAACTTACGTGCCGAACATACCGTCTAGGCATCTCGGGCGTTCCTCTTTCTCTTCTCCTTGTCTCGCCCCTTTTCTCTCCCCCAGTATAATCAAATAGGCACGTAGGAGAGCTAGACCGGGCCCCGTGCTTCCTACGTATACCTACCGTAACTGTTATACAAACCCCGGATCTACGTAGTACAGAGGGACATATCTATGCCCGTCGGCGAGAGCCGGGGTATCTGGTAGTATACGTTTACGGGGACGATTACTGCCATTACTGCTATTACTACAGCTGCTGCTGCCACCCACGTCAGAGGCTGCTACCGCTACCGCTAACCGGCGTACTCCTACGAAAGAAGGCCAGACGCTCTGGAACGGCGATTTTAGGTACACATGGTCTGTCGTTGTACGATGTGTTGTATGGGTGAATGTCAGGAGGTATGAAGAGAGAGAGAGGGGGGGGGGTCTAGATGGACTCCTGCCTACCTACCTACATACATACTTACACATACCTAAGTATACGCATGCATACACGCATACCTAACCTACATGCGTACGTACATAGACAAGATTGTCGTGCGAGCAGGTGGGATTCGGGCGTATTCGTGCACATAGTTAGCATACGTACATAGGTAGGTAGATGGTAAGGTGATGTGGTTGTATGTGGTTGCATGTGTAAGTGCAGATATCGCATTTGCGTATATGTAGGCGTGCCTAGGCGTGCGTATCCGGGTACACCGGGGTTGGGAGGAGGACAGGCGGCGTGGGCGGGTAACGTAGGTAACGTGGGTAACGCTATGTTAATTGTCGTCGCCAGCGGCAGCTCCGAATAGCTGCTTACCTACCTCTAGTAGGGAGGGAGCCTGAGCAGGGAGTTAAGCAGCGTCGCACGTGTACTCTCCCTTTTTTTTTTTTTCTTCCCTGTTTCTCTCTGGGCAAGCCACCGTCTGACTGCCCGACCCATTTCTGTCTTTCAGCTCGTCTGCGTCGCATACAACCACGCGACGGGGGCGGGTAAGTAGGTACCTTGGTTATCGTCTGTTTTCTTCTTCTTCTGTCATTACTATATGTCTCGACGCCACCCACGTCCAGACCCGTTACGGCTCTCCCTCGCCCCTCTCCCTCTCTGACACGTTACGCAAGCACAGAGCTCTAACATGCGAAAGAGAGGAGGTAGGAGGGGGGCGAAGGAAGGAAGGCATAGGCGAGGACGGTGTTGTCGCGTATTAGAGCGTTGTTGTCGCGTAGGGAGGAGAGGCGTCGAAGTAGGGCGGAGCGCCAGAGAGCTCGTGCCTACAGGCGATGGATGTGCTTGCATACCTACCTCCTAGGTATACTCGCACCCACACACTGCACGTACATGCCCACCACTACTCGAGCTCACACATGCAGTACGCGGGGGGAGAAGTAGGGGGCGGCCGGCACAATAGGTGAGGTAAGTAACGCGTCGGACTCGGCAGGCTAGGTAGGTACCTAGCCAGCAAGTGAGATGGATTTATTTATTTCAGTGTATGCGTGTATGTCTATACATATTATATATAGAGATATACAGGTATAAAGATAGAGAGAAGGGGAGAGAGAGGAGAGAGAGAACAGGCTACGTCGGGGCCTATGGCTATAGGCAATAATACCTACCTACCTACCTACCTACCTACCTAGGTAGATAATAGCAACAAGCTAGACTCTAGTTATATCGCAGTGGTAACGACAATAAGAATACCTACCTACCGTTACAGCAGGGGGCATCCCATATTGGACGTCGCATGCGTAATGTACGTAACCCTGTATAGGCCCGGTTGGTCGAAGGGTAGCAATGGCCCGGCCGGGGAGGGGGGGGGGGAAGAGAACGTGGGAACGGGTAAACCGACTTCAGTCTAGATCTGTTCTACGTGTCCTGACGTTACCTCGAGATTTCCCCCTTCTCTCTCCTCCTCCCCTGTCTCCCTGCCTCTCTCCCTCTCCCTCCCGTCTCTCCCTCAGGTCCGCATCCCTCAGGTCTTGCATCCTACCTACCTACTACGTACATATGTAGGTGGAATTCGCTCGTACATATATATATATATATATATATATATGTATATAGGTGGTGGTGGCCTGGGCCGACTCGGACAAACCCGCATGAACGTCAGGAGGTACATGCCGTAGGTAAGTACCTACCTACCTACCTACCTACCTCCTACCTCTAGGTACCTACCTAGGTAGGTAGCTCAAGTAGGTACCTAACCTATATAGGAGGTACCCAAGGTAACTTCGCTGCTGGGTAACGCCGGGCTAGAGGTACCTACAAGTCGGCCACTCGGCCGAGCTTACGCATTGGTGGGAATTCGGACGTCGCACCCAAGTAACGTCGGCCAGGGTCTCGCTGAGGTTATTTTCCTGCTTTCCACGGCCAAACCTCCCCCCCGCTCCCCCACCGGCGAGGGGGGCTGCTTAAGGTGTTAGGTACCCTCTTACCTACCTTAGGTACCTAACCTACCTTACCGCCCTAGCGAGGTACAAATCCGCAATCTCGCCCAAGTTACCCATCTGCGCATTATTAGTCTCACCTACCTTAGGTACCTGCTGGGCACGACCGTGACACCACCGTCGTTGCGGGGCATCGTCGCCATCCGTCGTACTACGGGACGTCAGGATGTAGTACCTAAGGCAGGTAGATAGGTAGATACCTAGGTAGGTACATAGGTATTTATGCACTTACACCCTGCATCGGGGTACGTACCTACCTGGGTACCTAGGTACCTACCTACCCATGCATATACGCATGTACATATGTATGTATGTACGCGCCATGCATGCAGCCAGCACCTATCTCGCCGAAGAAGAAGAAGAACAGGAAGAAGAAGCGAAGAAGCACGCCGTGGGCCAGGAAGAGAAGACGAAGAGAAGAACAAAAAAAAGAGAAGACCAAGAAGAAGACCGAGAACGTGCTCCACCCCATCCTCTCCCCTCCTCCTCCTATCCTCCCTGACCCCCCTCTCTCTCTGTCTGTCTGTCTCTCTCTCTCTTCTGTGGTGGCGCCCCGCCCCCTCTCCATCCGTAGTTCTGCCTCTCTTTCATTTCTTTTCCTTATTTTATCTCTATCGCTTCCTTCGCCGTGCGCATGTGGTTTGGTTTACCTGCACGCATATATATCTAGGTAGGTATGACATCCATGGAGTATGCCTATGTATGCACATGTATGCGCATGGCATGTGCACAGGTACCTCTACCTACTTTGATGCGGTAATAGCAATAATAATAATAAACCATAGAGAAAAGACGTCGGCCAGGGAGGGATGAAGGAAGCGAGCCCAAGACAGAAAGAAAAAAAAAAGAGGCGACCAGGATGACCGACAACTTTCGAGGCGACCCCAAGAAATAACATTAGCAGCAACACCAATACCCGGATCGATCAATTGCCATCCATCGCTAGCATCGACCCGGCATGGACAAGAGATAGCCGCATGTCCCTAAATAGAAAGGATCCGGGTCTCCCTACCTACCTCCCTAGCTGCCTACGTACATGCTGTACATATATATATATATATATATATATAATATGTATGTGTGGGCGTGTTGTGTTCGTGCGTGTGTACGTGTCCAAGTATGCGGTGGTAGTGGTAGTGGTAGTGGTAGTGGTAGTACTTGTCGTAGTAGCAGTTAGCGGTGGTGGTGGTGGTGCTGCTGCTGGTGGTGTGGTTGCACCGCGGTGACCCAGGGGACTGGTTGGCGCAATACCGTGCTGATTCCATCTGGATTCCTCGATGGGGGGCGGGACTTCGAGCCGGCGGAACGTGGAGGGGACGAGGAGAGAGGGAACGACGACGACGACGAACTAGGGGTGACCGGGGAGGGGAGGGGAGGGGGGATGTGATGGTAGGTAGGTATGTATGTACATTCATACTACCTGCGTGGGTACGTACGCCCGCACGTACCCGTACGCGACGCGGACATGGGTGCTGGCGAGATTGGACGCCAAGACAACGAGACTACATACATATAGGCACCTAACCCACCAAACCTACCGCTATATGTGTATAGTGGTTGGTGCGTATGGTGTAAAGGAGCTAGAGCGTCCAAGCACGTAAGAGAGAGAGGGAGAGAGGGAGAGGGGGAGAGGGAGAGGGAGAGAAAGAGAGGGAGAGAAAGAGAGGGACGGCCAGAGGGCCAGAGGGCCAGTAAGTCGTGTCTGTAGGTGTGTACGTCCAAGTAAAGAGCATGTGGATGCGTGGGATCCCATCTGGGAAGTGGTATTCTCGGTATGTATGCATGATGCCGTGGCATCTCTCATCTCCCGTGCCGTCTGATGTCTGAGAAGAGAAAAGAAGGGTTCTACAGATCTCGGCATAGACTTGGAGACCGGCCGGCAGCGCCAGCAGCATAAGCATAACCCGCCAGGGAGAGACGTCCAGAGAGATGATATGGTTGGGTACGGCGGCACGCACGTTGCAGATACACCAAACCCCCCCTCCCTATCTCCTCTCTCACGCACCACCACGCACCACCATCATCCCTCTCTCGCTCGACAGACGGACAGCTTCACCTTCGGTACACGGACATCATCTGGCATGTATCGTAGCATCGGCTGTCGTCATCGTTCTCTCGCCCATTCGCCCGCTCCCTCTAGCCCGCACCTCCAACCTCTCCCCCCCCCGACAGAACCTAGCGAGCTTCGGCTCAGCTCAGCTCAGCTAAATCCACGTAACCATGCCGTCGGGATAGGCGGCTTCCCTGTCCATACACGGGATTTGAAGAGCCACGGCACTGCTCTGCTGATCGTATCGAGATGGCCATCTACCCAGAAAGCCTGACAGCCGTCCTCGTGACCATACCATGGCCCGTCATCATGGTCGTAATGGCGGCACCTCGCCTGCCTTGCCCGGATCCGCCCATCACTTGCCGTAGTCTCTTTCCCCCCCCTCCCTTCCCCCCCGACGTGGCAACATCTTTCCGAGATCCGCCGTAATATCTCACTCACCCCTCGCCCTCGCCCAACCAGCCCACTTTTGGGTCCTCTGGCTCTTACTATGGTGCCACTACTTGTTGCGCCATCAACAGCGCCAGGTCGGAGTCTGGTTGGCTGAAAGGGGGCAGAGAGATCGCGTCCGTCGAAAAATACGGCCCAGTTAGGCCTCCTCTGCGTTCACTTGACCCTTCTTTTCCCCCCATCCCTTTTTCTTACTTTTTTTTTTTCGCCTCCTCGCACCAGATGGGAACACGTTCCTAATGAGGAAGGTTCGGAACTCATCCCTCTACTAATGTACGGGGATAGTAGTAATGGTAATGATGCCGGTAGTGGCGATAATAAGACCGAATGCGGTGGCAGCAGCGGCGGCAGCTTTCTTCCTCGTCCTCGTGTTTTCGGCTCCAACAAGAAAACGGCATCTGCCTCGTTTCCCACGTAACACAAGGTGCGGAAATGGCGGCTTACCCAGCCCAGAATGCGGTGCGATGGTGTGTGCAATACGAGGCCATATCGCTCCGGTGAGTTAAGCACGTAGTAAGGTGAACTGCAGCTCGACGCGCGAGAGAGGGACACAGAGAGGGAGAGAGATGTGCCGAGGACTTTGACGCGTCGATCCGCCGGAACAGGCTCGACGGCGGCTCCCTCTATGTTGAGTAATGTTAGCTCGGTCATACCCTACTTCTGCCCCAACTGCCTGCCTGCCTGCCTGCCTGCTGCAGGCTTCGCGATGCCGTGTCGCCTTGGGGGAATTTGTCAAAAAACCTCGTCGGCCTATCACCGACGAGAGGGTATATTGATCACCTTTCCGAGCCGGCCAACGATGCGACCTCAACAAACAACCAGACGAACGGGCAAACAAAAGAACGCCACCCTATATACCGCTCTTCCCCAAGCTGCGACGGCCCCAACACTGCAATGCCGTGGTATTATACATAACGCCTGGCCTCTGGCGGAACCCAGACTACGCCCCTTGCCACTTTGACTTACGACATCACTCCTTTTTCATCATGTCCGAGGCCTGCCGTGCATACTGCGTCGCATCTTCCCATGCCTTCTGCGCGTTCACAGCCTGACCCTGAACATCGTAGCTCTGTGCCAACATTGCATCCGCCACGCTCATCCACAGCGTGTTGCCGCTCTTCTTAGCCTGATTCGAAGCCGCCTTCGCGCTCTTGAGCGCCTGGTCGCCCACGATGCTCTGGAACAGCTTGGCCCGCATCAGGTTGAGCGCGATAGACAGCGTCTGCACGTCGCCCAGGAACTGCGCATTGTTCAGGGCCGTCGAGATATGCATCTTGACCGCCGTCATCGGGATGGGCGGGTTGGTCTGCACTGCCGCGAGCACTAGGTTGTACGCCGTGCGGATCTCCAGGTTGGGATGGTCGGCGCAGAGCGGACGGAGCTGTCCCAGTAGGTCTAATGTCAGTCGGTCGTCTCTATAATCGGGATGTTGCATAATCCAGAGCCGGTTGAAAGTCGCCAGCAACGACACCTCGACCTCCGCCATTTTCCGGCTCCTAGGTCTTCCATCTTGGTCCTCGAGGCTAAAGATCTGGTGGTAGAAGATCGAGTTGGCTGTTTCCAAATCGCCAGTCCCTTGGTGGTATACTCCCGCGAGATACGTCGAATACAGTACGACGATGCCCTCCAGCGGAGGCTTCACCATGCTCTCTAGTTGTGCCACGCAATTCTTGACGTCGGCCCATCGTGTATGACTTGCAAAGTAAAGACCTCGGAGGATGTAAAGATAGCAGACAAGCTCCCTCCGCCAGTCTGCCTTCGTAATGGCGTCCTCGAGTGAAGTCGGCAGACCTCGTAGTCTAATGCCAGCTACGAAGAGAATTAGTGATGTGACCGTAACGTGGCGCTATGACGGGTCCCCTTACCCCTTTGCAATTGGAGCAGAGCCTCCTCCCAGAGCTTGAAAATCCTGCTGTCATTACGGGGCGTTTGGCACAGCAGTGCGAGGCCACTATATGTGTATCTGGGTATGCTGTTAGCGAGGAGACGAAGGTTGCCGGCACAGACATCTTACGTTACGGTGAATGCCTCAAGCTTGCTCCAAAATGACATGGCGAGATAGTCGCAGGGGTCGTCGTCCGAGCCAGGCCTCAGCACAGCCGACGTATCGTGACTGATTACGGGTATGTTGCTTTTCCGGATGGGAAGCAGAAGCTCGGTCTCCGAAGAACTCCAGGATTTGTCTTCGATGGAAGCATCGATGCGGTCTTGGAGCTCCTTCAATTTCTGCATGATCGTCTGAGCCGACTTCTGTTGTAGGCTGCAGGCAAAGTCCAGCATGAGCGCGAAGACCTCGAGCTGCGGTATATGGACAGAATCCTCGAGCTGATACTTCATGGCCTGGGCGAGACAGCCCTGTATACGAACTATGGCGTCGTCCTTCATAGTCTTGAGCAGGCTCAGGCCCTCTAGCAAAGAGGCTACGACAAAGACGGCGCGGTCGCCCCTTTGGCTCGCTAGGCTAGCGATGGCTCTGAGATTCTCGAGCGCGTGCATCTCGGCCGGATTGGCCGACTGCAAGTACATCGAGGTTTTGAGAAAGCGAAACGCGTAAACCCAGTGGTAATGTTTCACTCTGCGCTCGCATTAGCAGATGTTGGTGGCATCAAGTCTGGGGAACTGGAAACGCACACTTCGGCATCCCGGATCCGGCCGTCTACGGCGATCATAGCTGCCTTTACCTTCTGCTGCGAGAAGAGCAGCTTAATCTGAAGGAAATGCATGGCATACTTGAGGTCGGTAAACCGATTCTACGTCAATCGTAAGCAGGCAAACTAGTGGACTTGAATGGGACTGGCGGGGGAATCGTGATCATACTCTTTCGCAAAGCGTGATGCCCTTGGTTAGAGCCGTCTCGGCCTGCATCATATTGTTTGTCTCCTCGCACAATATGCTGGCATATCGAAACCGTACTTTGGCTTCTAGGCGCGGGGCCAACTTTGTATTCTCCAAGGCCACCTCGAGACAACTTAAGCCCGTCGCGACAAGCTTTTGGTATTCTTGCAGATTCTGCGGGTCGGCATTTTCCGCTAGCGACTGGGATTCTTTCCGCGCCTTAGCAAAGAACTCCTCGGCCAGACAAATCAGGAGGGAACTGGTATCGGCATGGTGCGGGAGCAGGCCCGGCGTCGGAGCAGGCGACCTAGCCGAGCTAACACTCGGGCTTCTCGTGATCCCTTGAGCAGCCAAGCGAGGGCTCGCGGAAACGCGATTGCCATGTTCCATTCGCATACCCGCACCTATACCAGCATTTCTACCCGCGGGGTGAGGCGCGAGTTGCCCGGCCATCTGGGGAGAGTGGGCTATGACGGGAGAACCCGTGTGCTGCGGCGGCGGAGGAGGCAGTGGATGTTGATTCTTGTACTGGTGTTGCGGTTGGGGCTGCGGCTGAGGCTGCGGCTGCGGCTGCGGCGGAAGTTGGGGTTGGGGTTGGGGTTGGAGTTGCGGCTGCGGTTGCGGTTGCGGCTGCGGCTGCGGCGCGACCGAGGGTGGATGAGCCTGGTAAGAAGGGGACGGCATAGGCGGAGGCATATACTGCCAGTCCATCGGTTGGGCATACTGGTGCCGCTGCGGAGTCTGCTGGAGAGGCTGGTGCAAACCATGCTGCGCCTGCGGCGACGGCTGGAGAGGCGGAGGGTGGGAGTGCGGAGGTGGAGGGTGCGGAGGGTGAGGAGCGCGAGGTCGCTGATCGAAGGAGGGGTCGTAGGATTGGAATTGATAATTTACATTCTGCGGCGGCAGTTGTCGATGCGCATCGTGGGCGTGGGCGTGGGTGTGGGCGTGCGGTTGGTGAGGATACGGGACGGGAGCGAAGGCGGTATTCGGGTACGGCTGCTGGAACTGGGGGTTTCCCCAGGCGTCGTAGCCGTTGTGGACGGCCTGGGGATACTGAGGCTGCTGCTGGCCATTGAAACCGGAGCCGTGGCCATGTGGCATCGAGCCGCGATATGTCATAATTTCATCGCACTGAGCATTCCTATCGATCGACGGACGTGGTCGTAGCAGCGGGCGGGCGGGAGTATCTATTCTCGACTTAAGAGCGGCGGTCGCTGATTCGCGAGGCGGGCATCTACCCAGGAACGACGACTCGTTTGCTATTCCGATCCAGATTAGATGGCTGGAGTTGGTTGGAGTAGATGTCGAGGTATGTTGTAGAGAGGATGGATGGACGACTCGCAGCGCGCGCCGCGATGTCGTTGGTTCCGTCCAACCCTTCTTTTTTTAGCATGTCACGTGCTATGCCGGCTGCGGAAAGCGCGCCGCTCGGGTCGCCAAATCCGCTTGGGCCACCTCAGCTCGAAAGTTATGAAGACATCGTGCAGGTACATCAGGTACCTCTAATCGGCGCTGTCTTTCGTCGTCCTCGTCATCGCCCTCACCCTCGTCATCATTAGGTAAGGAACAGGTGCCGAACACGGATGGCCTACAGGTAGGTACCTACCTAACCTAAGGCACAGATACCACCTCCTAAGGTAGGTAGGTAGGGTAGGTACCATGTACCTCTAGTCAGATGCCGGTGTGTATAGCGTACCTCTGACCCTAGCTAGGCATTAGATACCCAGGTAGGTGCCTCTTCTTGGTGGAAAGCGATCCGTACGGAACCCAACCCGACGGAACGAGCACATTTCACTCCCACGGCCACCTATATCTTGGTTGTGGATGTTTTTTCCCCATGCGGTCGGGTTACTATCAGATTGTTGTGCTACGGTAACAATAGGTGGCGGTTACATGTGTTACATGTGCCACATGTATGAGTAAGTGCGTCTTATGCTCGCCCCCCAACAGGTATATCATAGGTAACTTCCCGTCTATCGCTCAAGTACCTACCTACGATAAGACCGTACGCAGATCATGACAGTCCCGGTTGATATTTGGACATCGCCGTGGACTAGAGAAGCAGGACCACTCGTGGCATTGCGGCTCTGGAAGGGTACCTACGTTCAGCTTAACGTGTGCATGTCTCTCCCAACGTGTGCATGTCTCTCCCAGTAAAATCCTTAGGTACTACCGTACGGGACGAAGCTTGAACCGAGCCACCTTACCCGGGGAGCCCTGGATACCTGAAAGGTACACCTCCTGCCGGCATTGATCGATAGCCTATCCGTAGGTCGGATTGGACGGTATCAGCTACGGCGCACGTCCTCCAGGTAGGTACGTAGTGCTCGGCACAACCCGACCGACCGAGGCAAGTGGGGATCGATGCCGTTACGGGTTCTCGGTGCTACACGATCGGGCGAAGCTATTCCGATTTTAGGGCGTTGCAGCACCCGTACATATCGCATGTCCCATTCCCATAACCTGCACCCATAACCTGTCGAACATAGTGGGTAACATCTCGACACGAATTCTGACCCCCAAGTCTCCTCGGAACTCCCTATCTACATCAAACCAAATTCTCAAAATTGTATACCTACCTACCTAATCTGCCTGTCCTTCCTAGCCCCCAACTGCTAACGTACCTGCTTCAAAGCATTCCCATTCCCGTAGCTGGGCTTGGTCAAGCCGGGTGTTTCCCGAGTTACCGCTTCCTCGTTCGTCGCCGGATAGGGGTGGGTGGGTTATACCTACCTCCCGTTAGTGCCAGCCGCAGCCGCAGCCGAGATGGAGTGGCTTGGCCGAGCCAAGATCAGCTTCACGGCCTCGCCGAACCCGCTCGGCTTGAGGGAGAAGGATGGCAAGCTGACCGACCTGCTCCGGATATGCGAGGCCGCCGTGCCGCCGTGCCAGCTGAACCCCCTGCTCTTCAACGGGCACGCCCAGACGATGTGGACGGCGACCGCGTCGCACGCGCCCCCGCTGCACTACAGGCGACGCATCTTCGAGGCCGACCACGCCGAGTTCAACGGCAGCTTCGCCGTCGACTTTGCCGTGCCCCCTTCCCCCGACTCCGACCGCTCCGGCGGCCAGCCGGCCCCGGCTTCCGACCCCTCCCTGCCGCCAAGGACGACCTACCTCGCCGAGCCAGAGCTCGCAGCCATGGGCTCCGCCGACGGCCGGCCCATGCTTGTCGTCCTGCACGGCCTGTCGGGCGGCTCGCACGAGATCTACCTGCGCTATGCGATCGCGCCCCTCATCGACAGCGGCAAGTGGGAAGCCTGCGTGGTGAACTCGAGGGGTTGTGCCAAGAGCAAGATCACCACGGGCCTGCTCTACAACGCGAGAGCCACCTGGGACGTCAGGCAGGTAGTTAACTGGCTCAGAAAGACGTATCCCAATCGGCCCCTGTTTGGCTTGGGGTTTTCGCTAGGCGCCTGCATACTTACGAACGTAAGCGATCTAGATAGGCCTCTCTTATGTATACGCATGCATATAGAAAAAGGCGGGGGAGTTCAGCAATAGCCATGCTAATTGTCCCCGTAGTATCTCGGCGAGGAGGGTGCTGCTACTCCTCTCAAGGCTGCGGTTGTAGTTGCGAACCCCTGGGCACTCCACATCTCGTCGAAGATGCTCCAGAGCACGTTTATTGGGCACCACGTGTACCAGAGAGTGCTCGGCAGTAAGTCTCTCTCTCTCTCTCTCTCTCTCTTTTTCTTCCCCTCTCTCCTTCATTAAAAATTGTCGTCGTTTCTCAACGTTGCCCGGGCTAAACTTCGGAACCTCAACCTCCAGATGCCATGAGGTCCCTCGCGATGCGACACAAGCAGGAGCTTGACAAGTACACGAACATCGACACGGAGCACCTGAACGGGCTGCGGTTCCTATGGGAGTTCGACCGGGCCTACCAGTGTCCGACGTGGGGTTACCCAACCGAAGAAGCCTATTATCGTGACGCCTCAAGCTCCGACTCGCTGCTGGCTGTGCGGGTGCCTCTGCTCGCCCTCAACGCCACCGATGACCCCATCGCCTGCAACGCTGCCCTGCCCTACGCCGAGGCCGCGACGACCCCTTACGCCGTCCTCTGTACCACCTCTCTCGGCGGCCACCTCGGTTGGTTCGAGGTCGGCGGTGGCCGCTGGCACACGAAGCCCGTAAGTTAGGATCCCAATCCTTACATCATACTGCAGCCACTTAAGAAAAAAGCGGCGGAGGGAACGGAAAGAGGGGCAAGAGTGCGATCATCTGCTAACGTCCTGGCAGGTTTGCAATTTCCTCAATCACATGGCGTTCGAGGTGGACCTCGACAGCATAAATCACGACGCCGACGGGAAGCCGAACTCAGGGAACCCCAAAGTCGGAACCCACTTCGACCCGGTGCGACGCAAGATGCAGGTGAAACTGAACCAGTAGCTGAGTCTTTCAGGCATATAAACATTGGGACCCGTGGCGTGCTTAGAGATGGCATAGAACTTCGCGGATTGGATATTTAGATGCAAAAAGCGACCGGCGTTTCTTCATATAAGCCATAGATAGGCAGGCAGCCAGCCAGACAGATAACATAGACGTCTCAACTTCGACAGAGCGTAGTAGTGAGCGCGGGGATGACCCGCCTTAGGCGCCGCCAGCTGCGCTGTTCAAGCTAAGCTTGATGCGCCAGTTGATGAACTCGTCCGTCAGGATTCTTCCGTGCCCGACCTCCTCGACCTTGAATAGTTCTATCTGCCCCGAGTGTGGCCGTCTCTTGATCCTCCAGACACCTTCGTCGTTGATGGCGGTTCTCAGCCCTAACAATCGAGTTAGCAAAGGGGCAGGGAACAGTAACAAACATGGTCTAAAAACGTCATCTTCTCTTACATTCTAGGAAGCTACTCGCGAAGTTGATGCACGTGTCTGCGTTCCAGCTCCTGACGCCCCGCTTGGCAGCCGTGTCGGGAATCTTGGCCGTCTGAATCTCTTCAAGTTTGGTAAGGATGCCCTGCTGTGACCGGAAGCCAACAATGATCTTTGGCACGCCGAGGAGGAAGGACTGGATCCAGAACTTCATAAGCTTGCGCTCAAAGTTCTGCATGCCGCGGTCGTCGCGGATCTCGGCGCTCGTCTTGAGCTCGACCCAGTTGATTGGCGCCCCTTTCTGCTTAGGTTTGGAGTCCCAGACTAATTTCCGGTCAACGTGGCGAGTTCACGGCGTTGCCGACTGTGGTAAGTACTGGGGGTGGTAGGCTTACTAGCATCGACTTCACCCCCTAGACATAGGAGCGAGCTGCCTATTCCCGTGCGAACTACGGAGCAGTACTGGGCTTTGTTGTTGACGATTTCGTTGTCCCTGTTTTCTATGAGGTCCCTAGAAACTTCTCCCCAAGGACGGGGCAAGCAAGACAGCGTCTCGAACTTGTACCCTATAGTGATGTGAGTAAGCATCCCCCTTCCATACACCGAGACCCTCGACTTTACCCCAATAGGTCATAATGTCAGGAGAGATCTGTCCGCGTCGCTTCTGCTGCTGACGACGCTGCTCTTGTTGCATGACCTGTCCGTATGCGAAATTCTCCTCGATGAATCTAGGCTGGTATGAGATTAGTGTAATATGATGACGATGGTCCGAGATTCTCTAGAAGCATACATGCAATCCTTGGATCCACCATCAGTCAAGACCAGTTCACGAGGACAGTATTTGCATTGCGTACTTGATAAAGAGTAGCATCCATCTCGAAGCTAGGCAAACGCTAGGTTAGATCTGTACATGCCATACATATCAGTGATGTATGCACACCCATCTCTGTCTTCGAACGGGGCCGACATTATCTGTGAGCGTTAGCAAGACGAGTTCCTAGCACTGGCGCCCACCCTACTAGTGCAGACCCTCACCTTGGTCATCATGCCGCGCCAGGTGACAATGTGCGCATCGATCTTCTTCCCCTCTTCCTCCTCGTGGGCCATGATAGTCTTGAGGAGGCTGTCGATATGCTCGTCTACCGAGTTGTCATGCTTGTCGAACTGCTCGAAGCCCTTGGACAAATCGGCCCCGAGCTCCGCGGGATGATACCACTGCAACGAAGAGTCATCTAGGTGGAATTGGCGCTTGCTGTCGTACGAGAAATAAGCTATTTCCTATGAGCAAGCGGGTCAGCTGCCAGGAGCATGCCTATATTTTAGGTATAGTAGACGGTGATAGTAGCCTATGTATCTATTTATATTGACAAAGAGACGTCGGAATTGGCACGGACTCTAGGTAACATGCTAGCTAGCTAGAGGTCTACCGTATACTATACCTACCTTCGGTCGTTTTACAGGCTGGCTTTCGCCTCCAAAGCGGTCGATGGGCTGGATGTCGAAGGTGCTCGCCATCAGCGAACGATAGCGAGATAGGCGGCGCTGTTGCAAGTTAGAAGCCGTGTGTGTAGGGAGGGATGTCTAGGCCTAGACGATGATGTAGGTACAAGATATGAAAGTGTTTCTGCCACGGAGAGTTGGGGGAATGAGGCCTTAATCATATTTGAGAGGGAGAGGGGTATTTAATAACAGAAGCAAGGCACCTAAGGGTGACACCGGTAGAGGCAGGTTAGCAGGGAGGTGGACAAACGTATCAAAGGCGGGTGGGAGAACATCACGCACCGCGTCCACGAAGAGGTACCAGAGGTACCTTAGGTACCTACCTCTACCTACCATGCAATGTCCCTAAGTTATGTAGGTATCTAAGTACCTACATAGGTATCTGCCGGCCCTATTGTATGTCGAGTATGAGCCACAGCAGAATAAGTACATGCTTAGGATATAACTACCTACATCTCCTAATAGCATATGGGCAACCTTCATTAGCCTCAAATAGGTACCTGTCCACCTCCCACTTTGAATGCCCCCATAGTTGCCCTATCCATTGAGGTGGGGTGAGCCGAGAGGGTTGCAGCCGCACTTTGGTCTAATAATATCCCTAAAGTGTACATCGGGTACCTACATGGCTGCTGAATGTATGCACATAAGGGTTGAATGTGTAGTTCAATTTCCACATTCCATTACACCTCTAGGTACTTTTATGGACAACCCAGTCGCCCCCATTTCTCCCTCTCAACTCAACACCATAGCGATGGTATCACCAATATCCTTATAGTCATATATAGTCATACGAACCTCCTCTTTGGAAACCTGCCAGCCTCGACAGTTCTCCGAATGTAGAGGATATATCGCTAGGCCACACAAAAACACCTACTGCAACACCCGCCGAACCTGCGTACCCATCGATGGCCGACCGCCCGCCTCCGCACCTCCGACCTAGCAGCAACAGCAGCAGGGCCACGCGCGCCAACACGGCCGGTGTGCGGCGCAACCTTTTCCAGAGCCAGCTGACGCGCCGCCCGACCCCGACGCCCACTGGCGCGCCCGTCTCCGGCAGCCACGCCCACCCGTCCTCCTCCGCCTCCTCTGCCTCCTCCTCCCATCACCACAACCACCACCGCCGCCATAACAGCGGCACCAACAGCAACCACTCTGCCGCCGATACCCTACGCCTCGGCGACGTTGATGTCCTCTCCGACTCAGACGACATCGTCATCCGCGACCGCAACGGCGACTTCCAGGTCGGCGACCCCCCAACCCCCCCCCTCGACGACCCGGATGAGGCCGCCGCGCTAGACGACGCCCAGGAGAACGCACGTATGCAAAACCATCCCCCGCTCGGTCCTCGGCTATAGCTTTTATTTTTCTTTCTTTAGTTCGAGTCCTACGATGCATGCTAAAGGAGCTACTAACGGACTGGCCCATTCATCTTATAGGCGAGAGGCAGAAGCTGGCCGAGGCCGTCAAGCACCACCAGATCAACCACAACCGTGCACCGGCCCAACCCGAAGGTAGGATCGCACGCGTAAAGATATGAATTCTTGCTAACTCGAGAAGAAGAGGTTCTCGAGGCCCTCCGAGCCAGCATGAGAGCAAAAGTAGCCGCGCTAGCCGAAGATAACTGGATGTACGAGCCCGAAGAGGAGCAATTACGAGCACAATGAAGAAAAACAGAGGCACGGGTGAAAAAAGATGGCCATGAATGGCTGTGATGTTGGACATTTTAATCACCCGAGAGGTTTGGCCCTTCATTGCTATGCCGCGTCCGAGGCCGGTCCTAATCTAATCCCTCTGCTGCCGGCATCGACGTGGGAGCCTTGACGGCCGGTCTTTTGGCACCACCACCCGATGATGCGCCCCCACCAAAGAAGCCGCTCATCATGTCCATTAAAGGATTGCTTTGTCGAGGTCTCTGGATCCCGAAGTACATCTCGGCGATCATCTCCAGAGGCTCTTGCCACGCCTCCACCTCCCCGAGAAGAGTCCCGTACTTGGTGAATAGCTGCTTGTGCACATCTCCACCGCCCCTCTGGACGGCGAGCAGGAGGAGGCCCAGGAAATTCAGTAGAGGTATGCTAGGGTAGACTCGGATGTCGGCGGTGCTGCTGCTGACATCTTGTATGCCGAGCTGTCCTTGGTTATCCTGGTTCAGGGCGCTCGTAAATGTTCGGTAACACGTATTCGCTGCTCGGACATTGCCAGTGAGAAGGTACGGTAGGACCGCTCGACCGGCGTATAATGCGGCGGTGTGCGCTTCGTCCTGCTTAAACCACTCGTATTCCAAGCGAGCGAGCACTTCGGCCGAGTCCTTGGTGCCCAATATGAGGTGCTTTTCCGCGTCGTACGGCTCGTGCTCTTCTGCGTACAGAGAGCCTACAACATGATGGAGTTCGGGGTCGCCCGCGGGGTATTCGCCATACTTAGAGGACCACCTATGTAGACATGGGTTAGTCCATGTTAGTTTCGGAGGGGGGTCCAGCACAACACAAGAACCCGAAGAGGACAGGGCACCGCACGATATCATCTCCCCTATGTACTTCCTGCGCGTGGGCTCTTCGCTGTCGAACAAGCGCAGACAGGTTAGTAGCTTGTTCTTCGACGCGGGATCTGGCTTCAGCTCGGCCTGCTTGTATGTGTCGACTAGTAGCACGCATAGATCCCCGCCGCTGCCGCCCTGGCCTGCCTTCAGTAGCGACTGGGCGACGTTGTAGAGGATATCGATGGCGGCCTCCCAGTTGGACGCCTTGGTGTACCGCGCCGCCACCACGCGGGTCTGCTGCTGAGCCTCGTAGAACTGTCCCTCGCCAATCCGCGCCTGTAGGCGGGATATGATCTTCTCGATCTTGTCGCCCTTGCCGCTCATCACGTTTGTTCGTGTGCGTCGAAAGGGTGCGGGGGAGGGGTGTCCGGAACGCAGGGAATGGGTCACGAGGGTTCAACGGGCCGAGATAGAGGTGTAGAAAGAATGGCAGGGTCAAGGATTGAGAATGCCAGCGGCGCTCATCTTGAGAAGTAGGTAAGTGGAATAAGTGTGGATGGAGCGAGCCAAGTGTCAGGTACCACAGAGTGCCGTTCAACCAAGTTGAAGCCCATTGACGGTAGAATAGTAAGTTCCCTGTGGTCATTTACGTAGACCCTGATTACATGCAGTAAACGCGTTGTGGCGCACGCGCCACAAACGCCACACATAAAGACCTGGACGTATATGTACATATGTTTGTACATAGGTACTTCCTTCTGTAACCTGCCTACACATATCCCTCGACAAGTGTTCAAATTTTAAACTGAGAATTCGGGGGCGTTAGACACTGCTAGGGGCTCGTAGAAAAAAAGACGAAAAAAAACCAGAGTGATCTCTAATGGGTTGCTAGTTTGCACTAACCGTGAATCGAACACGGGGCCAGAGTAGTATCCAGAAGGTGGGAAACTCCGAGGTTACCACTACCCCATTAGTGCGTTGTGATGATTATTCTCTTTTTCTCGTTCATATAGGTAGTTAGGTTCATTCCTTAAATCCGGTACTCCCTTTTTTTGGCGAGCGCCTCCTACACTTCCTCCGTACCTGTCTAGTTCACCGAGAGCGACTCTCCTAAGGTACCTATTCTATTAGTTAAAGGCATGATGTGTAATTGGCAGGATACGCTGCCCTGTCACTGTGACTCACCTCCACGGTATAGGCATATCCCCCATGCTGACGAGACTGAGAATGAGAGTGTGAATTCAGTCTGTGGAAGTAGGCAAACCAGCTTCCTGGTACATCGGTGTATTCCTCCAATGCCGATCCCGTATTGAATACGCTCTGCAGAATAGTGGTGATAGGTGGGTTCCCTGAACTGGCTCAGGTTAAATAATTCACGATCCCCTTCGTCCCTTTCGTCCCCCCGTCCGCGATTTCTTCGCTCATTCTACCTTTCTTGATTATTCGTCATATCTACGTTTTTATTATTCATTTAATTAATAGAACTCAGCTATCCGTGCCTGCATATGTAGCTATATCTTTTCGGTATGCTGGCTTCACGCCTCTCAACCTCCGTCCGTAGCAGCACTAGCGTTGCTAGGAGCAGGCAACTTAAACTCCGACCTGGATCGATGGCCAACTCCCCTTCGACGCAGCCATCGATATGTGTAGCGGCGTCGAGGCCTTTCTCGGCTCGCCCGAGGCTCGCGACAGAACAATCCAATAAAAACGCTTCAAACCCGCCCGAGAACCCCTCGGTCGGCGAATTCAGCTTCGAGGGGTTGGGCATGACTCGAAACGTCAAAGTCTTCATCATCGTGGCACTGATCGCCTTCGGCAGCATGGAGACCTATTTCTGGGTCCAATGGATTTGGCGATGGTGGACAGGTGGCAAGGGCGATGAGCCAGAAAGCGAGGCTTGAAGCCGGGGCCGGCCCGGGTTTGCCCTCTGTGACGCGATTCTTTGTTATGTCGACCGGCCTACTAACATTTGGCAACCACCATAACAAGGGCGGCCTCGGGCGTTGCGACCATTTGTACTATTTTTGGTATTCTTATTGCCCGGGTTCTGGTTGAGGAATTATCGTTGCATCCTACTCTGCTGTTTTCGGTGTACTCTATATCTATCGACATGCATATACCTAGGTACCTATATGTCTGTGTGTACGTCCCAGGACCGGGACCAAAACTCGCGCCTCAATGTAGCGAGCTTCTAGATTGCGAGCGAAGCTCCCCTTGTACATATATTCATACCTTGCGCACATGCATGTATGCACACATACTTACATACCTATGTACACGCCTACTCATATACAGACCTCACATCCACGTCCACATCCACGTCCGCATCTACTATACGTCCACACACACACCCACACACACAGGCATGGGCAAGTTAAACCTACGAACGCTCACTACGCGCTTCGGAAGCGGCGATACCCTCCGAAGCGATGTCCAGAGTTGACCCTCTTTGTTGGAGTAGCGAGTCCCTGTCTGGTGACGATAACGTGCGTCTCTCTGGGAGGGACCGCCAATATTTCCGGTTTTGCGTTGCATCGTGATGGTTGTCCAAGTTGGCACCGCTTTCGAGTGCAAGAGTGAGGCCGGAGAAGCCCTCCCAAAATGGAGCCATAGCCCATGCCTCGAAACTACCACCTCGCGCTCGCTTAGGCCTGGGCCAGCGGTTGCTGTTCTGCCTGCCCAGTTGGCATCGTGCACCTCCCATGTATTCACGCGCACACGGCCGTTCCCTATGTGCTTACATACCTACATAGAACCGCGCCGAGAGCGCGTGGGCTTCTTTTCCGAGCTAGCTACGGCGAAGCTGAACAAGTCTAGCTTGCCACCACCACAGGGACACGGGTAGGCCAGCCTCTCATCGATGCCAACGTACGTATGAATAAAACCCCCATCCATGCCTTGCAACCCGACAAGACAGGGTCGGCCATCGGAAGGAAGGGGACTTATCCCAGGCCGTGGCCATGGCAGCATGGGTGTCGCATGGGGGGGGAGACCACCCGCTCCTCGTTGTGTATGAGTATGTATGCACCGCCACCTGTCTCTCGAGAGTCGAGACCCTCGGTCCCCTTTGCCTGTTCGGATGCGAGCCCGACTTCGACATCAATTGGTCAGCATGCCACACCAGCGTCGAACCCTGCCGTTCGTGTACTCGTGCCCTGTTTTCCGAGCATGCTTCGAGATCTTTTAGCCACATATGAGTAAGGTCAAGCCACCCAGATCCCTCAAAACTATGTATAATTAAACCAAGTCCGCCAGCGCCGCGCTGGCGCTGTGCGAAGACGATACGAAGCTGTGCTTTTCCTGGTTCCTCTGCTCTCTGCTTCTCTCTCGGAGTCGTCCGCAGTTTGGGTCTCACACTCTCGCCACTTTCTCTCCTCGGGTCTCCGTTACGTCACTCAGTGTGACTCGGCCGAACTGACGGTAACCCGCACCACACCATGGCTGCGGTGGTAGAGGAGGCTGTTACCGCTGGCGGTGCTGACGAGGTCAAGCCATACAAGATCCATGTGAGCCACGCGCCAACCTCGATGATCTTCACTCAACCGGGACTTGTGGCTGACGCGCGCGATCCCAACCTCGAATACAATAGGTCTCGTCAAAATATTTGGATCTCACTAGACAGAAGCTAGAGGTTACCAGACTGCCTCACGAGCTCGCCGACCCCAAGTCCAAGGATTGGTGGGAGCCCAAGTCTCAGATAGAGCCACTCATCGACTATTGGTAAGTCCATCCCCGTTGACGGTCAGCCAAGATTGGCTTCTGTATTTCCCATCTGTTCTCGATGACTTCGTCTCATATATTTATTACGGCGCATCGTAGGAGGCTAACGGTTACATAGGCTCGAGCAGTATTCGTGGCGGACACAGGAGGAGCTACTAAACACGGAGTTGCCTCAATTTCGCACCGGGCTTTCAATACCCTCTGCCAAGGCAGCGGTGAGAATTCACTTCATCCACGTTCATTCCTCACATGCAAACGCGATACCCCTTCTCTTGATACCCCCTTTCCCCTTCTCGAATCTTTCCCTCGCACACCTGATTAAGCTCTTCATAACCCCCGAGGACGACAAGAATGATCAGTCTTTCCACCTGGTCATACCCTCTCTGCCGGGCCTGGGGTTCAGTGACGCCTTGCCGAACAACACTCCCGTAATCTCGGCCACGGCAGAGCTCCTAAACGCATTGATGAGCCGGCTTTCGTATCCGCATTACCTGGCGACGAACACGGGCGCGGGCACGGCCTCCCCTGCAGAAATCGACTTCAAGCTTGCTGATTATCTCGTTACTTGCTATCCGGACTCCTGCTTAGGTGCTCACTTCCTCTCCCCCCCGCTGACACGACCTCGCATGCAAGAAGCACCTATAGAGTGGGCCAGGTGGCGCGTCGCGAAATTATTTCGCAGCCCCATGCTGGGTTACCACGAGGAGGACTTTTTGGCTCTCAGGCGGACCGGGTACGTCCGTCGGCCAAAGGCGAAGAAGTCGCCAACACCTGCCCAATTTGGACTGAATAACCTGAGCGTGTGGGAGCCCAATACTCTGGCTTATGCCTTGTGCGACTCCCCGACTGGCTTGTTAGTGTTTGTTTTGAAGGGCCTCCGTCTGCTCAGTCCCCAAAAGGATTTCACGCCAACTGAGATTATCAACTTCGCCCAACTAGCTTGGCTGCCCGGCCCGGAAGCAGCTATGAGATTCTGGGCACACTGCATATCCCATCCGGAGAAGGTGGAGAGGAAGGCTGCTAGGAAACCAAAAATCGGGGTCACAGTATTCCTCGGAGAGAAGCCGAACACGGAAGCGAAGGGAGGCGGGCCAGAACAGGAGGGGGCAGAGGATTGCTATACCTGTCCTAGCTGGGCCAACGTAGGTTATAATGTGGTCTACACTCGCCGAGCTACCGGCCGATCCGGGCTCTTGGCCTGGGAACAACCCGAAACTATCGTTGCGGGTATCCGTGGTGTCGCTGCAGCGGTTTTAAAATCGGACACCCGACTCCGGCCCGCGAGAACCCCGGCCGTGGCGCTTCTCGAACAAGTACCAGCGCACACCGGCGTGGCCGGGGGTCAGGCACCGTCTGTCCCAAGGACAAGCCCCGCTTCGAGTCGTCCAGCACCTGAGCGTCCGGAAGAACATAATCAACCGCACCGAAAGATCAACGACGAGGCGGCCGTGGGGAGCAGTGAGAAAGCCACCGACAAGGAACTATCGACATCTGCGACACCCAGTCCCGCACACGGATGAACAGGTGCAACCGCGTGGGTAAACGAGTGACGGTAGTGCGACCGGATGGCGAGAAGCATAGCCGATCCGGGTTACGATAGAATTGGGCGCGTCTGGAGTTTCGGCGTCTATCGGACGCATGAGGGAGAAGGGAGGTAGCTGGAAACATATACCCGTTTGCTGCGACTGCGTTATATTGATGACACCTCGACAACGACAGCTGGCGGGTATCTCGAAAGAAGCATGGCATGGCGCTGATATGGCGGACGTAGGTAGCTAGAGGAATTTAGCTCTAGAACTGCGAATACCTACCTTGTTCCTAATACGTCGATCCAAATTCCCTTCCTGTCGCAAATCTCGAAGGCGTTATTTCTGCGCAGGGCTGCATACACACGTACATACATACCTACATATTATACTGCCGCCTACATCCGCTACCTCATATCGTCGTAGGTCGGTAGCTGGAGAGGACGAGAAGAGAGGGTGACCGGGAAATGGCGTACATACCTGCCTGCGTACCTCCTATGGAGAATGCAGGAAGACGGAGTTCGGGAAGAATTCCGTTGCCTACCAGTTCAGGCAGCAGCTGGCAGCTGTCACGGCTGATAGGCTATTGGCTGCGTTTGATGCTGTACAGGTACGTGGAGCAAACCCTGGCTGGTTTACAATTACCTAAGGTACTTAACCTTAGGTACCGTAGGTATGAAGGAGAAGGTTCCTAATGCACAATGCACAATGCACAATGCACAATGCACAGTACCTTGGTACATGCATCATGTGCATGGCGAAGTACCTGGGTACCTGTCAATTTAAGGTGCCTACTGGCATACAGGTAGGTACATGTCTGCGGCAGGTATTAGTACCTACCTCGGTACTTAGCGTCACTGGTACCTGTGAGATGGTATATCTACCTATCGATAAGAACCTGAGTTAGCCTAGAAGGGAGGAGGCCAAGGTGACAAGTAGCAACCAATTCTGGAAGAAGGGACGAGAAGGAGGAGCGGAAAACCGCACACAACCAACCTCTCGCCGGTTAGCTGCCAAGTTTCCTTCAGGCTTCATAATTGCCATAGACATTTATCTCCTGGAAACGCCTCCGAATGCTCTCTTATCGCGGCTGTCTGACGCATCCGAGCACACCCATACTCGGTCGACCCGCACCCATCCATTGGTTGATGTAGCAGGAGCACGGTGGCATGACTTCACTGACTTCATCGCGATGGGTGCCAGCGACTCCAAGCTAGTCTTCAAGAAGGGGATCTTCAGGTTGTCCGAAGAGCGCCACATACCTGCTGACGACCCTTACTGGACCTCTGTAAGCACCAGGTCTCCTACCCCTCTCTTCGCATTGCTGATTGCCCGCAGTTTTGGGAGCTTCCTGAGTCTTCTGAGGACGTGTTCAGTCTGTTCGCGCCTGCGGATATCCGCCGAACTCGCGACAGGGCAATCGAGAATCTAGAGACCCTGATACTCGCCGTAACGTCCCGCCTGTTCATACTGCGACACCACCCCTCCTTCCCCGATTCCGAGTTCGCGCCCGAACGTGATGCTCTGAACTGCATTCGCATCCTCACCCGTGTCCTGCCCTACTTATATGAGGCGGACCGCTTGCAGCAATGGGAGGAGAAATTCTTCTGGGGTTCGAGGCGGAAGCGGACACGGCGGTCTGCTATCGCGAACGAAGTGCTGTTCGATGAGGCCGAGGAGGATGTGAAACCACCCGTCGACGAGTTTGAAGAGGCGAAGCCGTTGGCGGAGGAGCTGATAGACACGCTCATCGACCTGCTGTTCTTCTCCGACCTGACCGTCCCGAGGCAGCCCCACGGCAAGCCAAAGGTCACCCATGCCATCTGGCAGAGCGGCGTGGGCTGCAACACCGCCGTGGCCACGACCAAGGAGTACGAGAGTAACCGGTGCGAGATCCTGCGTCTTCTCTTGACCCTGGCAAGCCAGAGCATGTTTATGTCGCCTAGCGTACTCCCGGCCAAGGGCACCAAGGCCTTGACGTACATATGCACATGCTCGGATAAACAGACCGTTCTCTCGGTGCTGTGCTCCCTGCTAAATACGGTGAGTTCGGAGTAGCAACGAAGTCTTAGCTCCTCCCTCAGCCGCTGACCCTGCTAGTCCCTCAAATACAATCCGGCGAGTTGGCGAGTCCCTTACAATACTCTGATGTTTAAGGATCCCAAGGAGATCCTCGTTACGTATACCCTGCAGTTCTTGCTGGTTATCCTTCTCTACCCTATACCCGAGCCTGCCACGGGCTCTGCGCCGAAGAACTACTACCGCCATTTTCTCGGCAGATTGCACCGTCCTCAAGATTTCCAATTCATTGTCGACGGCATGACTCGAATCCTGAGTCAGCCTATGCAAGCCAACGTCTCATACATCCCGGGAACGCAGACCGCCACTCGATTCTCTCCCGAGATCATCATGCTCTTCTGGGAGATCACCCAGTGCAACAAGCGGTTCAGGTCTTTTATGATCGATACGCAAAGGGCACATGATTTCGTCATCCTGATTCTTTTCTACGCAACCGAATACAAGGCAGATGCCTCAAAGCAGGGTGTCGTAAGGATGTGTGCTTTTTTACTGCAGACGCTCAGTGTGGAAAAGAATTTTGGCGTCAACCTCAACAAGAGTTTTGAAGGACAAGATACCCTACCCACTGCGATACGAATTCCCGGGTTCAAGGGGACCTATGCGGACTTCTTAATCCAGGTGAGCGGAAACCGCTTACTCTTAGACGATCTAATCTAACTGTTGGGCTTTGCTTTCCCCAAGTCTATATACAACCTCATAACGAGGAGCCAGGGAAAGCTCTCTGCTATATATCCGGCGTTGCTCGCCGTCATCAACAACATCGCGGCTTACCTAGAGGGTATCAATGGCATCACAAGCTCGAAATTACTGCAACTGTACAGTTCGATGTCCTCTCCGTCATTCCTTCTTGCCAACGACAGCAATCACAATCTTCTTAGGTCGCTCTTAGAGTCGATGAACGCCATCATCGAGCACCAATACAAGAGTAAGCTATGGATCGACCCCCGGCATCTAGCTTATCTAATGGTGGCGTAGAAAACACCCACTTCGTGTACTTGATATTGAAGAATAGGAAACGCTTCGAGGCCCTGCGCACTTTCACACTCGAGAGCGGCCAAGAGGAACTCGAACGCCGAAATCGTCGGAGGAAGGAGTCTGGGCAGTCGTCAGACCCTTTCGACGCTGGCTCCAGGGGAAGCTCCCTCGATAGTTTGCGAAGTCCTACGACAGCACAACCCCGAACGCCTACATTGAGCGATGTCCCCGAGGAAGATTCAACATTTGCCATCGGCGACGCCGAGGATGAGAGCGATGACGACGACGACGACCGACCGACGCCGGCACAGTCGAGTCCGAGCGAGAATCCTTCTCGAGCCTCCTCGGTGGCGGATGTGGAAGACGCGGTGCCGACGCAGCTGAGGGGAATGTCCGAGAAGGCTAGGGGGAAGATGCCGGCCGGAATGCCGACATTCTCTCGGCAGAACAGCACCACAAGCCTAGGAAGCTATTCGGGGGCCGGTCAATCGATGGTCAGCGCTTTCGAGCCATCGGCGGATTGGATAGAAAGTTGGCTTCCGGAACTCCCCTTACATACGATACTCACGGCCGTGCAGCAACTGACGGCCCTGATTACGCGTCAGGGGCTTACGGCCGATTCGCCGTCGGCGGCAACGTTGAAAACCATTCAGGATGCCGACCTGGTCGCCATCGAACCGTCTCCCCCTCGGGTGCATTCGTTTGAGTGGTCGCCGTTGGCTCTAGGCTGGTACGAATCGTTGATTTGGAGTTTTGTGTTTGCAAGCGAGATGCAAGTGGCGAGAGGCACCGTCGGAGTCTGGAACGGTACGGCTATCAAGCTGTTTAAGGTGCAGGAGACGGCTGCCCAAGGGCCAACCCTAACGTCACCCCGAGGAGCGGTGGACGCGGTCGGCAGCAACATCGTATCGAGGATTGGGTCTATCAACCTCCGAGCGACGGCGGCATCCCCGGCTTCGCCTCCCGGGCCACCCTCGCAACGTGGTTCGCAGGCATGAACGTGTCGAAACTTGCTTTCACGGGACACTCGAGGGCGAGTGACGAAGGCGTTGGGGAGTGGAGTAGTTTTGGCCCGAGGCGCGTTCCCGAGGCGGGCGGTATTCGTCACGTCCCATACTACCCCCCTATATCCCCCCCCCCCCAAACCCTCAAGAGGGCTGGCTTAATTCTTTTTAATCCCTGTTGATCCCCAGGAAACAAATACATCGTGTAGCCAATTTAGTCCCGAGTTGACCAAATAACATCCTGACTGTTACACGTGACCGATACCTGTACTTCACTGGGAAGGGGGGGTTAACATACAAGTCGGTGAAGATGACGGTTGGTAGAATCTACCTCGGAGTAGAAGTAGCACGGACGCGATGGGTAGGGGAATCAGCCGGGAAAAGCTCGGCCGGCGGGGGGGTCCGAAGGGTCTCGCGACCTTCCGTCGACCGACAAGGCATACCTATGACAAGCAACCAGTCGTACTCATCGAACACATCAGGGCGGCGGACGGCAACGGAAAGTCGATGGGGGGAGTAGGGAAAGAGGGAAGAAGGCGTGCAAGCGACGTCGGTAGGGGCTTATACCTATGGCTAGGAGGTAGGTAGGTACCGATACCTATAGCGAGGCGCGCGGCTCCTCGCTTGCTTCGTTCTGCTGGACCTGTTCTGTTCCTCCTCTATTTTGAATAATTTACCCTCCGCGCCCGATCGTCTCAAGTCCGCTTCTTTCACGCACCCGCTGCGCTCGCCCTCCCTCTCCCTTTAGTTACCTACCTCGTCCTTCAAGCAGATCGTCTTATACCTGCCTACCTCCTCCCACTGCTCTTCTTATCCTCTCCCTTATCCAGCTATCAAGCTGGCTCGGGCAGGGTATATATATGGGGACCAGCACGGAAATATAGAGAATTAGCCCCCGCAAAGGCCCCCTCGCTACACAGCTACGGCGGGGCCTTCGCGGGCCGGCTCCTAGCAGCGGTCTCGAACCCGGCCCTTCTTCGCGACGGCGAGTCGTCTTTCTTCCTCTTCTTGGCCTCTCCCTCGCCCGTCTTCTCAGCTCCCCTCTGCTCCCAGCAGCCAGCGCTCTACTGCGAGCGGCGGCGGCAGGGGTGAAAGATACCTACGATGAACAGTAGTCTGGCGGAATAGACTCGACTTGCGGACCGCGGCGGGGGCCCCCCTGCCTGCCTGTTGCCGCGATCGCTGCGCGAGCGGGGAGACGACGAGGCGGCGCGCTACCTAACCAAATTCATAGGTAGGTAGGTAAGGAATGTCGGCGGCCTCGAAGCTCTTCGCGTGGGGGGAGGCCCAGCCCGTCGCCCTAGGTAGGCAAGGACGAGCGTTCCGCTTGGCCGCGCCGCCGAGGCCACGCTCCATCTTCGTCCTCGCCCAAGGCTGGCGGCAAGCTCTTCCCCACAGGAATGCACCGCAAACACGATGGCCGCTAAAATTTATGTGGCGTCATGTGTTGATGGGTGACGAGATGTTGTCCCCCCCCCCACACACACAAAAAAAAAAGATGGCTCGACGGAAAGGCAGCTGTCGCCAGCCGACACAATCTCCCCCCACCTATAAAGGGCCAGAAATTTTTTTTCTCCTGCTCCTTCAGTTCCCTCTCTCTATCTCCGTTCTTCTTCTCCCCACCAACCTTTCCCCCTCCCCCTTGCCAGCACCTCCTCCCTCCCCGACACCAATCCCGCAATCCCGCCCGGCCCTTCCGCCCGACACCGCCGCGCGATTCCTCCCCCCGAAGAGATAGACCAGGAAGGACGGACGGACGGGCGCGGGTCGGCTTGGCCGGACCTACCGCAGGCCCCGCGCGTCGGCGACCGTGCGGGCAGCAGCGGAGGACAGAGAAAAGTAGTGCGCGAGGTGAGACGACAAGAGGGGACGGCGCGGAGGCGGCGAGGGTTCGGTTAAGGGGGGAGGCGAGAGGAGGCGAGAGGAGGAAAATACTCGTACACATTTCCGCGCCTTGCGGCGCGTGCAGTCGGTGCAACGGGCGCTGCTCGGTTACCGGCGACGAGCAGGCGGGAGGGGGGGGGCGCGAGGCGATGGGTAGAATACAGTAGGGGGGCGGGCCCCCTGTGACCGACGCTATTATCCCTCCTCCCCCTTTGCTGCGAACACACAGCTTCAAATTATGCTAGAGCTTGCCGCCTCGAATCCAGCGACAGCGCGCAAGTGTGGACAGTGAAGCGAGATGGAAAAGAGAGCCGCGTCGGGGCCAAACACGCGTCCCGACGTTTCCGCGGGCACCGTCTCCCTTCCCCCCCCCGAGAGGGAGGGGGAAGGGGGGGCATCCGGCTCGTTTTTTGGGTCCCGTCGGATTGCTAGGTGGCCTGCGGAGAGATTTATGTATATCGTGGGGAATATCTATGATACCTACCCGTGCTATTTTATCAACGAGAATTACTTGTACGGGTAGAACCAAAACTTCTACCAAAAACAAAAAACGTTCAAGCCTGGTCGCAGAAGATGTGATGGTATTGCTAGGCCTAATTGTTGCGGGTAGTCCATACTAACGCTGGCCCCCGCCTGCCGATGCTGTCCGAACGCGATGGCAAGCTCGGTCTCTTAGCTAGGCTATATATCCCCCTGCTCGGTCACATCCTACTTTCGACCGGCGGTCTACGAGCTGTCAGCGTAGGACACCGCGTGCCCGCCTCTAGGAACCGATCAGCTAACCCCGGCTACTTACTTACTCACTTGAAGTTGTTCTTCCTGGTCCGAAGTTCGTCCATCACGTCCACAGGGTCCGTCTTGCCGGTGGCCTTCTGCACCTCGGGGTCCTAGGATACGTTAGAGCACGCGCGTATCTCCCGCATGCTCCCGGGCGACGAAGCGGGCCGGCGTTACTTACATGTACTCGCATGAAGACGTTATGTTCCTGGTTCCGTAGCTTGTCAGCACCCAACCTCGCGGCGACATAACGAACTGGGCCGCCCTCACCTTCTCGTCGGCGATCGTGTATTTGCCTTGGGTCTGCTGGTATTTCTCCACGTCGGCTTGTAGTCTCTTCGTGGCCGCATTTAGCAGGATCGTAGCGCCGAACTTGACGTTGGACTTGGTGTACTCGTGGCCGGGCTACCCGAGGTTAGCCTAGAAGGCGAGATATCCTTGTGAGGATAGCTGGGGTCATCGGGAGCTCACGTAGACCTTGGTATCGTCGGGCAACGCGGCGAGCGTCTCAAAAGCCCTGCACATCTCCTGGGCATTTCCTTCGAAAAATCTACCGCAGCCTGAAGGTCTGTCAGTTTCCCTTCTCGTCCCGGCCTCGCTTACGACCCGGCCCGCCTATCCCCGAGCCGCGGGACAGGCAAACACATACCAGCGTTGAACAGGGTATCGCCCGTGAAGACAGCCTTTTTCACGCCGTCGTCCACGTACCAGCAGATGCTGTCCTGTGTGTGACACGGCGTATGAAGAGCTTTCACCTCAAGGTTATCCCCAAGCTTGAACCCCTTGCCGTGGGGCGGGGTAAGATCAACGCTCTGGCATTTGTTGCCTCCAATGATGAGCAGTCCTGGGTTGCCCAGTTCAGTCTTCTATAGGGCGCCTCGGGTTAGAATGGGTCGGGAATCAGGGGAGCGAAGAGTGCGAGAGTAGAGACGGAAAACGGGGGGAAAGAAGGAGAAGAATAGGCATATTTGCATGGCGGCGGGGGTTTGTTCGCCTAACTATTTGATCGTTGCCACCGGCATGGTCCCAGTGACTATAAACATTATCAGCGTCGCCGTCGTCGCCGTTGTAATTATACGTAAGTGACCCCAGTGAGAGGGCGGTGGTGTATACGGGCACTGCTACCTACTGATGCGTGTTTACGATGGTTGTGAGCTTGATACTCTTGGATTCGATGGCCTCCTTGAGGACAGGCACCACCCTACGCCCTCGCAGTCAGTCAGACAGTCCCGACAGTTGGTGTAGCGCGAGGGGGGGCGAGGGGGTCACTGCTAGCTAGCGAGATCTACATAGGTAGATATAGATATATAAAGGTGCGTGTGCAAGGCATGCGAGACTCACTCGTCAGGATTCGCGGGATCGATGATGGCGGCTTCTCGGGTCTTTTCGTCGACGAGGAGATAGGCGTAGTTGTCGTGGCTGCCAGTCCCTGATATGCGCACGAGCAGGTATCAGTCGGGAGGCCGATGAAGCTCACGATGACACTCTCCTCATCCTCCTCTCCGCCCCTTTCTACCCCCCCCCCCCCCCCCCCTCTGTATACGCCTCACTCGTCTTGTCCATGTAGGTGAAGGAACGGTGCGCGCAGGAGGGGAGAACTTACACATGGGGATTGCTTGGATATGCATCGCGCGGGCGAAGGCGAGCTGCGGGGCAGGCCGAGTTAGCGGCTGAGAGAACGCATGACCGTCTGGAACCGGGTTCCACTCACAGCCGGGGACAACGGGGCAGCTTTCCGAACGGTGTTTCTCAGGGTTGCCGTAGCTGTCGTCGTCGTCTTCGTCGTCGTCGTAGCCGCAGTCAAGAGTGGCCGGACTCTAGCGAGGCAATTCATGGGACACAGAGGCTCGGCGACGGCGACTCGCAATTCGAGGTATGTGATGCTGAGGTGCGGTGCGCTAACGGGGGAGGCATTCGGCACTGGGTATTAGAAATCCAGAGCGGCCTGCCATCGAACCGCGGCTTTTCCCTGACGTCAACTTGGGCCTGCTATCGCTCGACGGCCCCCGACGGTCCGGCAGCGCTACGGCCGAGCCCGCGTGCCAGCTGCGGACTGATTCTGGCCGATGCTCGCCAGCTTGCCCCGGCCTATCAACTTGCCGGAATTTGTCATGCCAGCTTTCAACCAAGTACCTACCTAGGCAGTGTTGTTGACGCTATTAATGCTATCAATGCTGTTGATGCCTCTATCAAGTATCCCCTATGCATTATACTAGGCACCTAATGGTAGTTGAATCAGTGGTGGGATGTAGGTACAGGTAGCATTAGAATGTATCTAAATACAGCAGAACAATGTATTAAACGCAACGTGCCTTAATAAATGACATAACCTTCATGTCGGTCGAGTTTCTTCATATCGTCCTGCGTAGCCCGTAGTACCTCCTCCATATCTTAGTAGAGGTTCCAGTTGGAACCTCCCATCTCCGACCACCAGGGAATACCTCTCTCCGTAATCTATTAACATGAGGGACCAAATGGCGTGAAGCATCTCCGCGCCTTCTCGAGGAAATCCCTCTCCGTACTTATCAACCCCCTTTTCAAATCCCCCAGTACCGAGTCATCCTCATAGTTCCAGCGTTCGAACTCTTTTTGTGGCTTGGCGAATTTGCCCGGGCCTTCATATCGGACGCATATCCAGAATGACACCCGGAAGAACGACTCCGGATCGTGCATGAACGAACGCGGTTCGTTGTTCAGAAGCATTAACGACTCGCAAAGGGTAAAGCCGAGCACGAAGCGCCGGTTATCCTAAGCCGCGAGCACTCCCCTCGCATATCGGCCCAGGTCATACCCTGTCTCGCTCTCTTGATCAGCAGATGGATTGCTCGTGAGCTCTCCCCTGGTATAATGATCTGCGATCAGTCGACGGTCGGGTCGTTTATGAAGCTGATATCCAACTTACGATCGGCGGTGGAGCCTCTCTCACGGGCTGGTTCGGTTGGGCTAGCGGCCGCCGTCGAGGCCGAGAGACGGGGTCTTCCGCTAGGTCCGAGAGGCTGCTGGTAATTCCTCCAAGTCAGTTTAAGACATCTAGTTCAGTCGCCTTCTGGGGCCAGTCCTTCCAGCCAGCGTCCTCTCGGTAGAGCGGTTCGCTCCCTTCTTCGCACTTGCGGAACACGGCCTGCGCTATCGCCTCGAGACCGGGGACGCCTCCGAAGCAGGCGTCGAAGAAACCAGAGACCCCGATATACAGCTCTTCCAATTCCTCCTTTGGTATGACGTCTACGCGGTGTTCGGTAGAGTTCGTTATGCTGCCCGCGTTGTAGCGCAACGGCGTATTCTTGACGACGACGGCGTCGTAGACCACTTTCCAAACAGTTTCATCGGGCATACCATCGAGGACCGCCCGAGGAAGAGGGAGTAGAGATTGGAGGTCGGATTTGCCCATGCTAACCGAAAGCTCAAACTGTCAAAGGGTATGAAAAAGGCTTTCATAACCCGCAGCAGACGGGAGCATTTGAGCTCCCGGTAGCTCATCAAGTGCGACGATGAGGCTGACGGGTATGGGTTTAAGGGCTTAACGTGTTAGAAGAATCTCATTGCCGTGAGAAGATATACGTACTCTGATCGTCCATCTCGAGGACTTCATTAAAATCTCTGGACAGATAGCTAAAGGTATTACGAAATTCCTCTAAACCCCTTCCGATGGGGTTAGTCCGAATGATGTTCCATTTGTGAGCCATCACTGAACAGAGCGACGATCGATACCATCGTTACAGGGATTATAGCGAAAGGTAAATGGAGTATAATTTCGGTGTAGTTATGAAGGATTGCGGCGAAAGGTAACCAAGGTGTATGGGTAATTGGTCAAGGGAGACACGAACAGATATGTAGATATGCGTATATACATAATATACTCCTCATACGCACGCGTCCGTATCCGTCCCTCTCCCGCCTACACGACGCCGATCGGCTTCGGCTTCCACGTGCCTTCGTACTTTGACCACCCTCTTACCTGGCTCGCCGGCGTCGGGGGCGCGTCCTTCTTCTCGACGGCCCGCGCCGCCGTACTATCAACCTCGGCCGCCGCCGCCTCCTCGAGCTCTCGACTCGACGTCTCGAGCTCCGCCCTGACGGCATCCAGGTCCTTCCTCCCGTTCGGCGGTCCCGCCGGGCGCTCCGCCGCGTCCACGTCCGTCCCCAGCAAGGAGGGAAATCCCTCGTCTAATAGTGCCCGGGACAGCCGCAGCGACCGGGCGATGATGCGAGGGTCCTCGGAGGCGTCCGCGATCTCGGCTAGATTCTGTAGGACGACGCTCTCGTCCCACCGCCCCAGCTGCCGGCGCAGCGCTCCCGCCGCTTCCTCGTCCTCCTTTTCCAGACACCGCAGCAGCAGGTCCCGGCAGGCGGGCGCCGTCTTCTGTCCGGGGACGCCGTCGGCGCTGCCATCCGTGAGGTTCTTCCAGTAGTAGTCCCACATCCAGGCGAGCGCCGCGCGGGCCGCCGCGCGCAGCTTGGACAGCGAGGGCAGCTGCTCGTGCGTGGCCTGGTGCCGCAGCTCGACGAACGTGGCTGGCAGCGCGATGGTCTTGGCCACCGAGTACATGCTCATCTTGCGCTGCTTGTCTTGCTGTCCGTCGAGGAGGCCGGTTACGAACCTTGTCGGCCGGCCTTGTCAGCTATATCTAGTTAAGCGGCTTGCCCACGGGTTCGTGGGGAGGGGGGGGAAGGGGGGGAAGGGGACGGCGCATAGGTAGGACCGTAGAGCCGCGGATGACGCACCGGCTGAACGCGGCCGAGTAGGCTGCCCTGATCGCGTACGCAGAGGATCCCGTCTGGGCACCGGCGTCGCGCGCGTCGCTCGCGTCGTTGAGCGTGGCGGCCGTTAGGAGCGCGGTGGACTCGACGACGTGGGGGCACCCGCCACGCTGCATCCACATGGCGACGCGCGCGACAGCGTGCTGCTTCTCTGCCTCTACCTCGGCCCGCCGCTCCCTGCCGCTGGCGCCGTCGTCGGCGACGTCTTTTGGTAGTAGCGACACATCTCGCGGGGTTTCAGCCTCCGCTCCCCGATATAGAGCGGTTGGCCCGCTGCCTTCTGCCGCAGGCGGCGGATCGGGGTAGAATTGCCGCCGCACCTTTAGGAGCTCGGCCCGGTCTCGCCAGGGCGTGTGCACGTACTGCACCATGATACCTACTCGCCGCGCCCTAGGCGCTCGCCGTCCGCCTCAGGTCACCGCGTGGGTTCTGATGAGCCAATCAACCAATCGGCACGGAGAATTCCTTGATCGGCGGCGAGGCACGCTACCGGGCTTATAGCGGGGGTGGGTATGTAGATGAAGGACGATAAAGAAGTCAGGAGGTGGGAAGATGTGATGATGGATGAGGGCGGTAAAATTGCATATACCTAAGGGATGGATAAAGAGATGCTGCTGTTTCGAATCGCCGAGGCGGAGGGCGCAAAGAAATCTCTCTTATCAGAGAACGCGCGAAGGTACCGCGGCCGACCGGTAATAAACGCGACTTATCCGATGTACCTTGAACTCTGCGTCCCATCACAAATACACAATCTAAATGCATACCTGCCTCCTCCTACCTCTCATAATAATACCTTACCTGCCTACCCCGGTGTATAGGGAGATGGTGATAGTCGCTCAGCGTGATCTGCTTACGCTGCATTTCAGAGCGCATTGGTATCCGTAGTAGATTGCTTCTCTCCTTTTCCTTGTTGTTTCCGTCTTCTCGCCGTCGGTCGATCCTCCTTGCTAGGTGGTCTCAAAAAAGCCAGCTCACGGTGGCCCATATACGACCGAGACGAAGGTTTCGTCTCTAATATCCCTACGCACATACCTATGTATTGTTGCCAACCGCTTGCAGGCCCCGTTCGACACGAGAAAAGCCCGCGTCGCACGCCTATTGTCCATACCTGCATAGCTGAACACCTTTTCATTTCAACCTTTTCGCCGTACAAGCCCTCGGTCTTCGCCCTAGGGACGATCGCGTAGTACTCTCTCCCCCCTTTAAGCGTTTGATCGGGGTATCGTCGACCTCGAATCTTCACCGGTGCGAGGAGAACGCTCTAGGAAGCTGTGTACCCGAGGACTTGCACGACTTGAGGGATCCTCCTGGCTAATCGAACTCGAGCCGAGGGGTCCCTCGAGGTCCTAGGACACTAATCGGAACCCTCGTCTTGCGCTCTAGCGGATCGAGAAAACAGGGTGGCTTGGGATAAAATCGTCGACTCTAGCTCGACCCCAGCGGGCGCAACAGGCGTCGAGGAGCTCCTAGACCGCCTCCTCAGAGAGGAGTTGAGCGCCGGCTCGGGTAGCTGACGAGGGTGCAGCCGGGGTCGCTGAAGTAGGGCTTGGGCGCCTATGGGAGATCCTTCGACGCGACGTCCACCGTATTCGCCATCCTTCCATTGCCTGGCCGCGCGCTCCTAGGACAGAAAAGCATGCGCCGAAAGAAGACCAAGGGATGCGAGATCCTTAGGAGCTGGCATCGTTCACGATAGGTAGCGCGGGGAGGGTAGCGAGGCCCGGCACGCTGCAACATCGAAACCTTCCTACGATTCCTTTGGGAGGACACCGGAGAGCGACAGAGCGATAGGCAGGTGGCGGATCTGCTGGCTCCCTTACCGGGATGCCATTCTGTCCTCTTGTTCGTGCCAGCGGATGTGCGTAGGCGTAGGCATGTAGAGGTAGGTATGTAGGTAGGGGGGGGAGGGGGAGTCTATGGGTGCGATGGCGCGCGCCTTAATTTCGTTGGCCACGTAGGGTCCCGCGTGTGGACGTCGGGTGTAAGATTGAGATGGCGGCGACGCGTTCCCTTCCCTCGCGAGGACAGCGTCGAGCTGATGTAGCCCTGAAGGAGTTGCGGTACATGCGAAGGCACCCTATGTACGTGTAGGCAGGGTGGCGTGCACTTATTAGGTGTTGGCTGTGGAATTGGTAGGTGGTACGTATCACGGGAGGGGCACGCCGGGTTCCGACCGCAGAATAGATACCGGGGTACTTCCCGTGTGCGTGTATGAGAGGTAGAGAGAGGGTCGCCGTCGCCGTGGCGTTCGATAGGTGGAATCTGGCCGGTCCCCCTGAAGCCAAACTCGCGTGGCGATCGCCGGGAGGGCCTGGCGGTCCAACCTTATAGTAATTTCATGTTGAGCATGTCGACATGTGCTGCTATACGTGTTATTGTTATTGCTGCTGTTAATTGCTGTCGAGGCCGAGCAAACCTGTTTCCCCTACATACTGCCTCTCAGATACTACGCATAATAGGCTAACACTCCCCGGCTGCTGAGGCATTGTGGCCCCCCCCCCCTCCCCTCCCCTCCCCTCGTCCTCGCATGTCTGCGCATTTCGCTCGCACTGTTTTAGGCCGGAGCACTGTCGGGTAAAAAGCTACCTACCTAGGTTACCATGGGAATGTGCGCAGTATATGCAGACAAAGCCAACGTCTGACCTAACATGAATCGGCGGATGGGGAGGGGAGGGGGAAGGGGGGTTACCTTCGGGAGAATACGACGCAAGGCCAACAACAGCAACCATCTGGTTTTATGAGTACACTGGATCGCAAGCGCTATTGGGCTGTTGCATTCCTCCGCCGAATTGCATACCTACAGCCCATACATTTTATTGCCTGCCTTGGGTTAGGTAGGTTAGGTAGGTAAGGTAGGTAAGGTAGGTAGGTAGGTAGGTAGGTAGGTACCTAACCTGCAGCCCACCTGGCAACATTGCCTTGGGTAATCCTGGGTCGCATAAGAAGAGGATAGCTAGTTGGTATGGGGGTAGGCAGGCAGCGCTAGGAGATCGGGTTTGGCGCTTCGAATCCGGCAGCCATGCACGGCACGACACTGGTCGGTAGGCTAGGTGCCCAATGGGAGACGGGGACGCGATACACGGCCATTTCTTTGGGAACGCGGGCGGTTCCAGTGCTGAGAGAGCCTGAGTCAGTGCAGGGCCGGATGCGTACTTGGGGCGGACGCATAGACGTCCGTATGTGGAATTGGTAGGCATTGAGATTGGCCCGGCTGCCCGCCTCTGGCTGGGGTTAGGTACCTACCTCCCGCCCGAGGTTAGCACCTAAGGGCTAGTGGGTAGGTAGGTACCTAAGGGAGTGCGTGTATGTATGTATGGCCGTGCCGATGTTGAAGGGAGGGGGGGGGGGTGGCCAGTTTGCCCGCGGCCCACGGCCACCGGCTGAAGAGGCCAGGTCGGATCGGCGTAGGTAGGGCATGGATCTGCGGGTCTGTTTTATTTAGCACACACGCACACGCACACGCACGTACACACCCATCCGCGCTATTGTTAGGTGTCTAGGAGGTAGGTAAGGACCCAAGGCAGCGTCTGGGATCGCACGTACCGGCGTACATATACATTAGGGGCGCACATATCTACCTACCTAGGTAGGTACCTAGGTAGCCTAGGGCCGGTCGCCAATCCGCCGTCCGCCATCCAGCCTCCCCTCCCCTCCTCCCCTCACCCCCCTCCCCCCCTTTTTCCCCGGGGCGCGCCTCCCACCCAGGACGAGCGAACGAGCGCGGGCGAATCACGCGCGGCTGCCCATCATGCGCATGTAGAATGGGAAACGTCCCGTCTTAGCGTGACATGTGACGCAAGCATGGCTGCATGACTAGCGGGCCCCACCAGCCCTCGCCGCGCCCCACATGGGGATCTGTTGTGGATCTGGTGGGTTGGGGTGGGGTACAGCCCACATGGGATGTCTCGGGTCAGGACCTGCCTGCCTTAGGTACCTCTTACCTACCAGCCTACCTCTTCTTTTGGGAGGTACCTACCTTGGGTACTTACCTGACCACCCAAAAGGCGGCGTACCCAAGTATCCTGCGCCGCAGCGGGACGCCCACGTCCGTTTTGGCGCAGAGCCCCAAATAGAACACTGGAGATCCCTGTTTAGGCTTCTGGTCTGAGCGCGAGCCCCCTGCATATCGAACAAACGTAGAGGCCCCGTCCAGCCTATCCCGTCCGAGTACCTGGGTACTTCGGCTTCTGCGCCATACTCATAGGTGATTATATCGCCTTGCCTCGGGTACCTTGGGTAGGTACCTATCGTCCATATGCAACACAACCCATAATAATATACGCCTGCTCATACAGCCTTCGGCCTCGTCAAGCGTTCCGGAGCCCATGTACACCACCCTCTCTACGGCATCGCTGCTGATGCCCGTGCAACAGCGCCGCATCCTCGTCGCAAGCTGATACATCGTCCCGTCACTCGCTCGACGCCCACGCCTTCCATCATCTTCCACACAGAGTTGCACACCGGCACAGTTTCGTGTTACTAAAAAGTTTCTCTTTTTTTCTTCTTATTTTTCCCAGCCGTGGTTGGCTGCGGGCCTAGTGCTCGGGTTTTCTTGCACATGTGATGCCGCCCTGTCTAGCTAAGCTATTTACAATACGCACTCCTCTCCCGAGGTACAGGTAGTCTTCTGGGGCTCCCGTCATACGCCCTCCTCTGTGCGCTCTCTAGGTGTGTTAAAGAGAGAGAGAGACGAGGAGAGACGAGGGCGGCTATCGTATTGCCACCGAAATCGCGATTGCTCTGGTTGGGCCGGGGTTGACTACGTAGTCCTGTCCTTCTTCTCTGGCAGATCCTCCTCGTCATTGTCGTCCTCCTCGCCGTCGTCTTCGGCGTCGTCCTCGTCATCAGTAGCGGGCGGTTCCCATGCTTCCTCCAATTTCCAGCCCCTCCCCCCTCCCCTGTAGGTTGTCCCTAGTAATTGCAAAGTTGTCGTTCGGTAGCTGTCTAGCTCTGGGTCGGTTTCGTCCTTGTTTGGCGGATCGTAGAGACCCATGCCTACTAATATTTCCCCCTCCTCATCCTCCTCCTCGGGCTCCTCTAGTGGTTGGTACGGTATGGATTCTTCCGGAGTAACTGTTGGTTGTTGGACCGGTTGGTACTCGTCCGGTGTTGGGGGTGCCGTGCAAGTGGTAAAGCCGGGGGTGGCGAGACCGTCCCATTCAAACGACGCTTGGCTCGTGAACGACGGGAAGGGCTCCGTCTCCTCGGGGCTTCCACCCGGCGCGTAAGGGTTGAGGACAAACTGCGGTGCGGGATTCCACGCATCCTGCGATACATACGCCGGCGCGCCATGTGGTGGGTGAGAAACGGCAGAGAATGGTAGGCACAGCGGTGACACGCTGGAGATAGGCGAGGCCTGCCCCGAATAGACTGCGGGCGTCGGGGGCAGATTCTGGTACCCGGCGTAAATGTCTGCTTGGTGGAATGCTGTAGGGGCAGGCACGACGTAGTGTGAGAAATCCGGCTGCGGCATAGGTATATGCATATGCGGCTGTTGGAAGTGCGAGGTCGGATGCCAGCTCACCGGGCGGTGGCTCCTCTTTACAGGTTCCTCCGGGGTCGAATAGGACGCGCAGTCCTGAATCTGCTGTAGGATAGCTTGGTCGAAGACTTGTTGTCGCCTCCGGGCGAGACCGCCGTCGTTCAACATGGTCCTCCGCCGTGCCGCCACGGCCTGCGGGCTGTTACTGGCACTGCTTGGCTTCACGACACGCATAGCACCCGGCGTTCGCTGTCCCGTCGAGCCGCGAGATATCCTCCGCGCCGAGTCGCACAGGGCGAGTTGCTGGGGGAATTCATCGTAAGTAGCGTCTAGCGAGTAGCCCTGGAAAGGCATGTTGGGCATAGACGCCCCTACGAGCGCAGGCATCATGGGAGGCTCGAGGGCGGCGGTAAGGAAGGAGTCCGAGTTCAAGAGGTTGTGAGATGGGAAGGTAACGTGGTGGGCTGCAGGTTGACGAGTGGAGAGACGGGTTAAGTAAGAAGAGACCGGAAAGAAGGGAGGACGGCCGGATAGAAATATGAGAGGTATTCAAAGGCCAGACTTAAGACTCCCTGGTCTACGTGTAAGAATGTAGCACGAGACGAGGAAGCAAAGGGTTCATTAAAAGGATAAATCCAACAACTACAAACGTGGGGAGAGCCGCTGCGTGGGATGGCATAGGGATGGATGGTTATATTGGGGCGGTAGGGCCGAGAAACAATACCTACTTCAGAGACATAGTCGGGTTTGGCATGTTGTATGGATGGATGGATGGATATGGGTAAGTGTGTGCGTGTGTGTGTAAGTATGCATGTAAGTGCGTGCGTGTAAGTGCGTGTGTCTGCGCGTCCGCTCCGCTCGTATGTCGGTTGCCCGCCTAGCGGTTTTAATTTATTCTCGTTAGTATTGGTATAATACCCTCTGCCGCCTGCGTCATATGGTTCCGGCAGGGGTCTCTGGTCGGTCTAGAAAGGGAGGCTTCATTGTGTCGAGACCCGGAGACGGGCAGATGGTCAAGGTAACGCTGGCGTGGCGGGCTATTGTGTACTACGGATGTATGTCTGTACGCAGGCTACTTCTCCTTGCTAGGTTGGGTCGCGTAGGCCGGTGGTGCTTTGAGGGTTGCTATGGCTGGTTGCAAGGTACAAGAATGCTAGGTTGGGGTGGGCGGTCAAAGGAACGGGTTTCGACTTATGGAGGTTTGGACGGGACAAAGCCAAAGCCAGCGGGCCTGAAGAAGCAACCCACGGCCCCCATCGTCTTGCCTCTTCCGTAGGGTGCCCTGCGGCGTCCACGAAGGTGAATGGTCGCGAAGAGAAGAGGGGGTGTGAGAAGTTGGAGGAACAAGGAGGAGGAGGAGGAGGGAGAAGGGTGTGGGCTGGGAGAATTATGAGCACAATTTGACGGGAGGGTGCGTCAGGACAGCAGGGAAGGGGGATGTGTGCCTATCCTGGCTCGGGCCAGGGCCAGGGGAGCTAAGGCACTTTTTTTTTTTTTTCCTTTTTTTCTTTTCGCTTCCTGAAGATTTGTTGGCAAGCTTAGGGTCGACAGGGAAGGGGGGATGCGGTGCAGGTGGCAAGATCGAGAGAGAGATAGAGCAAAGTACGAGGGGACTATAGGTACCTACCTAGGTACCCACAAGGTCACCTACCCACCTTACCCAAGTAAGTATATACATCCACAAGTACGGAGTATATACCTAGGTACCTACATACACACTTCCCTACTCCATACATTGGGAGGTAGGTGCGCACACACGAGTATACAATACTCACCAAAGGTCAGAACTAACCTAAGGTATCTAGGTACATGCCTAGGTACATGCCTATGTAGATATGTATACTCATAATATATGCTACCTAGGTAGGTAGGCCTACGGCATGTACGGACATGGGGAGGTTACCTTGTAAACCTCCTGCGGTACCTGGTATTTGACTCAGGGCTCCGCGTCGTACCTAGAGGTAATATATAAGAAGGGAATGCATGTGTAAGACGTGCCCTAGCGTGGCCTGGCAGGACCCAACGGATGCTTCTTCGAATCCACGGCGGTTCCATCGGCAGGGTAACCCTGGACCAGGTGCCAGCACCACTGGTCCAACCGTGACGCCTGCGAGGAGGTACGCAGCAGCATGCACACTACTAGTAGGTGTGCTCAGTAGGTACGTACCTACTGATTAGTCTAATCACCGACCCGTACCTATCCATGAGAGGCATCTACATATATATCGTCGATAGAGCCATTGCGGCAAATGCAATGCATTACATCGCATGCCTGCTCCTAAATCATTTACCCCGAACCCGAGCCGAGGCGTTTCTTAGGCGCTGTTGTCTACGCAGGATACGCATCGCACTCGAGATTTTAAAGGTGTCTGCTACCTGCCTAGGTCCATATACATGCACCCGCCTATAAGCGCATCTGTGGTACGTATCGTATCACGTGGAAACATATGCTACTGTTTTTGTTATTATTGTCATTATTATTATTATTATTATTATTATTATTATTATTATTATTATTATTATTATTATTATTATTATTATTATTATTATTATTATTATTATTATTATTATTATTATTATTATTATTATTATTATTATTATTATTATTATTATTATTATTATTATTATTATTATTATTATTATTATTATTATTATTATTATTATTATTATTATTATTATTATTATTATTATTATTATTATTAGCCCGTAAGGTGGGCCAGATGGGACGAACGGAAGCCAGGGCATGGACTGTAAAGCAGCCGAATGGGCTACGGCGCCAAGACGCGCGCTCTCTGGACGGAATGGGAGCTGGGGTGGAAGAGAAAGAAGAAAAGGGGGGGTGGATGGGAGAGGGGGGGGGGGGTTGAGGGGTGCGTATATTTTGGCTGGATGTGTGGGGAACGGGTGGAGGCAAAGAGTGGAAGCTGGAAAGATCGCACATCCACATATTCATCCCTCTAGAGTATATGAGTACGGTAATAGGCACTAAATACAATAGAACCTGGAACAGCTGGTCGCACTTTAGATAGGAGGTAGTGTACCTCTTTTTGCTTTCTTCCTTTCCTTTCTCTCCTTTCCCTTCTCTCGCTAGTGTCCAGCTTTTCTTACCGTTTACCATACACCGGTATCTGTGCATGGGTGTAGGGCCGTAGTGCTCGCTCTATCCTATACCTCCGAGCATCCGCCTACCTCTTAGAGACTTCCGATGGCACTATATACCAACAGGTGCCCCTAGGAGGAGGTGCTCCCGCAACGGACGAGGCAGCCCGGTGCGCGTGCATTTTTTTATTTATTTAATATGTGCATGTGTACACGGAAAGGCGCCTATATACCTATGTAGGCTGCCTTGTCCATCCTCCTTTACGTAGACATGTAGGTAGGTAGGTAGGTATGTAGTATGTCCGTCTCTCCCCCTGTTGTATGCGTGTGTGCATCGTACTACATGTAAGGAGGGGCCATCTGTCCCGGCCCCCCTCCCCAAAGCCTCCCTCCTACCTCCTACATGTACAGAAAATATATGCCCGCAACCCGCGGACATATCTTGGGTATGTGCATACGCTACGCATCCATAGGGAGCACCACGCGATTGTAATCGGTAGGATGCATTAATAGCGATACCCCACCGGTGCCTAGGTGTCTGGTTCACCTCCCCATTACGTCTCCATCTGCCCTTGTGAATCCGCTTGCTGATCAGGGCATGACATGGTACGCATTTCTATCAGTTCTCTAGTGAGAGGAGGTAGGTACCTACCTCCTTAGGCTATAGGTACCTACATAGGTACCTAAAGGTGCCGTCAGGGCTCCTCAGCGTAATGAAATTAGACGTTAGGTACCTCCTCCCACCTATCTACCCATATCCAGGCACATTATCTTAGGCACTGAACTGCCCGGTAGAGAGCCACATGGGTACATACTTCGTATGTACCGAGGCCCTCGAACGAAGACTTGGAACGGCTCGGAATTGCCTAGCCTGAGTACCTTGCTGGCATGTACCCTTGCTGCTATCGATCAAACGATTGATGGGTTAGACCAGGCGATAATCCTCACTCCCCCTCCCTCCCTAGTCCCTCTTCCTAGACGCCGCCCATGGGTCGGCTGCACCAAGTTTCATCAGAACCGTTTAACGATCCCACGACATTCTGGATAATGATACCTGCTAAACCCCCTTCCGCGGCATACGACGGCATCGGTCATACGTTGGGCACCTAATGTATCGATGGTGCATTCCTCTCTGTGTGTGCGTATGTGTGTACTCATATGTCGGTGCCTCTTCGTCGTATGTCTGCGCACCCCACGCATCCATACACGCATCTAACCCGCCCACGCACACACCTCTACGCGTGTGTGTATGTATGTATGTATGTATGTATGTGTGCGTAGGTGCTTGCCTACATGCACACTTCTAAACACACTGGTGAGCTCGAGCTCTCCTCCTCCTCCTCCTCCTCCTCCTCCTCCGAGGCGCATCTCCTATGCCACGTATGGATGGTGTAGGGTGTCGGGTGCCCGGCTGAGAGGCGCGCTCCGGAAAACAGTAATGAAACGCAGATCGCAAGGTCTCACACCAAGCAATCAAAGCTGACTGCTACTCTGCGTTGACTCGGCAGGCAGACATCCCACTCCTCGACAGCGGACGTATCCATCAGCGGCCGTCAGTTACTACGACACATGGACCGGCGCCGGGGCAGGAAGTTGTGGCTGGCTGGCTGCGTCGGGTTGGTTCTCCACGGTTGGCGAATGCGAATCCGCCGCCGTCACGAAGCATCACCGTGGTCATACCTTACTCAAGCGTCTTGGGTTTGATTACCTAGGGTCGCAATAGGGCGCGAGCCGATGCAAAAGCGGCAAAGGCCTGCCCCAGTCGTCGACTTCATCAACGCCCTAGGTGGCTCAGCCACCGATCAACACCGCCTGGGTACTTCATTGGGGCCTCTGGCCCGAGAAGCTGTCCATGTATGTACTCATACGTTGTGCACACTGCGCAGAATGAAACCCTCCCTCTCCCTGCCCGGAGCCGTTAGCCCCAAGGCCGGCCCTAAGTAGATGGGACAGAGATCCTGGGCCTCCAGAAACAAGCTGCCCGATTCCTTCATCGACGGAGCGTCTGCCGGCTACCGGTACTTCTAGGAGGTACGAGACACATGCCTGTCTGCCAACCAACAAAACCCTGCTTCAAGGGTCCCGCCCGGGATCGTTGATGTTCGTTCCACCCACGATTCGTGGCGTCTGATCAATCAATGCCCATCCTACCTATTCATACGTGCTCGCTGGGCGGACAGACAGGCTAGACAGACAGGCTAGACATAATGGAGGTGCCGCCCCGTCGAATACGGTACCCCGTCACTGGGAATCACACGAATGTGCCCAGTACGTGATGGCTCGCTGTCTCTTGTTGCTTCTATTGGCGGGCGAGGCTGCTTATTATTGCCGGTAGCCCTTCCCGATCTCGAGAGGCGGTGGGACGATGACAATTCGATCCCCGTTCAGCGGTACCACTCTTATGAGCGCCCCCCCCTTTGGTGCTGGTCAAGACTTGATGCAAGCGCTCTGCGAGTCAGAGATCGTGATGCTGTTCTGCCAGTCTTACAGTCCCACACCATGGGTTTTCTTCTTTTTTCCTCTTACGCCCCTCCATCGACTAACCCCCTTTGAGCCAGTTGTTTGTTGCGACGAGCCACCGACAGCTCACCTGCAGACGACTGTTTCGTGGCAGGATCGAGGAGGAGGTTCTTCGCTTCCTGGGCTGCAAGCGTTTCCATAGTAGCCTGCAGGGCGCATACATGGAGCCTCGGCGAAACCAGCGTTTACCTCTTAGTAAGTGTGCGGCCCTATGCATACCGAACTGGGGGCTGCTGCCGCGAAAGAAAAATTTTACACGACAATCTCGAGCCTATGCGGTAATTAACCCTGCCGCCAGCGTATTTCTCCGGAACCGGTTGAAGGGACGTTACGGCGACATCCATACAGGTTGTGTGCGTATGGATAGGAAGTGCTACGTAGTAGTACTATGGTATGGGAACCCCAGAAACGCCGAACAAAATTCACCTCGGCCTCCTTGTCAGGGGAGCAGCTAGTGCCCAGGATGAAGGGCCGTGTGTCGGCCAAATCATCAAATGGAAGTTAGCAAGACCATTTTCAGATGGGTATCGTCACCATTTACTAACCAACTCTCGTCAAGTGATAATCATAGCACGTAGCCGGGTCGCTAGGGCCCCGACGGGAACTCCACTTTCGCCCAAACGTGGTTACGTCGCCAACTGGACGGTTCCGATCCCAGAGGGCAAAGCTCGGAGAAGATCTCTGCGGTCCAATGGCCGTGTTGTCGAAGCCCAGAACCCGTTCCTTCGTGCCTTCTACCGTCTCCCCTCCGCTGGTGGGTCCGACCGGGGATGGCGCCAATCTTCACGAGCCTTCCTCTCGTTACAGAGGAACTGTGTGGCGTTGTGACCAGGGGCAACAGGTATGCCTAGGGTTCCCGAGAGAGGCGTGTACATATATATAATATATATATGTATGGTAGGCGCATATGAGTAGGAGGTAGGTTGGTGGTACCGTTTCCATTTGGAAAAGTGACCAACCCCCGTCACCGTCATCGTCGTGAGCAATACGACGGCTGATGCTAGTCTCTCCCGTTTCACCACATGGGCGATACATACATGCTCGTTCCCATTGCCTAGGTGGCACGCCTGTCTCGTCGGTCAGGTGATAGGATTGGCTTGCTACCTATCCGCTCCTACGCCCGTAATCTAATCTATCAGTCTAGCCGGCGACAAGTGCAGCTACAACAAACTCGGCTGTCCCGAGGTTAGGAATGGGATGGATGGATAGGGATCCGGCTGCTCGAAATTCGTTAAACCGCGACGTTAGGGGGTCTCCTGGGGGGGAGGGGGCAGACTTCCCTTTCTTTTTTTTTTCTCCCGTTCCAACTCTATCTGAACCCTGCCAGCCGGGAACCTGGAAGGGCGAACCGCCACCAGCCTGACTCGGATCTCTCATCTCACAAGGTTATCAACCGATCCTTGTTGCGACTTGTCCGTCTCCCTGCGGGCTGTGATGGTGGTGATGGTGGTTAGATGGTGGTAGTGGCAGTGGGGGGATGGGTTATGGGGCAGAGGCATGGGGTGCCAGGGAGATCGCCTAACAAATGTCCGCTCCCTACAGGGAGGGAGAGGGGGAAAGACATGTAAGAGGTTACATCACCACCACCGTAAGAGACACACCTGTGTACTCATATGTGTATTTAGCGTCATTTCCCACCAATTATGGTAGCATGCCAGAGTGGTTAATGGGTAGGACTTGAATACTTCAATCTAAATATCCTATGGCTTCGGCCTCGTAGGTTCGAACCCTACTGCTATCGAATTTTTGTTTCTTTTTTCCCTTTCTCCACTTTTCTTTCTTTTACCCTTAATACTCCTTTTAAGTACAGATTATAGTAAGACTATTGTTATTATATACATTTGTTAGTTATTGATTAATCTATTTTAATTACAAAAGACTTGCTATCTTGATTGCTTTTATTTATCCTAACTAGTTATAGTTATGGTACTTAGAGAGGTTTCTTTATCTTTCTAACTAATAAGTATTATATCATATAGAGAGCTACTTATACATAGCTTTCTACTTCTTCTTTAGTCGCTCATATACTTAACCTAGCTTGTTTATATAACGTAGCCCACAGCTCTCTATTATGTAAATATAGGCAGCTCACATCTCCTTTATTCATTTTCTTTCTTCTTAGATAGTCAGTTAATTTACTTTCTTCTTCCTATATTCTGTTGCTCTTAGAAGTAACCTCAGTGCTCACGTAGCTCTTCCGATCTACGTAACATATTATGATACCTTTATAAGAAAATATATATATACCTTATATCTACAAACCTAATCAATATTTGTTTTTTAATATATAAGCTATTATATAGATAGTAATAGCGTATTCTTTCTAAAAAGCTAGCTCTATTTAAGGCGCGTTTATATAGATTAGTATATTAATAATTCTACTTATAAATAGAACTGTAAAAGTTGATAGAATGTCTTTTTATATAGTATAGTTATTTTGAATGATAGGATTATTCTTACATATATTATAGCTAGTTATACTAAATAAAGAAATGATCTCGGAGTAATTAGCTGAGGCTTGATGGATATTTATCATAATAAGAGACGATTAGTAAAGACGATAAGTTATCTAGCTTCTGTAAGCTTCTATAGAGCCTTTAGCTTTTAGCCTTAGCTCTAGCTCTAGCTTCGTTAGAGAACCTATAAGAGTCAAGCTTTTCTATTGAGTCTTATCTGTCCGAATCGTAAGCCGTGATAGTGTACGTGTTAGGTGTGTATGTGTATGCGTAGGTATGTGTATGTGTATCTGTATGTAGAGTACACCTCCTCCTCCTAAGGTGGATGTCTCCTAGCCTGGAGAGAGAGACCCTGCCTCGCCCTGCCTGATTATGTGCGTCCGTACATATATGTCCATACATGCATTAGGCGCATATGTGCAGGCTACATACATACACATACATATACATACACACCTTCGCACATCCCGCAGCCCTCCACCAGAATTCTATCCTAGGTACCCGTCCATCCAAAGCCGAGGTGCAAAGGAGACGGACGTAGGCACGTTGGGGAATCCATCCGCAGCATTTCAGGCCGGTCTAGCTACCAGATGAATGGTAGACGTTCTCTGCGCATTGCCGTCATCTGTTAGCCCGACCGGGGAGCCAGGAGCTGCTATGTACGTGTACGCGCGTAGATGTGGACGGTTGGTTGACTACCTACCTACCTACCTAGGCGCCTTCGTGGGATGCCTGGGTCGTGTCCTCCGAGATGTGTGTGTTGCGTGTACCAGTATATATGGGTAGGTAGTACCAGTATATAGGTATAGGACTTGGCCTGTAGCCAAGACAATACGGCTAGGGGCGTCACCATAGCCTGCCTACCACCTTACCGCCGCAAACGAAGTGGATTCGAGGCTTTCGCCGATGCCATCCATCCCAGAAATGGACCCGGCCACCACGCTTATTGTAGGCTTTTTCGCTAGCAGTACCACCTACGTGAGCCCGTATGTGTAAGTGTTAACGCTGTCTGCATTCGTGGTATCGACTTGACATGGCAGATCCATACCTCCATGCGCAAGAGAGAAAGTCGACGCGACGCACACATATCGAACACCCCAGCCTAGGTATATGCACGCCTACACGCAGGTCATCACGAGCCAACCCGACCCAGCCCGGTCTCCCTTCAACTGCCTAGCTTAATGTATGCGTGTGTCCATCTCGACGACCCTTACGTGCCTAATCCTGGACACCGAGCCACGGCTGAGCTTGCTGGAGCGACCCAAAGCAACCGAGTCACGGCCGCACGCGCCATGCAAGAGTCCCTCCCTCGCTACCTTCTCGCGCCTATGTAAAGGGGAAAGCTTCACGACATGGACACCACATACCTGACTGGCCATCGTCGCTACGAGAGGCATGGCAAGCTTTGGTCTACGACGATACGACAGCATCGAGCGCTCGTCCTGCTTGGCCCGAGCTAGCCATGGCTGTGGTGAATCTCGACCGCGACCAACCTCGCTTTCCCACCCGTCACACTGGCGAATCTTGCATACCCGACACGCAGGCTGCCCGGGAAAGGATCGGGCTCCAACTCCGGCCATCAGCCAAAGATGACGGGCGTCCTTCCTAGACTAGCAGTCAACCGCAAATAAAGCCTGTCTTCCTAGGAACTCGAGCGCCCCCCGTCATGTGCAGAGTAAGGGGGGGAGGGAAGGGGATCGGGGCAATGGGGGTTAATCGCGCAAGCCAACCTCGAAGGTCACGGAGGAGGAGGCGGGTTCTTAATAAGTAGGCACTTCGCGCCCACCACGGCGGTCCTGTTGCATTCATCGCAAAATAGATACGCAAATGGGATCTCCAGTCAGCAGGGCGGTTGCAGGATCAACGTTCCATTAATACGCTGCTCCTCGGTGGGAAACCAGCTCGTAGGAAGAGCAACACACACACACACACACACAACACAACACAACACAACACAACACAACACACCCTGGCCCATCGCCCAGGCAAGCTCCCCGACTCCCTCTCTCGGTTCTCGGGGGTCTCTCGAGGGAAGAAAGTATCGTCGGTAGCCGACGACGTGCCCGCGATGGAGGCCTCCCCTCCCCCTTTCCGGTCATCACGCCGTCATATCCAACAGCGGCAGCATGAATGGCGCGCGGCGCGTGCGGAGACGAACCTGACGCCTCCCGAGCCGAAAGGATACAAGTTGGCGATTCGACGCTGCGTGCACACCTCAGCCACTAACCGCTCGCAGACGCTTCGCCCGCTCGCCCACTCACACACTTACTGTAGGCACGCTGTTGTAGCATGTAGGAGAGAGTGCGTGAGGTGGGTAGGTGGGTAGGAGAGGTACCTTGGTGATGTACGTGTAGGTAGATGAAGAGGGAAGAAGCGAGGGTTGCGTCATGGATGATGGCCAATGCCCGTAGCGGCCACACCGTAGCGGCCGCCTATCCTCCGAAGTATGTACCTACCTCTGTGAATTGCCCGGCCCACGTTGCTCTCGGCCCACGGACATGCCTTAGGTACATACCTTAGGTATGCCCTCCCGTCCAAGCATTGCCTTGTGTTAGATGCCTGTCTACCTACCTAGGTACCTAGGTAATGTTCTGTGTGGGAGGGCTACTCTGGAGGTGTAGGTAGGTAGGTAGGTAGGTAGGTACCAAAGATATGTGCCTAATATACCTACGTTCGCGCACACCACCCTTAAGATTCGGTGTCTATAGTAGGTATGCACGTACATTAGATACCTGCCTACCTACCTAGGTAGGTACATGCGCATATACTCATATGTGCGTGCGCCTGCTCGTAGCATATCTTGATTGCGTATCTTGGGCCGACAACCCCAGCAAGTCCACGCCCGTCTAGAACGTCGAGATGGAGACGAGGACTTTTTCCACTACGTGGGAGAAGCATTCCACCTTGGCAGAGTCGACGAGGGGGGCCGGTCGGGGACAACCCCATGAAACAGCCAGCCTAAATTGGCTCTCGATAAGTTGCTCGTCGACTCTTGTCCATGCTGGCTGCATACGTATGCTCATATATGTATACGTCAATGTTCTCTCTCTCTCTCCTCTCTTCTCCCGTGCGGCCGGTTGCAGAGAGGCAACCGCCGTACATACGTATATATTGCTGTCCGTGTCTCTATAATAGCATAGACTATATACCGTAAAGTGTTTACTACACACGCACATACATATACATATACATATATATGTATACACTAATATCAGTCTATTATGTGTGTGTCCTATCTATCTATCTCCATACGCAGTAGCGAGTGCGGCTTCGCAAAGCCCGCAGAGCTCCAGGGGTTGCTTTTGGAGTTACGTGTGTGGCGAGCTGGATTATTGGATCTACCGTACAAACCAGCTGGCGGGGGTGGAACGGGGGGAGGGAGAGGGGCCGGCGGGGAGACGCTATTGAAAGGGAGAAAAGCCGCGGCCTCGTGGCCATAGAGACGGGAAGACGGGGAAGAAGAAGAAAAAAAACCTGAGATGGCTCGTGTCAGCTTCACGAGATGCAATCCTACGTCAAGCAGTTCCCCCATGTCACTCATCGTGCGGTCATATCGCCCGGCAGAGAGGGATGCATGCAGACGATGTTTATATAGGAGATATGTAGGTAGGTGGAGGCCTACGGGCTACCTGGGTTACCCGGACTTGCGGGCAACGGGTAAGCAGCTCCGGCGTTGACCAAAGGCCTCTTTTTGCATCGAAGCCGAAAGGGGGGGGGAGGAGTGGGATGCAACGGACGGATATAGCGCTGGGATAGCCCGACGACAACACGCTTCTCATATCAGAACCTAGGTACTCCTCAAGGAACATCCATCGCCACAAGAAAGAAGAGAGAGATCTTGCTGCCACCGGATACTACCTAAGGCAGCACTACTACGTATGTATGCATGAGTAGAGGCAGTAGAGGCAGTAGAGGCAGTAGAGGCAGTAGAGGTAGGCGTAAGCTCAAAGATTCTAGGAGGTTATACGATAGGAGGCATGTACTTGGGTACTTGTGCATGCCACCCTAACCTGCCTTACCTCCTAGAGGGTCAGGTACCTACCTCCTACCTACAATTATGTTATTCCCCTCCGTCCCCTCTCCTAAACCATCTACGCGTTAGGTACCTACATGTCCCTCGCCCTCGCCTCACCGTCACTCCTCATCCCCTCCCCCACTCGAGCTTCTCCTATGCACTTATTATTCTCTTACTTGCTTACACTCTCTCACTTCATTCCCTTTGCTCCCCCAGCTCGCTCACTCACTCACTCACTCACTCACTCCATCATTCACTTGCAGGCTATCCGTGTATTACATGTATTAAGATCGTTAGGTGCCTCACATACGCTAAGTCAGGCAGCAGGTAGTGTGTCCTTCCTGCGAGACTTGGTGGCCAGCTCGATCCACAGTTTCACCGCTCATTGTATACACCCTTGACGTTAGCCGACTCCTAACCTACCTAGACCTATGTAGGTACATATGTAGAGGTCCCTGTGGCAGCACGATATGGCCCAGTTCCGGCTGGTCTTTTTGTACCTTCCCCTTTCACACCAGACAGAAGCCACTCATATGTATAGGTTTATATACCTAGATATATATAGGTATTACCTGTACACATGTAATGCACACATATACATGTGCATACATACGTGCATACATAACTACCTAGGTAGGTGGGCACCCACGTCTATACATACCTACCTATTATCTATGCACATACATAGGTACCTCTTACATACCGCATACACAACCCACACAGATACACGACCGAAATAATAATTAAAAACACCGCCCTACCAATCCAAGTGACGGGATCCCCTCCAACCCCCTTCCTCCCCCACCCCTTTCGAGATGCATTCATTACGAGTCATCGATCCATGCTGCAGCCTCTGGAACGGTCGGTCTGTTGGTTTCCCTTCGCTTCACACGTCTGAGCTATGCGAACTCCATCTACGTTGGAATAGTCCGGTTGCAGGCAGCGGGTGAGCTGGCCATCTCGCCATCCAATCTACCACACCCCCTCCGAGCTGTCGCGCTTAAGTAGGGGCGGATGGGACCAAGGACGGGGGCAAGAGGTGAACTGGCCTGTCTCTCTCCCTAGCAGATACCGAAGAGGTAATTAAAGAGAGAGAGAGGGAGGGAGAAAAACAATTATGTCTCGTGTCTTGGAAAACTGTTGTCTCGTCACACGACCAGCAGCTTGCACGGCTCTCTCTCGCGCGCGACCCTCTCCTCCCCCCCTCCCCGGTCACATCTCATATATTCGATCGCCCCAGGTTTGCTGCGACGCCGCCTCAGAGGCACTTCGTCACTCCGGCTCCAACGCCCTCGAATCCGTCCCGTTGCACCTTGCGCGTAGCGAGCTGCACCGCAAACTGGACCTTCGTCTCCGCGTCCCAGTCCTCGTGGCACAACAGCCCGAACAAGATCCCGGCAATGAGGGTGTCACCCGCCCCTACGGTGCTAGCGTATAGAAGACACGGTTAGTCTGCCGTTTCTTGTCCACACCTGATTCGCATAGCTATCATGAAATTCTCGCTTCCCGCGGTCGCTGGGCTGCGTCCCTTTGCAGTTCGGGCGGTCTGACATACTCCACCACGGATATCGTCTGTCCAGGCAGGGTTGCCGGGCAAGACACGGTCTTCCCGCTAGGAAGTGATAGACACGACGCACCCTCCGCACCCCACGAGCACAGGAGGAGGGACCTGCAAGCACGGGTCGGCTTTGATCTCAGCACCCCGCCGTACTGCCGGCTGCATCACCGAACTGAGCCAGGACACGATGCAACTCACGCTCGCCGGGCCACGCCCGATTGGGCACTCAGGCATTGCTGAGCGCTCTGGTACCCCTTGCTCTGTCGAGAGAGGGGCCCGAGAGAGAGACCGTCGGGTTACCAACTCGTCGACTCCACGGGAACTGTGCCGCCGCGTTCGCATTCGCATCGAGGGGGTGACTCACCTCAGCCCAGCTCCGCGAATAGAAGACGACGTCCGCTTCAGCCGCCAGATGCTCCAATCCCTCTCGGCCCGGTTTTTCGACCTCAACACTGACGCTCGCCCTGGGGAACGACTGCCTCAAATATCGGATGCATTGCAACGCCGTCTCGGGAATCCGACCCTGTGCATGTCTTGGTGAGTCTGGAATCATGCGCGTCCCTTGCCGTTCTGCAGGGCCGGGCCTGCTGTCGACCATGGCGATCGGCCTACCTCAAAGTGAAACCAAGCGCCGTCGCCGACCCCGTCGGCCGCGGCGACGAACTCGTCGATCGTCATCTCAGGCAGGCCGTTGTAATTCACGAGCGTGCGACTCCCCGTAGCTTCGCTGCGTATGATGTAGCTGCTAGCTGGCTCCTTGTGATTCGCGCGGTACACGCAGTGGGAAAAGTCGACTAGGCTCTCCGCCCCAAAGGAGCCCAGGATCGTCGATGTCGCGGGCGCACCGGCATCGGGCAGACAGGACACTAGGTAGGGGATAACATCATGGCCGCCTCCTCGTTCCTCCAGGAGCTGCTGGAGCACCTCGAGCGTGTTGGGACAGTTGCCACCGCGACGTACCTGTAGCTTGGTTGCACGTAATTTCGAGTCCTCGTCCGGGTAGTGAGGCACGCTGCACGAGGATGATGGCGGATCTAAGTCAGGCCATGCTGATTACGCGATCGGTAGGGGGGCACTCAACTCGAGGATGGTATCGAGATAGCAGGCCCCGACGCACACGAGTTTCTTCATATTCGCTCTCTTGACGTTGTGCCACGTTGTCTGGTGTATGCAAATCAGCACGCCGAAGCCGGGGACGGATCTCTACCTTCCCGTCTCCCCCTCCCTCTGCATGGGTATCCTCACCTGCGTGGGCGTATTCCGGGGCTCTTTTGAACTAAGAGGAGAAAGAAAGCGAGCAAGTAAAAAGCCACCAGGACAGTCCCACGCCACACTGTTCAACTCCACCAGTTCAGCTCCCCTCTTGGTACACAGGCAGGCTAGGGGAGAGGGGGGTGAGGGGAGATGCTACCGTTAGTGAACCCAATAGCAGGGTCTCCCTCTTCTTATTCACCCAAGTGGATGCTGTCCTCGATCCTCTCTCTCTCGAGTGTGCCTCGGGGCCTCGTTTGACCGCTACTTGGCTACATACATAACCAGGCCTACTCGTTTTATTACCTACTACCACTACGCAGCCCGCTTCGCTCCCGGCCCGACGCTACATACCCTCTAGGTACTAGGCGTCTCTCGTTGCTCTTGTGGTAAATCCCGAGATGCGGGCTGAACCACTCGAATCAGCGGCGACTCGGACAAGGGCGCACACGTACGTGGCCACGACGACTCACCAGCCTCGTAGCGCCTGTCTTAAGATGCCGTCGTCGCGCACTAATAATAATAAGTCGTCTACGAAAGCCTGCAAGCTGTTGTCCTGTCGTGCCCAAGCGCGGCCGGGAGCGAGGCAAGGTCGTGCCGCAATACTGACGGCATGTGCTGACCTGTGTAAGGGGGGGAATTAAGGCCTCGGGCCAGCAACATGTGCCACGCGCAAGGGGTTCGGGTTTCTCCTTTGAGGCGACGGTAAAGCTGAGAGAGGATCAACCGCCCACAGGGTGACGCATCGACACCAATATACTCGGGGGAGGGGAGGAAGGGGAAAACGGCACACGGCTTTATCTGAGACGGGTAAGAGGAGTTCGTCATTAATTATGCCTCCACGGTTAAGCGACAACGAAACCGTGCTCCCATCCTAGAGCACTAGTCGACAAAGCCTCGCTCCCCCTCCATGCCCCCCTTTCCCTCCTCCAGCCTCTGCCTGCTTTCCCCTGCTCCACGAACCAGGTTCCGCGTAGTGCTACCCAGGAAGCAACTCTGCATAAGCAGAATTTCTGTACCATATCTCGGTCAGCTAAGGGCCGGTCTTCATCCCGCCAGTTGGTTCGACGTTGGCAACGGGCTCGGCGGTTCAGGGTACTGCCGATGAGTAGGGGCTGTCAATTGTCCACGGCGCCAAAGCCTACACGATAATGAGTTTCAACATAGGCTCGAGTTCTCGAGGCCGCCCCGACAATCGTATGATCTGCTTTCTTGATGTCGATTAGGATGCGCTGCCAGAGAAACTCTGTCACGGCCGAGGTTCCGTCGACAGGCTCCAAAAGTCGTATCAGCGTCTACACGATATTCTCCGCCGCTTTGGTGACGTTCCGAAGACAGACTTTCCCAAGCAAAACAGTCCATTCTCGTCAATAACGGTTCGCCCGACCATTCTCGGCTGCAACCTCAGTTTCGACGACCACCTAGATCGAGAAGGGACCGCTACCTAACCTTCGTCATCGGTTACTACCAGCACGGGACATATCCAACCTACGGCCTCCCTTGCAACCCCTTCGGGTGACCCTTCTTCCTCTCCACGATAACTGGTGAAAGAAGGGCATGCTTGCGTCCGATGGCGGATAGCTGGACGAAAAGCTCCGTCGTATGCATGGGCCTAACACGGTTTCTATGCATCTATCTACAGGCCCCCGTGTCCTGAGCACCCCCTCGAGGGCCGTGTTTAACGTCACGTTGACCTCTTCTGTGTGTCCAGCAGCTAACACCAACCACGCTGAGGCTTCGTAGCGGCGCCTCGACGTTACCACCCCATCGTTCCATCCAAGCCTATACCCTATCTTGTTCAGGGAATCGAGGCTCTCGGGGCCGGCCTGCTCTCAACAACCCGGATAAAGGATGTAGAGCGTACCGGCGGGGACCCTATGCCCGACCAGCGCTGTGCGGTTTGCGTCGAGGACCCACCCTCCCGTTCTCCTCGTCCCCACAACCACAAGCTTCACGGACGTATGTATGTGTAGGTGCTAGGCCATCTGCAAGAAGCGCAAGGCGGCAGCTCATCGTTGCTAAATAGGTAAGATGGGGCGCGTAGTAGAGAGGAAGGGACTTCGAAGTCGATATACGCTTCTCTACCCAGAGTAGATCGGTTTTACCACATATATTTCTATAGGCTTGCCTACGCAGTTTTCCATGTAGCCCGAATAAAACAATACCAAACCTAGCCCCCAACCGCTTCACTCCCGTCATAAGCAAGGCGCAGCCCGCGAGTCCGCCCGGCCGCCCGGTCCGAGTATACGTGCCCGCAGGTAGTAGGTGCACCGTCTCCGCCTGCTCGGCGCCGCCGTCGCGGGTCGTTGTCCAGCGTTGACGGGAGCAAAAGACGACCGGACGCATAGCAAGGTAGCGGGCTCCTCGGGACGCAGGCACGCTGTCTTCCCGCCGGCGAAGCGCGCGAGAGAACTCTCTCTCGGCGCCCGCCTGCCCCCCGGGCGGGCCGCCCAGAGAGGAAGCATACTGGCAGACGGGAGCCGCCCCGCGAGCCGGGTCGGGGAGAGGAGGAAGGGGGGGGGGAGGCTGCCTGAGTCCTTTAGGGGCCGCGCCCCGCGCGCCTTGTAGCCAGCGAGGAGAGAAGGGGGGCGCGCGACCGGGTGCTGGTTGGATTCCTCCCTCTGGTGGTGGTTCATTGAGCGGATATATTCGAGCCCGCTACTCTAGTTCTCTTACCCTATCTCTCTCTCTCTCTCTCTCCCCTTCTCTCTCGTCGAGGAGCTAGGCGGAAACGAGCGGTCGTCGCTTGGTCTTAACTATTTCTCATATTACTTCGTCCCCCCCCCGCCCCCGATATCTCGAGCGTTCGTGCCTTATATACAGTGATTTGGCCCCAAGACGATGATGTTCCTATCTATATATATACAAGAAGTTCGAAAAGTAGGTCCGCCGTCGTGCCTACGGTATGTCGAGGACGGCTGTCCTACAATTAGAGTACAACCCACCGGTAACCAGAAAATTAGCCAAGTTCCGTCATCAGCAAGCTGTACCGTCTAGCCGCTTGAGTACACAGCCCGCTGACCATGCTCCGACATAACCACCAGTTTGCCCCTCCCCCCGTTCCAACGCAGCGGAAGCGTACCGGAGACGGGCCGGAGACGGGACGCGCGGTAGGCGCCGCGGCACAGGTTCCCTCGCTTCCTCCCCTTCTCCTAAAACCTACCGGCCGTGCCCATCTGCAGGCTGACCTCCCACCGCAGGCTCCCGCCCTTCCCGTAGCCCTCGCCGAGCCGGTTCTGGATGAGGCTGGCGACGCGCGTGCGGAGGCGGACCAGGGCCGCGTCGTCGCTGCCCTTGGACACGGACAGCTTGAGGTTCGCCATGCAGAGCCCGTAGTGCACCTGCCAGAACTGGGCCTCCTCGACCTTCTCGACGCCGTGCTCGGCCTCAATCTCGCGCACCACCTCGGCGACGCTGACGTCCGGCCCGCCGGCCGACGAGCCCGAGCCGGCGCGGCCCCCGTAGCTCATTAGCAGCATGAGCCCCTGCGCGACGGCGAGCCGGACGCCGAGCGCGAACATGGCCACGGCCACGAGGCCGCAGATGGCGCCGTCGAGCAGCATGTCGATCGGCAGGCCCAGCAGCGGCAGCACCACCATGAGCGCCGACGTGGACATGGTCAGGAAGTGGAACGGGTTCGAGAGGATGCTGGGCAGGCTGGCCAGGTAGCTCACGCGCATGACCTTGCTGATCCTCGCGTGGTTCCGCAGGCCGTAGGCGCTGACCAGGGCGGCGACGAAGGCGGCGAGGCTCGCCATGTCGACGCTGCCGGGGGCGACGCGGGGGCCGGGGCGGCCGTGGGGGTCCGGGTGGTGCGGGGCGTGGCCGCCCTTGTCCTCGAGGAGGTGCTTGAGGTTGTGGCTGACGAGGTCGAAGCCGCCGAAGATGAGGAAGACGCTGAGGGCGAAGCCGGCGAGGACCTCGGCGCGCTCGAGCCCGAAGGGGTGCCGGATGCTGCTGCGCTTCCAGACCTCGAAGTTGCCGAGGACCTCGACGGCGACGCAGATGAGCGCCGACCCGACGTCGAAGAAGACGAGGTGCGAGAGGGCCGTCATGGAGAGGGAGCCGTGGGCGGAGAGGAAGACGAGCGCGGTGACGAGGATGTGGCACACGCACCACCACAGGCGGCGGCGCTGGTCCTTGGACATGGACTTCCAGGCCTCCCTCACCGTCGGGACGGGCAGGTCGCGGGGGAGGGCGAGGGGCGGCCGGGGCGGCGGCTCCTGGAATATCTGGTGCTGGGCGCTTATGCTGGAGTGCTTGTACTTGTGGCCGCGACGCTGGCCGACGCTGGGCTTGACGGGGGAGGTGGATATGACCTGGGTCTGGAAGTTGAAGGGGTTCGCGGGGACGGTCGAGGCGCCCTCGGGCGGGGAGGCGCCATTGGGCCCGCCCGAGCCGGCCGGCATGTTGGGTCTTAAGAGGTGGCCAGCGGGCGCGAGCAGGAAAGCCGAGGATGGAGGGCGGGCGGGTTCGGGCTGGCTCCCGTTGTAGTCGCTCTCCCCGTCGCTGTAGAATTCGAAGTCGAAGTCGTGGCCCTGGAAGCGGAGATCGCGGTCGCGGTCGTAGTGGTGGTCGTAGTGGTGGCCGTGGTTCCGGGGGGGATCGTCCTCGTCCTGGATCTGGATGATGGGGGTGATGGACCTGGGAGGCGGCGGTGTCGGTGTCGGTGTCGGTGCCAGAGCTGGCGCGGGCGCTGGTGCTGCTGGTGCTGGCGACGGTGGCCGCAATGGGCGGTTGATGGGAGCCATGGCCGATAGCATTTGGCGCTTTTCCCGATCGAGGCGAGCGGGCTGGGATAATTCGAATAAAGAATAATGAAAGACGATCGACAAGTTATGAAAGCGAACGATTCATGATGGCGAGTGCCTCGTCGCCAGTAAACCGTTTAAATGTCCTTGACGCTTCTCCGTCTCTGTCCCGTAGCCGTAGCAATGAGTTGGGTATAATCGCGTGTTGTGGATGTTGTTGGTGACGATTCCATCTCGTGTCTATTCCTATAGATTTCATCCGGTTGTTTCATCTTTTCTCTCTTTTTTTTTTCTTCTCCCCCCCCAATCCCTCTTCACTCCTTTTTACTGGTATTGCATAGCTACATAGGCTACATACCTCCCGACGGTCACTTCAAGCCGTACAAGCAACTACCCAAGAGGGAATAGGATGGCGCAGGAATAATACGTAGAAGAAACGATGGGATGCCGGCTGTCGCTGTCGCTGTCACTTTTAGGCGGCATATGCAGAAAAAGGGGCCAAGTGCGCCTGAGACGCCGCGCTTGGCTCATGCGCTCCGGCGCCAAGAGGACTCGTCAATGGATTGCCCTAGGTACCTGTACTTGAGTAGCAGGTACCTAAGGTAGTAACCTTAGGTGCTAGCTGTAGCAGGCACAGGGGTACCTAAGGAGGTCGGCACGGTAGTTTGCCAGGCACTATCTTGGGCGATTTAGGGTAACCGCATTGAGTACCTGACCTGCCCACATGCCTGAGGTACCTAAGGTATCCATCCATTAAACTATCACTATAAGCACCTAGAGTAATAAATATTTACTTTATTATAATGAAACCCATATAATGATCTTTATTTTAATTATGTTGCACCTTATAAAAACATTTATAATTATTACATTATTTATAAGTGTAACGTTGATACTGTGTTATTATTATCGACGTGGGTACCTATCGATAATCCCCTACGGCGGGTCGTCTACAGTCTGCCGTACCTGCATAGGTACTAAACCGCTACAACCAGTAGGACAAGTAACCCCCAACCAGCTTTCGTCATCTTCCACTTCCCGAGACCTCCCCGACGTCTCGCCTGCGATAACTTCCTCGCTTCCTACAGACGGCATTGCACCGGCGCCGCCCTCCCTCCTTGCTCTACGCCATTCCATGCGCAAGGCCATGATGTCCGGCATTGCGACCCGTCCCCAGCGCAGCACACCACCCCAGAGCTCGAGACGCGCCACGCCATGGAGAATACGCCGCCGCTACCCACCCCGGGCCGCCGCGACGCCCCGTCGCCGGCCGAGATAGCTGCCGCCGGAGCGCGCAAGCGGAGCGGCTCCGGGGCCGGCATCCTCTCCAGATTCCCCTTCCTGCGCACCAGCTCCTCCGACGGCAGCGGCAGCAGCCACAACCACGGCGGCAGCAGGCTGAGCCTCGGCGAATCGCGACACCCCGATCCCTCCTCCCCCGACCCGCCCTCCGTCTCTTCCGCCAGCAAGCCGCCCCGCGCCCTCGCCGCCGCCATGTCCCAGCAGAAGACCCGCAAGCGCCGGGGCTCGCTCCGCAAGGTCGCCCTCCTGGGCCGCGGCGCCGCGCGCGAGAAGCGCGAGACGAAGCCCCCGCCCGCCGACGTCGCGCCCCCCGCAGCCGCACAGCCAGCCGCCGTCGAGCACCAGCGCCAGCAGCACTACCACCAGCCGGCGCCGACGAGGCCGAGCGCAGCAGCGCCTTACCCGGTCGCCGCGGGCGAGGGCCTCGGCTTGGGGATATCGGACATCACGCCGCGGCCGTCGATGGATGGCTTCGCCGGGCGCGACGGCATGCTGCTATCTTCCTCGACTGCCGCGCCCGCGCCGCCGCCGCCGTCTCCGCCGCCACCCGACCACGAGGCCCAGGTGACGAGCCCCTCGATATGCTACACCTCCACGACCGACGAGGAAGACGTCCTCTCGCTACCCGTCCGCGTCCCCTCGCCGCTGCGCCCGGGGCGCCCGGAGCTGTCCTCCGGCTCCGAGACGTACTACGCCCAGCGCGCGCCGAGCAACTCGTCGTCGTCGTCGGCGTCGTCGATACAGCGACGTCGCTCGGTCAAGCACACGAAGTCGCCGCTGTCGCTGCAGGGGCTCGCCGCCAGCCCCCTGCCCTCGTCCTCTGCCGCCGCCGCTGCCGTCGCTGCCGCTGCGGCCGCGGCCGCCGCGCGCGAGGACCAGGACTACGACTACGGCGAGACGGAGTGGTGGGGGTGGGTGGTGCTGGGCGTGACGTGGTTCGTGTTCGTGGTCGGCATGGGGTCGTGCCTGAACGTGTGGTCGTGGGCGTGGGACGTGGGCACGACGCCCTACGCGCCGCCCGAGCTCCAGGACGACCCGACGCTGCCTATCGTCGGCTACTACCCCACCCTCCTCATCCTCACCTGCATCATGGCCTGGGTCTGGGTCGTCGTCGCCTGGGTCGGCATGAAGTACTTCCGCCACGCCAAGATCAGCGGCGACTGATCGGAGCTCACCTGAGAGGACCTAACGAGGAGGGAGGGGGAGATAGATGGAGAGCGGGACGTAGGCGGAGGCCACGAGGATGTCCGTCGCGCAGACTACCTTCCATACCCTCCGACTTGCGAGGTCCTGTCGCTATCTGAGCTCCCACCTACTCGAGACGGCGTAACACGCGTAGTGCGTATATATATCTGTGTACATGGCTAGTGGTTCCCGTATATTATAATCTCGGGCCGGGGTCGGATCGAGAAAGCGACGAAGGCGTTGATCGCAAGGGACGCAGGAGCACGTAACTAGTAATTACTCCCACAGTAAAAACCCCCAACGACTAAGTATAGGTACATACATAACTCACAATAGAACTTGAGAGCTCAAAATAAACCCATCTATTGGCAGGAACGGTATTCATCGAGGTCAGGCGTCCCACTGGTATGATGTGTTCACATTATGGGCATTACATTGTACATGTCCCTATACTACCTAGGCGGCTTACCTGTCGTCTTATCAACCCTAAGCGCGTCGGCGTATTGGATATATATATATGCATCACGTGTTCAGTGAAACTTAAGATCTCCTCCCCTCCTCTGAGTCTCTTACGGCGACAAGGTCTAACGTAAGATATTGAAGGAGAGGCGAGAAGTCCCGTGGCCAAACAGGAGCGGGGGAGCATCGTCCCATCTGTAATCGTCACATAACGACATGGCGGTGAACCAAGGCGATATAGAGGTGAACAGCGTTCTCGATTCGAACCGAACCCCGGCGGTAACCCGAGCACGGGGGAGCTCAACAGTATCTGGGAGACGCGGAGGCGGCCTGCTGGGATGCCGATGGCGACAAGACTTGCCCTGGGGTAGACTCGGGTTCGAAGCGGCCGAGCCTCGTGGGTGCCGGCGTGACGACATTAGGATGGGAGCACCTTCGCTCAGCTCCATGCCGTACATAATCCGCCCTCTCTCATACGTCGTACGTACCGACATAGGTGTATATCTTATGCACGGCGGGAAACGGTGGGGGTTGAACAGACTTACCGTGTTGCGTAGTATTCTTCAGCCCCTCGAAGGATCACTAAACGAACGATCATAATCGTAGCAGAGAGCAAGCTCGCCTAGGTTAGGCTCGTTGCGGCAAGTGCTATTTAGTACTGGTCTGTACTCGTAGGTAAGACGACTAGCTTGGAGAACGTCGGCGGGAAGATCAATGCCGAAAAAGTCGCCATGCGTTCCGTCGGTGGTGTACTCTAGGCGGCTTTGTCCACAGCTCGTTGTCTGTTCCCGTGTAATATCACCGAGACAGGCGGTGTTTCATCCCGCTCATGGCTGACCAGGGTGCTTGCCACGGCTGGGGGCCGCCGCCCCGGTGGAACAAAGACCAAGCTCTGCAGTCATATGATTCGAGAGGTATTGGCATATTAATACCTCAGGACAGAAGGAACTCGAGAGGCTGAATCGATGTCTTAGCGTTGGGGTGGCTTGTGTTCACTCCCAGACGCCTATCCGTGAGGAGCCGAAGCCCCGGTGGGCGGGTTGTAATTGAGAGGCGTGCGCGGACTCGAATTCTTCGGCGGCTGGGTTTCGGTGGCTGACAGACAAGACTCGAAATGCGACGTCAGATCTAGATCATTGCGAGACCGGCCCTCCTTGCCTGCTGTTTGCGAATGCCTAGTCTTGGCACCTTTTTTTTTCCCCTTCGGCTCCATATGTGAGGCCTGAGCCACCCTTGCCTAGGTACGCCATTCCTACTGCCGAAGAAACCGTTGAGCCGTCAAGTCAACCCCGTCAGATTTATCGCTGCATGTGCGCGGCTCGAACGCACTGAGCACTGCTGTCAAGTATGCACAGACTGGTCAATTGCTTGGCCCTTTTTTTATTACATATATATACCTCGGGGACCCACCGACCCATCTTCGCACAACTTCAGAGCCGTTGCGACTCGGTCGCGTCAGAGTGGCGGGTGAGATGGGAGAGGGCTCGTCAGCCAAGGCGCGGCTGACTGTGCTTGTCGTCGAGGGTACTACTGTGAGGTAGGTATGCTATGCAGTACCAGACTATGGTTAGGAGGCGGGCGGTTTGTAAGCGCCGTTAGGGGGCCTCGTGCAGACCAATCGTGTCCGAGGACGGTAGGATCATAAGATGCCGTCGGTACGCGGGTTCAGCGTCGCACCCTTCCCAGCATCTAGGGTTCTTTATTATTTCCATAAGCTACCCAGCCGCCGCGGTGGATTGAAGGCGGAGCAACCGGCGAATCGAGGGCGGACTAATCCCAGTAAAGACATGGAATCCGCTTTCGTTACGGCGCCGGCTCTGGATTATCGCGGGTTGACGAGGGTGGCTAGGTATCTCCAAGGGTATATCTCTTGGATAGATCCGGGATCGCGCCAGCCGTGTAGGCGCCGGCTTGGGCTATTTATTTGGCTTGCCTTGGTATTCCAAGAGCCGTGGCCATTCTAGGGGCGAAGGCGTGGGATGAGATCTCTGCGCGAGTCTAGCGCGCCCGTCTGGGACACGTCGGGGCCATTATCCCTTGCTGGAAGCAGATGTCGGGAGCGTTGGCAAGCAGATGAAGAGGACGTTGGCGGACAGACAGCTCTTGAACGTAGACAGACCGAGCTTCAGTTGGGAAGGACCTACTGCCCCCGCTTCGGGATGGATGTCAGGAACCGCCGATGCATCGCACAGATGTTCCTTCTAATAGTAGGTGCAGGCAAATCAATACGAAGTCTGGACCCGGTCTTTTGCTGTCTGTCCATCAGCACACCTACATCTATATACATAGGTACGTACCTATAGTACAATCCGCGGTGGATGCAGGTAGGAACCTCACCAAAGTCTCTATAGAAATCCATCCAGGTTCCAAATTGATGAAAGGTACCTGTATGCGTACACGGGTGCCTGCTGGTTGCCTTAGAGGCAAGTAGGTACTCCGCCTAAGTAACATGCTCAACAATCAACCGCCCGCAATGGATACTCATACAATGGACACAACAGGTACCATAATCCATCTGTATCTCCGGCAGTATGCAGGTACCGAATCTTATCTGGTGGTGCATACATTACCTAAGGTAGGTGCCTCCTAGGGAGGTATGTACCTAACATACCTACCTGAATCGACTTCCATCTGGGTACCTGTAGGTACGCACATTCTCGAGGCACCCAGCAGCCTTGAGAGGTACCTCCTAAGGTAAGTAGGAAGTACATACCTAAGGTTAGGAGATAGCTAGGTACCTAGGTAGGTACCTGCTCTGGACCATTCCGGCCGTCGGATGACGATTATGGACGCACAGCATACAATTCTTGCCTGCCTAACTAGAGGTATAGTTGAATCGTCCCTCGCGACCTGCAATTTGATCCGTTGAACGGTATAAATTATTGTTACGGTTGCCATTTGTCTTGGGCACCTAACAGGTAGGTAGGTAGGTACCTAAGGTACTCGATGTTCGGACGTGCCCAGCTAGGTACCTAAAGTAGGTACCGCATAAATCTCGGAGAGAGGGACGAGGAGAGAGAAGAGAGAGAGGGAGGGGGGGGAGGAAAGGAGAGCGGGAAGGAGAACAGTAAGAGGGAGAAGTCGCTTGACGGATATCGGGGGTCTCGTTACTTGGCTGCTCGACGGCGAATGGCTGGAAACAAACCACCGTTTTCCAATCGGCGCCAAGGGGCCAATCCGTGACGCGATTCCCACGTACATACAGTAGTATGGGTTGCGATGTGACACTGGATGGCTATAGTCTAGCCCACTTGGCTGGTCGCCCAGGTAGATCGTTCTCCCTTCTCTTCCTTTTTCCCCGACTCGTGAACGCCGGCCCAAGCTCCGAGGTTGGCCTAACCTGCGTGCGTAGTACTGCCCGCCCCATCATCGTCTGTCTTGGACGAGAGACCGGTGACGGATGGCTTCAACTCGGCATGCGCCAATAGAGCGCCACTCACATACCGACGACGACCTTTGTATGAGGATTTGCGTACGCTCACGATGGGAGGGAGGCGAGAGAATCGTCGAATCTCGTTCGCATCTCACTTTGCTACGCCATCTTCTACCGCCTTGTGTATCCTTCCTGGCTACACACAGGCAACCCCGGCCATCATACCACCCAGGCGTAGGATGCAGATTATGGAGAGAACAGCAGGATCGCGGCCGATCCCCTGTTTAACGGGCGAGGCGGGGAAGCCAAGAAAAGTCTTCCCAGAAGTTGAAGAAGCATGTCAGCCCAATGAGGACAAGGAGGGAATGCTCCCCAGCATGTACCACACACATATATGCAACTGAAGGTCGAAACTCGTTCGAGGGAGCCGCGGGAGAATTAGCCGTCAAGAGCGTAGGGATCACTGTAGATGGTAGTAGCTATACCTACTGTCCTAGAAGATGGTTATCACCAACGTTCCCACGCCCATCTAGGGGGTTGGAGATAGGAGGAGGAGGAGGGAGAAGAGAGGGTGGGGAAAAGGGGAGGTGGACCGCGGCCAACATCATCTTGGGGATTGCGTCTCTGCTCCGAATCTGATGATGAAGGGCCCTCCGGAGCGGGGACGAGGAGCGGGGTGGCGAGCGACAAGCCAACTGAGTTGATCTCTGCGTACGTTGATTCATCCATCCACCTTTCCACACATCCATCCGTATACGTACATACATATGTGTTTAACCTTAACTGGGATTGAAGATCGTCGCCCGAAATCCCTGTTCAGAGAACGCGAAGGACGAGGGGGGGGGGAGAGAAGCGGTTTCGGTTTTCCGCTCATGCAACGCCTGGCTTCGAATTTCAGTCGGCATCCCATAACGTCTACATGTACATATGACATGGAACTCTTGCCGTTGACTAGTAGAGGCTCGCCGATGCGTCTGCTGGCTACGGCCAATCTAGCAGCATCGATGTTGTGTGTGTGAAGAAAGATAGATGTCGCCCAAGTCGCAACGTGACGTGCCTCAAGGGTCGAACACTCTCACGTGAAACGGGAGAGCTGAACAGGAGATGCCTACATAACCTACCTGCCTACCTACCTGCTAATAAGGGCTTACCAACCAATAGACCTTTTTTTTTTCTTTTGGGACGTCCCGATGTTCGACCTATTTGCCACGGCGAGATGATCAACAACAACGTGATGGAGGAGGAGAGGAAGTCGCCTAACGCGGTACACATGGCTGACTCTGGTTAGGGACAGAGAGTGGTTTTGCCATAGCCACGCATAAATGTCTGGATGGTTCGAAAAAAAAAGAGATGTTTACATAGGTGGTATTTCCGACCAGTGAGACGGGGGCAGTTTGCCGAAGTGCGACGGAGAGACCCGGTCTCCCCCTATGCTATATTCGGCAACGTCGGGTCAACTGAGAGAACGAGCATACGAGGCATACCAAACTCCGGGAGAAAACCACTTCGACTCGGTTCCTTACTCCTCCGCCTAATCTTCAACTCACGGGACCGCGGCCGATAACCTCCTGACTTGAATTCTAGGCATGTGGTGTCTGGCGAAAACCAGAATCACTCGTATACCTTGGGCAGACAGTGCCAATGCCGATTGTAAGGGCTCATCAGTTGCGCCCCTGTCAGTGGTTGAGGATACTGCCACACCTACATGCTGCCTCCCTACCTAACCAGCCAGGCAGGTCACAGCGTACGTATGCAGATGGACGTCTAAGGCAAGTCCAACTACACGTTAGTCTTCCCGCCTCAGAAGAGCCACCCGAGCATGAACATGAGGTAGGGCAGCCACATAAGCTCAACTTCTGTGCGTGCAGGTTGTGATGCTACCTTGGGCAGTCTCTCCCACCTACCGATGGCGGTCATCCATACCAATGGGAGACGGGCACGCGTGCGTCGAAACCAGGTGCCTCGAGTTAGCTGAGCTTGATGGGATTAGTTCCGAACCCTCTTCTGACGGAACGTCGACACAGAATACAGTTGGGATGTTATATACAGAATACAGTTGGGATGTTATATACAGAATACAGTTGGGATGTTATATACAGAATACAGTTGGGACACATACTGACTGCCTCAGGTCGGTGCGCGGCCCAGCAGAGATATCGACATTTTCGCGTATGAAAATTCGTGCCGTTCGAATCGCCGTGCTCGTCCCTTGCTCTCATGCCCTATGGGGGGGGGGAAAAGGGCTTCCCTGTACAATATATCCACCCATGCATACCGATACCATGCATGCTGAAGGGCCGGCAGCGTGAACGAAATTTTCAACCTGCGTAGTGTGGCATAGGGACCTACCCACCCACTGGCTCTGCAGCGTAAGTACCTACCCCTGCCTGTAGTGGTCTGCGGTAGAGGACGTCAGGTACCTAAGGTAGGTACCTACATATGTATGTAGGCAGGTATGCAGCCAATCTTAGCGGCTAGCCTAGTCCGGGTCAACGGACGTCAGTGGCCCAGGCTATATTATCTGCTGTCGCAAGATTCCAATAGATGGATGTACCTAACCTAGCCGATCCATAGGGATCGATGGATGTTCGCAGCAACGTTTCCATATGTCCAGGCAGAGTATATAAGGCAGCCTGAGCAGCGCGAACCCTGGGAAATCCGATCTGATATATGCATACGTTGCACAGGCTACCTGTCTAGGAGCTAGGTACGTAGGTAAGTATGAGTTTAGGAGGCATTGCAGGTATGGGTATGGAATGGATGTACGCAATATAGGCAGCGTAGAGATGCCTAGGTTAGGCACCCAAAGTTAGGTACCTAGGTTAGTTGAGAGCGAGCCCTGGCGCTAGCCAAAGGTCTATACCTGTCCGATATAGCTCTCAGGTACTGGCCCAGGCACGGGTCTGCGTCGAGAAAGGGAGAAGTGAGTAAGGCATGTTGTAGGGACCTCCGGCGGCCCCGGCTGGTGGGTTTATTAACCCCTGGCCCCAGGTGCTTCTTATACTGATAGACCTATGTATAGGTATGGGGGATGGGTTATACGGATGAGGTACATGCATGTCACGGGAACGTCCATGTGTGCCCGCCTCCTGCCTGCCCCTGGCTATTAGAACCTCAGAAGTTCCATACTTCCATCCGTCGGACCACAGGGCTGGAGGCAGATTAGGTACCCAAGGTAGGAGGTATATAGTGCAATCGATACGTGCCTAGGTAGGTACTAATGGGGGGTCAACTACCTACCTATGGACCCAAGATTCCCTCTGGTAGGCCGGCAAGGTACCTAACCTAGTGCCTACCTCTATGTAGGTACCACGTACCCGTATCCCAACTTGCAATGTACATCCATCAGGTAGCGCACCCACGTAGGTACCCGATCAGGTACCGCCACGCTACTCAGTTGCAATAGGAGGAGGAGGAGAGAGAGAGAGAGGGGGTACCGCAGTACCTCATACGCCTCCTCGCAACCCAGCGCAGCTTAGGCAGCATGCCCGCTGCAGCCAGGAGGGTGCCCCTGCCCGCCTTCTCTCTCTCTCTCTCGCCTCTCACTCTTCTTTTTTTTTTTTCTAGCTGCAAACTTGTACCCGGGCGGGACCGTCTCCCTTTTCCTTTCCCTCTGTTCCCAAAATCTCCCCTAACCTACCTCCCAGTCAGTTCATCCTCTTCCTCCGGTACACCCAACCATCTTTCACAACCACCCCCCCCCCTCCTCCCCGAAACGAAATCGCTGCCTCATCCTCCTACCACTGCGAAATCTCTCCTCCCCCGTCCCTCCGTAATTTCTGTCCCTTCTTCTCGTTTCTTCTTCTGGATGGGGTCCTCCATCTGCACATAGACGTCCGCCGCGCTTGGAGATTCGGGCCTCCAGAACGAAGTCGCTCTCTCTTTCGCACGCACTCTCTCTTCGTCTCTCCGTCCGTCCATCCGCCTTCGTCGTCCTTAGGTCTCTCCAGGGGCGGGCGGTTTGAGGCATTTGGGCATAGTTCGTCAGTCCCCGAGCCGCGATCGAACGTTTGGGTTATCACTCAATTACTTCTCCCTCTCCACCCGACCGCCCTAAACTCGCGTGTCTGCCACGAGGGAACCTTCGGAAGAGCAGAATAAGCAGATACGGGGAGAAGGGGAAAATTTTTGACATCACGACACTAACAGCGTCGAGGTCGTTGTGCGAACAATTGCGCCGAGAATAGAATTGCCTTGGTTTCCTTACCACGCATTGTTCAGAGCCGTCGTTCAGTGCCATCGGTTTCCGAATTCCGTCGCCCACACACACAATTTTACCAGCCCTCCCTTGTACTTTGCATTAACTCTCCGCATTGATTCCTCCTACGCGTTCATCTCAAATCCATTAAAGAGGTGGCCCGTGTCTCTTCGATACTCGCCTATTAGGAAGAAGCTGGTGTTGTCATCCACACAGTAGCACCTGAAGACGTCTTCCTGCCTTCTTAGTTATCCCCTCCGGCACCGTCATCCAAGTCCGCCATCGTCGTTGCCGCCGCTGCCGCCATCGTCGTCGTTCGGGCCTGGTTTTGTTTCCGCAGCACACAGCATGAGGGAGGTCAATTTCAGCATCCCCAACGTCAACAAGGCGTCGGTGGGCATCACCACCGCCTTGTATGACCGGCGGGCTCTAGATTGTACTTCGACGCTTCCCCTAATCAACTCGCTCAACCACCTCGCCTATCTGACCACGTCGTCCGCCCGCATCCGCGATATTCTGACAGTCGATGGAGGCATCGAGAGGTTGGTATGCATCCTGAAACAGGGGCGGAGTAAGGACATGATGGATATGTGGAAGTGGAATCTCGCCTTCCAATGCGTGGTGAACATAGGAGTTCGCGGGACCGAGAACGTAAGAACTCGGGTGGTCGAGGCAGACATGGTCCCAGTCATCGCGACGATACTCGACAATTACATCAAGGTCATCGAGAAGTGCCGTGAAAAAGCTGAGGAAGCTAAGCAGAAGCAAATTGCTGATCACCACCATCGCCATCGGAGTCACAGCCATCGCGATCCTTCGTTCAAATCATCTTTTGCCAATCGATCTGCACGCGTCGATCTCGAGCAGAGGGCATTCCGCCGACAGGCCCCGCCTCCGTCCATCGATGTCTCAGCTGCCTCCTTCGCGAGTACGTCGGCCGCGACCGAGCAGGCCAATACCGAAGTCGTACCGAACGTACCCTTCCCCGTTACGTCTCCTCCGGACCGCCCAACTTTCCCCAATCGCCACCATCACCACCACCACCATCATCACCATCATCACCATAGGCACGAGACCAATCAGAATATCGTGTCGCCTGCTCGACAGGTAATCCAACCTCTAGCCAGCGCAGTGCCCACTATGGAGGCAGTCGATGGATTCATCCGCCCCGTCCGAGATATCGATCGACTATCGTCTATTGTCCCAGCGTTCCACCCTAGTCTACTGCCCTCACAACCCACATCTCCTACAACACCTCTGCCACCTTCGCGGAATCTTTCTCCCACGCTCCGGCCCACCTCGGTTCTAGCACAGAACAGCCGGCTCAGGCGGCGTCCTTCCATACGCCATCAGAATTCTACGACTGACACGGATGAGTTGAATGCTACCGAGAGCGTGCAGTCGGACGAGTCCCAAGACGCCGATATGTCTGGCGCCGCCGATAACCTTCCCGCAGTGGGTTTCCAGGATATCGCCATGGAAGAAGGTGACAGTGCTTTGGCTGGCGCCGCCCTTGACCTAACAACGCCGACGGTGTCTGAAATTCCAGATGTGGGAACCTTCAACATCACCCATCGAGCCCCCATGGATGGCAGCATTCCGAATAACGCCCCGGCGCCCGGTCCGGCAATGGGCATTTCCCCGAACCGCCCCATTGTGCCTACCCCCCAGCCTTCCCTGCCAACCCACGCGAATGTGCCTCGCTATCTTCTAGACCGGCCGCTCCCCCCCAACCCACAAATGCTGGCGGCAATGCCTAGAGAGGAAGATGTGCTGATGTCGCTTCAATTGCTTGCGTATGTTTCGAAATACTGCAACCTGAGATCCTATTTCCAGAAGAGCCACTTGGTGCCGCGATTGAAGATCGGGAAGGAATTGCAACTGCTCGATGAGAATGCCACGATAGAATCTATGAGTCAAGAGGAGTACGAGGAGGAATACCTTCTTCCTAACGACTTCAACATCTTCCCCCTGGTCGAGAAGTTTACCGTCCGGTATCACAGCAACGATATGCAGTATTGGGCTGGCGTCGTGATGCGTAACCTCTGCCGCAAGGACGACACCCGAGGGGGCATTCGACAATGCGCGTATTACCAGTGCGGAAAGTGGGAAGAGTTTACGAGGCAGTTTGCTAAGTGCCGTCGGTGCCGCCGAACGAAGTACTGTAGCAAGGAGTGTCAGAAGAGTGCTTGGGCGTTCCATCGTCACTGGTGTGTTGCCGCCTCGCAATAACCACGTCTACACTGTCACCAATCTCGCGTCATCTCATTTCACAAGGCGTTCTCAGCATAATGTCTACTTGATCGACTTGATTCATAAGTTGAATTGCATGGCGAAAGCAAGCATATCACGAACATGGCGTCTGCGCTCTGATACCATTGGTTTTTCGCGTCACGGTTCTTTTCTTTTGTCACGCCACTATCGAACGGAATGTCACGAGGCGATACACAACCCCCCCCCCCCCCCCCCCTTTGAAGTTTTCCTTCTCATCCCACTGGAGGCTGATTATATGTGACAACACATCGTAGAAGCCAAACGGCTTCCGGGTTGGCAAGTTGACACATTTTGATAACCGCGTGGTCATAGGTGGTCTAAGCTTGCTCTCGGGGAGTAGGTTATCGGACCTGGGCTGGGCGACTATTCATTTGATCCATTCCATCGAGCAAGCTGCTTCAGCTGGCGTCATACTGCTCGTACTTTTTTTTTCCCCTTTTAGTTCGTGGGGGTTTGGGACCGATTCATTGGTGGGGGTGAGAGGTCTATTATACTGAACGCTAGCGTGCGCTCGTTGTGTTCGCTCATCGCCAGATTCTTCTGGTGGCCGGTGTTTGCAGATACCTTCTGTTGGTCGCGGTGGAGAAGGAAGGAGGAGAGAGGGCATGAGGAGAGAAAGCCTGGCATTATCTATACACAGATGGGTGGACAGTTGTCGAGGAGAGGCCGGACAATGCGAGGTCCTGACGCGGTCACTGGAAAACGCCCGACTCGAGAAGCAGAAATTACCAGATAGGAGTCTAAAAGTAGCTGCAGTATGGTAGTCGACCTATTCTAAACCCCAAGCTCTACGATTTGTATCATTTAACCATAATCCAAGAACCAATGAAACCGATTCAAAATCCCCAGAGGTCTAGATGCTACTAGCTATGACAATTCCTCTCCGTCCAGCTCGTCTCTGGCCTACATCCCCCCACGATGAAAACACACAGAGCCAAGCCTCGTGCCGACCTTGCTTCGTACATGTGACGCCTCGCTGGGCTTCCGCCGAACACGCCGAACGAGCGGTGTCTATGTGATACTCGGGAGGTTCTCCCGCGAACGGACCTGGTTCTTGGTGTCTTAGGAAAAGGGGGGGAGGGGGCCAAGACGAGGCTAAGGAGAGACGGATGAATCGCAAGGCTTTCCGACTTGACACACTCCCCAAGCTGGGCTACCTATTACCCAAGGCAGGCAGGGTGTGTAGTATATATATATATATACATATATTATACATACCTGTATGGACAGGTGCCGGTTGTACACCTCGCGGCAGGTAATTGTCAAGGGGGCTTTAGGATGTCGGATGGGACGACTGTGAGACTCGGGGACGCGGGATCAACGGGCTTAGGTAGAGCGTCCCGCAACCTCAAACCGAGGGACAATGGGATTGAACGGCTGGCTGCAGTACGCCAGGCCACTTCAAGACGGGGGGCTTCGGGCTTTCCTAAGTTAAGGCTAGGAGGTATTTAGCAACGGGGCCGATACTTGCGGCCTCGTGGCGACCTCATCCGAACCCCCAATAAGCAGCATAAGAGTATGCATAATACGCTATATCTCCTCGGGGAGGCATCTAAGGTTTGTGACGTTCATGCTAGCGGGGTAGGAGAGGTACCTAGATGTATATGATTAAGGGTACTGCCGCGCCCACCTAAGGGTAGGTACCTAATAGGCGGTAAATGTATGATGCTCTGTGTACCTGCGTATTTGCTGTGCGCGATTACTACCTGCCCGTTGAGCATATGTTTAGGTTAGGTGCTTAAGGTAGGGCGAAGCAGGCGAGTCGACCTCGAGCATGCCGATGTAGGTAAAGTTGACAGGAGACGGCTTCGCGAATACCTGCTAATTTCTGATATTGGTTCTCCCGTAGGTACCAGCCAGGTTACATAACCATCCCGTCCTGCCCGAGGTATCTATCGTTACCGCCCACGTGTTTAGCCCAAGGCGAAGAGCAAAGGATATTTTTAGATGGTGACAGGTATCGCGAAGAGGCGGTTTGTCGGTAGGTACCTAGGTACCTAGGTCCGTCAGAGCTGAAGTCTCGAGCCAATCGGGTTATTAAAGGCCTTCAACGTGCCCATTGGTATATATATATTATACCTATGTACCTACAGGCTACCCATAGGTACCTAAGGTAAGTATACCATAAGGCAGATACCTGACAAGTACATGCCTACCTAACACTACAATGTATATTAGGTCATACGCAGAGGCTCACGACAGGTAGATAGTCGAATCTATAATGAGCAAACTGGTACTTAAGGCATGGTGCAACTCGTAGCTAGCCATCGCTTATTGGCAACAGCAAGCGGTTCTTGAAACTGAGCAGCACCCTGTTTCAGAAGCACCAGCTCGGAATGTCCCCTTGCTTCAAATAAGCCTATGATACGCTACGCTGCCCATGCTCTTTTCCAATACCTACTTATGAGTACGATGGATGGCTTGACGATGCCCGTTGACACAATGCCCCACAGTGCGCTACACTGCTGTACGCGGTGCGATATGCCTAACAGTGCCAACAGTGCCAACAGTGCCAACAGTGCCAGGTAACCTGAGATACAGAGGCAGGTAGGCATACTACTATATCGTACCTACCCAGCTCATACTGGCTGTGCCTTTTTATTTACCTGCCACACCGTCCGCTCTCTCTTTCATCTCTATACACCTCTTACGCTCGCTACCTTTTCTCTCACTCTCTCATCCCCCATCTCTCCTTTTTCTCTCTTTTCATAGCAGTCCGCGGCTTTTCAGCAGCATCTGAGACAACGCCCACCCTTGGTCTTCTAGGCAGTGTCTTCTTCTCTCTCTCTCCTTTCTGCATTTCTGCCCTGCCGTGGAAGGTTAATATAGGTGAGTAGATGATCATCTCGAACGACGAGAATCCCTCCCCTCCCCCCTTCTGCCTCGCTTCTCTTCCCCCTGTAAGACCGTGGTTGGCTTGCATAGATTGGCTCTACACCCTACCGCCTAACCCGCACCGCATCCTGGAGCCTCCTATAGGCCCAGCAAGTCCGGACCCCACCACCGTCATCACCACCACCAACACCTTCATCACAGACTGCTGAATACTAAATACCACCACTAAACACCGCCGCTGACCCCTCCTTTCCCAACCTGTCGGTAGGGGTGAACACAAAAGCACAGCAAAACATCCCTTCGCAACCCAGCTAAGTCCAAGTTAACCAGATCGGGCACCTCCAGCAGTAGCTGCTATCACCATGGCTACGCGACCAAGCCTGTTTACGAGGGGCCTCTCCTCCCTCTCCCAGAGCACCGACGCCAACTCGCCCAGCGTCAGCTCGCCCGCCGACCAGCGCGACGATGCGAAGCGAAACTTCCTCAAGACCATGCGGCCCCTGCCCACCCAGCACTACTGGAATGTCTACTTCGATAGGTGCGTATGTGTGTGTATCTGTATTCTAGCTGTTGTGGGCATATATATATCATGTAACCATAGGCACGCCCGGTCCCCCTCTCCTGATGCACCGATTCAAGGAATATAAATAATGTAACTAACGTCTATCCCCCCATCAGGCAGGCTAAGGACCAGCCGGCGAAGAAGGACAACGAGAGCAGTAGTAGCGGTAACACCAACTACCAGGCGTCCCTCGAGCAGCTCGGCACTCAGATCGAGTCGGTCCAGGACTTCTGGCGCTACAACAACAATACCCCCGTCGACCAGATCAAGATGCGCGAGTCCATCTACCTCTTCAAAAGTGGCTACAGGCCCATCTGGGAAGACCGCCGTAACATCCAGGGCGGTAGCTGGACATTCCGGGTCCCTAAGAGCTCCGGCCCGGACTTCTGGACCCGCATCCAGCTGATGGCCATCGGCGAGAAACTCCAGGAGGCCCTCGAAGAAGGTATTTCTTCCTCTTGCCCCTCGTCTTTCCCGCTAACCCCCTCCCCTTCCTATTCCAAAAGAAGGAAAAAAGGTAGTTAGCTAACTTGGACCCCGTGCTTACCAGGCGACACGATCTGTGGCGTCGGACTGTCGGTACGCTTCAACTCGCACCTGGTGTCAATCTGGCACCGAGACTCGTCGAAGCAGAAGTCGATCGACGGGATGCTCGCGGCCGTGCTTGAGGAGCTGCCGGTCGAGCTGCGCCCCAAGTCCGACAACTATTTCTACAAGCGCCACGCCGACCACCCGGGTTTCAACCCGCCGCCCGAGCTCCGCGCCGTCCTCGACTCTCAAAAGCGTGCCCAGGAAGCCGCTGCCGCCAAGAAGAAGCAGGAGGCGGAGGAGGAGCAGAAGAATGAGAATGAGAATGTTACAGCCACGCCGGCGGCGGAGTAGGCAGAAGGGGAGAAGATGGGAGGAGGGGAAGGAATGGGAGGAGGGGAAATGGCAGAGGAGAGGAGAGGGGGGGGGGGGGGGCGTGAGAAGATTCACGTGAATGACGGAGGAAGCAGAAACGGAAACGGAAGCATAGCATGTACACACTACTTTCAGATCCCATGGAGTAGGGGCTACTTCAGGGCGATCTGCAGAAAACCCCGACGCGACCGGGTCCATATCGAAGGTACGGGGTATGTATTTCCACATCACTCAGATGTATAGTAGACGACGTCCTCGTCCTGTCTGTACCACTTGCCCCCAAAGTCTCGTTCGTGTCTTCGTGCCCACTGGACGGACTACTAAATCATACCGGAAGCAGCCATTTTTCCGCCAATACCTCCTCACGGCCTAGTACGGGGATTTAGCGAGGGGATACTGTTACGTTCCGGGCACGTGGGACAGGAGGATGGGAATACCTCGGAACTACCCAGGGGACGGGACACGGAGCATTCAGCGTTGGCGGTAGCTTGTGGCCTAGCTTAGGTACCTATATATAACCACGTATTCCTGACGGCCGCCACACCACGTAGCAGCGTCCCTACATATTTATTGGCAATCTCCTTCCTTCGCCCCTGTGATATTTTGCGAGCCTCTAGCGTCCATGCTAAGACATACGCAAATAAAAATAAAAATCCGCAAGCTAAGCGCAGTTGTGCCAGAGGCCCGCCGGGGTTTCATGTTCGCTTCGGCCTGGCGGGAGTCGGCGGACGCCTCGCGGCTGCTGGGCCCTCCGCATGCCCGAGTCCGCCCGCGTGCTGCTTTCGCCTCGAAAAGGGGGTCTCGTGACCACTCGCGACCGCCGGCCGAAGGGGGTCTCGAGACTGGTACCGCCTTCCCCGCCCCAAGCGGAAGGTGAGAAGGAGACGTGGTGGCGGTGACTTGATGTCTTACGTGTTGGCCTCCTGACATCACCACAGGTGCCGGGGGAGGGGCGGGGGGTGTCATTCGCCATATAAACCCTCCCCCCACCTCCTGATCCACCACATGCCCGGTATACCCTCGCTTGTTTGCTTGTTTCACCGACCGGTCGCTGTTTTCGTCCGAGGGAAGCGTGCGGAGCGGTAGGCCGGCAAACCAGTCACCCAAGTCTCCTCCTCCTCTTCCTCCTCGTCTTCTTCTCGGACGGGGTGGGGGAGCTCACTTCCAGGCGCCGGCGCGCCTCATGACGTCTTCGAACTCGCGGCGCGAGACGCCGCGGGCGACGCCGGCGCCGCCGTTGGCCTCGAGGATCATGTCCTTGAGCAGCTGCTCGTCGACGTCCTGCTTGAGGGTCATGGCGACGCGCTTGAGGTGGGCGAGGGTCAGCGGGGCGCCGTCGGCGCCGCCGGTGAAGAGGCGGAAGGCCTCGTCGACCTCGGCGGAGACGGCGGACGCGTCGGCGGGGCCCTTGGCGTGCAGCTGCAGCGCGCAGATCGCCACGAACGGCTCGTACGCCGCGTGCCCCTCCTCGTCCGGGTCCAGGATCTCGAGGAACTCTCTCAGCTCCGCCTTGCTGGGCGGGATGCCGAGGGCGCTGCGCGGACGTGTTAAGAACGCGCTCTCGTCTCTCTCCGTTTCGGTAGCGGACGGATGGCGGGGTAGGTATGTATACGTGGAAGGGGAGGGGGGAGGGGAAGAGGGAGAAGAAGAAGGAGAATGGGGGAGGCGAACATCATGGCGCGCCGCACGTCCTTAGTCGGTATGACGCCGTCCTTCTCGCCGTCGAGGGGCTCGGCGAACAGCGCGAAGGCCTCCTTGATCTCGCGCTCTTCGCGCGCCGAGATGTTGTGCTCCTTGGCCAGCTTCGACGGCTTCTCCCTCGGCGCGGAAGACGAGGAGGAGGATTCGGCGGCGGGGGCTTTGCGTTTCGGCGGCTGCGCGCACGGGTTAGCGACATCGTCGGGTGGGGAAGCGGTTGTTGCTGCTGGCTCACCATCTTCTGGGCAGATGAAGCGGGCGGCCGGCAGGTCCGAGAACGAGAGGGTCGGGCACGGGTCGGTACGGGTGCGCGAGAGGAGAGTCTCGCCGGTGCGCGCTGAGCGGCGAGAGCGGAGGAGGGAGGTTTGTTGGTAGATCGGAGGTGCAGGCCATTACCTGTACATGTCCGAATCGACAGCCACATTGATAGCCACTATTGATGGGTCTGCGTCTAGGGGAGCTACCTACCTGTAGTACATGTATAGTAGGTACAGGTATGTACCTAGGCTGGCTAGAAGCGGTAAGGTGGGTCGACCCCACGGTCCGTTTGGGTTTGTCGCATGTGCGCATACATGCATACCTACCATGTATAAGGCGATAAGCGGGAGCGGGGTTCCGCTTTTCCTGTCTATACCTCCTATACTATTACCTACTTAAGGTAGCAAGTATTGATATCATGCCGCCTACAGTTTGCCTACTTCCAAAGACCCGTCGCTTCAACTACGAACATACGAGGGTTGCGAGGAGAGATGTAAGGTAGGTAGGTACCTAGGTATACGGTAGTACCTATAATTACCTAAGATAGGTGCCCTTTTCCGATTACGGCAAGGCACCTGGAGAGTAGTAGGCTATAGCCGGACGCCGATCCGCTAGGCAGGCAGACAGACCCCTCCACACCCCTGCAGTCACCATCGGCGTAGAGGGTTCCATTAATAGAACGATAGACAGACGGAGGTACATGCTTACGTCACTAGAATGGACGGCAGGGAGTTCAACCGTATCGCATCTCGACGGGCGAGAAGCCATGTGCAACTCCCTGCGTGAAGTGCGCATAAGCATCTTGTCATTTTATAGCCGCCCGTGCTGCTCTGCATTCTGAAGCATTCGGTTTGGTACCTAGGTACCTACCTACGAAGGAGAAGGATTAGGTACCTGTAGGTACCTAGGCACCTCTAGCATATGTAATAAGGCTATATAGTACCTGCCTAGCTTATGCATTAGTGTAGGCAAGTGGGGGAGTGTGGCTGCCTTAGGTATCTACCTAGGTATATACACCTAGTTCAGCCATGGGGGGACTTGTACCTGACGTTCTGGCCTGCCTGTGGGAAGCCGTCATATCCGGGTCTCACTGTTCATAGGTACATCCCTTGGGAGGCCCCATTGAGTCTCCGTTACGTGGAGGTACCTACCTGGTATATGCATATATGCAATCATGGGCTTAGGCACCTACCTTAGGTACGCTAGGTACGTACCTGTCTATGATACCTGCATTGGCTTCTCGGATTGGTGAAACCCTCCCACGACGGCTTCCACCACCCATATTCCTCGACAACCCCGTCTCCTTTCCGACAAACTGCTACCGTCAATCGCATCGTTCACCCGATACTGACAGGATTTATCCCTCCAAGCGACTCGCCCTTCTGCCACAGAGTACGATCGATCGATCATCGCAACCACCTCGAACGCTTTGGTGCAGCACCTAGCATAATAACCGTGTCCCGCTGACGCAAGCCCACCGACCAATTCCACCTCGACCCCGACGTGCCGTTCTTGGTGCACGATCCTTCCTCCGTGAGATGCCCTACGGGGCTATCTTCCTAGGATGCAGCTTAGTCCTCTGCAGTCGCGGCTTGCTGCGTCCTTCATAGCCTCCTGTTTGCTGCTCATCATCTATCTGCTTCTATTCCCCCCGCAGTTCGCTTTCGCGGCCGAGTTCGACCCCATAGCTATCCATCATGACAGCCGCTTCCGCGCCCTCGCCGCGCAGGACTTGGAGATGTCCGAGGCGACGGACCTCCGCGCGCCGGTGTACGAGCCCGAGTTCGGCCTTTTCGATCGCAGTATTATCGGCAGGGCCCCGGATAATGTGATCACGCTGACCAACAATAAACTCGAGAGGAGCAATCTTGCCCCCGGTGCCACCATGGCTTATGTCTACTCGGCATCATCTGTTGCTCGCAGGGCGGCGCAGGATGAGGACGAGCATACGGGAAGCCTAGCCAGCTTGAACGAATCACGGGGTCCAACTGTAGATGCCGACCTCTACGAGGACGGTGACGAAGATGGCTCTATCTTGGGCCCGGAGCTAACGCGGCGACAACAACCGTCGAGGACCTTATGGATATCCGCCAATACCTGCGAGCAGCCCACGTATATTTCGCCGAACAGAACCAACGTGGATCCCCCCCAGCTTACTCTTTACGTTTCTACCTCGACCGATAATACTTCTCCGGGGCCATCACAGACCACCGGGTCTCAGAGGGCCATTCCCTTCAAACAGGGGGCGGTCATGTTTAACGTATCCCTAAGCCAGGATGTTTATTTCAGCGTCTCCGCCCCAGAAGTCTCGGCCGAGTTATTCGATGCCTCGAAGCAGTACAATTTCGAAATCGTCGCCTCCACCGATCGGTATTACTTTTCCTACGACGACCAATCCGTCTCGGAGTTGGTCTGGGTTGACAGTGACTGGTCGGCGGCCCTATTTAAGACAGATGACCTGCCAATTGGCTCAGATCAGGCCGACGAGATGCCCTATGTTATGTTTGCGCACGACCGGGCCAACCCGGCGCTTAACGGCTTACGAAACTCCTATTGCGGGCTCAGCCTGCACGCTCAGATTCGAGGTCTTGCAGATGGCACCAGCGGAGTAATAACTATGGGGTTGAAGAAGGGGAGAGAAGACAACGCCACACAGCAAGAGTTCTACATCAGCAGTCTCGACGCCAGCTCTACCTATATTGGAATTCTTGCTCGTCCTCCGGGAAAGGGCCTCCAGACCCGACAGAACAGCTCCGCTTCGGATATAGGGGGCGGCAGGGTGTTTCGGCCGACCGAGTTCGAAACCAAGCCTTGTAAGTGCCCTTGGTTTGCCCTCGAGTGATCAGGTCGCTAACAAAACGCCGTAGTTGGCGCGTGCACGTTCGTTTTCAACCTTACCGTGTGCGACGAGACAGAGTACGCCGTGCCAGGAAACTTAAATAACTTCCCGAATGGCACGGCGCTTGCCGCGTTCTACGACGACTACACGCGGACCATGTGGGACAACTTCGACAAGGTGCTGCAGCAGGTGCCGTGCGAGGCGCCGGTAACGTCGAAGTACTCCCTGGCGCGGGGCTGCGACGACTGCAAGGCGGCGTACAAGAACTGGCTCTGCTCGGTGGCGGTGCCGCGGTGCGAGGACTTCTCGTCGCCGGACCGGCCGGCCCTACAGATGCGCAACATCGGGCAGCCGTTCCCGAACGGGACGGTGGTGGACCCGAGCGTGACGGAGGCGTTCGGGCACCTGCGCGCCTTCAACACGTCGCGCAACCCACAGATCGACGAGGTCGTGCAGCCGGGTCCTTACAAGGAGCTGCTGCCGTGCGAGGACCTATGCTACGAGCTCGTGCGCAGCTGTCCGGCCTCGCTCGGCTTCGCCTGCCCCCGCCCCTTCTCCGAGTTCGGGTTCAACACGAGTTACGGCCGGCGCAACATCACCGGCGGCCTGACCTGCAACTACCCCGGCTCCGCCCACTTTCCGCCGAGCGCCGCCCCGACGACGGCCGCCGCGTCCGCGCTCGCGGCGCTCGTCAGCGTGCTGGTGCTGCTGCTGGGTGCGATGTAGTAAAGGGGGGTGGGGACGGACAGGCAGACACAAAGGTAGATATGATAGACAGATAGATAGGCGGAATTGGGCTAATGGTTTTTTTTTTCCCTTTTTGTTTTTGATTCTTCCTCTCTCTATCCCCCCCCTCTTTTCCCCTCCACGGTGTATTTCTGGGATAAGAGAGCATTGGATGGACGGCGTCGTTAAGATGGAATCTCCTAAGAGAGTTAATAAAGGGGGTCTATCACCGGCCCCTTCTCACGAGAGCCGCGCGCGAGATGGGATGGGAAAACGTGACGAGCGGGGTGGCATTGCACAGGCGTTCTCGGATCGCGACGGCTCTGAATGTTTGATGATTTTTTTTTTCCTCTGAGGGGCGGGACGGGAGATGGATATGCTTGCTTTTGCCTCCTACTAGTAGGTTATTATGTAGTGAGGGTCGGCACGCGCTATAGCGATCCTACTACTACTAATCCATGTTCCCGCCGTTGCGCGCGCGACTCCTCTCGTCTTTCTCTCTTTGCGGTGGATACATGTCTGACAATGGTAGGCGTATACGGGTTAGGTGTAGCTCTGAGTGACTACCCCCGATCCTCCACCGCGACCACGATAGGGGTAAGAGGCCTGTCCCTGCAGGCAGTCCCGTGGTTATGACAAGAACGATGCTTCCGAGCGAGAGCTTAGATGAGACTTGGGGCCTGATCGCCTCGGCCTAGCTAGTGTGTTGGTTTATTCCGTGCGCGCGACTTCACTGCTGGGAGTCGGAGGACAAGTAGGTGGGCAGGTTATGGTTCGGTAGGGGATCCGGCCCGGACCGCGGCGTAAATTTGGTGTAGATCCAACTTCTCTTGGACCTTTCTTCTTCTTGGGTTTGGGTTGGGAGGGAGCAATTAATGAGTAGACTGGTAGATTTTTCCCAGGTTGGTGGTATAGCTAACCCTTTTCTTTTCTCTCTTTTTATCGGCCGCGGTTCTTCTCCAATTGCTCTACCCTAGCTTCCAGTTCGGCGATGGTCGCTAGAAGGATTCGCGGTTACGCCTATAGTCAGCCTAGGTTCGCTCAAAGGCGCAGGGAGGGCGAGCAGGGTGGGCTCTTGCGCGAGCCGGGCAGGTGGGATATTGGTAGCGGTGGCGGGGGTAAGTCGAGCGTAAGAGAGAGTGTGGAAGGGGGCCAGCGGTTATGGACACACCTTGCATCTCGCCCTTGATCTCTTCATACTCGAGACTCGTCCAGAAAAAGTAGGCCAGCTGGTAAGTGAAGATGGCGAGGAGGAAGACCTTGCCGATGGGGCGGCCAAAGGTCTTAAAGAAGTCCGCCTAGCGAGGGGTAGATTGTTAATATAGGTGTCTAAGAGAGTGGGTAGATACGTATAGCTTGCATGGAAGGCTTTGTCTTAGAGAGACTTCATCTTCACGCGCCCTGCGAAGGTGCGCGGGGGCTCGGAGAGAGGGAGAAGGGGGGGGGGGAAGGGTGCCTTGCATTTGGAGAACCGCCCGGTTGAGGTTGTGATGAATAGAACCGGCCCCGCATGTGCTGTCGGAATCGGCGCTGGAGAGCGGGCGGCACGGATGGGGGCCGGGGCGCGGTGAGCGTGCGCAGCAGCGCCAGGTGTCTGGGACCCCGGGGGAGCATTGTTGTCTGTTCCGGTCGAGTCTGGCGGACTGGGGGAAGAGATAGGTTGATTTGCGGCGTGTGTAATAGTCTGCGGTTGATCTGTACGGGGCTCTTCCGTAAGAGCTCCAAAGTGCGGCTTAACACTGGAGGTTGCTGCGGCTTTGGCGAAGAATAAGAATAGGATACCTACGTACTAGGTAGCGCATACATGTAGGTACCTACGTACGTCAGGTGAGAAACTCCCTTGCAGGCGAGGCTGTCAGCCCCCCTCAGGGGTACACTACTGCAGCATTAAGTACCTGCAAGGTATACTATACGAGACAGCGACGCTAACTCATTGCAGCAAGTGGTGCAACCTGGCAGCTCCCTCGATACCTGCATCGATAGAGTGCACGGTACATTTCATGTACACCCATACATACGAGGTACTAGAGGTACCTAGGTACCCAACCCGCCTAGATGTATCCGCATAACTGTTACTTCCTGCTTGCAGACACATGTCCATATTCCAAAGCAGATGGGCAGGTGAGTATGTACAACCTGCCGGACCATCTCATCTCCAACCTCTGGCTGTGAACAATCTGTTCTTAGGATCGACTGGGATATCTGTTATCCTTCCTTATAAAGCTGCCGCCAGCAGGACGGAACCCAATCGCAACTAGGACCAGAGACACAACCTCCTATAAGCCAATTCTCCTAATCTGCCCCCTTCTCACCTCGCAACTTTCACACTTACCACATCTCCATTGACATCGACATCTCGCGGAGAATCCGCCAACTTGGTGCACAACGCCGCCTCTGCTGCTTACCACATACCTCGCGATAACCTCTCATACATAAATACCTCCCTGATATATCGGAAATGGTACGTTGACGGGAAGTTGGAAAGCAGCCCCAACAGCATCGTCCGAGCTATGTCCAAACTCGAGGCGCTCGGCAGGAGTCAAGGAGACAGGGAGGCGGGAGAGGCGGATAGGTGGGCAGCTAGCTAACCACGGTATACTCTCGCAGGCCCAGACACTCGAGCAGCGGAGGCGCAATGCCAAGTTCGCAAAGGAGCAGGACGCCCGCCGCGGCAAATCCGAGACGGAGATCAAGAAGCGCACCAAGGACGTGACCAAGTCGCCCATCTCCCCCTTCTGGCTCAGTAGGCACTCACCTTCCCCCTTTTCCACACACACGCACCCTCTCGCACAGCCTTGGCAGCCGGCAGACACGGACGATTCCCGGAGAGGAAAAGATGTGAGTGTAAAGAACTGACCTGAAACTCGTCGATAAAATGCAGTCATTCTCGCCTTCGTCGTCTTCGGCGGCCTAGTGTTCGAGGTCCTCTCGCGCATCTTCTTCCGGTAGACGTGGGAACCGGCCAGTTTCGGACGGCAGCAGCTCTCATACGTGTCGCGAGGGAGGGCTCGTACCGGGACCACGCCGTTAGCCGTCCGGCCCACGAGATAGACATAGTTCGACACACACGTCCGAGGCGAATTCGGTAGCGACAACCCCGTATAGCCCCAACTGTGTGCGGAAACAAGGCAAAAAGAGAAAGAAATGGTAGATATAATAAGTGGGAGCTAGGCCGAGCGGAATATGTGAAGGGTGGGCGAGGTGTATATGTGTACAGACGAGGTAGTCAGGCCATCGCTACTACGAGGGCTACATGTATCAGGGCGTTTCGGAAACACTTCTATTTCACAGCCTGCGTGTGGTTATACCCAGTCGTGACGTGAACTCAGGTCCAGCTTTAAGCTGGGGTGTGGCTATAAGATATACCTAACTACCTACGCTAGCATTGCTGCTACAAAAGCCGAAGAACGGGAGAGCAAAAGATATGGTCGGGTCCCCCTTCACAGCGACGAGAAGAATGCCTCGTCCTTGAAGAGAGACCCAGTTAGGGCTCATTTCTGAAAATGCCACACCGAGGGACACACCTGATTGAGCCCCCTAATCACCCATACCGATCTTTTCCTCTCCTTCCCCTGGATTTTTTACCCCCTCGTACACGCATATATGCTACATGAAATACACGGGCTCGATCACGCCCCGAGACCCTTCCGGTGTCCGCGGCCTTCGTGCTTCATCTTGATCCCCACATCGAATTGACGCTCCAGGTCGTGTTGCATGTGGGCGATGTCGATTTTCGACGTGCGCGGGGCATCGTGGCCGTCCACGGTTGTCGTCCCGTTGGTTCCCTTGGCCCCGAGGAGTCGGAGGAACTTCTCTCTTCTCTTGTCACCGCCCTCGAGGCCCTGGACGTTCCACTGCTCGCCGCCGGGGGCGTCCGCCCCGACATCGGTCGCGGCGGAGGGCACGGCCTCCTCAGAGTGGCTCTTTTCCTTCCTCTTTTTGTTCTTCTTCTTCTCATTCCTCTTTTCCCTGGGTGCCTCTTCCTGGGATACCTCCTCTCCAGCGTGGGACTCTGAGGCGTCCTGTTCTATCTTTCTCTTCTTCTTCTTCTTCTCTATCTTTTCTTCCTTGGGTATCTCCGTATCTTCCGCGGTATCTTCATTCGTTGCGCCGCTCACAGGCTCATGCGAGGATTCCTCCGTCGTTCTTTTGCGCTTCCCCGTCCGATTCTCTTCCCCCTTCTTTACTTTCTCCCCCCCCTTCTTGACATCCGCATCCAGGCTCGGCTCCTCTACGGCATTATCGGCTGCATTTCCCTGTTGCTCTGCACTCGCTTCCTCGGCGATCTCGCGAGAAGCCTTCTTCTTCTCGGCTTCCTCCGCCTACCCAACAAGTGACAGTTAATAGAAAGACACTAGGCTGCGGCGCGCAGGAAAGACCTCACCTCTAGTTGCGCGTCTAGGAAATCGGCACGGGCCCTAGCCTTCTGGGCCTCCGCCGTGAGCTTGGTTGCTTGTGCTTCTAATTTGGTAGCTCGCGCACGCAGGTGTTTCCGTCGCTTTTCTCTTTTATCTTCTCGCTTAGCCAGCTTCTTCCTGTCTGCCGCCTTCGCCTCGTCGGTCCGCCCGGCGCCACGAGGGACCTTGAATTTTCGCGCTCTCTTCCCCTCGGCTTTGGCGTGTCGCCTCTCCTTGCGGGCTTCAGCTCGTTCGGGGTCTTGCCGGCTCTTGAGCTTTTCCTCTGTAGCATGTTAGCAATTCTGCCCGGCAACAAGCTGGGCAATCATCGTCACCTTTGGCTACAGCTTCGCGATGGAGCTTGGCCGGGTCAAGCTTCTGCGAGGGCGACGGGTCGCTGGCCTCCATCTCGAGGTCGATAAGAGTCCTTAGGCGAGAATATCAGGTTGGGTTGACGAGATGGCGGCATATGCTCTTCTTATTTCGCGAGTTAGTAGAGATTAGTGGGCGTTTGCGATCGACAACATGGGATATCGGAAATCGGTGCTTTTCCAAGCAATTGGCCGAGATGCGTATCCAGTTGGAGCTCCAAACTATTAGACTGTCTTTTTTTTCTTCTGGGGACAAAAAAGATTCCGGGCCAGGTTTCTGCCGCGGGGAGACAAGGCGGTGTGCGCATGCACAGGTGGCTTTCGGGGTATTACGTAGTACCCGTCTGCTGTCGGTACCCGGCTGGGAATGCCTTCGCCAGGTTCTGGCAGGTGGTAGTATAAGCTGCCGGATCGGGAACAGGTGTGTGAGGATTTGGTCCTAAAATAACGATGAGTACCTCAAATCGCATCTTGGTTGCCCCGAGTTGAGAGGCCGCGGTTCCAGATAAATACCAGGCACCTACCTCTTAACCTGAGGTATCCATTTGTACACCGTATCTACATGACGGATCTTCCCCAGTGACACATTTAATGCCCTCCTACTCTCACTCTCCCCGCCCTTCTCCCTCTTCTTCCTGCTTTCCTCCCCTTCACTGAGCTTTCGTTGTGTCTGCCCCGTGTAGCAGACATATTCGACTGCCATGTCTAACTTCAAGCGAGCGCCGCAGCAGGGCCCTGCATCCAGGGCTAGCATCCTAGGAACCCTGCGGGCGACATCGATGATAGAGTCCAAGACTTCTTTACCCGCTGGTAAGCACCTAACGATGGACCGCTATACGCCATCTCCTCTCCCCTCCACCCGAAGTCGAAGAGAGCTGGAGACAGGTGCTGACTTCGATCCTTAGAAATCATAGTATCGATCATGAATTACTTGCCCGTCTCCGACCTTCTCCGATTTGCAAGGACATCATGGCGAATGCGCGAGATGGTTTACGACGATACGAGATGGGTGGCGAGGCTCAAAAGTATGGGATGCTGGAGCGAGGCGGAGGCTAGGAAGAGATTTGAGGATGCCATGAAGAAGAAGCGGGACGCTGCCGGACGGGCGAACGCCAGAGGCGCCGGTCAGACGAGCACGACCATATTTGACGCCACTGTGGAAGAGGAGCGCAGGAAAGTTCAGGCACGGCAGGCTCTGCAACCGCTAGAGCCAAAGCTGGATGGTTTTGAGACCCTAAGTTTAATCTCGTCCCAACCAAAGTCGCCTTACGAAGACCCTGCTGCGCTGCTTGACGTTCTCAAGAATGTCAGGAGTATTCGTGGATATGCGAGACAAGAATATGGAAAGGTATATGGCGCGTTGGCGCCGTTTTACTTCGACTTGGTGCGGGCAAAGACGCACACCGAGCCCATCGTCTTCACTGTGTTCCGTGATCCCGAGAGGCAGGCTCAGATGCTGTCCAATCTGCAAATATTCGGCAAAAGTGACTGGGCCCAGGGTTGCGAGCAACGGGAGGCTAAGCTCATCAACATGACGACCATCTTCGAAAGCGCGGTTCTGAGAGAATTCGAGCAAGGCTACGAATTCTGGGATGTCGATGGCAGAATGCAGAGATATGCACACGTTTTGCATACCCTGAACGGTGGCAGCGCCGCCATGGATCTTTTTATTCAAAAGCACCCCATACTCAACGAGCGTGGGAGCCTGGGCAACCCCATGGATTGCATCAACCAAGCCCCCCAGGACAGCATTACGCTCGAACCCTCCCACATGTTCTTTGCGCTGCTCGCTCGGAAGGTGAACGAGCAGAGCGCTGTCATTAGCCGCATCTTTCCTCGGCCGGGAATAGTCTTCTGGGCGTTTGTGGATAAAATTCGAGAAGACATCATCATGGAGTATGTGACTCCGCTATTGGATGAATGCCATGATCGACACATGCCCTCCTACCTAAAGGCGGTCTCCGGGCTCTTCGAGCATTGCGTACAGTTCGTACGATCGTTAGATCCACCGAAGGACTCGGAAGGAGGCCTTGACGATCATGCAAAAGATATTGCGCTGAAAGTGTTCGAGCCACATCTGGATTTGTACCTACAAGAGGAATTGGACAGCTTTACGAGGTTCGCCGAACGCGAAGTCGACGACTGGGAGCAGAAGCTCTCGGAGCAGGACGCCACCGTCGAGTCGTTTTACATGGGGAATTTCAACCGACAAGCTGACAAAAACGATTTCCTGACCTCCTTCAAGAAAGTCGTGATGATGCCGGTTACTGTGCTGCCCAGCGCCATTTCTTCGCCGTTCGGGGCAAGTAAACCCGCCCCGGCCACCGCCCACAATTCCGCGCTTCGGCGATCTGTCGTCGGCACACCTGTGTCGTCACGCCCCCAGACACCGGGGCTCGGCGGGCCCCCGGAACGGACAGCGAGTCCCTTGCCTTCGGAGGCGCCGAACGATGAGCTCAAGGCAAAGGCCGCACTGATGGCCAATCGACTCGAAGGAATTAGAAGTCTTTTCAGTATCGAAGTGGCTCTTAGTTTAGTGCATGCCGCAAAGGAAGGCTTGGGGAGGGCCGAAAAATTCGTCGCGCTAGGAGGGCAGGCTGGTGAAGAAGCCCGAGAGCAGTGCGAAGCATTGTTCGTTGTTTTAGTCAGGATACTCGGCCAGACGCACGTCAAGAACGGATTTACCAAGGCGGTGGAGCATCTATCCCATTACAACCCTCGCGAGATCAGCGACCACAGCCAGACCGGCGTGGCACCACTCGTCATGTTCATCGAGCTGGTCAACGTGGGCGACATCATCTCACAAATGATCGACGTTTTCTACGAGCAGCAACTTGCGGCGACGAAAATTGCCGACCGGAACGATTTTCTCGATCCTGCAGGTTTGGCCAAGAAGAAGTTCGAGCAGATGCTAGATGAGAGTGTCGCCGCAGGCCTCAACAAGGGCATCGATGTGTTGATGGATGAGGTTGAATACCTGTGCGCAACAACCCAGCTCCCGACGGACTTCAACCCGCTGCCGTCGTCGCACGAAGCCATCACGAATAAAGACCCCGACATCGGCCCAACTGTAACCGCGAGGCGCGTCACAGAGCTCGTAGCATCGCACACCAAAATGCTGGTGGGGAGCACAGAGAAGAGCATGTTAGACGTGTTCAACAGCGAGGTCGGGCTGCGTTTGTTCACCGCCGTGTGCAAGCATATCAAACGACAGCGTATCAGCACCGAGGGCTCAGTAAAGCTAATTGCAGACATGAACATGTATTTCGAGTACATTCGGACGCTTAAAAACCCGGACCTTCTCGCGTACTTCAAGGCGCTGCGAGAACTAAGTCAGATATACCTTATAGACGCCCGGCATGCCAAAGAAATGGCAACCATAATCGCCGACGGAGATCGGTTCGGCGGCATATTTCGTGCCGAAGAGGCGTACGAATTCGCAGAGAGAAGAGCCGACTGGTTCCAAGTTAAGAAAGACGTCGAGAGGGCGATGTACGGACTCGAGTGCGTCCTCATGTAGATCCTGCATTTGGTCCGGGATTTCGATCCAACACCCCCTCGTGCGCATGACCTCTCATCGAGTAAGGTCGATGACAGTAATTAACATAGCCAACCGCTCGCCTACAGGGTGGGAGATGATCAGAAATAAAAGAAGTGTCTCGAGAATGCTCGACATCGAAACGTGCCAGCAGCGTCTAGGAACCGGCAGTGTATGTTTATCAGCGTGCGAGCGATGGGGCTGAAAGGATGCTGGGAAAGGCTGCCCGAAACAGTAATAAGGCCGGGTCGAGGTCTCTCCGTGCGGACGGATTACAGGGACTAACATTGGCATCGTCAAGTCCGCGTCTGTCAGCGCTGATTAATAGCCAGGCCCACTCCATGCCTACACCCATTTCGATTCTTATTGAGCATAAAGCTCCAACGGCACTTCCCCAGAAGACTGGCCCAAGGAAAATATCCGACGGGTAGAAGCGAACCGCATCGTTGGGATATATGCATCGCGGATCTCCCATAGGGCTGGTGGCGAAACTACGGCCGCGGCAATCTGAGAGTTTTAGATTCGATTCCCTCTCCACACCATCACCGTCGTTGTCGTCGACCTCCCCCCACCCCTGTCATGCTCATAGAGCTAGCTATATACCATCCATCCACACACACACTCGCCCACACGCATACGTACCTACGTATAATATGCCTACTGCGTAATGTTACCCACAGCCGTGCTCCGACACCAGGTCTCGTCATTCCGGAATATTGGGGTTTCTTCTGACCCAACACCGAAGCTACGAAGACGAGCACGTGGTGCTCAGGAGTCGGCTCAGATTTGTACGCTGCCTCGCAGAGCGGTGTGTAGAGGACATTTGACAGCTAGGCAGGACATGTTTACAGATTCGCAACTCGAAAAAAGGTTCTCAGATCTCATCTGGGACAGGGGATTTCCCTGTTGCCCCTGGGCCGATCATGACGGCGGGGAACTGGACGCAACAAGTGATGGGACGATGATGAGGGCGGTCTGATCAAACAAACGGCTTGCTTCCGCCTCGCGTCCATTGTTCCACGGACGAATTCCTACCACGGGTACTCTGTCCGCTGACTCACAAGCACAGCGAGTGGTAATGGCGCAAAGACAGTCTGCCAAGCAGCCACTCGACGAATAGGGCATACTACGTATAATTCCGGACCTTCTCAGCGGGCGGTCATTGGGCGCCTAGCGAAGAAACCCGGCTGCTTACGTGGGTTGTTCGTGGGATGATCTGTTCGGTCATTGGACGCCATATTGCTCAGCACCGGTACAGTCTCTGAAAGTCGAATTCCAATTGCCCGGACGGCAGCGCCCCAAATGCAAATTTCTCGGAATCTACGTTTCCATCCTAGTGGATGGTGTGTGGAGGGGTCTGGAAGGGCGTTCGACTTGTGTGGTGCGTGGCGCGTGTGCTCTGCGTAGTATGTGGTGCCTATATATAATCTGATGTTGCGAGCTGAATTGCCGCCCACGTGCGGAGATGATCTAGGAGACTTCACCGCAAGACAGGCACACCTAACGCCCACACGGTGATGGGGCGTTGTTTTTCCAAGGCATGGCGCCTAGATCTGCACGGGCAACAATGTCTCAGACGTCTGAAGTTACCTGATCGGCAGGATGCGTTTATCACTAGCTGGCTCCCGTGGCTGCTCCCGGAGACCAAGAACAAGGGCGACAGCTTATGGCTCGGGCGCCGGGACCAAGACGTCGATTCATGGTGGCTAACCTTGGCAAGGCGGAATTGCCGTCCCACGTTCTTCAGCCGTCCGATTACTACGTACTCATGTCTCAGGCACGCGGATACGATGGCATCCTAACCACCACAGTCATGCTCGGTGTCGTTTTCGATAGTCTCGCATCCCTCTCGATGTTGCATGTACCCTGCACGGATGGAGGCTGTCAGCCGTACTGCGCACCACATTACGAGGTCACAACAGCAACCCCCGGGCGGCGGAACAACAGTAACGACAACGACAGCAACGATGGGGTGGTCACCCAGACAGGCTGCTGCTGCGCATTGCATATGTACGATAAGTTGTTAGGGCTGGGACCTTTAAAGTTCTGCCCTCATCTTGCAGTCTGCAGTGTGACAGACCGCCCGCCAAGAGAAGCTCGTGGCTCTAGGAGGGCCTTCGCCCCTCTACCCACACACATCGACTCTCGATGCCCATCAGCCTGCCGGGGTCCCCTGTTTCCGATCCACTCATTTAAACCTGCTTGAACGAGGGACCTGAACGGGTATGCAGCCAGGTGGACACCAACCAGGGCTCGACCATGCGCCGTCTGGTACCTTTGCGAGACTTGAGACGATCTCTCTCTTGATTACTAGGATTCGGCAGTTGGTGTCTTCATAGTAATACCAGAGTCCTCTCGTGGTTCCGTACGTACGAGATAGGTTGAAGGATCAGCAACGTGTCTTGGTATTTCAGCCGCACGTGGGCAACACGCGACGGAGTCAACCGTAACCTCCTTTTCGGCCAGCCGTTTACGACGATGCCTCCAGTTTACATCTTGGGGGAAACCAAACACCCCTTCCGAGGTACTATGGCCCTCGAAAAGCACAGGACCGCATCTCGTCACGCATCGGACAAGGGTCACGAGACCCACGAAAGCACAAGCCGCGGCCAGGGGCGGTAATGAGAAAGCAAAAGAAGAAAAGCAATTCTAGACGAGACGAGACCGTGGGGAGGGGAGGGGAGGGGTGTGGTGAGTGACAGAAGCCCTGTCCAAGCTCGTCGTTCCCTCTTGCCTACCGACCATTTCAGAAACCCAGGATGATCGTCACGCGTTACATTTTGGCGGACAACCGTTGCTCGATCCGCTAGCCCCCTTTCTCCGCCGGGCAGCCGGCGAATAGGAGCCGGCGTCCCTCCCAACCGCCTAAGGCGCTATACTCAACATCACACCTAGCAGTAGCTGAAGCAGACCACGAGAATATGATGTCGTATAGGTGATATCCCGGATCCTTCGTCCCCCACCCTGGATTCCCCGAACGAACAAGACGGCGGATGGCTCGTGGCACCTGTCAAATCATCCCTAGGCACAACTCGTTTTTTTTTCCCGGCCAGTAGGTCCGAGGGGGGGAGGCCAGTCAAAGCCACTCAACCGCTTGCCGCCGGTGAGGTCACAGACCACACCCTCTCATTATACCACGCACCGATCCACACTAAGAACAGCTAGCCAACGACTTCGCCGTTTCCCCTTGCAGACTGGATGGTCTGCGTACTTCGTTTTCTATTGTTTCCCCCCCTGGGTCCACTAGACTCACGAACAGGGTCGATACTAATCGTGACTGCATCGTCCTGTCGATCACCTATCACCTTTTCGGCTTCGATGACTTCTCCCTGACTAGGATAAACGGGGGGCGGCTTGGCATCCCGACGAAAGCCGTCGAAGGCTGACTAGGCCCCGGCGCAAGCAGGCCTCTCGAGGGATATCAATTCAGAAGACCTTCTCAGTCGCCCAGTGTCTGTGGCCCTGCAAGCTCAGTCAGTCGGCCTCGTTGCTACGAAGCTCTCTTATACTGCAGGATGTCTGACATGCGTGCAGATGAGCCCTGTCCGAGGCCTGCTCCTGAATTAATTAATGCGTCTCTCAGGTTGCAATCGTGGCTTGAATCCAGGTTGCTCGATTGTCACCTCGTCAGACTTGCTGCTGCAGGTTAGTTATCGCACACGCACATACATACACACCTCCTCGCCATTTTTAGTATTAGTATGCCTCACTCCCTATCACCAGGCAAGTCCCCGGCGAATATAAACAAGCATCATAAGCCCCGACAGTAAGAAGCCTAGTCTCAGCCCAAGCAAGTGGTATCAAAGAGGGCCCCGATTACCTCATCTAAAGAATACACCGTGCCTTTGTCGAAATACCCATGTTCTCAATCCTGTTGGGTTTCCGAGTTGCATCCCGCGAGCCGAGTAGGAAGCAGCCCCCAAGCCGTCTCTTCAGACACAGGAATACTGCAAGCAGAGTCTACTTCTAAGCCTCCTCCCGCCGCCTGATCGTTATGCTTATTTCTCCGCACCCGCATTGAGGAAAAAAAAAAGGAAAAGGAAAAGGAAGAGGCACACGGCGACGTTCTCCACTACATTATAAGACCTTCTAATCCCAGAACTCCCTGACATCACCATACGGTCCGGCCAGGCTGCCTATTAACTACTCAGAACGAAACTCAGAGGCATCAGCTAGCCACTAGCTCAGCGGGTGGCCGCGTGTTACGACACTCTTATCAACGACAAGCAATTCATCTCCTTTCCCCTACCAGCCTTTGCCGGTCCCTCGAGGGGGTTTCCGCCCACACTCAAGTCGATCTCAAGCATGGACTATCAAAGCAATGCGGCTTCTTATGCGACCAAGCAGCAGAACGAGCCAAGCCCGAAGAAGCCTTCGAAGTCGAGGGCCAAGGTCACGAACGACGACTGGACCGACGTGACGGAGCCCGAGGAGCGGAGACGCATACAAAATCGACTCGCACAACGCAAGTTCCGTACGCATACCTGACATTCTAGAACGGGAGAGAGGAGACGTAGGCTGACACTAGACCCACAGGAGAAAAAGCTAGGGAGCAAAAGGAAAAAGCGGAGCGAGAGTCTCGAGATAGGGAACATGCGGGCAGCAGCTATCGTCTCCCTTGCTCGGATGAGCTGGCGGCAGAAGATGAGTCTGAGCTCTCGGGGCTGCCGTGGGGAAGCCTCAACATGCGGCACGTATTGACCAGGGGCCACGAGACGGAGAGCAGGCGGAGCAGCGGCAAGTCTGGCGGCTACGGGGCCTGCCACGACAGCGCCCCGCAGTTCTACGAGACGACCTCGGGCGGGGGCGGCAGCAGGAGCAGCGGTGGTGGCAGCGGCGGTGGCAGCGGCGGTGGCGGCGGCGGCGACGGCCTCTATCAGCATTACCGCCAGCAGCCGGCCATCAGCTACGGCAGCAGCGCGACGAATAGCAGCGGGGGGGACGACTGCTACTACGAAGAGGTGTCGTCCTACTACTACGACATGAGCCCTAACGGTAGCGGCAGTAGCAGCGGTCACGGTCGTGGCGGCTACGGTTCCTCGTATCGCTAAACGTAAGAGCGGGCGAGAGAGAGAGAGAGTGTGTGTGTGTGTGTGTGTGTGGCGGAGTTGACTATCGAGCTCATGCATATAGCACGGTTCCGAGGCTCGATGGACGCTGCTGACGAGAGGCGGCCTACGGATATTTTTTTCGGACGGTTTGAGCACGAGCGTGAATGGTTGGCGACTTATGCTGCGAAAGATGTCTATTGTAGGACGAGACGTCCCACTTCACAATATTTCTGGCACTGCTTTTTTCCTCTTCTCCCCCCCCCCCCTTTCTCTTCTACGTTATGATCATTATGATTGGCCCATGTATACGACGCAGATTATTTCTTCTTCCCCCTCGCCTTCCCACCCTTTGTAGAATACCCCCGTCTCGGTAATGAAACGTTACCGACCTCGCTAGATATACCCAGATACCTACACCATCTTTTGTCTGATCTCGTTTGCGTCTCCTAACATGATTTACGGAGGCAGAAGTTTGGATGCTAGGGGGGGGAGGTTCAGTTGGGAATAGCCGTTGCGGCGCAGGCGTGGTACGAGAAGGGGAAGGATGGGGCGGCTGCGGCGAATTCTCCCTCTTCCTACCCATGCATATATGTCTGTATGCTCACATGGCTATCCGTCCTTCAGTGCGTCCTTCAATGTACGCGTGCGGGAGGCCGACAAGTGCCACGGCGCCGAGCTTTTTCGTTCCTCTTTTTTCTTCCCTTTTTTTTCCCTTTTCTTCTTTCGCAAGAGTTTTCCTATCGCTCGTACGATGGAGGGGAAATAGGTATAGGTTACCAACTCAGACATGCGGTCATGGCGACGCCGCGAATTACGGGCGGCGATGATGGGTGGCGTGGCCAATAAGTCAGTCACTTACATCATACATTATATTGACCATAGACAGATGACTTAGTCAGAAGACACGCGGGGGACGGAGAGGCATGGTCGTTTCGTCGGGCCAGATCCCGAGAAAACGACACCTGTCTCAGGTAAACATCGGCTTCCCTTAGGCCTCGGTATCTGCTTCCTCGCTTCTGATGCCTGCGCGCCGGGATTTCGTCCCGCGGGGGGGGGGAGAGAGGGGGTTGAGAAGTTGTGTAGTAGTAAGTACGTCCATCCGTCACGTTAGCTTAGGCGAATTCGGCACTGGTCGCTGCCTGTCTCTCTCGTGTTGGGAAGAGACGAAAATGGTCCACCCTCGGTCGAGCCCTGCAAGGGGGCACGCGCTAATCCGCATCGGGGGTTGGGAATAGTTGCATGGCTGAGCGTACCGGGTATAGTTTCTGGCAAGGCGCCTGGGCGCGTCGTCCTGTCGTTCTACCTGCACGTATGCAGCATGTCGGTTCGGTCCCGTCCAGGGGAAGAAGGGGAAGGGTGTGGGCGTCTCTCTCGCTCCCACTCTCTCTCTCTCTCTCTCTCTCTCTGTCTCTCAAAGGAGGGGTGAGGAAGACAAAGTCGGGTTCGGAGGTTGCTTTCGGCATCCGGCTGCCCAACTTATTGACTTGACTCGTCTCCCACATATGTACGTGCCTACATACACATACGCATACACATATACATCACATATACATATCTAGGCGGGAGATTGGGGGAGGGAATCCTTCGAGACAGGCTTCTAGAAGAGGGCGAGGAAAAACGTGAAGTCTCCCTCCGTCCTCTCACATGTGCATATTTTGCATATGCAATACCTATTCCCTGCCTTCCATCAGGATGCGCATGAGTAGGCGGGGTTCGTCGACGGGGTTACCTGCATATGCACCCGTCCGTACATATGTTCACATTTCTATAGGTACCTAACCTACGTGTTTACCCCTGCATTTAGGTAGAAGGTACCGGCACGCATATATTAGGTACATACCTACCTCCTTGTCCACCTACCTACCTTAGGTACCTAGGTATCTACTTATGTTAGGTATGTGCGTTTTGGCTTAGTCCCGCTTCCTGTGATCCCACAACACCAGTTAGTAAGTAACTAGTGTTAGAATCTTAGGATGCTGAAACCTGATGCCGTTGATCTAGGAGGTATTAGGAGGATAACTATGGGCTAACTACTAATTGACGAGCTTATCTATAGCTCCTTTTATAGCCAATATTAGCTCGACTCCTGAAGTGCCGAGGGTAGTCAATCAACTATGAGTACAGGCCGCCGTTTGATTAAGTAAGGTTGAATGCCTCAGGATCCACAGGTATGTATCTATAAGTATACAGGCATATTTCTATATATATATACACACAAGTAGCGAGAATCCTCTCGTCCCATCCCGTTTCCTACGCCGAGAGCCTGAGCCTGTTCGACGACGTCTTTGCGCCACAGGCGAGCGGCGATCCGACGAGGGAGCGACGAGGCTGAGCTGACGGGCTGAAAGGCTGCGCGTCAGTATCGGGTGTCGCTGGGAAGCAGAGACAGACGATCTCGATCGACGACCTCTCTCTCTCTCTCCTTCTCCTTCTCCTGCTCTCTCTTCCTAACTTTCGTCGTCCTCGTCCTCCTCCCCCTTCATCCTCCCAACTCCTCCTCCTCCCCCCTTCCCGCGCGACCGCTCTACGCGGGCTGCTAGCAGGCAGCCGCCCAGCTCATTTATTTACCTCGCACATCCGGGGCGATCCGTTCGCTCGTGCGACGCGGGCGCCGACGATCCCGCGGAACCCTGCGCGCGGAATCTCTGGGCCCCGATGCAGGCCGAGCATATGCCTACATGTATGCCTGCACGCGCGCGCAGCTGCACATCCTGCGTGTCCATATAGCGGAAGGGGGCTACGGGCGTGCATGCGTTGTGTGTGTATATTTTTTTTTCTCCGTGGACATGTAGGACGTGGACGCGTAGGTACGTATAATAGGCGGGCGCACAGGGTGGGAAGGGAGACTGAGGGAGGGGAAATAAGTAAGCCGGGTGGCTGCAGCAGGAGGAGTCCTGCGAGGTGGGAGGATGAGGTGGGCGGGCGATGGTGACGACGACGGTGACGATGGAAAGGAGGAGGAGGAGGAGGAGGAGGAGGACAACCCCCCCTCTTCCCCATCGCCCACACACACACACACACACCCTCTCCTCTCTCTCCACCATCCATCCCTGCTCCTCACCACCGCGTTGCCCACTCCCTCACCGGCCAGCCAGCCCTACGTCCCGCCTTTACCGCTCCCAGGCTAGTACGATTACGCGCCCCGCCTCAGTCCTGGCGACGACACGCCTGCATAAACTTAACTTGCTCGTGTGCCCTCGTTCGATCAGGGTCGGATAGGACACGGTGGTGAAGGGAGGGGGGGGGGGGTGGGTGGGAGTGAGCGCCGGCCGCGTCCACTCAAGCCAGTCCATCATCATCTATCCAGGCCCGCACAGCCTCCCATCACCACCACCCCCACCACCACCACCATGTCTCTACAAGACCCATCGTCGAGCTAGCTAGCTTTCTCGTTCCCGTACTCTCGTTCGCCCACGCCCCTCCCTTCCCCCTCCCCTCCCCTGCTCCCTCTCCCGCCCAAGTTCCCGGGTCATCCCTCCCCCCTCCCCTTTTCTCCATCTTGTCGAGACCGTCAGTCCAGTCTTGCTTATCCGCCTCTGGGTCTTACGCGACGATGCCACTCTGACCTGACCTGACCTAGCCTCGCCGCTTACCTACACCTACACCTCCCCGGCAGACGGTCGAGTTCTAGATCCGCCCCCGCTTGATGACGCCCATGGCTGCTGTACCCAACCAGGGGGAGCACCGCACACCACGTTACTTAACACACACGCACACATCCTACGCCGTCACTCGAACTTCTGCCCTCCTACGCCCGACGGGCTAGATAAAGAGGCTAGTTCAGCCGGCTAGTCACACGTTACACTGTTCCGCTTCTTCGTTGACGTGAGACTCTTCTGTTTATTCATCATCGCTTCGTATCTCCGTCTATTTTGTTCCCGTTAAAGCGGCAGTCGCAAGCATGGGTATCAAAATCAGTATAGCAGGAGTATAGTGCAGGATAGGTGAGCAGTGCGGAAGATAGGACAGTATAGGACGAGATGCACCCCTGCCATCGCCCCGCGCCACAGCTCGTATCGCTCCGGGTGTTCCCCGATCCGGGCTTGCAGGTGGACGTATGCACAGCGTCGGTATGCATAGCGTCAGTCTGAAAATCAACTAGTTACGCTGTCAGGAGCCTGCTGAGAGGAAACAGCTAGGTCCTGTGGTTTCGCCCCCACGTTCCGTAGACCGTAGTCGTGATAGAGAGAGATACCCGCAGCAATGTCACAGCGCTGCACCCTCACCTCTGGCCTGGCCCAGCCGCCTCGCTTCCACCGCCTCGCTAGCGAGGAAGCCGATGACGGCGGGGTCGTTGAGCCGCTCATCCGTCGACGTGCTCGCCTTGCTGGCGTTCCCGAACAGGCACTGCCAGAGGTCGTTCTTGTCAACGGCCTCCCCGAGCCTCTGGTTCTTGTTCATGAGTCTAGACAGGGGCGCCTGCTCTAGCTCCAGAGAGTTCGCTACCTCGAGGTTCAAGTCCGAGACCTCGGGCGTAGACTCCTTAGACTTGCCCTTGGTGTTCTTGCCTAGATGCTCGAGGCGGCGCTGGATCGATAGGTCGTAGATGGACTCCTCCACCGTGCCCTCCGTCAGGTAGAGCCACACTGTCGTCTCGTGCTCTTGGCCGATCCGATCCACTCGAGCGATGGCCTGGAGCTCCAGCGCCGTGTTCAAGAGAGGCTCGCACAGCAGCACGTGGCTGGCATTCACCAGATTGAGACCGCTGGCGTGGGCCCTGGCATCCATGAGGAAGCATTCGATGCCTGGGTCTTCCTTAAACCGCTTGATGCCGTTCTTCATCCTGAAAGAAGTGAACCCGATACCGTATTGCTGCAGGATTGGGCTGAGGACATCTAAGAACCGACCGAACTGCGAGAAGACGACCGACTTGGCACCCGGGTCCTCTATGCGCAACCACAGCAGGTGTCTAATGAGAGTATCCACCTTGGTACCATAGGACCGTCCGTGGAGGTCGATCCCCTTGATGGTCTCGAGCTTCTCGCTGCTGAACTGGGAATAGATACCGAAATTCCTTGCTTTGGTGCCCGAGTTCACATCCCCGGAGGTGCGGGGATGCTCTTGGTGGACCTTCAGATCCTGTTTCTTCAGCGTTATATCGTGTAGCATCGCCGACGTGAGTTGCTTTTTGCAAACGGGACAGCTACGGCTGGCCTTAAACCAAGCTACGAGGCACTCCTTGCAGAACTGGTGGCCGCAGACGGTGAGGATTCCTATCGTGAAGGACGACTGGCAGATGACGCAAACTTCGTCCGAGTCTTGACCGGCTTCTTTGAGGTGGACCACTGCAACGCAGGTCAGTATTGCTCACGCACACGAGCAAATAAAGTAGAAGGGTGCTTACAGTAGCGGTGCTTCGATAGCGCGAGGGCGATCCGGTGCTGCAAGACCCGCTCATTCCGCTCCATCTCTGCGGTCGAGTCGAGGTTCTTTTGACGTTCTGCGCCGAGAGGGGCGACTGTGTCAGAGACGGCCTGCAATTGTCTGTAGAATTCGACGCGAGCGTTCAAGGCTGCGACGAAGCCGTCCAGCTCTCGTTCTAGAGATAGGGAGGCCTTGTTCTGCGCACTGCTCTGCCCTTGTAGCAGCCGTAGCTGCTGTTCGACAATCTCCAGCTCAACCCTGGCACGGCTGCTCCCGTTGTTGACATCGTAGCGCAGCTTCGTTGCTAACTCCCGGAGGTCGGTTATGATGCCTCGGAAAGAGGTCCCATGGCCTGACGGCTTGGCTTGCTGGCGTTGTTGGAGCAAGGCAAGGACCTTCGCAGGAGCATGTCCCTCCCCGTTCTGTGCTTGTCTCTCCGCAAAACGGGTGTCATACCTGATCCTCTCGTTTTCCAAGCCAGAGATCGCATCCTGTCGGTCGGCGATGGCCGCTCTCATAGCTAAGGTATATACCATGAGCTCGTCCTGAATCTTCGTCGAATCCTCGTACTCGTCGCCCGTGATCTCATGCTCCTCGTCCTCGTCCACAAGTGGCTTGGCCAACATTTGGATGATTTCTTCCCGCCACTCGTCAATAAGATTTGCTTGTCCGTCGAGAGCCTCGCTGAGAAGCTCCAAGTCGGCTAGAACTAGCCTGCTTTCCAGGCCGTGGAGCGGAGGGCATTCCATTTCCGGAATCTCGACAAACGACTGTGCTTCCGCCTTCTCCCGGATCCTGGATATATAAGAACTAGCCTTCTTGCGCGCCTCGTGTAAAATCTCGTTACGGATGGTCCTTGCCATCTCGTACCCGCTGACCTCCTTCTGTTCCAGCGTCTTGAACTCTTCCGATTCGGGGTCGACCTTGTCTTCATCAGACTTCAACTGGTAATAGCCGCTGGCAATGAAGAAAACCGCCCTGTGCCGAATATCGAGTATCGATCGAAGTTTGCGCCGGCATTCGCTGACTCGCTTGGGGGCATTTTCTCCCTCGGCTTCTTCGTCATTCAGAGAGCTGTTGCCCTCGGTATCGTCCGGCTCCTCGTCCGGGTCTGCCTGCTGAGCCCTCGCCAACTCCGTTTCCAATTGCTTGCGGCATTCCTCTTCGATTGGCCGGGCCTCGTCTAAAACCTCTTGCCAAAGCGCAATGGCCTCCTCGACTTTGGACTGGGCTTCCAATATCTGGCCCCTTTCTAGCTTCTTGGCTAGATAATTGCGTTGGTCAGCCCTGATCGATGAATCGGACTGCTCAATCATGACATCCAACACCTCCTCGATTGTTCGCAGCGGCTTGTTCTTCTGCTCTACTGCACGAAGGGCTAAGCCAACTCCCAGCGAGGGGTGCAGAATCGTCTGCCTGAGCTCGGCGAGGGCGTCTTTCATCTGATCTATCCTATATGGGCTCTCCGGGTCCCATTGGTCATCCAGGGGCACGCCGGACCCATCCAGACCACAACGCCTTGCCAGGGCAGTAAACCGCTCCTGGTAATTTTGCTCCTCAATTGCCTTGAAGGGGACGGTTATGATGTATCGTTTCTGCGGCGGCAGCGCCAACTCGTCCCGAACGGCGCGCTTCGTATGGCGGAGAGAGACGCGATTGAAAAGAGGCTCGAATAAGTGCTGATGAGAGGTCATCAACCCTTCCCATGCGGCCGGGGAAGAAGCGAATGGCTCGTGCTGGAGAAATAGCAACAACCCCCAGAGATCCTTGATGTTTTCCTTAACTGGCGTTCCCGTGATGCCCCAAGCGTTGATGCGAGGGATCAATCTCGCAAGTTTCGCGGCGCCACTTACACCGCTCTCGATCTGCTGTGCCTCATCCAGACACACCCTCCACCAAGATATCTGGACCAAGGGGGATTTGGGGCGCCGGTACTTTCTCTCGTGGCGCATGGAGCGGCTAGGCGGTTCCTCTGCGAAGTGGATTTCGGCCTGAAGAATGTTGTAAGTCGTGAGTACGACGTCGTGCCCTGCGATCACAGACACTAGCTCGTCCTCCTCTCCGACGAAGCCCCTTAGACCATCGTACACCATCGCCTTGAGGTGCGGCGCATGCTTGCAGAGCTCAGAAGCCCACTGATCCTGTAGCGTGGCCGGGGTGACGATCAAGGTTGCGCCGCTAGGACGCAGCCCCGAGGCGACGATGTCATCGTCCGACCTCGATAGGCTTCTACGCTTATGCGTGCAGATAAGAGAAATTGTCTCGACCGTCTTGCCCAAGCCCATTTCCTCGGCAAGGATTCCGCCTCTGAGAGCGCTCTCGGCCTTGGAAAACGGGCTCGGATCTCTAGTGACAGCATGATAGAGGTCGCTGACGTAAACGGGACTTCCGTCGGCGTCCTTGCCGGCGCTGAAAGACAAGGGGAGTTGATCAGCGAGCGGCGGGGAAAATGGCTCTAGACCGGGGGTTCCATCTGCGCATCGGTCTTTCCACTGGACCCCCTCCCTTTTCAAGAGCCATTGTAGGGCTCTGATTTGGAAGGGATACAGTCTCGAGGTCAACTTGGGAACCGAGAGAGAGGAGAAACCAGTGTGATCCTGCGGTGGGGCGAATGAAGCGTCGTAGAAGGCCCGGGGTGACAACTCTGTCCCGAACTCGTCAAGTCCCTGCTTTTCGCTCTCGAAGAAGGTGTCCAAGACCTGCTTGCTGAGGGCTCGCTGGGGTGGGCGTCGCAAGGAATATACTGAGGGGTTCCAATTCAATTCGAAGGTGAATTGCATCTGATCCTTCTTGTCCTTATTCTCTAGACTGATGGTGACGTTCACCCACAGCGAGCCCTCCTCGTCATCCGCATCGCGACTTCGGTTTAGCACAGCAAGCACGACTAGTGTGCTCTCTGCGAGTCTGGGGCTGCCTAGGGCCAAATTGGACCTGAAGGCGCCACAGGGCAACCGGCTATTCGAAGAGACGGCCAGCGTGTGCGATGCCTCATCGTATCGGAGCTTCATGTGGCGGTTGACGTTCTTGCGCAACGTCGGTGCCGTAAGCAGTATTCCAGACTGGGCCGGCCGCTTCACCGTGATGGACTCTCGTGCGACGGGAATCGGCCTGATGCTTTCCACCCGGGCCCGCTTCTTCGGCGGTTCGACGGGATGGTCGGCCTCGTCGTGGCGTGGGGGGTCGGATGGGAGGGCATGCAGAAAGCCGAGGAAGTCTTGAGGGAAGGGGTCTAAGCTCATCAGTACCATTGTTGACCGCAAATGCTTCTCGCTTGACGGGGATGTTACCTTTTGACTGGACCTGCCTGGCTTGGATAGGTCCTTTTGGACGTGAGACCTTCGTGGCACCGGGACGGCCCATGGTGATGGCGGATACACCAAACTATAAGCGATGCCGTAGCTTGGGGAGCCGTGGGTAGGCACCGTTCTTGAGTGTCCGTGGACGTCGGACGATCGATCGGATGGACGGGAGATGACTTGCAGCGGCGATAGAAGAAAAAGGTGTTGGAAACAGGATGCACGAAGGGATACGGGAGGGGAATGCTGGGTCGAGAGGAGGCGGAAACGGTGCGCGTAAATGCAACGGCCCAAGGCGATGATGAAATTAGGCTGGAAGGCAGAGAGAAGCTATGCTCGTCCACTGATCGAGGAGGGCAAACGGTGTGCCATGAGGGGCAGTCAATTCAGCGCCTCTCTAGTGAGGTGTCTAGGCAGGTGTCTGGGCAGATCAGATAGACAAGCCAACTCCCCGCGATTCGACGCGTCTTATTAGACGCAGGGCACAGAGGGCGAGGTGCCCCAGACTGTTACTGGCCTTAGGTACTTTTATAGAAGAGGGCATTCTCCACTACCTCCCTGTAGTTTTGACTCATAGGTACCTACCCCCCTATTTAGCTACCTAAAGTAGATACCTTGCGTGTAATCTAAGGTACGTCAAGTACCCACTTCATAAGCACATCTCCGGTTAGTACCGATGTACACGATACGTGGATACCCGTTATATTACATATAACTAGGTAGAACTTATAGAATATATAAAATACCTAATCACCTAACCCTTATCTTATTTGAAGAATAATTATAATATGTGAGATCTTATTAAATTGTAGAGTTTTCTTTATTTGAAATTACACGCGGATTGGCTCATTTAGACCTGCTCTGGTATTGATAGGCAGATACCTCTTACAGAGATACCTAGATAAAAGGTATGTACCTTAGCCACAGCTTTGCGATAAGACACTATAGTGTATGTACAATCCACTGGAGACTTTTTTTTTTCCTTCTCTCTCTTACCTCTCCACCCATTAAACGGCCCCACCATGCGGAATTGATCAAGTCGGGATGGAATCGGATCACGGGACAGCCACCGGTTTGAAGATATTTTGCGACTCAGTTCGGTAATCAGCCCAGCCCGGGAGCGAGCGCCCCCCCCTCCCCCCCCTCTACTGCCCTCTCACGCTCGCTTCCCTCCCCTCTAGGACGCCCGCCGCTATGGCACGTATCAAGGTACGATACCCATCCCGCCCCAATGGCCTCCCTCGTGCCCGCTACGCGCATGCGCTTCTCCGTACTATACGCCGTACCTCCTAGCTCAATAATTCGTATCATTCGCGTCATGTCTACAGCTCCTCCCGCTCCGCCCCCAGCACCTCCGCGCCGCCCTAGTCCCGCCGACGGCTCCCTCCCTCCGCGCGCCCTTCGCCCTCTCCCCACCAACGACCACCGCCTCCGCGCCCTCGCCCTCGGCGCGAGCCGCCTTCTTCTCATCGTCCTCCGCCTCGGCAGCGACCCAGCACACGCCTAGGGGCAAGGACAAGAAGCCGGTGATCCCGCCGCCGACGCCGTTCGTGCCCGACGTGCAGACGTTCCTGACGCTCATCGGGCGGGACCTGGTCAAGCACGCGGCCAAGTTCCCGACCTGGGACTCGCTCTTCACACTGACGTCGGTGGACCTGGCCGAGCTCGGCATCGAGCCGCCGCGCACCCGGCGCTACCTGCTGCAGTGGCGGCGGCGCTTCCTCAAGGGCCTGTACGGTCCCGGCGGCGACCTCGTGCACGTCCGCGACGGCAAGGCCATGCTCCAGATCGCCGAGATCATCGCGCCCCCCCGCGGCGCTGACCCCGACTCCCCCGAGACCGCCGCCGCCGCCGTCTCGTTCCGCCCCCGCAAGTACGTCGTCAACGTCCCCTTCGACCAGAACGCCGACACCTGCCCCCCCGACCTGCTCAGCCGCGTCTGCGGCTACCAGGTCAGGGACGGCAATAAGATCGTCGGCCACTACGCCAAACCCCTCAAGCACGGCGGCGGCGCCGTCGTCACCATCACCGAGGGCATGTGGGAGGACAAGCGCGGCCACAAGGTCGACGGTGGTGAGCGTCGTCGCACCGAGATCCGCTACAAGCGCCGCGTCGCCGAGCGCCGGGAGGCGCGCGAGCGCGGCGAGCTGCCGCAGTAGGAGCCGGAGCAGGTGGGCCATGAATTGCGAGGCGACGCAGATGACGGATCGCGGGAGAGGAAAGAAAGCAGCCGAGACGGGCTCCCTAATCATATGCCGCCCGCTCAGTTTTTCTCTTTATCATGTACTATATCCACTCACCCGTTCAGCGCACATCGCAATAGCGCGTTGGAAGAAGAGGTAAACGAAAATAAAACATTGGTATTCACTCCGATTTTAGTTATATACCTTGTGGCTCGTGGACCGATGAATGGGGTAGCCTGTTACGCCCTTGGCATACCACAAACCCCTAAACGCCGTCCCAGAAAAAAAAACCATCATCATTCCTGGCATCGTAGAAGAGCGCCCCCTCAAAAAAGACTCATTTTGCCGCCCCAAAATCTAATTTTCTCGAGACTTTGCTACCGCGGTCCTCGTCCAAAACGCCGGGTCTCCTCTTTAGGTCGGCACCGACCTTCTCCTGGCCGCCCGACTTCTTAGGTAGGTCTTGCTTGCGCGTGGGTTTCGGGTCCTTGTGCCACCACTCGTGCTTCAACATGTCCCGGGCCGTAATGCGCTTCTTAGGGTCGAGCGTCAGCGTCTTCATCAGGAGGTCGACGCCCTCGTATCCGACGGTGCCGAACATGGACATGTAGTGGTCGCGTCCCCGGACCGGGTGGACCTCCTTGTCGACGGTGTACTCGGGCAGCTTGGTGACGCCGGGCCAGTTCTCCTCGGTGGGGGTGCCGACGGCCTGGCAGATGAGCTGGATCTGGTGCATCTCGGTGTTCCCGGCGATGTAGGGCGTTCTTATGACCAGCTCGGCGAAAACCAGGCCGACGGACCAGACGTCGACGGCGCCCGAGTAGTGCTTGGCGCCGAACAGCAGCTCGGGAGGGCGATACCATCGCGTGATGACGTTGGACGTCATGGGCTTGTAGGGATCGGAGAAGCTCCGGGCCAGACCGAAATCGGCGAGCTTGACCTCGCGGTCGGCGGCGATAAGCAAGTTATTGGGCTTGATGTCGCGGTGCAGCACAAAGTTCTCGTGGCAGAACCAGACGGCCCTGGTGAGCATGCCCATCCACGCCTTGATATCGGCCGCGCCGTACCGGACGCTGTCCGTGTCGCGGATGAGCATCTCCAGGTCGCCCAGGGGGAGATACTCGAGGACGAGGTTGAGATTCTGGTCTTTGGAGGAGAAGACGGAGTGCAGGGTGATGATGTTGGGGTGGGATAGCTCCTGCAGGTGTTTGATTTCGCGGACGGCATCGGGGGCCATTCCCTCGGTGTACTCCTTCTGCACCTTGATCTTCTTGATGGCGACAGCTTTCGACGGGTCGCTCTTGAGAAATCCCAGGTAGACGTTAGCATAGGTACCCTCGCCGAGCTTCTTCCCTACACGAGTCGGTCAGCGCGCTCCTTTCTGGTCGGGTGGACGGACAGCGGGGAGAGCCTGCTAACCCTTGACGTATTTGCGCTTTTCGTCCTCGTTGAGTTGCTCGGCCAGGTCCAGGGAGGTCGGCAAGGTGGCTGCGGAAGTAGCCGGCACAGTCGTGGGCGTCCCATTGGTAGAGGCCTGGGCGGAGCTGGCGTTCTTGAGCGGCGACGACACGGCTCGCGGGTTCTGGAGGGCATCGGCCGGATGCGTGACGACGGGAGACACCGCCATTGTCGCCTCTCGCCCGTGCCCCTTTGCTCCTCAACCTTGTCGCCGTTCAATTGGGGCGGGAGAGGGGGGGGGAGACAGGTTGTCTGGGGATTGAATAAGAAGAAAAGACCCCTGTTCAGCGGCTGTGATGGCAATGGTGGTTGTAGGTAGGCAGGTCGGTAGGCAGGTAGGTAGGTAGGTTGGTTAGGAGGTACGAAGCAGACAGAGATGAAAGTACATACCTAGGTACTTAGGTATCGAAGATACCTACTAGGTAGCTCCTAGCAGGCACCCGGGCAGGTAAAGTAACATCCATCGAATTGGATCCGAATCGGGCAGCGGATTGGCTGGACGGCCTGAAGTCCCCCAGGCACGCGATCCATTTCCAGGTACTAGGTACCTAGGTATGTACCTATGTACCTATTCCTCTTGAGTTGGACCGGCCTAACGAGGCACCTCGGACCATCTGCAGGTCGGCATGTGGCAGTGCGCATCCGAGATATCCATGTACCGAGTACCTGCGACCGTACGAGGCTAGGTACCTAAGACAGGAGGCAACACGCCATTGACGTCACGCCGGCGCTCGCCATCACCAGTTGCAAGCGGCCATCGCGCGGAGAGCGACAGCGACACTTCATCGCCCGTCCTAACCCGAGTCGATCTAGAGAAAACTGGCCCATCATCAGGCGCCCACCATTAGGCCACTTATTACACGATTGCGTAACCCCCCGTGTACGTGTCGTGGCTTAGGTATGCCGCGGCGCGCCAGTGACGGATTCGATCACGTCCCCGTCTCTTCTCTTCTCTTCCTCGCGCTCTCTCGCCCTCTTTGGGGTTGCGAGTCCGATGCGACCCAGCCGCTCGTCCCGTCAGCCTCTCCAGGGGGTGCCGGAAGTACGGGGAATAGCGACGACCGTGCAGCCCGAGAGATGGTCTTGGCTGTCATGAAGTCATAAGTCTGTCTGTCCATCGGTTGTCTTTTTCGATTCTCTTTTTCCTCACTTTCAATGGCCGTGGTCGTCCGATAGATTTCATCTGCTTTGAGCCGCCCTCGTCTTTTCTTCCTCTTCCTCCTCCTCCTCCTCCTGGCCACCGCCAACTCACACTACCAATACCAGTAGACGATATACCCTCACCGTCATCGTCGTCATCACCACATCGATCGGCGACACGCATAATCTATTTTGAACAATCCTTTCTTGTTCTTCTCTCTTTTCCTTTTTCCTTACACCTTCATTTCGGGAGGGGCTCTTAGCTTCTCGTCTTAGACCCAATCGATTCTATCACCCGACTCTCGTCTTACGCGCAAAACTCGGCGCAGCAGCAGCCATTCGTCGTACTCCTGGGTTCTGTCTACATACCTATATACCTGCGTAGTCGGGTAGCTGTGTCGGTTTAGATTTCTGCCCTCTCTCCCTTTTAGCTCTGCCGAGCCCTCCCGTCTTTTATAGAACCAATAGATATTATTGTTATATCGTCATCATCTTTAGAGGATAGGAACACGGTAATTCCCCAACATCCGCCATGCGGTCCCTATCATATTGGGTAAGTGAATCCTGAGTTGTCCCTCGATCCGATTCGAGTAACCCACGCTATGCGCGAACACGTGCCTAAATATTGTACCCGGGTCGGAGCTGACACTAGGCTATTGGCATCCGTAGGTATTTCCCGTAGTATCCGGCCTCATGTGGCTCGCGACGCTCCTGGGTCTACTGCTGTACTGGGTCGTAAACACCGACCGGGTGATATACGCGTCGATGCAGGACGGCCAGACCTTCGCCTACATCTCGGACATCGGCGCCTCCGAGCTCAAGCCGCTGTTCGTTACCGGTTGCATCATCACCGCCCTCTTTCTCGACCTCTCTTTCGTCTCCGACCGTCTGCTCCGCCACCGCGGCCGTCTCGTGCCCAACACCTCCCCCGGCGAGAAGGTCCTTGGCTCTCTCGCCATCGTCTTCGCCATCATCGGCACCATCGGCCTTACCTGCCTCTCTGGCTTTGACACCCTTCGCTACCAGGACCTCCACAACATCTTCCTCCTCCTCTTCATCGCTGGGTATCTGCTCTCCGCTATCTTTATCTGTTGGGAGTACCAGCGTCTGGGCAAGAGTGAGTAGTGCCTGCCTGCCTGCCTGCCGAGTTCCCTGTCTACCCATCTCGGTACAGACTCGCTCGCTAACGTATTGATTTTCCCTAGAACACCGGGAGCACCCGCTGCTGCGCATATCCTTCTGGGTTAAGCTGGTTTTCGTCATCGTCGAGCTAGCCCTCGCCGTCGCCTTCGCCGTGTCCAACTTCCGGGGTCACAAGGACACCGCGGCCGCCCTGGAGTGGGTCGTCGCCTTCGTTTTCACCTTCTACGTCTTCTCCTTTGTCATCGACCTGTACCCCGCCGTCGCCACGCGCAACGCCGCCAACGACCGCCACCACGACCGGCATTCCTTCGGCTCCTTCGGCTCCTCCGCGCACGCCCAGCAGCGCGAGATAGACGAGATCTACTACGCCACGCACCCGACCGTGCCTCAGCCGCATCACCACCATCACCACCAGCCGCCGCCGCCGAGCGATACCCAGGACGGCCAGAGGACGCTCGCCGCGAACGGCCAGAGCAAGGAGGACGCTGCTGCCAACCTCCAGAAGATGATGAGGAGAGGCCACGCCGACTTCTAAATGAGATGGGGCGGCAGAAGGGGAAGACGCGGGCCCTCACGGACGAGGCGGCGGTAGCTAATGAGGAATCTGATGCATGAGGACGAACGCCAGGAAGGCAAGCGAGGACGAATCTGCGAATCGAGCGCACGGAGAATGGGTTTGGGCGAGGGACAGGCGCATGTTACTTACGATACCAACCGGCGAGAAGGAATGCTAGATCTCATATACAGCAACCAGAACGGAGACGGCGACGATATTGGCAGTTGGCGCGCGTAGTTCATTTGAGGGAACGGGAGCTTTATAATATATATACCCTGGTGTGGTGGCGTTTGGCACGTTCAACTTGGGTGGGCTTGGCTACTTCCTCCCCCCTTTTCCCAATACCGTATTTATCATAATAGAAAACGGAGAAGGAGAAGAGTCACGGCAATAGGCTAGGATTGGAAGAAAATATCGTTGACATCCTAGCGTATAGGCCTATATGCCCCGAACATACCACATGTTCTGCGCCGGTCGCGCAAAGCTCGAGGGACCGTTTTCGATCTCAAAGTTTACATTTCGTGTATTTCCGCCGTCCTCGTAGCTGCGGTGGTGTATCCTCCTTCGCAGGCGCAACATGCTTCGAGCTTCCAACTGTGAAAACGTCAAATATCTCCCACCAAAGGCGCGGCGAGACCTAGACTCCGGACCTACATACAACACAACACAGATCTGTTCGAGCCAATGAAAATACCCCGTGAACTTGCCCCCCCCCCCCCTCCTCCCAACAGCAGTCGTCTTCTCGTCACCTCAGGACCTCGTAACGCCCGGGAAAACCTTGGTCGTGACCTCGAAGAGAGAACCGTTAAAAAAGAGAGTATCGAACATGCGAGCCCGTTCGTTAGGCGGCCAGCCAGCCCTCGGAATACCGCCCTAGCTTACACCATCTCGTGAAACCTCGAATCCCTCCCGGGGCTGCCGCTCATCGCGGCCGACGACGGATCCTTGGTCGGCCTCGGGAGCGTTAGAGCGGTCCGGGGCAGATCCCGCGAAGAAGCCTCGCCGTGCGGCTCCCTGCCGTCGCTCGAGCTGCTCGTCGTTTCCCCGGAAAGCGAGCGTTCTTCCCCGAGAATGCTCCTCCCGGCAGTCTGCCGCCGGCCAGCCATGGCGACAGCTCGGACGCTGGAACTGGTTACGCTGTCAGGCCTTTCCATGCCCGTTAGAGCCGCGCCGCCGATAAAGCTCCTGGGGGGGTTGTCGTTGGACCCCTCCTCCTCCTCCTCCTCCCAAGCTTTCGATCCCCGAGAAAACCGGTTCTTAAACCAGCTCTTTACTCCACCCCTCGACGAATTTTCGCCGGGCAATCCAGGTTGCCTATCCGACGATCTGGCCTCGGCTGCTCCGGTAGCATCTGTGGTGGCGTCGGGGTCCGGAGGTGGGATGCTGATTGGCTGCCCCCCGGTATTTAAAGCGATCGTACCCCCCATTGCCTCTGGCTGCCGATGGCTCCCGTCAGCTAGATCAGCTGCAGATTTGCGCTTCTCGGTCTTGGCTAACCGCCTTTGCTCGGCCTTGGCTGTTCTCTCTTCTTCCCTCCTAGCCTTAGCCTCGTGCTTCTCCTCGGCTTTCCTCTTTCTCTGCTGCGACTTTTCCCGCTCTACGACGTGCGTTAGCAAACGGCAGTTGCCAATGCCTGGCATGAAGAACCGACCTTTAAGCTTCTTGTTTATGTCTTGAATTTCCTTCTGGCGGGCCTTCTCAATCGCATCCTCCTCTTTCTTTCTCTCCGCCTGCAAGCGTAACTCTGTTTGCCTCGCGTGCTCCTCCTCTACCTTCTTTTCGATCTCGTCTAACACGGGCTGAACCCTAGCCGCAGCGATGGCGTCAATGTCCTCCTGGTCCATGAACTTCCCGGCACCTATGTCAACTTGGCCCCTGTGCTCGGCACGTTGATCGCCTCGAGCTTGGGCAGCGGCAAGCGCCTTCAGCTCCCACTGTGTGAGAGTCGACGGAGGCATCATCCCGGTTTCCGCGGCAATCTTCTCGTCTATTCCCTTCAGTCGTTCGTGGACGTTCCTTTGGGCAGCAGCAAGCAGAGCATCCCGATCCTGTTGGCGCTTCCTCTCGTCCACCTCCGAGACCTTGTTCGAGAACAGGGACATTTGTTGTCTGATGTGCTGGGATCGCCTACGATCTTCGATGATGTCACCGTCACTAGACGATCGTCTCCTGAATTTACCCCTAATCGAGAAGTGTCGCGTAAGCTGCCTAGCCCCGTAATGCTCCTGGAAGTCCCGGGCTTTGATGTGCTCTTCGTGTATTCTGGCGAGGCGCGCTTGTGCCTGTTTGTAAGCTGCGTCTTGCAGGCTTGTCAGATGCGCGGGCTGCGTATCGTCGCTAACACTAGTGAGGACATCGGCCTGGTCATGAAGAGGGGCCGCATTGTCATGCGACTTCTTAGCATCGATCATCTTCTGCTGCTGGGTGTACATTTTCTTGGCCATCGCGACAGCCGACGCGTGTAACACATCGGCTTTCTTCTGCTCGTCAACTTCCGCTTGAACCGGAGGCCGCGACGTGAACATGTCCCTGTGCATGGTCGTATAGGGAATAGTGCTGGGCCTCTCGCTTGCGCCGCTTATTGTCAGTGATCGCGCTGGTCTGTGGGCTCGGGTCGCGGCGCTCAGAGCATTAGCGGCAGCGTTTGCCTCGTCCGGATACGATTCCCTCGGGACGGGGGTTGACTTGGCTCTCTGGCGATTAGCCATGGCGCCTTTGGCAGCAAGCAGCGACCCCCGGCGTCCCAGCGCGCTTGTGTGGGGACTAGCCGGCGGCGCATCGCGAGTAGATATGAGAGCCGCGCCTGCGGCCGAGTGGCTGGGAGGGACGTGGGTGACGGAGGGAGGCCTTCCAGTATTGGTACTCATCGCAGACTGCGACGCGACGAGCGCAGCTTTGTTCTCGCGCTGTCCAGTCTTGGGTTCGGAGGTAGGGCCTACTTTTTGGTATTTGGTCATGACAGCTGCAGCCGAAGCTGGCGCAGATCTGTCCGACTTGGAGAGCTCGGGCAACGCGTTGGAGGCCCAGCCCAAAGCTGCTGCTGCACTGGCTGCAGATCCTTTTTCCGTGAGGCCAATAGACGGGAAGCTCGGGAGATCGCGAGGTTTGGCGTAAACAAGTTTGCCCGAGTGGACTGACCAAGGGAATTAGCCTGTTCCATGTCCGGGGCGGGAAACGAGACGATTAATATCTCGGGCGAAGGACGAAGATGATTCGCGACGTAATCTTACCTGTAGGCTTGGTGTCGTCATCGGGTAGCTGTCGGCGCCGACTCTCGTGGGCCTCATCAACCGTGGCCATATTACCTATGTGGCAGAAGATAGAGAGCGCTGCGTTGCAGCCAGCAGCGGGCGGGGATAGGCGGATGCGGTGCGATGCGGGATAGTGGAATGTGATCGTCCTATAGACCTGCCTAGTATCTCGCGGTGATCAACACCGTCGACTTGGGGAGGGTTGGTGGGGGGGGCGAGGTGGCTTAGGTGTAATATGTAGGTATGTAGGTGTATGTATAACAGCAACCCTGGATGTGATTAGCCGACCTGTGTGTAGGTGAGTGTTGAGGTCAGACGAACGGCGCGCGTTGGTAGGATATGTCTGAAACGGATGGATGGACGGATGATGATGCGTCGTTGTATAAGGCAGGTAAGGATATACACGGAGAGGTAGGTAGTAGTAGTTGTTGTGGTTGTTGTGGTTGTCGTCGTCATAGTACCTATAGGTTAGGTACCTAGGTTATTTGTATCGTGGCGGGGTGGCGCGACGTCAGGTAGAGCCGGGATCATGTCTTCTTTCTTCCTTCTTCTCTCCCCCTCTTCCCTTCCCCCCCTCGCTCTTCTTACGCGGCGGCTGGTCGACGAAAGCCTCGTGCCGTCGCCGAGCACCTCCTACTAGGTACGCAGGGATATTGGAGAGATCAGGTGCATTCCAGTGGCGATTCGACCGGGCCCTTTCCCAGGGAGGTAACAGGGGATGGTGATAGTTAGGACGACACGGGGAGGACGGGACGTAGGCGGTCCGACGGGGACGAGTTAGGTATGTATCGTGTAGATTACGACCTGGTCAGCAGCGGCAGCGCTGGGAGAGGAGCGTCGAAGGCAGGTTGATAGTTCCATTGTGAGGGCTCGCGCCTGGCCGTCTTTGCCGATTTGGAGATGCCAATGCTGATTACGTCATGGATCTATCAGGAAAAGTGGTGTGTAAACTGCCTCGTGTAGGTACCTACGAACCCGAGGAAGAGAGAAAGATAGGTAGGTAGGTAGAGAGAGAGAGAGAGAGAGGTTGATTCCAGCTTACCCCGAGTACTTTCGTCCCTCTCTCTCTGTTCCTCTCTCTCTCTCTCTCTCGCTGTCGCAAGACAATGAAGGCGAGATACCTACCTACCTACCTACCTACCTAGGTAACCTACCTAGGCACCTCCGGGAGGGGCGTGTCCTGTCTCGACTCTTCTTGACCCGGTCAGATGCTCGTATGTTCGGTACCTTGCCTTCGTTGCTAATTTTAGACGCATCCACCCGATATGTCGGGTACGGTGCCTTATAGAGGCTACATATACCTAGCAAGCAATAACCCAGGCCCGAGGCCTGAAAATATGCCGGCGGTCTAGAGCACCATGCAAAGTAACGTCAACGATCTGAATCGAGACCGAATGAAAATATGCGAGAGTGCCGGAAGCGGAAAACAGTACTCAAATAGCAGGTAGCTTTTGCGTCCCTCGCTGCGGGGATACCGTGGAGGGGGGACCGGGGGGGGAGAAGGGTAGAGATGAACATTTGGGTGTCAAGGACCCAAATTAACCTCCATCTCATATTGGAACCTACCTTTATCAGCATGGACCCTAGGTGCCCAGGGCACCCCTTACACCAGGGTACCCAAGGTGTCTAATGTATAAACATCCGTGGTGTAGTGACGACAAGACGTGGGCTAACAACTCACGATGGTAAGGTTGGTTCCATGGCCGACCCAGACCGCGGGTCCGCTCGCAAGGCCAGTAGGAGTTATACCGTATACACGTATAGGTACCTGGATACTTAGGTACATGTCCACTGGATGTATGACGAGATCAGGTACGATACCTACCATACAGGGAGGGGGGGGTCTATTGACACTATGTCAGCAACCCTTTCTATGACTGGACATAGTGTCTGCCTCGTGATAAGAAGGAGTTAAACTCTAGGCTAACATTATTACCATTTCCCGACATAGTTACCATCCGGACATAATGTCTTTATTTTAAAAAAAGGTACATTCCATAGGATTACCCGGTTACCTCTAGGTTACTAAGTACGTACCTTTGTACCTTTGTATCTTTTACGTCTGTTACCTACCTCCTACCTCTCTTCCATAGGTTCGAAGATAGATAGATTCTACGCGCGCGAACTAGCTCCCATAGGTTCGTAGATAGGTTCGTAGATAGGTTCGTAGATAGGTTCGTAGATAGATAGATTCCACGTACGCAAACTAGCTCCTATAGGTTCGAAGATAGATAGATTCTACGCGCGAACTGGCTTCTATAGGTTCGCAGATAGGTTCGTAGATAGATAGATAGATTCCACGTACCCGAACTAGCTCCTATAGGTTCGTAGATAGGTTCGAAGATAGATAGATTCTACGCGCGAACTGGCTCCTATAGGTTCGCAGATAGGTTCGTAGATAGGTTCGAAGATAGATAGATTCCACGCGCCTAAACTAGCTCCTACAGGTTCGAAGATAGATAGATTCCACACGCCTAAACTAGCTCCCATAGGTTCTAAGATAGGTTCGTAGATAGATAGATAGATTCCACACGCCTGAACTAGCTCCTACAGGTTCGAAGATAGATAGATTCTACACGCCTGAACTAGCTCCCATAGGTTCTAAGATAGGTTCGCAGATAGATAGATAGATTCCACACGCCTGAACTAGCTCCCATAGGTTCTAAGATAGGTTCGTAAATAGATAGATAGATTCCACACGCCTAAACTAGCTCTCATAGGTTCGAAGATAGGTTCGAAGATAGATAAATTCCACACGCGAACTAGCTCCTATAGGTTCGTAGATAGGTTCGTAGATAGGTTCGCAGATAGGTTCGTAGATAGGTTCGCAGATAGGTTCGTAGATAGGTTCGCAGATAGGTTCGTAGATAGGTTCGCAGATAGGTTCGTAAATAGGTTCGAAGATAGATAGATTCTACGTGCGAACTGGCTCTCACAGGTTCGTAGATAGGTTCGCAGATAGGTTCGAAGATAGGTTCGTAGATAGGTTCGAAGATGGGTAGTAGATCATGGTGTTTATAGAAAAAAGATGAAGACAACAGGTCTAGGTAGGTAGGTCTAGGTAGGTAGGTCTAGGTAGGTAGGTCTAGGTAGGTAGGTCTAGGTAGGTAGGTCTAGGTAGGTAGGTAGGTAGGTAGGTACTTATGGAATATATAGACATTATATCCGTCTGGACATTGGTTTCTACGCAGTCATAAAAACCATCCTAAAATTATAAGAAGGGAAGGTAATAAGGTCGGTACCGCGACCCTTGCTATAATTCTTTTAGCTCTTTCGAAAGAATAACTAGTTAAGGTAATCCTTACCAGATTTAGTTACCGTATCCGTACCCCGACTCTATTGCTAACATACTATCCATAGACCCCCCCCTCCCTATATGGTAAGTACCTAAGGTACCCGAGGTACATACGTGTAGGTAGTAATACTGATAACGCACTATTACGGCTTACGATTTAGACAGATAAAACTCAGTGGAAAAAGCTTGATTCTTCTAGGTTTTAAGCTACTATTCGTAAAGCTAAAAGCTCTAATAACTAGGTATAACTACGTTATCCTTCTCTTAATCTTAGTCTCTCATTCCTACTTACTAACTTAGTTCTAACTAAGGTAAACAAGGGGTAGGTAAATAAGGATAAAGCGATATCCCCGGCCCCTAGGTTAACTAGCTCCTAGTAGCCTTCATAGTCGTTATAGCTTATTCTTATCGAAGGCATCGATAAGATATAATATATCCTATTAAATCGTTTATCTTAATTCCTATATAGGTTCTCCGTATTCCATCTATTTAACGAATAATTCTTATCTTTCTACTTAGATTCGTTCGTTTATTATCTTATTAATAATATATATATTATATTTAATAGGTCCTAGTATTAATTAAGGCCTATCGTATAGGTCTAGGATTACTTTCCGAAGATAAGATATATTTATAGTTAGGTATTATTAAAGCTAAGGTAGTAAATCGAGTTTATATCGGTATAAGGATATCTTTTCGATTACCTTAAACGGGCCGACGTTCTTAAAGGAGAGCTTTATTTAGTTATTAAGGTAATATCCTCTCTATCCTAGCTTTATTAGGCGAACGTATACCTATTATCCTAAGTTATTAAGCTTAATATAGTAGGAGTCGTAAAGTAATTTTATCCTTAATTCTACTAGGTTTATAGCGTCGAAGGTATCCTTGCGATATTAATCTTAGGCTTATAGGAAATTATTAGTTAGGTTAAGGTTAACGACTAGCTATCGTAGTTCTATACTATATAGGACCTAGAATAGTAATATAAGGGTAGTTTCGTATCTAAACGAGTTTAATACGGCGATTATATACGGCAAAAGTTCTAGCTAGTATAACTAATTAAATAAAGCGCCTAGGAATATCCGTAACGCCATTTTAATAGCTTTTATTATTACCTTAACTTAACCGTTTATAAAAGAATAATAAGTAGATATAAGTCGTACGTCGATCTTAATTACTTAATAAAGGGATCGTTAAAATTAGGATATAAATTTAATATCTATATCTAAAATAAAGGCCTCCGGTAACTATTAGTCGGGATAAACGTATTTAAAATATAGAATAGCCTAGTCCTTTACCGTATCTATCGTTTTCCCGTATAAGGTCTTCTTAAATTTTAAGAGTTTATCGACGATAACGAGGATAGCGTCGTAGCCGCTTTTTAATATAGGTAATCCTACGATAAAGTCTAAGGAGAATACGCGAAGAGGTTCCTTAGGAGGTATAATAAGTAATAGGTCTCCGACGGGTTTTATATTATTTAATTTAAATACTTAATAGGATAAGTAGGATCTTATATAGGTTTCGATAAAACGTTTAAGGGATAGAATAAAGATAATGCCTCTTAAGTAAGCATATATCTTAGATATTCTTATATAGCTACGTTCGTCGTACGCTATTATTAGGAATTATTAACGGCATATATATAGAATATAAAGGCGGTAATATTTACCATCGTTAAAAAATAGGAAACCGGACGAAGGGTTTATAGTAAAGTTATAGTACGTATTTAAGGCTAGGTCGAAAGCTATTTATTAACGGATTTTAACGTATATAGTTTTAAACGTACGGTCGTTAGGAATTACGCGTATAATATCCTATATAAGGTTATCGGATAGGTATATAGTTATAATAACTAAGCCCTTTAAAAGGCTATCTATTACGTCCGTATCTTATATAGGGAATAACTAAACGATAAATACGTTTGTTACGTCTACTAATTATAATAAATATATACGAAATAAAGCGTTAACGTTAATATATTATCTTCCTAAACGGTAAATAATCTAGATACGGTCTTTATATTAGCTAAAATATAAACGCTAGGCTAGTAATCGTCGTTATCTACGAGGGACGCCGTTCTTAGCGAAAATATCTCGGATTACTATATAGTTAATAACGACGTATATAAAGCTATAATTTAATATATATCCTAGTTATTATAACGCCTAAACGAAGGCTCTTATCTCTAATTCCGTAAGTTAGTAATATCGTTAGTACTTATCTAGTATTTTAAAGAGAAATATTAGCGGAACGTATTTTCGGTTTTAAATTTAATATACGGCTACTCCGTAACCCTTAATACTACCATCGATAAATAGAATAAATAATTTATCGTAATCCGGGAACGCTAAGTTAACGGCGGTCTTTAGTTTAAGCTTTAAGGTATCCTAGGCTTATTTTACTTTAGTCCAAAGACATTATCGTCGGTCGACTTCCTTCTAGTAAGCTTCTTCGTTTAGTTTTTATCCTAACGGCGGCGGTAGAAGAGGTATACTCTTCGCGTATATCTTTCTTAGGGGGTTCTTTTTAGGTACGGTTTTAAAACCTAACGCCTTAATCTCGAAAAGTAGTTAGGCTATAATAAAATATCTAGATATATAATTCTTATAATAGCCCATAAGGCCTAACCTATGCTCTAAATCGTTTAAGGTATGAAGTTCTAGTTTCTAGATTACCTTAGTCTTATCTTCGATAGTACTAATACCTACGCGAGATACCCATCTACCTAACGCGCGTAATCCGGGTTAAGCGAAGTAGCATTTAAATAAGGCCATTAAAATTCCGGATTTTTCGAGAATCGTTAGGATAAGGTTTATATATTATATATACTCGTCTATAGTACGGCTATAGATAATAATATCGTCGACGTAAACTAAGACGAATTACCATAGGTATAGGGAAAAAAGCCTTTCCATGCGGTATTAAAAGAAACTAAGGAATATTATTAGTCCTATTATATTAACTATAAGTTATTTATATCCTCGATATTAAGTAACGAAAGCTATTTTCTAGCGATTCTCGACGACGATATCTTACTAGAAAAAGCCTTTTACGACGTCTATTAAAGTAAAGACTATTACTCCGTATATGCTTTATAAGATATCCTCTTAGCGCGATAAGGGGTATCCGTTAAGCTACATTTTAGTATTAACTTTATAAAGATCTACTACTATCCTTAGCTTATTATTTCTCCAGACGATAAACGCTAGGCTAAAACATAATAATTCGGTTCTAAGGAAGACGTCTTCGACGATACCGAGTTTCTTTAGGGGATCTAATATATCGTTTATTATATCTTTATCTCGTTTAGATATATAATAAGGTTTTTACTATAGATCTACTAAGTTAATTCCTTCTTTAAAGTTAATAGGTATTCTAACGCTATCGTTAAATTTACCTAGTTATTATCGGAAGAGATAGGCGTATAATTTAATAATTTCCTATATACGGGCTTTTATATCGGGTCCCTAATAATTAAATATATATATGTCTTTATTTATCGGGATAAAGGATAGCGTTCCCTATATATCTTCTGGTCCAGGAAGATAGTATAAGTAACCGTTAAGGTATTTAAGGTATTTAAGGTCGTTTAAAAGGTCGTCGGTATCGCCTAATAAGTCTAAAAGTAAGACGGCTTAATATCGTTCGGGTTTTTCCTCGTTTATCTTTATAAGGTACGACTAAATTAAGTTATATATATTAACTCTAGCTAAGAATCCTATACGTCGTCCGGTAGGAATACGTATTCTAATTTTATTAAAGTTAGCGAAGGGAAGGGCGGTATTTTAGCCGGTAGTAATGCCGTTAATAAGGCTTCCTAGCGTATTAATTCGTTCGGAGGAGAAGACCTTTAGTTTAATTACGTAGTTAGATTTAAGGATAGGGAGCTTAATATATAATATCGGGATATTATATCCGTAACCTGGTTTAAGGATTATTATTCTAATCGTCCAAATAATAACTCGTTCTAGTAGTTAAAGATACGGTTAGTTATCTTTATATTTTTCTTTACGTTTTATACTTATAGCCCGTATTTTGAAGTTTAAGTTAATTATTATTAATATATCTTCCTCGCTTCCCTATCTTATATAAAGCTTATTAGGTTAAAGAAATAAAGTCCTTAAAAAAAGCGAGTACGATAAGGAATTAACTATAAATATAGTATAATCGGCGGACTAATTATTACTATCTATAGTTAGAAAGGTAAGTATTAAACGGGTTAATTCCGTAATTATTAAGCCGTTACTTACGCCGCTTAAGGCTATCGGTTCTAAGAGGCGAGTTATTATCGTAATAAGGTAGTATATGGTTAATATTAATCGGCTTATTAAAGCAATAGAAGAGTAAGTATCGATATATACTATTAGCTTTAATGTTTCCGATAAGATGGTAGTTTAGAGTTATTAAAAGGATTAAAATAGGTATCTTTCGTTATTTAAAAAGAAAACATAAACGTCGTTAGGTATTAGATCTAAATTTAAAATAATAATAATCTAGGTTAGTTTTATTTTTATAGATTCCGTTATTTTATTATATTTTTAGTTATTATTATATTAAATTAGAAGTACGGATAATAATAATATCCCGTCGATAGTACTATACGGTCTTAGGGTATTAGTTAGGTCGCCGGTAAGTCGTTTTCCGGGTTTATAGCCGGTTCGGCGCTATCCGGGTTAACGTCGGAAATATCTTATATAATACGGTCGAATTTTTCTTTAGGTAATAAGCTTTCTTCCTTAGTATCTAGGTCGGATATAATAATGGTATCCTTTATAAAGTAAGCGTTAACCTATTATCTTAGTTTAACGTAATCGCCGCGGTAGCTAGGATTACCGTATTTATAATAAATCTAACGGCGGCGAGGTTTATTACTATCGTTAGCTTATTAGGCTAATAGTTATTAAACTAATTATATTAAGTACGGCTAAGCTAGCTACGTTATTTATTAGCCGGGCTATATCTACTAGCCTAGCTATATCTACTATCCTAGTTATATCTACTAGCTTAATTATTACGTTAATTATTAGAATAAGTATTAAAGTAACTGCCTTTAGTTTTATTTTATTTAGAATTATCCGGGTCTTCGTTTATACCCTTAAAACTATCGAGCTACGTCGGTAGGTATTAGTATCTAGGTTTAGCCTTTATTTACGGATTTTAGTTACTATAGTTCTTTTTCTATTACGGCGAAACGAGAATAATCGTTCTCCTACTATAATTAGGTACGCTTATACTCGGCTTTAATGGTATATTCTACCGCTATTAGTTATAACTTTAAGTCTTGAATAATATTTCGTAAAGTTTTAAGTATAATAACTTATATTAGTCGTAGATCTAAACCTATTTTAATCCGGCGTACTTAAGAGTCCTTATTAAATTCTCTAGCTTTATTATATAAACGGATCTTTTAGTCGACGTAGTCGTAAAGTTATAGAACGTTTTCCGTATTAAACGAATATTTTAAGCTATCGGCTTAGAAAAGGATTTCTCTCTTATCTTTTTAAAAGCGTTTAAAAAATATAGATTTAAATAGATTTAGATTATAAGTTATAGTATTTTTAAATACGACGGGTAGGGAATTAAAGAAGGTCGCTCTATCTATATCTCTTATTATAATACCTTACCCGAAGGCGTCTAGTACCGTATCGTACCTTTTTCGGTATATAAGGAAGTTAATCTTATTTAGGTATTCCGTAATAAGAGTTTTCTTATTATCGTATATAAAGATCTCTAGCTTAAGTTTATTATAGGATCGTCTAGTAAGGTATAATAGCTAATAAGGCGCCGGGTAGTCGGGAGGTACCGGGTAGTTAGAAGGCGCCGGGTAGTTATTAGGAGGCGCCGGGTAGTTTTATTTATAGTTATAAGCGTCGTAGGGCTAATATTTACTCTAGGATCGAGTTATACGGGAAGGAAAACCTATTAATTAACGAGGTAGTTATAGGGATAATAATAGCGGCTATTTTAAAGCTCTAGGGGTTTCGTATCGTAGTAACATAGCCGGAATATACGGAAATTCTATAATTAGCGGTCTTTATCGCTAGATTATTATAAACTTTTCGAATTCCTAGGTATTAATAGTCTACGTTTAGTTATTAAAACTATCCGTTACTTCCATAGTAATATTTAGACGCTAGCGGAGGCTTATCTTTTTTAGGATAGCTCTAGCGTTATCTCGGGAAGCGAGTAGTTCCGAAGAATAGTCTTAAAGGTAGGATAATTTACCTTGCGACTAATATCGCGGTATTTCGTTAACTATAGCTATTATTAGGTAAAAATAGTAAAGGTCTTTTATAGTAGGTAGTACTTTAGTTCTACCGTTAGGTAATCGTAGATCGGCAGGCTTAGGTAGTAAAGGTAGTTTAAAAGCTAAAGGTAAGCGTTTTAATTACTTTTCTAGGGATTTAGCAAATGGTACCGATAGCCCTACTTTCTGGTTATATAATCCGATAGGGTCCATACTTAATAAGGAGGATAAGGAAATTATTCCTTCTTATCTATATATTAGAAAAGAGGTTAGTAAGGGATTCAGTAGTTCTAATAACACGTCCTTTTAAAGTAATTCCCCGAGTAATTCCCCTTATAGATATATTACTATAGGTCCTAGTAAGGGTTCCGTCGTTAATAATAAGGAACGTCTCTAGCTTTATAAGAGGATTATAAGGTCCTTAAGGCCTTTAAGTAGGTAAGGGGGGTTATTTAATACGCGTAATAATAGTAAAGAGGGTTTAGGTAATGGGGTTTTAGGTACCGTAGCCTTAATAAAGCGGCCTTTCGAATCTCGGGCTCGTTTCGTAGGCATCGGCTTAGGGTAGGAGGGTATCGGTCGAACTTATTAACCCCTTCGGGATTCTAGTTCCGAAGCTTTATTTCCCGTAGCTTATCCGTTAACGCGTAAAGCTACCATATTACGGCTTACGATTTAAATAGATAAAACTTAATAGAAAAAGCTTAATTCTTCTAGGTTCTAAGCTACTATTCGTAAAGCTAAAAGCTCTAATAACTAGGTATAGCTACGTTATCCTTCTCTTGATCTTGGTCTCTCATCCCTACTTACTGACTTAGTTCTGACTAAGGTAAACAGGGGGTAGGTGAATAGGGGTAAGGCGACACGCACACTCATGTAGCGGTGGCTGATCTGCCTCCCCCCACGTACGGCGACTGTCCTTTTTTTGTGCCTACCGACCGAGCACCGGGGACAGGGCAGGTCTCGAACAGGCTCCACCAGCTCTTGTTGCTGTACCATCGACTTCAGCCACGTGGCGGTCGAGCGAGCGATGGCGAGCCAAACGGATTCGCTAAAGGGTTGTTTTCTACAGCGCGTGCGCACGAACTCCTGGGAGGTGACTACGATGGTGTGCTCAACCTTTGCAGATGTCCCTGTCGAAACGCCCATGCGCCAACCAGATGTTCTTGAGAAAGCTCCTGGAGGGAGGTGATAATGCTGTGTGGCACCCTTCCCTTCCCAGCCCATCCGCGTACTTGGAACCATTGACGACTTCGTGCCTACAGCCGGAATGCGTTATTATTTCTTAAACCCCCTCTTTGTCATGTAGCCAGCCCCAAGCAACGTTGCTGGTTGACAAGTTGCCCGTGGAGCAATAAGTGGATGATGGGAACGGGGTAAGCGGACCGACTGGCTAACTAGAAGGAATAAGAGAGAGTATGGAGCTACCTGGTTGGCCTATACTTAGGCAGATATATTTACTTAACCCAGCTTAGGCAAACCAGGTTGCTCTCCTCATAGGAGTAACTCTTGGTTGGGATGGAAGTTACTTGACGCGGTAAGCCTATGTGACAACCATGGGTATAAATAAGCCTAACTTAACACGCTTATGGTATCCTACGAAGGACCTCGAAATAGCCTCAGTAGGCGATCCCTATTAACGGTTGAAGACTGTTATTCCTATTACCGTTATAATGCAGTGTGAAAGCGTCCGAAGCTCAAGGTTTTTTTTTTTTTTCTCTCACTACGACGTGGGGTGTTGTAGAATTCTTGAAAAGTACCTAACACCTCCAAACCCCATTAGCTAGGGATGCTAGGTATTAGAATGGGCCGGCGTGAGCCTCAGTGTCTTTGAATCACGGCCAGTCAGGCCTCCTTCAGCAGCCATCGCAGCCAAGCCGGAGATGCCACTTGTAAGTGTCATTTGTGTAACCCGCAGTCTCACGGCGGCAATATCTCTTGCGCTGAGGGTCCACAGATGGAACAAGACGCGAAAGACTTCAGTTACGCCTGTGTAGGTATCACATATATATGTATTATATATAGGTATGATGTGTATATCCCTCAAGTGCCTTAGGTACTTAGGCGATGTGTGCCGCCGAATGAGAGGCACCTCCATAAGTACCGAGCCCATTCCCCGCGATTTGTGCTCTTTCCCTGGAACACCATTCCATCTTATCTACCCATGCTCATACCCTTATATATATACATGTAACGGACGTGCAATTTATCCTTTATCGCTCCGCCGAAACATAACTTCGAAAGGCATCAAGGAAAACAACCCCACAGCCTCGACCCGCCCAGCCGCTTGCTTCCCCTCCGTGGCCCGTCCGCTCCCTCTCGCGAGATGTCCGTAGCTTTGGACAAGATCGCCAACTTCCGCGACGTCGGAAAGACAGTGAACGACTATACCGGGCGGAAGTAAGCAGTTCCTACCTCGCTGCGCCGCCGTAGCGGCGGGGCTCCGGAGGGACCTCCGGAGAAAGAAACCAGGACGACAAGAGACAACGCAGGCGCACCGTCGAGGTCAGCACACTGACCAGCCTCCCCCAACAGACTCATGCGCGAAGGCGCCTTATACCGGTCCGCCTTCCCAGGTGAGAGCATCGCAGACGGCAGCCCCCGCCCCCCTCTCCCCGCCGCCGCGCTTCCCGCGCTGCAGGGGGCCACCTGACGCCATTGGGCCGCCGGCTAACCAGCGCCTCTCCGGCCCCCGGCAGACGACGCCTCCGCCGCGGACCGCCGGCGGCTCGTCGAGGAATTCGGCGTCGGGACTATCGTGGACCTGCGGAGCAGGTACGTGGGTAACGTGCGACCTGCACCCTGCCCCCCCCTTCTTCCACGCCACGCAATAAAATAGTACCTAAATAATAGTCGCGACGCCGAGGCTGGTTGGTTGGCTAACCATCGGGCGCCGGCTCTGTTTCCCTAAAACAGCACGGAGCACCGGATGCGAGCGCGGAAGCGCCGGGCGGCCGTGGAGGCCGGCGACCCGGATCCCGGCCGCATCCCGGGGGTGCGGTACTATGAGATCGCGCTGACAGGACGGCGGTTCGAGTGGTTCCTGCTCGGACAGCTGTCGTGGTGGAGTTACCTGTGAGTCTGAATCTTCCACGTGTATTTTCTACCCTGTCTGCCTCGCCCCGCCTCGCCTCGCCTTGGGGATGGGGTAGACGGGTGCCCGATCTGCGTCTATGCATTGCGCGGATAGTAGGTACCTATAACTGCTAGCTAAACTGGCTCTATTACCTTGGCTCGCTGACAAAAGTCTCTACGCCCGCGCCACTAGCATATTCTTCTTCCTCTTCCTCCTCGGCTATCGCACGCACGCTATCCGGCTAGTAAGCCGCGAGGTTATGCTGCCGCGGGGCCTCGTCGGCATGGGTATCATCATGCTAGATGAGTCCGGCGCCGAGATCGCCGAGGTAAGATTGTTTGCCCTGTTGTGCCGCTTGGCTTGTGTTGCCTTCATTATCCCTCTCCTCTATCTCTCTCCTCGCGCGCGCCTTTTAATTCACATCTCAACCCACAGATCCTCCGCACCCTCGCCTCCTCGTCTCGCCCCGTCCTCCTCCACTGTACCCAGGGCAAAGACCGCACTGGCCTCATCGTGATTCTCGTGCTCCTTGCGCTCGGTGCGCCCCCTGACGCCGTCACCTACGACTACATGCTGTCGCAGGAAGGGCTTTCGCGCCCGGGTTCCACTGCTATCGACAATAGGGAATTCGACCGTGAGGTCGGGATCGGCCTCACCGCCGATTGGGGCAATGCGCCCGCTGACTTTGTGCCCCGCGTGCTGCTATACCTCGAGACGCGGCACCGCAGCATCGGCGGCTACCTCGACGGGATTGGGATCAGTGTCGCGGAGCGGCAGCAGCTCGTCGAGGCACTGGGTGCATAATATAAGAATGAGAAAGTCTGGCTCGAGAATGGTGATCATGAGGAATTTTGTCGAGTCGTGGTCGCCACAATTTGCACGTAATAGATATATTCAGGCCTCGGTGGGGGAAACGGTAGCTTTGTTATCTCTTTCGAAAGCGGCCTTGTATCCAGCAACGATACATCTTCAGCTTCCGCGCCCTGTTGACAAGCATTCGCCTGTCGACGCCGAGCTCTTCTATATCAAATAATGTTCGCTTTATCTCGGCATCTACAGGATTTATCGCTTCATCGTCGACTTTGACTTCGCTCTCGGGCGTCGTGAGCGGCCCCGACCATATTTGGGCCAGCTCGTCCTTCTCAAAGAAGTATACCCGCGTGCCGTCACCCCGAATGTAGAAGTTCTCTTCCAGATACCGGCCTTTCTTGAACCGGACCTGTGCTAGATCACCTCTGCCATAGTCGCGGAAACATACCTCGCCGCCTGGCTTGAGCACCCGATAGACATTGCGGACCGCCTCCTGCCACTGTGTCGGGGATAGCGCCGAGAAAATGAATACCATGATGACGACATCTACACTGCTCTCGGGTAGATCGGGGGGAAGGTCCACGCCGGCGACATCCCACACGTCGGCCTGGATGAAATCGGCGTTGTAAGCCTCGTGATTACGCATCACCTCAACAGCCTTCTTGGAGAAGTCACAGGCATGCACTTTCAATTTGGGGTTCTTGTTGCTGGCTAGGATAGGAAAGGCAGTGTTGCCGGCTCCCGCACCAACTTCCAGGATGGTGAAGGGGCCAGCATCCTCCGCTGTAGCACGGTCAAGGATGGGAAACTCCTGATGTAACCACTTGCGGTCCTTGAAGAAATTGGCAGTGTTATTCTTATAGAAGAGATTCCACCATTTAGCAGGGTCGGAGTTGAACCTGTCTGCACCGTACTGGTTAGCGAGGAGCACGTAGCACAGCTGGCGGGAGTACGGTGGAGAAAGGGCAGCATGGCCATGTTCAGATGGGAGCGAAAGAATTTATGGTAATGTGGTCATCAGCAGTAATCAGATGAACTATGCATTGGTGTATCATCACGACATCGGCGAGGACAAGCAGAAAAAGCAGTTGTCTCGACTTACACTTATCAAAGTCGGAGACCGGCGACTCTCGCTGCATTGAGTACTGCTGCTCGGCGTACTCTTTGTAGGCGTCGTCAGTCTCCACGTGGTCCCAGGCGTTGAACTCAAAGACATCATCGTCTTGCTGGAGATAACGGGATCCGAACTGGAAGGGGTCGCTCCTCTTCATGTTATACTGGGGGTCGTGGCTCCGATGGGGAGGCAGCTGGGTGACGATGGCATCGGCAGTGGCCTCTCGCGACATCGGCGCCGGGGTTGTGATCGGCTGCTCGCCGTCCGGCGACTGCATCGCTGAGTCGACAGGGGCAACGGAAGCCATTGCAGAGTATAGCAAGACGGCACCTTCGTGCCGGGGTCCTGCGCCAGGCCTCCTACTTGTTGCCGAAGGCCGTTTGGGTTCCAGAGCATTCCTACAAGCTACCTGGAACCGGACGGAGAGTGAGGAGAAAAAGCAGAATGAATGAGTGGGAAGAGGAAAAAATTTATGTTTTGAGTAGGTAGAGCTAGGTTATCTAGGTACCCCACATCATGTGGCTGTGTGAAGGGTCTGTGGCTTGCTTGTCGGGTTTCTTGTCGATAGGCCTTGTTACTAGCTACCTAGGTAGGTAGGTGTAGGATAGCTTCAATTCTAGGTTACAGACCCTCCTTACTCTTGCACTCAAGATCGCCCGCATTATAGCACTGACATTGGCCTCGTTCTGTGTGTATAGAATGCTTTGAATATCACCTCTAGTCTCATCGGGTCATGGCAGCAGCGTAGAAGCTTGACAATGCCTCATAATAGGCTAGAGTCGGATTCCGCACCCTAATATCCACCTTACTAACCCTCATTTATTCATCTCGTCACTCACTTACCATCGCGTTCCACGATCTCTACCTCACACGGTCACCATCGCGGCCCCTGCGGCCGCGTCTCAGATCCGATCCTATCCGACTTGTATCAATACCCACCTGCAGGCGCCCTTCCTCCGATGTCGACTTCGCGCGCCCTCTCCCTTCGACCCCGTCTCCCCTCCGTCCCTCCCCTTCCTCTGCGACGCGCTTTCATAACCCTCCCCTCGGCCCCGGCCCTCGAGCCGCGGCTCCTGACTGCCGCCCGCCGGCTGCCCTACCACCACGAACGCCTCTACGAGCTCGTCGCCGACGTCGACGCCTACTCCCGCTTCCTGCCGTACTGCACGCACTCGCGCGTCACCCGGTGGTCCGCGCCCTATCCCGCTTCCCCCGCCTCCTCCTCTGCCTCTTCGCCGAATGATCTCGACGCCGACGCCGCGGGTGCCGAGGGGGCCGGCCGCCGCTGGCCCCTCTGCGCCGACCTGACCGCCGGTTGGGGCAACTTCGTCGAGACCTACACGAGCCGCCTCGTCTGCGTGCCCGCGCTCGGCGTCGTCGAGGCAGTCAGCGGGCCCGACGGCCGCTCCGAGCTCTCTGCCGCTGAGCGCCGCCGCTACGGCCTCCCCCCCGAGGATGGGGGCCTCGGCCGGCCTGGGGAACTCGGCGGCCGTAGTGGAGTGTTCAAGAGCCTCGTGACGCGGTGGACTGTGCGACCGGCCCCCCCGGCTGCCGACACCTCCGGCCACGACTGGAGCGACGTTCGGCTCACCATTAAGTACCAGTTTGCGAACCCGCTCTACATGGTTGTTGGTGCTGCCGTCGCCGACAAGATCGCCCCCGTTATGGTCGACGCCTTCGTTAAAGAGGCCCGGCGCGCCCTCGGCGAGACCGGGAGGGTCGCGCAAACCTTGCGGTAGGAATGGGGGGCCGGGAGGGAGGCGTTTCAGGAAGACAAGGCGATGGGGACCTGTCTCGTAGATCACCCGCGGCCGATACGACACGCGTACGGCATAACGACGAAATATGAAGTAATATATATAGATATAGAGGGCTTCCGTGGCCGACGGGGCGCCGATAACAGAGGACCAATGAAGGGTCGAAGTCCAACATTGCGATAGAAGGAAAAGAGGGATAATAGAATTGTCTGTCACCTTCGCACGGCATGGCTTCCACGAGTAAGTCTGGATAGCGCCGAGTTCTCTACAACACAGTTCCGACTCGAGAGCGGGAGAAGTTAGAACACAACGTCGAGGGATTCCGACTCGTCATAGCAGCGTCAACGAGGGACACGCACGTATTCGCTCTTTCAACGAAGAATCAATTCAAGACATCACTCCGAGCTTACATATGTTTAATTCCGAGCGTTATAGACAGATAATGGGTCGGTCCCCGGTCCATCTTTGGTTCCTCATTCCCATCTTTCCTAGACTGGGCGCCGTTCAGAAATACGGATAAAGCTTAACCAAATATTCGCCGTCTTGAAAAGGAGAAATTCATGCCTACTTGTCTTTCCTTCTCGCACGCCTAATCAACCTGCCGCCAACGAAACACTGCGCCATCACAGACGACCCTTCAAAAAGATCCGTTGGCATGAGGAAAGAAAAAAAAGCTTTACATGCCTGCCTTACTGAAGCAACAGAGGGAAGTGTGGCGATGTCCCGCGGCCGCTATTATTTCTTCTCATACAGGATGGGTTGCCGTTCCAAAAGTCCGCATAGGAAGCCCGTGAAAGTAATGTCGTCTTGAGCCGGGGTATATAATGCAGAATCAGTTCCTTTATAAAAATAAAAAGCCACCACAAAACTCCCCGAGAGATGAAATTTATGAGAGGCGACCGAAGACGAGGCCTAAAGACGCGGCGACAGCGACATGGAAAAAAAAACAAAGGCTGGCGTTGACCGAAAACTGACGCAGGTGCCCCGGACCCCGTGACGCAAAATGGTTTGTTCATCGCCTCCTACGCGTGCAAGTGATTCCGTGAGCTTAGGTAACGAAGAACATGACGGATGCGGCTACTGACCCTTTTCCCTTAGGCTTCGGAGCCCCCCCCAGCCAGTTAAACACGCTGTTTGGAGCTTTCTTTGAAGCTTTCTTTGGAGGTTTGTTGGCTTGCATGATCTGGACGCCCGCGGGGATGGGCGGCCCGGCCGGGCGGCCGCCTAGGCCGTTAGGCCCCATGTCGCCGGGCATACCGCCCATGGCGCCCATACCACCCATGGCGCCCATACCTGTATGGCCAGGGGGTGGTGGTGGCGCTCCCGGACGGCGAGCGGCCATGCCGACACCTTGCGGCGGAAACCGTCCGGCCATGTGAGCCGGAATTTGCCCGCGTCCCATATGAGGCGCGGCCGGTCGCTGTTCCATCGGCCACATCTGCATTGTGACTGACCAATCCGGCTCGACCACCTTCTCCCATACCTGGGGAAGTATGATCTCCCCATTTGGCGCGATCAGGTCATAGTGTCCGGCTTGCACGTGGGGACCGATAAAGTCGACGTGTAAGAAAGCTTGCTTGATGAGTTCTTCCATGCCCTGAAGTTGAAAGGAGGGAAGTTAGCATGCGCACATCCCCCGGATTGAGATACGGGGGTTTACATACTTGCCAGCTTTGGCATAGATGAAAGGGAAAGCTGAATTTCCTCCCAACGGCATCCTTGAACCGGATAGGCGCCTTGTCTTTTCCGAGGCTCTTCTTGTTTGCCTCCTCGGCCTTGACCTTGGCTTCGTCCAAGGCTTTCTTTTTGAAAGCCTCTTCCTCCTTCTTTTTGGCTTCTTCGGCGGCTTTAGCAGCTTCTGCCGCTGCTTTTTCGTCTTCGATCTTCTTGCGGGCCTCCATCTCAGCCTTCATCTTCGCCTCGTCTTCCAATCTCTTCCGCATCAGCGCCTCCTCCTCAGCCTTTTTCGCAGCCGCGGCTCTCGCCGCTTCCTCGGCCTCGATCCTCTTCCGAGCCTCTATCTCGGCCCTCATCTTGGCTTCTTCCTCCATCTTTTTCCGCCACGCCTCTTCCTCCTCAGCCCTCCTCGCGGCCGCACGCCTAGCTGCCTCTTCAGCCTCAACTTTCTTTCGGGCCTCTTCCTCGGCTTTCCGTCTCGCCTCTTCCTCCATCCTCTTCTTCCACGCCGCTTCTTCCGCGGCCTTCTTCTCCGCCAACATCTTGGCCTCGGCCTCGGCCCTTAAAGCGGCCTCAAGCCGAGCTTTCGCGGCCGCTTCCGCACGAGCGGCAGCCTCTGCCTCCTGCTTCCTCCTCTGTTCTTCGGCTTTTCGCTCCGCTTCGATTTTCTCGCGTGCGATTCTCTCGACCCTTTCCAGGGTCTCCGCCTCACGCTTCCTCCTCTCGGCTTCGGCTCTCCTCTCGGCTTCGACGGCTTCCCGCGCCGCTCTGTCGGCCTCCTTCCTCGCGTCTTCGAGCTCTTTCTTCGCCTTCTCCTCGGCAATCCTCCTCTCCTCCGCTCGGACTTCTTCGTCCCTCTTCATCTGCTCCATTTTGCGCTGGAACTCGTCCTGGGCCTGCTTCATGATCATGGCGTCGTGCTCCCTCCGTTTGGCCTCCTCCTCTTTCCTCTTTGCCTCGGCCTCGATCTCCGCGAGCCTCTTCTTCATGAGCTCCTTTTCGGGATCCTCTTTTTCCTTCACCGGCTCCGGGGCAGGAGTTCGGGGTTGGCCGATATCTGTTGGCGGCGGCGGCGGCGGCGTCCACTGGTACTGCTGCATGCCGTGTGGGGGGGGATACTGCGGTGCTCCAAAATAATTTTGACCTCCGAACGGCATCATCTCACCGCCTGGACCTTGCCCTGGGGAAGGTCCGCCGGGCCCACCTGGCCATCCCCGGTGCTCCGCGTTAAAATAGTTGCCGCCGCTCCCGGTCATCGGCGCGAATGGGTTCTGGTTGTAATGGGGCCCGTAGGGCACCATCTGGCCATTTCCGCCTCCGTACGGCGGGGGACCATAGCCACTTACGTGACTCTGGGGATATGCACCCCGGCCGCCAGCGTAATACTGTGACCCGACCAGCGGTGGATAGCCACCGCGGCCGTACTCGTAATATTCCGAATCCAGGCTGGTCGATTGGTTCGGCGACTGCCGATAGTCGTATTGGGAAGCTGGCCGGTGCGCGATTCTCTGCCGGACTGGGGCCTGTTGCGTGCGAGGGTCTTGGTAGTGACGCCTCACAGGGGATGTCGAAGCCGAGTCTTCGGGGTTGATATCGTCCCCCTCGTCGTAGTCTGCCTCCTCGTCAGAAGACCAGTCGTCCTCGTGTTCGTGTGACCCTCCTGGGCCGGAGTCCTCTTCTTCCAAGTAGCTGGCGTCGTCTGAGATGGGGCCGCTGTGGTTGTAATGGTGACTGGTACGTACGGTCTGCCTGCGACTGGGAGATGGAAAAGGTCAATTGGCGAATTGAGAGACCCGCAGCATGCCGCTACTTACGACATTGGTGACGATATGTTGCCCGAGTGCCCCTCGCCCACAACGATCCACCCACAAAAAGCGGAGCAAAGGGATGCTTGAAGGATGAGGCGATGGCCGACGTCCGTTCACCTGCTTCACTAGACGTAGGCGAATTGATTTCTTCGAGATTTGTCGTCCGGTTTTGCGGCCTGGATGCTGCCAACGGGAGAAGAGGGGGGGATCTGCGCGTTTCTGAGACCGCCGTTAGTAATTCCACGTCAGATCGGGCTCCGTGTTTATGCGCAGCGAGCGAAGAGCGAGAATGGCAAAAGTGCAGGTAGGCCAAGAGGCGTATGCGTGGGTGGTAGTAAAGAGGCGGTATGGGGTGGTATAGGTGGAGGTGTGCGAGAGAGGGAGAGGGAGAGGGAGAGAGAGTGGGTTGGGTGGGAGAAGAGGATCCGCGAGGAATTGGGATGCTTTTGTAACAAGGCGATCCACCAGCGATTTTTTTTATTTATTTATCCTTCCACCCCTGGTTTGGGGTGGTGCAAGGGCCGAGAGCGACTGGGGGAGGGGTGGAATGGGAGGGGGGATCCCGGTCTTCGAGTAAGACCTGGATCAGTTGGATTCACGTTGGGCGCGAAAGGAGAGAGACACAAGAGAACAACGCTGAGGGCGGAGGGGAGGGAGAGGGCCAGGAATGGGAGCGGTGGGTTGATTCATTGGGCTGCAGTAATCGCGATACCCGCAAAGACGATATCGCCCAGAATTGCAAGTGGCGTTGAAGGGAGCGAGCGGGGTGATTTGCTAACGGGTTGCGATAATACGTAAATGTGTAGGTATGTAACTGCGTATGGTATGCAGCTGCACGCAATATGCAAATAAGGCGGGCAATCCCATTGGGAGGTAACACTGGGTACAGCCAGACGCTGCCCAGCTTCGCATCGCAATCCGCAGGTTGACAGGACCACTTACCCTATGAAAATGGGACCGAGCGGGTTGTCGACGTCTCCCGGCGCCCTGCCGGCTTTATTGTCCAACGTCAGGGTGTGCTGGGTATTGTAGGCGTCTATCATGCGTCTGCGTGGGCGCGACGTACGTTGCCGATACGTGTCCGGCGTCGCTATAACGGGAACGGGCCTAGGCGGGAACGCAGGTAGGCGAATAGGTGTTGTCGGAGCAAGTAGATACCTACGCGAGTAGATAGAGAGAGATGTTGAAGCGGGACGTAGCAGGTGTGTGGATGTGGGCGTAGGTGTAGATGTCAGGCGCGGGCGTAGGTGTGGGCGTAAGCGTGCAAGTGGACAAGTGATGGGTGCTTGTTGGCACCGGATACTTATTATCTGGATGTATCGGCAGGTATTTATACGTCTGTCGCTCTGCCTCCGGACGGCAAACCGAGAGATCGCGATGCGCCCCTCCGATTCCCAGGGGTGTAGATGGCAGTACGATCGACCACGTCGCCTTACTGGTACCGTAGGTCGGGAGAGACGGGGGAGGAGGGAGGAGGGCAGCTGGGTGGGTGCCGGGAACTTATAGGAATGGCCCCGAACAGACAAGTAGGCCTACGATCCATCCGTCATCAGCGATGAGGAGCCAACAGCGGGCATGACGGCCGCCGGTGGCACAGCCCAGGCAGAGAGGCAGAGAGGCAGAGAGAGGAGAGGGGCTAGACAGCCCGCCAGCCTACGCACACCCACGTACCCGTACAACGGAGCACATAGCGCATGCGCATACGTGTTGTGGGCATCCAGGCTCTAGAACATTCATCCCAATCTCCGATGCGCTAGCAGAGATAGGTGCAAACCCACCCCCCCGTCACGAGAGCAGCGGTCCCCAACTAGGGCTCTCCAGCGCGCTTGCGCTAGATCCGGTCTTGGGGAGACATACATGACGAGAGATCGATGCGCCTGGGAGGAAAGGACAACGTACAGGGACTGATTCGCCGGAACCGAGTTCCAGAGAGTACTGGGTTGGGCGAAGGCTTTTTGCCGAAGCAGGTGAGCCTCGTCTTCTACCTACTTGTCGTGTGGGCCGTCGAGCTTGGTGGGCGCACATGTGTGCGTGCGTACTTGCGGCGGTGGGCTGTGGCAGCATGGAACGAACCGGGCAGGAAAATACAGGTACGTACAAGGAACGGTGGCATCGTATAGGGTATCTCCAACCTCCGGGTACGGGTTTGGGTCCGCAGACAGGCTCCGGGGGGGAGGGGGGCTTAGAGGTACGGCTATGAAGGACCATACCGTGCATGTAGGTATGTAGGTATGTATGGAGCCCCAGGGACGAGGGAGGGCCAGTGGGAGAGTGAGGGGGCAGGGCACATGGAAGCTGATAGCGCCAGCACGAGGAACAGAGACACACGCAAGTCCTTGGTCCACACCGCTGTTGTTGCTGGTGGGTGCTTCGTGCTGGTACCGCCGGTGCTGCGTGATGCTGGGAGAGAAGGGGGGAGGGGTCGCCACCAATAGTGCTGCATACAGACTCACACCCTGCGCGGCCAGCAACCCATCCTAACTGGCCTCTGCCTCTCTCGATTTCTTCAACCAGAGCACTACTGGAGCGTAGGTGGGCGAGCGCGTGTGCCTGAATCTCCAGCTCCCTGCCATTCGTCCCTGTTCCGTCTCCTGTCTTCAATAGATATATTCATTCACGCACGGGAAGACGAGTTGCTCGTTTCCTGCGACAGCAGCCTGAGTTGCTAGTGGGCATGCCGGGTTTAGCCGCAGCAACTCGGCACCAGACGGCGGTAGTGTGATTGGGCATTGTCCGGTTCCCGGTTCTGACAGCTGACAAACCGGTGGCTGTCTGTTCTTGGGTTCGTAGGCCAGAGGCGCAGGCTTGCCGTCGATTCCCACTGTCTCCAGGGGCGGGACCTCCAGGATTATCCACCGCGGGAGATTGGGAAAGATCCGGGGTAATAATCGGACGGTCGGGCGACGCCGGTAGCCCCCGTTGCATCTGGCGGAGCAAAGAGAGTCGGCCTTCGCTCTCGAAGGACAGCTCCCGGATTGAGAATTGAGAGGGGAAGAAAAAAAAAAAAAAGCAACGGACCGTACTCGTCTTCTAATAAGACCTCCCCGGCTCAACCACGCTAGAAATTGGCTGTACCGGCTTCCGACGCATTTATACCGCTGCTTCTTGGAAACCCGCTACGTGGTCTCGTAGATGGCCTGTCAGGAGACGCATAGCCAGGCAGGTAGCATGGCATCGACGCGCGCTGCTTGTTGCGATGGCTTCCACGGTGATGGAGGTGTAGCCCTGCTGCCAGCGAGCTCGGAGATGGCTTCTGTATGTCTCCCCGAAGAGGCCAATCCCAAACCAGAGGCGTCGGCAGAGAGGATCCCTGCTACGATCGACGTAGAAAGGGGCGGTGGCAGCGAAATCTCATCTGCGGCTAGGTCCGTCCGGGATGTTCCAGATGTGGAACCCCGGTCAGCTGCCCGATGAGGTGGCTTTCTTGCTGCCCAAATATCACGACACTCATGCTCTACTCTACATGTGTACGGTACGAGCATTACTCATACACACCGGCCCAACTAATCCCCTGTTACCCTATACCTCACCCCAGAGCAGACCATCGCTATTACTACTACCACAACCACCAGTACCGCGTGTTAGGTATGCCTAATGTTCTTACACGATGTAATAAAAACGTAATAAAGAAGCACGTAAATCCACGATAGGAAGGTAGTGGTTCTATCTAAAGAATAGTTATATAAACGCGATACCTTATTTAATTATAAGAGGGGTTTCATTTAATTATAGAGTTTCCCTTATCCTGTTCATGTTCTTAGCCTTTCAGGAAGTGCTGACCACATGGTAGCGAAAACGTAGGTAGGTAGGTAACGGAGAAGCGCGGAGCGTAGAGAGAAGTTGCTTCGACGTATAACTCCATAACTGCGTCAACTCAACACCACAGCCCCCCGTCTGCCACAAATCGCGGATTCCTCTTGGCCGCACATGTCACCTTGCGCGCTAACGCCAGCCTCTTAGCACCAACTGCGTCGAAGTACTCTTTCTCCCTCCGACAGACCTTGCGTTCAGGCTCGTCGGCATCTATTAGCTTACCCGCCAGTGCGAGCGTGTCCTGGGTCGTGGCAGGCCCGGAGGAGCGAGTAGCGGGGCTGGAGGAACAGTGGGGGGAAACGCCTAGTCGGTGACACATGCGAATGTTCAAAGTTACCGTTAACGAAGAAGCTCTGGAGGCCAATGCCGTGGTGGTGAAGGGGGAAGCCAGCGGCCAATTAATTTGACAGGACGGACCATACGGGCGGTGACAGAGTCCTGGAGGAGGTCGCTCGCGGGGTAATACTGCAATCGGTTCACGCTCGAGTCCCTCATCCCTCCAAGGGTCGCAAAGTCATTCCAGCCATCAGGAGCGGCGTGGTGCTGGGCGAAATCGGGATATTCTTCCGGGACGGGAACAAGCGCACAGAGAATATAATGCCCTATCGGAAGCTACTCGGCATGTACCTAGATAAAGGGCTGCGGCGAGGGAGGTGTAATAGTCCGCTTCGTTATGAAACGGACCGCGCGGAAGATTCTCGATCGTTTCCTGGTCTTATAGAACGTGCCTGGGAGAAAGAAGACGTTCGTTGAATAACCTCAGATGTATTTTAGGGTAGCAACCTTGCTGGTTAGGTGACGCTCGGTAGTGCTTTAGGCAGTAGCGAAGGATGAGCAGGGAGCCCGAAAACCCCACCCGACGCCATCATCGAATCCAAGAAATATCGTTCAGTTTAGTGCGCCTGCTTTATAGTAGAGGTTTGAGAGCTGTTGCCGGTACACGGTGGACGTCGGGGCCGCGCTGCTAACCGGAGAAGTTGGCTGAGATCGAAGTCGGCGTGGAAGACGATGTTCGGCAGGCGTTTCGGTGTAATCCAGACTGATTGGCCGATCACTAGTAGTTACGGTGAAATTGGTTCAGGAACCGCTGTGCTAAAACCAGGGCAGCTCCCCAGGGCATGGTTTACGCAACGTGTGATAGCGAATGAATCAAACTTGTCAAGACTTTCGGGATGCTATGGGCTCCCTTTCAGCCGTGGCGGGCGATGTCAAGTGGGCGAGATGACGCCCCAGAGAAGCGCAGCGGTTACTGGGTAAATCTTATAGCACACCGGCGTATGTGTAGGTAATTACCTGGATGCAGATTGGTAACAGAATCTATGAGTTAGTGTTTAGGAAGACCGCCTGAGGAAAGAAAGAAAGCCATCATGCTTCCTTATTTCCCATATAAAGTAATATATCAAGTGATAATTTCCATTTAATTCTTGTAGTTATCTTATCGAACAAGTATTGATAAGATCTCACTAAAATCGAAATGGCATAGGTGGATTACTGTAACAATAAGCAGCATCACCGTGATAATAAGCAATCCGCTGTAAAGCGCCGAAATCTGATATAAGATGCTATAGGTAGCATATGTATATGTGCGCCACCTGGCCGCCTTCCCGTTCGCTCAATTGCAGTACCGCCCCCTTCCCACTTACGACAACGCAGGTCGTGCGACTGGAGCCACGTGCCAGTCGTATTGTAGGACCGTCCATCCAGTAAGGTGACCGCCTGGACGACTTGTCCTTGGCCAAACCGGCATGTGGGAGAGGGAATAGTGGACGGGGGGGAGACACGTCTGTCTGCGTAGAGGTCCACCGATCTTCCCGATGTGAATCCGTCTATTTTGTGCACCAATTGGGGATTTCGATTCTGTGCATACCAGAATGCAAGGCCCTCTTTATTAGCCGCATAATGGCTTGTAATCTCTCGTGAGACGCGCGCCCATGTGAGTCAAGATCGAGGGAGCATGGTTGGCGAATCACTAGTCCCGTCGGTTTCCCTTATCGAGCAGTCGCCGCTGAATCGCTGTCGAGGAGTTCGCGGGCCGCCTTAATCTCGGCTTCATCATAGCCTTGCCAACCCTTTTCCCCTGATGAGCGACGCCGCACGATTTCCGCGAGTTTCTCGGTAGCCACCTCATCTAGTTTGCGTAGCGTGGTCACATCAGGGATAGAAAATCCATCAGAATTTGGCCGGTCCGACGACGACACCTTTGGCGCGATTGCCAGGAGTTGCTTTGCCGTCTTGTTATTTAGGTCAGCCCATAATTTAAGCGGTAATTATCCCCTCTTCTTCTTCCTCATCCTTCTTTTCTTCCGCAGGCGACTTACTAGCTTAAGGCCATAATAGCCCCGTAAATAGTCGTCGCATAGCTCGATGCTTCGGCTGAATCGCTTCAGGGCCTCGCTCAATTGACCCAGGTTGCCGACGGGCTTTGCAGCAACTAAGAGTATCTCACCTAGACGAGCATGTACCTATCATGTTTAAAGTCAGCGACAGGGCGGGGCCGCGACACAGGGGTTAGACGACGGACATTCCAGGCATTTGGCTGCAAGACCAGAACCTCCTCGAGCGAATAGATAGCTTGCGAGTACAACCCTTGAGAGAAGTAGAGATCGGCAAGCTCGGCCCATGCTTCCGCATCCGTGGGGGAGATGTCAAGAAGCGATATCAGAGCACCGATGGACTCGGATACCCGTTCCATAGACCGCAGGAGGGCCACCCGGCGCTTTAATATGGGCTAAATGGGCCGGTGATGTTAGCATTCCTCGGCCGGGTCCGTGGTAGGGAAGGGGCTCACAATATTGGTCGGGTTGCCCTGTAACGTCTCGTCGTACTCCTTTAGAATCGCGTCCAAGGTGGCAGTATCTTGAGCTTGAGCTTCCCTGAGGAGGCCTCTCAAAGCCTGGATTCGTTCATTGTCGTCGCCAAACCTCTTTACCAACTTTGTCAAGCATCCACGGGCCGACTCGTCATCTCCGGATTGAAGGCACGATAATAGTAGGTTCTCGAATATAGTCCATAGCTCAGGGGTTTCCGGGTCGGTGAGTAGATTCATCGGGATGACGCCCGAGGACTTGAGTATGGTCGGGGCCTGCTGCGAATTGCGCAGGACCAGGGCGGGGGGTAACTGAGTAGGTGGATGGAGAAGGGAAGACATGGTGGTGACAACCGCTTAATCTGCCTCGGACGAGAAGATCGGATGTTTACCCCAATACACCTACTATCCGCTCCCGTATCAATATCCTTCTCCACGGCAGGATTATCGTCGTCGTCGCCGTTGCGATTGCCGTTGCTAGGTATTCACTGAGGATGGAATGCAGCTATACGCGTCAAGACATCAATGTCTCATGCCGACCACGATTTAAGTATCTGAGGAGTTGTAGGTGAGCTGGTCAAGCTGAGATGGATGAGGACGGCTTTTCGTCCCCGAGGCAGCCTTGGGATGTATGTTCCTGGCTGGCCGGTCAGGACAGCTGGAGCTGACCCTGCCTAGGTAGGTACCTAGGTACCTCCTACGTGCCATAACCACCCCACCAACAGACCTTAGGTACCTACCTCTTATGAGGCACCTATGAGGTTTCTACATAGGTACTTAGGTATACAGGTACCTATCTAGGTACAGGTACATTAGGTTGGGTGGAAGCCAAGGCACCTACGTATGTACCTTACGTACCTTACGTATGGTACCTATCTGTAGTACTGGGCTCTCGCCTACCGGTGCTCCCGTGGGGCTTTTCCAAGCCCCTCTGCTACTTTTCAGATACCTGATGATGCCGCCACGACTCCATCGTGGATGTAAATGAACACCACCCGCGCAGCCGTTCTCGCTCGCGTATCTGTCTTTCATCATATTGCCAAGATGATCCGTGGTATGCGGCGCAACTCGAGCGTACAGCCTTCAACTCGAAGCCGATCATCCTCCTAACTCCCTCCCCGGAGACCACACACGCGACTGGCGTTGACAGAGGTGCTATTTGGGCAATCATGTACGTGGCCCGGGTAGACCAGAAGAGTGTCAGGAAATCCACAGCTTATTCACTGCCCTATCGCAGGTTCGAGAAGTCGTTATACGACCTCATCCGAGGCCTGAGAAATCACAAAGGCAACGAGAAGGAATATGTGCAGAATTGCCTGAAAGAATGCCGTGCCGAAATCCGAAGCCAGGACTTAGGTTGGCCGCCTCTCCTCTCCGTTGATCTGCTCGTCTTGTTGGTTCGCTCGATCCTGGCTAACCCTTGCGCTCTCCTCCCACAGATCTCAAGGCGACTTCCCTGCTGAAGCTGATATACCTGGAAATGTTCGGCCATGACATGTCGTGGGCTTCCTTCAACGTTGTCGAGGTCATGGCCTCCGCGAAATACCACCAAAAGCGAGTTGGCTATCTCGGTGCCATCCAGAGTTTCGGTCCCAACACCGAGGTCCTCATGCTAGCGACAAACCTTCTCAAGAAGGTAATATACGCTGCTCGACTTCGAAATGAGTGCTGTGCTGACCTCGGCACCAGGATTTGACCGCAGCCTCGACGACTACCATCGCTCTGCCGATCGTGACCCTTCCACATGTCATCACCCCGTCTCTCGCGCTCTCCGTCCTACCCGACCTTCTACCACGGCTCAACCACACTCACCCTGCCATCCGCAAGAAGACTATCGTCACATTATACAGGCTTGCCCTGGTTTATCCCGAAACTCTACGTGCGGCGTGGCCGAGAATCAAAGAGAGGCTTATGGACAGGGCCGAGCACCCGAGCGTAACTGCGGCGATAATCAACGTCATATGCGAACTTGGATGGCGCCGGCCACATGACTTTCTTCCGCTTGCGCCCCGGTTATTCGAATTGTTGGTTGATAGCGGTAACAATTGGATGGCAATAAAACTAATCAAGCTAGTACGCAATATATGTAGGCTTCCTACTACGACGTGACGTTGGCTGACTTAAATTAGTTCGCCATATTGACACCTCTTGAACCGAGACTGGTTCGGAAACTGCTGCCGCCGTTAATGGAGATCATTCAGACCACCCATGCGATGTCACTGCTATATGAATGCATAAGCGGGATTATCCAGGGCGGTATACTTGGTAGCGGCGAGGATGCGGAGGGAAAAGAAGAAATCGCATCTCTCTGCGTCAACAAACTCCGAGGCATGATTATGGTAGATGGTGATCCGAACTGTGAGTCTTACTGCGACTCTTGTGGCTGAAGTCGCTAACGCTTCTGGTGTAGTGAAATATGTGGCCCTGCTGGCGTTCAACAAGATAGTCCTCACTCACCCGTGGCTCGTGGCGCAGCAGGAAGATGTCATTCTGGAATGCATAGACAGTACTGATGTCTCCATTCGTATAAAGGCATTGGATCTGGTGCAGGGTATGGTCAGTAGCGAAAATATAGTCTCTATTGTCAGTCGCCTTATGAGGCAACTGAAGGCGTCTTCCTTGGGAGACCGGGGGTCTACAACACTCCCAGGATCAAGCCCAAGGGATTCCGAGGATGAAGACTTGGAGAGGACAATCAATTCTGCACCCAAACCGCCAAACCCGACCCTTCCACTCCCGGATGACTACAAGGTTGATGTGATCAGCAGGATATTGAATATGTGCTCTCAAAACAACTACGATCATCTAACCGACTTCGAGTGGTACATTGATATTCTGACCCAACTTGTCCGGACCGCCCCGATACCACGGCCCATTAGCGACGTAGACTCCCTTCCTCGACGCGCGACATTGAGCGAAGGTGATATCTCGGAGAGGATAGGGAACGAGCTGCGAAATATTGCCGTCAAGGTCCAGGCTCTTCGCCCCTCCTGTGTTCGAGCCGTCGAGGAAATCCTGTCCCAATTAAATAACGACGCACCGGTTGGGCACCATATCGTTGCCGGTGCACTCAAACCGGTCGCTTGGATCGTCGGGGAATTTGCTTCCGAATTATCCTCACCAGATGATATTCTCGGCGTTTTGCTGCAACTCGTCCCAAAAGCCTCTTCCCCGGAGTCTCTAGCGGCCTGTCTTCAAGCAGTCATGAAAGTCTTCTCCTTGATCTCGGGAGACCAACTGGCCCCTTGGTCCCCCAAGCGCAAATCGCAAATCTCGCTACTAATGGCTCGCATAATCCATTCCTTTGAAGGCCTGATACTACACCCTAACCTAGAAGTTCAAGAACGTGCAGTGGAATTCACAGAGCTCCTGAAGCTGACCGCTGAAGCAGCATCCGGCCAGGAAGCTTCAAAAGAAGATACTTACCAAGATCCCCCATTGCTGCTCACACAGGCAATACCATCCTTATTTGCTGGGTGGGAACTGAATTCGGTCGCATCAGCTGCTCAGAAGAACGTCCCGCTCCCGCAGGAGCTAGACCTCGACGAGCCCATAAACCCGAACCTCAACTCCCTACTCGCGTCTGCCGAATCTATGTCGATCCCGGTTAGCGAAGAGGACGAGTTCGGGAGTTACTACTACCAACGACCACCTGCTACCAGCATAGCCTCAGAGCCGGCTATCAATAGGTTAGCGGAGAGCCGTGACGATGTCTCTGGTTCCTCCTACCAGCAGCCTAGTGAGGAGACGTACTTGGATGCGGATATATTGGCAAAGCGGAAGGCCGAGAGACTAGAGAAGAACCGTGACGACCCGTTCTATATACTGGAAGGCAATCAGATCCAAAGATCTTCAACCCCGATCCACAATATCCTCCAGAGTTCCAATGGCCCTGACCTAGATGTTGACTCAATCCCTATCATGGAGCTCGACCTCGATAAACTTGGTGCTGGTGTCGACAAACCCCCGCCTCGGACATCCAAGCCGATCCACAAAACACCGCGACAGAAGATCGTCATCGCCGCAGACGAGAACTTGGGCAACAGCGGCGTGAGCACACCAAGGAATTATGACTCCGAAAACAGCTCGGACGCTCACACGAAGTCCCGGGGTAAGAAGCCCAAGCAGTCCCTTTTGGGTGTGGACTCGACAAAAATCGGTACGCTCAACCTAGAAGACGATCCGAGCGGCCGGGGTTACGATCCGGAGGCCCAACGGCGCGACGAAGCCGAGATGGCGCAGGCCATGAAGGAGGTCGAGAAACTACGCCTAGAGATGCAGCGGGCCAACGAGCGAATACAGGTGGCGCAGGGTGTCGACGCGGCGGGTACTGTGGTCAAGAAGAAGAAGGTGGCGAAGAAGCAGAAGGTGACTGAAGGTGACGACGAGGGCAACACGGTCAAGCCCAAGGCTAAGAAGAAGAAGAAGAAAACGACGGCTATAGACGAAGGGGGGAATGAGGTGCCTATAGATGGGGCAGCCAAGCCGAAGGCGAAGAAGAAAGCCAGGCCGGTTGAGATTGCCGAGGGCTAGAAAGCAGGCGGAACCGCTGACCGGGAGGGGGGCGAGTTAAAGCCCCCAATGCACAAGGAGTTACGTTGTTCATGACCGATATAATATCCTGAAGATCCAACTTTTAGGGCAAATTATGACGACCCAGCATCGCTACGAGATGAGAGACACGTGCGATAGAAATACATATAAATCTTTCTCCGGGGAGAAAGAGTATCGATAAGTTTACATAACTCAGAGTGAATGTGGACATAAACATACAGGTTGTATTTTTAAAAATCAAACTTCGGTATCAGGGACGACCTTTATAACTTTCCCTATTCGCAGTGGCGGGACTCTACCTGTCATTCCCACTACAGGGGCTCACAGCGGAGATTCCGCGTTGGTGCTGGGGAGAAGATAAGTCTACGCCGCGTTGCTACTAATTAAACAAAGGGGAGAGGGGGGAAATATATGGAATATATAAGGTCTGAAAAGGGGGCTGGCTGGCTGGCTCGACAGCGGGATAGGAGGAGCATCTATTTACACGCCCACAGAACACAATCCCCTTTTCTAGGGGTTCAGTTGAGAACTAAATTGAAGTGCTAGACACGACGAATACAGTAAAAAGAGGCCGTGGTGGATATAGACAGAGAGGAAGCTCGAGACCGCCGATTTTTTTCTTCCGTCTCCCCCTTCCTTTCCTTCGTATCGTAATAGCGTAGTTAGTAGTTAGTGGCTGAGGTACAAAATAAACGTCCTGGCGATCCTAATACATACATGCACAGGGAAATCAAGAACCGTGAACCGATAATTGTATGTTCTTCATATCCTTCTTCTTCATTCTCTCTTTCTTACATTATGCATTACGCATAGATATCACGAGGAGGTAGGTAGGTAGGTTGGGCACAGAGTTTCAACCTCGCCCCCCCCTTTTTCTTTCTGTCTCCCAAGGTATCAATGTCCGCACCAGACCTCCATTCCCTCCTTTATTTCTCCTCTTCCTTCTCCGTCCCCATTCTCTTGGCCGAGGTCCGCAGTTGATCGCCCGAAAGAAAGGGAGGCCGGGGAGAGGCTCGAGACTGCTATACGCGTAACAAAAGAAATATACGTGGGAGGAGATAGATATAGAGATAGTTAGATCGAGAGCTAACTAGAGTCGGCGTAAATCTCCTAGCCAGAAGGAAGAAGAGGGAGAAGAGCGCGGAGTCCTGAAACCGAAAAAAGGGACAAACGCCGTCCATATGCAGGTACGCCGCCTAGCTCTCTCACCACTTCTTCCGAGTGGTTTTCCTCGTTGTCGTCAATTCCCTGAAGTTCCCGAAGCTTAAAACCAACAAACCGACCGTCTATAGACATGAGAGGGCGGGGTCACGCTCGCTTTGACGTTTCCACGCGTTACTAGTCGTCCATGGGCGCGTCGGTGAGCGTCACGCCGCGGTCGTGCACCGGGGTCCCGCCGTCGGTGCCGGTCCTGCTGACGGGCGTCGATGGCGTGCTCCCAACGGTTGACGAGGTGGTCACCCGCCGACCGCCCACGAACCGGGCCCCGCTCCGGCCTATGCTGTCGCGCTTCGAGATGAAGGACTCGCCCTCCGTCTTGGGCGAGTCGCCATTGGTGCTGCTCCCGTTCGTGGCCGGCGCCGGCGCCGGCGCTTCGGAACCATCGGGTACCTCAAGACTCTGCCTCTTCGGCCCGAGGCTGCCGAGGCTACTTCGTTGGCGCTCGTTCGACACCGTCGGACTCGCTATGGGAAATCGGGTTTCGGGCCCGCCCGTACTCCTATCACGCCTATGACGGGGGCCGGGCGCCGGACTCGTAGCGCGTCCGCGCGGTCCTGCCTTCTCCAGCAAGGCTCGCTGCCTTTCTTCCATGTGGGCTCTTCGGTTACTTTCGTCTGTACTGATGGCTCGGGGTCGGTTGTTGGTGACCGAGCCCGAGTGCGTGAGAGTCGACATGCGCTTCAGCTCGCCAAAGATGGAATCTTTGTGCGCGAACAAGTCGCGGATGAGGCGGTATGCGTGTTTCTCCTCCATCGTCAACGATGTCTCTGTCCGGGGTCGTAAGACGCAAGGAGCTAGAGACATGGCGAGTTCGTTGACGTATTGCTCATCTGCCGACGTTAGATCTATCAATCTAGTAAAGTGATTCATGCATGCGTCGAGAGTGGCAATGTTGGTGAGTCGCAATTGCGAGAGCGTCTGTTGGAGAACGGCAACGCGAGCCTCGTCGGTCGAGTCGGACGCCGGAGTGGCGTAAATCGTTCTTATGATCTCGTACACATGGGAGGAAACTAGAGAGTCTAGGCGCCTTCAGTTAGTCTCCATCACGACCACAAGTAGGTTGATTCACCGATGCTTACCAGGGAGCTCGAGGAGGTACAGTTTCAGCAGATGTGCCACGGTAGGGACGTCGAATTCCGAGAGGTCCTCGGAGGTGAACGGCTTGCCGTTGTTTAATTTCGCTCGCAGCTTGTGAACTTGGCTAAGCTGGATGTCGGTAAGCCACACCCCCCGCCTCGCTTCGTCGCCCTCTAGATCGGGGTAGTGGTTGTCGAGGTAGGTTAGAATGGTTGTGACGATGATAGGGACGCGCTTCTTATCCGCTCGGGCCCTGGCCTCTAGGTCTACGCCAAAAGTCTGCTCGTCAACCTTGTTGTAATAGTTCTCGTAGGTGACCACCCTGGGTGCAAAGTGACCAGTTCTGTAATTCTCCAGAAGATACCGTAGGTCGCCCGCGGGCTGGATCGTCTCCTGGTAGAGAACCATGCGGTCAACCGCTGACTGCAAGCTCGGAATGACGTTTCCGATGGTGCCCGAGAAGTCGAGAATGACGGTCTTGATAGCTTTCAGCCTGTCTAGCTCACAGCGCTCGAGGAATCTCAGATGCACGAGAATGGCCTCCTCCAGCTCGCAGCGCATCTCGTCGAGCTTTTGGACGCTGGCCTTGTATTTATCGTCCGTCTCTCTGGCCTCGCGTCGCAGGCGTTCCGAGGGCGTCTCGTTGGGGTGCTGGTTGTTAAGGACGTTCCAGCCAGACAAGTACTCGCTGACGGCGCCAACGACGGGCGAGTCGCTTCCGCCGTCTGACGAGGGCATAGAGAACGTCCTAGAGATGGTGGCCTTCTTCTCCGGCACGCCTGCCAATTGGAAGGCCTTTGGCCGCCACTGGTAGAAGAGCTTGGAGCTGTTTGCGAAGTTGTTTCCAACGTTGCCAACGAGGCGGAGGAAACCGTTCGACACGAGGTCCTGGCCAATGCGCTCGGAGTAGCTGACGCTAGTTGAACCCATGTGCCGTTGCAAATACTCGACGATGTCGGAGCCGGCTGAGGTGTTGAGGTACGTGCCCAAGATCGGCACTTTGGTCTCGCCCATCTTGATAGTGTTTAGCATGTGCGCCAGCACCTTCTTGACCTGCTCGGTTTGGTACGTCTCGTCGCCGATTTCGAATATCTCGTCATCCTCCTCCTCCTCTTCCTTGTTCGTCGACACCTTGATCTCCGGTATGTTCTGGTTCTGCTTCGGGCTCGTCTCGGGGTCTTGGAAAGCTAGCTTATTTTCTTCCTCGAGGTCTTCGACCAAGCGACACTTGTTGAAGTAGTTGCTTCGCAGCTTCTTCACTACCTCGGCCTGACGATCGTGTGCTTTGATGCGGGTCTGCAGTTCGTCTTGCGAGTCCTGAATGCGTGTTTCGTGGGCGTCGCACCACCGTGTAAATGGGTTTACTACTAGATCCCTGATGCTCTGTGCGATCTTCTTGTGGCTCTTGGAGGCATCTTCCATCTCGGATCGCATCCCATCGTACGCCTAGAGACAGGAAGTATCTTAGCCGGGCGGGTTCTCTCCAAAATAGGTATAAAAACGAGACGACTCTTACCTTTTTGACGCTTGCGCCATCGTCTCGCGAGAAGCCTCCGGCGATCTTGTCGGCCGCAGGTGTGATTTCCGCGAGTCGCTGGCCGTAGGTCTCCTCGGCTTCGGCACGCATCCGTGCGATGGCCAGAACCTGTCGATTCTCCTGGACCCCCTGCTGGAGCTTGGTGAACAGGACACCCAGCCCTTTGGGAGCGTCAGCATAGGTCGGAAAAGTGCACAAGGACAGCCATATCCGTCGCGCTCACCTGCGGCGTAGTCCGCCGACCAGAAGGAGTCTGCGAAGCCCGGCATGACGATGACGCAGTCCCTGCGGAACGCCGATGGCCGTGGTCGGTCTTCTTAACAAAATGTAGCTGGGAGTCGAGGCCTAAGTTGTCCGGATCCGACGTGAAAAGGGGGCTGGGGAGCAGCGGTAGAAGGAGTCGGAGGCGGCTATGCGATAGGGAATCGGCGACGAGAAGAGAAAGGGCGAGACAGTGACGAAGGCTGGCGCTTCGAGGGGCGGGCGGGCCAGGGGTCGGCGGTATGACGAGCAGAGGGTCGTGTCACGTCTATAGAATGGTACAAACCAGCCGAAGAAAGCTTAAGACGATGCGGTCTTTGTTGGATGGAGACAGATGGGGATGCAGCGGTTCCAGCACCGATGTGTAAGTGAAGTGAATAAGTCAGTAGTAAGTAGAAGGCGGGCGAAGATAAGAAGAGGGAGGACAGGATGGCCCAGGCAGGTGGTCAACCCAACAGTAGTAGTGGTGGTGTTGGTGGTGAAAGCTGCAAGCGTAGGAGGCAGGGTAGGTAGTTAGGAGGTAGCGAGAGAAGGCAGGTATGGCGGGAGAGGAGACGAGGCTCGGAAATGCGAAAGGAGGTAGGTATACAGGCAAGGCTAGACGGAACCAGGTCGAAGGACGGGCGACAAAAGCGACGGGCAAGTTGAAAGCGCCTCCGTTTCCCTACTCCATCAGATTCTCTCTCGCTCTACGTATTTTTTTTTTATAGAATCCGAGCTTCTACCAATAACGAAGCCTACGAGAAACTCGGACGACGAGAGGTACCTGAAGCTGGGAAGGCCGTGTGGCCCACTACAGCGTCTGCAGGCTCCAGGGGGGCAGTTTTGTAGGCGTGCAGCAGCGTGTCTCCGGGTATGCGAGGGCAAGGCACCGCCCCCGGAGGTAGACCAGATGCCTGGGAAGGTACCTACCGCCGGGTCGGTCGGTAGGGCTGGTATGGCCGCTGACGGCATGTGCTACATCCGCACGTCCAGGCGGTACATGGCGCACTTCGATGTGCCAAGGGCGCAATACCCGCCGCTGTCGCCGTCAGGCGTATTATTCCGTATTCCCTACAGGCTACAGGCATACTACCTACCTAAGGTAGGTACCTACATATATTAGGCAGGTACCTACATAGAGGTAGGTAGGTACTAACCTTGCACTGCCTGTAGGTGCCAAACCTACCCTAACATAGAGTCCTGCACAGCATCAGGTTAAGTACGTTTACGAGCACGCCTCTCCCTCCCTTCAACCCTCGATACTCCAACTGCATATACCTGTAACCCCCATACCTGTGCTTCTTCCGCGTTATCGTAGCGTAGGCGGGAGGAGAGAGGGACAGACGAGCTCTCCCGGCGGAATCCAAGCCAGGTTAGCTGATACCGTTATATATATAGAATTGGGAAAAGAAGGGAGGAAGCGCTGAGGCAGCGACCCCGTTTCATCCAAACATTTCAGGTGTCGGGCCATGTGTCGAACCCCGCCAACCCTGCCGCCGTCTTACTGAGTAGGTATATACCGTCTCGTGCGCCCCCTCCTCGGGGGTCATCAGCCCAAGCCCCGGGTCATGAGAGGCCTCTAGATGATCGGTATAATCCTTGAAGCTAGCCAGCTCGTACTCTGTAATTGGCCCCCCACTATCGCAGTAGACGTGCAGCTAGTGTATGCACCATCTCTATAGCTACGTGAGCGGTCAGAGTGCCTCTGCTCATGTTATCATGCATAGCTGAAATAAGTATACTCACAGGCTTAAGAGAACACGGCGACTATGGGATCGATCGGTCCGTCGGCTAGTATACCGGCGCAAACCACGCCAGGACGCAACCAACTGGGAAGCCGTACTACGACGTGTAGGCGGTGCCGGACCGTCGGGGTTGGATGTCTATAAGTAACATTACGGTTAGGGGGAGCAGATGTCTCTCCGTTGCTGCAGGTGCTCTCTCTGACGACCCTGATCTACACACCTACGTATGAACACGCACATATGTATACGCACATATGTACCTACACGCACATATCCGCAGCAGATAGACCAAGAAGAGGTGTACCTATTCGGGGCAGGCAACAGGAGGAGGTAGGTTAGGTAATGAAATGCACTTATGAGGTAGGTACATAAAACTAACGATAAAGGGACCCCCAGGCCTTGTCGACCTCCCAGATGGAGCCGGGTTCAGGACCTGAGGTCGGAGGGGGGAAGAGAGAGAGAGGAAAAGAGAGAGCCAGGCCGTCGTCGCATTGGTGGCTTGGTAAGTCGACAGGTTCGTTATCGACCTCCGCTTTCGCAACTGCAGCTGCGGAGCGGAGAGCTTCACGATCCCTTGTTTACGTAGAAGCAGGCGGCAGAAGTACCTACGAGTAAGTGTCGGTGCCTGCCGCTGCTACACAATACTGCAACGTCCACATACATGCAACGCCCACATGCACACCTGCACAATGGGCTGGACTGCCTCCTCCTACTAGACTATAAGACGACCACCCGCCATTTGTTGCCGTTGTTGTTATTGTCGTCGGTTACCTACCGACTTAAACATACCAGCCAGAAAAGACGGGCACACCCCTAGAGTTCACCATGCAAGAGAAAGCAGAGGCCAGCACCGCCGGGACCGTCCCCACTCCTCCTCGTCCTCGATCGTCATTTGCGAAGACTGCCGTCCTTGCCGCGTCACCCCTACTGCTGGTATCCCTGGGCGCGCTACTGTGGCCGACATGGAGATGTGACCACTCCTTGTCGAGACGCTCTCCCCCGTCGAGCCTCGCGTCCATCGACGAGCGGGTCAAGATAATCCTCTCGGAAACTCCCCTGATAGGTAACTTCGTCTGGCCTCAACCCCACATCACAGGCCATATCCGATTCTCCTATTCTCTCCTCGACAAGTCGTACCTGGGCCGCGACGCGCTAACGAGTCCCGAACCTCCGAGATAGATGGGCACAACGACCTGGCCTACGTAATCCGGGCCGTGTACAATAACCACATTTACGATGACAACTTCACCAAGCCGTTCGAGGACGGCGGCTTCCCGTACCACGTCGACCTGGCCAGGCTCAGGGAGGGCCAGAACGGCGGCGCCTTCTGGAGCGTCTACGGGCCTTGCCCGGGAAATGGCACGGACTTCTCTGAAGAGAACTATCTTCCTAGTAAGCGAGCAAGCAAGCAGCTCGGAGTCGCGCACAGATGGCTCCGAGTGCTCTCTCCAGAAGAACCCGGACTGGCCGGCTGACTCCCCGTGGCGTAGGCGTCCAGTTCACCCTCCAGCAGATCGACCTCGTGACCCGTCTGCAGAGCCGCTTCCCGCAGGACTTCTCCGGGATCGTGGACTCGGAGTCGGCGCTGGCGGCCTTCCGGCGGGGCCAGCTGATCTCGCCGCTGGGGATCGAGGGCCTGCATCAGATAGGCAACTCGGCGGCGAACCTGCGGCGCTTCCATGCGCTCGGCGTGCGGTACATCACGCTGACGCACAACTGCGGCAACGCCTTCGCTGATGCGGCCCTGCGCGAGAACCCCTTCGGTGTCGCGCCCCCGCTCTGGGGCGGCGTCTCCCCGCGCGGCCGCCTCCTCATCAACGAGATGAACCGCGTCGGCCTCATCGTCGACCTCTCCCACACCAGCGTCGACACCATGCGCGACGTCCTCGGTGCCGGCGGCGACGGCTGGGCCGGCAGCAAGGCCCCCGTCATCTTTAGTCATAGCTCGGCCTACGCCATCTGCCCGCACCCCCGCAACGTGCCCGACGATGTGTTGCAGCTGGTCAAGAAGACGAACTCGCTCGTCATGGGTACGTTTACGGAGAAAGCCCCAGAAGAGGTTTCGCTCGCCTATCCCTAATCTTCTCCCGTACCCTCCGCCCCCCCACTCCCCTTAATTCCCTAATTGAAGCACGCGCGCTCACACGCTCGTGCCGTCGGACAGTCAACTTCGCGGCGGAGTTCATCAGTTGCGCGGCCACGCCGGACCCGAACGGTGTCCCGCCGTTCGACCCGGCGCACAACACTCTGAGCCGGGTGGCGGAGCACGTGACGTACATCGGGTCGCTGATCGGGTACGACCACGTCGGGTTCGGCAGCGACTTCGACGGCATTACCAGGACGCCGGAGGGACTCGGCGACGTCTCGCGCTACCCAGACCTCGTCGCCGAGCTGTTGCGCCGCGGCGTCTCCGACGCCGACGCCGCCAAGGTCGTCGGCGCCAACGTCCTGCGCGTCTGGGCCGACGCCGAGCGCGTCGCCGCTGCGCTCCAGGACGCCGGCGAACCCATCCTCGAGGACGAGCTGCCGAGCTTCTCCGGCCTCGGGGCGTAGATCGGCGAGGTTTGGGGGGAGGACGGAGATCGAGAGGCTTGGCCGCAGGGATGAAGTATCCGCGGACACGGGCCCGGCGTGAGCCCCGACGGAGGAACAGCTAGGGTACTGTTATCTGGGGGAAAGACACTATTGAACTTGGCCTTAATCGTTCATGTCTTATCCTACTACAACTTACTAATATATTTGTAGCCGGAGTGCCGCTCGTTTGGCGAGGCAGTCTCACTATATGACAATATAAGCGGTTAAGAAGCCCTAATATCTACGGTTTACACCGAGTTTAGATTCCGCGTTTATGAAATTCCCGCATCGGCTTGGTTGAAATGCTTTATTGCTCGAGGCTTTATCTCAGCCTCGCCGCCGGCTGGCTAAGTATACAAGAGAATAGCGTTCCCGGACAGACATGTAGCGGCGATAGCTTTCCCTCGTTTAGCACTCAAGGCGATGGCTCGGAATCCGAGCCTCTCCACCGCTCCTATTCCAACGGTCACGTCCCGTTTCCGTCGGGTTTCGCACGACCGCAGAGTGAGATTTCCTGCCCTCAACCCGACTCTGCTCTGGGAGCGGGCAGGCTGAACCTGGAGACCGTCTCTTCCCCTCCCCGCGCAGCGTGCAACGTCTCAGCCGGGGAGCACGCCCAGGTCAACGCTCGCATGTCCACACACACACACACACATATATATATAACCCGCATGCATTTGCGGGCGTACCCCCATCCCTCTTAAATCTTGAACCAGCCGCTGCCGCGCTCGAGGCGGTTGAGCTTCTTGGCGGTCTCGATCTGGGTGCGGGTGCGCTGGCCGCGGACGGGCAGGCCCATGGCGTGGCGACGGCCGCGGTAGGTGCCCATGTCGCGGAGGCGCTTGATGTTGTCCTGGACGATGCGGCGGGCGTCGTTCTCGATCGTCATCATGGACAGCTCCGTCGTCAGGGCGGTGATGATCTTGGGCGCCACGCCGCCCAGCCGCGCGTGCCGGTGCAGCGTGTACTTGGCCATGATGCGCTCCGACAGCTGCGGCCCTAGCCCGTAGAAGGACTCGAGCGCTTTCTGCATTGAGAGTAGAGAGAAGACAGTTTCGTTAGAGACGACGGCGGCCGGCCGGGCAGGTCCGATCGGGTGCAGGGCGAGCTACCTTGACGAGCTTCCTCTCGTTGAAGCTGACTCCCAAAATAACCACCTGGCATAAATAGACAGTCAAGATCTGCGGGGACAATGCATACAGCTCAGGGAGGAAATCAACGAGGGGGGATTTACCATCTTGGGCGAATTCCACGCGGAGACGTTGCTACTGTGATCGCAGTATCATTTCCCAACCGGCCAGGGTCAGACGCGGGCTCTGAATGACGGAGAGAATAAAAATATCGAGGCGGGTTTGCTGGTTCCCATTGCACAGCTACCGGGTTGGTGTGGGATTACGCTAGCTGTGTCTGGACTGAAAGCGTTGTACCTAATCGATATTCTATTACATACATAAGTTGGATAAGCCGATACAGACATGTACCTATGCATTTCGGGAGGCTCCTCTCTGCAGACTCCAGGCAGGCGGAGCCTTGCTTGTTCCGCCCACAGCAACAGCGAAAACCCCGCATTGGCCGGCGTCATGACTGCCCCGTGAAAGCGCTGCTGGCAGAGGCACGCCTCAGAGTAAAAATTGTCCAGGTAATCGAGTTTTAACGTCACAACCCACTAGATCGTCGCGATCTTTGCCCAATTGCTTGCAGATGCTCCCCGGGCTTGCGACCAAAATATCAAAAAGCGAATCGGGCCAAAAAACGAAAGTCTGTGTCCTGGGTGAGGCTCGAACTCACGACCTTTGGATAGCCCAACCCTGGTGGATTGAATCATACGAATATGAGACCAACGCTCTAACCAACTGAGCCACCAAGACTTGTCTGCTTGATGGAAGCATGGCCGCTAGTGTTGGACTATGTAGCGCTGCTCTGTGGCCCCGTGGGTTTCCGGTAGGTTGGAGAGTGGCTCACGTGACATCACGTACACGTATAGTCCTAATTCTGGACGGATAGTCTCTAATTATGGCAAGAGGATCTTCCTGTCTGGACGTGGCCGCGCAACAGCTCGAGGCTGAAACGTCGCCTGTATTGAGTACGCAGTTACTTGCTTGAGCTTGTGTGTCCTTTCTCCGTATCCACTTCCTTCCTGCAGCCGTTCCTGCCACTGTTCCTGCCACCGACTCCAACTGCTACCTAGGTCTCTACTCTACTCTGTGCCTCTCTCCTCATACTTCTTGCTCCCACCATCTCCGTCCCTCTCTTCCCCTTCTCTTTCTTCTCCCCCACCCTCTCCTTTCCCAATTGCCTTTGCGATCGGGCCAATTCCATCTAGTTTCCACCACTGTAAAACCCTATACACTTCCCCCCTGCACTCGATTCATCATGTTCAACATGCGCCGGCTCCTGGTCAGCGCCCTGCTGCTGGTGGGCCTGAGTATGGTCTGCTTCGCCCAGACGGCCGACGCCACCAAGGGCCCCAAGATCACCCACAAGGTCTACTTCGACATCACCCATGGCGACGAGCCCGTCGGCCGTATCGTCATTGGCCTGTACGGGAAGACCGTTCCCAAGACCGTCGAGAACTTCCGTGCTCTGGCTACTGGCGAGAAGGGTTTCGGTTACCAAGGTTCCACCTTCCACCGTGTCATCAAGGAATTCATGATCCAGGGTGGAGACTTCACCAAGGGTGACGGCACTGGGGGCAAGTCCAGTGAGTAACCACATCTTGAACGAGGGCTACACTACGGATACGAGAATGCGCTAACAGCATCCCTCGGAAGTCTACGGCGAGAAGTTCCCCGACGAGAACTTCAAGCTCAAGCACACCAAGCCCGGTATTCTGTCCATGGCCAATGCTGGCAAGGACACCAACGGCTCTCAATTCTTCATCACCACCATCGTCACCTCGTAAGACTCGCTCCCCCCCGTCGATCGGGAAACATCCAGACGAATCCAACCAAGGGCCGCCGGGCTAACTATAGAACAGGTGGCTCGACGGCAGACACGTCGTATTCGGCGAGGTCCTTGAGGGCATGGACATCGTCACGAAGATTGAGAACGTCAAGACCAAGCCCGGCGACAAGCCGGAGCAGGTGGTCAAGATTGCCGAGAGCGGAGAGCTCCCAGTGCCGCCCGAAGGTATCCACGTGGAGCTATAAGCAAAACACACGCACGCACTATTGCCCGTACCGTCCCCGTGCCGTCTCTATCTCTGCTCTATCTCCGCCGTGTTCTTACTGATACCTTTTTCTGCTGCACCCCCCCTTGCAGGTACATATGGGGAATCTGAGTGGGCTTCTGGCGCCAACGACGAAGAAGTGAACCCTTTCGCCGACGCTGGTGCGGTCCCGTCCGAGGGGTGGTCTGTCCTTCAGAAAGCCCTCCTCTTCAGCGTCATCCTGGCCGCGGTGGCTGTCTACATTCGCCTGTCTAAACGAAATTACGAACCGGTTCACGAGAAGACGTTGGCGTAGGGCGAGTGTTACGATGCTTGGTCGCGGTACATAGAGGCTAAGAATGGTGCAGCGCGATGCAATACGATATACATGCAATTGGCCCCGTAACCTTGTATTTACCGCTGGCGGATTGCCCGTGTTATCGTAGTCGCTTCTGTATCGTATACGTAGTTGTATGTGCGGCTCCCTGTTGACAACTGGATAAGGTTTGATCTGGCGTGTGGCCATTTTGTCTTTTTTTATTATTCTTAAATCCTCCTCCCTCAATTTCATACCCACCTAACCACCTACTACTAATCTACAACTTCATCTGCATACATCCACCGGACAACTCAATTAAATTTTAAACCAAAATTGGCCAGCGGGTTTTGTTTTTCTTTTCTTTCTCTCCCATTTACTCCTCTTCTTCGACCCCCGAGCATGAAGGTCCTCAGCCTCAACTTCCTGACGTGCGCGGTCAAGGCGTGCAAGAGCTCGTCGGCCTCGTACCCGCTGCACCCCAAGGACGCAGAGCTGGCGCGCGATGACGTCCAGGTCAACGCCCGGCTGCTCGTCAACCTGCTGCCCCGGCTCGACTGGGCCGCGCTGACGACGACCGCCCAGGAGGTAAGTGTCTGCTTACCTCCTTTTTTCTTCTTCCCCTCTTGCGTGCATGCGCGCGGGCGCGGTGTGTGATCTTTCCTCGAAGGAGGAAAAGCAAAAAAGATTGATGGAGGGGTCGAGGGGGGGGAGTGTCTCGGTCTGAGGCTTCCAGCTATTTGATTCTTGCTTCTCCCCTACGGTTTCATAGGCGACGAGAAGAATGCAAATACAAACAAAAGCAAGTAGGTCTAAGCTAATGAAGCACCACAGCTCGGCTTCCCCCCGCTGCCGCCGGCGGCGCCGTCCGCCGAGGAGCTCCAGAGCAACGAGAAGGCACTGCGAGACCTGCACTCGCTACTGATAGAGACTCAGATCGTCGAGGGCAAACTCGTCTGCGCCAACTGCGGCCATGAGTACACTGTCCGCGAGGGCGTCGCCAACTTCCTGCTACCCAGCCACCTTGTGTGAGCGGACCTGGGAAAACATGCCAGCGGGCCTTTTCTCGTCGATTAGCCGGCTAGATGGCGGACTCGACTGAGCTGAGTTAGATTCTCCTGGGGGATAGAGAGGGTAGGGTGGAAGGACAAAACCGAGGAGAGGCTTCACAAGAAAAGGGAGAGGGAACGTAAGAAGGTAGAGAAGAGGGGAAAGCGAGGGTGGGGAGGTGCTCAGGAGGTCCAGAAATAAGTAAAGACCTACAGGTAGGAGAACGGCGTTCAGGAGTCAGGCGGACGGGGCATATGTGCAAAACCACATGAAACACCATACTTATCCTACGCAGGCCTATATTTCTGCCTTAACATGGTTATGTGCGATCTGGAAGAAGAGCTAGCCTAGAGAGAGATCGAAACCTGGAAAACAAGCCAGCTCTACTTCCATATGTAGATCTACAATTTTCGAGTCAACAAAACGCTACTGTTATGCTTGCTGTATCTGCGAGTGGGTGAGCGCGTATATAACACGACTTCGCCTCACTACACAACTGATTTCTACGTTACTAGAAGACATGCTACACTGCAACTTTGCGACCTGTTTTGCCCAGACTCCAATGACCCGAAAAATCGTACCAAAAAAAAAAGAAGACCACGCGTACACTTCCGTAGTTCGAATTACACGTAATGCCGTCAGCTAAGGGCCTCGAGCCTACTGCTGCTTCCTCTGCGCGGCGGGCCCCATCTCCTTGTCGAAGGCGCCGTACGGGACCTCGAGGCTAGCGACGGCGGAGATGCCCGCGTACAGGATCGACACGAGAACGGTGACAGTGATCAGGGCCGTGAATATGCCTGTATATGAAAGTACGTACGTCTCTCTATTAGCCACGACGCCGCCTACGAAGAGGGGACAGGAGAGGATGAACGCACCGGGAGAAAAGTATTGATATTTCTGGAACAGGGGCAGGTTCGGCTCGGCCTCGCGCGCGCCCTGGCGGACGGCGTGCGGCAGCGCCCGCCGGAGCTCCGCGTGCACGGCGTCGGGGAACTCGGCCGTGTACGGGGTCGCCGGGTGTGCCTGGGTCTGGGTCTGAGTCTGCGGCCGCCCGGCGGCGTAGATGACGGTGTAGGAGCCCTGGGCCTCGAGCTGGTCGAGGAGGAGGCCGAGCTGGTCGTCTGCGTTTGCGCGGCGGCGGCGGCGTGTCAGTACTCTCCGCTGAGGGAAGGCAAGGCAAGGCAAGGCGCAGGGGGGTAGCGTACCGTTCTGCTTCATCGTCCGCGCGACGCTGCCGGTCGCAGGCAGGGGCTCTAGGTCGAGGACCTCGACGGACGGGCGCGCCGCCTCGCACGCCTCGCGGATGTAGGCCTCGATCTCGGCGGCGTCGGGCGCGCCGCCGGCCACCTCGGCGACGGCGTAGCGCGAGCGGGCGCGGCCCAGCGCGGCGCGCAGGCTCGTATCCGGCTTCGACGCCGCCGCCGCGTACAGGTGGCCCGCGTTGAGGTTCGGCTGCGACACCACGAGGTACCGGTCCGTCGGGCAGGACGCGAGGAGCCGCCGCGCGGCCGCGCGGATCTCGGTGCCCGACTGGATCTGGTCCCAGCCCGCGGGCGTGTCGACCCTGTTTGCCGCGCGCGACGCGGTCGGTTAGCTATACGAGGTTACACGCTCACGAGAGAAGGGAGCGGAGGGAGTAGGGGAAAGGCGAGAGAGCGAGCCGGGCGCCGCAGGGAACGACGAGGCCGAATTGCGGCGTACGTACTTCGCGGTCGAGAACAGGACAAAGGGGGACGTGTCGGAGAAGGCGCGCGCCGACGACGCGCAGCACGCCGCTAGGGCCGCGGCAGCCGGGATGAGACGCATGGTGATAAGTCGATTTCCTCGGGAAGCGGTGGATTCGTCGTTGGGCGATGGTAGTCGAGATGGAATCTGGAGCTTCGACAGCTCGGAGTGTAGATGTGTTGGAGGTCGGCGAGGCTATGCACCTGTGTACGCAGCACTGTACAGAGCCAACAAACTTACCTAAGTCCTAGTCGGCTGGCCTCGCAGGGTCCGTGGATGCGGCCTCAGCACTAAGCGTCAGGCACAGGTGGCCTGTAGGATGGGCCTGTAGGTGCTGGAGGGTCCCTAAAGACATGCTGAAACCTGGTACGTTGTGGCGGAAATGACGGGGGTTGGACAGACCGATAGGCGGGTATCGTTATCTTATCAAAAAGAGGTACTTATGTACCTGCAAAAATAATAAAATCCGGCATCCAAAGACTTGGTGCAATAAGACGCTGGCTTCGGTCTCTGGATCGCCACGCCTTATATGCAGCCACGAGGAATCTAAGACTAACCCTCGCCTCAGCCTTGCGTGCACGTCGTGCTTTAACTTCCAACCTAGCACACACCTCTGTCCTATCCCACTCCGCGCTTCGTTCGTAGCCTCTACAGAATGTTCGCCCGGCCGCGAGCCAGGAAAGGCTTGCTACCTCCGCCGCTCAAGAAACGCAAGGTCCTGCACTCGGTGGACGAGATCACGTTCGACGACGGCGCCCGCGTCGACTACCTTACGGGCTTCCACAAGCGCAAGCTGCAGAGGACCAAGAATGCGCAGGAGCAGGCGGCCAGGAGAGCGCGCCAGGAGAAGATCGAATTCAGGAAACAGGTACGTCAGCGGCTTGGGGGTGGGCATTGGGTTACGAAACCTTTTCCTAAGGCGGAAACCTCTATTCTAGCTACGCGAAGATCGGAAGAGAGAGGTCGAGGAGCACGTGCAGAGTGTCAACGCGATGTTGAAGCAGGCCGAGCAGGCGGGCTACGTGGGCGGCGAGACGTCCTCCGACGGCGAGTCGGAGGGGTGGGGAGGCATTCAGGACAATACGCCCGCGCCCGAGCCTATCGATCACGAGGAGGAATACGTGGACGAAGAACGATACACTACGGTGACGGTGGAATCGGTTACCGTGTCCAAGGACGGGCTGAAGAGCTCTCGGCCTGCGGAAGACGACTCGAGCGAGGAGAACGAAGGGGAGGCGGCGCCAGACGGCGACGCCGAACATGCTCCTCCGGCGAGCAGAGAGAAGGCTTGGCCCAAGAAGAAGCAGAAGTTCAGATACGAGACCAAGTCGGAGCGGCGAGTGAGCCAGAGGAAACAGAGAGCCACCAAGAATAGAAAGAAACCACGTGGTTGAATTAGTGCATTCTCTATCCGTCTCGCACTCGCAGGCTCTGCTCTTGCAAATACCACGTATAAGTCCACCAAGAAATAAACATGCTTTGCGCGCACCGTGTAACCGAGTCCCCCCCGTCGCGTCCCACCCTGACATCGCCCATCTCTCGCGGTATCGGGGGCGGAGGGCCGGTCGATCGACTAGGCTTGTCCAGGTAGGGCAGACGTGGTGCCGGTACTGGTAAAAGAAACCCGCAGCCTCCTCGAAACGTGCCGTTCGCCCCGGGAACCCGACTCGCATCGTGCCGCGGTACCGGCTTCGGCGAAGGCGCCGTCGGCTTAGATGTTGCCAAGATCCGCCTGGAGGTCGTCCATCTCCTTCTGAAGGGCCTGGTGTTTCTTGGTCATCTCCTCGTACTTGGTCTCCCACTGGTCCCGCTCGTTCTCTAGTGCCTGTACCTTGCGCTCGAAGTGGCCGGCTTTTACGTCAGTTTGGCGTAGCCTGTGGAGTTGGGACGATCGGTCAGCTGGATAATCCCGTGTGTCCTTGGTCTTCTTTCATGTTTCTTCTCCTTCCCCTGCGCTGGTGTGGGCCGGATAGGGAGTTTTGGAGGGGCGCAACTTACTTCTCGTTTGTCTCACGAAGTGTTTTGTCGGCTGCCTCAGCTTCTTCCTCCAGCAACTGCAGTCTTCGTTGGAGAGTCTCGTTGTGCGTACCATGTTGCAGACCTTCATCAGCAGTCTTCTTCAATTCTTTAATGGTGGCGTCCATCTTTTCGTTCTCGGATTCCAGGAGGCCGTTCTTGTGAGAAAGCGAGGTAATCTCCTGCTCCTTCGCAAGGTTCTCCTGCTCTAGGGCCTTGACCTTGGCCTGCAACTCCTCGACTTTGGCAGCGGACTCGTCAGCCTCCAGGCGGAGCTGGTTCATTCTCTGCAGAAAAGGGGGTCCGGGTCAGCGTCATCGGGACAATATAAAATCCACAGGGCGCGGTGCGCGATGAGTAGGCAGCCTCACGACAGCCCGGCAACGAGGGCTGAGATGGCGCCCGGGTCGTAGCATTTCGTTGTTGCTGGTGGTGGGGTAAAGGAGACGAGAGAGGGGGGTTGCTGCTGTCGACTCACCTCCCTAATGCGGTCCGCCATTTTGGCTTCTTGTCTAGAATAACACGGGGTATGTGTGGCAAGGCAGAAAGAGGCAGGGAGAAGACCAGCGTCCAAGGTTCAGCGATGTAGATAGTAGTTGTGAGATGAGGAGTGAGAGAGCAAGTTTGCGGCTTGGGGGTGATGGAAAGAAAGGAGAGGAGAAGAGACTCGTTGAATAAGTGATGGGATATCGGGGGCTAAACCTGATGGACAGACGGGCGAGGAATTTCATTTAGTATGTTGTATGGGCAGACAGCAGGGTTAGTTAGGTGGTATGGGCGGTATAACGGGGGCATCCGTTAGGTACTCTTACTACCACTGTATGGGTACCAGCATAGGTACGTGAGAGCGGCGGCGGGGCTAGGTGATGGATTGCCCCGCCTTCCAGTCTGTGTCATCTTGCACTTCCTGTTGCCCTCGTAAGCGATAGATTAGGAATAGGGGGGACCCGTTTTATCCGTTGTTTTGGGCGCACAGTGCCATCGCCGGCGAACCGACCAGGGCTATTGGCCAGCGGCCGTAGTTATGCATCTAAGCAGGGCCACACACAGTGCGCAGAGAAGATCATGCGCACGGACTCTGCTGGTGACTGATGATGGAGGGGCAGCTATGTACTGTACATACCTAGTGTGCTAGGGCAGGTACATTAAGTAGGTAGATTAGGTGCCTACCTGTAGGTGGCCTGAGACGTTGCTGTATCCAGCGTGCAGTACCTTTCCGGGGATTATCGCGCATCATCTCGTATGTACATACCGGCTTATGTACCCGTAAGCAGTTGCTTTGGCAACTGCTCCCTCAACCTAATCCAGCCAAAACAACATTTAAACCCCCCATCTGCTTTCTACCAATCTAACTCGTATGTGCCCTCATCGACATACGTGAGATAGTATTGAGGCGTCTCCTAATTGCGAGCCGTACAATCGACAAATTAGGATCCGAGTAGACACTTGTCTACGTTTTTCGACTTTCTTATCGGGTCCTATTGGTTCTATTTCATCAACTTGTTATTTACCGACGGACGAACATTTCTGTCGTCCGGCTTCACCTTGAAAATTCCAACTTCCGAGGATCCACTGCGAATAACCTGCCCGCGCGGACCGGAGCGCATTGCTCCTCGGTAACACGGACGTAAACAATCAATTCGTCAGCGCCAATACCACTCGCAATCTCCCAGAGGAGACCGCAAACCTACCTACCCACTAGTACCGCCTAAATCAATCCGGCATCCCCTCGAGTCTCTCCTCGTCTGCTCTCGTAGCCCAATTCGCGCACGATGCTGGCTGCCAGGGACCAGGAGAACTTGGCCTTCAGCCGCCAAAACACTGCTGCGCTGAAGCAGCAGCAGGGTCAGGTTAAGCGCCAACTACAGCCCAACACGCCAGGTGCTAGATATGCGAACACCCCGATCAAAGTCCCTCTCAATGACGAGAATGGCACCCACGCAGCAGGGCCCGCTAAGAGCGTGCTTGGTGCTAAATCACGAGGCAATGAGAATACTCTTACATCCCAAGGAGCGAAGACAGTGAAGAAGGCGAACCTCGCTACGCCCATGGGTACGTAATTAGTAACTCACAACGGTTGGTTTGGGAAGGAGATGCCATACTAATAAGTAGAAGCAGAGCCGCACAGCCGGGCGCCTCTAGGTAACAAAACGACCAACGCGAAAACCAATGGTCGACAGGCCGTCAACGTCAAGAGTGCCGTTCGCGACGTTGAAAAGTCCCAAGCCAAGGCACCGACAACTATTCGATCGAGGCAGAAGCAGCCGCAGGCTGAGCTACAAAAGCTGCAAATTCATGCCGAAGGTGCGGATCCCCTCAGCGAAGAGGAAGTCGAGTATTGCCCTCCCAGGCCCAAAGATCTCCCCTACGAGTCCGATGTCTTCCCCGATGGCGCCCTCACCTTTGACGCGTTGAAACCGGAGAATCTGTTCAGGGGTTACTACGACTATTATTATAACCCTGTCGATGAGCATGGTGTCCCCCTGGCAGATAAGCAGTTGGAGGAGAGGAACAAGAAGGCCATGGAGGAATGCGATAGACTCATAAAGGAAGACATGGATAAATTCGAGTGGAGTATCCAGGATGAATTAGAATCCGGCAAGAACCCAGTCCTGGTCGCATCTAAGGGTGCACCGGATGCGAGTCTCGGCGCAAAGAAAGTCGTCGCAACGAAGGGTCCTTCCACCGTCCAGTCGAGGAAGGCTGCCGGCGCCCTCGCCATGGACGATACGACCAAGTCATTGCAGCGGAAGGTAGCCAGATCTATGGAAGCCAGCAAGGTCCCCGTCAGGAAAGCGGGAGCTTTTGCCATTCCTAGTTTCAAGCGGCAGCCGAACCCGCCGGTCCCGTCTATTCCGAGGAAGACGTCGCTGGAGATCGAAACCAATTCGAGGACCACCATTGGTTATAGCAAAGGTCGATCTACGGCCTCGATTCTCGCCCAGGGGACTGCGAGTATGGATAAGCCTGCGCCGAAAGCCGGGATTCCTCGCCACGATACAACACTGTCCCGTCAATGGGACAAGATCATCACGCCGGCACGATTCGCCCAAACGCAAATCTCGGCCGCCGAAGATCAGGAGTGGAAAGAGAGGGTTCCGTTCCTGTCCATCTTCAACCCCGGAGTCGGTGATGACGGTGATGACGATGACGACTTTGAGCTCGTCCCGGGCGGTATGCCGTCTGCGGAGGAGGACGAAGAGTTCGTCATGAAGCTCGCCGATTGAGCGGTTTCCTGCCGTTCAAGTGGCACTCGGTGCGAGGGGCGGAGTTGGCGATGGCGATTAATTGGACAAGGGTGCCGTAGTTCGGCGCAGGTGCTCAGTTACGCCACGGAGCATGCGCGCGCGCACTCTTTGCCAGGAAGTCCGGTCGCATGTATCGATAGTCTACGAAGCTGGTTTCGGCGTTCACCGACGGGGGATTGGTATTTGGTTGCTCTCAATTCCGTAGATACCATCGCCTACAAGGTGTTTCCTTTAGCACGTAGGGAGCCCCTATGGTGCAGTCCTTGAATGCCCTAGGACTGGCTGCGGACCAGGAGTTATCTCTTATGCAAGCAACATATATTCCACACCTTTCACTCCTGAACCAAGTTATACAGTAGGGTATGCTGCACACGATTACTGCTTGGAGGCCTTAGGGACAAGGCCGGTCGCTGATTACTGACGCCATGCCGTCAAACTGCTACGTAGCTTTGTTGTCGCCGCAGCACCTCGACAACGAGGCGGTTTCGTCTATGTATAGGTCGAGGCCCAAACGGACCCGACGTGATTAGGCAGATTTCTCGGTATGCTCCCCAGGATAGATATAATAATACCCTATTATGATGTTGCTATTAAAAAGGGGGATGAGTACTATCCACCCATGCAGGCACAGATGAGGGACTTGGATGCCGGTCTAAGTATGTACAGGACCTTAGCAACCCAACCTATATAATAGGTACCTGCTTCCTCTGGGCGAGGGACACCGGGACAGGAGGTTGGCACACATCCAATGCATGCGGTCACTTCTATGCACCCACGCACATCTAGAATCTAAGGAGAATACGACGGCCGAGGTGCCTGGTGAAAGGGAGGGAAAACAGTCGCATTCCCGTCGTAGATCTGACGGGCGGAGCGAATTCTATTCGCTGGCACCGTTCTATTACTGACTCCTCGGTGGGAGGCAGCAAATAGCAGTTATGGCGACATGCAGTGACGTTGTAGCGCAGTAGTCGGTGGCAGGGTTGGGTACTTGCGCTGCGATCCCCGGGTACGTACTACCTAGCGCGTGGGTACCTCCCTCTACCTGCTCAGGTACCCAGTCACTTACGTACCTAAGCTCTAGGTGCTGACATCTCAGCGAATCTCCGTTGCCCGGTCGTAGGCATGTGAGGTAGGCTGCAAAGTACCGAACCCGCGCAGTCCCGCGTACCGTAAAGTACAGCCCGCGTACCGACGGCTAGGCCGACGCGACGACGCCACACGCAAGAGCGGCGGCGCAGGTACGGTGAGAGGGAGGCATTCCAGTGGTGGGTACCTGATAGAGGTAGGTTTGGCAAGTATCTGCACAGGTACCTCCTGAGGGGCCCGGTCTTGGGCACACCCGTGATTCCAGGTGGTGTGCGGTGCTGAGCCCGACGCCCGTTAGGGGTTGAGGTTCAGGTAACGGCACCCTGTAGCAGTACCTAGACGTCCACAGATGGTACCTAGGCACGCAGGTACCTACCTACCCACCTCCTATTTATGGATGTACTCTCTTGGCAGGTGAAGATGAAGAAAAGAACAGAAAGAGAAGATGATGAAAAAAAAATTAAGAAATAGAATTGTGGCTTAGGTTTGTGGCTGCGCTGTCCCTCTCTCCCCAGAACCAAAGCCCGGATAGGTGCCCATGGCCCCCCCCCGTCTCCATCCCTGAAATGAGAATCGGGCTTGTTCCGTCGACAGCCAATTCAACTTTTCGACATCGACCTCTCCATTATCCCATTTCTCGCCAACTCCCTCCGATCAAGCCAACATCTCGACCTCTACGGGCGCCAGACCCCCAGGCCTGCATTTACTATCTATCCGCGACCGTGTCCGGTCAACCTTCTGCCGCCTGCCTTTCTTTTTTTTTACCGCCTTCACGTCCTCAACGCAATCCATAGCTACCACATCTCTCCTGCCCTTTCACGAGTCCCACACGTCAGATCTCCAAGCCTGTCGCGTGGACGCAGCGGTTTCGCGTGTCCTCCCGCCGCCCTCACAGCACCTGCAACACACCAATCCCTACCCCCATCTTTCCTTCTTCTCTGCCGGCTACATGGATGGTGTCATTGATCCGTGTCGATTCGAGATATGATGGTCGGTGGATAGTCGGAGCCGCAGACTTCGACCACCCCCATCATGGCTCCTAGCGCTGGATACAAGGAGTTCTTTCCGAATGCTCCTCGCGCCGCTCGAGACAAGGCTAATGAACGGGAGCGCGAGAGGTCTACCAAGGTATCAGAATCTGCCGACGCGGGTTCCAAGGCCCCGACTCCCGCCCATCGCGACGGCGCCAGATATGATTCGTCGTCATCGGAGGCCGCACATCCCCCGACGGATGATACCGAGTCGTTGTCGGGAGACATTCTGAACGGTGTTGGCTCCGCGAGCTCGCACGCGAGTACCGTTTCGTCTGTCTCCACCACCTTCAACCCTTCCGCCGCCATGAATGCTCCGGCATCACGCGCCTCCAACAGTGCCCTCACTCCCCTAACCACAGTGGACTCACCTGCATATCCCCCAGCTATACAGTCCGCAAAGCAGCGCGTCGCCGCCTCTCACCAGACTACAAGCAGGCGTGATGCCGCGAACTCTACGACGGCTATGCCATCCTTATCCACCTTCCCCGGAGTCGCTGGGCGCCCCCCGGCTCGAGACCCCAACCGTGTTATAAGGGGAGAGAAGTGTATACACGATCCCTCAACCGACAAGAGCTTGTCTTCGAGCGATAGGAAAACCATGAAGCCCAAGTATAAGAACATCGGCCCGGTACGTATACAGACAATACAATACAACACAACACACACACACATATATATATATACATGGGGGGAGGGAGGGGAGAGGGGGGGCGTCATCTGATTTGGCGTGAATTCGTGGCTAATTCGTTGAATAGGAAGATGACGTCCCCCCTCAAGACCCGCGTCTCTCTAAGGGCAGTTGGCTCGACTACATAAATGTCGATTTCCATCTCCCGAAGGCGAGGTTGCGCCAGACGCCGTATAATCTAAAGCCGTATCCCTATGATCCCTCTACCTCTATCGGCCCTGGCCCGCCAACTCAGATTGTCGTCAGCGGCTTCAACCCATTGATCACCTTCTCCAAGGTGGTGAGTCAATTCGCCCAATTCGGCGACATCGCGGAAAGCAGCAATAAAATGCACCCCGACACCGGTAGTTACTTAGGTTTTGCAACCTTTCGGTACCGAGACTCGCGGCCTCAACGACGGCCTCCCATCTCTGCCATCGAGGCTGCCAAGCGAGCTGTCAGGCAGATGAACGGGCGAAAAATCGAGGCCAATTATATAAAAGTGTCGTTCGACCGCGACGGTAAGAAAAGCCGGGCTATGCTCGAGGCCATCCTCAAGAAGGACCGCGAAGAGGCCACGCGCGCAACAACTACGCCGCCCGTACCGACGGGACCGAGGCTGAGAGCCTCTGAAGTTGTCGGTCGCGCACCCCCGACAGCCCCGAAGGGGCCCGCTGCCGATCGCCAGCGGCCCGGGGCAGCAGGGGAGACGAACTGGTCGCTCCCCACGAAACCAAAAGCTTATTCCATGTTGATCGATTCGCAACCTGTTGCGACGACCCTAAACGGCGAGCCGTATATCTTTGTCCCCGAGACGAGCGTCCCCGTCATGATAACGACGATACCTCACATGAAGAAGCGCTTGAAGTCGTTCCAATTCGATGATATTAGAGCCGATAGGACCGGATACTACATCATATTCCCCAACAACTCTCTCGGCCGTGACGAAGCATACCGGTGTTTCCGATCAGCAGACGGCAGCGCCTTCTTCACTTACACCATGGCCATGAAGCTTCACGGCGTGGTTCCGTCGGGATCCTCTCACCCCCTCGGCCACGCGCGCCAAGGCGAACCGGAAAGGAGATCGCTTGCGGATACACGTTATCGAGACGAACACCAGTATCGACCCCGCGACGAGCGACGACGCGACGACGAGGCCGTCTTAGAGGAGGAAAAGAAGCAACGGGCGAAGAATTTTGACCCGGTCATCGAGGCCATCGAAGTTGTTCGTCGCGAGATGAAGGAGCATCTGATCAGACATATCCGTACTAAGGTCGCTGTACCTGCTCTGTTCACCTTTCTAGATCCAGCGAATCACATAGCTAAGAGGCGCAAGCTGAACCTGGAAGATCCTTCGGGTCCATCGCGACCCATCATCAGCGTCGAAGACCGAGAGATCACGCCGATCAGCACTCCCAACTCGCGGGCCGATCCAATTGAGCGTCGCACCGCCCGTCTCGACGTTACGGCTCTGCCCCGTATAAGGAAAATTAAGGGGCAAGGTGCCGCGCAGAGACATTACGGCTTTACCGATCCGTTCGCGCGTAAGCGGGCCTCCGTAGTTCATAATGCCTTCCGCTCCCTTCACCATCGGCTCCAGCCTCCAGATAGCGATGACGAAGCCTCGGAGGATGAAACGGAGAATCGCGACTCTGTCGCGCCCGACATCGAGGAGCCGGAGTCACGGCCTCGCAGTCGTATGAGCACCGATGAGGATGTCTTCGAGGACAACTTCGCCGACGAGGATTCTATGACGGACGCCAGCTTTCCCGTTAACGACGGGATTCTCAAGACTAAAAAGCGGAAACTTGATCTTCAGGTTGAGGCCGCCATCAAACGTCAGAAGAAGTCGGATGCGGAACTCTTTGGCGTTACTATTGACACACTTGAGAGCGAGTTCCCTACTCCTACCGAGGATGTTACCGTGCCCGACGTCGAGCTTGGCAATGAAAAGAGTGGCCATGTTGCGGAACTACCTATCCTGCCCGAGAAGGCCGGCAAAGGTAGGAAGAAGGCGGCGGCACCAAAGCCAAAGAGGAAAACGAAGAAGCAACTTCTTGAGGAGCAGGAGGTCATGAAGAAGCAGCAGGAGGCGGCATTTGTCGATGAGGCTTTGGGACAGGCACAGAAGGAGGAGACGCCAGAACCCGAGGGGCCATCGCCGAAGGCTGTGGCCGACGGGGCTCCGGAAGAGATACCCCCTCGAGATGAGCGCTTTTCCGACGCGGTTGTTCCGGCGATGACGATGCCGGAAGGGTTCAGGCTATCGGTGCAATCCATATCAAGTCTTGAACTTCAGCGGAATGATGTTCCCGACGCCAGCAAACTCAAGAAGAAATTTAGGTCGGGCGATGTTGGCAACCCTAGGCTCTGGATCTGGAGACACAATCGCGTACGGGAGCTCAATACCGAGCCGGGGAGAGTTACAGAGCCCATCACTATCGAGGGCTACTATGTCCCAAACCCCACTGGATGCGCCCGTACCGAGGGCGTCAAGAAGATCCTCAACTCGGAGAAGTCCAAGTACCTTCCTCATCATCTCAAGGTTCAAAGGGCCCGAGAGGAGCGGCAGCTACGCGCAGCCAAGAAGGATAGCAAAGATGCGGCGGCGGCGGCGGCCGAAGCAGCCAGGCTCGCGGCTGAGAAGCTAGTAGCTAAGGGTAACTCGAGAGCCAATCGCGTCAACAACCGGCGCTTCGTGGCGGACCTGAACGACCAGAAGAGAACATTGGGCCAAGATTCGGATGTGCTGAGATTCAACCAGCTTAAGAAGCGGAAGAAGCCGGTCAAATTCGCCCGCTCTGCGATCCACAACTGGGGTCTCTACGCGATGGAGAACATCAACAAGGACGACATGATTATTGAGTATGTCGGGGAGGAGGTCCGACAGCAGATCTCGGAGCTGCGCGAGAACCGATATCTCAAGAGCGGTATCGGCAGCAGCTACTTGTTCCGCATTGATGATAATACCGTCATCGACGCCACGAAGAAGGGCGGCATCGCCCGTTTCATCAACCACAGCTGCATGCCAAACTGCACGGCCAAGATCATCAAAGTGGAAGGCAGCAAGAGAATCGTCATTTACGCTTTGAGAGACATCGCTCAGAGTAAGTGGATGTTTTGAGTACCATCCCCTCCTCGTGTGGCGACGATGCTAACGACGTGTTTCCGTAGACGAAGAGTTGACGTACGACTACAAGTTCGAGAGAGAGATTGGAAGCTTAGACCGCATCCCTTGTCTCTGCGGGACCGCGGCGTGTAAGGGGTTCCTCAACTAATCCATCCTACTTGCTAGTCTAATAATTAATACCTTTTCCCTCGCCGGAGCTTGGCGTCTCGTTTTTATCTTCTTGGCCTACTTGGTATGGGCGACTCCGCTGCTGGTGCTTCGCTATCGTCCCTCGGTGGCTCGCCCCCCTTCGAATCCTCTGTCTGACCTTTGATATATATCCATGTATGGCGGGATTTCGGCCTGTTGGCACCGGGGCCGAGAAAAATAAACAATGATAAAATGGGGTGTACAATTAATTGTTAGGTTTCTTTCTATGTTTCGCGCCCATGCGCAGTTGTCAGGTAAAGATGTTTCTTCGCGGTGTCCATGCATTCGGCCCTTTTCTTTCTTTCTTTCTCTCTCCGCGGAGTCGAGATGACAGCAGTCCCTGGGGATTACCTACTGTTTCCCGTACATCGGGACGAGAGTCACGCTACGAGGGTCCCGCCTAGGAAGGAAAATCAAACCAAGACGCAGAAAAGTCTGGCCGCCATTTATACCCATGGCGAAGTGGTGTTTTCTTTCTTTTTTTTAAAAAAAAATTGTTATTGGTGTCGTTAAAGAGAGGGCAAGGGGAGTGGGAGAAAGGGGAAAAGACGGGAAAGGGGGGGGGGGGGGGGAAGACATGAATTCAACAGACGAGGTCGGCATTACATGTACATAGAAGAGATACGTTCGTCCACCCGTCCGCCTGCCCGCCCCGTTCATCCACACGAGGCGTTATCAACTCTAGGGCCTTGCTAAGGGCGGCATTGGGCAATAATCATGATTGTCTATATTCAACATGGGGAGTCATGGTATGCGAATCATCTAACTTTGCTTGTTCTTTTATCGCTCTCTCTCGTCCCGATCAGCAGACGAAGCCCCCTCATTTTTTTCCTCCCCTTTCCTCTAGGGGGGTCGTAATCATACCCGTACCAGTGATATATGGTCCTTTCTAACTCTCCGCCCCCGACAACTGCGTAGTGAATGCCGCATCGTGCCATGGCCCATCCATAGCATAACAGACAAGACCCCAAGAACGAGGTAGGCTGTCTAAAAATCCATGTCACCCTAATTTTTTTTTCTCCCGTCCCATTCCGCCTCAACGCCGGCGCAAACGCCTTCGGATGGAAATGCAGCAGGAAATGGTAGTAGTATTCTTTCGTCGCGAGCGTCTCTCTGCTTGCACGGTCTTATTGCGGGGCGCCGGGCAGCCTCTCGATGACGTACTTGCCGCGGGCGACGTTCATGATGGGGACGCCGGGGATCTTGCGGATGCGGCGGCAGAGGTCCTTGTCGTTGGTGGCGACGATGTATATGCGGTGTTTCCTAGAAGGGGGGGGATTTGGTTGTTAGTTTGTCTCTCTGTCTCTGTCTCTGTCTCTGTCTCTGTCTCTGTCTCTGTCTCTGTCTCTGTCTCTGTCTCTGTCTCTGTCTCTTTCTCTCTCTGTGTGTGTGTATATGTGTGTATATATCGAAGGTAGGGGAGAGGAAAAGGAAGAAGAGGAAGAGAGGGAACGACAAGACGCACATGACGCGGTCGACGATGCAGTCGTCGGCGTAGACGCCCTTGTGGTCGCAGGGGAGGCGCTGCCAGCGCTCGTCGCGGGCGATGCGGAGGGCGATGCGGTAGCGGGGGCCGAGCTTCTCGAGCTCGGCCATGACGCAGTCGGTGACGATGGGGTGGCACTTGGCGTAGAGGCAGTCCATCATGGACTCGAGCAGGGGCAGCTTGCGCTGGACCGTGTGGCTGAGGAAGTTGGTGTCGACGAGGACGGCGTACGGCGGCACGAGCGCCTCGTTGTGCTGGAAGAAGAGCTGCGACGGCAGCTGGGGCACCTCGCGCCGGGCCACGACCTCGCCGGCCTTCTTCTTCTTGCTGCCGCCAGCCGCCGCCGCCGCCGCTGCCGACCGCGGGTTCTGCGGGTTCGACGCCTCGCCCTTCGTCCGGTTCTCCTTGAGTCGGCTGTCGCGCCGCCCGATGACGCGCTTTACCTGCAGGAGAGGATCGACGGCGGATGTCAGTCAGTGGGTGCGGGGAAGAAGTGAAGACAGGACGACAGGAGCATGGGGACATTCGTCGTTATCGACGCGGCGGGGCGAGCTGGGGGAGGGCGGGGAGGAGGAAGCGACGGACCTGGGCGAATTTGCGCGTCTTCTTTGCGACACCCATGGCGGCGGGTATCTACCTGGAGAACGGAGCGGAAGCGAGCGTCAAGTTCTGGCGGCGAGAAGGTGAGAGGGTGGGAAGGGCGGCTGGGGGGATGTGCCGGTCGCGAAGAGGCGGCCGGAGGAAGGAATATCGGATTAGCCGAGACGGAGGTTGCGTCTTTAGTTCCGGGCGGGGGTGCAAAAGAAAGAAAAAAAAAGAATGGGGGCCCGGTTGAGCTAGGTGCGTTTACCCGGCGCAACGGGAGCCTGCACTTTGCAGCGCTGCGACACCCGGCGCTTCTCGTGGACGATGCGCGGGTACATTTATGCCGACAGAGCACGGCACGTGAATGCGTAGCCACTCTATGTGGTACTCTAGAGGTACTTACCTAGAGGTAGGTACCTACGTCTAGCTAATATACATCGCTGCCAAGGTACGCCGGACCTGCATAGGCCAAGTACCTGACGTACTATTGGGTACTAGATGCAGCGCAATCTGCTGCTGCAGGGCCTGTACTGAATCTGCCAATTTCCATGGATCTGCTAATTTACGCCCACCTCGATTCTCCCTCTCTCTCTCTCTCTCTCTCTTTCTCCGTCCCCCAGAAACGGATGATCACCCGGACCCGCTCCTTACTGGGGAAAAAAGCGTCGCGAATCCAGGAGCGCGCGCTGCGACGATCCGATGTGGGATAGGCGCATATGCCTGTCCGAATCGAAGGTGACGATGGCAACGACCCGTTTGAAAAGAGAGAAGAGAGAACCTCCCCCCCAAAAAGACCGTGGCGTGGAATCGGGGTGTCCTGTTTCCTGTACGAAGGTGCCCCTGGAATACGAACAGGAACAACGAGGTCCGGCCTGCATAGCATGATGGGGAGGCGCCGCGCCGGCGGGATTAAAGGGGGGGCAAAGCTGCTCGCTGATCTCCTTGGACTCCTAGCTATATACGTGCTAAACCCACGTATGCCGGGGTGGTGGTGGTGGTTTTATACGATCAGACCCCGGGCAGGGCTGGGCAAGGCGTGGAGTGGCGGTGCTGCCTGTACTCATATGCTGCTTGTGCATGTTGTGCGCAGTACTACCGAGTAGCACGACAGGAGCAAGCTGCGAGCGTGCGCCGGCAAGTTGCCGATGCTTGTCTCTTCCTGTCGGTCTGTCTGTTCTCTCTCGGCCTCTCTATCGGGGGATTGTTTGGGCCCGTGCATGTCCTTCCGGTCCCTCTCTCTCTCTCTCTCTCGGTTCTCTCTGCCATTTTAATATGTAGTAGTAGTATCTATACAATTTCTCTCCGTAAATGTGTACCTGATGTGCGCATGTATGTGTACCTAATGTGTACGTGTATGTGTGTGTGTGTACATGTTGTGTATGCGCATGTACATGTACCAACACATGCCTACCCAGGTACCCAAGGTACTGATTGCGTGCCTCGTGCATGCGAGCAACACATAGGTAGGTACGTACCCGCATCTCTCCGCGCCCTCTCCCATTCCCATTCCCATCATTCCCAGCTTGCCCCGTCTTCGCCCATCCATCCCCATCCATCCACCTACCCCGTCAGCGCCAGTCCTCACCCTCCTTTTCCCCTTGGATCGTCCTCCCGTCTCACCCTGCCAGCCAACAGCCAAGTCAGCCAGAGGCGGGAGGCCAGGGACAACAACAACAGGACCGCCCTCGACATCCATTCCTCGTCCCTCCTTAGCAACCTTACCAGTATCCATCCTACCCTCGTCTCCAGAGGTTCCCCTCGTCTCTCTTTCGCTCTGACCAACTCGAGTCCGAGCCCGCCTTTTTTTTCTATCCCACTCTCTCGCGCCACGATCTCATTCTTTTTTTCTCGTCGGGGTCGAATACGACATTCCCACATCCTCCCCCAATCTCTCTCGCACCCACCCACACACGCATCCGTCGCCGCAGATCCAACAACTCTCCGCCTCATCGTAGTTTGTAGTAGTGCTAGCAGAAGTCAATCCGTCCCGACGTGGCATTCCGAGCGCCCATCGTCGCCCGTCGAAGGACAGCATCGGGAGCATCTCGTTTTCGTATCGATAATTCGCCGCCGCGTCGGCCCGTCCTCGCGAATCCGCCCAACATGCGCCCCCAGCCAATCCTCTACGCTCTGCTCTTCGCAACCCACGTCGTCGCCCAAGGCCGCACCTCGGCCGACGACGGCGACGTAACAACTCCCACGGGAGACGGTAACACTCCGACACCCACTTCGGCCAGGCGACCCCAGACCACCGAAGAGACTTCTCCCCAGACTAGCACGGAAAGGACGCGGACGACAGAGGAGGCGTCCACTACCGAGCGCACCTCGACTACCAACGAGCGCACCAGCACCACCGAGAGAACGAGCGAGCAAACCACAGCGACCACCAGCACCACCGACGCCAGCCCGCCGTCTTCCAGCGCCTCCACCAGCGAAGAGCCGCTCCCAACCCTGCCAGGCCATTATAGCTACCCGCCGCCCAGCGTCCCTCCAACCCAGAATGCTCCGTTCATGCAGCCGTCGAACGTGCCAGAGGGCACCGTCTTTATCGCAGTCGGTGCCATCTTGGGCGCCTTCGGCGCCGCCGTCTTGATATGGCGGGCCGTGGTGGTCTGTCTGTTGCATCGTTCGGTCAAGAAGGCAGCCATGGCCCAGCACATCGCCAACGACAAGGCCACATACCTACCCCCCGCCGCGCCCTTCTACAAGTACACCGACCACGCGTCGACGGCCTCGCTCGCCAACGGCTCGGCCAGCCGGGGCGTGCGTAGAACTACGCGCGGCCCCATCCCGTCGTCGACGCCCAGCCAGTCGAACCTGTTCTTCTCTCCCACCGCCCCGACAGCGCCTGGCGGCGGCGGCGGTAGCAACCGTGAATCCCGCTTCCTGCCTTCGGGTTTCTATGCCGCCGGTGCCGGATCCCCGCAGCCGGGCCACGGCCACTCGATCAGCCTAACGAACCTACGGCCGGACTCGCGCGGCCACGGACGGCCCCTGGGCCACACGCCGCCCGAGTCGCCGAGCCTCCGGGCCCGTCCGGACCTAGGTCAGCGGGACATGAGCGCGAGCTCTCTGAACCTCAACCGCCCCCCGAGTGGGCGGGCGCCCAGCGCCTTCCTAGAGGATCTGCTGGACGACCAGCAGAACCAGTTCCCGCCGTCCGGTCTCCACCATCAGCACACGTGGAGCCAACCTCATAACCGACAACATTAGACGGATATCCGATACAGCGACGCGGTTCTAGAGAGAGGTGTTCGTTTCTACCACGGAGTCCGGGATATGGGTATACTGTTTTCTTCTATATTCGGTGTTTCGTATACTCTGCCGCCCGGATTCGGTCGTCTCGCCTCGTCGAGAGCCGGGCGGGGAGGAGTAGGGCTTTCAAAGCGTTTGGAAGAGGACGCGACGTTGGGCGGGTTTGCCGGTTGGATCGACCGATTGAGTAATCCATCTCGCGGGAGAAAAGAGGAGGAAGAGGAGGGGGGGGGAGTGGAGGGTCATCACGGCTTCTCTCGGACCCGGACCCGGGAGCTGCAGAATCCTGTCGTGCGACATGCTCGTCAGGAGATGGCCGCTGCTGTCACTGCCACCGCCTCCTGCTCCCTTTTATCTTCCCAGCGTGTATGTAAAATTATGCTTGTATGGTTGAAAATGCATTGGATCTGGAGCCCTTGTCTTGCTTGTTCCCTTTATTTTTCTTCTTCTTCTTCCGCTTCGTGGACTTGACAGACTAGCGAACGGACTGAATGACGGTAGTCGACGGCTTTCGCACGTGCTGACTCGAGCGTGGTCTTTCCCGCTCTCCCTGGTACGGATGGGAGAAGACGGAAGATGGGAGGAGGAGCCCGAAGACAGAGGAGGGGGAGGAGACGAGTAAGATAAGGAGGGAGAGGGATGTTAGAGAGGGGAGGGGATGGGGGGGAAGAGAAAGGCCAAAAAAAAGACGGTGGCAGAGAAGTCGTGCATACATTCTTACGATAGACTTACCGTATGTGTCCCCCCCCCACGCGCCCATATATACTTGCGGGACTACGTCACGTCGCTATCACCACATGCAGAGGGAGGAAGAAAGTGTCGGTCAAAGGCGAGGGCGGGTGGTTGCACCACCACGAACTACACTTTAGGTGCATACGTGCATATCGGCATCCGTCGCGATTCCGAGGTCAGCTTGGGGACCGGCGGGATACAGGCCTAGGTGGTTTTGTGTACCGATATAAATATGTGAAAATAATGTTTAATGCTGGTGTACATACTCATATATAACACCTATTACCTTCTGTCTCTTATCTTTAGGTTAGGTATCCGATGCCGTTCCCCAGTTATGTATATATGCATATATACAGATATTCATATACATAGGTATATATACATATATACATATTTACATACATACACACGTCATACAGAATCATCCACGGCACCCAAGTACGAGTTAGTTCCACTATGCGTACGTGCACCCGCCTCCCCTGCATCGCCATCACGCGTATCATCGCAGGATATTCCCGATCATCGACACGGCCGGGCGCAGAAAAGCGTAGGTGAAATGCGCGGGCGGCGGCATCGTATCGACATCTACCTCTCCTACCTAACAGGTGCCTAACTAGAGCTGAGCAATTTATCGCAATGCTGCCCATACCTCGCACCCATACATACGTCCCGCCTCAGGTAGATTGCCTATAGGTACCCACCTACCTACCTACCTAGGTACCCTATTTATCAAGTTGTGAGGCGACGATATGAGTGGGTGTCGGCGTGTATGCACGCAACCGTCTTGTTCCCCCCCCCTTTCGCTCCCCCCTCCCCACCTTGCTTGACGCAGGAACGGATGGGACCTTTCGCGACGGGTCCCGACGGGGTCGATGGCAAGTGAGAAGTGATAGAAATACAGCGAGCCGCGATAGCAGCGTACACTTGCTCATAGGAGGAGGTAGTCGGTGTCTTTGGACCTTGTGCTAAGCGTACATAATAAGAGGTAGGTACCTATATCGACAACGCGCATGTTATTTACGTCTATGCATGTACCCGGGTGGAATAGATAGACACCTAGATAGGTACCTAGGTAGGCCTACCGTGTAGGTACCTACCTACCTACGTAGGTCTGCTCTGGTGCCCAAGGTCACGACAAGTGATAATAGACTACGTAGGGACAATCTCTCGTCCTAGGTTTACGAGTGATTATCGAGGCTGAGCCAGCTTCCCTTCCCCTTCGACAACCTTCACATTCTATTCACGTGCCACCTCCCACTCCGGGAGAGACACAATCCCCTCTCTCGAGCTCCATGGTTGGGTCTGTTGGTTGCGCGACGTGCCCTCGCCATCATTCTCTCTCTTGCTGGTTACGCGCACAGAACGAGATACATATATCTCTATGCCCACTCATCGCCGTCACCCTTCTATTTTACTTCGTTATTACCTCTCAGTTCGTCTCCGGGTGGTATCCCCACAGGACGACCAGATACCCCCCTCCCTACCATCCTCGTCTATCCTCCAGTCGTCATCGTCGTTGTTCTCATCGTCTATCCAAAATCGCCCGCGCCAACCGCTCCTAGGCGGCTCTATGATCTATGTCGTGTCTATGTACGTGGGTATGTAGGCATGGTATGTGCTAAAACTTGTCTCCCCCTTCCTCCTCCTTTCCCTCCGACGGCCCTTCCGACTCCCCCGATCCCCGGATGTCTGCTTTGGGTCCCACCATCGCGGCCCGGATATCCTCCTCGCGTATACCGCTTCGATCGCACATGCTCCTAAAGATACCCATTCCGCCGCCTTCTTCTTTGCTGTCGCCGCCTCCCCGCTGCCATAGTTCCAGAGGCGTGCCCACCTCCGCGATCCGCCCCGCGTCCATGACGCAGATCCGGTCGTACCCGATGATCGTCCGTAGCCGGTGCGCGATGCACAGCAGCGTCCGCCCTCGGAACCCGGCCGCCATCGTCCGCTGGATCTTGTCGTCCGTCTCCATATCCACCGACGACGTCGCCTCGTCGCACACGATGATCTGCGACCCCCGCACGAGCGCTCGCGCCAGCGCCATCAGCTGCCGTTGTCCCAGCGAGAAGTTGAGCCCCTCCTCCTCCACCACGCTGTCGAGGTGCACCCGCGCCGGGTCCTTCTCGTCCGCCTGCCCGTCCGCCGCCACGAGCCCCGACTGCCGCAGCGCCGACCATAACTCCAGGTCCGAGTGCTCGCCGAACGGGTCCAGGTTACTGCGCACCGTGCCACGGAAGAGCGTCGGGTCTTGCGGGATGATAGCCAGTCGAGAGCGGAGATCGTGCAGGCCGACGGTAGAGATGTCGAGCCCGTCAATGTAGATACGCCCCCCCGAAAGTTCCACCAGTCGAAATAGGGTCGACATGATGGAACTTTTCCCCGCTCCCGTCCGCCCCACGATGCCTATGCGCTCGCCACCCTGCACGTGTATGCTCAGGCCCTTGAGCACCAGCGGCAGATTTTCGCGGTAGCGCATCTCGACGCTGTCGAAGACGATTTCTCCTTTCTCCGGCCACGATGGGCGGACCTCGGTCGTGTGTTCGGGCCCCTCCTCCTCAAGCTTCGTGCCGTAATACTGGATACGTTCTACAGCATTCATGCCGTTCTCCACCTCGGCTAGCTGTCTCACGGTGAATTGTAACATCTGCACGATGGACAGGATGTACGACAGCACGAGACCGGCAATGGACGGTGGGACGTCGAACCTTGACGTGACGACCAGGATGCCAGTAGTAAAGACGAGCGAGTTTCCGATGAGGTCTAGGCGCGTTGACAACCACCGTTGGTTGGAGAAGGTCAGGTAATAAGCCGCATCCATCTCGTCGATGGCGGCTCGGAGGTCGGCAATGAAGCGATCCTTGAGGCCGTACGCACGGATCGAAGCCACGCCGCTGAGGCCCTCGCCGAATTTAGCGAATACGACGGATCGGAGCACCGATTCAAAACGCTTCACTTCCCGGGCGGAGGCCCGGTAGTACGACGCCGCGAATACGAAGAGAATTGCGAGCGGGACCAGCGCGATTGCGAAGTAGGGGAAGAAAGCGATGATAAGCGCGAACACGGATATTATCATAGCTAGCGTGAGGAAGTACATCCTCATCGCGTCCGACAAACTATTGTCCATCACATCAACATCCCTCGAGAATCGATTCGTAATGCGGCCTAGCGGTGTGGTATCGAAAAAGGACATCGGCGCTCTGAGAGTCTTCGTCACTGCCTGACTCAGCAGAGCTTTGCTAGCATTCGTGCCGAATATGGCCAGCGATATCGAGAAGGCAAACAGGAATATAGCCTGCAACGTGCCCAGGCCCGCGTATACGCCGATATATACCCCCGTGGGAAACCCGTAACGATCTGCCGTCCAGTAAGAGAGCCACAAACTCGTCATGATGTTAGAACCCTGAGCTAGGAGCAGGAAGAAGACCGTAATGGGGGCATTAAAGACGCTTCCAGAGGCTCGGACGTAAGCGCCGTAGACCGACCACGGGACGCTCGACACAGCTCGCTCCTCAGCCTGCATCAGCCCTTGGCCTCGTTTCTTCTTCTTGCTGACCTTGTCTTCGCCGTTTGTTTTGTCACTAGCGGGCATTAGCCCCCCTTCTTTCTCCTCGAGAGCTGTCGTCTCCATCAACTGCTGGAAACCGGTGTGGTTCGCCATCAGGTTATCGAAGGTATCGACCGCCCGGATCTTACCGCCATCCATCCATACGATCCTGTCGCAACGATTAAGAACCCAAAGCTGGTGTGTTGCGAGTATACGACACTTGTCTTTCAGGAGACCCATGATGGCGTTATCCATGATATGTCGGCCAACATGAGCATCGACCGCGCTGAGCGGATCGTCCAGGAGCACGATGTCGGCATCGAAGTAGATGGCGCGGGCGATGTTGAGCCGCTGCTTTTGGCCGCCCGATATCGTAATCCCCCTTTCGCCAATCTCGGTGGCGTCTCCGTTGGGAAGCATGTCAATGTCGGCTTGCAGAGCGCAACTATGATGGTTGTCAGCATTCAATATCCCCGCTGATTCTCTAGGAACGAGGCAGAGTAAATGAAACCAAGACTTACGCCTTAACAACCTTCTTGTACCATTCGCGGTTCATTTCCTTGCCGAAGAGGATATTATTTCGAACACTAGTGTTCTGAATCCAGGCGTACTGCGGACAGAAAGCCCTCGAGGCACCCAAGACCACCTTGCCCGACGTCTTCCGCATGTCACCGGCAAGCGCAGCGAGCAAGGAACTCTTACCACATCCAACGGTTCCAATAACGGCGATTAGCTCGTTTCGACCGATCCGGAGGTTCAGATCTTGGAGTTTGAAGGGCTCACGTTCCTCCGTTAAAGTGCTTGCCGTGTCTTCGGAGTTATCCTCTGAAGCCCCCTTGGGTGCCGGCTTGGTGCTCTTACGCGAAGCTACCTCTCTGTTCTTCTTTTTCCCGAGAGAACCCACGGTCTTTTCGGATTCTCGGGTCGGCGTCCTCTCCCAGGTGAAGCCGGCATTGTGCATCTCGACCGCATTGGGCCCTTCAGGTTCTAGCGCAACATCTTCTTCCTGCTCCTCAGATACCATAAACTCTTGGATGCGCTTAAGGGAGGACCAGGCATCAACGGTCTGTCCGATGACAAGCGGGAGCAGATTCAAAGGCATGCGCAAGCCGTTGAAGAGGGCAAGGGAGGAGAATACCTGCGCCGCCGGAAGGCCGTGGTCGGTGAGGGAGTAGGTGATGAATGACAACATGGAGGCGTAGATGGGAAGCGATATGCTGACCGCGTTGATCGCGTTTCTGACAGCTAGGAGGACCTGAATCGCGCGGATCTCGCGGGTGCGAATATCGGCCAAGCGTCCTAGGAAAGCTCTCTCCCAGCCAAAGTACTTGACGAAACGGACCGACTGGAGGATCTCCTGGGTCAAGCTCACACGCTGGTCCGTTATTTTGTTGATAGCGGCTCGGCGCCTGAATAGTAGGCGAACCGCTCTCGTCAGGGCCGGAATACCGATGACTAGAAGCGCGAAACCAGCGAGTGCGCTGTACGTAAGGTTGATGAGAAGGACGACAAGAGTTATCATGCAGGAGATGGGCGCCGTCCAGATCATGTGGAACAAGGCGCAAGCTTGATCTACACGGTAGGTGTCGACGCTCATCAAATTGACAATTTTCCCGTTGCTCCACCCCGTACCATCGCCCAGCACGCCTACCTTCTCGCCTTTCGTATCTTTGGATGGTGGTTCGACCCCATCTGGCTTCTCGTCTGTGTTCTCCTTTCCCTTCCCCTCCTGGCTATTCCCCGCTATCCCGTCAGCGTCGCCTTTGCCTCCAGCTTTAGCTCGGGCCGAGAGCGCCATAGACTTTTCAAAGACCAGACCGATGAGCACGGCACGCGACTGGCCGCCGATCATCATTCCGCGGTAGATGAATTGGTTGATCCCCAGGCTCTGGAGAACCTGCATGACGGTGACACCGATGACTAGGCCGATACCCGGGCCGATGGCGGGCGGGGTTTGCCCGCGCTGGACGGCGTCCCAGGCGTCTTGGGCAAATTGAATCAGATAGCGTAAGGTGAAGGGGGACATGACCTGTAGGATGGACGCGCAGAGCTGACAGAAACCGCCGAGCCAGAATTCCCAAAAGAAGGTATCGTGAAGCGCCCAGAACAGCGGGTACTTGTCGCCTTTCTTAACCCGTTTCTCGAAGGATTCCCTAGCCCTGCTTGTCATCCCCTCGGCTTTCCGATCGGGATTCACGGACCAGATGTCATCTTGCTCCAGGGACCGTTTGTACCCAACCTAGGCTCGTGTCAGTACGAGGCGACCAAGACGTACTCGAGTGGTCAGAGAGCAAGCTTGTGCTTACATTCATCAGGGGGGCCATCCACTGGAAAGTCAGCTTGCTGAAAAAGCCTGCCTTGTACTCCCGCGAGACTTGGCGCTCCTTGGGCACGGGCGGGATCGCACCCCATCGCAACGGGTTCGGCGTCTTATACCACGGCCGCGTACGCGCGGGTGCGGAGGCCCTCGAGGTGGCGCGGGTGGCGGCGCTAGTGTCGGTGGCATAGCTCTGAGTGCGTTTCAGTTCCTCGCGCTCGGCACGCTTCTCGGGGGACTCCTCGTGCCGGCGGATCTCCTCCTCGGGGTCATCATAGACTGAGACGGGGGCGGCCGTATCGGGGTCGGCGGTTGTCGCCTCTACATCTGTGGGTGGATCAGACGCCTTTGTCCTCTCGTCTTCGGGTTTAGCAGCCATATTAATGCGTACGCCCACGGCTACTTGGCAAGTCTAATAAGACCCGGGCACCGAGTCGGTCAGGTCAACTACTTTGGCTAACTAACTGGGCTTGTCGTCGAGCTTAGGGGAGCGCTTGCGTTCTTGGCCTTGGCGGTAGGAGCCGAAACAGACAGTTGCACTCATGGAGGGTCAATTGAGGGTCGGGAACATCTCGGAAACGAAATGCGATGGACACGGGGGTTTACAGTAGTATCGCGTATAAGAAACAAGGCACGTGCGTGAAGAAGAGAGAGAACGAGAGAACGAGAGAGACAGAGAAAGAGAGAGAGGTGTTTAAAGGCAAATGTAGGGATGTGTGGAGTCGATGGGCGGAACGGGGACTAGCAGAGGCTTAAAGTCCGACTGGCATCTACTCATATCCGACTTCACGTCACCGCTTCGGCCCAGGTCGGAGCTATAGAGAGTCAAGTGAGACAAGGGGCGAGGCGAAGGGGAGCGAGACGATCGAGCGAGGCTGGGGGTAAGAGGATGAGAGAGAGAGAGAGAGAGAGAGAGAGAGACGAGGGTGGGAAAGGAGTTGGGTATTGCCAACACCGTCGAGGCGAGGCGGGAAGGGACCTTTCGATAGTGACGGGATGTATAAATTTGCCATCCCCGGCACCTACCTGACAATGCGATCCGGGGAGGCGATTGCCGGACGTACCCAGCAGGTACCTCGTCGAGGAGGGAGTACTCGTGCCCCACACTGCGATGGCGGGACCGAGTTATGGAGTCGACGCGAAACTCCACTCGGCGAGAAACCCCCGGTGGATAATGTGTAGGTACCATATTCTGGCCAGCTACCTACCCAGGTACCTGAGAGGTGTCTTACGTGCCTAACCATAAGGTCTCGATAAAGAGGTAATCTGCATTTATGCACCCACCTGATCGCCAAGGCACATCTAGCAGCAGAGAGCGAGGTTGGGAGGGTTACGGTAGAGGGAATTCATGCAGGGATACGAGCTATACGAGCAAGTCGTATAGTTCTATCCGACTCCTCCGCCCTCTGCCGCTGTCTGTCGCGTCGGAAGAGACAGATAGAGAGGGGGAGGGAGAAGAAAAAGAAGATGGTGAGGGTTGGTTTGGCCTGCTGGCTCAGTGCGGGTTGCGCCAATTAGAAACAATCTTCCTATAGCCTGCGTACTGTTCTCGGTAATTAAATATCACCTACGCATCCCGGACGGCATACCTGATAGCGCACGGTAGTGCAGATGGCGCAAATGCCTCCCAGCATGGCACACGCAATACTACTGCTACAACGAGGGCGCTCTCCGGGCCTTGCCTCCCCCCGGCTAGGTGCGAATAGAGAAGCAAGTTCGGCTGGCCAAGACGGGCAACTATACTCATAGCTCGCAGAACAAGGTGAGACGGGAAATACGCACGAACGACGGGAAATGGCAACATCGGGGGGTTATGGACTTGCCGCTGATGACAAATGCTCCGAAGCACATTTCGCAAAGGGATGCGAGGATCGGGCGTAAGCGGAGTTTATAGCTGAGTTGGCTAACTTCCTGGTTTATATGAGCAGATCGCGTGTAGTACGCAAGCACGTAAGTACCTCTTATAGCATCACACAGGTAGGTAGGTACTTGCGCAAGTCGGGAGTTGCATCCTCCGACCGCAATCCGGGCGAGAGAGCTTCAACCAACCCGTCCATCCCCCCAGGCCCAAGCCCTTGTCAGCAAGCGGGAACTTGGCCGATCGCCGGGTCTCCGGCAAGGAGAATTTCCTCAATCCCGTAGGCGCAGGCAGGCATCCATCCAACTCCGTCGCGTAGCAGTATGTGCGGACTCGTCCTACTCGCATGTTTCTCATATTATCCTTATCCCTATACCTCTTGTCTTCTATCCTACGCAAACACAGAACACTCCCCACCAGCTGCTCTGCTGCCGCGAATGGGTAATTGGGTAAACGGCAACGACGGCATCCCCTGCCTGTCGCGTTCTACGTTTGTTTCGGTGCCCCTTAGAGGGCAACTTCGTCGGACTGGAGATATGTCCGGTGGCCCACCCGAAGTTGTAGGTATGTAGAGATATGGAGATGGATATCTATAGATAACTAGACTGTGTGGTTACAACTCGCGACCAGTAGTAACCTCAACCGCCTCTGCCTCCGTTGCATAGGCAGAGTTAAGCCTTTTTACCAACCAGTCCCGCTCCGTAGTCCCGGGAAGCCTCCCGCCCTAAATACATCCCAGGGGGAGAAGGGGGCTTTTATCATCGAAAGACCCGGAACGAGCGCAAGCTCGAAATTGAAACTGCATCGTTAGGCATTCATGGCGAACAAATTCACCTGCATCATCTACCTAAAAGCAAGAGCAAAAGCGACGTCACATCGGTCGGAACCTGATCGCATAACAACCATAGTAACAGCTAAGGACGCGCCTGTCTGAAATCGGCAACCAGTATTATAAACCCCCTTTTGTTAGACGGATATCACACGTTCCCAACACGTATCGTACCCGTGAGCCGTCATCTAGTATTAGTACACCGTAGAGTCTCGAATACCGCCTCTACCGCTCGAGTCACACACTGCTAAACCCCCTAGGATAACGTCGATGCCAAAATATTATAGTGTTGATATGGTGGGGTAGAGTTTTTTTTCTTTCTCTCTTTTTTTTTGCTTAAAAAAAGGGTTAATGCAACCAACACAACCGAGAGAGGGAGAGAGTAGATAGTTGCCTGCCCCGTCCACGCCCTTCTCCTCTCCCCTCCGACACGCATCGTATTCCGTATCCTCGCCTGCACAGCGCCGTGTCGGCCGGCGCTGACTCTGTGTACCGTTCGAACGCCGTGTTGGCTCTGTGCTGCATCCGTAGCAATAACGGCTAGCCACTACGAACTGTCTGTGCCGTCCGAACCATCGATCCCCAAGAGGGCTTTGCCGATATTGTCTATGTCCTCATAGTCATCCTTACCTTCACCCTCGCCCTCTCCCTCACCTTCGCCTTCGCCCTCACCCTCGCCCTCGCCGTCCTCGCCCCCGCTACCGAGGCCGAGAAGTTCTTTATCCACATCATCCAAGTCGTCGGCATCTTCCATCGTGACGTCCCCGTTGCCGTGGTTATGCTGCTTAGTCTTTGCCCTGTCCCTCTTTCCTGGGCTGCCATTTCTCCCCCGGCTTGCCCGCGGTTCTGGGGATGCGAACTCGGAAACCGGTGCCGCGACACGCTTCTTTGTCGTTGGCACAACCCCTAGTTCCGGCCGACCGGCCCACCGTCGAAGCCGACGGTCGGCTCTCCGGAGCGCCGCCGAGTAGGACGCGAACTCTTCGCCGAAGTCGTCCTCCTCCACGCTCAGCTGGCAGAGCCCACCGAAGCCTCGGTCCATGAAGGGCAACTTCTGGTCTCGGTGCGACATCATGTATTCTTCGTCGCTGTCTACGAGCGGGTCTTTCATTGCGGCCAGGCGGCGCCTGGCGCGGAGAATCGCACCTTCTTGCCGCCGCACCTTCCGTGAGCGGTGATGTTGCCTTCGCAGTCCGCGGCCGAGGATATGCTCGACCCGTTGGTTCCGGTTCCGCTCAACTGCCAGCTGATGCGCGGTGGGAGGGCGTGGCTTGCGTGGAAGAATACCTTCAATGACGTGGGACCCCGGCCCGGCAGGCGAAGAACCATCGAAAATCAGATTTTTCAGAGGTGCGCCGCCCCGCCGGCCGGTGCTGCCGACGGCGATGCGAGATAGGGCCCTAGGTGGTGGGGTGGACCGTGTGCTATCCATATCGGACTCCTGCTTCGACGGGCGTATCCGCGGGAGAATGGTAGCCGCCGGTCCATCGTCGGCTATAATCTTTCCCCTCGATCCGCGCTTGGTCTGGTGGTCTGCCATATACGCCTGGTCGGCCGCAATGATCTTAGCCCGGTGGTTTTGCTTCTCCCGCCCAAAGTCGATCTCCTCTGGCGGGTCGATGTTCTCGCGGTCCTCCTCTTCTGGGGTCATCTCCTCCATCCGGGGCACTCCTTGGTTCGCTACCTCGGTGCCGTAGTCAACACCGGGACCAAATGGGTTCTCTTCGCAACCCTCTTCTGTGAAATCGGACTCTAGGTAGAACCACATAAGCCATAAAAAGGCTCTGGCGCGCGACTTGCTTGTGTAGTTCGTTTTCATGATGAGATCGTGGAACTCGGCGGAAGGTGGGAAGTGCAGGTCGGCGATATACGAAGCCTGCTGGCAGATCAGGAAGATGAGGTTGACCGGGTTCGATCGCGGAGGGTCCATTCCTTTAAACTCGGCGAGTTCGTGTGGTTCCGGTCGGTCTTCGGCCGCACCCTTTAATATCGACTTCAACCGAGGGGCATCCTGGAGTTGTTTGTAGGCGGAGGCATCTTGATGGGCTTGTAACGAAGGGATGGCGTGATACGTCCGGAGCTGAGCTCTCATCTCGGGAAAAACTGTGTCACCAAACCATTAGCAGCGGATACGTCGCAATGAACGGACGGCTGGAGTAGACCGTACAGTTCAACGTCGTGTTCATCCGACCCACGTTGACGAGCAGGCAGACCATAGCCATGCTCTTTGCGGCCTCACGGTCACTCAGGAGCTTATCTCGGAGGACTTTGCTGGTCTTGCTGCTTCTCGCCATGGTATCGATGTAGAGATCGGCAAAGCTCTGCTTATCCTTCTTGCTTCGCTCGGGTTCGTAACTGTTGGTGAACACCTCTCGTTCGTCATCGAAGACGGCCTTGAGAAAGTCGTACTGGATGTCTCGTCTCCACAACGGTTCTCCATCCTCCTTCTTGAGGTGCCGAATCTTTCCTACGGTAGGGAACGACGAGGCTGCGGCGGTAGCGGTGGATTTGTTCTTTGGCCGCTTGCTTCCCTGGCCGGGCTCGGATTTGATAATGCTGATTTCGACGTTGTCACCCGGCGTGCTGCCCCTCGGGGCCGGGCTGGAGGCGTGGGACCAGCGGCTGTGGTCTGGGGAGCCGTCCCTCGATGCCATCGCAAACTTATGTGGCCGGAGAGACGGAGAGACAGGGAAGGAGAAGGGAGGAGGTACAAGGGACAGTATGCTGGTGGCAGATATAGGAGTGGCTTTGGTAGGTGATCGTTGAGTATGTTGTCCACGACGATGGCTTCGCAAACAAGGAACAGCCGTGGATAAAAGAGAAGCAGTTGGTGAATTAATGAAGGCTAGCGATGCGGTGCTGAGGCGGAGGCATCATTCCAAAGGTCGCAGGTGAGAAGGGAAAGGAAGACAGTAAGAAAGAAAGAAGGGAGAGATTATTTGCGGAAACGTGGAAAAAAAAAACTCTATTACGCATCGAATTTCCAGCGACAGGACGCGATGTATTAGGTAGGTCAAACTGTGGAAGGCGCGCTGCATCAATCGCAATGGGCTAGGAGGTCGAGCAAAGAGGAAGGCAGGGCGGGTACCTACCTACCTAAAGTACCTACCATACGGGGGGACGGGGTCTATCGATACCATGTCTAGCGCTGTTACTATCCCTAGAAATGATTACTATCTACTGGAAGTATATCTATATTTATACTAAAGTATATTGAACTTAGGCTACAATGGAGTTACTATATAAATAATATATTTAAACAATTTTTTTTAAAATACAAAATAATTATCGAAAACTATACTAACCTAAAATTTATATCTATATAAATTAAATATTAAAAGGTATTAAATATATACTTTATTATAATAATTATATTATAATAATTATATTAGATTATAATAAAATTTATATTATAACTTTTATTAAAAGTATTTTATATTTAATAAAAGCGTTTATATTATTATTATTTTATTTAAAAGTTATATTTATACTATATTAATATTATAAATACATTATTAACAGGACCTACCCTCCCTCCATGGTACCTAATAGTACATCGCGGTTAGCCGGGTACGTACCTAACATGAAGAAGACCTACCTCGGGTAGGTACCTACCCAGGTACCTGACTTCTTGGAGAGGGGACACAGCCACAGCCTCGCATACCTACATATCTCCTTTAGGTGCACCCATAGTTTGTTCCTACCTACGTCTCCTTGCCGTGTGATGATGCTGTGGCAAAACGGGCTCTAGTTGCACAAGCACGACTTTTCAGAAATACTACAGACAAATTGTTCTCTACCAATATCATATATATAGGTATATATATTTCCTTTAGATAACAGGCACAAGTCTATGACTAGGATAAATACTATCGAGATAGCCGGGCTTAGGGCAGGCAGCCTTAAATTTCAAGTCCGTGTTAGCGGGTTTGTGAGCTATACCCTTTTACAGCACGAATTTACCTAAATGCACAAGACGTATCATGCCCGAGAAAAGGAAGAGAAGAAAAAGAGAAAATAAGTATGACACGAATATAATAGGGCGTGTAGTTCTTCGTGACACGTGCAAGGTAAATGGTAACCGTTTTTTTTTTATTGGGAAGTTCCCAGTCCGTCTTGGGTGGATTCTCTATGTAGTCCACCACAGCGCGGAGAACCTCAAAGGGCCTGAAAGCGTCTCGGCCGATATCCGCAAAAGCAATACAACTGGTGGCAGATGGGATCTAAACCTCTTCCCTCCCGTGCCGGTAATCGTCAGAGGCCAATCCTAGAACCTCTCTCTCCACACTCCGGAGAGGTCGGGACCCTGTGCCTGCTTGCCGAGACGCCCTTCTTTGATTTTTCATGATCCACCGAAATTACCATTCTATGTTCATTGCCCTCTATGTGGTCCCTCACCATGGCGAGCTGACTTGAGCAGGAGCTCGACCAACCAGAGAACCGAGAAATCCACTTTTGTCTATGAAGATACCATCAACACAAATCCACTGCCGTGCGGTAGCGCGTTGCCCCGTCCTATGGGAAAACGAGAAAGAATCTCGGCCGGCTTCCAAAAGGGCAAATATAGGGTACATCGGAAGCGGAGATCGTCATCATCGTTAAGGTGCCAGCACAAACTGTAAATGCTGCACATCAGAGCTGGTGAATGTGTTCTCCGTAATGTTCTTGGTCAAGGTACGTGTCTCTGACCTCCATGCGTCTCATGCAGCTGCTCGCATGTAACCCCCCGCCGTCTTCTATGGGTATCAAGTTGTCGGGGGGTGGCGCAGCCGAAATCAAGACCAATGCCGTCTATCGTATGCCGGAGCCCTATCTTGTAGGGCTCGAATCTGCCGATCCAGATGGAGGCCGGAAGTTGTGTCTGCCGTAGGAGTATGTCGGGCGGAAAGTGTCGATGAATGCCAGGTAAACAGAATAAACGAAAAGAGAGAGAGAGAGAAAAGAGAGACCTTGCGAGACTCGGTAACTCAGGCGACGATGTGAGAAAGCAAGAGTATGAGACCGTGAAATCTATGTACCGCATCGTCAATACGCCCGTCCTCAATCCCACCTGCGGCCGGTAGGATTAAGATCATGCCTGGGCGCGCCCTCAAACGGTCGCGTCGAGATTACCACCAGGAAGCGCCTGGTCCGCTCGGGTTGCCGTAGGCGCCGCCCCCGTAGCTTGGACCACCACCTCCTCCGCCATAGCCACTGCCGCCGCCGCTGCCGCCGTATCCCTGGCCAGGAGGAGGCCCGTTGAAACCGCCGCCGCCGCCGCCACCGTAGCCGCTGCCGCCGCCAGATCCCTGTGGCCCTCCAAAGCCACCGCCGAATCCGCTGGGACTACCGTACTTTCGGAAATCGCGGTTGGCGCCCTGGCCACGGCCACGGCCACCACCGGCTCGCCCGCCACGGCCACCGCCGTAGGAGCTCTCCCGGGCGATAGTCTCGAGGAAAGCCGGCACTTCCTGGTTGGCTTCCTTTAGAAGTTCGATGAGATCTCGTACGACACCACGGTTTCCACGATTGAAGAATGCGGTAGAGTGGCCCGTGTTGCCTGCACGGCCAGTACGACCAATTCGGTGGACGTAATCATCAATATCAGTGGGGAGATCGTAGTTGACGACGTGCGTCACATTAGGAATGTCTAGACCACGCGCTGCAACGGCGGTGGCGACGAGAATGGGGCATCGCCCGTTTCGGAACATCTCTAGAGCGCGCTCACGTTCGCGTTGGGTTCTGTCACCATGAATCGAGGTGGCTGGGAAATTTTGGTTGATCAGAAAATCAGAGAGAGAATCGGCCATCCGCTTCGTCTCGACGAAGATCAAGGTAAGACCGCCGCCATGAGTGTGAAGGATGTCCAGAAGGACAGAGCGCTTGTCGGTATCCTCGACGTATTCGACCTTTTGGGTGATATTTTCCGAGGTCGAGCCAACACGACCAACAGAAAGGAAGACGTAGTCCTTGAGGAAGTCACGGGCAAGCATCTGAATGTCTCGCGGGAACGTGGCCGAGAACATGAGAGTCTGCCGGCTCTGAACACCGGGCATATCCTCGCCCTCAACAATGCGGCGAATCTGGGGCTCGAAACCCATGTCCAGCATGCGGTCAGCCTCGTCGAGAACTAGGTACTTGATGTTCTGGAGAGAAATGCGACCGCGTTCAATAAGGTCCACAAGACGTCCGGGGGTCGCCACGAGCAGATCGCAGCCACGTTCAATTTGGCGAAGCTGAGAACCGATATCAGCACCACCGTACACAACACAAGGTCGGACCCAGGATCGGTAGGCGAATTTGCGGGCCTCATCGTAGATCTGCGACACTAGCTCGCGCGTTGGGGCCAAAATAAGAGAGGTAGGATAAGCCTTGCGCTGGCGACCATAACCACCGCCCGGCGGACCGACGGGGACGGCGGAGGGGCCTGTGATAAAGGCCTGGGAAAGAATGGGGAAAAGGAAACCGCCAGTCTTTCCGGAACCGGTTTGCGCACAAGCCATCAGATCCCGTCCACCCATAACAATGGGGATCGAATACTTCTGGACGGGGGTGGGGACTTTGTAGTGGGCTAGCTCAATGTTCCGGATCAAATGATCATCTAAGGGAGGATTGCTGAAACTGAGGACGGGTTCTGGGACGTCGTGTCCGGAGGCTTCGACCGGGATATCATCGTATTTCTCGAAGTTGATGCCGGTATGCTGTTTGGATGGGTCATCGGGAGTGCCGAACAACTCACGCTCCATACGAGGGTTTGCAGGGCCGGGAATATGTTTTCCGTCACGCCACGATCCGTCACCCGAGCCTCTGGCATGAGCACCGCCGCTGCCGCTGCCGCTGCCACCACCGCCGCCGCCGCCACCGCCGCCAGCAGCCGGGTTACCATATGCATTGCGATCGAAGGATCGATTGTTGCTATTGTTGTTCCAGCCTCCGGGGCCTTGACGCTGGGCAGGAAAATCGGGGGGGTTTCCCCATCCACCGGGTCGCGCATCGTAATTGTTGTTCCTGATAGAGGGTCACATTAGCAAAAGATTGATTCGATACAAGACAGTGCTCGAGGTATAGGATCAGACTCAAGTCACACGACAGGAATGCGGGTATTACTCACCCGGCCCAAGCACTGCTATTGAGACCATTATTCATAGGAGGCGGAGGGCCTGCGGGGGCTATGGAGGGAGGATTGCCGCCGCCGCCGCCACCTATCTTGCCTCGCATGTGAGGTGGAATGTAAGAACGAGCGGTCGGGTTCTGCTGGTTGTTCTCCAGACTCAGGGCGCCCACATTTAACTGGTCAGCCATGTTGGAAGGGATCCAGAGCGTGGTTGGAGTGTTGATTGAGATGTCACGAGGTGTAGATCGGGGGGAATTGAAAAAATTTTCGGTACGGAACCCAGCCGATTACGTCTCCTAAAAGAACAGACGAGTCCAGTTGTAGGGTAAGTGAAAGGTGGGCAGATTAATGTTCAAGGAAGCGGTCGTCGAAACAACCAACAACGATATCAGTTTGAAGGCCGAATCCAATGGGAGGGAGAGAAGCAGTGGTCAAATTGCACTCTCTTTCTTTCTCTCGGGTATTATGCTCAGGCACGTTGTGGATAGGAGAGGAGAAACGCAGGCCAGGTCAATCTGCAAATAATACCAGACACACGACGTACACACAGACAGACACGCCCGTGCTTTGTAGGGTGGTAGGTAGCAGGGTAGGCACCTAAGACGAGAGGAGACAAGACGAAGACCAGGTTAAGATACGGATATCTAGATGTCTTTCCAGATCCCTTGAGAAAAGAAAGGAAAAGAAATCAAATCTTTTTCAAGGAAAGAGAACAGAGACCCTGAACGAAACACAAAAAGGCTTCTCCAGAGCAAGGGGAGGTGATCGTGAGGGAGGAGGAGTATTGAGGTGAATGCCGTCTGTTGGAGGATTGGGGATGGCAAAAAGATTGTGGGGGAGAGAGAAGGGGATCAAATGAAGGAGAAAAAAAAAATCATAAAGTAGTCGAAAGTAGGCGACCTGCGTTGAAAAATTGAGCCTGTTAGCGTCGGGTCTTGGTGACTAAGGCCGGCTTGCCTCCTCTAAGGTCAGGTTGCATACATACAAGGGGAGGTACAGTACATCAGGTACATAATAACAAGTCCGCCACCCTGCTTGCCAACTTGCCTTCCATGCTTCCATGCCCACTGTAAAGCAAGGCTACCCGTGCCTAAGGTACCCTAGGTACCTAGGTGGTAGGTACCTACCTAACGTACATTTGGTCCTATAAGTACCTAGGTAGGTATCTACCCCAGGTACTTGTTTGCCACAGCACAGAAGGTAGCGATACATAGGTGCCTCATTCGATACGTATATAGGTAAGTATATATATATATATCTATATAGATGCTAAAGATTATATATAGAGAAGGTATATATAGCTATAATTAAAAACTGTACGTAGCCTTTTAAAGCTACGTTACTAGCAGCTTATAGTATATAAGTATATAGATGCCTATGTAATTATAATCTAAGTACATCACATTATTGCCTAAGGTTATAGGGTACTTACGCTATAAAGTAGGTATTCTACTGGTATCTCTTTATAAGCACCTCTGATGGTTGAATACCAGATCACTGGAGCCAACAGTGATCTCCACTTAAAGAGGAATGTACTTAGGTACTTGTCCCACCAGGTATAAGAAGGGGTCCGATCCCTCAGGGCCCTTTAGATAGATAGTTACTCTTTAGACATCAATATATTACCAGTCTCACCCCACTTGTTATTTGCTTTACTTGGCTTTACGTACGTACCTACCAACAACCTCCTAATTTGTAAAAAAAAGCTTAAGATATAGTTACTAAAAGCTTAAATGTAACAATATATAATTCACTAATCAAAGTATGAAAGCTACATATCTATCTAGCTGCCTACCTTCTACTCATACTTGATATAATATTATCTGTGAGTCTGTGTTTAAATATTTGCCCTAGACCAATAGGACTACCTGTTAGGTGCCTAGGTAAAGGTATATATTACCTTTAAAGATTGTAGCTAGGTGCTAGGTTACGATAGGTACTTAACCTTTAGGTAGGCATGTAACTTTTGAAAATACTTTTTTTAACTATGTATCAAGGTAAGCACCTAGTACAGGCGGCTATAAAAGGTAGGATAACCTATTTTATATATGCTGTAGGCAATTCTATACCGTAGCCTCTACTCTCTGTTAAGCTCTATGCAGTTAAGCTGTACAAGGAAGAGAGGCAGACAATAAGATGGTATAATAAATAATATAGAACGACAGTATAATCTCCAAGTAACCAACTCCTTAGCTTAAGCTGTACAACGTTCCTTACCCACTGATTGTTAACGGGCCTATGTTGATAGGTAGAACTAATATGTACATGCATGTTTATGAAGTATTCGATAGTACATTGCCACGCAGGAAACTAGCCCTTTTAAGCCCAAATCTACAAGTCGTAGAATGTAAGCGTCTACGGTTACATAACATACCTATATAGGTTTACAAATACATATTATGTATATAGGTATATTACATTAACATCGAGAGGTCTTTAGCATTTTGAGATCTTTTACTTTCTGTATCGCTTCCCCGCTCATTCCCCCGCGCAAATTATACGTAGGCTACGTATCATATACATACCTTCGGCCTACTTCTTCGAGGCGTATATACATTAGGTACATGAGAGAGTCGGCGGGATGCTGATGACGACGGTTGGACAGTCCAACGATTCCATTGCTGCGGGGGCAGGTTTTATGCCTATGTATTATGTTCCTTAGGCGAGTTGGACGTACACAGATACTACCTAACCTAACGTAGTACATGCACCCATGCGTTGAAAATAGGTAGAGGTAGGTAGGTCGGTATCTGTTTCGTGGGCGCGTCGCAGACAAAATATGCGTGGATAAAGGGATAGATTGGAGAGGAGGTATTGGAGCCTATGTGTATAGGTGGAATGTAGGTGTAGTACTCATATGCGCACCTATGAAGATTGCATGAGTTCTCCCTCTCTTTGGCGCTGTTTCCGACGCCTAACCTCTTGAGCACGGACACACACATACCTACGTGGATCTGTACGTGTACGGTCGCGGAACTGCGCGTAAATACATACATAGGGGTACCTATATAGGTACCTCTAGGTAGGTACCTAGGTATATACCTTCCACAGGTACCTAAGGTACTTATGCAAATAAGATCGCTCCGACTTTGCCGCTGGATAATTACCTACAATCGATGCTGCTACGTAGGACCTACAGGTGGGTTAGGTAGTTTGCCTTAGGTACCTATAGCTACTATAGGTATGTCGAGTTTAGGGTCCAACTACAACTATGTCCCATTACTGAGCCTGAGGTAAGAGGTACCTAAGTTAGGAGGTAGGTAGGTTAGGTACCTAGATTAGGGGCGCTAACACGACTACCTCCTACCTACCTCCTACCTGACGTACGGCGATCATTGGCGGGGACTACGTCGAACGAAATTTTTTTTTCTCTTCCTTCTTCGGCCTTCTGCAACTCAGCGCAATCCCAGCGGTTGGCTACGTTTACTCATAGGGGGGAAGGCCGATGCAACTCTGCTGTAACAGGCCTGCCAGGTTCCAATAGGAAGCGTGCCTGTGCAGTAAATGCCATCCATACATGGTGTGCCAGCATCACGCATCGAAGGCTCACCGCCCAGAAGAGCATACACCGCCTGACGACGAGCGGTCATCTCGCGGCAAACTCAACCCTCCTTCGACCAGCGTGTGAGCGTTGTATATGCCCCGTGTGTACGCGCGAACCTGTTGACGTCCTCTTGGGTTATGAGCTATCACTGTTCTCACTGTCCTCGCTGTCCGGGAATCCAACCAGACTGGGCCACAAGTCAGCCAGAGAGACGCAATGGAATATATTAACCCTGCCTAAGGGGTGCGGGCATGCTAGAGAGGGGAGAAACCCTGGCCTAATGCCCAATTCGATTGCGCTCTTATCATCTGTGCAAGGTATGCAGGGACTGCGGGCATCTTCCGTATACGGTACTATGATGGCGATGGCGATGGCGGCAGCACCGACGGTAGTGGTGGATATTACCCCCTAGCTTACTGGGCCAGCATTCGGTGTGGAATGCGACTCGAGGGTTTGTGCCCCTCCAATGGAGGTCAGACAGACACCACCGAAACTGGGTGCTTAACAATATCTACTGGGCTTCAGGCGTCCGTCGTGGTTGTATTAACCATCCCATCCACTCTTGGGCACCTCTTCGCGACACTTTCTCCCCTCTCCCTATTTGCCGCATTCTAAACCCATTCGTGACGAACCCGCGAAATATTGCCGCCATCGGCTTGCTAGGTAGTTTATATTTCCTAGTACGTACGGTGTAACCGAAGGAAGCACGAGGTGGGCTTGAGTGTTCTCGCAGTCAACACTAGCCTCATAAACTTACCTGCGACTCGATTCCTCGTCGGCTGTTCCAGAGCCGTTTCCCCCTTCCTCAGCCTAGGGTCCTAGTGTACATATGCAGTTCCCGCCCAGCAGAAAAAAACCGGAAGAGGGAATTCTCGTCCTAGGCGCTCTTGACTATCTTGTCGTTGTTGAATTCGATTTCCCGGACCCCGTCCTTCGTTACCGCCTTGACTGTCACGCCCTTGAAGTCGATGGGTAACCGTCTCTTGAGCTCGTCTATGCACATCTCGAGCACCTTGATACCCTGGACAAGCGTCATTTCCGGGTGATGGTGTTTGTCTAGGATCGAGAGGCAGTAATACTGTGCGTAGCCGTGGGCGGCGTAAGGGACGGGTGCCAGAGCCGCGAGGTAGTCCAGCCAGAACAGGCTTGGCTCGTGGGTGATGGGGTCGACGCCTCCGAGCAGCAGGTTCACCTGGTAGGGATTCCGCGATCTCAAGCTCGACGCGAGCTCGCCTCTGACGTAGTACGCCAGCGCCGTGGGTGATAAATCGGTGTCATTTCGCATCGAGTATAGCTGCGCGTTGGCTTGGATGTACTCCGAAAATTGCACTGCTTACGATTAGCTTTCCCCGCCGCATACCGCCCGGGAACCCAACGCACCCGTGTCTCCCGCCTCGCCAGAAAAGGCCACCAGCGTATGCTTGTTCAGTTGTCTGGTCTTGTCGTCGGAAGCCTTGAGGATGGTAGCCCCGCGCATCGCAGCCTTGGAGGCAGCGATCAAGGTAAAGTCCTTGCCCGTAATTCCCAACAGCACCTCCCTAGTCCGGCTACAGTCAGCGACAGTCTACTTCGGCCAGGCATGGTGGCGGGGTTGCAGTGGCAGTGGAAGCGTACATGTTGACAGCGATTCTCACGGCGGACGCAGAGTCGGTAAGGGTGTTGCTGAGTGCGAGTTCAAAGTGCGAGGTTGTTCGTTGGTGGGTTCGCCGCTGTGTGGAAGCTTGCCGGCGAGATAGGTAGGTAGAGAATATGTGGACGCGCAAGGTAGCTACAGCCTAGCAGCCCTGCCAGAGAGCCGACCTGCCTTGCGCTCGTAGCAGCGGGACCTCAATTGGTAGGCCGACTTAGGTACCTACTGGGTGGGCAGACGTGGGGGAGATCGGAGGTCGGAGGTTATAAGCCACGCCTCCTCCAGCCTCATCCCACCTTGCTAGGTACGTACGCCACGGAACATAGTAGGGATAACAGGGGTCCCTATCGTCCCGCAGATTGGAGCTTTTTTTTTTTTTTTTCTGAGTAGCGAATGCCGCCTTTTTTTTTTTGCTTCTCGAACGAGGATATTTCCAAGTGCACAAAACGGCCCCCGCACAATTGCGCAGGCCTTTCAACACCTCGCGGTGCGAACATGTCTTCGTTCTTTACAGCATCCGCGGCACACAAGAAAAGGAAACGGGCTCCCGCTGCGGACGTGCCCAAAAAACGAATTGCAACCTCCAGGCCCTCGAAACCGACTCCTAAAACTCCCTCCAACCCGCCCAAGCCAGCTGTACCGAGGAGACGAGTCGAGCGCGACGAGTCGATATCAGGGAGCGATTCGGAGAGCGAAGACGCCGCTGACGGCTACGGCGCTTCTGAGTCGGAGACGGACTTGGAGAACGAAGGGGAGACGGCGGCCGAGAAGCGGCTAAGACTCGCCGAGAGATATCTGGAGAATGTGCGACAGGAGGTCGACGACACAGGCTTTGATGCCGAGGAGATCGATCGTGACATAATAGCTGAGCGTCTCCAAGAAGACGTGGCCGAAGCCAAGGGGAAGGTGTATCGTACCATTGCCTCTGAGCTGGCTGTCGGCCAAGCCTCCCATACCCTCTTCCGCTGCAATACTCACTCGACAACCTCCGTGGCCACGTGCGCCCCCTATGTATACACCGTTTCGAAAGACCGGTATCTCGTGAAGTGGAAGCTGCAGGAATTGCCCGCCAACCAATACCCACGGACTACGAAGAAGAAGCCGAAGAAGCCCCCCGCCCCCCCGCGCCGAAGGCCGACCAAGGTCGCCGCGGTAAAGGGCTATCAGAGCAAGGCGAAGGAGGACAACTACCAGGGCCACCTGGCAGACATATTATGCGTGGCAGCTTCGCAAGACGGCAAGTTTGTCGTCACGGGGGGGGCCGACAAGCGCCTGATCGTCTACGACGCCAAATCGCTTAAACCCCTGCGCGTCTTCACCCACCACCGCGATGCCGTGACCGGCCTAGCCTTCCGTCGAGGCACAAACCAGCTCTACTCGGCTTCTAAGGACCGCACCGTCAAAATATGGAGCTTGGATGAGCTGGCATACGTCGAGACTCTGTTCGGCCACCAGGACGAGGTCGTCGACATCGATGCGCTAGCGCAGGAGCGATGTGTGAGCGTCGGCGCCCGAGACCGCACCGCCCGCCTGTGGAAAGTCGTCGAGGAGACTCAGCTGGTTTTCCGCGGTGGGGCGATCGACAGGAAGCAGAAGCCCGACGTCGACCCGCGGTCCCTGGCCCACGAGGGCAGCATGGATCGCGTCGCTATGATCGACGACGAGCTCTTCGTTACCGGGAGCGACAACGGGTCGCTGGCCCTCTGGAGCATACAGAAGAAGAAGCCTCTCTTTGTCCTCCCACAAGCTCACGGGCTCGAGCGGCCGCTTCTGCCCACGCAAGCCTCGGCGGAGGCCTTTCCCGATCCGAGGGTCGTGCCGCCCCCACAGCCCAGGTGGATCACCGCGCTGCGGACACTACCGTACTCCGATCTCATACTGAGCGGCAGCTGGGACGGGTACGTGAGGGCGTGGAAGCTAAGCGAGGATAAGAAGAGGATCGAGCCGGCGGGGGCCTTGGGCGTCCCTGCGCCCGCCGGCTCGGACCCGGACCCCGCCGACAACAAAAGGGAAGCCAAGCGCGCGAACGGGACCAAGAGAGCCCCGGTTGCGGCAGCAGCGGCGGCGGCGGCGACGCCTTGGCTGATCAAGGGCGTGATCAACGACATATCGGTGTTCGAGCGCGGGGAGCGCGGCAAGGACGGCCTGTGCGTCGTCGTCGGGGTCGGCAAGGAGCACCGGCTCGGCCGGTGGAAGAAGATCCAAAGCGCGAGGAACGGGGCCGTCGTGTTCGAGGTGGCCCGGACGAAGGAGAAGGCCGAGGCGAAGCCGGAGAGGAAGGCGACGCTAGAGAACGAGGGCGTGAACGGGGCGGATTAACGAGTAAGAAACGAAGCCGCCGACCAAATAAAGGAGGCCACGAGATCCTCAATTGCAATCATGCACCCCCCCGATATAGACAGCATCGCCCTGTGATGCACATACCGTATACACGTATGTATAGGACACGTCGTACCCAGTGCGGGTCGCCGTTCTCTCTGTAAGGGGGGAATAATCGAAATAGATACCCGCCAAATATCGTGGTCCTCATGTAAAGCGATCTATCGCTCTCGGTGTCAGCGTAGTCGCCGGCGCCGTAAGCGGACCTCGAATTGGTAGCCAATGCGGTATGGACGAGTGAACGTATTGCCCCAAGTGACATTACGATTTGGCACGTACACGTGCAAACGCGACAAATCGGCTCATGTCTTCAAATGCCGTCCGTTAAGATGAAAATCACGGTCTACCTATATCTCCGCCGAATTTCTGCTGCCTCTAATATCCTTCATATCCCCCCCTTCTCTCTCACGCAAGGCTATGGTAGGACCACCCCTGAAATCAATTAGGGCAAGCCATATTACGTCTCAACTACCCCACCACGCCCTCTCTTCATGCCTCTACTCAAACCAAAGCTATATACTTGCCCCCGCTTCGCTCCTCACAATATCCTCGCCCTCGAGGTCAGCTCTCCATCCGCTCGAGGATGTCCTTGTACTCCTTTCTCTTCTTCGGCGCGCCCGCCAGGGCTAGCGTTACGCGGCCGATCACCCGAGCAAGGCCCGGGAAAACGTAGTGCTCGCCGACCCACGCGGCGCCCAGGTACGCGGCGCCGAGGGCCAGCAGCGTGAGCTCAAAAGACGGGCTGATCTTGGTCAGCTGCATGAGCGCCCGGACGCGGGGCCCTGGTGCGAGAATCAGATAGATTGTTAAGGTAAGCGACGCGAAAATGGTGGTCATGAACGGCCCTGCGCGTTAGGGGAGAGGAGAGAAATGCGTTAGCCAGCCAATCTAGTCACCTAAAAGACGCGACGATACCAAGAGGGGAGGATAGTGCCCACAGTTTCGAATTATGGGTTGTCGGAACGGGCGTCCGGCGTTGAGGACGATGCCGATAAAAATATACTCGAAGCAGGAGACGAGGAACAGGGCCGTATTCTCCGAGTTTCGGATGTTGGACTTCTCTGGGTTGATATGCGGCGGCTTATACCTACAATTATAACATCCATATAAGTACGTAATTAAGCCGGGTGTCATGTTCGGATACGGGACATACCAGCTCTGCTGCCGAACAATATGCCATGCAGCAGCCTGTATAAGTATGCAGATGGCTACCTGACCCAGTAAAGGGGTAAGGACCTTTCTCGACACCAGGTTTGCAGTCGGTCGCCTCCTGCTGAGAACCGGAAACGGCCCTGACCAGCCCACTATTTGAGAGGTGGGATCAGCAAATCATTCCCTCGTAGTGACTTTCTCGGCGTTGTACTCACTGAAGATAGCAATTGGCAATATAAGGAGGATATCGATGAAGAGAAACTGGGGGTTTCCCATTAGCACTGGAGAGGCGCACTGTGGCAAGAAGCCTCACCTGAAAATCTCCGAGGTTCGAAGCCGAAGCATAGAGAAAGCTGACAGAGGTGAACTGAATAGCGGAATAGAGGCTCATAAACTTGAAGCAACTGAAACTAGTCACTAGAGCGGCTCGTCCTTCTCTAAACACGGCGTTAGCTGCGTGACTAGATGCCATCTTTGTACCAACGACCGAGACGTACCGAATCACATCAGGAACACATCGAATATCGAACACCCTCGATGTGAACGGGGCGGCTACGGATGCTTCCGCCTCCGAGAGGGAGATTCCAACATCTGCGGCTTTGAGAGCGCCACAATCGTTAGCCCCGTCCCCGCAAAACCCGCAGCAGTAGCCGATGCTTTGGAGCTTCTCGACAAGTTCGTGTTTCTCATCTGGAGACATGCGTGCGAAGACTTTGCCACGGACGAGCATCTAGCGCTTCGTTAGCCATCTAGTGTAGCGAGGCCCCCCGCCCCAAACCAAGAGGCGCCGTCATGAGAACCTAGTCGGCAGTGAACAAAGATATTACTAACTCGCTGCATGACTTCGTTCGGGGCGAAGTCGACTATCCATCGGAAGACATCCCCGCTTATCGCAAGAGAGTAATTCCTTAAGTTCGTTATATCATATGGCAACGAAACATCACGCTCCGGAGGAACCGGGAGCGGCTGCGGGAGTCTCAAGTCAGTTTCGTGAAGTTAGATCGATATGCCGGTGATTGTGCCGGGCTTACGAGTAGAGTCCGACTATCCAGTTCGTATATCACATCGTCGATGCTTTCCCACTGCAAGCGGGCGTTTGGGTCGCGCGAGTTTCCTATAATCAATGCGTCAGGAATTGGCGAGCTCCCAATGTTATAACCGCCTAGCTCTATAGCGAGCCAGCTTCGACGCCTCTGTCAAGGCATGTACGGTACGTATTTATGACGACCGTGAGAAGTCTAGGCAACTCACCTTCGGCGAAATGGGGAACAAAACAATGTGCATCATTCTCCACGAGGCCGCAATTCCTAGCCACGCTGATAGCAGTTAAGATGTTGTCACCGGTGACCATGATGGAGCCGATATTCGACTGGGTAAGCTCCTTGATCACTGTGGTTGTCGTTGGCTTCAGCTTGTTCTCGAAAATGATGAACCCGACGAAGTCAAGATCTGACTCGACCTCGTCACGTTTCATTTTTTGAGATTTTACCCAAGATAGCCTTTTTATATGCTTCGTGGCACAGGCGATGACTCGATATCCCTTGTGTGTATAATATGACAGGAGCTCGTTATAGTCGGTCGGGACTTCGATGTGTCAGAATGGCTTAAATGCAGGTTTCTTGAAGATGGCGGGGCTTACAGCTCTCAGGACGGCATATATCCCGCATACATTCCGGTGCCCCTTTGACATATATGCTGGCACTCTGCCGGCCAAACACCCGCACGATTACGCTGGCCCTCCGTAGCTGGGAGACGAATTCAAAGGTCCTCAACACCCCAAGTTCGATCGGCGGCTACGGTGATGTCAGAACAGCGTGTGAGCAGTTGTGTAAAATGGTGTCAACTTACGTTCTGCCCCCGAGTCGCTCCGTAGTCATCCGTATCATACATGGGTACGGGGGGAGGTCTGGCGACCGGGGGAGATAGCCCGCCCTGTTCCTCATCTTCCTGATCGGTCCCACCTTGATTGCCCTCCTCGAAGGTCCATCCGGTAAATTCGAACATCTTAACATCTAACGGATCGCCGATGAGTTCGCCCTCGACGGAGCGAAGGGAATGGCAAGTGGCCATTGTGAATAATGCAGCACGATTTATGTCGTATTTATCACCCGGTCCTGCATCCAGACTGGAGCGAGGGACTAGGCCCGCCGCCTTAGCAATGACATCGTCAAAACAGTTCGTCGTTCGAGACACCAGCCGCACACCGAGAATATCCAGCCCGTCCTCCGTCAGGGTGCCCGTTTTATCGAAACACATAACGTCTAGCTTCCCGCCCACGTTTACCCTCTGCGGACTAATGCAGAATATTTGCTTCTTCTTAAGTCGACTCAAAGCGAAATTTGTCCCTATCGCAAGTGTAGCCGGGAGGGCCGGCGGAACGACGATAGTTATCAGGTCCAATGCTCTCACAACTATCAGGTGCCAGGATAGTCCGAGGCGAAGGAAGTTGACGAAAGACACAACGAACCCAAGAAGCGCCACACATCCCATCACGGATATGTACCGGAAGGAGTCGCGATAAAATTTAAACCCGGACGGTTTGGGGAAGAGCATAGACCGGACAAGAGAACCTTTGGTCGTGTTAAAGCCGGTTCTCAGAACCATTGCAAGTGCGACACCCTCGTCGTCCCTATTTTCCTGTGGCCGTCTTGCCCTAATAACTTTTGTGCCGCAGAAGAGAAAGTGGCGAGCGGCTTCAGGCGAGATCGTCGAGGCGGCGAGGTTCATGATTTGTAGTGTTTCATCGGTAGCGGGAATCTTGGAAACCGGGACAGATTCGCCTGTGAGCATGCTCTCATTGACAATGCAATCCCCGCTCAGAAGTAGGCTGTCACTTGGGAACTGCGAAAGGCTGGGATCGCTGATCTCGTAGACGTCCCCAGGGACTAAGTCGCTCGAAGAGACGCTGGCCCCTTCAAACAAAGTCAGAACTGGAGCCCACGACGGAAAAAATCATCGATCGTATCCTTACAGAAACCGTTGCGAAGGACTCGTACCTCGCACTCGAAACGAGAGATATCGCGAAGACGTCGCAGGGTCTGCTCCGGATTAGCTAAGACAAGCCCCAGCCACTAGGGCGCGACGATACTGACGGCGCGCGTTTCCACCAGGGTTGCTATTATGCTGCCCGCCGACATGACGAAGATACAGACGGCATAGTAGTAGTATTCGTCAAGAGACCAGAGGACCAAACTTGCTATCTGGAAGACGTAGAATGGGTGGAAGACCTGCAGTTTGTTAGCTACGAAACAACGTTCCATTGATAATAACTTACTTCGTCCACAAGAAGCTGGTAGATAGACTTCTGCTCAATGTTAATGAGGTTGGTTCCAAAGACATGTTCTCTATGTTCCTTCTCCTCGCTGTCGATACCCGCACGGAGGTCCCGAACATGGTTCCACGCCGGGTCTCGCCACCCATTACAAAGGACAAATTTATCCTTGAGAGGGTGGTAGAAGAAGCGCACGTATCGGTAGTTGAGGACCCGTAGCTCGGGAAGTAGCGGATCGGCATCATCTTCTAGCAATTGGGCAAAAATCTTTTCCGGAGTCCCAAATACAGTTGAAAGGGGTCGGTTGTAGGGCTGCACATGTACATTGAGGATGGCCATCTCGCCCCATTGATTCTATGTCACGGTTAACATACCGAACTAAGATATCCTATGAAGCTTTGAGGGTAGAGAAACTAACCTCGAGGACTACCCACTGGCTGTCGTGAAGCGGACACGGCCTGCCAATCAACTTCACCTGCCATCGTGGGAGCCACCGCAGGAGAAGATATGCAAATCCCAACGTTACGGCGCACAGAATGAGGTACGCAGCGTAGCCAGGTCTGCTCGTGCGAAAGCCAGCTATCACGATAGTGAGATCCTCATTCACCATGTGCAATTTCTGACTAACTCTGCCGTGATCGCGGAGGCCGCTGACATCTGTCACTCCGCTCTCGGTTCGGAGAAGTCTAGCATGGACGGAGCCCCTCGAGTTGGTTGAGGACCTCCTGCGCAGCGCGTAATCTTCGTACGAATGCCCATTCTCGAGTTGGACTTCCGGGTCTCCCTCCTCGTCCTCGTCGAGATCAAAGGGGGTCTCGTCCAGGTCAAACGGTACTGCCCCGTCTTCTTCGAACATGAGCCGAGGGCCTGACTCGTTCTCCTCTTCGTTATAGTACGCAAAGCTTGCCATCGAATCGGCCCGCTGGCGACGATGAGAGAAGGCAGAGAGGCTCGTAGGCAAGCTCTCGGCAATGGGGCCAGCATACAACTACGTACGAAGCAGCCCAAGTTAGGAATGGATGAAGGGCTAAGGGGGGTCGGTAGGCCAGCCTACCTCGTCATGCGCCATCTCGACATCCTCAAATATGCTCGAGTTGCTATGGTTAAGGCCGAGACTGTACATGGGCTCGGGCACATTGCGCCCACTAGGGGCATCGCTATCGCGCCGCTCCATGGTGGGCAGGCCCCTGGGGGACGGTAGGGGGGGCCAATCTAAGCGTGTTCCTCCCTAGACTAGGAGCTCGGGGACGGGTACGTCTAAGTGAACCATTGAAGCCGATCTACCGATGCGTCAGCGACAGGCTCGGGATACGCGAAGGAGCAAATGGCATGGCAGCCGATAGAATATGTATGTACCTGCTATCGACGCCGTCGAATAAAAGCTCGGAAAGCAGGGCACATCGTGAATGGGTGGCAATCTGTGAATGCTGACGCGCGGGAAGTTCTCTAATAGCGAGCTGCTGGACCAGAAGGGGCTAGAGCAAGTAGACGCGCTCCGATGGCCATGTGCTCCTACGCAGATGATGATGCTGAGCAGGCTGCGAAACGCTTCCTCAGAGTTGCGCAGGTGACATGTAAACATTGAGGAGGTCATGAGGCAGGTTTCCTATCCAGGTGGAACATGGAACACAACTTACTCGTCGGCACTCTGAGCTGAAGATAAAGGATAGCGATAAGATAACAAAGATAAGAAGAGGGTCAAGGATAAGGACTTGCCCGTTGGGAGGACTGGTTTTACAGGTTACGTACATAACCCCCTTACATGCTCCCATCTAACCTATGATCTACCTACCCACCCTAGTGCTATAGAGGTAAGTTGACGTGGCTGGCCACCTAACCTCGACATCATGTGGAAGTCGTTGAGCGCAGACCGCCACCCATATTCATAGAGACAGGGGGGGAAGACAAAACAAATACCTATGAGAGCCGGACAGGAACAAGATGGTATTGTCTACCTACCTACCTCTAACATATATGCCTGGGCTGCCAGACGGACTGGTATATACGTTAAAAGCAGCACAGAAGGAGGCATGTCAGGCAGGCGGTCCGTAGGCATAGGCTCCGATATGTCTCATCTCTATGCGCCTTACTTTTTGCATCATGGATGTCGGTTGGGTGAATCTTTGTCCACGAGGGCTGGGCTGGTGTAGGCACGTCAGAACCTCGAGTTGTCTTCAGGCGTACACCGCTTTCTGCCAAAGTCCATGATGTGTCTGTCTGCTGGACCGAATGCTAAGTCGGCATTGTTGCTACGAGAGTGTGTACCTAACAGATCTAACCTATGGGGGGTGGGAGGGATCCAGATTCAGGAATGGAGGCCCCCGACTGGATTGTATGTGTATGGCGCGGTGCCCGGAAATGCCTCTATGCCGTACAGGCATTCTAGAAATGCTATAGTGGCACTGGGCAGCGTCAACTATTCCAGCATTTTAGCATCTGCTGCCGACTGGCACAGGAGCACCCTACTGGCCCGACATGTCTGTACAGAGGCGTACATTAGGTATATAAACACACATGTACTTCCAACTACCGCCCTAGATTCGGTACCTTAGGTACCTCGTAACCTTACCTGCAGGCGGGGGTGTCTAGGTACCTAATGCAGGAGATGGCGAGAAGCAGGTACTTTACTTGGTGCCTAGGATGGACATGCATCACTCATTCAAACGTAGCTGGTTCCAGAATCCTTCCGTTTTCATGAATCTTGTCTCCCCCTACCTACCTGTATCTTACAGAGGTACCTCCTCTGAATGACACAGGTACCTAGGTACCTACCTAGCAATGCGAGACGTGTAAAACTCCATCCCTTCAGAAGCACATTCCAAACATAAAGGGGTACTTACATAGGTACCTATGTGTACTCGGGCATGTGCTGAGGGGAGGCTACTATAGAATTTACTTAGGCACTCGAGGTACCGTCCTGCGAATCAGAGGTACCGAAAGGCGGGGGAATACAATATTAACACACGCATTGTAATACTTATAAAGGTATATATATATTGACAGTCGCAGGTGGCTTCGGGTTGGCCGTACCCAAGGTTTGGGTTCAGAGAGAGAGAGAGGCTAGGTATGCAGATAGAGGGTAGGGAAATACTGGCTAACTGCCTAAATCTTAATGCCTGTGGAGAGAGGTAGAGAGGAAGAGGAAAATTTGTGTGTGAGGGACTGGACATACAGCAACGGCGCGCGCCAGCACCAGCGCCAGTAACTCTCCTCTCTCCTCCTCAGCTTCTTGGAGGGGGAAAAAAAAAAACACTTAACAGGGTTGCTTGCGCCTTTCCCCCACTTCGCCTCTCCCACCAGAATAGCCCAGTCCGGTCCTCCCTCATCAAATTCTCCATCACCGCAGGCCAACCTAACCTGCTTCACCACCTTTACTGCAACAACTTCCACCTCCGTCCTCTCCCTTCCACTGCTCCTCCTAGGTCCTGATCCGAGTCCCTACGCCCTCTGCTCCTATCCGCCCATCAATTTCATCCATCCTGTCCCCCAATCTCTGCCCTCTCCGCCCCTCGCCATCTGCACATCGTCCAACTTCTTTGAGCTGGCCGACCCGTGGCCCGCATCCGACTCGCACCCGCGCCTACATACATCACAACACACACGTACTCTCAGCCCTGCTGCACTTTTCCGGATCAATCAATACCCTCCCCGGGTTTTCTGTCCGTTGCCCCTTCGCCCGCTCTTCTTTTCTTCCCTTTTTCGCCCCCGGGCAGCCGAGTCCGCCAGACACCTGCGCCCTCCCTCTCCCCTACCTCGTTGTCGAGAATTCCTGTGACGCCGGCATCCACAATGGCGGAACCCATTAAGAATCGGCGCGCAGAGGTCCCTGCCCCGTACGTAACCTCCCACCTTACTGTCTTGCACTCTGTCCGTCCTTATGGCACCGGCATCCTAACCTCTCATTAGGACTCCGCAAAACACCCCTGCTAACAATGCCCCCATCTCCTCTCATGCCCAACAGCCAGGCGTTGCTAGCATCAAGGAGGGTAAGTTGACCAAGAGCCTAGGCTATCTGGGCTCCCCCCCTCCGAGGTCTGCTAATGACTAACATTGCCTACCTATCGGTGCAGAGGATCTTGATCGCGCTGCTGCCGCCTCCATCTTTGCTCAGAACCCCAAGCTGGTTCAGATGATCCAAGGCCGACTCGGCAGCCTCGTCGGTCGCTCTTCCGGTTACATAGAATCCCTGCCTGCTCATGTTCGCCGCCGTGTTGCTGGCCTGAAGGGCATCCAGAAAGATCACTCGAAGCTCGAGGCCGAGTTTCAGGAGGAGGTGCTCCAGTTGGAGAAGAAGTACTTTGCCAAATTTACTCCCCTCTACGAGAAGCGCGCCGCGATCGTCAATGGCCAGGAAGAGCCCACCGACGCACAAGTCAAGGCCGGCGAGGATGACAGCGAGGAAGGCGAGGCTAAGACCGAGAAGCCCGAGAAGCCCGAGAAGCCAGCTACCGACGAGGAGATCATCAAGGGCATCCCCGAATTCTGGCTGTCCGCCATGAAGAACCAGATCTCTCTCGCCGAGATGATTACTGACCGTGACGAGGCCGCCCTCCGCTACCTAACCGACATCCGCATGGAGTACCTGGACAAGCCTGGATTCCGCCTCATCTTCGAGTTCTCGGAGAATGACTTCTTCACCAACAAGACCATCACCAAGACATACTTCTACCAGAACGAGAGCGGCTACGGCGGTGACTTCATTTACGACCATGCCGAGGGTGATAATATCGACTGGAAGGAGGGCAAGGACCTGACGGTTCGCATCGAGAGCAAGAAGCAACGCAACAAGAGTGAGTATACGCCTCCCCTTTGGGCATGGGCTCTCATCACCCTCGCTAACCTGAGCAGATACCAAGCAAACCCGCATCGTCAAGAAGACGGTCCCGACCGAGTCTTTCTTCAATTTCTTCTCGCCGCCCAAGGCGCCCACCGATGACGACGACAACGATGCTGCGTCGGATATCGAAGAGCGCTTGGAGCTAGACTACCAGCTCGGCGAGGACATCAAGGAGAAGCTGATCCCTCGGGCCATCGACTGGTTTACTGGCGAGGCTCTCGCGTTTGAGGAGATTGATGACCTCGACGAGGAGAACTTTGACGAGGAGGATGACGAGGAGGATGACCTGAGCGACGACCGAGACGATGACGATGAGGATGAGTCGGATGATGATGTTTGTTTCCCTCCATAAGAAGTAGGGAGTAAGCATAGCTAACCTCTTCTCCAGGATGATGGCGCAAAGCCGAAGCAGGACGCTCAGGAGTGCAAGCAAAGCTAGATTTGGCGCTTGACCTGTGGCCCCTAACTACTCTAACCCCACCCTGCAGATTCCCTTGGGCAAAGGAAGAAGGTTTACTATGGCTGCCTTACCTCGTCTTGCTCCTCCTCTCGCATGCCTTCTCCATTCGGACAGGTTTAATTTTGAGGTGAACTTGCAACATTCTACAATGACACTCTCACCTACGCACCGATGGTCTATGAACTTCAGTGCAAAATAGACTGGCACTCCCATTAGGTTCCATGCTGATTTTAGGGTCTCGTTCTGTGCTGCTGCTTGATGGTTCTCCTCAGTCGTGTCTTTTTTCCTTCTCTTTTTTCAAGTATCTAGCACATGACTGGTTCAGAGTAGTTGGCACGTCGGATAAGGCGGCTGCATAAGGCCAACAGAGTTGTTCCGAGTTGCCACTGGCCCCCTCAAAAGGGGAAGGCTTTCAGGCTGGTATCAGAGGAGAAAAAAAAGGAGGAATCACGTTGCTAGCTAACTGGTAGAGCATTCGGACAGAGAGAGAGAATCACACGAAGTTAACAGAAGTCTGCATCTGGCGCACATGTACATTGCGTGCTGCACATGAACCAAGATTGAATTGCTGCTACACCCACTCACTTACCCATTGTCTAATAAACCCACGATAGTGCAGATTTAACTATGTAAAACGATCAGGAAACAGCAGACCCCGATGTTATCACCATCTATAGGCACACACGCGCACACACACACACACACCTACAGAGAGAGAGAAAAGGAGAGAAAGCAAATAAAAGTATATTTATTAGGAGCCTTTCTTTTTTTTCATATCACAGTTCAGAATATACAGTAAAGTAAGTACGCTCCAATCCCAGCCAGAGACTCGTACATATCCCGATGCGTCCTTGGCCGACGGCCCTCAGGCGGCCGGAGAAAGGGGTAATGTACACATAGCTTATAATTGCAAAGTGACTCACATCAAGTAGATGCAGCGACGTCGGATGGCAGTGGGTTTGGTGGGGAGTACGCCTATTAAGTTTTTTTCTCTCTCCCTACAACATGGAAAGTAGGAAAGGCGATTATTTTTATAAATATTATTTTATAAATACAAGTACATAAAACTTTAATTAATATCTACTAAACTTCTATAAAGAAAAAAGAAATGTACTATAAATTCTAAAGTTATATTAAGTACTTAACTTACGTATATGCGTATCTACTTATAATCTTATCTACAGTAGGTACTTACCATTCCTAGGGATGCAGCCTCTTAGGAGGCACATATCGATGTATATATGTATGCAATTATTAGGTAGGTACCTCCTATGGAAAACGGAACATCACTTTAGTATAGGAACAAACTGCTGCAGCATTTAGCCTACCAGAGTTTTCCCGACTTCCCTTCCATACATGCTTCTGTTTCCCCGATCCTCCGTCTCCGGGACTACCTCTGTTACTGGAGTCACAATCCGCTGCGTCTTACTCATATAATAGTAGAGGAGTGGTGGTTTACCCTCCCCTCTTGTGACTGTGATCTCTGGTGCTGGGTTGTTGACGCGGTAACTGGCTTGCGTATGCACCCAACAACCACTTAAACCAGCCTGCCTTACGCACCTTTTCATCCATACATATTCCATCCTCACCACGAACCACAACCCACACGCAACGAGCACACAACCTTCACGTAAGGCAAACTTTGGCTGCTGCTGTAGCTATCATGTCGCAGGCACAGGACATCTCCGGGGCACTTAAGACGGAGTTACATCATCGTCTCGAGGTGTCGACTTCGCCGTCAGCCGTGCAGTTCTACTCTCCTCCGTCGAGCTTCGGCGGAGGACCCCGACGCGGGCAGCCTAAGCATCTCAAGCCATTCAACACCCAGGACATCAAGATCCTCCTGCTGGAGAATGTCAATCAGAGCGGCCGAGACGTCTTGACCAGCCAGGGCTACCAGGTCGAGTTTCTCAAGGCCTCACTGCCCGAAGACCAGCTGATTGAGAAGATTCGGTAAGCTCCACTGCCGGAGTCCTGGCCTTGCCTTGCCTGGCCTGCCTGTTCGCCACTGGTCAACCCCTGACGGAATATTGTAGAGACGTCCACGTCATCGGCATTCGTTCCAAGACCAAGTTGAACCAGAAGGTGCTGAGCGAGGCCAAGAATCTGCTGGTCATTGGTTGCTTTTGTATTGGCACCAACCAAGTCGACCTGGAATTCGCGGCCCACCACGGCATTGCCGTCTTCAACTCGCCCTTCGCCAACTCTCGCAGCGTGGCCGAGCTTGTCATCGCAGAGATCATCACGTTGGCCCGCCAGCTCGGCGACCGATCCCACGAGATGCGGAGGGGCACCTGGAACAAGGTGAGCAGCAAGTGCTGGGAGATTCGCGGCAAGACCCTCGGTAAGCGCCCTGCCCAACACCCAATCTTCTCGTAGTTTACACCGATCCAATCTCTGTCTACATGAGCGCTGCGTGTTCCCGAGCCGGCTACTAATATCGGCGGTCGCGAAGGCATCATTGGCTATGGCCACATCGGCTCGCAGTTATCCGTGCTGGCGGAAGCCATGGGCATGACGGTCAAGTATTATGACGTTCAAAGCCTGATGGCACTGGGTACTGCTAGGCAGGTGCCGACTCTCGAGGCCCTGCTGAGCGAAGCTGACTTCGTGACTCTGCACGTCCCGGAGCTGCCCGAGACCAAGAACATGATTTCGGCTACACAGCTGAAGCAGATGAAAGATGGCTCTTATCTTATCAATGCCAGCCGCGGAACCGTGGTTGACATCCCGGCCCTCGTCAATGCGATGCGCATTGGCAAGATTGCCGGGGCTGCTTTGGACGTCTATCCGGCCGAGCCGCGTGCCAATGGCGACTATTTCAACAACGGTCTGAATGGCTGGGAGGAGGACCTCCGCAGCCTGCCTAACATCATCCTCACTCCCCACATCGGCGGCAGCACCGAGGAGGCCCAGAGAGCCATTGGTATCGAAGGTATGGGAACCCGGCCGAGTTTCGCTTGCTGCTTGGAGCTGACGCGAGCACCGTTTAGTTGGCGATGCTCTGGTCCGATACATCAACCAGGGTATCAGCCTGGGCAGTGTCAATATGCCCGAGGTCAACCTGCGTTCGCTGACGCTCGAGGAACCCGACCACGCAAGGGTAAGGCGGTTCCGACTGCGCGCAGGCAGCCCGTGCCATGTGCTGATTTGCTACAGGTCATCTACATCCACAAGAACGTACCCGGTGTTCTTCGCAAAGGTTAGTAGAATCCCGGACTTGCCGCTATACCTACCTACGTAAGAGCACTCACTCACGCTCGGGCCAGTCAACGAAATCCTTGGCAACCACAATGTCGACAAGCAGATAAGTGATAGTAGAGGCGATGTATGTCACCCGAACCCGCTTCCGAATGACCTCGCAGGCTAACACGCACACAGCTTGCGTATCTCATGGCGGACGTTAGTGACGTCCAGACTAGTGACCTTAAGGAGATCTCCGATGCACTCGAAGCTCTTAGCTGTAAGTGGTCAGCTCGCAACCCTCTGAGCACGCATAGCTAACCAAGCTCGCGCAGCCCGCATCATGACGCGCATTCTCTACTAGTGTCTAGGAGCTGGAGTGACGGGCAGAAAGCAATCCCCGATGAATGATGTGTACTAGAAGAAGGGGAAAAAAAAAACTTCAACCTCTGGTCCGGAAGGATGTTTAGGGAAATAGCATGCGAGTATGGTTAGAAAAAAAAAGGGAGGGCATGATTTCAACATGAAGGACCTAGGGTATACATATATATATCTATGTATATAGGGCGTACGTAGTACCTACATGCGGTTGGTAAGATGGATTTTAACAAGGTCGATTTGCTCAATATTTTCCAGAATTCTTCTTCACCTTTGTTTTCCCCTTCTCCTTTCCCTTTAGCCGCCGTCGCGTCCGAACACTTCGAGACGTGCAACGTATAATACCATCTGGTTGGACGCTAGCGGTGAGAATACACCAGCGACATGGGGCGATGCCACAATACATGCATATGTACATAGGCGGATATGTATATACCTAGATGTTGAGCGTGGAGATTCTCGAAGCAGTTCCGGTAATGGCTCTGCTCTAATGATTTACATCATCACCCTGGCATTCTGGATCAGGGAGGCACCCACATATGTATGTATGTAACTGGGTGGACAGCAGAGCGGTTCTTCCAGCATGGGAGGGGAGTAGGCTCGCTTGCTGGTGGTATGCATGATGTTTCCATAAGTCCTACAGCCAGGTTCACCCGCTTCGCTGTTGATTGTGTTTCCATGTGCCTATACGGAGGCACCTGATGTATCAAACATGATAGACATAAACCCCTTGCATCGATCTACGTGATAACAAAGGCGACGAAACCAATATTCTCTACTATCCGCGGTGTGGTAGATACCTGCCCACCTACCTTAGGTGAGTATAAGGACGGAGACCGCTTGTTTCGCAAAACGCCGCACGTAGAGCACAGCAGACCTGCTGGGCGCCCTAACATAACGGATCGGAGATCGGGGTTGGTCGTAAGATGAAGGTGAGGATTCCTTCTACGTACGCCAAGTGTTCCAGGGATTTGTTGGATGTGCCCCGTTCTCTACAGGTACCTACCTGATAAAGGGGGAGCGGAGGGCAGTTCATCACTCTCTTATACGCGTTTCGAGTATTGGCAGTATCGATTTCCGCTTCGTATGATACTGTACTTTAAGCACATAGAGGAACCTTGCCTGCTTGCAGCTAGAGATTAAAGAATAGAGTAAATAGTTCACTTACTCACCCTGGAGATCGTAAGAGTATCAAAATAACAAATAAATTAACATACCTAGCAGAAATAAGTTGTTTTCATTACCAAGCTACTTTCAAATTTGCTTACCTTCTAAACCTTCTATTAAGCAAGCCGGAAGCATAGGTATCTATAAACGGCCATCTCTTACCTATACCTAGGTTTCTAGCGTTTATTTACTTCGTTCTAATTACCTACATCCGCGTATGTACGTGTGCGTATGTATGCGCATATTACATACCTACCTCTATCTACCCATGTCAACTACCCGGCCTCCGCCCGCACACCTTAGTACGAAACGGGACGGTATGCCGAGTGACGGATGGATTGCATGTAATGTATAAGGCGGTCAGGGACTTTGGGTCCATAGACCTCTCTCTCGCCCGACCGCTTTGGAATGTGACGATCAAGACGTACTACCTACCTAGGTACGGCAGTGGTAGGTATATTGAGATGGACGGCCTGGATAAGAGTGTTGAGGGGACTATGTACCTGAGGTATGGGTAAGGGTAGAGCTTCTGTCCCCTGCCTATACAACTTACTTATTGAGTACATTCATATGTCCCCCTCCTGTTCCATTGCATCCACCTAATTGAGAACCTGATACACGCATGTAAGTAGGTATGTATACATTAGTATGCATTCCGCCTGGAACTGACATGCGGGCCCGTGCCATTGGATGGGATGACCGTCATTCACGTCGCCAGCAGCAACAACACGACACGACACATATATACATATATATGCACACACATAAAACGCGACACGCGACAGGACCGAACCTTTGCAGTCGCCTAGGAACCGTTATGGTCTCTGATTGATCGGAGCAAAATGCCACAACAGCTCATCCAGGAAAAGGGACCTGCATAGGGTCAACACCCTGTTGACAATCTGTCTTGTGCACCCTCATCCTGCAGGCGAAAAGGAGGCAACACCATAATACCTTGTATATGCATAATACATAACTATATGTACGCGGGTAGAAGAGCGAGAGGTACGGATGCAAGTACTGAATAGATGTATGCACGTACGGGTATAAAGAAACAGAGGTAGCTGCTAATGCGATTAATTGAAGAATTGGAATGGCTGGCGCCTTCACGCTGCCCCTCTCGTCCGGTTCCTGCTCAACGCTGTCCCTAGTGCTGTACTAAGCCAAGGAAGGCAACGCGACCATCCCCTTTATCCCCTAACTTCACCTGAACATCGCCGATGAACTGATTAACAACAGGGGGGGGGGTAGGCAGAGAGAGAGAGAGAGAGACAAAGAGACGAGAAAAGCAACGAGAGAGAGAGAGAGAGAGAGGAGCTGAGGAAGAGGGAGAGAAGGCTCAGTACATAAAGGTAGAGCAATGACAACGGCTATGGCTGCTATGTAGTACGTATCTGGTTCTATCTGCCCGTTGGCTCCCACTTCTTATTTCTCCCCTGCCTGGGAGGTACTTGAGGTTGTACCCCCCTTACCGTGCAGATATTACATTGTACTACATATTCGTACATATGCAATACGATATAATACTACAGATAAATCACAACCTGGCCCATGTCGAAAAATTGCCCCTAGTATTTCTCCTCGGATGTGAAAATCATCACCTCTGCTACTCCCGTCACCGCTGCTAGTCCACCACTAAAACCACCACTGCCACCATCCTCACCACCACCACCACCACCTCCTCCCCTACCACTACTCTTACTACTGACGCCACCACCATCACTATTTGCTTCTTCTCTGCTGGAAAAGAACCCGGTTCCGTTGCCCTGGTCCCCTGGGTCTCTCTGTCCGTCTGTTCTTTTATTCCGTACTAGATTCCGGTGGTCTGCCGCCTGTGTCTCGTTTTGCTGCATACCTGGGCTGCCTTGTTCGTTTTGGTTCCGCCCGTCCAAATTCCCACTAATCGGCACGAATGCCTCCCACTGCAGTCTTCCCTTAACACGGTACCTTGACGCCCTTCTGTATCCCGCGACGCGACCGATCCCGAGCCTAGTCTGTCCCTGTTTCTTCAGCAGCCTCCCATGTCGCATAGCTATGATGTCGGGACGAGAGCTTGGCAGCCGGATGCCACCGAGGGCTGGGTGGCCTCGGAGGTTGTCAAGAGGACCGTCGATGGTGACAAGGTGATCCTCGAGTTCAAGCTCGAGAACGAAGAGGTAAGCAACCGGGGAAGCACCGCTGGAGTGGACGTCGTTTCGCGAGGGAGGGGAGGGAAGAGGAAGAGAAAGAGGGGAATCTCCTCTTGGGTTAAGTGAACCAGTCAAGTTGACCGCCTGCCGGTGTTATAGACCAAGACGGTGACGCTCTCCGCAGCCGCCCTGCAGAATGCCAACGACCCGTCCTTACCTCCGTTGATGAACCCTTCGATGCTTGAAGCCAGCGATGATTTAACAAACCTGTCCCACTTGAACGAGCCTGCTGGTATGCGTCTTCCTGCAAGCGTGTGCGAGTCCTCGCCTTACCCCATGTACTAACCGTTTCCTCCGCATCTAGTACTCCAGGCTATTCGCCTGCGATACATGCAAAAGGAGATTTACACGTACAGCGGCATAGTCCTGATCGCCACGAATCCTTTCGCCCGAGTCGATTCCCTCTATGTCCCCGGCATGGTCCAGGTGTATGCTGGCAAGCAGAGGGAGACGCAGGCACCCCATCTGTTTGCCATCGCCGAGGAAGCCTTCATGTAATTACGCTCCTACCCCCTTGTCCTCGCGTCCACCTGCGCCATGGCTGATACAAATCCCCCGCAGAAAAATGATAAAGGATAAGAGGAACCAAACGGTTGTCGTCTCGGGAGAGTCTGGCGCGGGGAAGACTGTTAGTGCTAAATACATCATGAGATACTTTGCCACTAGAGAATCCCCAGACAACCCCGGCGGGCGGGTGAAGAAGGGGTCCGAGACGATGAGTGAGACGGAAGAACAGATTTTGGCAACCAACCCTATCATGGAAGCTTTCGGAAACGCCAAGACGACGCGAAACGACAACTCTTCGAGATTCGGAAAGTACATAGAAATTATGTTCGACGAAAAGACGAACATCATCGGTGCCAGGATTCGGACCTACCTCCTCGAACGGTCGAGACTCGTCTTTCAACCCTTAAAAGAGAGGAATTACCACATCTTCTACCAGTTCTTGGCCGGAGCAACGGACAAGGAGCGCCAGGATCTCGGCTTGCTACCGATCGAGCAGTTTGACTATCTTAACCAGGGTAATTCTCCTACGATCGATGGCGTCGACGACAAGGCCGAATTTCTCGCCACCAAGAGCTCCCTAAAGACGATCGGCGTCGACGAGGCCCAGCAGTCGGGCATCTTCAACCTCCTCGCCGGTTTGCTGCACCTGGGTAACGTTAAGATCGGCGCTTCTAGGAGCGACAGCGTGCTGCAACCCACGGAGCCCTCGCTGGAGCGTGCGTGTAGTATCTTGGGAATCGATGCTACGAACTTCTCAAAGTGGATCGTGAAGAAGCAGCTCGTTACCCGTGGCGAGAAGATCGTCTCCAACTTAACGCAGCAGCAGGCTATTGTCGTGCGAGACTCGGTTGCCAAGTACATTTATTCGAGTCTCTTCGACTGGTTGGTGGAAATCATCAACCGAAGTCTTGCCACCGAAGAAGTGCTCGGCCGCGTATCGTCGTTCATCGGCGTGCTCGATATCTACGGTTTCGAGCACTTCGCCAAGAACTCATTTGAGCAGTTCTGTATTAACTACGCCAACGAGAAATTGCAACAGCAATTCAACTCCCACGTGTTTAGGCTCGAACAGGAGGAGTATGTCCGTGAGCAGATAGACTGGACCTTCATCGAGTTCTCCGACAACCAGCCGTGTATCGACTTGATCGAAGGTAAACTGGGTATCCTGTCGCTCCTCGACGAGGAGTCCAGGTTGCCCATGGGCGCGGATGAGCAGTTCGTTACGAAGCTTCATCACCACTTCTGCGATGACAAGAACAAATTTTATAAGAGGCCCCGATTTGGCAAATCTTCCTTCACCGTCTGCCATTATGCCGTCGATGTCACCTACGAGTCGGAAGGTTTCATTGAGAAGAATAGGGATACGGTGCCTGACGAGCACATGGAGATTCTCCGAGCCACGACGAACAAGTTCCTCGGGAAAGTCCTCGCTGCCGCGTTGGCTGTTCGCGAGAAGGACCTGGCCTCGACCGGGTCCGCTGTTGCCAGACCCGCAGCGGGGAGGAAAATAGGAGTCGCCGTGAACCGCAAGCCAACCCTCGGCGGCATATTCCGCTCCTCGTTGATCGAACTGATGAATACCATCGGCAACACCAATGTTCACTACATCCGTTGCATCAAGCCAAACGAGGCTAAGGTCGCGTGGAAATTCGAAGGACCTATGGTTCTCAGCCAGCTGAGAGCTTGCGGTGTTCTCGAGACCATCCGCATCAGCTGCGCTGGTTACCCGGGACGTTGGACCTACGAAGAGTTTGCCTTGCGATACTATCTGCTGATCCCGTCTAGCCGATGGCAGACGGAGATTCGGCAGCTCGTGAAAGAGATTCTCGCCCGGGCCCTCGGTTCCAATACCGGCACCGGGACCGACAGCTACCAACTAGGTTTGACCAAGATATTTTTCCGTGCCGGTATGCTGGCGAACCTCGAGAACTTGCGCCAGAACCGGATGAGCGAGGCTGCCATCCTGATCCAGAAGAACCTCAAAGCCAAGTACTATCGACGCAAGTATCTCGAGGCGCGGGAATCTATCATTGCTTTCCAGTCTCTCGCCAGGGCTAACGTGACCCGCGTGAAGGCCCAAGAGCTGCGCACGGTCAAGGCCGCAACGACAATCCAGAGAGTCTGGAAGGGACAGAAACAGCGGAAAGTGTTCGTGCAGATTCGCAACAGCGTCATCCTCGTCCAGGCTGTCGCCAAGGGCTACCTGCGGAGGAAAGAGATTATGGAGACTCGCGTGGGCAATGCTGTTGTGCTCATCCAGCGCGTATGGCGATCGAGGAGACAGGTCCGCGCGTGGAGAAACTACCGCAAGAAAGTGGTCCTGGTCCAGAGCCTGTGGCGCGGAAGGGTGGCGCGCAGGGACTACAAGAAGGTCCGCGAGGAAGCTCGCGACTTGAAGCAGATTTCCTACAGGCTGGAAAACAAGGTCGTCGAACTCACCCAGTCCTTGGGCACCATGAAGACCCAGAACAAGAGTCTTCAGAGCCAGGTAGAGAACTACGAGAGCCAGATCAAGTCGTGGAAGAGCCGACACAATGCCCTCGAGACCCGGACGAAGGAGCTTCAGGCGGAAGCCAACCAAGCCGGTATCGCCGTCGCCAAGTTACAAGCTATGGAGGAGGAGATGAAGAAGCTGCAACACAACTTCGACGAGTCTACGTCGAGCGTCAAACGGATGCAGGAGGAGGAACGCGAGCTGAAGGAATCTCTACGCACCGCAAACGCCGAATTGGAACGCATCCGGCGCGAGAGCACGCTTCACGAGAACGAGAAGATGACGCTGCGGGAGCAGCTGGCGCAGATGGCCGAGGAGCTCGAGCTGGCCAAGCGAACGGGCGCCCTCAACGGCGAGCTTACCAACGGCAACGGCGTCAACGCCCCTTCCAACGGCCTCATCAACTTGGTGGCGTCCAAGAAACCGAAGCGCCGGAGCGCGGGCGCGGAGCCCAGCGCGATAGACCGTTTCAGCGCCGCCTACAATCCGCGACCCGTCTCGATGGCCGTTACCAGCGGCGCGAACCGGTCCAGCGTCACTTACGTCCCAGGCCCGGACACCATCGAGATGGAACTGGAAGGCCTACTTGCCGACGAGGCTGGCCTGAACGAGGAGGTGACGATGGGCCTCATCAAGAACTTGAAGATTCCGTCGCCCAACACCAACCCGCCGCCTTCGGACAAGGAAGTTCTCTTCCCATCCTATCTCATTAACCTCGTCACATCCGAGATGTGGAATAACGGGTTCGTGAAGGAGTCGGAGAGATTCCTGGCCAACGTCATGTCGTCGATCCAGCAAGAGGTCATGCATTATGAGGGAGACGACGCCGTCAATCCCGGCGCCTTCTGGCTGTCCAACGTACACGAGATGCTCTCGTTCGTATTCCTTGCCGAGGATTGGTACGAGGCCCAGAAGACGGACAATTTCGAGTACGACCGGCTCTTGGAGATTGTCAAGCATGACCTCGAAAGCTTGGAATTCAACATATACCACACGTGGATGAAGATCCTCAAGAAGAAGCTGGCAAAGATGGTCATCCCAGCTATCATCGAATCCCAGTCGCTGCCCGGCTTCGTCACGAACGACAACAACAGATTCCTCGGCAAGTTGTTGGCTTCGAACTCGACGCCCGCGTACAACATGGATAACCTGCTGAGCCTCTTGAACAACGTATTCAGAGCTATGAAGGCGTACTATCTAGAGGATACCATCATCACCCAGACCGTTACCGAACTCCTTCGGTTGGTGGGCGTCACCGCGTTCAACGACCTACTCATGCGCAGGAACTTCCTCTCGTGGAAACGAGGCCTGCAGATCAACTACAACATCACTCGTATCGAGGAGTGGTGCAAGAGCCACGACATGCCTGAAGGCACCCTGCAGCTCGAGCATCTCATGGTCAGTCTACCGAGCTTACCCCCTTCTCCCTACGCTTTTTTTCTTTTTATCTAGCTCGTAGCTAACCCCTTGTCTCGTTTCCCAGCAAGCAACCAAACTCCTGCAGCTAAAGAAGGCGACCCTGAACGATATCGAGATCATTCAAGATATCTGCTGGATGTAAGTGGACGGCAGGTCGTCTCGGAGGGCCACGTACAGGGCTAACACGCGCCATCAGGCTCTCCCCCAACCAAATCCAGAAGCTTCTGAACCAGTATCTCGTGGCGGACTACGAACAGCCGATCAACGGAGATATCATGAAGGCTGTGGCGTCTAGGGTAACGGAGAAGACGGACGTCCTGCTACTGCCGGCCGTAGACATGGATGACAGTGGCCCATACGAGATCGCAGAACCCCGGGCGATTACGGCGCTGGAGACGTACACCCCGTCGTGTAAGTTGTGATCGAATCGGTCGTTGTCATGAGGACGGGAGATGGCTAATCTGACCTTTCGCAGGGCTGCAAACGCCTCGCCTGAAGAGGTTGGCCGAGATAGTCTCTGCTCAGGCCATCGCTCAGCAGGAGAGGATGGAAGATGACGAGTACGAGAACGGCGGCGACCTCATGGAGGAGGACGAAGTTGGCGTCGAGGGCGAGTAGAGCCGGGATTGTCGACGGTAACTCGGCATCGATCTGGGTTGCCTGACTTGTCTTGTAAATGATGAATGGTACTATGAGACTATGACGGGTTCTGTGGCACATTACGAGCTATGAATGGTTGTTTTTTTTTTAATCAAAACATCAAAGACCAGCAGGTTCCGAGTGCCGCGGGCAGAAGCACCAGGGGCATCGCAAGGTTGAGGCGAGCTCGAGGGATAGTACAGACTTAATGGACAATAGGGCATGATGACTGAACTAGAAGGCTCATACGAACTACGGACCAGGCGTCTGACGCTACCTTTTTGTTTAGACTCGGCCGTCCGGGACCAAGAGCAGAGAGGGGAGGGGTGGGGGGAGAGCGTACTCGGGAGAAAAGACGAGACATACTGTATAGCATCTAGCTGAGGTGTATGAGCCGAACATGCAAGATTTGTTGTGAGGAGGTTGTAGTTAGCACTCCCTGTCTTTCTCTCATGTACTTGAATTTCGAGGCGAACTTCGGGTATAGAGAGTAGAGCCAGTTCTCGCGTGTTACATAATTTTTTTTTATTTTTGTGGCAGTGTACCTGACGGAAGCTGCACACGTGTGACCTGCCCAATGTTGACTGCTACCTGCCCGAGTTACCTGAGGTCTGGATACATGCATATCAGGGTTATCGGCTATATGATACCTGCCTAGAGGATACTCATAGACGATGTATTGTATGTAGAGGGGAGGGGGGATATGGTGAGGTACGTAGTGCAGACCCCGACAGTCATAAATTTTTCCCAAACCGGCCTCACCCACGCATATCCCATAGGCATATCTAGCTCTTCTTAAACCCTTTCCCCGTCCTTTATCCCATCATTCTTTTCACAGAGATCTCGCCCGTCGAGCGCAGAAGTACATTCCTGTTTCTCACTAGCCCAAAATAAGAGAGAGAGAGAGAGGCGGCCTATTCAAGCGGAGTCAGGGAAATTGTGCGAAAAGGGGAAAAGAAACAAAAAAGGGGAAGGGGAAAAGGAGAGAGAAGGGGGGACGAGAGAGAAAAACCGAAACACAAAGGGAAAAAAAGACGGAGATGCGCACGAACCCGAACATCATCATAACGGGCACGCCCGGGGTCGGCAAGACGACGCACTGCGAGGTGCTCGCGGAGCGGACGGGCCTGCGGCACGTGTCGGTGAACGAGGTGGTCAAGGACAAGGGTTGCCATGAGGGGTGGGACGACGAATTCCTGAGCTGGATCGTGGACGAGGACAAGGTGAGTGCGAGGCGCGAGACAGACCGGCGACGGCTTTTTTTTTTTTTTTTTTTCATAGGTGATCCGGGGACGGGAAGACGGGGAGAAGAAGAAGAAGAGAAAAAAAGAAAGAGCCGAGCGAGAGCTAGCTGACCCGGAGAGACGGACGCGCAGCTGCTGGACGCGCTAGAGGAGGACAACGTCAAGGCCGGCGGCTGCATCATCGACTGGCACGGCTGCGAGATCTTCCCCGAGAGCTGGATCGACCTGGTCGTGGTGCTGCGCGTCGAATCGAGCACGCTGTATGACCGGCTGACGGCGAGGTACCTATTTCCCTACCCATCTCTCTACGTACTTTTTCCTCTTGTCGACTACCTCCCTCTCTCCCTTTTCTTGATTCTTGCCCATCTCTGCCTTCTCCCCCTTTTCCTCCCCCCCTTACCCCTCTATTCATAAGTTAGGGGTTCTTCTGGTTTTTTCATAGAAAAAAAACCGAAGGCTCTACTGGGAAAATGGAGGAGAAAACCGACGCAAAGGGAGTATATGGGGTATATGTGTATATTTATATACTCTGGGAGCCGAGACGAGGGGAGGCGGGGAGAAGAAGGGAAGGGAGGGGAGAGCGACGAAAAAAGAAGAAGTTTGACGCTGCTAACGGCCCGGCAGAAAATACCCCGAGGCGAAGCTGCAGGAGAACCTGGACGCGGAGATCATGGAGGTGCTGCTGCAGGAGGCGCGGGAGGCGTACGAGGAGCAGATCGTGGTGGAGCTCAGCAGCAACACGACGGACGAGATGGAGGCCAACGTCGACCGGATCGAGGCGTGGGTCCGGCAGTGGAAGTCGGATCGCCGCGGCGGCGGCGGCGGCGGCGAGGGTGAGGACGGAGATGAGGAAGAGGACGGAGGAGGAGGAGGAGAAGGGAAATAGGAGGGAAAGGGGGGGTTGGTTGGAAGCTCGGAGGCCTTAGGCTTTAAGATAGGGGGAGGAAAGAAGACGGCGACAAGGAGGGGAGAAAAAAAAAGGAGAAAGGGAGAGAAAAAGCGGCTAGGACGCGGGAGGAGAATCGCCGTATGTGTGTGCGAGTAGCAATGAGATGTGAGATACCCTACGGTTTATCGGCGCTGGTTGCGCGTTGTGGCTACGAGACACCGACGATATCGTTCTTCGGTAAGGGTTCTGCTTCCTGCGTTGGCCGTGCAGTTGAGGGTTGGCGTTGCCAGAGGCGGGTATCTTAGGTACCTACTTGTAGGCTAGATTCGGTGCCTAACCCGCCTAAAGCCTGTACCTATATTACTAGGGATGTAGGTGCCTCCTAAAGCGGACACAGCGGGCTACCTACCTAGGAGGTAGGTACCTATCCCTAGGTGTAAGGGGTTGTACCGATAAGGCCAGGTAGGTACCTGGCAGTGGTATGGTAGGGTTGCATGTCGCCGAGTGCGTCATGCCGGCCGGCCTGCCTCAGGTACACACTAGCAGCGCTCAGCTACCTCTAGGTAGTTTACCTCTATAAAGCAGGGCCCGTTGAGCCCGGCCGGCGAGCCCAAGTCACCGATGCAAATTATACACTCTCCGTCCCGCCGACGACGACCCAGCAGCACCGCAGAAGAAGACCGGAGAGGGAGCGGCCTCGCGAGCTAACGACCGAACCACGCAACTCTCTCTCATCTCTTTCTTTCTTTCTTTCTTTCTTTCTGTGTCTTCTCCTCTCTCCCCCTAAACCAGACAAAGATGGCCACCGCCACCACCGCCGCCGCCGCTGCCGAGACCGCCGGCCGGCCCGTGGTCAACTTCATCACGGGCAACGCGAACAAGCTGCGCGAGGTGCGCGCGATCCTGGAGCCGGCGGGCATCGCGGTGCGCAGCGAGGCGCTCGACCTGCCCGAGGTGCAGGGCACGCTCGACGACGTGACGCGCGCCAAGTGCCGCGCCGCCGCCGCCGCCGTCGCCGGCCCCGTCCTCGTCGAGGACACCGGCCTGTGCTTCGACGCGCTGCACGGCCTGCCGGGCCCGTACATGTGCGTCCTGCTCTGCCCCTGTCTCTACTTCTTCTCATTCTTCTGCTCTCCCGGCGTGTCTGTGTTTCGGGGCCCAATGTGTGTGTGTATATATATATACGTAGTGTGTAAAGAGGGGAGGACAGGCCCGAGGAAAGAAAAAAAAAAAACTAACTAACCGCTCCCTCCTCCTCTGACCAAACCCCCCCCCCCTTTGCAGAAAGTGGTTCATGCAGTCCGTCGGCCACGTCGGGCTCAACAACCTGCTCGCCGCCTACGAGGACAAGTCGGCCCAGGCGGTCGCCACCTTCGGCTTCTGCCGCGGGCCCGGCCACGAGGTCCTGCTGTTCCAGGGCCGCACGCACGTACGTCCCGCCGCCGCGCCGAGAGGGGGGGGCCCCTATGACCAACGTAGGTCCAAGGCACGCTGACGCGCGCGAGCAGGGCAAGATCGTGCCCCCGCGGGGCCCCGCCACCTTCGGTACGGCCCCTCCCGCCCGCCTTCCTCATCGCGCGGCCAAAAACTCTCAGGTTTTACCCCCCCCCCTCTCCTCAGCTGACTGACCGCGTGCGCAGGATGGGACCCGGTATTCGAGTACGACGGCCAGACGTAAGTCCTTGTTCTTTCTCCACCCCCTTTCCCCCTCCCCCCTGCTCTCTCCCAACCCCCCGCCTGCCGAGACTAGAGGACGAGAGCCGGCGACGTTAAGAGAAAAAAAAAATCAGGTACGCCGAGATGGACAAGGACGAGAAGAACAAGATCTCGCACCGCTTCAAGGCGCTCGAGAAGCTGCGCGCGTGGATCGAGGCCGGCGGCCTGGCCGAGTAGGCCTTCCCCCCCCAGCGCTGGTGGCTCGATGGGGAAGAGGAGGGGGGTTGGTCCTCTTGGGAGCAACTAGAGCCGGGCAGACAGGGCAGGGTGTTTGCGGAGGGCGTAGATCTCGTCGTGTCTCTAGATACCTGCGTGCTTAGACGCAGACGCGTGGCGCAATGGATAAGGTCGGCGCCCGAGTTCAGGGGGCGGCGGCTTGTACGCGGCGTGTTTTGTGCTTGTCGGTGTCTGCATAGCGAGAAAGAAAGGGAGAGAGCGTGTGTGTCATAAGTCTAGAATCATCCGTGATAGATGGCTCCCCCTTCTCCGCAGCGTCACGCGCTCGCCATGCATATGTTTTAGGTACGCATATATTACCCAGTGCTGCCCGAAGTGCCTTGCTGCGCTTGCTCTATACCGCTCGATAAAACCTGCCAACTGCGTGCCCGTCTCCCTTAAATAAACGACAGGTAAAATATGCCGGATTCCCTCCTCCTTCTACCGTGTCCCTCCTGTCCCTTTCGCCCCTGACCTAACAACCTGGTGAACGAATAGACCCAGATGTGTGATGCCCTACTAGGAAACCTACTCCCGCTCCGAAAGATGCAACCGATCTCCCCTATTCGTTGCTAATACTATTGTTGCGGGTGCGGTAACGGTGAACACAAGTCGCCGACGCTTGGCGCGTGGGGGTAGCGGGCAATGAGCCCAGGACTTGGTGTCAACCTGTATGTAGAACAAAGGTACACACCCAGTAAAGGGGGAGTACCACAGGGACATTAAAAATCTAGCTCGTGGGGAAAAGCAGAGAAGAGAATAGAAGAGAGGGAGGAGGGAATTAGAAAGTTTCCATACCTCAGAATCTCAAACTCGTGGTACTTCTTAAGATACTTAGCCCCGCGACGGTATAGCTTCAGCACCCGTTCTGGATCTCGGTGCTGGAACCGGCGGCCGATATACCGCGTGATCCCGTCGGGGTCGCGGAACATGGGGTCAAAGACGAGCAGCTCCCAGCCGCCGTCACGGCGCCTCTCGAGCCCGATGATGGTAAGAGAGTGGCCTTTTTTGGTGTGCGGGCAGTGTAAGCAGTGTGCGTTTGTATCCCAAAAGACTGGATGGCAGAAAGGAGGGAAATCAAAAGTTTACCTCTGTGTTGAAAGTATATAGGCGGCAGGGACGTGCATCGGACTTTGGCCTCCGGATTGGGACAGGGCGCCGACTCGAAGTACGCCCTCACGGTGTCGAGCAGGAGGGCCGCCGCGACGTCGGGTACTGTATTCTTGAATGCTTGGGCCTCGCATCTAGATGCGCGCGCCGCTGTCAACAAGAGGTACTCGGTAGGGATGAGGAAATTCTGCTGGCAGCCGTCGCGCAAAGAGGGGGAGGGACCTACGGTATGTCGAGGCTGAGGAAAACGGCTTGTGCCTAGTAGTAACTTTGTGTCAGTCGATACCTCTAACGTTTATGCTGGTCTAGAGGAGCCCCTCCGACTCGAAGAAGAGGCGTTAGGCTCGTGGGCGATGAGAGGGGACTGCCGGCCATAGCGAACCTACCTCTGGCGTGCCGATGTACTTGCGGGTGCCCTTCACGCCGCCCGTCTCTATCCTCCCTTGCGTGTTTATGCCCATGTCCCAGGCCTTTTCGATGTAGTCCTGGATGCGGAAGATACTCGGTATCCTATCCCGTAGCGCTTCGGCGCCCGGCGCGCTGGCCCCGACGATGTACGACGAGAGCATTTGTATGTTTCGGTACCCGCAGAAGCCACCTTATCCGAGCGCGTACCCACGGCTCGTCAGCAGAGGAAACCCAGCCAGCAGTGATTTCTCGTCACGGGACGGACGAATCGGGGACTACGGCACGGGCACGGGTGTGTGTGTGTGGGTAGACTTGCCTTCCCTCCGTAGCTTGGAGATGTGTTGAACTGCCGGGTGGCAGAGATAGGCGTGCTGCGTTGCAGCGTTCTGCTGTAGGAGCTGTTCGAGAACGTTTACTATACCTGGACGCGATCGGTGAGCTGGGAGGAGCAGCCTCACGGAGTCCCGGCGGCGGGGAGGACGGTACCTTCGGAGCTTTCGTAGCCACCGGTCTTTAGCAGAGACACGAGCCAGTCCGGCATCCTGTCCTCGTGAGCATACCTGCCGAGCTCCGACTTCTGGTCCACGTGTCAGTCACGCCATTCAAATCCGGACGAGGTGGCGGGTGGCGAGGCGAAGCGAGATTCGCCCAGACCGACTTACACCAAGCCTCCTGCCCAAATCCCCGCCCGCCAGCGCCTGCAGCTCGCGTGATCTCTGAGGGGGCGCAGCGAATATCTGCTTCCATATGCCGACCGCCGAGGCCGGGTTGTGCTCACGGGATGCAACACGCTCGTTGGACTTGTGAGCGCGGCGGGGCCGGGGCGCCGCGTCTCTACTCTGCGAGTATGGGGACCGGTAGCCACCGTCTACCGGTCTCGTCTTAGCACTGGTACTGTTGCTTCCTTGGGCGCTGACGCGGCCTTGTCGCGAATCCGGCACCGGCGTGGGCGGCTCCTCGGGTTGTTCTGCGCCGTGGAGCTCGATGTGATCTTCGAGTTCGGCGAGCGTGACGACTTCGCCGCATCCGTCTACGGGACACTCGGCGAACTGGTCCTCCTCGTTCGGGCTTTCGTCCTTCTCGGGCGCCGCCTCGTCCCCGTCCACGACAAACGGCGACTTTCCTTCGGCGTGGCGGGTCTCGACGTGCTGCGAATCCGGTGAGTTCTCGGGCATCAGGGGTGGGGGTGGTAGCGTAAGGGCCTCGCTCACAAACAAGAGTAGATACTGGTTACCGAGACTCGACCCGCAAAACGGGCAAACGAATTCGCTAGACATGGTCGTCTCGCTCTGCTACACCTACGATATCCGCGGCGTCTCTCTCTCTCTCTCTCTCTCTCTCTCTCCAGAAGTACCGAGACGGGGGCTGAAGGAGCACTCTAAACCCCTATTGTTCCGCTCGTGGGTGCATGTGAGCGCTCGAGTGCGCTACTCTATTAGGCGTTCGAGAGTGTATACGTATGCATAGGCTGGCTGTGTTGTAGATATGTGTGTCAGAGGGGGAATCTGGTCCGAGCTTCAAGGCAATCGATCGTGTGTTCCCGTCATTCCCTTGCCCCCTCTCTGTCTTTCCGTCTCCTCTCTGCCCGTCCTTCTATGTGTTTTTCCGTGTGTGTGTATTTTTACGACCTGGTTTGGGTCTGTCTGGTTGTCAACGGAGCAAGACAAGCCCGGCGGCGAGCGAGCGAGCGAGCGGGTATCTAAGTGACTAATACAAGGAGAGAAGAAATCAAAGAAGAGTGTATCTTCGTAGTGGGATTCACCGGCGCCACCTCCGGATATCTGCCCAGGCAATCTGAAAACAAGCACGCTTGGGTTGACAGCGCGGGCACAGAGGTAGGAAATAGGTACCTAGGTAGGGGCTTAACTACTTGTGATATCCGAAGGTAGGATGATGGATGCGTTGCTGGACAACGCAAGTAGCTACTTAGGTAGTTAGGCCTTTGGAGGAGGTAAGAGGTAGGTACCTTAACTTGGGGACGTGTCTACCTCCGGTACCTTAACCCTTAACACGCCCGGCCCAACGTCATCCCCTACAACCATGTACCCAGGTGCCAGACGCAGACGGAGGCCGCACGCGGCGGACAACTCCTAATCACCCTGTTAGAAGGAACCCGTCGGAAACGGTTAGGCAGTCTACCAAGAATGTGGATCTGATGGTACCTATGTATCGGGGTACGCCCTAAGCCACTCTAGAATCTACCTATATGCTTACCTATGTACCTACATGTACCCAGATACCTGTCTAGGTACCTTAGGTAGTCAGATCCACTTGCATTCAATGAGATGCACTTCCTGGAAAGTACATTTAAGTAACTTACTATGTATTGGGGACCCGTACCTCCCTCTACCTAGACATCTGCATATGAGTAGGAGGTAGGTACCTAAGCCTAACCCGTAAACCTCCACGCCCTAAGGTGCCTCTTCTTATACGGAGCCGAGGCCTCAGTACCTAGGTACCTAAGGTACTTAAGGAGTGCTTGGCTCCAGACAGTGAGTGGATCGGCCTCCCTGAATGTACCTGACTAAATACCTAGGTACCCAGGTCCCTAATGTATGCCTATACATACAGGTAGCCACGCACTCAGGTGGGTATGCTATAACGCACAATGGATCTTCAACACGGGAATGGGGACAGCTCCGTACTTTTATTCCCCCCGTCTCTACGGCTAGATTGGCAAAGCTCACTGTCGTATTGCTGTGTTAGGTACCTATACGTAAACACATGGCTACCCGCGTCTTACTGCCCGTCATATGGCAAGACGTGAACGGCCCCGTGGTATCTGTCTACTGCTCCTCAACCCGTCATACATATCTAGGTACCGCCTTCTCGGGGGGGGGGGCCGAGTGCGCGACTGTAGGCATCCGGATCTCCTCCTGCTTATACGGCCAGGTCCTTAAGCTTCTCTCCAGTCTCCGCCACGCCCGCTGCCTTCGGCTTCGCCGCCTTCTCTGCCTTCGCCTTGACCTTCTGCGAAGTTGTGTCCTTGGGCAGTTCTCTCGTAAACGGGATGAACTCCGGTGCGCCCGGGAGATACTTGCGCAGCGGCTCGGGAACGCGGAGGCCCTGTACACACACGCCCACCGCCGAATTAGTATATAAAGCTATTCGAGAGCGAGTGGGGCAGGTTCTACTTACGTCCTCCGTCTGGTAGTTCTCGAGGATGCAACATAACGCTCTCTCCGTCGCGCACAGCGTCGAGTTGAGGCAGTGCACGTATTTCTTCTTGGCGTCCGTCTGCGTCTTGGTGCCGAACCGGATCTCTAGCGCGCGAGATTGGTAGTCGGTGCAGTTGGAGCACGACACGAGCTCCTTATACTCTCCCTGGAAGGGGAACCACGCCTCCAGGTCGAATTTCTTCGCCGCCGCGTTGTTCAGCGCCCCCGAGACGATAGCTACGACCTGGTACGGGAGTCCTAGGGACTGGTAGAACCCCTCCGAGGTGGCGATCATCTCGTCGAACATCTCCCACGACTTCTCGGGATCCGTGAGTACGAACTGCTCCACCTTCTCGAACTGGTGGACGCGGAAGATGCCCCAGGCGTCGCGACCGTGGGAACCGGCCTCCCGCCGGTAGCACGTGCTGAACCCGGCGTATCGGATCGGGAGCTCCTTGGCTATGATCCACTCGTCGGCATGGAAGGCCGAGATGGGCTGCTCCGAGGTGGCGATGAGGTACTTGTCATTCTGCGGGTCGCCGTCGACGACCTTGTATAGCTCCTCGTCGAACTGCTCCAGCTGGGCCGTCTTGCCCATATAGTCCTTGAGCATGAACTGAGGCGTCTGCAGCGGGGTGAAGCCCTTGTCCGTCAGGTATTCCAGCCCGTAGTTGATCAGCGCCTGGTTGAGAAACACGCCCCACTGCCGCAGGAAATAGCCTCTGTGGCCGACAACCTTGACCCCGCGATCTGGATCGTAGCCGTCGAGCCGCAGCAGGACCTCGTGGTGCGAGAGCACATTCTTCTTCTCGACCTTGACGCCTTCGGGCGCCCACGTGCGCTGGATCGCGTTGTTGTCTTCGTCGTCGCTGACGGGGACCGAGTCGTGGACGATGTTGCCGATGGTCTTGATCTTGGCCTTGAGCGCGACGTCTTTCTGGGCGGCCGAGTCGAGCAGATCCTTCTTCTCCTTGTCGAGACTGGCTCTTTGCTGGAGAAGCTCGTCGGCGTCTTCTTTGGCCTGCAGGGACGGACGGGCTCTTGGTTAGCTACGGCACGTACGTACGCAACGGATTGGGTGACTCAGAGACGATCTGGAGATCTGACCTTCTTCTTGGCGCCTATCTGCTTATTCACTTCGTTGATCTTGCTATTCATTTGCGTTGCGGCATACTGGGCTGTATCGATGGCGAATCGTTAGTCTTGACAGTGCTGGCCCTCATCTAGCGCAAGGGGAAGGGCGGCAACTGACTTCTGCGGTGGTCCTCGAACATCTCGATGACCTCGTCGACAACTTCGACCTTGGCGTATCTGCGGCGCTGAGACTCGCGGATCTTCTCGGGATTGCCGCCCCGCTCGGCGATGAAATCGAGGACGTCGAGCATGTTTAAGGGTGCGAAGAGGTCCCTAGGGTGAGGAGGCTAAGTAGCGAGCAATTCTGGCACCGCAATGGGAGTGGTAGGAAACCCTCGTCAAGTTGTTGTTATTCTGAGCTGCTGGCTGAATTTTGGAGGGGTTAAATCTTTTTTGTATTTAAGAACCCTTTGCCCCGCGAGGTGGGGTACAGCCAGTATCTTAGCTGCCCATTGATCGATTCACCTTCCATCTCTTGTACACATTAGCGTCAATAGGTAGGTACCTCTCATACACACATGGGATCCATATCAATATACACCGCCGCTGTATTAGGTACCTCGAGGTACCTATAGGTACCAGGAGGAATCCACACATATGTATATACCGTGTAACTCCATAATCTTGGTATCTGAGGCAGGTACTTCATATATGAATGCCTACTATATCCTCATCCTCATATCGTCCGCCTTACGCTGTGTGCCATCTGAGGCACGGGTGCAACCTACTAGCCGACCAACCTAGCTCATGCCTGTCCGGAAATAGGGGCTCTTCGCAAGTACGGCCTCGACCCATCTCTCCCAAGTGCTGGTTGGCGACATTCCTCTCATCCTTCTCTCGAAATACGAACGGCGCGCGCGCCCGTAGGGGAGGATGCGTTTAGCAGGGGGGTGTCTGGCCGGCTCAAACGTGAGGATTGCCGGCGACATCCGCGGCGCCCCGAGTCCCGAGATCGGGTACACCAGAGCGGGATGTTAGTGGTGAATAGCAGCCTTGCTTGAAGAAAAAGAAATCCGATGAACTCCGGAGCCAGATTCGCGCGTTTCTAACATGTACACGCCATCGCTGCGTCATCTCTCTCTCAGATGTTAGCTCGCGTGGCCGACTCGAGCGTGGAGAGGCACAATTAGAACCTCTCCCCGTCTCCCTACCCGGGGGCGCAACCAACAGGGCCCCTCCGCTACCATCCAGCGGCAGCCTAGTTCTCCCGGCCCTTCAAGCCAGCCCGGCCCAGTCTGCCGTTGCTCATCCTCTCTAGGTCCAATACGCATGGCGCCCAAACATGACCACCTTCTTCACATAACCAGACATTTCGAGGCGTCGGTGCCCTCGTTGGGGTTCTGCGACTTCTCGACCTGGGCGATTAATAGCTCGAAGGCCTTGGCGACGTTCTCGTTGTAGCGAGCGCTCGCCTCGGTCCACGCGCAATTGAATCTCTCCGAAAGCTTCTTGCCGTCCTCTTGGCTGACCTGCCGTTGCTCGGGGCGTAAGTCGCTCTTGTTGCCCACGATAACGATAGGGACCCAATCCGTGCCCTGGGGTTGCCAGATGGTTAGCTGCTGCGGTATGGGATCGGCGGGAGGGGGTGAAGTTGGAACAAACAAGATGGTTGAGAATCTTCTCTCGGATGACCTGGACCATCTCGAACGATGGTAGCGAGGACACCGAGTAAACTAGCATGTAGCCGTGTATACCAATGAAGTGTTTCGAATTAAGGATGCTGTACTCATCCTGTATCGACCCAGCGTGTTAGTCCTTAGCAGATATTGCTCCATAGATACGTCGAAGGGGGAAGGATAGGGTTATCAGTTTTGAGTTACCTGGCCTGCTGTGTCGACGATCTCGGTAGCATAGTCCTGGCCCTTGACGCGGATCACCTTGCTGAATGTATTCTCGATAGTCGGGTAGTAACTCTCGACGAAGTGGCCATCGACGAACTGGACCGCAAGCGAAGATTTGCCTGTTCCCGAGGTCGGCCAGGTTAGATGTGCAGGTAGAGAGATATAGAGGGGATGTCGGGGGATATGCGGATGATGGGTTATCGTAGACATACCTACGGATCGGCTGCCAACGATGGCCACTTTGCGCTGCTTGGGTGGCGTCGGCATTTACGGGGGTTGTCGTGGGGAAGATGTATATCGTATGTGCGTACGTGGGATCGTGTGCTGTAGCCTGTAAGTGCGGTTGCTACGCCGTTAGGTCTCTTCCCCAGCAGTGATCAATAGGGATGGTAATGTTGCATGACCAAGGTCAGATCAGATGCTCAGAGCGTGGGGGGGAGCGGAGGGAGGGGAACGGGGGGGGGAAGAGGAAGAGGTCGCAAAGCGTGGGTATGTATATAGGCTGTCGCATGTCGCTACGTACGGCTGTGGCTTTTCACCTCTCTGCTCGGCTCGTTGGCATTCGGCTGCTGCTTGATTCATTCGCTGGTGGTTACATCAACCGTGTCACAGACAGCTCATGCTTGACGGGCGAGTTCTGTACGGATGGCCGACAACCCACTAGACGGACACCACCGGGGTGCACGTACCTTTTCTGCCTTGGGCCTCACATGCACCGGCACTCTAGTCTTTTCCAATACCTCCAATGAGTCGACTTCCAGACGAACCAGGCACACCGCGCGCGAGCGATGACGTGCAGATGCTACCCAGGATCACATACCAGCGCCGTCGGCGAGTTGGTGGTCTGAGGGGATTCGAGAAGAAGAGGGTCGGGGGAAGGGATCAGAAACAGAATCCGGGCGTTGTTTGGGTTGCCCCAAAGTCTCCCGTCTCCTCTCGCCTAGAGGAGGTTGGTCGTTCTGCTCACGTACGGAGGCTCAAGAGGTACCTATCCGCCTATGACGCCGGGGTGAGCTGTTAGGCGTAGGTGTGTACACGTACGCCTACCATACCTAGGTTAGGTACCTAGGTACCTAGGTTAGGAGGTACTTAGCCCCCCTAGCCTACGGAGCCACACGAGGAGGATTCTAAAGGAAAAAAACTGGCATAGGCGGTATGAAAGGTCAGAATGCATGCCTATCACATGCCTATAAGGTAGGCACCCCGCCCCCCTGATACACCTCTAGGTTAGGCGCCTGGGGTATTATACAGCTACCCACCCACGTAACCCGGGCGCGCACCCAGCCCAAGCCCATCGTACCTCTCGATACTATTTTTTCAGGCACAAATGCGTGGCTTGGATCGTTGTTGTTGTGTGCGCAATGATAGCAAGTATAGTTGTTATTGTTGTTTAATTTGTCATGAGTATGGCTTTTTGGCTCAGGGAGGTGAAACAGCCTCCGCAACACTAACCCAACACGCAGCCCGGTGAAATGCCAACACCTGAACAGACCAGCGAAAAGGAAACAGCCGATGCCGACCAGAATCACCCAGTATCTTTTCCGCGCCTTATCTCCGTTTGCTCTCTGATTCCACGCTACAGGCCAGACCAGACCGGCCGCACCGGACGAACAAACCGTGCCCCGGGTCTGGGCCTGGGCCTGGGCCTGGGCTTGGGCTTGGGGTCGGGGTCGGTTCCCTCAGAAGGCAGCTTACTGTAGCACAGGTATCGCCCAAGACGCATCACCAGGTGCCCCAAGCCCTCCAAGACTGTAACGAGGCGTCCGTGCAATGTGGGCATTGGCTTTACCTTCTCGGCCTGCCAGCCCACCACCTGCCCCTTGGCTACCTAGTAATGAGGCTAACATTCCTGCGGCTCAAGTACTAGCTAGTGAGTGGTGGGCTAAGTCAATCGCGGCGAGGGGATGGCGACGTGAGACACGCAAACTGCCAGTCTCGGTCCCGTTGCATGCTTAACCATTGCCGGGTAGAATGGTCTCAACGTTTTCCTGCCTGCCAGCAAATAGTACGCATACATATGTAGTCTGTTCCGTCCTCCCCTCCCTCCCCTCGGGCCAGGTCGGCCAGAAACCTCCTCCACCTCCTCACCCGTCTCTGCAAGTCATCGTGCCAAGATACCCAACTTCTGACGAGTTGGTTGTTCTCCATTCAACTCAAATCCATGCCTGGGTATAAGTGCTACGCCTTGCAGAAGTCCATACCTACCTATCTCCTTTCCTAACCTACCTGGGCCGTCACGGCCGCCACATGTGCCACATGTGCGCAGTTGCTTCAAGGGTATTTTTTGTATTTGCCCTCACAAACACACAAAAATCTTGACCATCTGGGAGGACGCTCGCTAGACCGTCGCAGACGTCTCTTCGTCAACCCCTCCCCCCCTCTTCGAAACACTTTATATGGACTAAACGCCTCCTCGTACTCTGCAAGAATCGCCTGATCGTGTCCCGTGCCAAGTCGAAAGTTTCCAACGGTAAATCGTGCATATAGCCCTTTAGGGTTGAGACATGTGGTGTTGCTCTAGGCGTAGGCCGTAGCCGGGTTAATCATGCGCTGCCTGGTCCTCTAGTCGGTGCACCAGATCCTGGAGTCGCTCTGTGTAACCACTTTGGTCCTGCGTGCCATCCTCGCCCACGTCTGCGCTCTCCACTTTCCGGTGGTGGATGATGAACTCTCGTATCGAGTCTAAGAGGGGCTCGATGCTCCGGGTAGAATGGCCCGAACGTATCTTCTGTCTCACCGGCGCATAGAGAGCTAGATAGCCTAACAGTACCGACAAATACCCGAACGCGACGTTCAAGTGGCTCGTCTCCATCGAATCGGCCTGCCACCGCGGTCAGTGTGGGGGGTAGCAATGTAGCCAATCTCGATCCAGACTCACCTCCGCTGTCCTCCGGTAGTTTTCCAAGAATAACCGAATCAGTTCATCCACTGGCCGCTGGCCCTCGTGACGACAATCGTTGATGACCTGCCTTACGAGCGAGCTGTGTTCGGAAAAGTTGATCAGGATGCCCAGTCGCAGGACCAAGCTGTCCAGAATCCCGTCGACCCAGGCGTCCTGCGATAAAGAGGCCCAGATGCGGGCAAAGTTACTAGTAATAGACTCCGCCAGCGCCGGTATCAACCCCTTGGCTACGAATATCTCTGGCGCCTCCGCGCTGTTGTTCGCTAGGTTGATGGTGAGCTTCAGGACGGCGCCTTCTAGCATGGCTCCGTCACCCCCTTCGGCGGCGGCCTCGGATACCGCCTTTCCCGAGGAGGTTGAGAAGATGTCGGCTACGGTGGGAAGATATCGAGCGGCCCAGTCGCTGCTTGCGCGCTGCGACTCGGCAACGCTGACGGCGTAAAAGTCGAGAATCGATAGAGCGTGGGCAAACTCGATGGCCTCGGAAGTTGCTGGATAGCTCCAATAATCTGTATTTTCGGCCGCTTCAGACAGCACCGCGAAGAGAGCTTCGATCACGGCCGGAGAGAAGATGGCAGGATCTCTTGCGGTATTGATATCCTGCGTGATGAGTAGGTGTAGGCATTTGAGCGCGATGCCCCTAGGTGACACGTAAGGTGGCTTGGCCGCATCCCAGATCGGAAGTTCGCGGAGGGAGCTTTGGATGGCGAGAACGGAGGTCTGGCTTCTCTTAGATAGGTTGCTCCTCCGGTCTCGCGCTATGAATTTCATGTCCCGCGGCACCCCGAGAAAGTGGGCGAACAAGCTCGCGGGGTTCTCGAGCCGGACGAGTTGGTTAATGTGCGACGATGGCCACTTTGCAAGCGTCGTTACAAGGATGGATAAAATAAGGTAACCGGAAATCGGATCGGATTCCTTGCCCATGTCCTTCAGAAACGCGGCCTCGACGCCGTGATCGCGGTATTGTCGCATGAAGTCCCGATCCTTTATCTTCTCTGCTACTTGTAGCAATGCTGCTCTGCGAGACGAGGAAGCCCCGTTGCCTGGGGTACCTATTTGATCGGCCAGATCCTGCATCGTGTCAGCGACCCGGGAATTCGCTCCAGCCTGCCTCAATTCGTGAATGTTCCTCAGTTTCGAGTTAGGCGAACCTTGGGCCACGAGGTCATCGTCATCCAAGACTCCCTTGGCAGCAGCCGTCTTGATTGGGGCCCCAAGTTCTAGACGCCTCCCTTTCAAAGGAAGCGACATTTCCCCGGGCAGCGTGAGGGCTTCGAGTAGGTCGCCTTCCTCCTCCAGCAGCTTCCTACCCTGGCCGTAGGTGAACTTGAGGCCGCTGTTGGAGCGCGCGAAGGTCCTAGCGCCAGTAAGTTGCATCGTCGCGGTTTTACGGCTCGGCGTCTGGGGGAGGGTCTGAGAATCCATGGTTGGCACGTCGCCGGCCTGTTGGCTCGCGGCCGGCTGCTCCAGAGTTGCTTGACTTTCGAAAACTTCGTCGATGGATCCGTCCGCCTCGTCCTGCGTTTGCTCCACCAGGGCATCGATCAACCGCTTTCTACGCCTCTTGGAAACTCTTTCGGGAACCCAGGGGGGGGAGAGCTGGATCTTCTCGTCTGCTCCGGCGGAGGGCGCGCTAGATGTTTCCAGGGCTGCCGTATTTACGCTAGCGAAGCGCAAGGCAATCTGTTTCCGAACACTTTCTCGTTTCGTTTCTCTGGCGGCATTTGCGCTGGTGGATGTCGACGATCCCGGGTCGTTGGCGCTGGCTGCCTTAAGGCGCCTCGGAGGGTTTGGCAGCGTTGGCGTGAGAGGGGGGCTGGATAGTTTTGTCTCGGTCGCGTCGGCCTCGATAGATTCCGACGTTATCGACCAGGCGCGTTCTTTGGATACAGAGCTGACAGCCGAACCACGAGTAGGTGCTGATGGACGCGGCCGACGTTGTGTCCGATTAAGAGGCTGGCTGCTTTTACCGGCCTGGGCAGCCTCCTGCGCTCGGCCCCTGGACGTGTCGACCTGGGAAATCTTGCGCTTCCGTTCCAAGGGTTGCGCGCCCTTCTGAGGACCACTCGTACTTCCCTTCCCCTCCACGACTCCATCGACACGTCGAGAGGGCGAAGGGGGCTGGCGCACCGGGGACGAGATGAGAGTCGGCCGGCGGTGCGTCACAGTGGCCTTGGGTTTGGGGATCGGGTCGTCTTCTAGCTCATCCGTATCCCAGACGGGATTGAACGCGGCCTTCGGCTGTCTCTTACGCGAGGCTTTCCCGTAGGTCATCAGCCCTTTCTTGCGCGGGGCGCTGAATTCTTGTCGTGCGGCCATGGTATTTCCCGACTGTTGCGGACATCAATTGGTCAATGGTCTCACCGCAGCACCGCGCGCACGGGAGTGGCGAGTAGAGCAGCGACCCGGGACGAGAAAGCGTAGTCGGGTTCGGGTTCACATCAAGGGCTCGACGTCGTGCGTGTCGGCAGGCTCGCAGGATGCGGCGGGTGGTTGGCGGTGGATGGCGGTGGTAGCGGGCCAACGAATGGTCGGCAGGAGGAGACAACGAACGCGTCCACCTTGTCTGGCCCGTATCCCGCCTCGGCCGGCAAATTTGGGAAAAGGGACAAAGCAGATGTCGATGCGTCGGAAGCGCGGTCTTGACGCTCGGGACGACGAGGCGAAGAGAGGAGCAACGCAATTCGGTCGATGGGCACTGAGCTCGGGGACAGATTCGGCCAGCGCACCCATCCAGTGTCGTGGTGTTATGATGATGTAGGTTGGTAAAGGCGAGGTAGGTGTAAGCAGCCGAGCAAATTGTCAACACAGAGCCATCAATTGCCGCGTGGGTTAGGTAGTGAGCTAATGACGGAAGCGTCATGCCCGCCGTCCAATCTTGGCTGGATCTGGTCTGGAGTACCTGGTACTTGTGCACATCCTAGTGTAGATACCTAGAGGTAGGTAGGTCTAACGTATGCAGGTACCTACCTTAGGTACCTACCCGTAGGAGGAGGTACCTACCATCTCCTACCATCTCCTACCATCAGGTAAGGAAGATACCTAGAGATCAGTAGGTTACTTAACGAAGGATAGGTTCGATTCTTAACAGCGCTACTTGGTAGTCTTCGCTATTTAGCTCATCTCCTAGATAGATAGGTACCTACCTCTAGGTGTAGGTACCTCCCAGGAGGTAGGCTAGAGTACCTCCTATGTGTCCACCATCCGTAGTGCGCATCTTCCCGCCCGTTCCTCTTTGTTGGCTTGCCCGCCGGGCTGCGAAGGTCAAAGTCGGTCGGCGATCGCCCATCTGCTGGGGCCTGAGACGAACCCGCCATCGGGTACAAGCCTGCTGCAAACCTGGTGGGTAAAACGGGATGAGGAGCGCCAAGGCATCTCATACTACCCAAGTTCGGCAGGTAACTTACCTTAAGTAGCGCGCAGGTTACCTATCGGCGCTTATCTTATCTTATCAGCCCTCGCTTTTCTACATGTCAGCTCCGAGAGAGCCTCGACTTGTGCTTAAATCTCAGAATATTCGGTTGCATCGATTCCGGCGACCTGGGAGGGCCATCCCAACCGAACCCCCCCCCCCCTAAGCGTGCGCTCCTAGATGTAGGTAATGTAAGGCACCTTAGGAGGTAGATAGCCTATCATATAACATGACATCGAGTATTTCGTACTAAGCCTCCCTCTCCCATCCCGCAGGGCCACCCAAGGCCAATTCGCAGTCGCCTAGAGGACTAAGCTGTTTATGCTTTTCGCGAGGCCAGCCCAGCTCTCGCCCTCCCGCCAGTGCTTACTTTGGACTGCTTTGGCTCGCGACCTTACCACGGCGTCGGTTCCCCACTACCTACTTCTTATCTGGCCTCGTCGACGCCAAACACACCTGTACGTAAATTCACCATTGGCCAGGAACTGCTCGAGAACCCTTCCCCCCCCTCCTTATGACCTCAGGCGCACCTCTTGGGTGGATCCACCTGACCGGGCCTCGCTGGAACGTATAATATCCAGGCCGCCCTTCCAACTGTCTCTCGCACACCCAACCTCTGCCTCGCCCCGGGAAATACCCACGTATATACCATGGCCGCTCCGTCCGAGGATCGCCCCCAAGCCGGGCCTACGCAGTGTGTAGGGCCCGACTATCGCTTGCCCAGCCAAAAGCCCACGGCCACGGTCTCGACCGAGGTGAGATACGACAACGTCGTCACACTGCCCCAGACGCCGCAGCTCATCGCCCTACTCACGTGAGTGTTTTCCTCCTTCGGCGACGCGGGGCGTGTCGGCTGTGCTCTCGAATCGCTTATGACGTGTCCCCGGAACAGGAAGATCCGCGACAGGAAGACGGACCGGGCTGACTTCATCTTCTACTCCAACCGGATCATTCGTCTGCTGGTCGAGGAGGGGCTGAACCACCTGCCCGTCGTCGAGCACACCGTGACTACCCCGGTTGGCCGTACCTACGCCGGACTGATGTTCCAGGGGAAGATCTGCGGCGTGTCCATCATGCGCGCCGGCGAAGCCATGGAGCAAGGCCTCCGGGACTGCTGCAGGTCCGTGCGGATCGGTAAGATCTTGATCCAACGGGACGAGGAAACGGCGACGCCTAGGCTGTTTTATGACAAACTGCCCGAGGATATCGCCAGCCGATGGGTCCTTCTGCTCGACCCGATGTTTGCGACAGGTCAGATAGTCCCGAGTTGTGTCGACGCCTGGGAACTAACCAGCACCGGCTGCTGTAGGTGGATCGGCCATCATGGCCGTGGACGTTCTGAAATCGCGTGGCGTTCCGGAGGAGAGAATTCTCTTCCTGAACCTGATCGCCAGCCCGCAGGGGATCGAAAACTTCGCGACCAAGTTTCCCAAGCTTCGAGTCGTCACCGCGTTTGTTGACCAAGTGAGGACTTGCACGCATAGCTCCCCGACTGCCACGACACGAATGCTAACACGGGTGCGCTACAGGGTCTTGACGAGAAGAAGTACGCCCGCGATGCCATAACGTGACTATAACATAACCTATCCAGGCCGCTTGCTGACGTGCATCTAGCTACATTATTCCAGGCCTGGGCGACTTTGGAGACCGATTTTACACCATGTAGAAAAATCTAGTCCTAATTACAGGGAAGTCCGTATGAAGATAATACGCGCGAGACTCTTATATAGAGTCGACCGTCAAGCCGATTGGCATTATTCCTAAGCTAGAGAGCGTGGTAACCCAGTATATCCTATTTAAATATCTAAGATTCCTTAGTCCGCAAGGTATCGTGGCACCGTCCTATGGCCAGGTCAGCTACGAGCGTAATCTTAACAGTAGCCTGGAGGGGTAGCGACGGTGCTCGCATGCTGCGGGTATGTGGCTGCAAACGCGGTGGGCCGGTATCCTGACATGATTAGGTCGTATGGTTGTGATGCGTAACTATGTTAAATTGCCCTGGCGGCTCAGTCTAAGTCCTCGTCATCGTCTGGCACGATTCCGTCACCCTCGTATCTCCGGTCCTCTTCATCGTCGCCGTACCGATCGACGGCGGATGGTTTCGACCCTCTACGGTAGGCTGACGAGGACGCGGGGCCGCTGGTGCCATCGTTATCTTTCGCTACAGCATCTAAGGTCGTGTCAGTGATATTGCGGGGAGGCTCGTCGCGTAGTGCGTCAGGCGAGGCGTTGACATACCGGCTGCGTCAACCCATTCGCTATACACATCGACTGCTGCCGACAGATCTGGGCAACACGCATCAGCAATTGAGCGCCGAAGGCCTCTGCGCTCTCTCTCTTACAGTTGATGCTACACTGGAACTTCTGGCCGCAGACCTTGCACTCCAGTTCGCCAACAAAAGCCTTCTTGTTCATGTCGACGGTGACGGACTTCTCGTGGTTGCAGAACAGGCAGGTGAATATGGTAGGCAGGGGATCAGACTGCAATTCGGTGAGTTTCGGTCGCTCCTCGACGATGCCGACGTTCGTCTGCAGGATGGCATTACCTTCTTCTTGCCCTGCGGCTTTCTCGAGCTCTTCTTGCGTTTTCCCTATCGCGAACCTGCTGTCAGCACCCGTGGCGCATCGCTCGCATCGTCAGGCGACAAAGAGAGGGCTCCCTACCATAGTGAGATAGGGTGCGGCGGGTTTGCGGATGAGATCGAAGATGGGCAGACAGATTTGATCGACCCCTTTGGCTTTGGATGGTGAGGGCCGGCCGGCTGGGCTTGAGAGTCGGGTTGTCGCAGGAGGTGGATAGGATTGGTTGCGGTCGGCAATTTCGCAATCGGAGGATGACGTCGGGGGATGTCGCGTTGGGAGGGAGGAAAAAAACAGTGCGCGTCTTCGGACAAGTAGCACCCGTCCCGCCCAGGTGTCCCTGGAGAACAACAGCAACGCCGGCTTGCCCGGGTTTTGCGTTCGTTCTTGACTTGTTTCCGACCCGAAAAATTAAGGATGAAAAATTGCTAGCGGTACAGATGCTCACGGTACGCCCAGAAGAGGTTCATAGTCGGTCGCTGGGTGTGAGGTAGGCACACGATCGACATGGTGACGCCCAAGCTTCAAGGCGATGACACCTGGCAGGAGGCGAATTGTACTGACGCAGAGTGTATATGTAATCGTCGCTCGCGCGCTGCACTCTGCCCCGTACCCATAACCATAACCATAACCATAATCTATACACAGGTACCTGAGGTAAGAGAGGTAACCTATGTCCCTTGGGTGCCTACGTCCAACGGGTCCCTAGTAGATAGGTACCTCCTATACGTATGTATATGATGCGCAGTAGGGATATATATCCCTTACCGGTAATGCTGGAATTCCATTCCGACAGTGGGGACCCCACCTATGCCTTTTTTCCCTTTCTCGTCCGCATCCAATCCATCAAGTAAAGCCGTTATCAACCGGATTTACAGCTTAGTGCCTTAGGTGCCCTCTTCCGGAGGCTGGTATCCACCCGGAGCTATAGGTAGGTAGCGTGGATTTCGCAGAGGAAGTATCTGTAGGGGGGATCCCCCGGCGATAGATAGCACATGCCCTTAGGTACCTAGGTAGGTAGGCACTACTATGTACGTGTACGTAGGCAGGTAATATCCTGGTAACAGGTACCTACCTACCTACATGCATAGGTAGGTTGTTGCTCGGTACCTACCAGATGCGTCGCCAACCGCAGCCAAGCGAGATAGGCCTGGGCGAAACCGCCCGCGGTGATCCGGCATCCGCCAAGTGCATAACGCACGGCAATACTTCTCCCTATAGGCATAGGCGGATTGCACCTCAGCTACGCAGGCACAGAGGCCGCCGTCCTATCACCGGAAACACAGAGATATCGGGTAGCTACCGACTTAGTGCCGTTACGTGCTAAGCCTGGTGCATACCTCCTTATCTCTGCCCTGCCTTGGGCAGCATAGGCAGGCTCAGATAGTCCCGAATCGCTGCTTGCTCCATCGATGCGTAGCGGACATGCGTGCTCTGGGTTGTCGCCAGTCCGCTCGGCCCAGCGGTCGATTGGGACTGGAAGCCCCGGCACGATACCGTATGTACCTCGCCCTGGGATTAGGTTAGGTAAGGATAAGTTAAGTCGCTCCGACTGCTCGGAACATCCGGTCATCGCAGTCAGGCGCTCCTCCTCTCAACTCTTCCTCAGGCTAGCCTAGGTGCGAGACCACCGACCAAATCCCCCCCTTCATTCGGCCTCCTCCCCATCGCTCCTCTCTCACCTCCGCTATCCTCACTGAATCGGCTCGACTCTTCTATAAAACCAGTGTCCCTCCCGCGATCCCTACATAAATCCTGCCACTATTGCTGTTGCTATTATCTTTGCCCTTGTCATCGACAGAACAAGTGACATTTGTCTAGCCTTACCATAATATTTCATCCCTCCACCCATTCACATATAATACCATCGGTCTCCCCCCTCCCCCTTCTGTGCATCCTCACTGACCTCCCGCCTCCCGCCTCCCCCTCTTACCGACCCCCCGTCGGTTGTGAAAATGGCAACTCCAGGTTCGGGCACAGGCGGTGAAGCAGGCATAGCGGACGTTCTTCAGGCCCTTAAGGCCATTCAAGAGAGCCAGAGTAGACTAGAAACCGAGTTTGAATCCGTTTCTCGACGTCTTGATGCGATTGCTCCCACCGTCCCTGGAGCGAGCAGTGGCCTAGAAAAGAAGACTCCTCCTCAACTTGCTACTAGAATTCCAACCACCCCGACCCAGATCTCCCTAGGTGCAGGCGAGTCTGATGCTGGCAGCACCACCCCCACCAGCAAAGAAGCGGTCCAGGCACAGACATCGGGGTTCACGTCTCGGATTATCCTTACGTGAGCGACATTCCCTGGAACATCGTATGCCTGTGCTAATTTCCCGTCAGTACGTATCCCAAACAGACTGGTATCGATCCACTGCCTCTTCGATGGGGGGCTCCGGACGCGACCGGCCGTGGGCCGGTGGTCGTATCCCGCTCGTCGTCCACCATCCGAAGACGCAATGGTGAGTCAGATTGGCTCCGCCCCTCCCCCCTTTCCCGCCCCTATCCTACCCCTTTTATTCACGTATTAACCCTTGGTTTCAGCCATTGGAGGTGAGCTATACTCTGCCGTCGTGGCTGTGGGAAACCTGTAAAACTCATCGATGTAGCACACGGCGGTTCCTATTCCATTTATTTCGCTCTGGCTCTCGCCAGCAAGCAGCTTAATGCTAATCACAGGTCTGTCAACCTCCGCGTGCCTCACGGCGGGGCGTGTATAATCTAATCAGAAACGGGAGAGGGGGTTAGACCGGATTTCACGAACACGGAACCGGCTGTCAATATCGGCCCTTTCCCTCAATGGGGTGACAAGAAGAAAATCGTCGCCATGGATCCCTGGGGTCATCTAGCTCCGTGGCTGTTCTCTGACGTTATGGAGAAAGAGAACAGTAAGCGTCGACCCGCTGGATGCGTGATCACAGCTGCCAAGCATGCTAACGAGTTGTTGCAGTTGACATTCGCCCGACCATCGCCATTACCAAAGCTCACATGAAGGTAGAGTCGTCGTCAGTACTTCAGAGTTAGGACATGAGCTAAGTAGAACAAGCTTCCGGAGCTCGAGGAGAGCGTTCGAAGTGGCAGACTGTACGTACCCCCTCGGCTGCATCTGTCGCCACGCTAACCAGTATCTCTCCAGTGTCCCCGATGGGAAGGTCTGCCTGAACGAGATGGGAGAGCTGGCGGTGACCAAATTCGCAGTTGAGCCGGTATAAACCAGGAATCCGTCGCCTTTCCCTGACGATATGGTGCTAACGGGACTAGGTTTGGTATCTCCCCGGGGTAGCCGAGAGATTTGGCATAGGTGTGTTACCGAGAGAGGGATTTGGCGATAGGTCCGACAGACTAACAGTAGCAGACGAGGGGGTCCTAAGACGGTCGTTGTTCGAGCATACCGGCGGCAGTTATCCAGAGGTAAGCTCCGACCAACTGTCGAACGCGAATGAATGCTAGGGGTCTGACCGGGATGCAGCTTATCACACGCGGTGACATCAAAGTCTTCCTACCTCCAATCGGTAACCAGGCGTTTTACCCATTCCAATGAGCGTCATATGACTGCAGTGCTGACGCCTCGTCAGGTGGGCTAACCGTCTATTGCTTCGGGGACCCGGCAAAGATGTCGGACGAAAAATGTAGATTGGCCCTGCGTGTCCACGATGAGGTAATTTCTGCCTCGAATCCATTGGTTGGAGCATGCTTGCTCACAGCAGACGCAGTGCAACGGCAGTGATGTGTTTGGCTCCGATATATGTACTTGCAGGCCCTATCTCATCTTCGGCATCGAGGAGGCCGTCAAAGAAGCGCAGAACGGCGGGAGTGGTGTCGTCATCTACTTCAGAAAGGAGGGGCGGGCTCTAGGCGAAGTCACGAAGGTATGGTATAGCTCCGGCCTCGATTCCTAGCCGTCCGCTGCTAACGTCGAACAGTATCGTAAGTCTTGATGCTGTCTAGCCTCCGGGTCGAGGATCCTAACCGTTCGTATCTGGCAGTTGTTTACAACGCCAGAAAGCGTGGCGAGGATCGCGCTTCAGACTACTTCAAGCGAACGGAAAACATTGCGGGAGTGAAGGACATGCGCTTCCAGGCTCTAATGCCCGACATCCTGCACTGGCTCGGCATCAAGAAGATTGACAGGATGCTGAGTATGAGCAAGTAAGTGGCGAGGATAGACGTGATGGGAAGGGTCCTATGAAACGCTGATACGTCGGAACGTAGTATGAAGTACGATGCCATCGTTGGCCAGGGGTAAGCCGAATTCTGTACAGCGCAACGACGCCGCACGTCTGTCTAACCGAGAAAAGCATCCCTATCCACGAGAGGGTGGAACTCCCCGAAGACTTAATCCCTGCAGACTCGCGGGTTGAGATTGATGCCAAGATTACTGCCGGTAGGCGCGCGCGCACACCTCCCCTCTTCATCCTCCTAGCCGCGTTCCAGGTCTATGTACCTAGTCTAGATGACTGAACGGTTTGCAGGTTACTTCACTACGGGCCACAGGATGACCGCGGACGAATTGAGTGCGGTGCAGGGCCGGATTTGGGAAGAGTGAGTATCCTCTGCTAGACATTGCGAAGTCGTACTGACGGCAACGACAGCATCGACCATTAGGGAGTGCCGACTAGGATGGAGACGGCGGCACGTCGGTTCTCGGCATAAGGAATCAACCCCGGACTACGCGGACTAGATACATTTTGTACCGTTCGGAATCTCGATCTTCCCCCACCCCCATCCTTACTATTGCCACACGTAGGACTGATACGTAGGGACATAGTCTATGTATGGGTGGATGGGTGTGTGTATGTGTGTATGTATGTAGGAATGTATGCATGCATGCATCGTGAGAGACGCACCTAGGGCTGTCCGTAGTGTCTTACGTCTTGTGACCTCGCCGCCATCCGTGATATCTTATAGGGTGCGACGGTGTTGTTCCTTTTGTAGAATGCGCGGGCAGAAGGGTCGCGTTCAGTTTGTGCTGCGGCACTTACGTCGACTGAACCAGAGGATCCGTAGGTATGACGGCGTAGGGGAAATCTCGCAGCTTCGATTGAGCAATTGAGGATACTGTCCACATCAGCCTTAGGGGGAAAGGGGGGCAATGTGATGCATCATCGACAAGCAGGAATGGGCCTGCGGTGCGCCAGCGGGCAGACAGCATGCAAAGAATACACAGTAGGGGCGTTATCTCGGCCTCGCTCGCAGAACTGGCGCTGAGGAGGCCTGGTGCGTGAAGCTGACGGGGTCGTCTCGTCGCCAGCCACTGGGAAGCTGGCGTGCGCAGGGAAAAACGGGGATAGCTGCTACGTAGTCGAGGGACGGACGAGAACAGTGGTATCGAGAGATATTGGGAGGGATTGGCATGCAGGGATGGGGAGCTGTAGCTTCGTGAGTGGTGCAGCCATCGCGAATTCTCCCCACTCCACCTTGTTAGTTGTGTAGGACGGCCCAACTGAGCTGCAAGAGGACACGCCCAAGCCAAATGGGAGACCACACAACAGCTACCACATGCGAGTTGACCCCATTCGGGGTGACATGTGGCACTGCCCGCAACCGGCCGTCTGGGGATGTCGTTCCACAACAGCCGGTAGTAAGTGAACGTAGCGGACTTGGTTGCCTTGCTGCGAATGGTCTTAAACGTCTGGGACATCCATTCATCGACCGAGGGTCGACTCCTCCATCTTGCATCGTCTTCACCCAGAAAACTTACCACTCCCAATCGCAGACTTTGGTCGATACTGCAATCCAGCACCCTTTTTCGTCTAAGAATCCATCACAGACGTCCGCATCCGAAAATGGCCACCACCGCCAGATACTCGCCCGATCCCCATACTGTGCCTCGACGGGATACCTCCCCGGGCTGGCCCAGAACGTGCGGCGACAGACGTCGGCCCCGCTTGCTCAGGTCCTGCGTCACCGAACCCTCCATCACCACCTCCAACGCGTGCAATGGGCTGTTGACGAGCCCGAACTCGAGCCAGAGAGCGACGGAGCTGCTGAGCCGGGTCGCCTTCTCCAACGCCGCGTCGTCGCCGTCGTCGACGCGGAGCTTCAGCGAGGAGGTCGGGGAGGCCCGCGACCCTCGCTTGACCGACGCCGCTTGCAATTCACGTACGTACTACCTTGGATAGTTGCCATGTCCCGAGCTCTGACTTCGACGGATAGAATCGGCTGGCTACTTCAGCTTCCCCAGCTTCGACATGTGGGAAGCGGCGGAGCGCTTAAGCTCGGAGAAGGCGATAGATCGAGCAACAGCTTGATTTGAGCGAGCGTCCTGGCGAAAGAAAGAAGAGAAAAGAGGAAGAGGGGGAGCGAGCGAGCGACATGACGGAGTCGTCCCCTCGGGTAAAAAGCATAGAGCAACACGGCATAGTAGTACACCACAGCAAGGAAGGGTGAACAGAACTCGGCGGATATACCACCTGATTTAAACACGACGGAAACCAAGGAGAAGGAAGAAAAGAAAAATAAGGAAAACAGGCTCGTCTCACTTTGGTCGACGACATGCCAGCACGAAGCGGACGATAATACACGACGACACGTCAATAGGCGCCGGGGGGAGTTGTTTATCTGTTCTTGTCTAATTTTCTTCTGTTTTTGGGCGGAGTCATTCCTTTTCTCATTTTCCTTTGTTTGGCTTTCCCTTCTGTACACTGGCTGGGTTGTGATCATTTGGATGATGCCTGGTACTTGGGGCCGGCGGGGGGGCAAAGGCGCTTGGGCGATCATAGAGCACACGGGCTTATACCTAAGGGAAATGGGGACTTCACAGGACGGATGGATGTACGGATGTACGGATGTATTGGATCCTATGTATTACACGGTCGAGCATACGAAGGGCGGAGGAGCCGGGGGGAGGGGAAAAGTTAGAAATACCCGTCGTGATGACGATCGTATATAGCGAGATCCTCCTTGGGGATAGACAGACTTCTGTCGGAATCTAAGGGGTGTAATTAAGGCAGTTGTGTAGATAAATTATGCGGTTGACGAATGAATTGACGGGTATATTGCCCTCTTTGCCTTCTCCTGCGTTTGCTGTGCTGTTGGGATCCGTCCATTCTTGACGATGCCTGCGGTGTGAAAAACGGGGGATGAAAAAAAGAGAGGGGAAGAGAGGGGACCTGCCCTAGATCACTCCCCTGGCATAGACGCTGCAAAGACTTACCTGAAGGCCACACCCGAAGCTTGTACGTAGGTACCTAATTGTCTGCATGTCATTAGTAATGCCTTGGGGTAGAAAGAAAAAGAGAACCTGAGCCTGGGCTGGGGTTACATACGTTAGGTGCAAATCTCGCTGCTAATATCTATCTGGTGTATGTACATAATTATACCATGCGCAGATCGATTGCGCTCGTTTTCTTAGGGGTATTCAGCTACTTTTAGGTAGTATTACCAGGAAGAAAAATACGTCTAACGTATATTATCGGTAAATCCTGAATACGGCAGAGAACGTAACCTCTCGCTAAATGGACCGACCAGGCGCGGTGTCCGTGTCAGGTGACTACTCCACACCAATCGATTTTCGCGCACAAACCCGAAATTTTGACCAAGCGACAATTCCTAGCCAGACTCACCCAACACCTAAACCAAGAAGTTTCTTTCCGCCCACGTACCGTCAACAACGTCCTGAATTGCGAGCCTCCATAATCCCTCGCAAACATGGCGGTTGGAAAGTAAGTCAACTGGGCCATGCGACCACTGCAACGCCGGTCTCCCACATCGATCACCTAGCCGACACTCCCTCCCTCTCTCCCCCAGTCGCCCCGCGGCTAGCATGCGAAGCCGATATGATGCTAACCGTCCGACCTCCGCAGGAACAAGAGATTGTCCAAGGGCAAGAAGGGCCTCAAGAAGAAGGCCCAGGATCCCTTCACCCGGAAGGACTGGTATTCCATCAAGGTAGGGGTGTTTTGCTCAGTGTCGCTTTTGTGCGCGTGAAAGAATTCGTGAGGCTGATTCTGGGACTCACTTCTAGGCTCCGGCCCCGTTCAACATCAGAGAGTACGACTCACCCGGTACCGACCCGCCACGGTTCGATGGTAACTGACTACGGCGTGCAGTGTCGGCAAGACCCTGGTGAACCGAACCACCGGTCTGAAGAACGCGAACGATGCCCTCAAGGGCCGAATCTTCGAGGTTTCCCTAGCCGATCTACAAAAGGACGAGGACCATGCGTTCCGAAAGGTCAAGCTGCGTGTGGATGAGGTCCAGGGCAAGAACTGCCTGACCAACTTCCACGGACTGGACTTCACCTCGGATAAGCTGCGATCGCTCGTGCGAAAATGGCAGTCTCTCATCGAGGCCAACGTCACCGTCAAGACTACCGACGACTACCTCCTCCGCCTGTTCGCCATCGCCTTCACCAAGCGACGGCCGAACCAGATCAAGAAGACTACCTATGCCGCCTCATCTCAGATCCGCGCCATCCGGAAGAAGATGGTCGAGATCATCCAGCGGGAGGCCGCCACCTGCACGCTACAGCAACTGACCTCTAAGCTGATCCCCGAAGTGATCGGTCGTGAGATCGAGAAGGCAACACAAGGCATCTACCCGCTCCAGAACGTACGTGTCGATAGTGCAGAGATGGCGGATAATCTGTCTCGGGGTGTGCGGGTTGCGGTGCTATGCTCGACGTGCTAACCATGGGTTACTTTGCAGGTTCACATCCGGAAGGTCAAGCTCCTGAAGGCGCCCAAGTTCGACCTCGGCGCCCTGATGAACCTGCACGGAGAGTCTACGACGAACGAAGAAGGTCAAAAGGTGGAGCGGGAGTTCAAGGAACGGGTCCTGGATGAGGTCTAATTATGATGAACTCTGGTCATGGTACGGCGTGGGTTTTTGTGCAACGGCAATAGGTCTCACTTACTTCTGATTGCATTCGGCGCGGCATGGCAGCTGCGGTTACAGCAGCCCCTCAGGACAGAAAAAAAAAATGAGAAAGGTTAGCTGATGCTTACGGACGTGGCGTACGTGATCCCGGTGGTGGCGGCGAATCCATTTAGGCGGAATCACGAGGACGGCTTCTGCCCGGAAGCACCGGCTCTCTCCTGGCTCTATCCGTCTGCACGACGGCTGCCTACCATCAGGTGGGCTGACAGAGGATGGCGGCGGGATAGACAGTCATCCAGAGTCGGCGAGCAGCTCTCGAAAGGGGATGTGACGAGGGCTTAACAAGGGGATTCCCGCTCAACCGCCTTGTTGTTTGATCGGCGTCGTATCCTAACACTCCCTACTGTCCTGGAGTGGCAAGACGTGTCCACGAGAACTGGTCACGTGGCGCGGGACACCAAGTAGGACGGGTCATGCACCCCATCGCTTTCCTTCCCACCCGCATACCGGCCTACATAACCTATAAGTACCTACCTACCTGGGGGATTCTCGCACGCCGCATATGTGGCGTCGTGTTGAAAGGTGAGTAGAGGCCCACGGTTGTTTCGGGTTGATAGGCATGCCTATACCTACCTAACCCGGTTACGTATACCTATGTATGTACACCAACTTCGGAATGGGGCGCGTAGCTATGCCGATGGACGTAGGTAGATGTACACACATGTGCATGGGTGCACGCATCTCCATATTGTGATATCGGCACCGTGGCGCGACTCGACTCGACCTGTTCCCTCCCCGGGCGGCTTGCTTGGGGCGGGGTAAAGCCACGGGGTATCTGTCCGCCTCGAGCGGGGCTCGACGTGGGTCGCGCCGGCGCAGGTCGGGAGGCGGTCGGGGTACGTGGTGACGGTGATGCTGGTGTTAATATCTGGAGAGGGAGTGGCATCAGTTCGAGGCGGCGAGGAACTGGCGAGAGGCAGGTAGGCTCGGGACATTAATGTACTTAGGTATCGATAAGCGGACTCGATAGTAGGTACCTAACCCCCTTACCACCTGCTTGGGTGCGTGTTAGGGATTGCATTTGACGACAGCCCTCCAGAGTCTGGAGGTGGCACTGGTGAACTCAGAATTGCCCCTATGACCAAAACCAAGCGGACGCTACGTCAAGTACCTGGCTCCCTGCATTTGTCTTATAGACGTGGGCACCTTGGGTACTTTCATGTGGCCTAGGTCTCTCTCTTTTGCCTGCTCGAACGGGGGTTATGCAGGTGTAATGTAGGCATGTATTTACCTATCATTAGGTTCATTAGGTACCTACCTAACCTATGGGTGCATTATTACATAGGTGGATATTACCTTGCCGTTCCGTCGCTGGCCGTGTGTGCAAGTACCGACCGATGTTGGGCATTGCCGGCTGGAAGCATCTGGACTAAAACGCATTTACCTACTTGCCAGCTCCTACACCAGAGCCACCGCCCTTCTGCCTCTTCCCACATGCACTTGCACACGCACACACTCACACACAACACACACGCCTACACAGCCCGCGCATGGGGTATATTCTTCTGACATACCTTCTCCCTTCTTCTCTACTTGCCCAACGACTTAGGACCGCCGGAACCAATTAATTAGCTAGCTGATCGACTCTCCCTTGCCTGCTTATCCGCTGTCCTGCCCGCTTGGTTGCTCATCTACCTACTTGCGTGCTGCCTCGCCTGCCCGCCTCTATTGCCGCTCCGACTTTGCATATATACCCACATGCCGGATACCGCATACTGCATGCCCAGCGGCCGTGGAACAAGATCGGTCTGAAGTCTGAAGCCAGCAGGCAGGCAAGCCCATCCAGCGAGCGAGCCAGCAAGCATACCGCAATACTTGGATACGCCCGTACTTTTACACACCTACATATATTCTTCGCATTCGATCCCGTCCGTGCCTTGCCGTGACTTACCGCTGCGGAGATGGCATCCGACGACGCGCTCCCGGTGCTCAAGGTCCTGATCATCGGACCCTCCGGCGCCGGCAAGTCTGCATGTACGTACTGGCGTCACGCCATCAGCTCCTGTCACAGCCATCGCCGTTGCTGTTGCTATTTCCATTACCATATACCTACAGCATATCTACAGCCCGCGCATATCGCCGCCGCCGCGTTACCTCACTCTCCCACATCCGTGCACGCATACGCGCATATGAGTACACGCATGAAAGTGCTTCAGGACGCGGCCGTCACCATCCCTCCCCCCCCCCCCCCGTCTTCCCCCGGCTCCTACCTGCATGATGTCCCTACTGACCCCCTCCCCCCCGGCCCCGCATTTTGGCACCCCGGCGATCTCCCACGAAGGTACACAGCAAGCATGCGTGCAGAACGGGAGGTGAGGCCGGCGCTCGGCGGGGTAGGACGGGCAGGCATCTACACAGACACGAATATGCCCTCTGCAGAATCGAGGCTAACCATGTGTGTCGGAATCACCTCTGTGGCGACAAAACAGTGCTGTTGAGATGTACGTATGGGACACTTCTTCCCCCCAACTTGTCCACTTCGCCGCCACCCCCTCCCCGAGGAGGCCGGAATGCCGGTGCCCTTCCGCAAGGGCCCACTCTCCTCGACGAAGCATGATGGTAACCTTTGCTTTTATTGCACTTCGTACAGATTGCGACGATCAGTTCGACCCTGAGTCGTCGACGGCGACTATCGGCATCGACTTCAAGGTAAGACAGCTCGGTGGAGGCAGGTGATCTGCCGAATGTAGCAACGTGTCTGTCGATCTACGCAGTTGGGCAAGAGGGAGGAAAAGGCAAGAGAGCTGTGCTGATGTGATGCTCGCCGGCGCGTCTCGTTCTAGATGAAGAAGCTGGCCGTACGGGGCAAGGCGTACCGATTAAACATATTCGATACGGTAAGCCTAATCGTCCTTTCCACATTTCCTTTCTACTGTGCTGTCCGTCGCCACCCCCTCTATCTCGCCCTGCAGTAACTGATATGTCCTCCCTCTCTCGCCTCCCCCAAGGCCGGCCAAGAACGATTCCGCACCCTGTCGACGAGCTACTACCGGGGCGCGCACGGCGTTATCCTAGTTTACGATATCTCCAACCGGAAGAGCTTCCTCAGCATGGAGAGGTGGATCGACGAGGCGAGGTCGAATGCGTCTCCCGACGCCGTACTCTACCTGGTATCGCACTGAACCCCTTCTTTATCCGTCCACCTAACCCGCCCCATGTTCACCGCCAGGCTAACCTCCGTCCGAAAAAAAGGTCGGGACCAAACTAGACAGGGTGGCCGCAAGCGGTCGGGCAGTCTCCTTCGAGGAGGGCAAAGCATTCGCCGAGTCCCAGGGCGCCGGCTTCTGCGAGGTCAGCGCCAAGACCCGGGAGAACGTGCGTAAGCCGTTCGTCGAAGTCGTCGACCGGATCGTCCAAAAGCCCGAACTTTTTGCTGGGGCTGCCCCCGCCACGGGTCTGAATCTGGGTCTTCCGTCAAACTATTCTTCTGCCTGCCCTTGTTAAAAAGAAACACCCGCTAGGGGTGTGCACGTTCTTTCGGAGTTATTGTGTTTTTCTTTTCTTCTAAGGGAAGGGGGGGGGGGATATTTTTCTCGAGCAAGTAGATCACCGCTGGGTCCTTTTTTTCTTTCGCCGCTGCTGCGGTGTGCCATTGTACATAGTGTGGTTTCTCCTCTAGACGATATTATACCCTTAATGCACCGTGCTACCTACCACCGGCTGACCAGAAGGATACGACGAAAAAGCTCCGTCTTCCTCTTCCGACTTGAGGAATTCGACAACCACTGCGCATGACCTTTGGGTGAGCATTTTCGATCCTGCGGGGAGGGGAAGCAAGCAATACAAAACATGGGAGGTGTGATCGGGCGGCGACTAACCTCGGAGGAACTCCTCGGGCTTCTCGGAGATGACCCAGTGGCCGGCGTCGATGTCGGCGAGGCGGAAGCGGGGGAAGAAGCTGCCGACGAGGGGGAGGACGTCGTCGGGGACGTAGGGGCTGCGGGTGCCGCGGACGAAGAGGGCGGGGCCGGGGAAGCGGGCGAGGGCGGGGTCCTTGAAGGGGAAGTCGCCGAGGCGGGGGAGGGCGCGGGCGAGGATGCCGAGGGGGATGCGGAAGCGGCGGCCTCCGATGTTGTTGAAGGGGCGGCGGAGGTTGCTGAGGAGGAACTGGCGCACGGCCGCGTCGGGCTCGAACGGGGCGAGCAGCGCGTCCGCGTCCGACTGCACCGACACCCCCGCCTCCTCGACCAGCCGCATCCCCTCGATGCGCTGCACGAACGCGCCCCCCAGCTCCGCGTCCACCGGCGCGTTGTCCACCGCCACCAGGCCCGCCACCAGCTCCGGCTCGCCGAGGCACAGCGTCATGGCCGCCTTGGCGCCCCTGCGGTGTCGCGTGTGAGAGGGTGTTTCTTCTTCTTCTTCTTCTTCTGTCTCTCTGTACGTGTGTGTTCAGGGGGGTTGTGCGGGGGGTTGTGCGGGGGGTTGTGCGGGGGGTCAACCCGGTTCCCCTACCCATCATATATATAAAGAATAAAAATAAAAATAAAAACCCTAGGGGGAGAAAAACTCACATCGAGTGACCGATCAGGATCGAGTTCTGCAGCGCGCGGTCCCGGATGAAGCCGGCGACGTCGGCCGCCATGGCGAGGTAGTCGTGGCGATATACGTGCGGGGAGTCGCCGTGGTTACGCAGGTCCTGCGGCGTCACGACGGCCCGTTAGACGGCCAGCTCTCTCTCTGTGTGTGTCTCTCAAGGCAGGATTTGGGGGGGGGGGGGGAGGGGGGCACTCACCAGCGTGTAGACGTAGCGGCCGAGGCGCTGGGCGAGGGCTCTGGAAGAAGCGCGGCAGTCAGCTCGGCTCCGCCTCTCTCTCTCTCTCTCCCTCTCCTCTTTCTCTCTTCTACAGATGGGTCAGGGGCCCTACCTGCTCACGGTCCGGTTGTTCTTCTTGGACCCGAACAGGCCGTGCAGGAAGAGCACGGGCGCGTCCAGCGGGTCGCGGCCGCCGGGCCCCGGCCCGTGCCGGTCGAAGTCCAGCAGCACGCGCTCGCTCATCGGCAGCTCCACGCGCTCGCTGTCTGCTGCTGCTGCTGCTGTCGTCGAGGTGTACAAGGCCCGCGCCGACGGCGGCGCCGCGGCCGGGGCGCGGACCGCGAGAGGCAGCCGCGCGCCCCACGCCCGCCGCGCCGAGACGAGGCGCCGCGTCGCCATGCTGCTAGGTACTTTCTTTTGGGAGAGGGGCCAGCCAAAGCCGTTAAAGATAGGTAGGTCTGGGCGGCTGGTCAGGTAGAACAGCGCCTTGCTCGCGAGAAACCGGGTCTCGGGCGGGTCGCTGTCGGGGCGGCTCTTCCAGCGGTATCGGGCAAGGAATTGCGTGACGACTTCGGGGATGTGCTGGTGGATGAGTAAATTTATCTTGCGCGCACCTAGTTTGGTAGGTACCTAGGTAGTTACCTACCTCTTATCGATAGGCGGGTACCTGGCAGGTTTCGCAGACGGGACAGGTCGGGTCTTGGCGGGTCCGACGAACCCGAAAGTTGCTGAGACGGCAACTACGTTACCTAATACATGCTATATACCTGCGGAAAGGAGATTCTGCTCACTATCTGCATATGCCTATATACACCTAACCGCAGTAGACGGCCGCCCTCTTCCCTCCGTATGCTTCTATCTTACCTATGTGCAGGTACCTTTCCCGCCCGAGCTCGCCTAGACTGCCCCTGGCTGTCATAGTCGGCTTTAGTTGATGATTTAGCCATCTGGCTCAGTAGCTATGTAAGTTGACCGGCTCGGAGGTCGATGCGCAGATCCTCTTGTTCTCCCGGATCAGCCACGCCCGGACAACCCAAGCGCAGCAGACCGAGAGGAGCGCGAAGCCCGCCGACGCGCCAAACCCGATGCCGTACCGCGGCCCGTCGCTCTTGGGCCACAGATACGCGCCGTAGATCTGGCCGATGTGGCCCAGGACATTCGTCATGGCAAGGACAACCTACGGCACCGGTTCAGCCTCTTCCCGACCATCGGCATGTGCGGGAGGGGAGAGCTCACCGCCTTCTTCTCTTCCGTCTGGCTCAGCGTCGAGGACGCCCACCCGACGATGATGGCGTTGACCGAGAAGGCGCCCACCGAAAAGATAAAGCAGGCCACGTAACGCACCGCCGTGTCGAGCGTGCTGACCGCCAAGACGAACCCGGCGACGGCGACGAGCAGCCATGCCGTGATGTGCCACGTCCGGTCGTCCAGCTTGCCGGAGCTCCAGCCGACCACGACGCTGCCGATCCCCGCGACCACGAAGGGCGGGCACGTCAGCAGCAGCGTCGTTGTGATGTCGAAGCCAAGTGTCTCTACGACGCTGTTCGAGAGGCCGTTAGCATCGCTGCTGGGTGCTTATAGTTCGCTAGCGGCGAAGGGCCCTGGTATTTCTTTCTTTTTCCGAGAACTCACGTCGGGAAGAAGGTGTTGAAGGCGCAGGCGGACAGGTGGAACATCTGCATGAAGCAGAACAGCCAGGTCCGCCCGTCCTTGCAGGCCTGCTTGAGGCCCTCCCACGCCGTGGCCTTGTCGAGGGCGTCGCCGATCCTGTCGCGCTTCATGCGCGCCTCGGCCAACTCGCCCTCCTCCTCGTTGAGCCAGCGCGTGCTGCGGGGCGTGTTGGGGGGGAGCCAGAACCCGAGCATCGCGACGACGGCGGTGGCGGCGCCGTCGAGGACGAACAGCCACTGCCAGCCAGCGAGGCCCCGCAGGCCATCCATGCCGGCGAAGACACCGGCCGAGATGAGGCCGGCGAATGCGGTCGCGAGGAGCTGGCCGCAGCACATGAGGCTGACGCGCGTTGCTAGCTCTGATTAGGGGTCAGTTCTAGCTCGCTGTGATATGAGTTAACGACTCACGGCTCACCATTATGCGTATAAAAGATCGACAGTATGTAAGTAGCACCGGGGTAGAACTGGGTAGTGTCAGTAGCCAAACTACGCGAGGGAAAAAGAAGGGGGAGGGAGAAAGGGGCAGATCGCGCCTGTGTAAACGTTCTACTAGGAGCGAAGTCGCCGTACCGGAGCTTCTGCGATGCCCAGGAAGAATCGGCAGGCGACCAGCCCACCGTAGGTCTTGGCCGCGGCAGTGCAGCCGGATATACCGGCCCAGAGCAGCATCCAGCCGGATATGCAGGCCCCGGGCTTGACGCGGGTGATCAACATGTTGCTTGGTATCTGCATGAGGATGTATCCGACGTTGAGACTATCGTGCTGTACGTCAGTTGAGTGAGATTCGGAGCCTGGGCGCGCGGGGAGGTATTGCAGGAAGGAAAGAGGAAGAAGGGGGTAAGTGTGAAGGGCCGCTTACATGCTAACGGCGGTGTTGAACTCGCTGCCCGACATGCCGAGGTCGTCCTCGAGGCCGTTCAGCCGGGCCTGGGCGATGGCGTTGCGGTCGACGAAGTTGAGAAAGTACATGGCGCAGATGATAGGCTGTCTCGAGCCTGAGCCGTCTGCGCCGATCTTGGGGTCTTCGCCGTCCCGCGACGAGGAGGAGATGGTTTAATTGTAGGTTAGACACCTAACCTGGTCAGCCTATCCTACCTACGTACCTTGGTTGTCGTCAGTTGAGGAGGGGGGAGGGAGGTAGGGGAAGACTGCCCTTGTGCGTAGGTTGAGCGAGTCCAACCACACCCCCTTAGCATCCCCCTTTTAACCGTGCGCGTATGTCGGCGCAAGCATGCGGTTTATCTAGTAATTAACTTGCCGGGGCCAGGCGGCGGTGGTACCTCCCGAAAACTGACAGGACAGTAGACGGGGCAGAGCATCCCTTCTCGTCCATCCTATCCCGGCGTCGCCCGTGTCTAGCCCGAGATAAATGTAGGTCTGCGCGCGCCGACTAATGGTTGCGAATATGGTTGCGAACATGGCTTTGCTAGATTTCAGTTTTTGTCAGCACACTCTGGAAAGCAGCTTCTCACGTTTACTAGTTCTTACCCTCACGTAACGTGTCTACCGTCCGAGCATCAGTTCTACCCCCGAGACGCACCGCAGTCACAAACGGCATTGGCAGACGAAGAAGAGGTAGAAAACGTAAGAAGTATTAATTAGCCGTGCATACATCACTAGAAATGAAGAGTCCCGTGAGAATGCCCCTTTTACGCAGGAGCGCACCGGATCGCGCGTCTGCCTCGAGTTTTTCCACCTAAAAATCCGCACGCCATGTCTACCGACCCAGGACGCGAGGCCGTCCGTAACCCTCGGCCCGATAATAGTCTACCCTTCAACCGTCAACATCAAACGCCTTACAACAAAACGCCTCGCCATTCTGGGACTAGAGCCTCACGACGATAGAGAGAGAAAGGAAAAAATAAAAATAAAAAAGAGGGGGGGAGGGGAGGGGTAGAATCCGCAGAGATTCCCCCGTCAAACCGACAAGGTCCGCTAGAGATACGGCATCCAGAGCGCGTCGCACTGCGCGAGATTCATGGGGTTGACGGCTCTCGCGATGAGGTCGATGACGGTCTGGTTCGCCGGTAGGTTACCAACCGGACTCTGGGCCAGGCTGACGGCACGTTTAACGATCATGTCGCAGTTGGTCTGGACCGTCTCGCGGAGCTGGCTCTCGTTGAGATGGACGGTGCGATGACTGCTGGTGAACCAGAATATCACCTCGTCTCGCACGAAGAGCGTCAGCGCGTGCTCCAGCTCGAATTCCGGTTCCGTCAGGCATCGCGCGATCGCCATGATCGAGCAGCTGAATATGCCCTCGGTCGCCAGCGGGCCCATCAGAGTCTGCAGGTTGGGCGTGAGGCGGAACGGCACCGGATCCGGGTTGTGGAAGAAGGGTTTTCCCGGTGCCATAAAGGACATGACTTCGGACCCCCAGATCTTGCCGGAGCCGCGCGCGATGTTGATCTTGTGAGGATATCTGCCGGTCATGTAGAGGATGTATGTCATGAATGTGAGCGCCGAGAGCTGGTAAGAGAACCGACGTCGGAATAACCAGAACTCCGAGTATTCGGGGAAGATGTTCTGGAAGTATTGCAACACCACAGTATGAGGCACCCATTTCTCCTGGATGGCTGCGAACACTTCGAGACGAGCTGCGGCCGCCTGTTCGGGTTGCTTCTAAATCGTGCTGTTAGCAATTTGTCACCGGTGATCCGCTCGGAGACCAATATAGCACTTACAGTTCCTTTCGGCTCAACGAGCCCTCTCAGCTTTTCCATCGTAAGTATGACGGGTTCGTCCTTGGCCATTCCGTTCCGTCGACAGTGATCCTCGTATATGCCCTGCAGCGTGATGTATGACGTATCTTCTTGGACGATTCTTATGTGCGGCGCAAGGGGCACGATCAGAGGCACGGTGAACTGCAGGTCGCGACGTCGACTCTCCTTTTTCTTAGCCAGGGTCTGGTTCAGGTGTCGGAAGAGCTGCAGGATTCTTTCTTCTCGTCGGCAATGGCGCGCCGCGGGATGCTGGATGGCGAAGGAGTGGACGCTGCCGTCGTGGCCCCGGATTTTGAGGCGCCGGTGGGAAGCACCGATACCCCTGATGAGGTCTACGTTGGGGAGGAAACGATCTATCCGGATGAAGTCCTGGTTCTTATCCTTGTGCTGCAGGTACTGACCGGGCACCTCAACATCGTCAAACTTCATGTACCGGAACTCGCTCAAGTGACGCGAATACGACTCCAGATTAGCCCGCGGGCATCTGCGGTCAAGCTTTTCCTCAAACTTGTCGCGCCACTTCCGTAGTTTGTGGATATATTCGTACATTGTCGGCTTCACCTGCACGAAATCTGCCTCGAACGCTTTTTTGATGTGGGCTGGGAGGATAGTCTCGGCGAACCGAGTGATATTGGTCTCCGTCGCCGAGGGCAGCTTTACGTCCTTGGCATACGAGGCTGGCATTCGACTCACGTAGGCTAGACCGTCGTTGAGCAGCGCGACAATCAACCGATATGCATCCTCGTCCGGTGGGCATTTGAACGACTTTTGGATCTGGTCCACCATCGTCTCCATGGAGAACGCGAGGAGGGGGAAGGCTGTCTTGAGAACAGACATGATCTCTTCGGTGAGCTCCCAGGGCGGTCGCTTCTGTCCGGCAGCCGATGAGCTAGCTTCTTTGCCGACTGCTTGTTCTCCGCTAGGCGCCGCTGCGGCGCCGCTGCCGGCCTGTGGGACGCTAGGGACCCCGTTCGTCTCTGAGGATTCTGCCTTGGCCTGACTACTGCTCTCTCCGTTCGAGGTCTGCGGCCTCGAAGATAGTTCCGGCTTTGCCTGTGCACCTTCTTGCTTGTTTTGCGACGGCGAGCTGTTCGGCTTGTTGTTTGAGGCTGCCGATTGTGCTCGTTGTCGCGCCTTCTCCTTGGCTTCCTGGTTCTTCTTGATCGCAAGCATATCTTCGCGGTTTGTCCTCAGTTGGAAATACAAAGATTGAGGATGTGCCTTTGCTATCTTGAGGAGGATCGCGTGAACCTTCGGGGCCTCTTTATGAGCCATGCCGGTCAATAGCTGCGGTATGAAGGTGATCCAGTACCAGACGGGAGTTTCTCCTTTGTAATCGTCGAAACCAGCTGCGATCGTTCCATTCGTGTCATCCAAACTAAGGAGCCAGAGGATACGTGCGATGAGCTTCCGAGCCTTCCCACTCTTGTAACTGCCGATGGCTTGCAGATACGAAGTTAACGCTTGTCTGGCAGAGTTCAGATCCGAAGGGTCCTCTTTAAATTTGCGGTCGTTGAAGTACCCCCATTCGGCCCATGCCTTGGCCTTCCCGATGTCATAGTAGAGGGCGGTACCGTAAGCGGCGTCCGCATCCTCCTTCTGCTTGAGTCTCTCCAAGAACATGCCCTTGAGAGTAAAGAACTCTGCCTTCTGCTGGTTGTTAAAGTAATTGAGGTTAGTGTTGTTGATGACATCCAGCCCGCTTGTGAGCTCGTCGGGGTTCTCATAGTGAGACCGGGCTTGCTCCCTCAGCTTCAAAAACGCCTCCTGTATCTCGATATTGGGGAGGGTGTAGATGCGGCTCAGCTGATTGATGCACACGTCGGGTAAGTTATGCTTCCGAGCAACGTGGGCGAAGCGGTTAATTATCCATGCCGTCTCGTGATACCCTCGATAGGCAAACGAAGCACCGTTGGCGCCCTGTCCCTGCTGCGGCAGGAGCTGGAGGTAGGTATTGTTGATCAGGCCGAATATGTGCTGCCTCCAGGTGACTAGATCCTGCCAGTCAGTAATATCGTCCCATATGTTCGGCAGACGGTCCCGCCATGATGCGAGAAGCAGCTTGAGCTCTCCAGATTTCGCGTCCAGATTTCCCGAATTGGTATTGGCCAGACTTTGGCAGATGACGCTAGCATCGTGGAGTTCGACGAGTTGTTGGAAGTTGTGGAGGAGGGGGACGTGGGCAGCGGTTAGGCGTTGTGGTAACTGGTGCCACTTCCTGATGGATAGCTGTATGGCTTCGTCGCAGACGCGAGAGAAGTCCTGGACGGTCTCTTGTTTGCTGTGGAATTTCAAGAGGGACATGAAGCTCTGGAAGAATGCCCGACGAGCTGTCGGGGCGTCCATAACACCCTTGATAAGCATGTCTAGGCCGTCTCGCTGTTCTTCCGTTTGCCACATCTCGATACTTCGCCATGCGCATTCGAGTAGAAGATCCTGTAGGTTTTCGTGCTTTGCAAAATCTTGCAAAATCTCCCATTGCTGTAGTTTCTGTCCGCAAAGAACCCAGTGATCTTCCCAAAGCATGTACTCGCCCTGGGAAAACGGGATGACGCCGGTTCGAGCCTTGATTTGGGCAGCCTCATACATCTTCTGCGCCTTGTCCCACATGCCATTCTGTTCGTACGACAGAGCCGCATTTGTTTCCACGAACTGACACCGCCGGCGCCACGTTCCATAGAAGAGATCGTCTTCCTTCAGGCTCGCATATAGCTCAACCAGCGCATCCAGGTTGCTCTCGCGGACATTGGCCGAGTCGATATCGGGCTTGATGGCGGCATTCTCGAGCTGGACCAAAGCAGTATACCAGGCGTCATAAGTCCTGGCCCCGAACTTGAGAATGTGTGGAGGGATCTTGCACTCGGGCCACGCCTTGGCGGCGCCTGCTAATAATGTCTGCACTACATTGGGCCGCTTATCAATCTGGCGTGAGTGAAAGTCTTTAGAAAGGAGCACGACGAGGCCCTTTTCGAGGTCACTCTTTTCCTCCTTGGCAGTAGCAGCCCAGAACATGGGGAATAGAGCGATCCAGAGGCTGTGAGAAAGGTTACTGTCAACATGCTGGAGTTGGGTGAGCGGCTCCACGACATCTCGGACCTTGACGTCTCCCAATTCGGCAACGAAACGCCGGTGGCTGGACATGAACGTCTCGTACTTATCGTCAATCATCGTGGAAGGCTCTCTCGTATCCCTCGAGTATGTGCCAAAAACCGTAGATGCAGGAAGTGTCCGGAAGTCGTCCTGGTGCAACTGGATGCTGGTGTTCATCTCCACAGCACCGAGGAGGAGCTGAGTCGCCTGAGCTAGCCAGAAGGATTCGGCGAGAGTATCCCAGTTCTGAGAACAGATAACATACGACAGGCGCGCCGTGGCCGTCTTCGACAAGCTCTTGTCGAATATAGCAAGGAACCTATTGCGCATCTCGACATCCTGTGCCCGGGTCCCGATCAGAAAGGCGTGCTCCATGCGGACGGTAAGCTCGGTTCGAGTGATCTTCGGGTCTTCGTAGATACGGATCACCAGCTCGAGGAATTTACCTAGCATTGTCGGGTCATTCCGGTGCTCGAAAGAAAGCATTTTATGTAACACGGCTGTTTTCTCCTTAAGCGTCGGCCATGTCCCTTCAGATCGAAAGACCCAGCCTTCTACCATATCCAGAATTTTCTCGCAGAGGGGAATATGTTGTGACTTCTCGACTAGAGTAGCCAAGACGCTCAAGAATGGTCTACGATGGTCGCCAAGGTTTTCCATGCGCATTGCTGTCACCTCGATGGCTTTGATCATCAAGTCTGTCTGAATGTTGAGATCATACGGCGACATCTCCCCGTTCTGTGCGTTCGGGTCTTGAGGTCGAGCCACACCGACACCCGTCTGCTGATGTGTGGCTAGGCTCGTGTAGTGCTGGACATGCTCCTTGGCCAATTTCGACTGCAGTGCCTTCATCAAGGACGGGATATGATTATCGATAACGGAGGGCTTCCGCTGGCCTAGGGACCAAAATATATTGACCCCGGATACGTGATACGAGGCTGCAAGGGCCTCCGTCGCGACGGTGGATAGGAAAGTGACGATCTCGGAGACAGGGGCCTCGGGCTCGCCCTCAGCGTCCGCGTCCTCCATCGGCACATCTTCCGGTACGGCAGCAAGGATCCGTTGGACTATTGCCTTGACGTCGCGCCCATCGTCGTACTTCTTGTCAATTTGATGGAGGCAATCTTGCAGTTCCGGATTTTCGGACTTGAGACATTTCTCGATGACTTTCTGGATGGGGGCCATATTCTTCAAGATCCATTCGTCGGGCTTGAAATTTAGGATGATCCGCACCACCTGCAGGGTATTGATTATGTTGGTGATGAATTTCTCGTCATAGTTTTCCTTATCTGATGGGTCGGCAGCAAGGGTTTTGGTGGTCTTCTCGTTAGCCAAGACAACCTCGGTGATACTTGGGAACAGGTCAACGTCGAGGTCGCCCCAGTATCGTGGCTGTAGCAGGTTGTAAAGTAGTGACATGGCCTTCTTGATTAACTCGGTGGATTGCGAGGGTAGAGCTGGCCCCGACGTCGACGCGGCATCTCTCGGTTTGGCCGAAGGTAGCGGATACCTCTCGTTAAGCTGGGCGATAAACTCGATTAAATACTTGACCATCTTGTGCCGGTAAACGGCTGGGATTTGGAATTCCGCTCTATCAAGTTGGGCGATTTGTCGAGTTGCCGGAGGCGACGAGGTAAGCGGGTCACTGTCCAGCTTTCGCTTCCGAGAATTTGGCGATTCCGACATAGCTCTTCGGGAGTCACTCGTCTTGCCATCGACTCTCCTCTCCTCCCACCTCCAGATTAGCCACATCATATTCAGTGCCAATCTCTTGCTTTCGGTGGAGGACGACACGAAAGGAGACGCCTTTCGGAGCGACGTAATGATTAACAATGCGAACTTGTCCCTAGATTCGTAGAATAAGTCCGGATGCCTGACCAAGAAGTGGAAGATGCTCGTCATCTGCTGAACGTTCTGCCCCTCTTCGGCCAAGATGCGGCGCGGGGCCATGGCCCAGACTGCGCTCCGATCTCCAGGTACTGCGTTGCACCGCTTGGGTAGAACGGGGGCCATCAGTTCGAGGGCTTGCGTGACCAGAGCTCGCCCTTCATTCTGGTTCGTCCGTAGCAGCGAGTAGTATACCTGCGTAACTATCTTGGGAGGAGTTTCATAGTGCGCAATAAAATAGCCGATCACAACATACGCGGCGTGTTTGTTGATCACATCGTCTAGTCGGATGTAGGTCCAGCCGAACTTGATGATATCCTTCCTTGCATCTTGCAGTATGGAATGGTGATACTTGACCAGCATTGCAGAGAGCTGGAGAACCTCCATCCTCGTGTGGTCAATGCCTGGCTGTGCCAGATCCTCTTGGGGGTCTCCGAGGTTGACCTTCCATATCTTTACGTTGATAGACTCGATGACCGCTCGGTCCATCAGTCTTTGGGCCCTCGGTTGATTCCAGTGCCGCATGACATCCATGGCAACAATCGGGTTAACTATGTTTCGAAGCAGGAAGCACTTGGTCTTCTGGCTGGAACTCTTCCCTGCGTATATGTTGAGGCAGCGGAGCACGATCGACTTCCAGTAGTCAATAGAGTCGCTGCAGATGACGTGGGTATAAAGGAAGTTGAACAGAGCCGGTGTGGGGCGCAACTCTTCCGAGGTAACAGCATCCACGAGACCGAAGAGTCCATCCAATTCTCTGGGATGTAGGGATAGCGCCTTAGTGAAGATGCCCATTAGCTGCTCAGCCGCCTGATCGGCGGGGAGTCGAAGATGAGCGGGCAGACTGTTGGTCCGCAGGCTACGCTCGAGCTCCCTCCCGACTTGTCGCAGCCACGAGATCGTGTCCTTGCGTTCCATCCACCCTTGGGTGCTGGCATGTTGGCTTAAGGAGTCCAGGACATTGATGGTGTTGACAACTGCCACGAACCTTGTCTCCTTTGGGACGCTGGCGACTTGAGTGCACAAGGAGATTAACCCATCGACGTTGGCGGCGGCATGATCTCTCAGGGGCTTGTTGTCCGGATGTAGGAGGACTTGAGCTAAGAACCGACCGTATTTTAAGTCTTCTAGTTTGCCGAGCAAGAAGTTCCAAACCTCGGTAGGGTATCTGTTCAAGTATTTGTATATGGGTGCCCGGAACGGACTGTGATGAGTGCGCCGTAGCTTCTCCTCAAGTTCCAAGCAGATATCGATGAGTCGCTCCTTGAACTGCTCCGCGAGCGGAGGAAGCAAATGAAATATGTTAAGAACCGACGCAATCACCTTCATTTGATTGTTCTGCTCGAAGAAGGTGAAAGACACCTGCTGGAGGAAGGTCGGATCAGCAAGCACCTTGATGTGTTCTAACAGTCTTGCACCAATCTCTACTTTGAAATAGGTGGTGAGAAGCCGTAGAAGACGAGCCAGGTTATCTAGTCCATGCGTGCTCAAGCGTTTAGGGTCTTGGAGGTTAGCTAAGACGGGCCTAAGTCCTTGCTGCAGCAGATCCTTGGGCAACTTGTTAGTCTGGGAGAGAACTGCCTTCAGAGACTCATTGGCCGCTTCGATGGTAGGCTTGGATTCGGAGTATAGGCACTTGAAAAACACAGACACAATCCTTGTCCGCGCTGGGTTGTTCTGGCCCTTCTGGAAATCTTCGAAGCTCATCGCCTTGCTCAAGATCTTTATGCAAGCAACTCGTAGGTTGACGATAGATTCGTGCGTTCGAAATTCCGCATGTTTCCCGGCTAGCGATTCGTCCGTCGCGTCAGCCAAGGCTAGCGACTCCAGCAGCAACCGATTCAGGTTATCGTCAAAGGTGACAAAGTCGGGCTTCAAGCTCATATAGTAGCCGATAGCATCGATGTAGCCTATCTGTGTCGAGAAGGGGAGTGCTCGAAGGGGCTTGGCATAGATGGTCTGCAGCAAGCGGTCCTTGTGCGGCTGGAGAAGTTCCCCAATCTCAGTCTTGGTTGCGGTGGCGATTATTTCGAGCGACCGCCTCGCTGTCTCCCGAACGTGTTTGTTCATGTGAGAGAGCTCGTCATTGAAGAAGCCGAAGATCTGCGCGAGGCGCGAGGGCTTGGCGTGAAGTTGGCCAGGTTGTGGGGGGGTGGGCAACACATCTTCCTTTCTCACATTGGCGGTGATCCGTCTAAGGAGGGACTCAAGCGTGGTCTGGGCCGAACATCTCGTTTTCTCGGGTAGGTCCTGAGGCATGTCCTTAATTACGTACATCAGGGAACGCATGAAATCTAATTGTTTCGATGCGATCCAAACATCGCCGAGGTCGATCTCGACAAGGAGATATCTGATGCCGAGACTGCCGCCAGTTTTCGTGTACCATTCTTCTTCGTGGCAAGCGTGGCAGAACGTCTTGCTAAGATGGTTGAAGAATCCTAACCGGCCGACATAGCTTTCGGATCCAAATATAGTGGCCGTGGAGTCATAGACGGCTCGGATTGCTCGAAAGGCGGCGTCCCGTACGTCGGGTAGATCGGACGCGAGTGATTCAACGATAGCATCTGCCAAAACCCGGGTATCGATATACATGGGACCCTCCCACGATTGCACATGGAAGGCGCTGCTTTCCTTCTTGATATCTACCAGGCCACGCCCAACCTCGATGATCGTGAAGTGTCGGCACAGGTTCATAAGGAACACGTCAACTTCCTCTCGGAATTCAGGGATTGACTCAGCGAACATGACGGCTTTGATGAGGCGTTTCATGACATCGTCCTGCTCGTTTTTCTTGGCAACAGACCGGTCGCGGTCCGACACGAAGAAATTCGCAAAGTCCGCCGCTGGTTTTCGGGCAAGGAAATCCTGTGCTTGAAGGCGGACCAGTCGAGGGAGGTCTTCCGGTAAATGATCGATGCCGACCCGCAGTTTCAGCTGAGATTTGATGAGCTGTAGCGCTTGCTTCTTGTAATAGCCGTCGAATTGCCTCGCCGTATTCGCCTTTGACGGCTTCGGAACTTCGGTCAACTTCCGGATGGCGAAGTCGATGCCAAGTTCGGCCGGGAATGCGCGGTCCCTCTTGGACCCTATGAGGCGTAGGTCGAAGCTCGAAGGGTCATCGGCATATTTTTGGTAGTCTACAGGTATAGGCTCTGTCATCGACTTGCGATTTCTGCCACCCAGCTTCCCCAATATGCGCATGGTAGTGTGGGCGTGGAAGTGACTGTAGGGATGCGGTTTCAAGTGCTCGAACAGCGCGTTCATCAGATCCTCTATTACTGGGGCCATGATAGGGTCCAAGTAGTCGGCGGTGAGATTATCCACGCACAGTTCCAACGTCCTCAGTCCTTGTCCGACAAGATCGGTACCGGCTCTGAGTGCCACGACCAGGGGTCGCATGAGGAAGCTCAAATGGGGTAGCAGATTGCTTAGACGTGCCGGCACCGTGAGGCACAGTTCCACATATAAATCCCGCTCTGCCGGCTTGCGTGCGGCCATGAGTAAGGTGTTTAGAACGTCGAGCAACATCTCTAAGAGAGGTAATATCTGCTTGTATAGGTGCTCGAACTTCCCGCCGCCGATGCTCCTGAATAACGATCGCAGCAGGAGGAAGTAGTTCATGGGCTCCTCGGCCTTGGTGGAGAGATCGATCGACTTGGTGACAATGTCTACGACGTGCGGGAGCAAAACTTGCTCGTTTTGATTCGCGAATAAGGTAACCGCCATGAATGCCAATTTGAACAGCCGCAGCAGGATCGACGACCGTTTCACGTCGGCCGAGCCCACATCGTCAATTCGCTCCATCAGAAATTTCAGAAGCATACCGCAGAAGCTTGGGGAGGTGGCCTCGCTCGCTAAGAAGAATTGGGGGATGTGCAGGAGGGCCGTGTGTTCGAATATCATCTCGTAGAGGCGAGGAATCTCCTGTTGAAATACTTCATGGAATGTGGCCGGGTCTATGCAGTGAAAGACAGTAGCGAAGGTTTCGAGGAGATCCTTTTCCTCCTTGCTACTCGACACCATGTAGAAATTCGCCATGTGTTCCACAGGCGAGGCATACTGAGACTCGGCAGCAGGTTTTTCGATCTCATAGTAGCGAAAGACGTAAGCACCTTCTCGGAACAGCTTTATAATCACCTTCACCTCCTCGGCGGAAAACCCGTACGAGACCTCTTGCCAATGCTGTGGCGCATTCTTAGGGTCTATCTGAAGCGCGGCATTGCAAGTTCTCAGCTGGTAGAAGGTGTTTTTAAGGCCGTTCATGAGATTCTTGAACAGGAACTTGTTATCCGCGACGGGATCGGTGCCGCGGTCACGGGGGTTCGATGTCTTGATGGGCATCGCCGTGAAGATATCCGTCTCATCCCACTGAGGATGATGCTCCTTGTCCGCAAGATACGTTTCGGGAATCTGCTCTGCACTCTGGAGCGCATAGAGCTTCGAAAGCTTCACGGCGTTCGGGTATTGTCGATTCATCGCCGCAAATTTATCGCCGATGGCATTGAGGATCATCAGCAGGTAATGTCGGGCATCGACCTTATTAGGCATCTTCGCGATACATTCGGCCATGTTCAATAACAGCTTCGCACTCATCGTCTGGAAACTCGTGCCGGGAAAGTTGTCTTGCAAATTCTTGGTGTAGACCTCGACCGTCTTCCGTATCTGCTCCGGGGATAGAGAGTCGCGAACGTGGTGTATCAGGTCGGCTAGCATACTATAGGCCAGCGGTCGCAAAGTGTCGTAGACCGTCAGCCCATCGCCGATGAGCGTCTTCTCTTCGAGAAGCTCGTCAATCTTGCTGAGGAAGATCTTGCGAAAGTTGAAGTTAATGATGTGGCGGATCGCAACTAGCAACTCCTTCCGGGCGGCAGACTTCTCCCTAGGACAATCTCGAAGGAGCCGCACGACGATGTCTGGTAGCGTAGGCAAGAAGTCGGCGAGCTGGCTAGAGTACTGCCGAAGCAAGTACGCCAGGAAGCTCATCGTCTTGACCTGGGCGGTAATAAATTCCCCAAAAGCCGCACGGTTCTTAATACTTTGGCTCACGCCGGAAAACACAGCTCCCTTTGCCTTGGCCTCGACATGCGCCTGTTCCTGAGCCTTGGCCTGCAGGCACAGCACAGACTTGATGAGAGGAACAAAGGCCTTGACATTCTGCTGAATAATGTTTCGATAGGTCTGGAAAACGGATACCACGATGATCGGACACTCGGAAAGAACTTTGAAGGATTGCATCCCCTTTAGTAAAGGCCGGCTCTGTTGCTGGGGATCTTGGCCTAGGTCTGTGACGGAGGCCACGGGCGAGCCGGGCCGCGGCGACTGAAAATTCGTCTGGGTGCTTCCAGGTGTGGTCGGTGGACCGGTCGCGTTGAACGGGACAGCGATACTATCGAGCTGCTCGCGCACGACCTTCTCCATCTGTTCGAAAAGCTCCTGGATTAAATCCAGGAACGGCTGGACCTTGCCATGGAGCACCTTGGGCTGGTGCCGCATGACGTCCGAAATTATCTTGACGCATAGCGTAGCGTTGTCCTCGTTATCGTTCCGAACGAGACTCATCAAAAGATCGACTATCTCTTCGGCATACGGTTCAAACGGCTCCGGGGACGTTTGGGTCTGGTGAGTGGGGAGCCGATAGAGAATCTCGAGGATGCAATTCCGGAGTTTCTACGCAGGATTGTTAGCAGTGGTCGTCACAAAGGGGCCGCTGTCGCCTTTACCTGCTCAGGAGATGTGCTCTGGAATATACACGGCCCCCTGAGGATGGCGACGAATACGGGCATCAGCCGCTTCAGGAAGACAGCATAGTTCGTCCCAATCGTGTAGGGTTCAAGGCTATCTCTCAACGAGGAAGCGGCATCGAGCTTATACTTGGCCTCTACGAGAAGGGAGATGTCAGTTTAGTTTTCCTCAGTGGAAGCAGGTAGGTGCCAAGAGATGCGTACCAATCTCTGGGGTGGTCAATTTCTTGACGGCATCGTCAAGCGCCGGGAACGACATGGCTACGGACCCCGCATGCGCGCAGTGTCACCCAAGTTTACCACGTGTCGCTCATAGAGTTGTTGTCGCGGCCGGAGCAAAACAAAAGTTCGAGAAGGCTCGTGGCGGATTGAGGGCGGGAGCGAGAGCGAAAGTGGGATAATCGTAGGCCAGACGCGCTCTTCAGCTCGCGACGGCGGGACGTCTACGTGCCGTGTGGGAGAGGGCAATGAGAGAGGCGGCACATGAAGAATAGATGATGCGTTATTCAGCAAGGATGACAGGATAGAAATGGGTATTAGACAAGAGATTCTGCGCAAGATTGTACAGGGGAAGAAGAGAAGACGATAGGTGTGATGGGAAGAACTAGGAAAGGCTGCATGTAAGGAGCTCTAGAACTTGAGCTCTTCTTGGGTCCATTTGGAGGTGGGCGCTGCGCTTGCCGAATTGTACATATACAAGGCTAGGCGTTATTGATTTTCCGGTACCGACGACTTTACACGATTTGATTTGATTGGATCTAGTGAAGGTCCCAAAGCCCCGGCCGGTATGACGTGGGCATCCCCGCTTGCGTTTTCCCCATACGTAGGCGGTATTCTCTTATCGCAATCTACATAGTACCATCTTATCGCACAATCTGCCTGGCTCAATGGACGACTTGACACATCATAGTACACATCACCTAACCTAACCTGCGCCAGGAGGTAGGTAGGTGCTTTAGGCACTGACATCAGGTGTTAATAACGGTGGAATGGGGAGACCCTGCCGATAAGAAGCACAAGACGCCGAGTGTACCTACCTCCTAGGCAGTAGGTACATAAGCAAGCAGCTTAGGTTAGGCACCGAACCAGGTACCTAAGTACATACCTAGGTAGGTACTTAGGTGGGGTAGGTATATGAGGCACCTGTAGGCAACCTGGGACCTGCGTGTCTGGCTCGTGTTTGCGCTCCGCATCCCCTACTATAAAGAAACGACAGGTAGAACATATCGAACATACCAGGTCAATATACGGGGCGTCTCACCTGGGCGGCGAGGAAGCGCTGCTGCCCTGGGTCTCGGCGAGAGCTTCGTCCGAAGAAAGGAGAAAAAGAGGGAACGGAAGGGAACGGAAGGGAACAAGGTTTCTCGGGCGCCCGGTATAAATTAGTCGCTCCAGAAATTCCCAGTCCCCGCCGACCAGATCTGAACCAGACCCCCGCCCTACCGCGCCTACTAGTCACAACTCAACCATAATCCACGTGGCGCTGGGAACACATCAGCCAAGAAAGCGCAAGATGGCCGAGCCTCGAGAAAATGCTTCCCCTCAAGAAGCCGTACCGGACCGCACCCGAGCGGCTTTCTTCTATGGTGTGTGTGCACGGATAGACTGTTGCCAAGCGCCGTGACGTTGCTAATCGTTGTTAGGTACGCTGGTAAGCTCCCACCTTGCCCCCCTGAAACCCGGCCCCCCCCTTCCTACCGGAGAACATAGGAAAGCGGGTTGAGCAATTTGCCAACAAATCGTTAGATGGCCCCCGAGGTGTTCTTCACCGTCTGCTATAGACACTCGACGCAGGACGTGTCGTTGCTGAAGAGCCTCCACGATTTCAAGCCGGCAATACTGCATGGTTTCTGTCGACAGTAAGCCGATGCCCCGAATAAAACGTCTTGTCTGCCCGTCTGTCGTCGCCTATAGCGGCGCGGCCGAACCCCAATTCACGACCAGCGATACGTAGCTAACGCCGGGCTCTGCAGCCGGGTTCAATATGCGGACTATCCGGGGATCATCCCACAGGACGGCCACGAGGTTCGAGGAGTGTATGTGACGGGCTTGACGGGTGCCAACATCTACCACCTCGACACATTCGAAGGCAGCGAATACGACCGCCGGGCGGTCAAGGTCCGCCTCCTCTCGGAAGTCGGCGACGACAAGGGGCGCGGCAACGTCGAGGGTGAGGAGGTCGAGTGCGAGGTGTATGTATTCCTGCACCCCGAGAACTTGGAAAATCGCGAGTGGGATTTCGAGGAGTTCCGGACGCAGAAGATGAAGTCTTGGACGCGAGAAGACTACGGCTTCAAGGAAAGCGACCACTTTGGCTCCTGAGAGGTGGACGATGGCGGGAAAGACGGCAGTTGCTGCTCGTGAGCCCGCGAATCTCGACCCCTCAGAGGTTGTCTCTTGCCTACTTTGCTTTCGTCTCCAACACGACGAGGAAGGGATGGGATGGCTGACCGGGGAGAGAAAATGCGCGCTCTAAGCTCTTCTGTCCGGCAACGTGTCATGGCGGCGGCGTCTTCGTGGTGTTTTGTTGACATAAGACTATCAGATAGCTTAGGTACCTTGATCGGAATAGGTGCAACGTTGCCAACATGCATCGCCGTATAGGTATGACTTTCCTAAGAGGGCCTTGGCCCCGCTCCGGTTCCCGCCAGGTGATACCAGCGATTGCTGCCGGGAGTTTGAGCCCCACCGCCAGAAGGTATTCTGGAACAACGAGTTGGGGGCGTCTTCGTTGCTGGAAATACGGAAAGCAATCTCGCAGACCCAGGGACGCTAATTCCTTCGCAAGGGAAGCGGGTATAATACGATGGATCTTGGTAAACCCATCGGGCAGGTGGGCAAGGGCCTTGCCTTATGCTACCGTATCGGTGGATCAGCGCATAGACGTAAACCGGGGTACGTTGGAATAGGATCAAAAATAGAACGCCACATGCGACGTAGGTAATGTGAAAAAGCCGAGTCGGCTCGTCGCCAATCTCTGAGGCTCGCCGAGCTGCGGAAGCGTCACGGCCGTTCCAGGCCAATCGCAGGGCAATAAACGTGGAACAATGGAGGAGGCTCAAAAGCCGGTCGAGTTCGACATCTGCCGTTTGAGCGTTCTCTAAGCCACCGCCGGCAACAGGCCATCTCTAGACCGTTCTGTGTATAATATAGATTATGAAACCGTGCGATTTGGTTTCGTGATCGGCTCCTTCGGCGCGGCCTGTGCCAGTCTGTGCCATGTTTATTGCCGTAGACGACCAGCCGTCTAACCCTCCCGGGCCGGCGCATGACGATGCAGATGGACGGTCCTCAGGTTGCTCATCCTCTGTGTCGGTTACGTGTTGGCGCGGCTCCCGTCGAAGAATGCCGTCAGGGTGCCTAATTCCTTCCACCGTCGCCGGCTGGCTAGCGAGCGTCCGCAGTCAGCAAAGAGGCTTCGACTCGAGGTGCCAAGTAGGTTCGGCTTATTGTGAGCACCACGTTGCGCGCCGGGGGTTGTTGGGGATATTTTTGTCGATGGGATAAGCTAGCTTCCTAAACAGTAAACAGGCACGCCACGGCTCTGCACGTGTCTCCACTTGGCGGGTGAGCCACTCACTAGCCACCCTGTCTTGGGCTTAGGTACCGTAGCATTGGTTGACATTTGACAAGCAGCGGTAATAATTCAGGCCAATAAGTCATGCACCGATGCGGTACGCTGAGGCACAGCGATTAGGCACCTACATACGGCAGGACATGTATGGACGCAGCGGACAGGTCTATGTGACCGGGTACGACGCCAGGTCACACTTGATCTGCCTGCATGCCTGGAGGGATTGAACGGATGTAGCGTACGGATTATGTATGGGTGCACGCTAAGTCGTCGTCTTGTACGTAGGTGTGTGTGTGTGTGTGTGTGTGTGACGGCAACTCTCCTCCAGACCCTCGAATATTTGCTGATGCTATCCCTTGTAGCCCCCGTACGAAATAAAGCCAGCGGCATAGTGGCCAAACATGTATAGTAGCGAAAGAGGGGTCATAGGGGGGAATGTTTCGATGCTACCTGTTCTGGGCCGGGTGATCGGGCTACCAAGAGGTAGCTAGGTAGCTCGTCTAAGAGGTATGGGGTTGTCACGGTTAAGCTTATTTGACTCGCATCTCTGCTACCATGTGGCCGATAAGCCTGCCGATAGCAAGCACAGGTTACTATCGCGACGATCTCACATCACGTGAGCGCGGGCCAGGGACCGGGGAAGAAAGAAAGAAAAAAAGCACAGGCAAGTGTCCAAAGAGGTTGCTTGGCGCCGTTCTGGGCCAGTCGTGGCCGCGATGTGCTAGATAACCCCTGACGCTAGTGTAGTTTCAGCATTCTCACCAGCGGGGGATGGCTCAGGGGCAGGCCGTATTGCCATCCAAAAGCCACGGGGGCTCCGGGGACACTGCCTATAGGAGGTCCCTACCCTCCCACGGGCTCGGTAGTGTGCCTAAGACAAGTACTTGTATTGGGTGCCTGCTGAGGTTGAGGTTGGGCGGGCGAGGTGGTGGTAGTGGTGGTAGTGGTGCAGACATGCCTACCTCTACGAGTAGGTACCCCGTATCGGAAAAAGGGGGAGGCGGGAGCAGAAGGAGAGAACCAAGACAGGGAGAGAAGTGTGGTTGGAGTTGGGTCGGCCTCAGCCGATCCCCTGCCTTCGGGCTGTGACTGGCTAGAAATAGCCCCCCCTCGGCGCCAGAAGAACCAGGCTAGCTGACGCCTGAGAGGCTGAAAATTCTCCCCTCAGCGCTGTCACGTCACGGAGAGAATTCTCCTGGTGCGCTACCCGCCTACGGACCTTGCATACCTGCCGACATACCTACATAGGCGCGAGCACAGTAGGTGGTTGCATACCACGTAGTATTACCGCGCACCAGAGACGACAGCTGTCAATTTGCCAATTTTATTTCCTTGCTTTTCCGGAGGAACGCTATTGCGTAATGATATCCGCAATACTGCACTGTAGGCTTTCGCGCCTCGCTCGCACATGTGTAGTTGGTTTTCTTCGCATTCCTGTCAGCCCGCTTAGCGCTACGTGGAGGCGGTGGCCAGTCTCAGCACATTCTTTTTCTTCTGCTCCCTACGTCTTCCGGTGGCCAATATTCGGCGCGAGGAGCGCGAGGAGGATCGGGTGTGTGCATGTAATACCTACTAAGTATGTCAGCCTACTACTAAGACCCAGAAACGAGATGCCACGGCTTCCAAGGCAGAAGCGGAGCGGAGGGGACAGACCAACACGGGCTAGCACCGCTGCGCCCAGGCTACACCAACCCCGGAGGCCTGGCGGGATGGTCGGGTCTGTCCGGATCAGGCAAGTGGCATTGGCCAGCGCGCCCTGTGACTGGTCCGCCCCCGCCCGCTGGCCGCCAATTAAGTACCCGACCTACTGCGGTACCGCGCCAGGTAGGTACTTGCAGCAGTCCTGGCACCGGTACTAGCATGCAAGCAACCCAACTGGAGGTACCTACCTAGGTTACCTACGGTGCCTGTAGGCACTCTACTTGACGTACCTACCATACGGGGGGATGGGGGTCTGTCGACACTATGTCACGCACTATCACCCTCCCTAGAAAGGATCACTACAGCTGAAAGTATTTCCATCGCGACACTAAAGCGAATTAAACTCAGGATACGACATAGGTACAATACGAACGCCATATTAATCTAGTAGCTCTTTCTAAGGATAGAATGGCTGTCCTATATAATGTCAAGCTAGAATGCATGTCCGAATCGATGGGATATCGAGAAGGTAACGAATACCTACCTTATTAGAATGACTACAACGTAATGCTTATATTAAACTATGATAAAATCCGTACCATGACCTTTGCTGTAAGTATCTTATACCGAATGAAAGAGCTCGTCATTATGACCTCATTTGAAGACTACTTCCATACCGTGTCAGTATTACAGACATACTGTCGATAGACCCCCCCCTCCCGCTATGGTACCTAGCTCCTTATGCGACGGGTGCCTAATTACCTCCCTAGGCGGTACCTACGCAGTGCTACGCAGTGCTGCGCGGTACCTACCTACCTCTGGTTCCCATCCTCCTAGTTTCCAACTCAGTGCCCCCTTTCCGAGGCAATCCGGGGGGGGCCAAAAATACACCCGACAATTATTCACCACCCGGTATCCCCTCTCGCTTCCTTCCGACCCGTATCGATGGCTTCCACCCAGTATTACCACTTTAGATGCTGCCACTGGAGTCTTGCTCCTGTATGGGCTATACTTAGGTACCGCCTGCCTCTAGAAGCCGTGGAATCGTGAAACTACACGGCCAAGTAAAAAAGTGCTGTGCCGCAACCCCGACTCTCTCTCCCTCTCTATCTCTGACTGCCCCGTCGCCGCGTCGGGGAGTTGCCTGCGGTGCCTCGTTTTTCTGCGACGGGGACCCAACACGCGATCGACATGCCACTACCGACGTAAACCCTCGCCTGTCGCGGCCACGGTTGGCCCCTGCGGGGGAGGGAGAAACCGGGCGCGTTTGTATGCGGCCCGGACGAGCTGTGTCGACTTTCTCGCAGGGTGCTTCTTGGTAGACACCCACGTTTACACACATAGGTAATAGTATGCATCGCGTTCCTGCGTTGGGGGCGCAGGTACCTGATGCATCAAGCATTAGGGGTAATAAGCGAGGGCCTGTTAGGCGAGTGGCGATTGCGGGGGGCCAAACGGCGAAACAAAGAAGAAGAGGTGTAAACGAAAGGGCCCGTCCCCCGTTTCCTCCCAGGCCGATGTTTCGAACGTGCCATGAGCCAAGACGAAACAAGTCCAACGGCGACTATTCTCGTCGCTCCGCCTATCGTTGCCTCCGCCCATCACCCCTCCGTTTGCATTCCCCTGTCTCTCTCTTCTTCTTCAGCGCCCTCCCACACCCTGCCCCCCTGCCCCCTACCCCCTGCCAGCCCCCCCTTCCCCGTCGTCGACGATGTGCTTCGTCGATAGCACCCGATCCATGGCCCATGGCTGAGCTGGGCTGGCTGCGCTCTACCTATCTAGAGCCGGCACTATGGGGTCGGCGATCTGCTGCGGGTTGGACGCGCGCCCAGCGGAACCGCCGTACACCTGTGTAGTAAGTCCTTAGATGCGTGCCATCGGAGGGCCAACCCATGCTCCCTCCCGTGGACCATCTCATCCCATGCTCCATCCCATGCTCCGTCCCATGTTCTATCCTATTCCTCCTGCATCCAATCATTCTCCCCCCTCTCCCTGATCCTGCGGTTCGAGCTAGACTACGCCCTCATTCTTTCGCGCCATCATCGTGCATGGCTAGTCGCTCGCCCGTCTTCCACCCATCCATCCTTCGTGACTATAAGACTGTCTCTCCGGTCCCTCGAATCGATCACTTCTTCTTTCCTCACCACCAACAAGCCAGCGGCAACAGTCTCGACGACATCTTTGCAATTACCACATTCCTTCAGGCAACGCCTTGATTTTTTTTTCCACTTTCTTCGATTTTTTTCAATAACCTAGAGTTATTACCTTCCTTTCCAGCTCAGCTCTCCAGAAACCGAAGAAAGATTTCGATCGATCTCGCTCACTCAACCCACTGCATCCCAACACTTGCTCTGTTCGCCCCAGTCAGAACAAAGCATACAACAGGTTAGTCCTCCATTGTTCTCCTCCCCGGCGTTTCACAATGAGCTTGTCTGGCCTCGTGCTTGGATCTCCTGGCTTCAGGGGTCCGCGGGGGACAATGGACGGGCTTGTTCGAGAAACACCGGCTTGGTTCGCCGGGTTCGCGCCTTGTCCTCCGGGAACAATGCGGCGAGACAACTCGTGCGTGGTATAATTCACTGGACTCGGCGCTGACTTTGGGGTCCGCGTAGCCTTCACGACTCTAGCAGTCTCACAGTCGCATCGATCATTTCATATCAGTTAGATACTGATATCCCCACGAGATTATCCACCGGTTGGAACTTACACATCTCACTTTTACCACCACCGCCATCACCAACACCAACAACAATCAACATGTTCTCTGCAAAGACTGTCGTCGCCGCTGGGCTCATCGCCTCGGTCAACGCCCACATGAAGATGAAGAGCCCGGTCCCCTTCAACCCTGCTGGCTTCGCCAACGGCCCGCTCGAGGAGAACGGCTCCAACTTCCCTTGCAAGTTCGACGGCACCTACACCGCCTCCGGCGGCCAGGTCAACTCGTACCCGCTCGGCTCCCAGCAGACCCTCGCCTTCATCGGCCAGGCTGTGCACGGAGGTGGCTCTTGCCAAGTTTCTATCACTTACGACGAGAACCCGACCAAGGACAGCGTCTGGAAGGTCATCCACTCCATCCAGGGAGGCTGCCCCGCCAAGGGCGTCCCCGGCAACATGGGCGACAGCGCCGAAGCTGACGACCCGTTCACCTACCCCTTCACCATCCCCAGCGACATCCCCGCTGGCAAGGCCACCATCGCCTGGACCTGGTTCAACAAGATCGGCAACCGCGAGATGTACATGAACTGCGGCGCCCTCGAGCTCACCGGCTCCGGCGGCGACAAGGCCAACTTCGATAAGCTCCCCGACATGGTCGTCCTCAACATCGGCAGCGCCCCCAGGACCAGGGAGGGCGTCGACTACGCCTTCGAGAACCCCGGCAGCTCCATCGAGAACAACCTCAGCGGTTCGATCCAGATCTGCGGCAGCAACGGCTGCACTGACGGCTCCGCCGACTCGCTCCCCGCGCCCCCGGCCGCCCCGGCTACCCCGGCTACCCCGGCTACCCCCGCTGACCCCGCCGGTGGTGTCTTCATCACCCAGCCCGCCACCCCCGAGAACACCCCCGCTCCCGCCCCTGCCCCGGCTCCGGCTCCGGCTCCGGCTCCCGCCCCGGCTCCCGTCACCGGTGGCTCTGGCTCTGCTCTCTCTGGCGCCTGCAGCCCCGAGGGTACCTTCAACTGCCTCGGCTCCAGCTACCAGCAGTGCGCCGCCGGCCAGTGGTCCGTCAACATGCCCCTCGCTGCTGGCACCCGCTGCGCTCCCGGCCAGGGCGATCTCACCATCTCTGCTCTCCGCAAGCGCTCCGGCCGCTCTTTCCGCGCCTAAGCGCCTCGCTCTCTCGCTCTTCGCATGCTCGCCCCTCCTCCTCTTCGGGAGAGAGAGGCGCAGAGAGTAGCTGTATACTAAATGTGGCCACGACGACGGGAGAAGCATTGGGACGGGGATGACGACGCATATTTTTCCTTTAGTTCTGGAAACGACGGGGGGACACGGGATGATGATGAGACGGATGGGATGGATGGACAGGATGGATGCATATACTTGGGGTCAACATATTTTTCCACGGGCTTTTCTCTACCCTTTTTTCTCTTCGTTCCGGCACAAAAATCTCTGATAGACTTGTAACATTAGCCACTTCTGTTGTACATACCTTCTTCCCACAGCACATACACATACTTACGCCCACAAAAAACCAGCGGCTCTCTCTCCAGTGACTTGTGTGACTGCTTGCTTAACTTTCCAGCGTAAAACATTCCCGGAAGCCTGGGCACTCACGAAAGCGTCGATACAACACTGGCTGAACTGCGACCAGCTTCCTCGAAGCTGACAGTGGCCTCGGAGTTACGCCAAAGCCTCTAAGTAATTTGTAGGGTTGGCTTTTCGCCTCCCTTGAGTAGTGTGGTTGTTGGTGAAGGTAGGTAAGCTCGGTGTTTGTAAGCAAGGTTTGTTTAGGGTACGGCCTATTATCCCCTTCTCCCGGTCCCGGGCGGACCCCCGCTACAGGGGCACTCTATTTCGTAGTCGTAGTCTCGCCTAAGGGCATCTAAGGCGATCGTAGCCGCGGTTGACATTCATGATTTGGGAGTTGTCGACTAGATCCGGGGCCTCGTTCCTGGAACTCGAGCGGGGGGCGTAGTCTTACCTAGAACCTACACATCGCCCATGTATAGCTGGCAGAGGGCGAGATCGGGTCAGTTTCCGGTTTGGGCGGCGGGAGAACCATGCCCTGCTTACGACGTACGGGCCCCGACCCTCCCTTCCATACGGCGTATTCGAGCTTCCAATGGGGATGCTGGGTTGGCCTCTCCCACGTAACCACGTGCGACGGATCACAGTCGGTACCGCGTCGTGGTCTAGCCGACTCTAATGTTATATACCTACGTCAATGTCTGTAGGTGATCGAGCTGGGTGGCTTAAGCAGAGATTGTATACCATCTAACAAACCACAATTAACACATGTCTGATAACTATAGGGTAGTAACAGCATCGCGGTAATTATCGAAGTTTTCTGCAACCCTCCGGGTGACCCGGTCGCCCGTATCTACCACGTCCCGTCGCACACAGAACCATAGTCGGATGGAAGTCTCGAGAGTCCCCCCAACTATCATGACGAGATGAGCGTTTTCCCGTTACCCCATACCAGGTCGACTGGATGGTGTCACTGTAATAAAAGCCTATCTCGCCCCAAAATCCTCGCCCCTCCTTATTCTTGTTCCTTCTCTCCTAAGAGAGAATGTCACGGACCACCCCCGACGAATGCATAGCGACACCACATAACCCTCGAGCGAGACAGATGTCCGCCATCCGCAAAGTCGTCATCACCGACTTCGGCGGCCCCGACGTTCTTAAGGTCATCGACGACGTGTGCCCGCCGCCGCCGCCGGGCCACGTCCAGATCGCCACCGAGTACGCCGGCTTCTCCGGCACCGATGTGAACATGCGGATGGGCATCTATCCCTTCGTGAAGCGGCCGCCGCTCACTCCGGGATGCTGCCTCGTCGGCACGATCACGGCAGTCGGTCCTGGCTGCAGCGGCGCCCTCGCTCCGGGTAGCGTCGTTGTGGTCCTGACCAAGTACGACGCCGACGCCTCGCTCGTCAACCAGCCGGAGCGCTACTGCGTGCCGGTGCCGGCCGGCGTCGACCGGCGGAAGGCGGCGGCGCTCGTCTGCGACTGGAACTCGGCGTACAGCATGGTAGTGCAGACGGGGCAGGTGTCGCGCGGCCAGCGCGTCTTCGTGCACGGTCTCAGCGGCGCGGTCGGCTACGCCCTCATGAAGCTGTGCCAGCTGCGCGGCGCCGAGGTCTACGGCACAGCGAGCGAGCGTAACCACCCCGAGATCCGCCGCCAGGGCGCTTCCCCTTTCGTCTACACCAACAAGGCCTGGATCGCGCACATGCGCGACGTCGCCGGCGGCGCTCACGCCGTCTTCGACGCGCTAGGCTTCGAGAGCTTCGACGAGAGCTGGTCGATCCTCGCGCCCGACGGCATCCTCGTCGGGTTCGGCACCAACATGAACTCCCTCGGTGGCAGCAAGTTCAGGAACCCGACGGCCACGATCGCGAAACTGCTTGTGCGCGGCTCGAGCCCCGTATTCTCCCGCGGCGAGAGGAGTGCGTTCTTCGCTCTCTCGCGCGACGCGACGACATATGTGAGCAACATTAAGACGCTCCTCGATATGCTGAAGACGGGGAAGATCGCTGTCCCGATTAAGAGCGTGTGGGACTTGGAGGATATACGCTCGGCCCATCGGGGTTGGGGCCGTGTAGAGGGGGTCGGGTCGTTGTTGATCAAGGTCGCCAGGTAGCATCACCGATGACTCTATGAACAATGGCGCTTCGAAAGATGAGACTGAGTTCTGAGTGTCCTAATATGGGCTGTGTGCCAAATACAAGATGAACGGGGAGATTAAAGAAAGACAGAAATAATTAACGTGACATTCGTAAACCCTCTGGTGTCCCATCTGTGATTCAACTTAAAAAATCCGATCCTCGCCTAGAGGAGCTATGAAGGGGTCACTCTCGATGCAGATGTGCGGCTTACCATCACTCCTAATATATCTCCCGAGCGTGCAGGTATCGTTCCGCCTCAAAGTCGTCCAGCCCTTACCTAGACCGAAAAAACCACCAAGAACCTAACTCCCTGTTGTAAACGCGAGTAACAACCCGAAGGTAAACCCCGAGTGCAATAAAGGCATAACAAGCGATAATGCCAACGCCAACGCTAAGAGAGGCATCGGATAAGAATAAACGCGTTTCGCTGACAACTAATGTCGCTCATCTAGGCGGTCTCGTCGACCTCCCGCAACTATATCGCCTCAAAACTGTCGAATGGTTGTACAAGACCTTTGAAAACGGCAACTTAGTATGTTGGAGTATGGAGGATGGACATGGTTAATGGGATCAGGCTGGTGCCGAATATGTAGCTTTAGAGAGAGTTAGATAGAACCCTCCTCTCTTCATAACCCAAGGCGGAGAGTCCCGGTTGTAACAGCCAAACCAAGCGGCATAGTGGAAATCACGAGGGGCGGCGCGCTCATCGTGAAGGGAATCCGGCCGTGGCGTTCTGCCCGGGTACAAGTATTGGTAGCGCGAAGCCGCGTAACTATACCTACGTAACGATAAGGCCCAAGCCACACCTTCATCCTCGAGGTTAGATGTCTGCTACGATGATACCTTGTGGTTGCCGGCTCGCCGCCTTGGGACGGCGTTGTATACTCGCGCCTACCAACTGCTTGTAAGGAACTAAGAGAGCAGATCGTAATGCGTTGCCTCGAGACCTGAGAGGTGTCGTGCCACCGGGACCTCTTATTGTCGGCCCAATATCAATAACATCCATGTCGTACTGAAGAATGAAGTGAATCAAGACAGAAAGCATCACATATATACGTGGCGTCGGCCGAGCAGACATGGCCATACGTATCTATTCGCCGTCCTGGTTGTGGATACAGGACTAACAGGACAATCTAGTATCTGGCTCAGCTATCCGTTGGGGGCCGCGTGAAGGGGCCGCACGGCACTATGCTGGTTGGCACGCCGGTACTAAAGCCAATGCTAGGCTTAGTCGAGGTGAAGCTATTGTATCCAGGCGTGAGCGCGCACCGTATACCCAGATATGGTTCCGGATAGCGGACCTAGCCGTCGGTTGAGAGCATCCGTTAGCGGCAATTCACGGGATGTAGCACTGCCGTACAAGAGGAATATTGATGTGGTGGTGGACAATACGGAGTCTAGTGTGATGAGAGGAGAGGAGGTTTTTGGTTACGTAGCTACGTACCTCCTAGGCGCGTGTAGGGCTGGCTGGGTGGATGCCTTGAGTCTGGGGTGTCTACGAAGAGGTACGTACCTCAGCGATAATGGGTGCTGAGCCTATAATAGGACTAGCGCTATGACCTACCCGGCAGGCTGGACCTAATCAGAACATCATCTGTCGTCTGCCACACGAGCGCGTCATCATCACCATCCTCCACCGTCCTCCGTCCGAGCCATTTTCACAACCAGCAATTTCCCTTCTACGATACGCTCAGAGATACTATACGACCATGGATAACAATGCGAGCGCCTCAAAGGCACTTGTTCGCAAGCGAGATGACGTGGAATTGATGCCGCCGCCGCCACCACCCCCGAAACGGATTAAGCGGCCGAAGAAAATCCTGGACGAAGACAGCTACACCGACGCCCTATCTCGCATTATCGCCCGCGACTTCTTCCCGGGGCTCTTGGAGAGCGAGACACAGCAAGAATACCTCGACGCCATAGAGTCCAAGGATGCTGCGTGGATTTCGAGTGCGAGCCGGCGCCTTCGACAGGTCATGACTCCAGCGCGCCGGAAAACCGGGCGGGGAACATCACTGACCCCAAGCGCACAAACGCCCAGAGGCTTCACCGGCGATACGCCGATCTCGGTGTCGACAGAGGCCCCCGCGCCATCCCCAGAGGAGAGAGAAGAGGTCGATACGAATATGAGCCTGGGCGCATTCCAATCCAGATATACGAGCGAGGATAACGAGAGCTTCTACAAACTTCTGGACAAACAAAATTCGAAGAGGGCCCGAAAGTACGCATGGTTATGGGCAGGGAACAAGCTGCCGTCAAAGATGCAGCTGAAACAGAAGCAGATCGAGGCCAAGTTGATGGAGACGCGAAGTTTAACGGATGATGGATTCGAGAGAGACCGGCTAGCCATTAGGGATCGCGAGGAGAAACCTGCCCAGGCGGAGACGTGGAAGTCGATGCCGAAAAATTCGCTCATGTACGTTCCCGAGGGCATCGAAGATGCGATGGAGACGGTGATACAACAGGCGGAAGCCGAGTCTCGAGCTGGCCCCAAGGCCGTCAGCTACGAGAATACAAGGCTACCAGGACCGCAGTTAGACCACGACGCAGCCGTAGCGCCATCGCCATCGCTGTCTGCCGTCCGAGACGCTATCGCGGGAAAGCGGGGCGGAGGCGACTTGGACTCGACCACAGCCGGCAGCGAAACACCGAGGGTGAACGGGTACGCATTTGTGGACGACGAGGAACCAGAGGATACGCAACCACCGGCACCCAAAATTGACCTCGGCCCTGGCGAAGCCACCCCTAACCCCTTCACCATCAAGGAGCAAAGCAAGAGAGAAGCCCTGCACCATCGCATGGTCGACCGAATCTCGCAATCCAGGAGGACGTCTTCCCAGATCGGCATGACGGGGAAAGTCGACAAAACTCCCGTGCCCAAGTTTCCAAGCAGCCACCGCGTGAGGGGTGGCCTTACACCGGCAGCTCAGCGTCTCTGGAGCCAGATCGGGGTAAACGGGAACAGCACGCCCCGTACACCGTTCGGGCAGAACACGTCGTCGATTGGTGGGAGGAGCTCCAAGTTAAGGCCCACTTTGAAATAGTTCACGGGCGTAAATGGATACGAAGAAACGATTAGAGAAATTTTGATACCCCGGATAGAGAAGAGCAAGGCGATCTCTAGACATACAATGTGAAGAGTTGTTCCCCCCCATGGACTTGCTTGTGCTGCCTCTTACCTAGCGCACTATGGACACCGCTCACTCCCCTCTCCATCCCAACTTGTATAGGAGTGTACGCTACGTAAGTATTTTTCAAAAGGCCGAGATAAATGCCCGTAAATCCATGTAGGGGGTACGTAGGTAGGTACCTACACCTTGTTGTGTGAAAGAGCCTCATCTCACGAGTCAAACTCATATATTAGTAGTAGTAAATGGATAGGTTAGGTACCTCCTTTTATCCGTTGATATTTCTGGATGCATAACTGTTATGATCTTATGTGGTGGGGTGCATAACTATGGATGTACTAATGTCTCCACCTTCAAGTACACTCAATACTGTAGGTACTTATATAGAGTAGGTGTATTACGTGGAGTTAGCAGGTACATGCTCGTAGTATGACTGTACAAGGCACCCTAAGCGGGACCTCAGGTTGCCCAGCCAGGCGACAGTAGAAATTCCATTTTTGGAGGGAGCTTTCTATTCGACTTAATTTGATAGCTTCAACCTCGCACATTGTCAGCCTCGTGCTTTGCGCGGCCTAGTTTGACATTTGCCTCCCCCCCTCCTCCAAATTCTATAGCAGGTACCCTCCGACAAAGCCTAGCCGATGCTTTATGCACCGGGCACTCTCTCCGTACCGATATGTCGAAAAGACAGGCTTCCGAAGCTCTAGAAGAGCTCTATAACGTTGATTCGCCCGCGTCAAAACGATCGCGGCTCGATGACGGACCCGACCTGAGCGGCAGCGGCGCCTCCGCGACGGACGAGAGGATCGACGACGCTACTCCCGTCGAGCGCGAAGAAGACGAGTTCGACGATGAGCCCCTAAGGGCGCCGATACGGCAAGCCGCTCCCACGCAAGGATACGACGACCTCTATCTCGACACCATCCATCGCAGCGTACTCGACTTCGACTTCGAGAAGCTATGCTCCATCAGTCTGTCCAACATCAACGTCTACGCCTGTCTGGTATGCGGCAAATATTTCCAAGGCCGCGGACCCAAGTCGCACGCCTATTTCCACTCGCTCGATGTCGGGCATCACGTATTCATCAATATGGAGAAGCAAGAGGTTTACGTGTTGCCGGAAGGCTATGAGGTGAAGAGCAAGTCATTGGACGATATAAAATACGTTTCCGACCCGACATACACGAGGCAGGAGGTGATGGACCTGGACCGCAAAGCTCGCACCGCCTGGACACTCGACGGCAAAGAGTACACCCCTGGTTTCGTTGGGATGAATAACATCAAGGAGAACGACTACCTAAACGTTGTGGTCCAAGCCTTATCCCACGTTACGCCGCTGCGAAACTACTTTTTGCTGGAAGACCTCTCGTCGCGTCCCGAGCTCGTAAAGCGATGCGGCATCCTGTTCCGCAAGATCTGGAACCCTCGCGCTTTCAAGAGCCACGTGTCACCCCACGAGCTGCTACAGGAAATCTCGTTGAAGTCCAACAAGAGATTCACCTTGACGACGCAGTCCGACCCCGTCGAATTCTTGTCGTGGTTTCTCAACAACCTCCATCTCGGACTGGGTGGAAGCAAAACCAAGCCGGGGAGTAGCATAATACAACTGATATTCCAGGGGAAGCTGAAGGTCGAGTCGCAGGCAATCACCGCCAAGGCAGATGCCGGCGACCGCCTGCGATTCGAAGAGGCGGCGGAGGTGAAGACAGACATCAATCGCTTTCTGCTCTTGACGCTCGATCTACCGGCGGCGCCCCTATTCCAAGACGAACTAGAGCGCAACATCATCCCCCAAGTCCCCCTGACCACTATCTTAACCAAGTACGACGGCGTCAAGGCGCAAGAGCACCTCGCGCAGAGGAAACGGTATCGACTGATGCACCCCTTGCCGCCGTACCTCATGTTCCACATCAAGCGCTTCTCGACAAACAAGTTCGTGTCAGAGCGCAATCCCACAATCGTCACCTTCGACGCGCGCGTCGGACTCGACGTATCGCCCTACGTAGAGCCGAGCCCGGCGGACCACCCCCCGGGGGAGCCGATCTGGTACGACCTAGTCGCGAACGTCACCCACGAGGCGGTCAGGGCGAAGGAGGACGTAGCCGATTCGGGAGAGGAGCGGAAGACGTGGAAGGTCCAGCTCAAGGATAAAGGGAGAGACGAGTGGGTGGTGTGCCAGGACCTTTTCGTCGAGGGGACCCAGAAGGAGCTGCTATACCTCGGCGAGTCGTATCTGCAGATCTGGGAGCGGCGACGAGACCACAAGGGCAAGCGGAAAACTTGAGGTGCGATCGAGTCAAATTTGAACGAGTAACCGTCGCGTTAGGCTATAATACCTCGTGGAAGGCTGCGGCGAAAGCCATATATACACGATTCTGAGTCAACCTGGTACGTCTCTCTGAAGTAGCGAATCTGCCTACTCCTATTTACGGTACTCGAGCTTATGCGCATACCGTAGACTTGGTCGCACGCGCGACCGCCTTCGCCGGGGCGTCATTGTACGATACAGAGTGAGCAGTGCGCGCTCGGTAGTGGTGCTTCAAAATTCATGCTATCGCGCATGCTTTTAGAGCTTTTTCAAGTACAACGGCATCTTAGAGCTGTCCAGTTTTTATCGCCTAGCACTGTATATACATCCCACTTGTCTCACGGCCATCGGGGATCTAACATTATGTTACGTTATTTCGGGTGTACCTTGTCAAATATGATGCTAGGAGGGGCGAGCCATTGTGGACTGGTAGTATTTGGGCATACACTGATCGATATCCCCCGAACCACGTAGCCAGTTAGCTGCTAATAACCAGAGGATACGGAGATATTGGAGTATCGCAGACCATCGTTCGCACCGGGGCCTATAGAGACGCGCTATCTTCAAGCATTGTTGTACTTGGACATGTCATATCCGTACGTATATCAGGTCAATGTGGATATATTTTTCGGGTCGATGTCAGGGTGAAACGTGCATAGAGGCAGACGTCTTCTCTCTCGGCCGCAACCCAAGCCAATTAATTAATGTCCTATCGGAGAACAGCCATAAACCGTGGATGAGGCTGCATCGAGAACCGGCACGCCCTGAGGTTGGACCGGCTTTTATCCGATGTGTATGAGTAGGTACATCCCGGCTTTGTTTCACATGCCGAAGGGAGGGAGCGGGATGTTGATCTTGCATACCAACAAGACGCGGTGAAGCCTCTGTATTTCCTACGTACCTATTGCAAGTTTCCATTCATCCCACTCTCCGATCTGCCGCCTCCACAAGTTCCGACTCCACGAATCTGAGAAATAAATGCTCTATGTGCTGCGGCACATCAGAGGCTTGCTACGCCATTACGAGACGAGGTTAACTGACAGAGAAGCCTCTCGTGTTGCCGCTGCTAGGGGGAATACGTGTAGTATACCGTAGAACAGATCCGCGTTGTTGCCTTCGACTCCGGATAGGTAGTTCGAAAAGCAGACTTCGGTAGCCATGAACATCGGTAAGTAGATCCAGAGCACGACGACTTATCCCACAATCGTCTCCCCGCTCCCCTCCCCGCCGCCTCCCCTCCTCCACACCACCTCCCACCCTTCTCGCTCCCCCCAGCGTCGGCTCCAGCTCTCTTCGCTCACCCCGCAACGCCGAACCCGCAGACTGGCTCCTGGACGGGGGGTACCTGCCGCACGCGGTGATCCGGGTAGGGATCCGGCGGCAGCTAGCGCAGCGGCTGGCGGAGATCGCGCCGGCGGCCTCGGCCAGGGCCGGTGCGAGCCCGCGCGAGGCCGCGTACGAGCGCAAGGCGGCGTTCGTGGCGGGGCTGCGGGCGCGCCCCGTCGCCGAGCACACCGCGGCCGCCAACGCGCAGCACTACGAGGTGGCGGCGGGCGCGCTGCGGGGCATGCTCGGGCCGCGCATGAAGTACTCGTGCTGCCTGTACTCGGGCGTGGGCGAGGACAGCCTCGAGCGCGCCGAGGCCGCCATGCTGCGCCTGTACGTCGAGCGCGCCGGCCTGCGCGACGGCATGCGCATCCTGGATCTCGGGTGAGTCGCCAAGGGGGGGGAAGGGGGGCCGCCATCGCAGGAAGAAAGAAAGAAGGAAAGAAAGAAAGACCGCTGACCGCGCGACCGCAGCTGCGGCTGGGGCTCCGCCGCCCTGTACCTCGCCGCCGCGTTCCCCCGCTCCCAGATCACGGCCTTCTCCAATTCGCGCTCCCAGAAGGCGCACATCGACGCCGAGGCCGCCGCCGCCGGCCTCGCGAACGTGACCGTCGTCACCGGCGACGTCGTCGACTACGAGTTCGAGCCCGAGAGCTTCGACCGCGTCGTTTCTATCGAAGTAAGGAAGCTGCTAGAGGAACAGACTGTTTTTCTTCTTCTTTTCCGTGTCCCACTCCCTCCCCCCCCCCACCTCGTCGCCCCCCCTTCTTGCTCTCCTCTTTCACCCCTTTTTCCCTGCGACCGCGTAATGCGCTGTAGGTACCCATTACTAACCGGGACCCTTTCGCCTAGCTATTCGAGCACATGAAAAACTACGAGCTGCTCATGGCGAAAATCGCGAGAGCCCTGAAGCCAGGCGGCGAGCTGTTCGTGCATATCTTCGCCCACAAGGATACCCCGTATGACTATGAAGAAGGATGGATGACGACGCACTTCTTCACCGGTGGCACTAGTTAGTACACCCCGTCTCTTATCCTCGTCCCCCGCCTGTTCGGGGACTGGGCGTATTGCGCTGTTCGTCGTCGTGCTGCAGTGGACCACTGTAGACTGTGCTTGTGTGCCCGATTAGGTTTATGAGGCTTCTCTAGGGAACATGAAAGTGTTTATGGGCCTCGGATCTAATGCGTACCCATTGGCCTAGCGACCAGCACCATCTTCTTTGTCCCCCACGAGTCTTTCTATTTTAGCTGGGCAAACCTGCCGGACTCATTCCACGTATAGCTATCGGAAGGCACTGTTTTTTTTTGGTCTTATACACAGCTAGCCAGTCATTCATCCGGTGAAGATCATCTGCTGATTTTGTCTATGAATAGTGCCATCGGCAGATCTGCTGTTATACTTCCAGAGAGACCTTCGCATAAAGCAGCAGTGGTGGGTGAACGGCAACCACTACTCAAAGACGTGCGAGGTGAGCATAGTTCCTCCTTGCGGTATACTGTCTATTTAAGCAGAAAAGGGTCGTCAGGGACACGGATAGCCCATCTCCCTCTCACTTCACCTTTGCTGACCTGAGCTTGCCTCCCGTGTAGCATTGGCTTTCCAATTTGATAGCCAACAAGAAGCAGATATGGCCTTATCTAGTGGAGACGTACGGCGAGCAGGACGCGAGCGTATGGTACAATCGATGGCAGGTCTTCTACATGGCTTGCTCGGAATTGTTCGCCTACGAGGGTGGGGACACCTGGGGAGTTGCCCACTATCTATTTGAGAAGCCGAAGTCGTCGACAGAAACAGTCAAGCAGTAGCAAGGTTGTATGCGAGATGTAGACCATGTTCACTTGTCGGCGCTAGTAGTGGGGTTGGTTGTCGAGTTCGTTTGTTCGTACATTTATAAAGGCTTTCGGCCAGAATAATATGCGCTGACTGGCTATCGCGTCTTTTGAGCCGCATCCTGTCCTAGACGCCATCTGTCGCCTACCCAATCTAGTGTTCCCAGGGGTGCTTCCAGCCTAATAGAACGGGGCCTGTATTTTGTGTGAGCGTGGTAGATATCGGGTCGATTTGGGGATTAATCACCATCTTGCTTGGCACGGTACATTAACTGTGCAAGGGAGACGTTAGCAGCGAATTACGGTTGTCACACTGCGTAGGGAAGGGGTAGAATATAGAAGTCCTTACGAAGAACCACATGGACGCGCCTAGAGCCGTGGCCGTGAATCTGTAGATGCGAGGGACGTGGGGCACGATCTTGTGCGCGTGGGCGGCTTGCGCCAGGCGCTTGATCTTGGGCTCGGCCACATCCGGCTTGTCTGATGCCATCTGGTGAAAGTGAGCTGCGCTGCCTAGAGCTGTCCGGCCACCCGGATGTGGTAGGGGTTGCAGGGCTGGACGTGTAGATGGCGACTGATAACGCGCTCGAAGGGCCAACGGGCGAAGAAAGGAAGATTGGTAGGCGAGTCTGAAGGTGCTGAGGGATGGATCGATGTCGTGATGCTCACCTGGGAGCTGCAGGTACGTCGATTGTCGATTGGGTGAGTTGTAAAGACAAGCCTAGCCGGGTGGAGCCGAGGTGGGCCAGTTGAAATGCTTACCTAATATAGAGCCGCAAGAGCCGAGGATGCTCCGCGATGCTGTGGAGGTACCTTGCCTTTATGTCATTACGGTCTGTGCGCCCGTCAGTGTACATTTTCATATACTTCGCAACCTGCGGAACCCGCCCAGATTGGGTCAGGGCGAGGCCCACTATCTCGGTACTTGTATATTGGGTATGTAGGTACCTCATATCAGTATTTGAGCGATGTACCTCTCCCGTAACCTTCTTGTATACATACCTAGGTAGGTACCTCTCGATACCTATTTATCTAAGTATTCTATCTACCTCTCGATACCTCCTGCTAACCAGAGGTACGTACCCGCTTACAGGTACGTACCCCATATGTGTACCTACAGGCACCGTTCAATTAGTGACCGATTCTCTATAGGTACGCGATCGACCGTGAACCTCAGGTGGTCGTTCTCCCATCCCGTCCACATCCACCTGCTTCTACTCACCTTCTCCATCCTTCGTGTGCTACTTTTCTCGGCTACGGTAGAGAGCCTGACTTTCTCGTTTTTGTCTCTCAACAAAAAGCCCCTCCGACCACCCCCCACAATGCTATTCAACTTACCCTAATATTCTTTCCATTGCCTTATCCCTCTGAGAGACCCTTCGCAAGACAGATCTGCCTCCCGTGCCTTGCGATGTCACGTCTGCCGATGCGGTCCTAACCTACACCACCAATTATTTCTATCCGAACCAGCCACACCGTCTCTTCCTCGGGAATCCGACAACGACCTCGAGGCATCCGACGTCCAAGATGGCGTATAGTAGCGGAAGCGGCGCGCCCTCGCCGCGATCTTTCGCCATCCAGCACCAGCGACCGAAGGACAGCTTCTTAGGATGCTCCCGAATCAGCGACTACGAGCTGCTGGGCAAGCTTGGCGAGGGCACCTTTGGGTGAGTTATTCTCAGAATCGCCTGTGCCTATTTCCCTCCCTCGATACTCCTGCTAATGCCTCTTCCCTATCAGCGAGGTACACAAAGCAAAATCGCGGAAGACCGGAAGCTGGGTTGCGCTGAAGAAGATCATCATGCACAACGAGAAAGACGGGGTTCGTTATAGCCTTCCTTGCTATTCCTGCTATGGTCATTAATTTTGCCTCCTAGTTCCCCATCACAGCACTTCGCGAGATCAAGCTTCTCAAGTTGCTGTCACATAGGAATGTTTTGCGGCTCGAGGATATGGCGGTTGAGCATCATAGCAAATTGAGTGAGTCTTCCTAGTCTTGCGCGTGCATTTCCACCAGACTAACTCTTCCTAGCCGACAAGAGGAAGCGGCCGATCATGTATATGGTGACACCCTACATGGATCACGACTTGTCCGGTCTACTCGACAATCCCTCCGTCCAATTCACGGTGCCGCAGATCAAATGCTATCTCCTACAACTACTCGAAGGTCTACGATATCTACACGACAGCAGAATCCTCCACCGAGACATGAAAGCAGCCAACCTCCTCATTAACAATAAGGGAATACTCCAGATTGCCGACTTTGGACTGGCGAGACATTACGACGGTCCCGTCCCCAAGCCGGGAGAAGGGGGCGGCGAGGGGCGGCGGGAGTATACAAGCCTCGTCGTCACCCGATGGTACCGGCCTCCCGAGCTTCTGCTACACCTGAAGAAGTATACCACTGCTATTGACATGTGGGGTGTCGGGTAGGATTGCACCAAACGGCAATATATAGAGCGTTAGACTAACATCGTCCCCAGTTGCGTCTTCGGCGAGATGTTGGTGGGCAAGCCAATCCTGGCTGGCGAGAGCGACGGACACCAGCTTGATGTTATCTTCGATCTGGTCGGATCACCAACGGACCAAAACATGCCAGGATGGAAGCAGTTGCCTGGCGCGGAAGTCATCACTCCTCGGTCTAGGCCTGGAACGCTATCGCAACGATTCCGTGAGCATGGCCAAGTAGCCATCTCTCTACTGAAGGAGCTCTTGACCCTCAACTGGCGAACCCGAATCAACGCGATCGACGCTCTCCAACACCCCTACTTCAAGACTCCGCCTCTCCCTGCTAGGCCCGAGGACCTTCCCACTTTTGAAGACAGTCACGAGCTGGACCGTAGGAAATTCCACGATCGAAAGGCTGCCCTCCCACCTGCACCTAAGGGAGGCACCGTTGGTGTCGGCGCCTTCGAAGGTCCCAATGCAAGTTTTGGTAGCGGCGACGGCTACGGCAATAGGATGAGCGGCAGATACCCGAAACATCATGGCGGGGGATATCGGCCTGGCGAGGATAGTCGTCGACCGGCCTGGGCCCGCGAACAGCCTCACGTCGACCACAGACTACCGCCACGCCCGCCTCCCCCCGAATATCCCGGGAGCGGATGGGACAACCCGGCGGAGCACCACGAATCCTTTAGGGATCGAGCGTCAAGGATCCGCGGGGGTAACCGGCCCGACGTCGACACCTACATCCCCGACTATCGTAACAACGCGCGGGATGACCGGCCACCTAGGGAGGATCGGCCACCGAGGGAGGATCGGCGGCGATGGGAGGACAGAGATGACCGACGACACGATTGGGATCGCCGCGAACGAGACCGCGACGATCGTAGCCGGGCCAGCCAGACGCGCAGCCGCAGCCGGTCCCCCGTTAGAGACAGGGACCGAGATGTGTATCGGCGATAGAATCGCAGTCCACATCAACACGGAGGACACTGGAGCAAACAAGGCTACACGGGGCAATAGGCGCGACAGAGTATAGCTCGGGGGACCAACGACGCCTCAGCCACTTTGAGCCAAGCCTCTCTCGTTAGCCTCTTCCCCCTTTTTCTCACCAGGTTATTTAACGAACACCCTCAACCCCCCCCCTTTTCAACTGCAGTATTTCGCAGGCATTTCTGTGCACGGAAGGGAGCTACTTTACGGACAATGGCACGGACGGGGATGGCTGGGACCCACGGCGCAAGAGGCTGCCCAGGTAGCCAAGTTAGATAGCTGGCTACAGCTCGTTTCTCTCACATTTCTCTCTCGGCGTTACGAGTTGGGAGGCCAGGTGTTTAGGAGGGTGTGTGTATGTGTGTATTTCGCCATTTCCCACCCCCCCCGGTTCTCTCCTCTTCCCTAGGGCTCTAGGACTCTCGATCCTGGTAGTGTCGGGGAGAGGCTGGAGTTTGCGACGGGTGAGCAGATGGATGGTCCCGATTGATTGTGGTAGGTAAGATTCCCCGTCGGCGTGTGGGTTGAGCGGATCGAGCGGATTGATAGCTGTCCTATTACAATAAAGATATCTTTTTTTTGCCTGGCACAGGCTTGTGGCACGTAAACGCGGATAGAGTTGCAGGGCCGTTTCAAGAGAGACTCTTCCTTTCCTATCCCCTTGGTCTCAGCTTCGTTATTGCCGCGTCTAGGCGAGCGAGCGTCTCGGGAGTCGGTGGCCCTCTAACAGGCATGCCCGACAGGGACCGGCAAAACGAAGTGTCACGACGTAAAATGCGTGATCGAGGAGGAAGCGCCTCCCCGCCTGAGACCGGCCCGGCTCGACGGGACCGAGGCTAGCCCATACGACGGCGACGCGCAGGTAGGTAGCGCTTTCGAGATCGCCCGCAAGAGGAAACGCTACCGTCACGGGGTTGGGGCATATATCGGATATGTATGGAGGGCGTGCCACGGCCACGTCCACGCGTCTCCGCGCCTCCCGAGCGCGAATCGAGCAATTAGGCGAGTGCGACGCGGGGAAGGAGGAATAACGTGCGTGCCTGAGGCTCTCGAGCGGCGACGTCGCGTAGACGTGCTGTGCCGTCGATCAGCAGGCGCAATGTAACGCTCTTGGGAGGAAGGGGGGGGGGGGGGGGGGTTGAGTATACCTACAGTCGACCTTTTCAGATGGGGGGGGGGATGAACTGACCTTGGTCCAGCCCAAGAAGAGAGAAGACCAGGTCCAGACTCGACGTTTCACGCCGAACCCTCGAGTATGTGTATGCACCCATAGGCTCAAGCCCATAGCAGAACGCCGGGGATCGTCGTCGGGACGTGGGCGAAGAAAACACATACCTACCATTTTTTGGACGGACAGTTTCTGCTCACCAGGGCCGTGTTCTTGCTGCTGCACAATTCTGAGGGGGGCAGGATTGTCGACGGACCGCTAAGTACCTCAGCACTGCGGCGTCCCGTGCCGAGGGTCGACCGGTAGCCCCGAGAAATGTCGGGTTGTGGGTCCGCCGGCGCGCCGGCGGAGTTTACTTGCGTACCCACCCGCTTCTCCTACCCGAGAGGGATTGTAACCGCCGTGGTCTTGCGTAGTGTCGTGAGTTACAAGTAGCTGGTTGCTTGGCGGTCTAGATAGCACTTACACGGCGTCCCTTGATTCTCCCCGATATAGCAAAGAGGTATCCGAAACTAATTGTACGGCTGAAGTCGAGGAACAACAGTTCTCGTCCCGCGTACCCACGGCTATCATTGTCTGGCAAACTCATCGTGAATGCACCTCTTCGAATCGGCCTGGAATATATATATATTGACATTTGCAACATGATCAGTCAACCGCTTGCCTAGCTAACCATGCTTCTAATTAGTAGCCACATGGTGAGAGGGCCATGCGCGGAGAATCGATCTGGCTGGTATTCTATTGTCGCAAGTACCAGCAGACCGTCGCAGAGTGCCAGCTTTGAGGTCGCAACGTGGCATCGTCAGGAGAAATCGCTGCTGCTCTCCTCGTAGATTGTCTGGGAAATCAATCCCCTACGTTGCTGTCCTGGTATCTTGGAGGGCCTGGGCAGTTTCCACTGCTGCCGCAACGACTCGCGCGTATCATCGTCTGCCTCTCGTTTCGGCTTCCCGCGCCGCGGGGCCATTCCGCCTACGGAGGACTTGCTGGGGGTGCTCTCTAGCCCGTAAAGTTCCTCATCTTCATCGGCTACAGGTGGCAACCTGGCCCGCCGTCGGCCGGAACGATGTTGCTGCGAGGCGTCGATACCTAGAAGGACAAATATGAAACTCGAGGTCCCGTGCAGCATACAGCCAGCACAGATTCCTATGATGGCTGCGCAGGCAAGCTGCATTGGGTGTCAGTCCCGGTACGACGGATGTTTCCCGTGCGCAATTTATTTGATTAGGCGGTCTTACGTAGATGTAGAGGTACTGTCTTGCAGGTCAGCGGCCGGCCAGACTCGGGCAATCCTACAGGGGCCAGCATGGGAAGGAAGAGGAACATACCTTCAGTCTAACCACCAAGCCCACAGCAGTCGAGGCCACACTCAAGACGACGCGGAACATATACCAGATAGGCGATAGGAGGAAGGTGACCAGGGCCAGGAGATAGTAGATGGGATAGTGCAGAGGTATCGTCACAAGGTAGCACAGGTTGAACGTGAACCTCAACGCAGGATACAGGATTGCCGTGCCGAAGGCTTGCAAGCGTCCCAACCAATCCATGTTACTAAAATGGCCTCGTGGCCTCGTGGCCTCTCGGACGGCGGTGGGTTGGATGGCGTGGGGGGCCCCGGGGGGCAGCTCGCTCCCTGTGTGTCTTTCTTCTCCTCCTCCTCCTCTCGCTATCTGGCCGTCCGTCTCCGTGCCCGTCGCTGCCTGTCTCTGCCCCTCTGGTTATCGCTGAGTGGATTACGATCCGGCGTCGACGCGGCCGGCGGTCGATCCGGCGTAGATGGCAACTTGTTGTGCTCGTTGTCGAGTATGATCCTTTGAGGGTTCTCGACAACTTCGTCGGCTGGGCAGAATATTCCTACCCATGCAGCAGACATGGAGGGGAAGGTGTCAGTGGCATCTTGGCATCAGCTTCAGGTGACGACAGCCACTTTGTACATACAGACAGGAGGGCGTGAGGCGGGTCTGTGTAATAGGAGGTTAGACATGCACCTGCGCTGCCTCGTTATATGTAGGTATCTAGGTCGTGTTAAAGACGCCGGGCGTGACAGATACCCGGACACGGCACTACTTGTATCAAGATCCGGGTTAGACCAGCTTGCTTACCGGAGGTCTGCTACATTTGATCGTGGGGTTGGTTGGGAGGGGGTAGGTACCTACGTTAGGCACTCGCCTTGGGTGCCTGCCTACCTACCAGGTACCTTGACCCTAACCTCCTAAGGGTACTAGGTACCGACCCTTACCTTGAGCACCTGTAGGTACCTCTACCCAACCACGCCAGTTTCAATGTGTCAAGGTTAATGCTCTACGTCCTATGAGCTTGTCGCCGCACTGCAGAGCGGTAGTTGATTCTTATTATGAACACTTTTTACGTATATGGTATTGGGTACCTACACGTCTTCTGAAATCCCGCAAGTTCTATTAGGTGCCTCACATGCACACCCCTCTACTTCTCAAGAGGAGGTATGCGGTAACAAGAATCGGTCGTGCCTTTAAGGTAGAGAGATACCAGGTTCCAGGACAGACCCGCTGCTATTATCACCTTTACCTGCCTAGGTACATACCTACCTTAGGTACCTCTAACCTACCATATCACCTATGAATATGCAAATACCCACCTGAGGCGAGTTGGATGTGCGTATACTACCTCTATATATGTATAGGTACCTAACTACCTCCTACCTCCCGCGTGGGTACCTGTTCCAGAATGCTACCATGCCACCTGAGGCGCCCAGACCCCTGTCGTGATATTCGGCTCGTGCAAACGGTGGAATTATACGGTACGCATGTGCTGGATTCTTAGGTACCTACCGACCTCCTCTTACCCGGGCACCTAGGTACCTAAGGTACTTGTGCTTGGACGATGCAAGCGCACGAGGGTCGGGTTAACTGCATGTGGGTACTTAGGTTAGGCCGGGTTAGGCACCCGTAGGAGGTACCTCTTGTCCTACGAGGTTCGGTCCCCTAAAGCAGGTACCTGAGCAGGTACCTCTATAAGGAGGGGGGCAATGCCAGGTAGATCCCGCTCTGATTAAGGTACCTAAAGAGCGTCTCGTTATCGTGCCCAGGCAGGGACCCGGGCTCCGGAGGGCTTGTCCCGTTCGCTGTTTTTCCCCGTCGCCTCCTCGTTTAGCTGTTGCCAGCTGCCCAATCGCTCGCCGTCGTCCCGGCTCTCCATCTCCTTGTCTCATCGCCCGCCAACGCCAAATCGGTCTCATGACCACTTTCCTGCTTGCCCATGATCCCACTCCCAGCAACCCAGCACCAGAACATCTCAGCTTGATTCACCGCGTGCCCAATCCACCCCAATCGAATCCCCTCCGCTCCAGTCGAGTCTGGAGTCTGGTGCGTTCTGCTACAGACTGGACCCTCTCTGGCCCCGTCACACCGCCTGGCCTTGGTCTCTTGCTTGCCTCTGCCTGCTTGCGCACCCGCACCCGCGCGACACGACGCACGACGCACCACACACACGCATTCCCGCCCGTCAGCTTCCGGCTCCCCCTCGATTTTCGGTTTTCCCCCTTTCCAGGTTGACGTATCGAATACCGAACCAGCCTACCCAGCCTACCAAACCCGTCCAAGCCCGCACGACCACCAAAAAAAAAAAAGGGGGGGAGAATCCTTTCTTTCCTCCCGGTCGTCCCCCACACCAAACCATGGGAAACAACCCTTCGTCAACCTCGAAACCGCCCACCCCCACCACTCCCTCGTCGCACGACTCCCCACGGGCTTCCAAGAAGGAGCCCAAGAACCCGGTATCGATACAAACCCAGCATATCAGGTCCCCAGCTTCTCCCGAGGCTTCGGTCGTCGAGGCTACAGGCACTTCCATTTATAACCGGAGCTCCCAGTCGCGGCCGCTCTCCACCCTCAACTCCTCCTCTCCATCCACCAGCTCCAACCACTCCGCTGCTGCTCCCCACAAGGTCTCGGAGCTGAGACAGCGGCCGGCCGACTTTAAGGATGAGCACTCCAAGCCCGTAGCCGTCCCCTTCTCCTATTCCCACTCGGAGCACGACCCGCCCTTCGCCCGCGAATACCGCATAGAGGGGAGCCTTCCGTCCGGCCCCGCCTCGAGCAGCATCCAGGACATGTCGTATCATTTGGCGCGTCCGCCGCGTCTACCGCTCCCCATCGACGAAGAGATCCACACTCCCGGCTCGCCCATCGTAGCACCAAGCGATGCTGACGGTAGAGCCATCGACGACGACATCGCGCCCCTCGACGACTCGGGCAGCCTGCCGCGCCGCGCATCCGGGCTCAGCAATGCGACGGACGAGGATGACTCCGAAGAGCTCCGGGTCGATAAGACGAGGCCGACCATCCCCACCCGTATCGAGTGGTCGCGGGGTGGCCAGAAGGTCTACGTGACCGGAACCCCCTTCCAATGGAGTAAGAAGCAGCGATTAGTTCCCTCGTGAGTTGAGACCCCCTCGTGGATGTTGATCCGGTCTCGTAACGTTCGTCTTGGTGACTGGGCCCTGATGGCGCCTTGCTTTTTTATATCTGGCCGAAAAGCCTTGGGAAGTAGGTCCAAGTTTTATTTTTTTGCTCGCTACTGACGTGTCCCCCTCTGTGCAGCAAGGACAAGGAGGGCGTGTTGGAGACGGTGATATCCGTCTTTCCGGGCACTCACCACATAAAATTCCTGGTAGACGGCAATATGCAAACGTCTCAGGATCTGCCCACCACCGTTGACTTTGGAAACAATCTGGTAAATTACATTGAGGTGAGCGGCGACGATGCTGCCTCCCGAAGCGTCCCTCTAGACGTCGGTGTCCCCAAGTCGAACGAAGCCGCCATCTCCCTGCCATCTCGGCAGCCTTCGCACGATGGCTCGACCAAGGCTCCTCTGCAAAAGGTCATAGATCCGGTCGAGAAATTCTCGGACAAGATTCCGCGATATCTAGACGACTTCGACCAGTCTGAAGAGACCTCGTCGTATAAGCTCTCTTCTCTAGCCATGGAGAGACTCCCGGCGCCCCCTAGCTTGCCCGGTTTCTTGAGTAAGCCGATCATGAACAACAACACGCTCATTAAGGACGATAACAGCGTCCTTAATATGCCGAACCACACGGTCCTCAATCATCTGGCTACCTGTAGTATTAAAAACAATGTTCTTGCCGTATCGGCTACCACCCGATACCAGAATAAGGTAGGTCGTCACCACAGGGCCACATTTACGGGGTACTCTCACTAACGGCAGCAAAAGTACGTGACTACGATCATCTACAAGGCTACTCGGAACGAATAGCCGTATTTCTTTTTTCTTCAATCTCTTCACCGGTTGAAAAAACATAGGTATTAGCCGACAGTCTACCTATCCGGGAGACTGCCGCTATACTTTGTACTTGACTATAGTTTGCGAATCTCGAATCGGCCAGGATGCCTTCCGTATGTTTTAGATAACCTGGATATAGGGATGGAAACTTCCACCTGTCACGTTGCAAGTAGAGGCGCGGACATCTTTTGGAATGTAGTACTGATCGATGCGGCTTGTATCGCGCAAAGGACGGGGGGTAGAACGACTCGGGTGATGTTCCGTTCGCGTGTCGCGCGATGCGGCCCGTGTTATACGCACCACAGATAATAGGTTCCCTGTTGAGGGTAACATGACAGCGCAGATGTATAGAGGGAGATACGTGACACAAGAGAATTACAGCCGAGAAAAGGCAAGAGAGTACAAGGGCCTACAAAGTTCGTCGGATCACAACACAGATAGGCAAGCACACAAGACGAAATCGGCGAGGGCTGAGATGGATTAGTCTCTCCATTTTACGTAAACCTCATCTGTCCTGAACCTCTGCGTGCACGTGCTCTCCTCCAGCGGGGTGCGGAAGCCGGTCTCGAAGGCGAGCAGGCCGGCGTGGGCGATCATGATGCCGTTATCGATGCAGAAGCGCTCGTCGGTGGCGTAGACGCTGCCGCCGCGAGCGCGGGCCATCTGGCCCATCATCTCCTGGAGGCGCTCGTTGCAGCCGACGCCGCCGACGATGAGGACCTGGCCGCTGCCGACGTGGGCCATGGCGCGCTCGGTGATCTCGACGAGCATGGCGAAGACGGTCTCCTGGAGGCTGAAGCAGAGGTCCTCGGGGGTGAGGCGCTCCTCGCCGTCGGGGAGGGTCTCGCCGGCGGCGAGGCGGGCGTCCTGGTCGCGCATGCGGGCGGCGAGGAGCTCGGCGGCGCTGAGGATGCCGCTGAAGCTGCAGTCCATGCCCTTGACGGCGTAGGGGAGGTCTAGGAGGAGCGGGGGGCGGCCGGGGCGGGCGGCGGCGGCGCGGGCGCGGAGCTCGATGTTGTAGCCGGGGGCGGGGTCGTTGCTGAGGCGGAGGGCGCGGGCGAAGCGGTCGAGGCAGTTGCCGACGGCGATGTCGAGGGTCTCGCCGAAGATGCGGTAGCGGCGCTCGGCGTAGGCGATGACCTGGGTGTTGCCGCCGGAGACGTAGAGGACGACGGGGTCGGCGGCGCCGGTGACGGCGCGGCCCATCTCGATGTGGCCGACGCAGTGGTTGACGGCGACGAGGGGGAGGCGGCCCCAGAGCAGGGCGAGCGCGCGCGCGCCGACGGCGACGGCCTGCAGCGGCGCGCCCATCCCGGGCCCCCGCGTGTAGCACACGCAGCTGAGCTGCTCAGCGGGGCGGTCGACGCCGGCGTCGGCGAGCGCGCGCCGCGCGAGCGCGGCGAAGTGCGCCCGGTGGTGCCGCGCCGTGTCCTTCGGCAGGAACCCGGTCCCCGGCGGCGACACGAACGTGTGCCGCACGTTCGACAGCACCTCGGTGCGCCCCGTCGCCGGGTCGTGCGACACCACGCCGATGCCGAGCTTGTTGGCGCTGCCCTCGCAGCCAAGGGCGAGCAGGGGCCCCGGGCGGCGGCCGGGCGTCGTCTGCGACATTGCTGGTTTTTGTCTCTTACTTCCCCACCCTTCCCACTCTTTCGGAACTATACTCTCTTCCTATTAACGGACACCCACCCCCCTTTCCTCTCTCTCTCTCTCTCTCTCTCGCTCTCGCTCGGCTAAGTCTAAATTCTGTCGTCGGCCTGTTGGGAGCTCCTGTCCGTACCTGTCCCTATTCGGCGTGGACACGGTGGTGGGGTTCGGGTACGGCCAGCCGGCGGAGGAGGAGGTATGATGAGGTATGTTGTCGCGGATGACTGGCGGAAGTGGGGCGCTGCTACGTAGTGGCTTACGTCGGGTAGCTGAGCTTAGTCAGGAGGGCCCCAGCAGTCAATCTTTCCTCGAAGGCTGAGTATGTGTCATGCTCACGGCCTAGGTGTATATACAGGCGGATATGTAATCTGACGAGGGTTTGACTTGTCCAAGTGTCGAATTTTAGACGCACATAAATGGCAGAGAAAAGGGAAGAGGGGGAAAAGAGAGAGGATGTAGAGCGGTAGGAGGTAGGCATACCTGTTACTGGATGGGGCCCGAGCAAGGCTGTACGTAGTATATGAGTGCTGTGGGGTTGTCACCTGCCTGCCATGTATGTATATATGTATGTATATATATGTAGGTACCTAACCTAATGCCGGGGCGCAGCTACACACCCAACATCTACAGGTACCCGCGGCACCTGACCTGCGTGTGGCCCCTAGGTGGTATACCTTTACCCGGGATGTATGTACCTGGGCAAGTATGTGTCCAGGGACGTAGAAAATGCAGATGATGACTGCAAGAGAAGCCCCTCCATGACGACGTCGAGATGGGCGGACTCGAAGGCCTAGCACAACTACCTAAGGCGTTAGCAGGCTGGCTGGAATGGGCTTATCGATAGTCCTGGCAGGGGTTACCGCGCCTAATCGGACCAAGCTCGCATGCCTCGGTGTGGGGTATATAGGCGTGTACCTACGTACCGCCATGTACCTAGCAGCACTAGATTGAGGTACCATCTGTACTCGTGGGCTCAGGTGCGCTCTGCGCTGCAGTGGGACCCGCACCTCATTATTCGGCTCTCCGTTCAGTCCAGGCCTATTTTGCGTCCTTCCAAGCACCAAAGGAGAATATTACCAAATCCTCCGGTCGCTTCCAACCTCTCTTGTCATCCCTCCTCTCAAAAACATAACAGGCCTGGTTCAGCTTCTCACCTTCTCGAGCGAGCCTCCTCTTCTGCCCAGCCTGCAAATTCTCGCCCGGATCGGCTCTCGCGCGCTTGTTGCTTTTGCCTAGCTTGTTTTCATTCTCTCCCTATCCGAGTACCTCTTCCCTCTCCGAGGGAGCTGCGCATCTCTCTACCCATCTCGCCAGGTAGGTCGCCTGGCGGTATTGTCATTTCGCTGACAACCCGACACTCTTTCACCTTCTTCCTAGTTACTAATTTGCTCTTCCTGTAGACATGTGCCTGTTCGAAACCCGCCCGCCCCTGCTGCCTCCCCAGACCTCCATCGCTTCCTGGTAAGCGATCTGATATGGCCAGGCTCTCTTCCCTAGGCCGCTGCTTCGTGGCGGCTCCCGGTGTATACAACAGGAACAGAGAGACATGTGGTATCTGTCACGCAATTCGGTAGACCCCAGGGACCCCTTCGCGGGACTGGAGTCTGCGTCGCGCATCGACCACACCGAGACCTCCCGGGAACCACCCGGATCGAACATCCATACCAGCTACCTGAGAGGCGCTTAGGCAGGTATTTGACGTAGGGCCGTAAACCCTACAACACGTCCCGCTCGGTATGGACCGACCAGCTTAATCAGGTTTGCTTTGCTTGGCCTGGAGAGACGCATGTGCGATATTTTTGGGACGACGGGACTGTCATCCTTCCGAGATGTGGTGAGTGCAAAGCCGGCAATTCTCGCCCTTTTTCTCGCTCCGCTCTGCGATTCCTTCGCAACGCAACAATTTCCACGCAGCTCGACCGTCCCCATACAGCCTATGCAAATATCATTTGCCGGTATCCCGTCGCCTGATATACCAACTTATCCCATCCTCTCTCTCTCTCTCTTTCTTCTTTTACCTCTTCCCCCTCTGCCTGTAGCGCGGGCACTTAAGCTGGAAAGGAGGTCCGCGGCTTACGAAACGCCGAATCACTGGGAACCTCAGTGCCCCACTATCCACTCCATCAATAAATACATAACCTACCTTTTTTTGTTTTTCCCGCGCCTCTTCTGTAGGACGCTGCTTTCTTGACCTTCCAATATTCAGCATGTCTTTCTCGTTAGAAGCTCGAGTCCAAATAGACCGCCTGGCTCGCCTGTCAATGGAATTTCACCTACGAAACTAAGCTTTTTGGCCTATCCTTTAGGTCGAGTCGAAAACAGCCGGAAAAACCCAGCTTGCACCCTGTCCTCCGTAAAATCACACCATGGAACAGCTTGCGGTACATCTGTCAGACCTCAACCCTAACCACCACAGTCTAGAGGGGAAACGATAAAAGGATTCTCCGTCGGGCATTAAAACCAACACAGAGCTAATTTATGAGCAAAGGGACACCGCGCCTCAGTGTCCTGCTGGCCTGCAACAGATGATCCCGCGCCGAGTCACGCGGCAGGACGACCGCCCCGTCTGCTCTGCATGGACGTGGCATGGGCAACCAAGACAACAAGGCTACTGCATCGCATCGCATCGCATTCAAATATCGTTGCAAGTATACTGCCGAGGAACATATGTATTACTTCCTCTACCTCTTGTCTGCGTGCCGAGGGAGCTAAACAATATGACTAGGCCCCACCCCTCTCCTCTCAACTCCGCAAGCTATGCATGTGGTTCTGAAGACATATATACTACAGCATATCAACAGCCTAGGCCGTCTACCGGTCGGCTGCCTTCTCCGGCCCGCAGGTTCAAACAATTCTATGTACAGGGTTGTGCTTTGAACCTGCTGAATTCGGCAGGGCGGCGACCATCATGGGATAGAGGACGCGTGGATGGCATCATTGGGGCGCCGTCCCGTTCATGCCCACTGCAAATGGGCGGGATGCGACCCCGAATGAAGTTTGCGACGGGGACACGCAGACGGCCTCAAGGGACGACGAAACGAAGCTCTCGTTCACTCCTGTTCGCCCCATCAAGTTGGTGCCTGAGACTAGGGCACCTGAGGCGGCTGCACTTGTGGTTGCTGCACTTGAGGCTGAGTCGGAGGTGCTTGGGCCTGGGCCTGGGCCTGAGCCTGGGCTTGGGCTTGGGCTTGGGCTTGGGCTTGTGGCAGAGCCTGCCGATTAGCGCCGCCGACCTGAAGTGGAACCGTGTCCATGACCTGTCTCCGAAACATCATGGGTGGCGGTGGTATGGTTGACCGGAACTTCATCTGACGGAAGCTGTTGGGATCGACTTCATACGCTGGTTGCTCATCCTCATCGTCGTCTCGGTCATATTTCCACCGGTCACTCTGGGCGGGGTCTATATCATGGGAAGGATTCTTTGGCCCATTTACCCTGTGTGCGCGGCGGTCGATGAACAAGCGACCTAATCGGGCTATGCGGCGACGGTACGAATACGTCTCTTCAGCGTCGGAAGAGGCATCTAGGTCCATCCCGCTGAAGAGAAACGCTGCCGGGTTCTTATTCGAATCCGCCTGGACTTCCCCGTCTACCTCCATGGAATCGGACGCAGATGACGCTGGCGGGGTGAGCAGATAGGCCGTTTTCGCAGGCCTGAACGCCGGCCGCTCCTCGACAATGGGGGACAGTGGCTCGGCAGTCAAATCGACGTAACCAGTATTCCACCGCCTATGGTTCTGGATCTTCGTCTCCACGTCGTTACGCAGCTCATTCTCCTTCTCGGCAAGCTTGACAGACAAGAGAGGGAGGGCGAGATCGACGGTATCGACCGGTTTGCCGTCGGGCCTAGTAACGAGACGGATCTGGGAATGGGAACCAGGACGTGCTGGCTGCTGGGCCTCCGTCCTCGGTCGCTTCTGTGGCCGAGCATTGTACAGGTCCTCGTCATCCCCCTTGATACTAAGCCGGACCTTGGTCTCCTTGAGGCTACTCCGTTGCTCAAAGATCAGCCTGTCATTATTCAACAGCTCCCGCTTATACACCTCTCGCTGACACGACAGGTGTATGAGCTTGCGTGCCTCTTCTAGCTCTCTACGCAGTCGCTTCAGCTTATCAGTCACCTGCACATCCCGCGCCCTCGTCTTCCTCGTCTGTCGGACCTCGCGCCGTCGGAAGCAGACATAGGGGTCCATGTCGTCATGCTCCTGGTGCGTCTCGAACTTGAGCGAGGGGTGCAGCAACCTGTTCCCGCCGGCCTGTCGCCGAGACTTCCAGTACTCATAGACGGCCTTGCCATGGGCTTGGATAAGCTTAGCGGGGATCACGTGACCCAGAGCCTGAACCATAACCTCATATGGCACTACCGTGTTATCTACCGAAGCGAAGGGGGCTTGCTCTGTCGCCGTGTCCTCGAAGATCTCCATCATGTGCTCAAAATCCTCCTCCGAGAGCCGAGCAGCGGCCGCCGACTTGGCGTTATAGGAGCCGAGATACTCCTCATCCTCAGTCGTCATATCATAGAGGCTACCAAGCGTCTCCTCAACCGTCTCGGAGAACTTGATGTAATTCCGCGGCTCTACGTACGGGAGGGGATACAGCTCTCCGTAGTTTGCCTCGCTCTTCTGGGGCGGCGGGACGGGAATCTCATTGTCCGTACTGGCGCCAACACCCCTCAGGGCAGCCTGCAAGTGGTACTCCTGTCGACGAGCGGGTTAGCGTCGGACCAGTCGCCGAGACGGGCCAATATCAAACTCGGGTCTCGGGACCCCGGTCGGATCACGTGCCGAGATCACGTGATATAGCGATATGGGTAGGCAGGGCAGGCAAAGCGCGGGCAACTCACATTTTCCTCGGCCTGTTCGACGCCGGTGGCGATCTGGGACTCGGTGGTGAGGGACTCATACTCGTTGGGGTCGATCTGATCTTCGCGGAGGACGGGGAGAGGCGTCTTTGTGTTTAGCTTCTTGTATCGCACCTTCCGGGTCGACATGGCGGTCGGCGGTGTGGAGGGACAGCGGGGGGGGAAAAGTCGCAAAGTGGCCGGAAAAAACCCCGAAAAAATCGGGAAGGTATTAATTCAGGTCATGCGACGATGAAATCTGAATTTTTCAGGTGCTAAAAAGGGCGTCCTGGTGGCTGTTTTGATGGCCGAAGTCTCTGCGCTGGATGAGGTGACGTTGAATTGTTTGGGGCGTGTTTTTTTTCTCTCCGTCCGCTGTAGGCGACCCGGGGTGGGCAACAACAAAGTGAGGTGCAGAGGGTTTGTGCAGGTTGTGCAGAGCCAGCAGCTGGGCGAGAGGGCGCAGTGCAGAAGGGCAACTGTGGGAGGGGAGGTGGCCGGGTCCACAAGAGAAAGCGCTTTGTACCCAGGTATCGCATGGTTCGCAGCCTATGATTGGCCCTGCGCGATATTCGGCCGGCTGTGATTGGAGAAGGGGCGGGACGGATAGGGGGGGGGCTCATAGCACCTACTAAGGGCGTCGAGCCGTACCTCTTCGCAGGTACCTCTCAGCACATGTACCACTGTGGGCTTAGGTACCTCTAACGATATATGCATGTACCTACGGGGCGCCGGCAACGCGCTGGAACGGGTGCCCGTAGGTAGTAGGAATAGCTGGGCTAAGAGGCGTACCTACATCTAGCTACTATTATATTACACCTCTGCTCGTCATCTCGCCTTGTGTCCGTCTCCTCTCCTTTGTCTCCTCGTCGCCAACCGGGCCCCCGTTTCTATATTGCGTTCTTATCCGTCTGTCTGTATGTATGCACGCAGGTAATAAGGCGGTATAGTGAGTCGGTACCTAGGTACCTACCTAATTTGTTGGCGAGGTTACATACCCAGGTACCTGCCTAGGTTCCTGAGGTAGTTTAGGTGGACGGATACCTCTTTCTCGGTTTAGGCGCGAACAGGTACCAGGCGCAGCCATCTCGTATTGCCTCATGCTTTGCCTGCCTTAGGTACCTACCTACCAACCCAACCTGGTCATTTACGCAGGGAGCACTTACGAGAAGGTTAAGAGGAGGAGGTGCCTACGCAGGTGGTTAGATATCAGGATAGGAGGTAGGTACCTACCTATATATCAGGTGCCTACGGGCGCAAGTAGACGCTTGTCTCTCGGGGGTTCTTTTCCACCGCTTCGCAGGACTTTCAGGCACTCCTATACCCGCGCCCACCGCCGACGGAACCGGCCCGGTACGTTAGGGTACATTCGCTGGAAGGACAACGGACAGGTTGCAGTCTGTACATCCGGGGACAGGTACACGTCTACGAGAGAAGAGGGAAAAAGGAGAAGGGAGGCGGTGACCGAATCTCGGCACCAGCTGATAAGGCATGACGCATTCCACCCATCGATAGCTGCCGCCTCCCTTCCCATCTCTCTCTACTTACTGCCGCCTCCCACTCCGCGTTGGTCTTTCACTTAGGTAGAGGTACCTTAGGTAGAGGCACCTTAGGCAGGTAGGTGAAAAGGATTACGCATGCTTTCAAGGTCGTCTTTGTACCTTAAATCTAGGTACCTACCTAGGTACCTCTACCTAAGGCAGCCGGGTACCGTGGATAGATACCTAGGTACATAGTAGATGGTATACACACTCCCCCCAAGACTCATACATTCATTCATTCCGTGTCTTAGGTGGCCACCTCTACCATGGCCACAACCGCCTTTTTGCTTCTCCCCGGGGCTACGTGCAAAGGCCTACGAGTATAATAACGGAGGCACCCAGGTAATAGGTACCTAGGCAGGTAGGAGGTAGGTCTTTACTCATATGCTCGTCTCCATTTCCACTACCTCAGGAGGCAGGTACCTAAGTAGGTACTTGGGTAGTACCTGAGGTGGTCCTATGTACCCATGTACCTACTTACGACAACTCCTGTGGCTCATTGACTGCGTACGCCACATACCCCCAGCCACTCCACACGTCGGATAGTCGGATAACGTGATCTTGCCAAGCTTAGCTGCCTTGGGCGCCTACCTATAATGACATAACGACAAGCGAGGGACCTCCTCGAGGCCATACGAGTATACGGTTCAGTCGCTCCCTATAGGTACTTATGTGCCCTACGTATGTATAGATTTTAGCAGGTGGCTGTTATCGTTTCTATCCCGATCTGGATACCATGTAACCCGCCGCAGGACAGGGTGCGATGCAAATCCGTAGGAGGTGGTTGGGTAACGTCAGTAGGGTAGGCGATCTCAGTTACCTCAGCACGACGAGGAGGTACCTCAAGGTACCCGACAACAACATCGTCTGTACGGCTTACCTACCTAGGTAGGTACTTCGCAGGGACACTCAGCAAGTATCTGAGTACCCTAGACAACTAACAGCGGACGACAGAAAGACCCCGGAGAGACCCCACCAGTCCCCATTTCCACCCAACCCTTTCCCGTCAGCCTCATCTGGCAGCTCGTCGAAACATCAACTCTCCTTCTCAACCCGGCCATACCCTACGAAGTATCGCCAACTCCGTCCTCTACTCGTATCTTGTCGCGCGCCCATCCCAAGGCCAATTGCACATCGCGCCCCATCCCCATCCCGAAAACACGGCCTAATCCTCCCGGATTCACGTCTAAGCCCTCCCTACGACAACTCCGAATCCGCCTCGACTAGAACGTGCCGTTTGCCAGGATGGGCAACACGACCAGCTCCGTGCTGGACAACATCGTGCAGGGGTCCAATTGTACGTACTCGTGTGGCATCTCCGGGCGCGACTGACCCAGACCCTAACCGTCCTACACAGTCGACCGAGATGAGGTAGACCGGCTAAGAAAGAGGTTCATGAAGCTCGACAGGGTACGAGGACGCACACACCGCATCCTCCCGCCTCCCTCGCTAACAACCTCGGTTCCTCGCCTATAGGATAATTCGGGCACCATCGAACGAGAAGAGTTTCTTAGCTTACCGCAAATATCGTCGAACCCGCTGGCCACGAGGTAACGTTTCCTCTCTCTCTCTCTCTCTCTCTCTCTCGTGTCGGCAACGGATACCCACGAGAAGACCGCGGTTGGGGGTGGAGACTAACACACGGCGCGAAATAGGATGATAGCGATCTTCGACGAGGACGGAGGAGGCGACGTCGACTTCCAGGAGTTCGTGTCGGGGCTGAGCGCCTTCAGCAGCAAGGGCAATAAGGAGCAGAAGCTGCGGTTCGCGTTCAAGGTGTACGACATCGACCGGGACGGCTACATCAGCAACGGCGAGCTGTTCATCGTGCTCAAGATGATGGTCGGGAGCAACCTGAAGGACCAGCAGCTGCAGCAGATCGTCGACAAGACCATCATGGAGGCCGACCTCGACAAGGACGGCAAGATCAGCTTCGAGGAGTTCACCAAGATGGTCGAGAGCACCGACGTGAGCATGAGCATGACTTTAGGCAAGTCCCCCCCTTTTTTTCTCCCCTCGCCTCGCGGGACCGGAACGTGGACCCAGTGCTAACGGGTGCGCACCCGCCTACAGATCAGTTCTAGACGCCTCGACGCTATACCGCACGCGCAGTTCCGGTTACGGTAATGAGTCATAAGATTAGGGAGGGAGGTGATCCCCCCCCCCCCCCCCCCCCGATCCTCTCTCGCGAGAGAGGGGGAGGGACGAGGGGGAAGGACGAGGAGGAGAGAAACACGACACCCTTGTATTTTTCGAAACTACCCTCCCAACGCGAGCCTCGTAGGCTCCGGGGTACATAGCCATCATACCGAACATGATCACATACGTCCGTACCAAGAAAAGATCCGCCGGGTGGATAGAAGGGGCGGACGGACGCATGAAGCGCTGGGCGTCAATAAATGAATGAATGAATGAACCTCCTTTTTTTTCTTCCTTGTGGGAACTTGTCGTGCATTCGAAGGCCTGCGCAAGCCACGTTCGCAGCATGTCGTCGTCGGGGCGATCCCCCCCCCCCCTTCCTCCCCTTCCACCTCTCGCCGCGTGGCGATGGAGGAGGCCCTCTCCCTTTCCGCCCACACGCCGTGCCGTACGTCGTCCTCTCGGTTCGCGCAACTCCTCGCCCTCCCCTTTCCCCACCCCTCTCTGCCCGTGAAAACGCAAATACCTGTTGTCCCTGCTGGGCGCCGGAGCCCTCGCAGGTCCGGCCTCCCGCGCGCGCCCGCGGCAGCCGGTCTGCCCCGCCCGGGCGCCGGCGCTGTCCCGCGCCCCCCTCGCCTTCCCCTCTCAGCCTGAGAAACGGCCGCGGCCGCGGCACAGCGCGTTCCTGCCGGGTCCTGCGCTTCTCCCCCCCCCTCCCCTCCGGCCCTCTTTCGTCGGTTTGCAGAGCAGAGAGGAGGGCGGAGCCGGGCTTCGGGTTCGTGCACGCGCGCGAGTTGCAGGGCAAGGGGAGGGGGGAAAGGAGAGGGGGCGGGGCTATCGCACCGGCCTGCTCCTGCTGCGCCGCTCGCCCGCCGCCGCCGCCGCCGCCCCCCGGGGGGCGCTGCGCGGAGGCCCGCCAAGGAAGGCAGCAGGGCGCCGCGCTTCGGCCCCTGCTGCGCAGGTTGCCCGCGGCGTGTGGGTCGACTTGCGGAAGACACGCGGGGGAGGGGGGAGGAGGGGGGGGGGAGATGCTCGCCGGCGTACGCAAGGAGAGCAAGGGCCCGGAGCGAAAACGAGCACGAGCGAGGTCTTCCTCCGGCCCGCGACGGCTCCGCTCCGGACGCTGTATACACACGTATACCGTCCCCCCCCCCCCCCCCCCCCCCCACCCTTTGCTCCCGTCCGGAGGGCAAAGGTTTTCTGGTGTAGTCCGGTCGTCCGCCGGCTATCCGCCTCTTACCTCTCGGGAAGGGGTAGCGTGCTCGGGGTGTATACAGTTCTGCACGTGCTCGAGTTCAACTAGCGGGACGAGACGGGGGCCGCTCGCTTAGGATGTATTTATCCATCCATCTATATATCTACACGGCGAGGTAACGGGGAGGTAAAAGGTATTGTTCGGGTGTTCGTGGTCCCAGGGCCGTCTAGACGCCGGCTCTCCGCTGTTATGCTCGGTATGGCTGCGGGCATTCGCATGTACACCCACCAGCACACAGCGCCCCCGGAGATGCCGAGTGTTGTTCTATATCTGTCGGTTGTTACCTACAGGCTCGTGGTCAGCGATGAGAGAGCACTGTGAAGACGCCGGCCTGGTAACAGAAATTCCCAGCCGAGCGGGCTTCTTGCTCGTATCGTAATGGCTTGTTATCATAACGTCATGTCTTTCTATCTTAGACTGAAGGGCTATGTGCCTTTATCGTCACTTTTAGCTATCGGAAAACTGGCCTATAAATCTAACTTAAACATGGAGCCTGCGAGTGAAGGATCCTATCAAGACTTCGTCTCACCCCTGAGATATGTCATCTATACTCTCAACGATTCACAACCTAGCATGAGCAGAGTTGACTACATTTTTTCTGCCCAGGACAGATGCCATCTTGTCGCCGTCATACTTCATCACTACCTCTCTCAGCGATAGCCCCTTGGCATAGCGACGTGCCCACGACTCCCGGCTCGCGGCTCAGGGCGAGTAGACCTCGGGTGGATCAAATACGCGATACCGCCACCCGGGGGGGATACTAGCGGGTGCTCGTATCGCCGACGGAGCAAGTCCTGCCTCCCCCACCCCTCACTCCCGCAAGCCTACTACTTGTGTACATGCTACGCATAGGGTGGGAGCGCTCGTTGGCTCGGAAGCGGAAGTAGGACAGGCGAGAGGCACCACGCCTCCTCATAAGTCGGCAGATCGATGGGTCGATGGCGCACGTTAGCTAGGGGAGGGGGAAGCTAATGCACACACAGACATATATACACATGCACGAACGTATGTGTGCCAGCTAGCCTCGTTCCTAGCAGGGAGGCAGGGAAAGCGGCAAATGGGAAGGGGGGCGATGGCGGCGTGCCGGAAGAGAGTCTCTGAGATCGCAAACGAGGATCAAATCGCCGAGCCGTCGGATCGGGTTAGGTAGATAAAAGAGTGAGTGGGCAACGGAGTCCCTCGTTCCTTGAAGTCGGCTAGCCGGAGGAACCGATATATGCGTACGGGGCTTCCGAAGGCGGGTTAGCAAAGTGAAGTCAGCAGCCTGGTGTACGTATAGGTAACCACATCTAGCCAGCAATAGAGTAGCAGAAGGTTGACTGGCTGGGCTGCTTGTCGGAATACGTTCGGTCCGTCGGTGAGCGAGCGTGCGGATGCACTCCGTGATCACCTACCTACCATACACGCCCGTTTACCCACCTTTCTACCTACCTACCTAGTCGCTCCGGAAACCGTCGTCGAGAGGCGAGCCCAATCGCTTGGAGTGGGATTCCTTCCCGGGCAGGGAGCAGGCATGCACCTGTCTAGAGATCAGCGACGTGGTAGAGCCTACCGCAAGGCACGTAATATTTCGCGCTGCGGGCTAGGGTCGGGTCTATCCGATCTAATGAGACCACAGTGAGAAATAGAGAGGACGAAGGGGGGGCCGGGGTGGCTTCTGCTGCCCTGGGATAGATGGCGCGGGTAGCTGCATTGGTGAGATCTCTGCTCTTAGTCCCCTATACGTATACCTATAGCGATGGCAGACGGGACGACGGCAGTTGGAGTAAGCGGGACGGGGGGTGGCGGCCAGAGGGGCAGTACGACAACTCCCCCCTTTTCCCTTTCCATCGATTCCCTCTCTTTTCCTCTCTCTCTCTCTCCCCCGCCTCGCCTCCCGCCAACCCCCAAAGCGCTAGCGGCACGCTGTGCGGCGATGTGATGGGATGCTGTGATGGGATGTGATGAGATGAGATGTGACCGATCACGTCACGTCACGATCGACCCGAGCGATGTAGCCGGACCTTCGCTGTGTCTGGCTCCGCAGAAGGGATACACAAGGGAGGCTGGGAGGTGTAGGGAGGTCTGGCTGGGCCTAGACCTACGAATGCCCCCCCCCCGTTCTTGGGGCGGTGGCGCCCACTGTGAGATTTCAGCGATCCGGATCCAGGACTTGCTCCCCCCCGCCCCGTGCGCGACGGAACATTCGCTGATGCGACGTCGGAAAGGGAGATCTGACCTCGCAAATTCCAATAGTCTGGGATGGGGTGGCACGGGGGCTTGCAGCGACGCAGCCCTACGTAAGCACACACATACAGGGTAGGCGGGCAGCGGAGTTCTTCTAAGTAGGTAGACCTAGTAGAGCCTTGTCCCCATGGGTAGCATCGATGGATGGACGGACGGATCGACGGATCGATGGATCGTATGTGGGCGCGGCGGTACCGTAACCCTCGACAAGGCGTCGCGTGTGCGGGCACACACCCACCTTACATACATACGCCGGTTGCAGGATGGATGTTGTAGTAGTAGTAGTATTAGGTAGCATGTTCGGGCGTGTAGCGTAGCAGCGACAGCAGATAAAGTAGGTAGAGCTTCGGACCCGGCTGGCTGGGCTGCGCAGATCCATTGGAACGGGACGGATAGCCTTGACGTCGGCTTCTGAGACGCGGACAACCACAACCGATAAAAGGGGGAACGAGAGGAAGAAAAGAATGACGATCGTCCGGGGTTTCCCCCGTTTCCGCCCCCCCCCCGAGCGTCGTCATACAGACATACACACATACACACACACGCATCGAAGCCTCATCACACCACTCGCGCTTCTCCCACACCCTCACAGGCTGCTCACACTCGCAGTCTCACTCTCGCCCTCGCCCTCATTCGTCGGCCTGCGCACGACCACACGCACAGCGTCGACTTACCCTTCGGAAACGGAGGCAGCCACGGTCCATGGCGCAAAGCGGCGGCATGTCAAGCACCTAGGTGTGATGCGACGATGGTAGGTAGGTGATAGCAGCAGCGGTGGCGGCAGCGGTGGTTGTGATGGCGACGGGGAGTGGGACGTGGCCACAGCCAGCTCACGGCGGCGACGGCCAAAGCAAGGCTTTTCTTCTCCCTCCCTCTCGCCGTGTTTGCTCGGGAAGGGCCGGCCTGTTTTGTTTCATCAGCAAACGGCATTTCCCTGTGTAGGTACCTACGACATTCGCTACCTCATCAGCTACGTACGCACGTACGTACACATACATACATACATACATACATACATACGCTTTGTGCGCACACGCCTCCGTACCCTTCGCTTCTCTTGTGCAGCGGTAGGCACCTCCTCCTCTACGCTACCTACCTGCATAAAGTACGCGCAGCGCGCCTCCGACCGTCCATAACATAGGTAGGTACCTACCTACCTCCTTCATAGCGCAGTATATGCTCGGGAGGTACCCGAGGTGAGACGGAAATTATGCCACGACGATGTATATATCTCGTGCCGGCATGACGAAGGTCTGTCTGCCTGGCCCCCAAACCTCGGCGCCGATCTCGTCACGTAGCGCATATGTACCGTCTCCGCCGCATCCCTGAGACGGGCGGGAGAGAGCCGGCTGCGAGGAAGCCGGGAAAGGAGGAGAGCGTCGCGCAGGGCAGGCGGCGGATTCGCGAGCGGGTGACGCCCGTCTCTCGCCTAGGCAGGCAGAGGTAGCAGGTAAGGCATGGTATAATCGTATCCATGGACGGACGGACGGATGGGGGGCGGAGGCTATAGGGGGAAGATACCGGTATATACAGGTAGGTTAGGTACCTACCTCTGCCTGCCTACTTTAGGTACTTAAGATAAGTACCAGGTAGTCAGGTAGGTTAGGTAGGTATAACTACCTAATGTGGACAGGCATACCTGATAGGCACGTAATACCTATGTGTATGTACGTAGAGTATGCGTCATGTCTCGTGCATATGTGCCTAGCGTACGCGGATGCACGTCTGTAACACTAGTACATGTCTGTAATCTTGGATGTACCTACCTACTTACCTTAGGTAGGTGCCTAGCTAGGTAGCTGCCTCCTAGCCCACTTACTTAGGTACCTAGGTAGTTGCATTCGTGCTAGGAGGTTAGGTATGTAGGCATTGTACCTCTCTACTCTGTAATCTTATGCATGCGCTAAGCTGCCTAAAGGTAGGTACCTAGACATGATGCAGGCAGGCACCTTAAGGCACCTAAGACACCCAAAGGTCCGCACCGGCATGGGAATGACCGTAGGAAAAGGGGTGCGTGTACTCATAATACGTTTGAGTATGTGTCTTGTCTGCATACGTGAGGGATTCGCCCGGCGGAGAGAGCGGACCGCGGATCCTTTCCCGGGTGGAAATCAGGGATAAAGTGGCCTGCCACACATTCCAGTTTTATTCATTTCTTCATCTTTTTTTTATTTTATATTTTTTACTGCGGTTTCAACCTTTAATTTAATTCTTTTTACACCTTCGAGCTTCGTACCTACCTCTAGGTACCTTAGGAGGTTACGCAGGCAGCAGTACTTCGCGACTTCAACTTGCTTTATCGTAGCACTGTCACCGCCCTCTCCGCATCTTGGGTCAGCTGCTTTTCTCCTCTCGGTGCTACTTTTTATTCCCCATTTACCCCCTACCACTTTTCACTACGTCTCATGTATGTACGTACGGATCTCTCTATATCCAATTGCCCATCTCCTTCTCCTTCTCGCTGTGTCTTTTCTTATTCTTTTTCTTTTTCTGTCGGAAGAGGGAAAGAAAGGGTCCGGCCTATCGTGGGGATGGGACGAAGGATGGATGGTTACATTGGGAGAGGGTTCTTTGGGTAAGGACTGTCTGTAGGTAAAGCCTGTAGATGCTACGTAAAGTAGGGATTACACGAGCCGGACTGGGGAGGGGGAGAGAAGGAATGAGAGACGAGAGGACCCTTTCGCAGTCAGCGGTCGAAACGAGGAAGCGTGTGCCACTGCCGGCTTACCCATGGCGCCGGGTCCGATCGCCTAAGCCAGCTCATCAATCCCATCAGTGAGGCTAGCACGGAGCCTGTATGGGGTGTGTGCGTATGCGTGTGTGCATGCGCGTGGACGGGTGGATGTTGCTGGGCACCTCCTGTGTAGTGCGTGTAAAGTACTGTATATGTGTGTGTGGTTTTGCGGATGTAAGTGAGTAAGTAGTGGATGTTGCGATGTCTCTACGCCCATATCTTCTCCTCCTCCGCGTGCGTGTTAGTGGATGGTCCCTACGCACGCCGGCATATACACAATGTAGACGTACACATCCAGCCAGCAGTCATGTAAGGCAGGGAAAGAGAAAGAAAGAACAAAAAGAGAGGGAGGAAAGGGGGGACAGAGAGATCCTCCTCCGCCAGCCCAAGGGAGATCGACGACTGGGCCGATCATTTCACGCTTGTCCCGCTGGCTGGCCAGATGCGTGGGCTCCGGCTGCGGGGATGATTCGGGGAGGGAATCCAGAGCAGAAGAAGAAAAAAAAAAAAAAAGGTCGGGGAGACAGGGACGACAGCCAAGAGAAGGAGACCGTCAGATGAGACATCAGAAAAGGACAATAAATAATACAACACGCCTTGCCCCCATCCACGTCCAGCTGAATCGGAAATCTTCCGAGATCGACTTGCATCACACACACGCCTTGTCGCCGCCCGGCCAATCACTGTCAGCTCGTGACCGCAAATGGCAATTCATGGGCTCTGGTCCCCCCCCTTGTCCTTCGTCGTCGTCCTCTTCCATTTTCCCCCCTTGGTTTCTCTCTCTTCGTTGACTTTCGGGCTGGGTTTCGTCTTACTTGTTTCTTCATTTATCCTCTTGTCACTATTTCCCTTTACTTATTTATCTTACTTTTGTTCTTTTTTCTCAGCTAATCCTCCCCTTCTTCCTATGAGTAATCATCTCATTTCTTCTTCTTCCTTTTGGTCCCACCTCCCGACGTCTCTTTTCGCCGTCTCGTCCCCTGCCAACCCCCCCCCCCCCCGTCTCTGGCTTGATTTCATACCTACACATAGCCTATCCGCTTCCACCGTTACGACTAGGAGCTGATGAGACGGCGTGCGGCAGCACACGGCGGCGCACGGCGACTACCACCACCTCGTTCTAGCCCCGGTCCAACTGCGGGTGCCCGCAGACGTACGCGAACGCCTAGATGCTATGCACACCCACGTCCCTGGGCGCAGGCGGCAATATGTAGATATAGCTATAGACATATATACAAGGCATTTATGAGCATGGGGCCATGTGTGTATGGGGTTATGTGTGGATACCCGGTATACCTATGCAGTATAGGCAGGTATAAGCGCAGGCATATCTATGACTAGTTGTGGCCGGAGCTGAAGTCCCCCCTCCCCCCCCAAAAAAGGTGTCAAGAGATTGCAGCGGGAGTGTGTGGAGAGGCGAGGGTCCGGCAAGGGGTACGACCAGGATGTCTGGGCGGCCATGGTTACCGTTCGTAGCACCAATGGCTAACACTTGTGTGTCTGTATACCTACATACATGATGCAGTCAACTTTCTACCCTACCCATTGGGTATCGCAACAAATAAAAAAGGGACGCGGCGGGGAGCGGTGAGTTTCAAGGGCTGCAATGGGTAACCGGTTGGTAAGCAAGTGGGAGTCGCGAGATTGGATGGAGACAGGGGGTTGAGGGCAGACTCGAGAGGCGTGGACGAGAGAACAGCAACCGGACCAAAGGAAACGCTGCCTACAGTGAAATGAGGGAATGTGGAAATAGTGGCATGCGTCGAGAGACGTATCTCAAACAGGGCGAGCTGGCTTCGGGTCCGAGCCAGACGCTCTCGGTATTTCGTGGCTTCGTCTGAACCCGTCCTCCCGCCTCACCTTTCCCTCTCCCGCAGCAATTCCGGGTCACGCGGCCGCGGCTTGTATGGTGATACGCACGTAGCAGGTGAACCGGTTAGCGAGGTGTAGATGGGGAAATACCGAAACTGGGCAACGAGTTGCGTTCTGGCGGCGCTGACCTCCAGCGCCGAACCACCAACGCCAGCATGTCTATGTATTTACCGCGACGGCGTATACTAACGTACGTAGGTACATAACAATGCGTGCCTAAGCCAATATATGTATAAGAATAAAATTGAAAAAAAAAAAAAAAAATCCGTATCGCCATCCGTAACCCAGGTCGACGAGCTCGTGGGAGCAGTGAATACCTTTTCTACTCTATATCTTTTCTTTTTTGTTTTCTCTTGGCCGTCCATTCATTCCCGCCGGGTTCCTAGGGTATCCTCAAACATCCATCATACAGCCATACGAATGAATCCGTGTCCCTGCTCTTCTTCCTCTTTCTTTCTAATTCGCCCTGTCCCGCCCTGCCCTGTGTTGCCCTTCCCTACCCTGCCCTGCTTCGCCATCCGTTGCGATGCTCTCTGTCACCTTTGCCCTGATCCCGCAACCGCCCACCTGTCATCTCCCAGCTGTCCCAGACCCCCGCCGCCCCAGGCCCCGCCGCCCCAGCTCGGCCCGGCTAGATTACGACTCGCGTATGGTCGAGATAGGATTGGTCTGCGGCTGGCTGTTGCCCAGGGGGGGAGGTGACTTGCCGAACCGGTGTTGAATTAAACCAGCAAGAAGCGTCGTGATACGTTGCGATCCGCCCCAACTCCCTGACCTTTGACCGCCTCCCAAGACGAGTGTGTAAGTGTATGTATGAAAGTGTGTGCGTGTGCGAGAGGGTGACAGCCAGAGATGAGCTGGTGGTACAGCACGTCCACACGTGGCGTCGAAACAATTAAAAATTACAGTCTGCTGTGCGAGAAGCCATCACGGCCAAGCAATCGCACATGTCTCTCAAGTTACAATTGATCAACGTCTCTGGCACTGTGCTACGGCATCCTGTTCGCGTCAGCGGAGGGTGGGAAGGGGGAGCGCCAGCAACCCCCTATCGAGATGTGTGGCCGCCGCGATGGCTCGACCCCGAGGGATTCGCGGAGGTGGAACTAGAAGCTCCGGCTGCGTCATCGTTCTCGTAGAGATCGAGGCATTCCTCGATGACTATAGTTTAGCGGATTAGTACACTGCTGGAGACGTTATCGCTGCCGGTGCTCGTCGTGTGCAAGGGGAAATAGGAGGGGAGGAGGAGGGGGGGGGGGGAAGCGAGTGGGGGGGACAAGGGCATAGAGAAATTCTGCAGGGTGTGAGCGATCGGCCACTCCCGCACAAAACATACTGGAGATGATGGGCTCTTCCCAGACGCCATATTCGTAGTCGACCAGGCCGTGGCGGTCGATTCCGTCGCAGAGTCGTACGAGTTCTTTTCCCATCTTCCTCAGGCCATCTCCGCTGATCAGGGTCTGGCCGCGGTGCAGCGGCACGCCGGATTCGACAACGTCCTTCTGCTTCTGGAACAGCGAGAGCCACGCGTGGTTGAAGTCCTGCCACATCCGCATACGATCGCTGTAGACTCTGGTATTGTCGGCTGTGAGGCCTTTAACAGTTAAACGTCACCGTTGTCCGGATAACCCCAGCAAGAGGGAGGAGGGGGGGGGGGGGGGGGGGGCAGGGGCCTCACTCACCTAATTCCGTCACCTTGGAGAGCAGCCACTCGGAGATGTCGAGGAGCGACTCGCTGGCGGTCTCGAGCGCGCCGGTTCGGATGTTGGTGAAGACTTCCTTGAGGGCGGCCTGGTACTGATTCCAGGCGGCCTCCATGTCCGCCGACTGCTGCGAGTAGGCCGGGTCCTCGATAGCCTGCTCGGGCGCGCTCGACTGTGACATGCCGCTCATTGGCGCCATACCGCTCGAGTATTCCTGGAGCATCGCCCGCTGGTTGCCGGGGCTCTGCTGATATACTGTCGACGTGCTCGAGGAGGCCCCGTGAGACTGCAGGCTCGACGCTGCGGCCGCATTCGTCGGCTCGCTCGAGAAGTACGGGGCGGCTACGTCCGTTTGCATTATCTGCAGCGCTGTAGGCTGCCGCGACGGGAACTGCGGACTCGTATCGTAGACGGCGCTCTGCGCGCTCGCTTGTGGTACGTTGTACATCATGGATGTGTTGTATGTGCTGAAGCCCTGCGTTTGTCGAGTGTCTTGCCCGTATTCAGACTGGTAGGTCATCGCATTCTGTGGCATGGCGGTGGAGAAGGTCGCCGCCGGCTCTGGATAATACCCACTGTACGCAGCCGTCCCGCCTATGCCTCGAGCTGCCGTGGGGGACGTGTTGACAGGTGCGGGCCGATACCTTTCAGACCCGCTTGCGCCGTACGACCTCCCCTGCGCGCTGGGATCGTGAACGGGGTATCGAGGGTTGGAGGAAGCATTGGCAGGCGGGTCGATCGGCCTCCGCCGCCGGCCGTGGTCGTCCATCCTGCGACACGCGCGCGTCGCGAGACGCTCGAAGCAGCAAGCCTAACCGGTGCCCCCCCGGCAACGGAGCTGGCGTCGAGGAGAGGAGGGCCACCTTGGGTTCGCCTAGGCCGCGCCGCAGCCGGCCGGTCCAGCAAGCTCGTCCGGGGGCGAGCGTTCTCGCCGCGTGTCGTGAGCCCAGCGTTGTGCGGCACGAGTTCGGAGCGGCCGAGTTCGTCACCGCTGCAGGCAGGAAATATCGGTTAGAGGGTGCGGGGGGACTGGCTCTGTCCTGACTGGCGGCAGGAGAGGGACGCGAGGTCAGGAATAATATGCTCGTATGGGATTTCCGGACAGGGGAACTGCGGCGGCTGACGGCGGGAGGGATGTGTGATGGCGGCCTGGGCTACGCTACGAGGCGTCGTCCTCTTTCTCCCTCTCTCTCTCTCTCTCCTTTTCTCTTTCCCCCTCTCCTAGGTTTGTTCTCGGATGGGATTCCCGGCACAGGAGAAACTAGCAGGAGGAGGCTGTACCATATATATACATGCACACGCACCCACAGAGTGTACGCGCGTGCGTATATAGATGTATACGTATCGGGATGTGATTTCGACCTGAGACCATGTGTCGCCTAGAATCTGCGCGTGTCGAAGCCCCGGGGGGTGTGTGTTGAGGGTGAGCGAGGGCGATAGTGAATGGGAAAAGCCAGAGAGAGGGAGAGGAGAGAAGAAGAGGGAAGAGAAGAGAGCCCTTATCAGCGGGAGAAATCCGGCAACGTTAATTTTTTTTGGCTTTGGGGGGGGGGGGGGGGGGGGTTGAAGGGACGGTGGAATTTCCGACTGTCGAACGGAAGAATAAAATAAGATCCCGAAGAAGGAGGAGGAGACGACGACAACGACGCCTTATAAAAAGGAAGAGGAAACAAATACCCCCCAAAAAAAGTTCGCAAAGCCGTCGATGCAAACACCGACTATATGTAAGGCGACCCCCTCCCAAACCGGGCCCTTACTCTAGGAGGAGTAGGGATGGCGATGCCTTCGACGTCCCGGATTTTCGACTTCGTCCTCAGATACCTTCTTCTTGTCGGTGTTTAAGAAAGGGTTTTTTTTTCCTTTTTCCCACAATAATCCCGAGTAGGTTAGATGTTATCTGACTCGCCAACGACTGTCACTACGTCTGCTGGGAGGATCCCAGCACCGCTTGCAACTAACTGCTAATAACTCCAGCAAGCAGCGACCTTGCTAAGCTCAATTGGATGACAAGCCGCACTAGGACGCTGGACCATAGCAAAGGTCAAAGGTTCGACCTCTGCCTCCCTCCAATGATGCTCGAGAAGGGCCAATTTCGCCTAGACGCAACTGATCGTCTTCTCGTCAGTGCTATCCCTCGGGGCCCCCCCTTTTTTCTTCAACCCTCTCTCCCTCTTCCTCTCCCCTCGATGCGGCGGCCACACCAACTCCGGAAGCGGGGGGGGGGGGGGGGATACGGGGCACGAAGAGAGAGCGTGTGAGAGAATGAGGCGACAGGCGAGCGAGTGTGTGCGTCGAGTGCGTCAACGGGATAAGGAAGTGAGCGAATAACTAGACAGGCGTGGGTTTTTTTTATAAATAAATAAAAAACAGCGAGTGAGCTGGGGCTGGGCCTAGGTCATCGGCAAAGAGGGGGGACAAGATGTCATCGAAGTAAGATTATACGTTGATCCCAGAGAGATATGTATATGTCGAGTAACAACGTGTTTGCGGGTGTAAGTGCGGATAGCGGTTGGGACGTCGGAGGATTTAAGTCGGCCGGGGGGGGGGGGGGGGGTGCTGGCTTTTTCTACGCAAGGCAAGACGTGAATCCAGAATAGCTATGAGTCTAGTCGACCTGAAGGTACTGGGTCCACGATGTATTATTAGATGAAGGTCAAGCAATAATACGTGGGATAGCAAAATAAGGTCAGAAGAGCCGGCAGGTTGGAGTGGAGACCCCAATTAGACTCGGGCGAAGACAAGCAAGTAAGTACAATGTATGGAGATAGGTATGCAGTATCCAGACGAGTAGCGTGCAGCTGAAGAAGGGTATGGGACCAAAGCCTGTGCGTCTTGTGGGTTTTCTTGGGCGTGTGGACGGGAGCTGGATGTCTGGACGCCAGGAGGGTTCGATCCCCTTTTTTGCATACACACCACCCCCTCCCATTTGGACCAGGCAGGCGGAGGCGGAGGAGAAGCACGAGAAAAAGGAGAGAGAGAGAGAGGAACGAGAGGATTGCGGGTATGTGTGCGTGTGCGTGTGCGTGTAGGTGAATACACGACATCAGGCGAGCATCTTCCCATGGGAGCGGGATAGGAAGCGGGAGCCGGCGAGAGAGAGAGGGCGGGGAGAGCAGCAGAAACAGGCAGACAGAACAGCTTCTCTCTAAAACACGTTGACGAAGAACGGACCGCCCTGCCTTACGGTTCGCCGTGCGGAAATGCAGCTGGGGGGCGCGCGTTGCTAGGTAGGTTGCTAGGAGGCAGGTAAGGTAAGGGTAACAAGTAGTGTGAAGTAGGCCTGCTACGAATGTCTGTATGTACGTATGATGTACCTATTTACTTACCTGCCTACCTGTGTACATACTAGGGCTTGCCTGGATGCGACAGGGCGAACAAGATCGCCGCGCAGCGCACAGGCAATGGAGAGCGGGTCCGAATTCACCAGTCTCCCCTGGGTTACTTGCTGGTACTCCTCGGGTGTGCCGTCACAGCACTCGGCGAAGCCCAGCTAGCCCAGCCAGATATAGCCAAGTGCGGACGCGTCTGGTGAAGAGGCTGTTCTCCCGGATCCGCACAGGACAGAAGGGCCCCGAAAATGGGCTGGTGACTTCTCAGGGTATCCAGGGTATATGGAGGGAGAGAGGGCGAGGGGGGTGGAGGGGAGGGGAGAGGCGTACGCAGGACGGGGGGGGGGGGAAAGGGCAGAGCCGGGGGATATTTTAGGCTTGGGTGGCACGGACTCAGTATATTGGCCGTCGGCATGCGAAGCAACAACTTACTTCGGTAGGTCTGTACTCGTAGGCAAGGCTCGTCTATAGGTACGTAGGTAGCTGGGTAGGTAGATGTGTGTGTATGTGAGCGTCTGTACTGGCAAAGACACTTGCAAGACAAGCCTTCGTCTTCCGCGCCTCTGGCCCCCTTCCTCCCTCCCCCTCCCCGAAGAGGAGATCTTGGTCTCGCGGGGTGTCCCTACTCGTGGCAAGTCCCCGGCGTAGATCGGCCTCTCACGTTAGGAGAAAATGGCTACCGGATTCCGGGTTGTCTGAACTGTGGTTGTGCGGCTCGTCTGCTCGTGATCCTTCCTCATGCCAGGCCCTGCCTGTCAGGGCACCACTAAAACCCCCATGGCATGTATCGTGTCTGGGTACGTACGTTGTTATACGGCACCTACTCACATATATGTAGCTACGGCATGGGTAGGTAGGTGGTATGTGGAGGGACCTTGCTTTTTTATTCTTATTGTCGTTATTATTATTATTATTATTTTCTTTCTCTTCCTTTTCCTCATTTATACACTACGCCGGGCCCCGCTCTATCCTGTGGCTGATACTGATTGAGAAATATTTTCTGACCTGCGTAGATTGGTGGTTTGTTATTTTCCAAGTTCCCGTTTTGGTTGTATTTTCTCTCTCTCTCTCTCTCTCTCTTTTTTCTTCTGTCCCCCCTACACCTTGAATATTTTCCCTAGGAGGATGGGGACGAAGCTGCCCCCCCCCCCCCCCTGGTTACTTCATAACAACAGGCGTCTCGCAATCCGTTGTGTGCGTATTTCGCGTTCTTCGACTTGCGTGCTTGACGAAGGATGGGCGAGAAGGAGGGTATAACGGAATTCCAAACGTGCTGGTGCCCATCTAAAAAAATGAAAAACACAAGAAACTAGTAAAGCAGAGTAAGATGAAAATAACGGAGAAGATCAAAAATCCAAAGCCGAAGGCGACCTGTCTTCATACCATGTAGGTATGGTAAACACACACATGCATTGCTATTACCTCCGTCCCCGGCCATGTGTCGAGGACTTCTCTATCCACCACTTAGATGCTAGGCAAGTAAGGTACGTGCAAAACAGTGCGTGCGCATGTGTGTATGTGTATGCTCATGGTGACGAGAAGTAAGTAGGCAAGAGGGAGATGACAGTTGGCCTTCCAATCACATTGGGGGGGGGAGCAGACCTAGACGGTGCATATGGACAAGTTGCTCCATGCCTAGTAGGGCCTGATGATACCTAAAAGCCGTCTGTTCCTACATACGCATCCCTGGACGCGTACTTCGGTAGGTGGTATGTAGGTAGGTGGACTAGGAGGCATGCATGATGTATGTAGGATACCTTATATATATGCATCGGTGATGTGGCTTAACTACCCGGGCGCTGGGGGGGGGGGGGCAGCCATTGTGATTTTTTCAGGCTTCAATACCTTGCCGTGGCAGAAGGCCAGAAGGTAATTTCCAACCCCCCCCCCCCCCCCCCCCCCCCCCTTCGATCAACGGGTCCGGCCGGCATTCGACCTGCAGCCAGTACAGTAATGGGGCGGCGTTGCCTTGGATCTGAGCCTCGATCCCGAGCCTGTCTCTTGTCTCGAAGTCGGTCGCGGGATTACAAACTAGGAATCTGTTGCGACATCAACCGGGAACTCCTGCGTTAAGGCTCCGTCGACTACCTATGGCTGCCGCTATTCCTCCTGCTGCTCGCTCGCCGAGACCCGCGATTCGTTCAATGCGCTAGTATGCGTCGTGTGCCTCCGCGTGGTATCCGGCCAGTAGCCTACAGGCACCTAATCAAAGAGTCTCTCAAGCACTATTATCGGCCGCCCTAAGCCCTCGACGGAAGCTGATTCGACCTCGGAAGAGAGGGGGGGGGGGGGAAGGGGGGTTGGCCGGTTGGCTGGTTAGTTCGTCAGGGTCCGTCAGGTGCCTGGTCGGATCTCATACTAGAGCAAGCCAGAAGGGAAAAAAGCTGGTAACCATCCTCTCGGGGCCGTGTCGCGGGTGTTGGCCAGCAGGAGAACTGTGAGGCGGCGCAACAGCGCAACATCCAGGTCGCTCTCTGGTTTAGCGAAATTCTTCGGGGAGTTGGGCCGCGTCTTTATTTTTTTCTTCCTGCCCGGTTTGCCTACGTACATATATATGAGATCATCGTTATAAACAAAGTCCGTAGATCAACCAGCTGATTTTGGGCTGATGGACGGCCAGCAATCACCTCCTGCTCGAAAGCGTCGAGGCGGACCTGATGATGACATGGTCTGGGGAGGGGGGCAGCCCATCATCATTCGCGAGCGAGCGAGCAAGGGCTCAAAACGAACGACACGATCTGTACACACGAAGTACATTACTCCTGAAGTCGCTCCCGCGCGACTTGACAAGAAATACGGCAGCCCGGGGCACCCTCTCGTTAGGCCGTAAGCAGACCCTCCTCTCATAAAGAACTGGCGGATGTTTGGTCGTTATAATAAGATCCTTGAACCATGTCTTTGGAGACAAGGCGCTGGCTAGGGGGGTTATAGCAAGGCGTCCAGATGTCGTCAAATGATGACCAGGGTGCGTCTGACATTGCAGTATTGTCCCGCACCAATCCACATGCACTCGCTCCTCAGATCTGTTTAGTACCGACCAAGCATTCAGCACCGGACTGGGTCCGGGACGCCTCAGCAGGCAGCCTATTGGTGTGGCGCGTGGCTCACACACGCGCGGACACGCACGTACATACACGCATACACGCGCATATACATATGCGTGCGTGTGTCAAGACGGAGGAGAAGAAGGAAGAAGGGGGGGAGAAGATGGAGGGAGAAGAAGAAGAAAAGAAGAAGAAGCAGAAGCGTGGTAGTGACGGTAGTAGGGGTGATGCTGATCGCCAGGGGAGAGAGAGAGGGAGAGAAGATATTCAGCACAATAAATTCCTATTCGCAGCCAGCTCTTGCAGACGACTCCTTCACAGATCTCGGCCTTCGGCCCCCGGCTACCCAAATTCGTTGCCTTTGGTTGCGATCTGGGTGGGTTTCTGGTTAGCTGTTCTGGTACACACGCGCATGTTGCAGGGTTGTTTCGACACAAGTTTCCACACCCGACAACAGCTTATTACCTAGATCGGTGAGGGTATTGCTACCATACGATATACGATGGACGAACGGAGGGATGATAGGCACGGGATATTCGTGGACGACTGAGCATCCCGGTATATTATCCCAGCATCCCAGCGTCCCCCGCATGGTTTAACTGGCTCAGGGGGGGGGTTCGGTAGGGCCGGTGTACAATTTGCAGGTAGGTTATGGTTAAGGAGTCCGAGTCTTGTACCTTGGACCGGTGGGTGCATGCGTCCATCCCTATCCCGCCGAGGACACTACGCATGTAGAGATCACCCCATCGTGTATGGGGGTTTCGCCCTAGCGCAGGTCCCTGAGATTCGAGAAATGAATAGAAGGGCCGGGAGAAAAAGGAAGAGAGAGGGAGGACCTCAGGAGGACGAATAGGCCCACACGAGCTTGGCCTTTGTCAGTCGTTATTCTGCATTACCTAGCTATTATGCAGAGGATGTATACAGGTATGTGAATCTGGGCGGTCGTCGCGAGCCGTCGCGACTCTCTCGCCAAGAGCAGCCCCCCTGTTGGATATCGTGGAGCAGCGAGTATCAAAACGGCTTTAAGGACGTGGGTTCAGTTCCTCTCACACACTAGCTGGATGCTTCTCCGAGTGGACGGATCTGCAGCATGCAGGAACAAGAGCCCACCGAGCCCACCGAGCCAAGTCGTCGAGCCACCAACCCAGGCGTGTGCAATCGAGCTCTGGCGCCGGTTTGTGCCAAACTCGATCTTCTCGAGACCGGGTTCCCGTCGACGGGGTCTGGGCCCAGCAGCAGCAGATCGCCAGCAGCGGCGCTGCTCCTCCCTATCGTCGGCAGCCAGAGAGAGATACGGGCCCGCGCAGAGCCTAAATTGCGCAAGACAAGCGTTTGCGACATGCCCGTCCGAAGGGGAAGGATCAGCGATATAAGGTGAACGACGTTGCAGTATCGGCTGTTGCATGCGCTTTGTGAATCTCAGCCTCATCTGGGCCGAGTGAGGCTTGCATCGTTTCTCCGCAGCAACGTCGGCCAGACGCGGCAGACGCAGCTATCCCCTCTCCCAACTGTTGGAGGCCCCAGTGCACTCTGGGTGTACCGGCATTCGCTCTCGCCGATTCCCGCCCCCGAAGTGTGAGGTCACAGTGGCGACGATGGCAACGATGATGACGACGACGACGGTGATGCTGCCGCCGCTAGTCGCCTTCATCCGAATCGTCCACAACTGGCCCCCGTCGCTTGATCCGATAACGCGACTGAGGACACCTAATCTGCGCTGTTCCTGTATGCGCACACGGCGCTTGCCTGACCCGATTCGATTGGGTCTCTGTCCCGCATGGCTCTTAGACATCGGAGATTAGCCCGTGTTCTATCGTTATACTATACATACTATGTGGTAGCACGGTAGTCTCTCTCGTCTTGGGTCTTTGTCTCGGGGCGTCCCGACTCCCCGTAATCTCTGCCTAGGGCGTCGACCGGCGCGCAGGACGTCCTAGCTTTGTTGACGCCCACCATATCCAGAGGGTCTTATTAATAATTGGGGGGCCGACGCAGAGGGAGAGGGCAAACGAAAACAGCAGACACACGGACGGACGCGTAGAATTGCCAGCGGACAGGTCGAGTCGAACTTGGGCCGTGAGCAGCCGTAGAGCAACCAGCACCCAGCACCACGACTGGGGGGGGCCATGATTTGCAATCTCGGCCCCTCCGTTCCCCCTCCGCGGTGGTACGGGAATTCGCCTAGGCGTATGCAGACCACCAGACTGACATGCACTAGCAGCGGCGCATGTGTGTATGAGTACATGTGTATGTACGCAGACAGGCATGTATATGTGTGCATACCCAGGCATGTTGTCGAAGGGAGCGCGCGCGCTCCTCTTAGGCGGCCCGGAGCTCTCTGCCTGCTAGCAACTCCTACTAGAGCCACGCCCACACTTACGTGGTAGAGAAGGATTGTGAATCTACCACCGTTTGAAGCTAGTCGGCATTTGGATTCCAGCTTCGCGCTTCTGTTTCTAGAAGACATATCGTCTGATGCAGACCGCGCACGCCCATGCTTCTGTGCCTCATGCGCGCTCTCTCTCTCTCTGCTTGCTTGCTGCTCGCTGCAGGCAATCCTCGCAACGGACAGCGGCGACAGCGACAGTGCCCAACTAACTTCGCCACCCGCTGGTGCTTCCCGCCGCGCGAGCCCCTTGCTATTGGGCCTGTTCGGCAATCATTGCCGGAGGCGTCCTACGAGCCATGCGCGTGTGCAGATTGCACCTATGTGCGTAGCGGCAAAGAAAGGAGAGACGGCAAGAGACGAGACCAATCTACCATCACACAAGGCTGAGCGACTCTTGCATCGTCGACAGTCATTCCGCTGCCCGTCATACATAATACGACGTGCCCAAATTACCCAGATTCCCGGTTAACAGATCTGTGCTTGGTCTACACGGCATCCGTTCTCTTTCATTGGTGGAGGCTGGTCTGACTCGAGCATGGTCTGGACTCGACGGGGTGCGTCTATCATGACCGTGGAGTTACACTAGAGGACCCGATAGTGGTAGAAGAGGGATCAGCGACCACACATGTCTTCACGCACGCCCGCCCCTACAACAGCACGCTCACCCGCCAGCTTCTCCCTCCTCCCTCTCCTGCTTCCTTTGCCTGCAGCGCGCGAACGTTACCGTGCTCGCTTTGGCGGTAGCCTCGTCTAAAGCTAGATTGCGCGCAAAGTGATCGATCCTTGATTTCTTCGCACGTTACACTTGGGCGAGAACGCAGTCGTACCTTAAGAACAGCTATTGCCCAAGTTGCGGTGGTTCGCGACGCGATTGTGTGGGGACTACAGGATCAGTTTCAATTCTCGGCGTTACCATCGGCATCGTAGGCGTATGCAAATCCCGAACACCACCAGGGTTACATAATAACACGGCCTCTGTATATTGGTGGGTATGTGTATGGCTTGTTGCATGAACAGCGCCGGGAGGGGGAATCTCTCAAACCCCCTGCCTAAGCCACAGCTAAGTCCGATAGCAGCGGCCTCACGAGAAATCGGTCCCAACGAAAAGCCGTCGCGTCTACTGCGGAATCCGTTGCCTGGCGCTCTCGCGCGCGCGCTCTATCTCTTGACCCAGGCGGGCATCTTCCTCGCCTTGACGTGACCGGGCTTCTTTCTCTCGACGCTTCTGAAATCGCGGGTGAGACAACCGGCTGTGCGGATCGCATTAGCAAAAGAATGCCACACACCCGACGTTGCTAGCGAGAGATTCGCTTCGCCTACCTTTTCTCAGGGGGGTTTTCAATGCGGGCTCGTGAACCATTAATGCCTTGGCGATGGCCATCGCCAGGGCTTCGGCCTGCCCGGTGGTCCCGCCGCCCTCTACGTGCGCCCAAACATTGTACTTGTCCGTTCTGTCCAGCACCTTCAAACCCCAAAGCGCGCTCTCTCTGTCGTGAACTCGCGCGAACGCGTCATTCAGGGGCTTCCCGTTGATTAGGACCTCCCCTGTCCCCTCGACGAGCCAGGCCCGGGCAACCGAAGATTTCCGCCTGCCGACGCCATGGGACCTGCCAAACTTGTCGATCGGGATGGGCTTCGTGGTGTTGAGATAAATGTTGATGTCCCGCTTGAACGCCTGGATGCCATCCTGGACTTCTTCTGGCATGAGGTCCGGGTGGATCAGGTGCAATCTCTTTACGAGAGCGAGACAGGTAGTATAGTCTCTCGCCTTCACCGATTCGCCCATGGACAGCCGATAATGTTCCTTGGTCTTCCATGCCACCCGCTCAGCCTGGTTAGGGGCGACGGTGGGAAGTCGGGCGTATTTTCGCGCCAGGTCTTGGACGATGACGAAGCTGTCGTTGAATCGCGCGTGTCGGGAGAAGTAGGAGGGGGATACCGGCACGGGTCGGGCGTATGCTACCTTCGAGCTACTCGCCGTAGAGCCATGATCGACCGCCTGCTCGAGTCTTTGCATCCCATCCAGGCCATTCCGCCGGCGGGCCGTGCTAGAGAACGCTCGTCGCGTCTGGGGTGTCGCGGAGGACCGCTGCTGCTGTCGCACAGTAGTCGCGCGGAACTCTCTAAGACAGCGAGAGCCATACCTTAGAGAAGACATGGTATCTATCGTATCCTCGTCATGGCCTTTCGCCGGCCAGCATTCAACCAATGGCCAACCGACTTATATTTATGGTGCACTCGGCCGTTCCGCTGCCGGGCGAGATTTGAATGGGGGCAGGTAAGTAGGTTGTTGGCCAATCTAGAAAAATGTTGAAGAAGGCCTGCAAAATTCGGAGACCGACCTTGGCCCAGATTGGTCTCCGCCGCTGCGCTGGAGTTGCCTTAGGTAATCCAATTGGTCGGTTGAACTGTATCTTCCGATCACCGCAGCAATGAGGCCGAGGGTGAGGGACCTAACACCTAGGTACCTAGGTACCTAATGTTGCGGCCTCAGGTATCAAAGGTGGCCAAGCAGGTACTCTCCGAGTGCCTGCTCGGGCCGTTGGAAACGAGAAGGCCGAAGAATTCTGTGGAGGTTTCGTCCGGGTATTCTAACAAGATAAATTAGCATGGAAGATACATGGAAGATACATATGCGCCTTTGCCGGCGGGGTAGGTTGATGGTCCTGCCTATTTGAAATTTAGAATTGAGCCACAACTGCCCCACCCCTTCCTTTTTTGTGCCGGTGGGAAGAAATTCCGTGACTCAAGCAAAAAAACGCTGTATCCTCCCGCTCTTTTTTTCCCTCACCTTCCATCGCCATCAACACTGCTGTCGACATCAGGTATTGCTGCAGATATGGCGCCCTTCGGAACGATCTACACCAAGGAGGTAATCTGAAACCCCTGCTTTCTTCGTTGCGTCTTGTCTTCGTCGCATGACGGTTTTTGGCGAGCTGACACGGAATTTGTCGCGCAGCTCAACCCCCGCACCACCGCCATCCTAGCGGTTGCGAAGGCCAATGGCCTCGACCTGGATGTCGTCGAGGTTGACACCACCAACCCGACGCCTGAGTTCCTCAAGGTGAACCCTCTCAGCAAGGTCCCTGCTTTCGTTGGGAACGATGGCTACGTCCTCACCGAGTGCATGGCCATCGCCATCTACCGTATGTACCTGACGACAGTATCTCAATAACCACCATTCCCATTCCCATTTCCATCCCCATCCCCATCACCACCCTCACTCCGGGGCTGCCGGCGTACGTGATGACCTAGACATTATTCTAACAGTTATCCCTATCTGAAATATTTCTGTGGATATTGGTTCTACCTTCTGATTAGATCGCCTCTCCTCCACCCTCCTCGTCTCGTTGGCATTCACTGAGAACGGAGAGGTAGAAAATACTAATATTATTTCCTTCTCCAGTCACCTCGCAGAACGAGAAGACCACCCTTCTCGGCAAAACCAAGCAGGAGTACGTCAGGGTGCTTTGAGTGCCGTTGGTAGTGTCGCCAGATCTGCTAACATGGAGTAGCTACGCGTCTATTTTGAAGTGGATGTCCTTTTTCAATACCGAGGTTCTCCCCAAGCTTGGTGCTTGGTACCGCCCTCTGCTGGGTTGGGACCCGTACAACAAGAAGATCGTGGATGAAGCCTCCAAGGGGGCTGCTAAGGTAGTCTCGGTCGTAGAGCAGCACCTCCTCAACAACACCTACCTCGTTGGCGAGCGCATCACCCTCGCGGATCTGTTTGCCGCCAGCATCATCTCGCGCGGCTTCCAGTTCTTCTACGACAAGACGTGGCGTTCTGAGCACCCTAACGTCTCTCGATGGTACGAGACTGTCTACAACCAGCCTATCTACACCAATGTCGCCAAGCCCTTCGTGCTTCTAGACACCCCGAAGTTGACTAATGCCCCCCCTAAGAAGCCTGAGCAGGCAAAAGCCCCCAAGGCTACCCCCAAGGCTGCCCCTAAGGCTGCCCCCAAGGCGGCGGCGGAAGAGGAGGATGAGCCTGCTCCTGCTCCTAAGCCAAAGCACCCCCTCGACCTGCTGCCACGATCAGAGTTCCCCCTTGACGACTGGAAGCGCTTCTACTCGAACAATGACGAGGAGACCTCCCTGAAGTGGTTCTGGGAGAATGTCCCTTTCAAGGATTACTCTATCTGGAAGGTCAAGTACAAGTACAACGACGAGTTGACTTTGACTTTCATGTCCAACAACCTGATCGGTGGATTCAACAACCGTCTCGAGGCTTCCCGCAAGTACCTCTTCGGCTGTGCCTCCGTGTACGGTGAGAACAATAACTCAGTCATCGAGGGCGCCTTTGTCATTCGGGGCGATGATTATCTCCCCGCCTTTGACGTCGCTCCCGACTACGAAAGTTACGAGTTCATTAAGCTGGATCCCACCAACGCCGACGACAAGGAATTCGTCGAGTCTATGTGGAAGTGGGACAAGCCCGTCACCTACAATGGCAAGGAATACAAACACGCCTCCGGTAAGGTCTTCAAATAAGGTAGTGCGGCTTAGGGAAAACACCGAGCGATTACGAATTGACGAGACCATGCGGATGGGGGGTATATCGGACGAAGGGACAACTGCGGTTGCACCGAGTGAGGTTATAGTTGTACCCATCAGAGACCCTGATGTATAGCCTGTATGAGGTTATTCGATGAACGTATGTCTACCTCGTTTGCGACCCCTTGTGCTAGACCGTGTGATGAAGGGGGAAGGGGGCTCACGTTTCTATTCCGGGTACGCAACAAAGAAATCCAATCGGGTGCACGTAAAAGGACGAGATCCATCTACGCTCTAAATAGGCGGGCGCCTATGACAACCCAGGTAGGCGCACGTGTAGCGAGCGGGCTATAAAATCTCGAGTCTCCCCCGGCCTCACTACGAAGCTCATCTCAACAATCACCTCTCGACTTATAGCAGTACAGCGGATATACGCGCTTAGATTCGGACCAGACCCAAAACAAAACAAACCCACCTCAAAATTACAATCACCATGAACGGCAAGTCCCCGCAGACTCGAAACCGCGACGAAGTCGGTCTCACCTTCACCTCCGACCATGCACCGACTCTATGTTCCGTTATGTAGGAAATGCAGGTTGCTTATTGTTAACCTAGGGGGAGTTGTCGGCATAAGGAAATGCTCGAGGGGAAGGCAGATGCGTGCCTTATTTGGAGGAGGATATTACATTTCAACATGAGGGTAATACTCGACATCTGTGCGAGAAGCAGTAGAAGAGTGCCTATAGCTAGAGCTTAACACGCAAGTTGGCTTGTTTCAATACGTCTATGGGTCGGTAGCGCTGTGTGTTCGACGAGGCTGCGACCTGGACTTCCTTTACATCGGCCTTGTCCCGCCGTGTCGCGTCTAATGTCCGCTGGGTCGGAGTGGTTGTGCGGTTGACTTTGGTACCTATATTCTCGAATGCGTGCGTCTACGATTCTGCGCACTTTTCCACGCCGTCCCCTATTTTAATAGGCGATCCGACTAAGATGAGCCAGTAAGCCGAATGTGCTAACAGGTAGCAGCAAGGCAGGAAAGATCTCTATCCCCCGTCTTGCTCTTCCACCTCCTTATGGACCGCAGGGAGAGAGGAAGAGAGGAGGGCGTTGGAAAGGAAGGGGAGGTGTAGAGTCAGGAAGATTGGGTAGGGAGCTATGCTACGTGCCCTCTTTGCTTCCGTGTTTCACCCAGACATGGCACGCGCGTCGCGGACCTCGCTCCGAGCTGCGAGGTGCCTCATCGCCGCCGCACCGCTTCGGGCGCTGCTCGGCCTGGTCGGGGTTCGGCGGCTTAACGGAGGTACTTTCCTCCTTGTGAAAAAAAAAAAAAAGCTACGAGTCGATGGGGTTAGGGTTGAGGATGGCTGACCGGGTGGCGGCGTGCGCCTTTCCGGAGACAGACCACGGGCATCGGGCTCGGCTCGGCGACGCGGATGCGGATGCGGCTTTGCGAACCGACGGGGAGAGGCAGACAGGCTTTTGTGCGGGCCGCAGAGTCGCGCGCCTCCTGAGTTGGGTGTCTGTCTCAGGCCGTCGAAAAGGCCGCTCGGATGTAACCACGGCCGGGTATATATTATAAAGCTGTTTTGCTGCCCCGAAGACCCCATCCCGCACCTCCGCTCGGTGAATCGCCCTTCTCCCCGCCGCACCCAGCCACGCAGAGCCGTTCCCCACTCCTGCCACAGCGCGATGGAATCCGCCTCCCCGCCTCCGGTAGGTATAGCCTACTCCTCTCGACCTATCCGTCGGCGTGCGAGCCGCCACCGCTTTTTATTCTTCTTCTTCTTCCGCCGACGAGTCGCGGGGCCGACACCCCGGGCGCCTAGCGCGACGTCCCTAGGGGCGGAGGCGCCGGCCTAGAAGCAGGATGGGAGGGGGGAAAAGGAAGAGAGAACGAAGTCCTGGGGGGTGTTTGCACCCGGTCGGCCCCGGTTCTAGCCGGCAAGACGTCGTGCGCGGAGGGATCACACTTAGGTATCTCGCCTGCCGACATTCGCAGAGAAGGGAACATGGGAACAATGCCGAGAAGGGTCAAAATGACGGGCGGGACGAATTGCGGTTTCTCGGCGTGCTGGTCTCACCGACATGCCACGATGATAAGCGGGTGGATATCAGTAATTGTAGAAAAAAAAGTACCCTGTCTAACAAGAACGATGCTCTGTCTATATTCTAGCCGCCTGGCGCCCGGGAGACCATCTCCGATGTGTGCTTAACTTAAGACCGTTACGACTTCTACGCCCTGGTCGCCTCGGCCTGGGCCTGGGCCTTTTCCTCCTCGGGCTTGGGGTTCAGCAGGAGCCGCTTGAGCCCGGCGGCGGCCTCGAGGACGGTGTCGAGGTGGTTGGACTCCCAGTCGGCGCGGGTGGCGTCGCCGAGCTTGCCCTCGCCGACGGCGGCGAAGGTGTCGGCCTGGCCGGCGAAGGCGAGGGTGGGGCGGGGCTCGACGACGAGGAGGCCGGGGACGGCGAGGGCGCCCTTGACCTGGTCGTTGGCGGCGCGGCCGCCCTGGACGCCGTAGCTGACGATGACCACGGGCTTGCCCTTCCACTCGTTGTACAGGTAGTCGATCGCGTTCTTCGTCCCCCCCGCCACGCTCGCGTTGTACTCCGGGATCACCAGCACGTACCCGTCGTACCGCGCGATCTCGGCGCTCCACGCCTTCGTGTGCGCGAACTGGAAGGAACCCCTCGCGGGTACGCCTGCCGCCTCGTTAGACATACCTAAGTCTCACGTGCCTCGTCCTCTCTTTCTACTTGATCCCCAGCCGTCGAACTTGGAGGGGGGGGGGGGGGAGAAGGGAGACAAGGGACGGGGTGGTGGACTGGGGGACTATTGGTAGGCAAGGCGGGCGACGTAAACGTACTGGCAGGGGCTACGGCCTCGTTGTAAACCGGGAGGTTGAACTTGACCAGGTCGACGGGGTTGACGTCGATGCCGCTGTCAGCCAGGGGCTTCTCGATGGCCTTCCTGACGAACTCGGCGACTTTGGGCCCCACGCGAGTACCGCGGGTGCTCATGGTGATGATAGCGACCAGTTTCGAAGCCATTGTTTTTCTCTCTTGGGCGGGGTAGCAATCCTGTTATCTCCGGGTTGTCAAACTGTGAACCGTGTCGTCAAGGTGGGGGGGGGGGGGGGGGGAGGTCGGTGGCAGTTCCTGAAAGCGCTCGCAAGTTGTTCGATGACGGTCTTTGTCGACCTGCCCGTCCCTCCATGGCGCCTCCGGTATACATATATATACATATTACATCAACGTATATATATAAGCATACGGAATCTACTCAGCACACCGCCTCCATGACACGGTCGAGGCTGAAAAAGAAAAAAAAAAGATATGCGCAAGGCCGCCGATGCGGATTTGTCAGATGGACAAGAGCGCGAGGGTCGAATCCGCCCAATATCTGCGACGAGGCTACGGCGGCGTGACCACTCGGTCTCGTCGCTTCAGAGGCGCGCGACGGGTGGCGTCATGTACCTAGGTAGGTATGAGTAAAACATCAGAATCTCGGCCTCTTTATACCGGCGGCCAGGACAAAGGGAGTAGGGGGACAACTTCGGGCGCTTTTCGGAGACGTTCTTAACTCCAGGTTACGATGCTCTGGGTTGGGAGGTGCCTTGGTACCTACCTATATGCTACCTGGGTAGATACGTTACGTAGGATGTAATAAGCAACAGGCTCCTCTTGTCTTAGCCATTCAGTATGGTTGGTAATCGTTGTGACCTACGTTACCTAAAGTACCTACACATGCCCGTCTCAGACGTGTCGGAGGGCAATATTGACCTACCTACCTCACTTACCCATGTGAACATCCATAAACTCCTGCATCGTGTGCCTAAATAACACACACAGAGACGCTATAGCGAGAGGTGACTGAGGATATACATGCACATGTCTACACATATTACGCTGGCTCAACGCACATTAGTCAGGGGTCTCGCCCGGCGAGGTCCTCGTGATATATTGCCAATTTGCCCGTCTGATTGGACAGGAGACCGAGGCGCTGCCTCAATGCAGTAACATCCAGTTCCAGGGCTGTGGTACGGCGGGAATGATGTAGGTACGCCTTCATGTGTACCCGAAGGACGTAAGTGAGAAGAGGCCAGCTTACTGCTTCGCCGGTCGTAGGGGAGGAGGCCGTAGGTATTTATTCGCCTAGGCGCGGGAAGGCGGATAAGTGCAGTTCCAAAGGTCGGCGCGACGGCTCGTGGATGCGGCCGCCAAAACCAGCCCATCCCATCCATCCATCCATCCATCAACCTCCCTACCTACTCTATTGACGCCACTGGCACGCTACAAACCAACACATAATACCACGCCCACCCCCTCTGGACGCACCCCTTACCTAGAGCCTGGCGATCCTCTCCTCTCTACCGTGGCTCGTCGACCAGACCCGCCGTCTATTTTTATTGCGCGCGCAGCCACCGGGCGCCACCACGCATCCTGGCCTCGGCGTTCCTCGTCGACCGAGCGCCAGGTGTCGGGCCAGCGCAATTTCGACGCCATCTATACCTCCTATTTAGGGGGGGAGGAGGCTTACGTGTGGCTCCCTGCGTGGCGGCGCCTCGCGACGCGGGAATCCGGCTTGCTAGGCCAGGCCAGGCCAGGCGAAATGAGCGCGACGCGTCATTACGCACGCGCACACGGTACGCACGAGCTGGGCCGCTTGCCAGCGCCGGACCCGAGCTGGACCGAAACGCGGGCAGCTCCCCCATGGACCGGTCTCGGCTGGGCGCTCGTTCCCGCGAGATGAGGACGAGTGCGCCCGTCTACAACATAATACGACGTAGGTACTGGGTGGGGTCCCCCCCCCAGCCAGCCAGCCAGCCAGCCCCGGCGAGCCACGCGCGCGTCGCTGGTTCCAGCCAGAGGCGGCACGCGTGTGGCGGCGGCGAGGAGAACCCCGTCGCTAGGTGGATGGGTGTTGTGAGACGGAACTGGCGGCGTTTCGAACCAAGCTGGCGGTTCTTAACCTAGGTATTATCTACCTATCCAACCAATGCCGGGACATCCCTAGAATTCGCCAGGCCCCAAACCTCAGACTCGTCCATCGACGAGACGACGAGATTGGGGGTAACGGATGCCGGGTGAGGCGGTTTGGAGAGCACTGCCCACCAGGCCCGTGGCACGGCGGTATCGCGTAGCTCCCGCAGATGGCCGACAGCCTGGGCCGACGAATCGTGCTATATACACACACGTGCGTACTTACTTACCTGCCAACCCTACCGCAGCGCAGCATAACTTGTTCGTTCTGAAGGCTGTATTTCTTTTTAAGCACGGGAGGATTAGCCACCTGCATCCTTACCTACCCACCATCCATCGTCCGTACCTGCAGACTAACAAGCCGAGGAGACATCCAGGCCGCAGCGAGTTTCGTGGCACTAGCCCCTACCAAGGGGGTAACCCGCCCGGCGCATCCTAGATATCCTCCCCTCTCTCCCCTCCTGACCATTCATACACTGAGTTACGCCACTGAGTTTTCCCTGCCCAATCTCCGTCTTCAAAGCTAGCTGACGTAGATCGCCATCGCTCGTCTTCCCTCGTCCGTTAATCTGTCCATGAATCCTGCGATCGCCCCGCTGTGCCGCGTGTTGGCCTCGGTCAGATACTGGCGCACCCAACTCTGTATGTCTTGAGTCTCAGGGAAGTCGTCCCGTGCGCCCTTCTTGCAGGTGCTTAGAGGGGTGAAGGCTAGGCCAAACCCTATGTCGTCCACATCTGCCTCGTCGATCATGTCGTCGACCGTACTCGCCGTCACCTTGGGTGGGTTCATGAGCATCTTCAGCATCGCTTCGCACGTAAATCGCCATCCCTTCACGTAGCGTTGGGCAAACGCTGCGCTGTCTCCTAGCGATTTCGCGAAGGATATGACGGCGAGCTTGCGGTCGACCGGGCGAGCCAGCAGTTCCGAGGTTGGGAGAATGATGCCGAGGTAGATTTGGACGAAGAGGTTGTGCTGAACTAGGTCTACTTGGCTGATGAAGAAATCGGCTCCGAGTCCCGAGTCTGCCTTGGCTGACACGAGATGGTAAAATCGCACAAATCGGAGCTTGAACGATTCTGACGGGTTGCTTTGGAGTTTCGTGAAGAGGAGCGCGAGGATGTCCTTGAAATACGGTTCGATGGCGGCGCTGGTTTCGAGGTTAGTTCCCATGGCAGATAAACACGACGAGGCTGGGTGGCGGTATGTTTGTGGGGGGAGGGGGGGATATTACCGGTTGATCGACACGACGACCGACTCGAGCAGGTCAAAGGCGTTCGTCTCCGTCCTTTTACTTCGCAGTAGGTTCTGGAAGATGCCTAGAATGGATTGGACTTGATTTTCCGCCACTATCGATGGCGCAGCTCTAGGTATTATGGCGGCTAGTAGTCGCGTGAGGGCCGGGACGTTTCCTCTCGTCTCCCAGAGCGTCGGGAGCATTAATAGCGGCACTAACGCCTGGTAATGATTGGGGAGTGCCCCAGACGGGTTAAGTTCAAGGAGCTTCGAGAATATTAGAAATACGTATGGCATGAATTCTGTAATCGAGTCATTAGCTTAGATGGCGTCGATGGGGAGCAAGCCCATACCGTTTACTTCCTCCGTGATGATCAGGTTGAAAGGCTCCCATAAACGGTCCTCTAGCTTCAATGTTCCAGCGGATGAACCATAGCTATACACTAGTTAGCGACACTCGGCAAGCTACCAAGTCTCGGCCGAAACATACCTCACAACAGCACCGAGAGCTTCAAAGTGGTAATAGTAGAAGCGTGGGTTACTCGGGTTGGTCTTGATGATATTCGTGATTCCGACAAGGTGGTTGAGGAGCATGTCGACGTAATCCTGGATGCCCGTGTTCATGACGATGAGTACCCTCATGATGCAGCGCATAAGGAACTCGTTTTCCTGCATCTTCGCTGGAGAATTCTCTTTTTCTACGAGCTTGAATAGGTGGTCGAGTAGATCTTTCGCGAAGGGCTCGATGTCGGCTCTGCCAAATATGCGCGTCCCGGCATCATTGGTCAAATAGAGGAGTCGCTCGACGCAGATCGCTGCGTACGTGTAGACGACGTAGTTCGACGAGCCCATGTTCTGAATCAACGGCTGGAACGCAGCCTGCCACTGTTCCTTCGTCAACTGGCTGCGAAAGGTGTACAAGTATTTGATCGCGTCGACTTTGGCGATCGGCTCCACGCTATCGGAGATGAGGTCGTTCGCGACGTGCAGCTGGAAGAAGTCGACCACGTTCACTAGAGGGTTGACCGTCTTGACACCGTGCGTCGCCGTCACAGCCCCATTGGCCGCGATGGAGAGGAAGAGGGAGATGGCCGTGTCCTTGTCCTTCCAGCTCGTCTTGCCTTGTTCCAAGTAATGGTTAATGTATCTACCGGCAACGGTGGTGACGAGCTGTTCAAATCTGCCCTGAAGCTGCCGAAGAAAGTCTGTGGCGGCTCTCCGCCGAGAATCCGTATCAGAACCCTCGAGGTCGCGTCTGATGAACTCGATCGGCTCGTCCTCGACCAGCTCGACGTCGGATTCTCTCAGCGCGACATTAGGCAACACCACCTTTTCTACAACCTGGCCTAGGACGTTTTCGTCGTTGAAGGCGCCCGAGTGCTGCGTGGTGTTGGCAATCGCTGTGAGGAAGTGTAGGGCTCTGCTGACGAGATTATCGTACTTAGTCTCCGGCCCAATCGCGGATAGCAGGTTCCACGCGCTGGAGACGAACACCTGCGTGTAGGGGCCGAAATCGTCATCGAACTTCGTAACGTAGAGCTCCAGAGCTTCGCAGATGTCGGCCTTCACTATTTCAACCACGCCCGCCTCCGAATCATCGTCGGTAGCGAGAAGGGGGTTCTCGTAGACCAAATATTTGTGGAGCAGGGTGGAGATGTGCTGTAAATTCGATTCGAATTGCGGCGGCATATCCTGGCAAGATAGGTCATAGAAGACTTTGATCAGGAGACTCATCGTTTCGAAGTACCCTTTCAAGGCCGCCTTATCGTTGCTATGGGCCTCAATCTGCTGATCTGTAGCCTGCATGCATGTTAGGTCTATACTCTCAGAGGACTTCGGTGACGAGACGTTGACTTACGCTCAGTAGGGTGAGAAAGGGTACAGCGAACGTGCTAAGCACATGGTTGATCTCCACGTATAAGTCGTCGGAACGAAACAGCGGCCGCCACCTAGCGAAGATGGAATGCGCTACTTCGAGCACCCCATTGTTGATCTTGAAGTTGTCGGGCGAGAAGCGCGATACGAGGTCGGCCACGAGGGTATCCCATCGATCCCAGAAGTCGGAGTCGGCAATTATGCTTATGGCTTCTCCCAGCTGCGTCTGAATGGTGGCGGGACAGGCGATCATGAGCCCGATAAGCTCCTGTTTTATCGTTCCGACCTCGTCGACAGGGATTTTGTAATTTCGGTCTTCGTCCTATAGGTACGGTGTTGCATGTCAGATCGCGTGCGGCACCGCCACGCCATTCTCCCCGTGCCTGACGTACCACATAGTTGTGTCGGATGAAGTTCTTAAAACAGAGTGCTCCGGACAGGCGGATCTTGGTTTCGAGGCTTTCGGTTGCTACTATCTTGAGCAGCTGCAGCGCGAACTGGGGCTTTTTCTCTTCGAGCTTGAGCTTGCCCTCGGCTTTTCTTCGCATTAGCAACTCGGGGTCGTGGGAGGCGACGGCGACGAAGGCCGGAGAACAAGGGCAAGCTTTCAGAGGAGAGGGGGGGGGGGGGATCGATCAAGAGAGCTCTCTCGCATACCTTTCTTGTACTTGGTAGGGTCGAGAGTTGCATCTAGTAGCTGGGCGATCTGGCCCAGATCTGAGGCCATGATGGCAGCTCTGCGTCGTGTACGAGGAGCAAAAACCAACGAAGGGTGTGGCGGTGGCGGGAGGGGGGGAGAGGAAGTGAGGAGACAAGTATTCGGGTCCGTGTATGAGTACGTAGAGGTGTAATTTGAAGGGCGGGCTGTCCTGTAGTCGTGTAGGTGTATGATGTAGTTGGGGAATATTTGGATACTGCAAGACTAGAGGTATGTCGGAACAGCAGCGGTAGCAGCAGCAACAAGCATCACTACGTAGTAGGCCTTAGCTAATCAAAATTTTCTTCGAATCTTTTTTATTATTTTTTTATTGACATTGATCCATTCACACTGGACCAATTTGGCGGGGTTTGGGCGACGAGGCAACAGGCACCTGTGGCGCTCTGGGACATGGTCTGTGCACGCAGACGGAACCATACGCCTAGATTCAGTACCTAGGTATCTAGGCATGCCCGGAATATCTGGCTGACTTGATATATGCGTAGGTATATGGACCTACCTAATCGGAACGTCTTACCTGTCGCCATCACACCATGTTGGACATCTTCCCACACTACCAAACCTCGATGGTAAGCTGAGTGCTGGGAGGTACGCGATTGCGTATAAGGAGGGGAATAGCGGGGTCTGCCTGATATATGCTCCAACCGGATGGTATGCTTGTCTGCCAAGTAGCGATACCTCTGATAAGCTTTTATCCGGCATTCCCTTCGCGGTCTTGAGGTGGGGGGGGCCGGGTCTGCTGTGGAAGGCAGGTAGGTAAGTACCTAAGGTCCGTGTGGACTAGGTTAGGTAGGTACGTACGTGCCTGATGCATGCAGTTAGTACCTGCCTCCTCCTATACTGATACGGAAGCTGTCAAGCCTGTACCTGCCTCCACCTGCACCCGCCGGTACATGTCCACGGGTACCCAGGCTGCGCAAAGCATACCAGGTTGGTACGCGGGCGGTACCTCCGTGCTGCGTCCAGCTTCAGGGGCGTCGATTGGCTAAGACGGAGAAAGAGACGGTGCGGATGCTGCAGGAGCACGGAAAGGGTCAGCTGTGGAGAATGCCACCGTTTTTTCGCTGAGGTTCCCCCGGTCAGGCCGACTCGCTCCCCGAAACCTGGGAACCTCCCCCAAGTACTGCTAACACGAGTTCAGTCCACCATCAGTCAGTCAATCAATTAATCAACCGACCACTCTCTCCTAAATGCCGTCCGTTAGGCCATCCCGACTCACCTACACTCTGTCCAACTCGACCTGACTTGCCCGCCCCCTCAACCGCCCCCCGGAGCCGCCATCGAACCGCTTTGCCGTCTCCCTGTATTTATATTCCAATGTACTGCCACGTTCCACCATCCCAGACAACACCAAATCGAGCCCATCGTAATCATTCGTTCCCACCAGCACCGGTACCACTCCTGCCACCACCATCATCTCTGGAACGGTAGGGGGCCGGGAACCAGGTGCGTGTGTGTGTGTGTGAGAGAGAGGAGGAACTGATCCTGTGATACTCCGTACGCCCACCTTGTTGGTCCAAGACAAAAAAAAAAAAAACTGCGAGAAAGCGCCTGGCTTCCCCTAACAACAGTTCCACTCGTCGGTCAGGTCTTCCGCACCGGATGGATGCTTGACCTTTTTCTTGGCCCTTTTGTCTCCTTCTCTCGATTCCCACCCTTAATGCAAGACCCGATTTGCTTGTAAGTCCTCGTCCTTTGATTGCTTGTCCACCGTACCGATACGCGGCCCATCATAATCTGCCGTCATCTTGCTGGTATCTCGCCGTGGATTCGTCGACTCGACTTGCAGGCGCATATAATTTTTCTTCGAGGCCCGATGCGGTAGATGCTTCCTAGCCATCTGCGAATATGGTGTGGTGGCTGATATGTTTCGTCGCATAGTCTCTCTGGGCCGGAAGGCCGGTGAAGCACGGCAGGTAGCAGACATGTCGCCATCACCAGGAGATGAGGCCCCGTCACCCCAGGATGCGAAGCACACCGGCGGTGGCAGTGGCAGTGGCCTGGCCAGCGTCTTCAAGGGCCTCGCCGGCGCCGCGAAGCTAACCAAATCCCCCCCAGCCCCTGTGCAGCAATCATCCGGCCACTCGATAAACGCTCACATCTCCGAACGTCTCAATGCCAACCCTACCGTATCTCGCGGCTTGCCGCCCCAGTACGCCGAGTCGTTCGACCTGTTGAGGGATGGGTCGATGAACGAGCGCGTCGCTGCCGCAAATACGCTCCGTCACGCTGTCGCCGACTATCCTCTCAACCCCGTCCTCGATATCTGGTACGCGGCGAAGGATCTCATCGACCCGACCAACCCTAAGACTGCTCGGTATGCCGGCTGGGAGCTTTTGGGGGAGTGCGTGAAACATGCTTCGTCGACCGACCTCGAGCGTAACGAGTACTTCAAAACTATATCGGTTCTGGGAAACCCGGACGACTTCCACTTGCAACTGGCCGCCCTGGTAGATTTGACGAACCACGGCCGCAATCTTTCCGGCTTCGAATACGATGTGTTCCCGTGTTTGTCAGTCTGGCTGAAGGCCGCCTTCCTCGCGGTCCGAATGGCAAGGGGTGTTGCGAAGAAGCAGGGTTCGCGAATGAAAGGGAAGACGTTGGTTACGGGAGAGGACAGGAACTTCGCAGATCTGTTCGTCTTCATCACGGACGTCATCAAGTTCAATTTCAATGTCGCGGACGACGATGTCGCCCAGGCTCTGATCGACGAGTTGCTGGATATCTGCATGAATACGAGCGTCGAGGAGGACCTGCAGGCCTGCATCAGCGTTATGGACGCTATAGTGACCTTTGGGGCAATCCCCGGAGACAAGCTCAAGAGCTGTGTCCATGTCCTCTGCTCTATCCATTGCCTGGTCCCCGGCCTCCAGAAAGATGCTTGGCATACCATTAGCATCTTATGTCGGTCGCACAACGGCCAAGCTACTGTTAGGCTACTCCTGGATGTTTTGGTGAGCCTCCCGGAGGATGCGGATACGAGAAAAGAGGTGGTGCGAGAAGTCAGGGGCGCCCTGTCGGTCCTCGCCAAGCTTGTGTCGAAGAGCTCCGAGAAGGGATATCCGGCGGTTCCCTACGCTCTTTTGGTCGATGGCCTATCTACCGTGGCCAGGGCCACATCTGCTTGGAAAATTCACCTAGATATACTACGATTAACAAATTCACTGTTCTGCGATAGCCAAGGTAATATCAACACCATGCTGGCCGATGAAGATTGGACGTCGGTTTTCGACGTTGCGGCGGTATGTGCTAAGGCCGTCACCGAGCTGCTTTCCAAGGCCGGAAGTACCATCGAATCGTTTTTGGCCTACGGGGAGACCGATTCCCCAGAGAGCATGCTAGCTAGGGAACTAACCAGACTGATATCTCGCGTCGAGGAGATGATTTCGGATGAGTCTCGCATCACTGTTCACAGACACGAGGGTGTGGTAACGGATGTAGCAAGCACTTCCAGCCAAAGCCAAGAGTACATTCAGACAGAGCTGCCCGGCATCCTCATACAAAGACAAGATTGCATCATCTTCTTTAGTAAAATCCATTCCGTCATTCCCAACTCGGCGGCGGCGTTGGTCCTCGAGCACTTCCAGAAGTGTCGGTTTTGTTCGCCGTCGGATCCGCTATGGGAGGAGAATCTGAGCTTGGTGTTGGATGCATTCCTTGCCGATAGGAAGCGGTCCACCGACGTCCGTTTACGGTCCTTGAGAGCCGTCATAGAAGTGTATGAGATGATCGAGCTCATCGACGATCAGTTTCAGCCCGACTTCATACCGAGTTTGATGAAGCGCTTGCTAGCGGATGTGGCCAAGGAAACGGACACTTTGGTGTTACAGGAACTCGTGTCCTTCACGGTCACCGTTGCTAGCACAGCAAACTCGTCCCTTTTCCGCTACATAGTCGACACCCTCCGGGGCGTCATAGAAAATAGTCGATTGCGCTCGTCCGTGCTCCCGTCGCCCACCGGTGCTTCGGAGCCACCATCAACCCCTCTCCAATATCTTCGGCCGGCCGCTTCCCAAAGCCCGTCCGACGTTGTCGTTAAGGGCTATGTGCAGATATTCCTGCGCGTGCTGAACCAAGACGCCGTCAAATCTACGCACCTATTCGGTCTCCTCGTGTCGATAGCTGGGTCGAATAACAGCGAGGCAGACGCACGCGTTAGCGCGATGCAACTTTTATTTCGGCTAAGAGCCGACTGGGCGAACCGCGTGTTCGTCACTACACACACCGAAACATCCTATCTGGCCACCTCTTTATACCGAACCAAGGACTCGCTGGCGTGTAAAATTGCCGAAGAGGCATCGTATGCTGGGAAGGCGTCGAGAAGCGACACTGTCAACTCCGCCCGTTCGTCGCGCGGCGTATCCACCGGGCAAGGTCAAGCACAAGACCGGGGTTATCCGTCCCGCTCGGCAAGCGGTAGCAAACCGACAGCGAATCCGTACCAATACCTGTGGATCGCCTCTGATACGGATGCTTTACCTGAGGCACCGCCACAAGTGGCGAGCACGGTGCTCTACTCCGGCGCGCTGGATGAAGCCGCGGATTCGGTGACCGCAGAAGCAGAGGCTCCGACGCAAGCTGCGGTCCTGCCGATGGGGTTGTGGCTCGACGCTGTGCTGAGCCTGCTGCAGCAAGGTTGTGATTGGGAGATTTATAGCTTTGTCCTCGTTCACTTGCCTTCGCAGTTGAGCAACCATGCTATCTTCCGCAACGCGGTACCGCAAATCCAAGAACTGAGGAGGAAGATCTGCGAGCAGATCAAGATGAACAACTTCCAGGAGTCTCCGGGCGCTTTTGGGCTACGCCGAGCAGATGTTGCCATATGCCTGTTTCATAGTTTGACCATGATTCTCAGCTACCACCAATACTTCGAAAAGGCCGAGGAGGATGAGATTGTCAGGACATTCGTGCACGGTATAGCAACATGGGAGCGGAGTGCAAAATGTTGCATACACGCGCTCACGATATGTTGCCACGAGCTGCCATCTTCGACCAGCAAAGCTCTCGTCACCATCCTTCAGAAGATGTCTCAAATCATCACCCAGCCTCATGTGGCCATGCACATCCTCGAATTTTTGGCTTGCCTGAGCCGGCAACCGTCCCTATACGTCAATTTCAGAGAGGAAGAATATCGGATCGTCTTCGGGATTTCATTTCGATACCTACAGTACGTTCGGGGGAAGAAGCAAGCGTACAGGATCAGTTCGTACGGCGACTCGTCGGCTATGCCCACGGGGGGCTCGGGCGTGGGCGAGGTTCCGTCGCACTTGAACCCATCGGACGACCTACCTCAGTACGTGTATACGCTGGCCTACCACGTCATCGGATTCTGGTTTCTCGCGCTGAAGCTCCCCGATCGCGCGAACCAAGTCGGTTGGATTGCGAGGAATCTGTTTACGGATGTCGACGGATCCCAGGCTTCAGACGAGCAGGCGCAGATCACGATGGACTTCATGCAGAGAGTGACGTACGCTGACGTAGACGAATCCTCGGCGGACCCTCTCTTCACCGCCGACAGGTTTGGGGAAATCTTGAAGAGAAGATGGATAATCGGAAACAGCATCGTCACCATCGAGCAGGCTACTTCGACTGGCTGGGCTCAGATCACGAAGCGACAGCCATCTGGGACTTCGTCATATACGATCCGAGAGCTCTTCCGGCCGCCGCCGGCACACCAAACAAGTGACAGCGCCAAGGGAAGCCATCCTCCGGCGAATAGCGTTCTGCCAAATCATTTGCTGGTGCAATTGCTGTCTTCTATGCCTCAGGGGAGCGACCTTTCGCGCCCTATCCCGCTACCCAATGACGACGCTGTCGATAGAGCTATCAGAATGTTCGATCACAATTCGACGGTGGACGGACACAAGGTCGGTGTGATATATGTCGGAGAGAACCAGACGACGGAGGCGGAAATCCTACCCAACGTAACCGGAAGCGGCGACTACGTGGAATTTCTCAACGGCCTCGGCACGTTGACCAAACTCAAGGCTGCTACGTTCAACACCCAGGGCTTGGACCGGCAGTACGACACGGACGGCCAGTACACATTCTGTTGGAGAGACAGGGTGACGGAAATGGTGTTCCATGTGACGACGCAGATGCCGACGAATCTGGACCACGACCCGCTCTCGACCTTGAAAAAGCGACACATCGGAAACGACTTTGTCAACATCATCTTCAACGATTCCGGGCTACCCTTCAGGTTCGACACGTTTCCCTCGGAATTCAACTTCGTCAACATTGTGATCACGCCAGAATCACGAGCTTCGTTCGTGGCTACGCGGCAGAGGACGCCGAAAGACGTGGAGCAATCGTTCTACAAAGTGCGCGTGATGAGCAAACCAGGCTTTCCCGAGATCTCTCCCGCTTCGGAAACCAAGATTGTAAGTCTAAGGGCGTTGCCCGAGTTCATACGACTCCTGGCGCTAAACGCGTCGGTGTTCTCGCTCGTGTGGGCCCACAGGGAGGGCGGTGAGCATATCTCGTCATGGCGGAACCGCCTCAGGGAGATCCGACGGCTCCGCGACAAGTACGGTCCCAGAATGGGATGGCAAGGCCCGGCGCCCTCACCGCCGGGGACGGCGCTGGGTCACGGCAGCGCTACCGCGGCGACGAACGCGGCTGCGCAGTTAGAAGCGGCGAGGGCGGGGAGCACGGTTCGCGATAGCTTCAGCAGCCTCCGACGATCCTCGGTCGCCACCTTCTTCACCGCCTCGAGCGAACAGGCCTCGCACCGCTCGTCGATGCTTTCCACTGCCACCACGGACAACACGGAAGTTATGACGACCAACGGGTTGGACATGGTAGTCGACAGCGTCGACTTTTCCAAGTGGTCGTCGGAACGCTTGAATCATTGAAACACGCGACATTCGCAACTCTTCAGGGAGGTATTTTCAGGAGGTCACGCATACACGATTGATTGTCTACGAAAAAAACGGTTCTTGGGGTCCCGCGGAGAAGAAAAAAAAGCATGGCGTCTAGGCAGAGAGGAAGGATACCACTGAAAGTTGTTTATCTCGTCTTTTTTTTTTTGTCGCCTTTTTTTTTGTCAACATTTCTGATGGCGCATGCCATCGAGGGCTGCTTAATTGCCACAGGGCTAGAGGAAGGGGGAATTTTTCTTCTCTTCTCACCCTCTGGCCCACAAAACATAGCATTCGGAAGGTTCGCGTACGGCGACTAGTGGCTTAGGAGAGGAGAGAAGATGGATGCGGGACGGCCTCGACATGGCGAGGAAGAAGAAGAAGAAGAAGGGATGGAAAGGGGGGTCTAAAGGGGGGGAAGACGAGAAACAGGGAGGAGAGGAGGAATAGGAGGAATAAAAAAAAATCACGATCTCGTCGTTTTTCTTTGTACCTCAACTGCTGCCGCTACCACTACGAGAAGCTGGCGAGCCTACATTTTACTGCTCGTCAGCACGTCTCCGTCTCTCATCGCTGTCCCCTCACCCCGTCGAAGGAAATGAAAAAAAAAAGAGAAAAAAAAAAGAAAGCAACAATTGCGGTGTACATAGATGCATAGCAAAATAACACATCGCGTAGTGTGTGCATAAGCGAGGTCCCAGTTTCGCGCGTTGCATAGATGCGACTTGGATTAAAAGGAGAGGGAGGGGGGGTTTCTCCTTTTTTTTCTCCTTTTTTTTTCTCTCTTTCTCCCTCTCTGCTTCTCTGCTCTCTCAATCTCTCGTCTGCTCTCTGCTCTCTTGTTTTTTTGTCGTGTTAGAGGCATGGTTATCTGGCTCTAGGCAGGCGAGAGAGCAGTCTCCGGCTGCCCAAGGGTGGATATATTATGTGTCTTGTCTTGTCTGTCTGTCTGTCTGTCTCCCCCAGTGTGCCGTATGCACGTATTGGGTACGTATGCATCTACCCGTCCATGTATGCACGTGCCTTTAGGAGGAGGAGGAGGAGGGGGAGGTATCTCGTAGGCTCAGGTACCTTCTATGTGGGTAGGCAGGTACCTGTAAGGCAGGTACCTGTAGGGCGGGTACCTGGGTAGGTACTTAGGTAGGTTAGATCAGGTACTTTCACTCAGATGTATTTCCTGAGGATGATACACATACTTATAGGCACCTCTAATATCGAAACGAGCCCTGCCCTACGACGCTACAGCCCGCGTACGGGGGGGGGGGACGTTACACAAGGAGTGCGCGCGTGCGCGAGGGGGAAGAATGGGAGGGGGAGGGCTGCCGGGGATCGGGGGTCGGGGGTCGGGACGACCGGGAGGGGCGGAGGCGATGACAGACGGAAAAATGGGGCGAGGTTGAGGTCTGTAGGAGGTACCTACCTATCTCCTAAGATTGCCTCTAAGGTGAGGTACCTAAGGTAAGAGAGGTACCTGCCTTAGGTAGGTAAGTACGCGTAGACAACTGCGGTATACAAGGCGTGCAGACGCTATACATGTACATGTGTAGGTATGCAGATGCAACGCCCTCCCATGTACACACCGCCTGTAACCCCATCTAATACCCCTCCCTGCCTCTACCGCCCATATGTAGGTACAGGCAGGTTAGGTAGGTGGGTAGGTACCGTAGGTAGGCAGGTGTAGGTACCTGGCAGATTGACAGATAGGTACCTCCTGGTACCTCGTCTCCGAACGCTCTCTCTCTCTCTCTCTCTCTGCACGTGCGCTGGCACATCTTACTTACTTGCCTTGGATCGTTACACATGTCGACGTGGAGGGAGAGAGGCCAAGGACGTCAGGTTAGGTAGGTATGTATGCGCGGGTCTACCTACCTAAGGAGGTAGGCCTGCCTCGCTCTGCCTGTGCGCCGCGCGCACCTTGGGGGCACAGGGGGATATTTCTCCTTTTTTTTGTCTTTCTCTCTCTTTGCCTCCCTCCGTCTCTTCCTCCTGCGCCGCCAGTCAGTCAGGTTCGGGCGATTGTTGGCCGCGCCGGTGGCAGCAGCAGGAGGGATACCCGGGGCATCGCGGAGAATACGGGGCCGGCCCAGGAGGAAGAAGATAATAAGGCGGGGAAGAAGGATAGGAGAGACAAAGGAGAGAGGGACGGTCAAAGGGGGGGGAGGGGGGGACCCAGGCATATCGAATGCGTCTCTAGAGGTATACCGGACAGTAACTGCTGATTACCCCGACGCAGTATGCCCTGGGGATAACGAACTGACCGGCCGGCTTACATAGGGGTGTGGAACAGGCGATGTTGGTGTTGTGTGTGTATGTGTGTGTGAACGTATGTGTGTGTCGTATGCGCACCGTAGCAATGGCAGTAGACGATAGTAGCAGTAGACAGGTAGGTGTGACGTCTGTGTATGTCTGCGGTTTACCCATCTACTAGGATGACCTCCCGACCTGCCCGCCCGCCCGCCTCGTCTGTTCTGGGCGCCCCCCGAACGTTGGCCTGCGGGGAGGGCAGGGAGCCGTTCAGAGAGAGACGGACGGGCGGGCTGGCTGGCTGGCAGAGAAACGCGCAGGCTCGATGCTTTTTTTTCCCCCTTTCGGGGATCTGGCCACCGCAGCCGAAGCCGACGCCCACCGAGCCTTTCCTCCCAAACACGTCGGCTCGCCTCGCTCGCTTGCTTGCTCCCCCTGCCCAGACCAGGGCCAGGCCGCTTCCCCCACGTCCTCCTCCCCCAACCGCTTTCTCACGGGCACTCCGTCATGGCTGACAGCGCCGTTTGCGGCATAGCCTGCTACGTAGCCGTGTATGAGTGTAGGCGCAAAAAGATAAACACACGCACACCTCCCCGATATAGGGGCAAGCCACGTATAGGCGATACCTCCATTTATGTCCGGGGTCCAGGTCGGGCGGGACCTGGTACCGATGGTCCAATCTATACCGACCTGGAATAGTCCGGGGTTGCTCACTCATCTCTCGTCTGACACTTCCCCCCCTTCCGTCTCAAATCCATCCTCGTCCTTACCATCCACGTCGAGCGGTCAGCAGCTATGTACATCAGACATTAGGCATGTACTGCTGACATATAAGATGAGGAGCTAGGCGGGCAGGAAGACGGGCATCCGGTCAGAGTCATGCCCGCGATCCAGCGATCCAGCGACCTGACCGTCCTACGTACGTATGTATATATGCATATGAGAGTATGTGTTAGGCTTGGCTCCACCTGTGTGCTTGGCTTGATAAGATCGTAGCGCGTTGTGCGCCTCGTGTGCCCGCTAGCTTCACTAGTAGTCGGGCTTCCTGCGTGCCTTACCTGTCAAGTATGTAGATCAGCCAGGGGCTACTGCTCTTCAGCCTCCAGTGTGCAAATAGATGCCTAAAGCGGTCACCGAAGGAGGACTGGGTTGGACGAAGAGAGACATAGGGATGAGGCCCGCTGCGAAATGAAATGGAATGGAAACCCGAGGACAAGGGAGCGGGCGGGAGAGGGAGGGGTGGGAGAGATCCCTGGTCATGCTTAGGACAAATCGGTGATCGATTGTCCAGGTTACTCGATGGGCCAATCACGAGGCCAACGCGAACTGCGGACTTAGATACGGGACTAGGAGGTTACTCATAAAAGGGCGGATGCGCAGGGAAGAGCGGGTAGGTAGGACAGGGTTACCCGTGTGTATGTACGCGTGAGAATACGGATACAGACGCAGAGGCTACGGGGTACCTGAGATAGACGTAGCATGATCTGGACACAGGCAGATGTGTGTTATAGGTACCCCCCTCTGCGATCCTCGAGAGCTGCCCGGTTCCCTCTTCGGTAGAGAGACGCCCGGTTACTTCCATGTGGTGTGCTCGCTTACCCGGCTGTGTATAGGTACAACAAGGGGTTAGCGACCCAAGGGTCACAAATGACGACGGACGACATGGGCACGACCTGACGACTCGAACGTGCGCGCAGCTTAGCGGGAGCGGGAGCGGGACGAAGCGATAGGCGCAGCGCAACCGACCACACCGACCCAGTTAGGAGCTCGATGCCCGCCCACGTACACCAAGTAGCTACACCGGCATCTGACTTCCACCCGTGGTGGGTGAGAGGTACCGGGGGCGTGGGCAGAGAGAGTCGGGTAGACGCCCGAGTAAGCAGCCTGTACAACCGTGTATCTACAGGCGGCACGTTAGTTCGTCGTGTCGTATGCCTTCTGGCCGGCGTTTTCCCTGGAACCTCCGCCCGCCTCGGCAGCATGCCTGCAGTAGCCGTAGGTAGGATATGTGAACGAGGCCCCAGGCGCGTCGTTGGTAGCACGCAGGTGGTCATGTGAACCGGTGCAGTAAGTCTCTGGCGGTGGGTGAATGGTTATCCGTCACGAGGGGAGGGTAAGGCAGGAGGCAGGCTAAACAAATAGATATCTGGAAATGTGGACAGATGGGTAGGCAATACATGCCCCCTACAGACACGCACGGAGACACATACAAGTAGGTAGGTAAGTAGGTGGGTGGCACGGAAATCAGCATTGCTAACGAAAAGGATGTAAGGGGGACAGGGGTACGAAGTCCACCTCGGCGCGATACTACGTCCTGTAGTCGGTCGATAAGTACCGTCGGTAGCGAGACGAGTCGGAACGGCGAATAGGGGAAAGAGAGCAAAAACACAGGACGGACGCCGAGGTAAGCATACCTAAGTAAGTAGTAGTTTTCGCTCGGTGTCTTCAGAACGAATACCGGACTCGAAGTCAAAGAGAAGGAAAACTGCCCAACCCTTGGCGTAGATTCCCCGTCCCTCCCCCTTTTTCCGCGTCGTGGTCCGTTTCTAGGTAGGTAGGTATCGTTACCGGGTGTGCCGCGCAAAGTTCGAGGAAACCTGTGTGCTGGCGACAGCGATGGCGGCACGCGGCAATTGGACCATCCCAGAGTGCTCCCTCTCTCCGTCCGGCTTGTTTCCCTTGCCCGAGCACGGGTCGGCGAGGCATTTGGCTCAGTACCGTACCACTGCGTAATGGTGCGTCGCATGCAGCGCACGCCGGTTCTGGTGCCACATCTGTGCATTTTGCATATACACCTAATATATTGATATAGATGTAAGTACACATTAATATATATGTATATATATTAATGTGCGTGTGTCTGTGTTCTTCGTCTTTTGTGACCGGATGTTCGTTGTCGTATTGTAATACCGTGTGCGACTTGGCCATCCCAGTACAGAGCGCATAGTGTGCGCTAGACTCTGCGGTGGCTTTGCCCAAAAGGTAGAACCCTATCGAGATTACCACAGCTTACTACCAGCTTGCCTTATATGTACTCTGCGCCGTGAGGCTTGGGACCCAATATAGGGGAGAACTTCCTCCTAAAAACAGTATTGTTAAAAGTATCAATAAATAGAAACGAGGAAAGAAGAAGGAAGGAGACGAGTTCAGGAGAGCGTCCGAATCTGGCCTACAAAAAGCAGGGCCGGTTAACGCATACACCAACTTAGGAGACGCAGAACTCACGGGATATCTACCGCAGACTGTCAAGCATCGGGGCCTGCTGGTTAGGTACTTGGAGAGGCATTACCGTCGTACCGGAATTAGGAGTCGGGTGTGGCTTGTTAGGATAAGCTGCGTGGTGACGACGAACCGCACGTATGCCGTCCTCGTCAACATATAGAGACCCAGAGTGGGGAATCAAACGGCGTCGAAGATCCTTCGAGGCGTGTATCAGACACATGCTGACTTCAGCCGCTGTTAGGTCTGGTCTTTGTTTTCATCGAGAATCCCGTTCCAACGTTTTCCCACTTACACGACATATCAGATTGCGCGCCCTCGTGATCAAATGGCGGTTAGCATTGCCTTGTCGATCTCCGTCGAGTCGCACCTCGGGCATTATAGCATAGCCTCATCCCCTCGCTTCGCACAACAGATTGGCTCCGTGGCTCTAAGCGATGACTCTAAGTCGCTCAGCAGGTAGCCAGTCACCTACGGAGCCCAGGTTCGGAGCTATTCTCTGCTTAGGCGTGCTTACTAGCCTCCGACGAGACTAACGGGAAGCTGGGGTAGAGGCTGTGAGTGCTGGGCGTGCGTGTTCTCGCGCCAGACTTGCTGGTTGCGGTGAGCGTCCTACGGCGGAGAGTCGTCGGAGCGTTGGGTATAGTAAGACGAATACCAACCAGTAAGTGTGCGCGTACTGGTCAGGCTGGTGCTCGGCATTGAGGTGAGACATACATCTCTCGCGTGGCGGCTCAGCTATAATAAATGCGGGCGTTGTCAGGGTGAAAGGGGGATGCGGCCCGTCACATCGCAATGATGGCGTATCGTGACGGCGATGTTCATGCCGGAAATCCCCTGGCATTTCGAGATCTGGGAGGTCGATGGCGGACCAGCCAGGCTGTCATGCTGCTGCTCATCAGCGTCAGGTGTCCGTCTGCTGGATAAATAAATTGGTTCTCGCAAGCTCTTGACCTACAGCTGCTGGTGAGATCGCTGCATATCGATCCACACCACAGTCCACCTCATGCATTGCAACGCCAAGTCGTGTTTTGTGTCACCTTGCCGGCGTGTCATTGGCGCGGGACTATGATCGCGGTAAACAATACTCCCTTCTGCAGGTTAGCCGTATCTTCTTCTTCGAGCCTGCAGAGTTTTTTTTTTTTACTCCTCCTTCCGCCTCTGACTCCCGACCACCCTCCCTCCCTGCTCTCTTTGGTCAGCACCGTTTCTTGGTCATACCCTAGGGATTGAATGGTGTGTGCGTTGATCCAGGCAGCGTGGAGATGCAAATCCCGCATCGAGACCGCGTAATGAGTTGGCGGTTGGGGTAACACGAAAGTCGCAGACTATCAGATCTTGTAGGATGATAATATTGATCCGCTTGTCCGCTCCTGGTGCGATAAGTCTCAACCCGCTCCTGGCGTATGCCGCCAGTCTGCTCGACATACCGAATTTAACATCTACTAGGCCAAGGTCTTCGAGACTGGGCGGGTTAACGGGAGAATCCATCCGTGGGCGTGCTGATCGTGGACTCTTCTTTCCCTCGGGAATTGGCTCTAGATCGCCGCCGGGCATCTGAGGCAAGATTCCTTCACAAAATTTCGTTTTCTGTGAGTCTCATCTTACTTGCTTGATGGCCCCGCATCTTGGGCTGGCCTCCCGAAAGTAGGATCTCTCGCGGATCCCGGTGAGCTAGTCTGTCCTGCTAGAAGAATCGAAGCCTGCGAGACTCGTCTGATCTGTCGATTTGGGCCGTCATCGCGAAGGATTCCGCCCCCACGAGTCCCCGCTCATGGTGGAGGTATCACGAATGGACCCCAAGGAGGGCCATGGAATACGGCTACTGGATATTGCAACACCCGCTTCAGCCGCTTTAGGTTCGATATCGCGATGCGGATGACAGAGACTAATGAACTAGACCTTTCAGCTCCAACTTGTGTGATTAGATACTCTGAAGAGCCACTTGGTGCTCCGACTACGTTCTGCGGCGATGGCGTCTCTCGAGTCGTCACACACTGGATAAGCCCGCGGTCGTACCAGACTGCCGCCACATGTTCGACCTCGGGCTCGTAAAACTCCAACATGGAGCGATTTGGCAACATGTTCCGCTTCAGACCCGACTTTTCAAAACCACCGACTCTTATGCGCTTGAGTCATTACTCGACATGGGCTCAACGAATTAGCAACGCCCAGGAGGACTTGTCCCGCTAGGGTTTCTCATTAGTTACGCAGATGCCTCATAGCTTCGTTGAACAGAATAGTCGCTCGGCGTCACGCGACTAGTAGCCATTGCTTTTTATTCGCCCCTTGAGGAAACGAACGGCTTTGAGCGGGGGCGGAGGGGGGGGGGGGTCTCTCCAGTTGACTCAATATCGACTACTTGTAAATGTCGAATATCGATCCCTGACCTGTCTCAACATTAAGTTCCATTCGAACAGCTATGGCTGCGCCATCGCGGTCTCCGCGCCTCTGAATTAGAGCGTTGCATGACTGTGATTCTGGCTTTCAGTCGGCAATGACCTTCGGTTTAGGGCCCCATGACATATAGGTTTCCCTAGCTTCGTAACCATGCTCGTATAATACACGAAAGGCACTCCGATCAAAAATTTCCTAGAGGAGCCTTCGCGGGTCGACTGAGTTGCGATGCAACGGGAGCGGCTCGGGAGGAGGAGTAAGGGAAGCTGACCGCGGCGTCTCTCACCAGCCTTCGAGGCTATTTTCTGAGCTGCGATTGCACCGGTTGCCACAAGTCTCTGTATATCGCCCACTTTTGAAAACCTGGGGGGTTGAAGGTTAGGATGTGGAGAGCGACATGAGGTTGGGCTAGGAGGCTTACCCATCGACTGAAACCCCTTGTAGCCGCCTCGCACGGCGTCGAGAAATACATGTTTCATTCCTTGCCCTCTGAGTATGGAGAAACAAGTATCTAACAATCTTATCATGACCGTATCCTTGCTGATCGTCATTGCCGGATTGCCGTCTGTAAGGCTAGGTCAGTTTGAAATGTTCGGGCTGTCGTAATCGACTCACACGGGGACCAACCGGCAATGCAAATGCACGTTACGCCCCCCACCTCGGACCCGATTGTCCGCGCCCAAGGGAGGTCCCGGGCCAAGGAGCTGGCTTCGCAGGGCGTGTATATCAGGGCGGTTGCGACAATTTCCGAGTGCTCCAGTCCCATAACGACGTCACTGATACGACCATCATTGGCCAGATTCATGTACTGATCATACCAGCCGGTATGATCCTTGCAGGAAGACTCCTTTTCTACAAAGCTCGAGATGAGGTCGAAGTCGTTGAAGGTGCCCTGTCGAAAAGTAAGCCCGGAGGAAGCCGTTAGTAGCCCGCCGTTGGGCCAATCATTAATCTCCAAGATCCAGTCGCAGATGTCCTGCCCTTGGCCTGGAGCCTGGCCGTCCATTTGCCAGCCTCGCCTCCGAAACCAGCCTTCGGACCCAGAATTAGCTGGTATGCCGCTGAGGAGGCGGGGGAATGTAGAGCCTAGCTGGATACGGTCGACGCCGCGTATCCTCTTGAGCTGGCTGAGAGCATGGTTGTATAGACTCAGTCCGATACCGCGGAGCCGATAGGCCGGTTTGACGATGATCATAGCCAGAGACCCGATTAGTCTTTCGCCCTCTTTATCGACAAACGTAGTATAAGTCGCGCAGAATCCTACGATTTCGCGGTTCTCGGGGAGCCTCACGACAAAGTGCATCGCGTAACCGTCTCGCTGGAGCAGACACTGGAGGGGGTATCTCTCCAGATGAAACTTATCGGGTAGGCATTGGTTCCAAAGCTCGTGGACCGGGGCCACATTTAGACCATCCCAGTTTTCCGGGGGCCAGGACTTTGGCTGCGTGATCAACGATTGCACATCTAGGCCCATAGTACCGATAGCCGGAGTCTCACTAAATAGCATCGCAGCCGCGACCCGCAAATGAGAGGGCTGATACCCGGGTAGCTGAACCACCGTGGGGAAATTTTCCTGCACGAGGCCGAGGTCGTCCACATCCTGGCACGCTACGATTATCTGCGGTCGTTTCTCCCCCACCATTTGCGCTATCTGAGCGGTCTCGACTTGCGAGGACTGACCCAGGCTCGGTGACCCGGAGATGACGAAGATGACGACCTTGGCTCTCTTGATAAAACCGACGTGCGTACTCGTCATCCCGTTTCGAGAGGTGTACGGGACGTGCCGAATCCAGGGGTGTATCGCGGCCAAGGCCCGGCCGAAGGGCTCGAACGGGTCCTTGCTACTGCTGTCATCATCCGGGTTAACAGGCGGAACAACCGGCGTGAGTAGGACAACAATATCGCCATCGCCGAGTATCCTGGTCAGGGGGATGCATGTCTGGTTCACATTTTACGCGTTAGCAATTACTCCACTCGGAGGCGGCTTCGAGGAGTCGCCAGGGAGCAGATGGGAGCGAGCCGGCGGCAGTAGAACCAGGGATGTAAGGGGGCCGTGCGACCTCTCTCCCTCCCCGGCCCTCTCTCCGGAGGGAACCCGGCCCGTGATAAAAACACTGCTAGCTACTGACCTGACGGTCCCTAACTAGGGTCACCTGAGACCGACGTGAGCCTCCTCGGTGTCTGGACGTAGTGGCAGAATGACCGGGAAGCATTTCTTAGGACTACCAATTGCCTGTCGTGCACTTCATCCCCCACAAAACCTGGGTATTCCTACGTTATATATTAGCCCAGATCCGAAGCGGGACCCCGTCTATGTAAGAAGCATTGACGTAGCCGTCAGCAGGGCCCTTCCAACATTACTCACAGTCTCACCGAATGCTCAAAAAATGCTTATGACATAAGCATCATCGAACAAGCTACAGGGCTGCTTCTTATGCTGGGTAGAGGTTCTGGATAGGAGACTCTGTGGCGGATGAAACGTTCCACAGTGGCCCGATGTAAGAACAATGTGGCGCTGCACTGCGGTGCGAGGGACAAGCTGTTCGGATATCCAGTACTGAGAGGGGAGAGCCGAAGGGAGGCGGTCAGGTAGTAAAACGGCAAGAACCCAAGGACAGGCTGGCTCGTCGGGACACGGGGCAATGGGGTATCTAAAACCGGACCGTAACAGCGGCGAGGCGAATTCTTCCTGCAGAGGGTTACGCGATAAGTAAGCCACCGCCGCTATAGGGCAGAGCTCCATACTTTGCCGCAACTAGGCTTCCCAACTCACATACCGTTATCAGTATAGGCGCCGTCAGAGACGGCGTTGACTGGGTCTTGCTTCGGAGCCAATGGCTGAGGACGAAAGCCGAACCCCGGGGGTCCGTTGAGCGTTTAGCGACAGAGAAGGGGGACGGGCGACGAAGTCTGCCGTCACGCTAGCCTCTATCCTAACAGCGAAAAGGGGGGGGGGAGATAGGGCGCCGATGATGACGGAGGCAAGCAATATCTAGGGACACCGCGTCTGCCTTTTTGAGTGGGTGATTGGCCGCGCGCGTGCTCTGGGGGTAGGCCCTGTGGCGGAATACAAGAGTAAGACGAAATGTTTCTGCTGCTGGTGGTGGTGGTTATGCGTACCACGTAGGCAGCGAGCGCACTTTTGGATGTGCCCGAAAACTGGGAAAGCGGACAAGGGAGGCTTACTGACCCTGACAGGACAGCGACTGGCTTTAACGGTTCATTAATAGGGATGATAGTGAGAATAACACTTGATGAAATGTCGCTGAATCAACAAGTGCACTTCTGGCGGGAATGGTAACGCAAAGGTGTAGGTAGCAGGTATAATATTCAATCAGCCAGCCCGGGGCAGGGTAGAATGACACAGCATATGCCGCCTGGGTGTGTTTCTCTTCCCGTACAGGCCGGTGAATTTACATGGGCGCCAGGTAAGTAAGTACTGTTTATGTTGGGTGTTATGCGTTGGCCGCTCCGTCTGGCGGTTCCCCAGCGGCGCGAGGGATTCCAGTAATACTCACGGAACCGCTTGGTGGCAGGCCAGTCGTGTGTGGGGGGTAGCATTGGGCAATATCTCGGACGGATTGACGTGCAACGCGCGCGTCATGCGTTCGTGCTTGCGTTGCGGTGTGTGGTGTCCATGTGTGTGCTGTGTGCGTGTGTGTGTGTGAGTTGTGTGTAGGTGAGTGCGAGGGTGCGTGCGTGTGTGTAAGTGTCAAGGGCAAGTCTTTAAAAAGCGTATGTATATGTATATGTATGAGGTATGTACGTGTCTGCGTCTGTACGCAGATAATATATATGGACGTACGTATGCTCTGCTACCCAGACGTATGTGTACGGTGCATGTGCGCGCGGAGGAGATGGAGCACCAGGAAGAGGAGGTTGAGGTACCCGAGGTGGCAGAATCAAAATGGTGCACGTACCGAATTAGACGCCCTCCGCCCTCGAGGTGCCGGAAGCGCTGCTGCTACCGACACGACTCGTCCGCCCCCTACGACGTGGGATGAAGGTAGGTAAAGGTAGGTAGGTAATTTGCGAAATCGCGACAGGCTCGCTCCAGTCCAGTGGCACAGGCGAACGGGTTGGCACGCGTGACAGACCGATGACATCCAGCAATTGGACGGTGGCCTCGTCCGGACCAGGCCATGTTTATACCTGCATATTGAGACCAGGCAGATTGGGATTCTTCATCGCCGGAACGACCGGTGCCTCCTCGAGAGGGTGCTGGCGGCACGCCGCCGCGAATGCAATGTAACAAAAGCTGAAGACCAGAATGATGGGCATTTCAGGGGGGGGGGGGGGGCGCGTGGTGGTGGAGTGGAAAGGAATGGAAATCTTCAAGGGAACGACGCCGCCGAGCCTTTCTCGAGTCCCTCGACAGCCAGGAAAGACCGGAGAAAATTCCGTCCGGTTGAACCATGTCTGGCTCTCATGGGTCAACAGCGCCCGCTTGCCTCCGGCAACGATGTATAATACCTGACGAGGTTGAACCTGCCAAATCGTTGGTGCCACTGCACCACCAACGTCAGATGCCTTGGGAGGCAAGACGGGAGGCAGGAGGTAGGTACCTAACGTCCTTAGGTACCTTACCTACCGATATATACCTACCCTAGGTACCTACGTCGGAGGTAAGCAAGAGCAGGAGCACAGGTGTTGGGGGCCGCTAAGCCGAGTACCTACCTACCTAGAGGTAGGTAGGTATACAAGCGCAACTTGCCTTGGGAAGGGTATTTTACATGTAACCCGTCGCAGGCAGGCCATTAGGGTTAGCATACAACCTTACCTATAGGTAGGTACCTAGGTAGGTAACCACTCCCGAGGTACCTCCTAAGTGCTACGGTAAGCTTCTTGATGTACTCGATACCTAGGCCCAGGCACCTGCTTTGGGATGTGGAAATACTACCTCCTAGTAGCCATCCCTGGATTCCCCCGACTGCGTCTTGACACAAAACTCCCCCGCACCCTCTGTGCGCTGTTACACAGATCAATTGTAAGTGAAGGTTGAGGGGGGGACCAGCCCGAGGATGTGTACCTAGGTACCTATCTACATTCATGGGTACCTAGGTGTTTAGGAACAGGTATCTACCTATCTGTAGGTACTAGTACTTTCCTGCTTCTATAACACGTGCCTTAGCCGTTACTGCCTTAGGTGCCTAAACACTCTAGGTGGGTACCTACAGCTATATACCTGGTATTATATCAATACATACCTAGGTACCTACTATAGGTACCTAGGCACCTCTGAGGTACGCCTTCCTGTCATGGGTACCTGTAGGTACTGCCGGAAGGACCTAGCGAACGTACCTGCCTCTACCTATCTCAGGGAGGTATAGCGCTTAGCACCTCGGGCTGCCTGGCAGGTACCGGCCTACCGAGATGGCTACAGCAGGGCCTGTCAAATCTAAGGTGCGCCTTATAACCTAGCAGATCGGGCTTCGCATCTATTGCCTATATAGGTAGGCGTTTATTAATATTTAAGGGTACGGCTCCGTCGCCTACACATTTCACGTATTATAGCCAACCCGAGCGGCGAGAAACCAGACGTCGGCGATAACTATATACTGCCGCTCGATAGTAGCCTACCTATAGTCTGGCATTAATTCGAGCATCTCGTCCCTGCGTCACGGTCGGGCCGCCGTCGCGTGCTCGGCCATTCGCGATGCTGTGGTCCTACTACGGCATCCCCGTGTCACCCAACCACTTGCCTCTTTCATAATACCGACCATGCCCGCCGCCTGCGGAATTGTTCCCAGCTTACGAACCTATACGGCTGGTGGATAGTAAGGGGGCTTTGGTTGATATGGGTCCCTATAAATTGATCCTGCTTTCTTGAAATAGAAAGAAGCAAAGAACGTTTGATATAAAGCAGGTAATCTCGCGAGGGCGGCCTGGATCTGGAAATAAAAACGAATCTCGAGTCCCACCCGCGCTTATATGGCACCGTGCAAAGACTCAATTTACGTTACACAACATTACACCGCTAAGCACTTACTCAGACTATGCGGGAACCGCCACCAGACCTAGATATATTATATCTCGACCGCACCTCGAGATGGTTGCTAGTTGCGCGTACGTCCACTTCCCATATTGCCTCGTCCGGGTGACCACCGGCGTGACACGCTAGCCTCGCTCATTCGCGGCTGGGTTCCTGGATCTTCTAGGCAGAGACGATCACGGCCTCTTCAAGGCAAGCACTGCTTTCAGCTGTCATCTGCTAAGCCCGGAGCCGTCCCTATTCGCTATGCTTGGGACCCGCCCGGTGGCCTCAACTTCTCTGCCAGGCTGCCCCCCCCCTAAGATGCCATCACACGGAGCGAGCTGCCTAGCCCGTCTGACAGCCAAAGGATCTGCCCCTACTAACAAGGGGAGCTGGGATGGCCTCCTTCAGGCCTCGCCGGCATACTTGCCGCGAGACGGAGACTAGAATTCGCCTAGTCAGCCCCGCTAGATCTGCTCTGGAACCACAGCGTCATAACACAGAATGCTCCCCTAGAACCCGGTTCAGACCAAGTTAATAGGCGGTCACGTTTCCTCTGTAGCCTTAGAGACTCATACTGAGATTTCTCTTTAGTAGTTACGCTGATCAGGTTAACATAACTCACACATAAAGCGTGTAGAACAGTAATGGCTTACTGATTAGTGAAAAGAACATCCCGAGAGGCTGGGGAAATTATTATACCCGCAACACCATATCGTAATCTAGCTACGTTAATACCTATAGAACGGCGGCCGAATCCAGCTTAGGAACGGCGGGGTGACGTGTTTCAACAACTGTTAATCAATACGGACCTAGGTATGTGCAAGAGTTGCCCTCGTGACCTCTCGGGGAGAGATCGTGATACTACGGCTCTTGCAGACTAACTAAGCTCAGGCTCATGGCATAGCAACGGCTACTGAATCTCCTCGCTACCTCCTCCTAGGACTGGTAAATAGTAGGTACACGCACCTATATGATAAACTACCTACAGCATAGCCAGTTTATCTTGAGATTTTTCTCATTCTAGCGTCCGAAGACCACGTCCCAACTGACATGCGAACTGAGATAACCTCCCCAGACCTAGAGGTAGGTATGTGCCTACTTCATACGCCCCCATATGCCTATACGTCGGCTCCTTGGGGCGTATTCTAGGCGGGTGCCCAATCAGGAGTGGTTCGGCGGTCCGTTAGAAACGTCAGAAGCTACCTATACGATATGGCGCGTGGCGGGTACCTCAAGGTTAGGTTAGGCAGGTACATCTGGGGGGTGGGGGCCGAGGATTTACTTTAGGTGGTCCCGGAGGTACCTACCGGGTAGGTACCTAGAGGTATTTTAAGTTATATAAGGCATAATCGTAGATATTCCTATACCTAGATGCCTACCTGGCATGCGTAAGCAGGAAGCGGGTTGGCTGATGACCGGCGACTTATTTATAAGCGCATGTCTATATATAATATATATAGTTATTGTGGCCATCTAAGGAACGGGTGAATAGTTAATTAAATTACAGTTATCTACGTGGCCTTTTAGAGCCGTTTTACGTACCTTTTATATCCCGATTAGCCCTCGCTAGGGTAGGGCTTATCCTATAGCTATACGTAACCGATTACGTACTTACGCGCCTATACGCCTTCTTAACTTAAGTAAGGCTATCGTTAGGCTTTTAAATAACGTAAGGCCTTAATTCCGTAGTATTTTCCTTCCTCGTTACTTTATTTATATATTTATTTCGTTTAAGGTTATTACGGATCCTTTAGACATAGTAACTTAATAAACCTTTAATATTTCTTCGCCTTTAAGGGCTTCGTAAGCCTATTAGCTGCGTTCTTAGCTAATGATACGTATCTTAGCTTAACGTATCCTTCTTTTACCTCTTACCTTACGTAGTAGTAGTTCTTTCGGATATACCGCTTTTATTTATTTATCGCGGTTTCCTTTACCTACGTATTCGCCGTCGTATTATCGTATCGTAGGGTAATAAAGCCTACGGATATTACGCTTAATTCCGTAAGGAAATTACGTATCTACGCGGTATTTACTACCGCCGTCGATAAGATTATATACTTAGCCTTTCCCGAGCTTCGCGTAACTATTAATTAAAGCTTCGATATTTATACGATCGGGGCTCTTATTATAAAGAATACGTAATTACTCGTTAACTTAATTATGGAGATATTTCCCGCGTAGTTCGAGTTTACGTAGCCGTAAAGACCTATCTCGTTATACTTTTTATAAGGGTAATTTTCGTTTAATTACCGATACCGGATCCCTCGGTTTACCGTTTCTTTAAGATATCGTATTACGCGTTTAATTCCCGTTTAATATTCTTATAAAGGGTTATTTATAAAACGCGCCTAGGTCGAAGCTACGTAACTAATATTAGGCCTCGTAATATATACCGGAAAGTTCGCTTTTCTTATTAACGAGGTATACTTTTAAACCTTTCGTAGGTCGGCCTTATCGTTAGCCTCTCTCGGTACGACCGCGTCCCGATTCTTCGGGTTATACGGTAACGGATATAGCTTCGTATCGCCGTAATTAAGTTCCTTTAAAGTCTTTTCCGTATATTATTATTAATCGAGCCGGACGTTTTCCGTAGGAAACGATCGTCTTATCCGGACCCCGAGAAATTAATTAACGTCTCTTAAGTTAATTACCTTAACCTTTTTTTTAATTATATTCGCGAGCTTATAAAATTATTCCTCTTTAGGTCCGAATAATAAGAAATCGTTTATATACGAGGCGATTACGTCTTTTATTTCGGGTCTTATATAAATAACGTCGTTTAAGGTTAATAAAACGTAACCGTATTTCTTTAAAATGCCTTTTATACGCTATTACTACGCGGCTCTAGCTTATTTTAAGCTATATAACGGATTAATTAGCTCGATAATCTTCGGCTCGTCGTAATTATAAGTTTATTTCTCTTTCTTATAAGCCTCGAAATACTCCTTTAATATAAGGAACTATTTCATAAAGATCCTTTCGTTTAGCTTTTCGTTAAAGTAAGCGGTAATAAAATCGATTTAAAGGATATATTATTAATAAATAACGGCTAACGTTATTAGCATTTTCTACGATACTACCCTCGCCGTTATCGCCTTAGTTTCGTTATAATCGATGCCTTTTCTCTATATAAATCCTCGGGCGTAAATCCGTACCTTTAGTTTATCGAGATCTCCGTTAAATAGAAACTTTTTCTTTAAAACCTATTTAACGTCGATAAAATAGCCGTTAATTACTTCGTTCGGTTATATAAACTTAAACGTATTACGTTCTAGGTTTTTTCGGATCTCCTTAAAAACGGCTTAGGTCTAAAGATTACGCTCTAGTTCCTTTATTACCTCCTTAAAAAGCGGTTCGTTTTCGTTTATCCTAAATAAGCCTACCGTTACTAATATTATTTACTTATGGCTTTACTCCTACGGTACGGTAGTAAGCGTATTAATATAATATAGCTCCTTTTAAGGCGCGTTTCTAAACGCGATTTTAAGCGTATTTTATTCGCCTTTAGATATTCCCTTTAACTCGCCTTCTTACGAGCCGCTTAGCGCTAAGGCGGAGCGTATCTTATTTAACTTAGGTAGTACTTCTAATATATAAATCTAAGGTAATTTCTTCTTCGGGCGCCCTTTCCGGGAGCGTATTTTACCCTTATCTTCGTTTATAACGTTCTCGTCGACGATATTATTATCCTTATTACGAACGTTAATCGCCGCGATTTTCTTCCGATGCCGTAGCCGTTTCTAAACGTACTTAGGTAGGGACTTAACGACGTTCCTTAGGTCTAGGGCCCCTTCGGAATCTCTTAGTTCTTCGTAAAAAATAACGTAAGGCGTCTTTAAGAAACGACCTCCTTTTACGAGCTAGACTAAGTAGTTATACTTTCCTTCGTAACCCATAAGAACGACGCGGGCTTTACGTAGTTCTATTTTCTCGGAAACGACCCGATAACTTTTATCGATATAAGCTACGTAACGGTTACCGACGATACGTAAATACGCGTTATTAAATTTATAATTCTTTCCTAGCTTTATACCGTTTATAAATTTCTCGTATAGCGTAAGTTCCTTTACGAACGAAACGCTAGTCTTATTAATCGTATACGCCGTTACTACGAAAACGTAATCCTAGAAGTAAGTAAGGATCTTTATTTAAACGTAGATTATTTTAGTATCGTTTTATAGGAAGCGTATGCTTCTTTCCGCTACGCCGTTTTAATATTAGTTATTTAACGTAAAGGTATTTAACGTAATACCTTTTTCGTTATAAAATTACTCGATAGCGCTTATGCCGAACTCTCGGCCGCCGTTAAGGCGTAATATTTTTATTCGTCGCCGGTTCTTATCCGGGGCGCTCGGTAATGCCTCGAGTAATTAATAAACTCAGGTTAAGTAAGTTATTAATACTTATTAAGCCTTTTCTTTAGACTTATATTAAGTAAATTCTTTATTTCGGTTATCGTCGTTTACGATTAATATAAAATAACGGTAGTTTTCGATCGATAGAGGCTATAACTTTCCGAGGTCGTATTAAGTAATTTCCTTAAGAGTTTAGGTACGTTTCTAAGGATCCTTCGAAGGTATTTTAGTAATTTTTACCTAATTATACGCGTAATAAGGCACCGTTTTTATAAGTACTAGGTCTAAATCGATTTCTATCGATCTTTTAATAGTCTATATAAGTCTTTCCGTATTAAGGTAATAAAGGCGGCGATACTATAATATTAGCTACTTTATGATATTATCGTTTAGCTATATTAATATCGCTTATAATATTTCGCTAAGCTTACCGAATTAATACCTTAGCGCGTTTCCTTAGTATCGTTTAAAGGGAAGGAATTTCGGCTCCTCTTTCTTATATTTCTATAATAGGAAACCTCGTTTCTTAGGGTTTAAGGTCGTTAGGACGGTCCCATTAAGGTTTATAATATTATTCTTATCTAACTAGCTTCCGCTACGATAAAATAACTCTCCCGAGAAGATCTTAACTAAGAAGGAGTTAATAAATAACGTATAATTTAGCTACGTTTGGTTATATTTCCCGTCGTCGCCGGTAAGGTAATAAGTAGCCTTACTTATCTTCGTAACGTTTATAAGGCCTCCTCCTATATTAATAACGTAACCTAATAATAACGTTACTACCGTTCTCGGGTCTAGATCTCTTAAATCGTTCGTAACGTAAACGTTAGTTCCTATATCGAAAAATAAGTAATCCTTATAAGTATTAGCCCTTATTCCGTAGTTAATTCTTAAAGGCTTTATAAGCCGCTCGTCCTTTAGCAGATTAGCTATGGTTAGGTTATTACCGGGATTAATAGGAATAGGCTTTTATTTAAGGTCTTTCTTACGGCGTAATTCGTTATAAGCGTTTATTAGCCTAAAAAACTTTACCGTATCTATCCTCGTTCGATATATCCCGCCTTTATTATCGTAATAACCGAATTAAGGTAGCGTATACGATACGTACGTAATATATTACGTCGACGGTTATTTCGAACCGCCCCTTAATCCGCCGGGGATACTATCGCCGTTATTATTACCGCCGCCGTTATCCTTACCCTTTCGTTCCTTTAACGGTTTCGGGTAATCCTTAGCCTTATACCTATATTTCTTATAATTAAAGTAAAGGGGCTCTCCTTATTAGTTTTACGAGGGCTTCTTTTTCTTACCTTTTTTCTTACCTTAAGCGTTATTAGCCTAGTTATTATTACCGCCGTTACTCTTATTATCCTTATATTTATTAATCTTATTACGGAACTTTCCGCGGAAGTTATTAAGTACGTTTAATAAGTCTATAAGTTTCGTTCTAGTTATAATATTTACGATCTTAATCTAATTAATTACCTTATTTTATATATAGCTAAGGAATATCGTAATTTATTATTTTTCGCCGATTACGAGGCCGGTATTTATATACTAACGAACGGTTAATTATTATTTAAACGTAAACTCTACCGGGTCCTTACCGTCGTATTTTATTTTAATAAGTTATTTCTATAGCTCTTACTAACGAGCCTTTCCTATAAAGGTATAAGTTTAATCGAATATCTTTAATATCCTCGTACCTAAGCGTACGCCTACTATTAATTATAAAGGTTAATCCCGGTAAGTTCCGGCGATTACTTTCGCTAGGGATATTTCGTTTTATTTATCGAGTTTTATCCTTTTTCTATACCTTATTTTCTTTATAAAAAGCATAAATATATCCCGATATAAGCTTTAATTCGAGATTCCTTTAAAATAAGCGTCCTTATTAGGGTTAAAAACGAACTTTTTTTAATTAATCCTACCGTCTTTTTTAAACGCGGTATCCCTATTCCTATTCTTTATCTTCCGGTTACGTCGTTTATCGTAATCGGAGTTATTATCGGAAGAGCTTCCTAATAAGCTACTTAGGTTACGGCCCCGGCGGCGGTAGCTTTTACGCCGGATTAAGCGTAAGGTACGATAATAACGGCTATCCTCGCGGCTCCTACGGTAGTCCTTACCGTAGACTCGTTAAGTTTTTATAGCTAACTTATTTAATTTCTTCGGAGTCTTTAGGTTTTTAATATAAGGTTTATTCTTACCTTCGTTAGCGTCGGTAAAGTCGCCTTTTTTTATTAAATCGGCGACGTTTTACTAAGGTTAGCGATAGCTTCCTTACCGTTATTCGCTTATTATTTCTAACTTAGCTATTATTTCCCTAAGGAAATACTTTACGGTATTTATACGTTAGTTAATATACCCGGTCGTTTTACGTAAGCCTTCCTATAACTGTTAGTAGGTACGTACGTAAAGCAAAGTAAATAGTAAATAGTAATAAGAAAGATTGGGGGTAAGACTGGTTGTACTAATGTATCTAAGGAAGGGAAGCTATCTCCTGTTATAAGTAGAGGATTAGGCCGATCTTTATACGCCTCCTAATATTACGTAGTAGATATATAATACTTAAGCCTCCTTATTTTAACTATTAATTAATTATTACTTACTCTGTTTTCTTTTCGCGATTATTAATTAATAATTACGAACGGTTACTCCTTCTTTACCTATCCTTCTAACCTTAGGTTAATTTAATTAATTTCCACCAGGGTCCTTATAGCCTTATTTAGCGATGCCTTTATCATAATATCGGCGGGGTTATAACTTCCGCGGATCTACCGGATATCGTTAATCTCCCGATTCTTATACGATTACCTTAGTGCTATTAAGTCGATTATTAAGCGTTTCTCGTTAGTACTACCTATCTAGATTAGGTATTAATATAGCGACAAGGAATTAGTATATAATACTAAAGGCGCCCGAGGTAACTCCAGACGTTTTAGGATAGTATTAATTATATGGTAGATAACGTAGCTAATATCGTATTCCTAAACCATCCTATAGATCTTACTAGTAAGTACGCTCCGAGTAACCCTTTTGTACTTAGTTAAGGACTAGTAGACTATATTACCGACGATCCGTAGTTCATTATAGCCTATGGATCTTTCGTTTCCTAAAACGATAAAGTATCCGATTTACGAGCTTATATCGGTATTATTAGTAAAGGAGCCGTTAATAAAAATATATAGGTAGAGGTCCTAGGGGTCTAGGGTAACGTAATTAAGCCCTCGCTCCTTATTATTTATCTACCATTTAATTCTTACGTTAAAGGCCTTTACCTCCTTAGCTCCTAGGTTAACGTATTAAGCTACCGTTAAATAATCGAAGGCTACTTTAGGTTAATAGATCGAAGAAATATACGCTCTTCGTACCCGCTATTCGATAAACTTCTTAGTTACGTTAGTTACTTTTACGTCTAGTAGTCTTAGCTTCTCCGCTTATCCCTTCTAGGTTACGGTAAGTCCTTTTACGTAGATAGTAATACGTAAGCCGTTAAAGTCCTCGGTTATCCCTAGTTCGAGTATCTTTTAAGGCTTCGCTTTAATTCCCGCCTTCGTTAGTACCTTATCTTCTTATTCGAGGAATTCCTTTATACCGATATTTAAGGTATCGTCGGTTTAGAGACTAGTAACTCTAAAGGGTTACTCGGTACGCGTAACTAAAAGGCACGGATCGAACGCCGATGGTTCTATTTTTAATTCCTATTAATAATACCTTAAATAGATTTTAAACCAATAAATGCCTGCTTCTACGAGTCCGTATAACGGCTTAACGACGCGTAATAACGTTCCCTCGGGGTATTTATTTTTTAATTCCGATGGTAGGCGTACGAAGATCGTTCGTTACATTAGCGTTTTTAATTAAGTATACGCCATTATAATATCTCGGATTATTATTTTTATCCTAAGGTAGCGGAATATCGGGAATAATAATAGGATTAGCCTCTAGCTCGCTCTTTAAATGGTAAGGGCGTAAGTTATAATGGATTCTTTTTCGCGGTTCCTATAACCTTAGATTATTAATCGGGATTTCTTATACGGCGCTAGGATATTCTTACCCTTAATTTCACGGACCATGCGTAACTTAAAGATAATAGCTCCTTAATAAACCGTATAGTCGTATATTTCGGGTTAGAGGATGCCTTCGTCGAATAATACGTTTAACTCCTTTAAATTAAATGCCTTATATGGCTTACCGGGAGTAACGATCTTCCCCGTAACTCGTAGTTTTAATACCAGGGCGTAGTCGTTCTTTTCCTTCGTATTAAGGTATACGTCGGGTAGTATCTTATATTCCGTAGGGTCGAATTATAGTTTCGGAAGTTCGACCTTTAGGCCCTATCGTAGCTTCGTATTATCCTTAGGTTAAAGGTATAGTTTAACATAAGAACTCCTAAAGGTCGAGGTACCTCCTAACGTTATAACTATTACGTCTTTATTTATAACGGCGATAACCTTATATAGTCCTTTCCATCTACCTTTCTCCCGGAAGACTAAGACTTCGCTACCTAGTACTAGGAGGACTAATAGCGTTTTTAACGTATTTAATCCGTTACGCGTATTAAGGGCATCCCGTATAAACCTCTATACTTTAATCTTCTTAACTTCCGTTATTACCTTCTAAATTACTTAGGCTCTCTTCGTTTATAACGGGGTAAGTAGTAAATCTATATTAATCCTAAGGTATATCCCGAAAACGAATAACGTAGGTACTAAACCATTTAGGTTAGTAGTATCGTTAACGGCTTTAATTACTATCTAAAGTCGCGTTACCTTAAACCCTATAACTTCTTCCGAAAGGATCTCGTACGCCCTACGGATAAAACCATAGTACTCTTCGGCTTTTCCGATAGACTAATATACTTTTACTAGTACTTATTTACAAACGATTCCTATAAATCGTACCTCGTTATGAAATTCGGCGCTATCGAAGTTCGTACCGGCATCGTAGGTAATAACATCCGGAGGTCCTAAATACGTATCGATTTAGTATTACCTAAGTACCTCCTAGGTTTCCTTAGCCGAAACGTTCCGTATAAACCTTACTACTTAGAAATTAATCGCCGTATCGACTATATAGAATATTAATTACCCATCTAGGTATATAATATCGACGACTACCTCGTAATTAAAATCCATATTTAGGTCCTTTAAGGTAAACCTAAACCTTTATAGTAATTTACCTTTAACCTAATAATAATAATAAAATTTATTAATAGCCTCGAGGTCCTTAACGTCGATCTTATGTCCGGCTTTATCGAGTAAATCGTATAGCTTACTAACTAAAGGATACCCGAAGCGGGTATAAATACGTCGTAGTTTTATTTCCGTAAAGTAGGCTACGGCGAGGTAAGCCTCGTCGTAAAACTAGAACCAAGGATACCTTTATTTTCGTATAACTAAGATTATTATATTATCTTTCGAAATTAACTAATTAATAATATTATTAAGGTATACCCCTAGCTAGTTTATATCCTTAAGTAATAAAAGGAATAGGATATCTATTTCTATAACGTAAAAGTCGACGTCCTTAAAGGGGGTATTAATTAATACGGTTCCTAGCGATTTAATAAGTAATCTATCGCCGAATTAAATACTCGCCTCTTTCGCTCGGGTATTATCGATCTTAAGTTACCCGGGATATTTCCGGGCGAGGGCGAGGTATTATCCTTTTCTAGCGGTAAATATCCTTACTATACCTATATCCGATATAATACCTTAGAAGATTCCTCTTACGTATCGGTCGAGGACGAAAGATATTCCTAGTATTAATTCGTTAAAAGGGCTTAGGGTAATAAGTCGATATCGAAATACTTAGTTAGATAGGTAGGCGGTTATTATATATTATTCGTTATCGGACGGTTATCCCGTATTAGACTCGGCCTCCTATTCCGACTCCGATACCTCCTCTATATCCTTAATCCCTTCGTAATTAACTAGGAAAATCGCGTAATTACCCTTAGGTTTATCCTTACTAATCTTCTACCGCTTCCTTGCTTCCTTTTTCTCTTTCTCCGTATATTTAATAAATTAATACCCTTCCTTCTTACATACCTAGTATCTTCTCTTCCATACCCGTCGTTACCCGAACCGATCTTTCCTTTCCTTATCGCTATACTTCCTTCCCCTATCGTTACGGTAGTACTTACGGTCGACGTAATACTAGCTAGGCCCGTTACTATCGTCGTTATCGCTATCCATTACGAACTAACGTACTTCCTTTAAGTTTTCGTAAGTACTTATTAAAGTACGGAGCTTACTAATTATATCTTTAAAGCGAACCGATGGCTCGAAGAATACGTATTAAAGCTAAGAAACGTTACGATAAGCTCGGTAAACTACCGCGATAAGCTATTACTCGCCCTTAAAGTCAGGGCCGAGAACTTTTTAATATAAAACGAACTTATTTAATATAACTTAAAGTACCTCTAGGTCCGACTTACCTTCGTTATCTTTCTCGGCCTTCGTATTATAAAAGGTAATAGCCGTTTAATCGTAGTAATACTAGACCTTATTCTATTCCGTATTAAAATAACGTTCCATCGCGAGATATATATTAACGAAATATTAATATCTAGGGACGCTATATAGGAAGTAAATAGCTACTCTTCCTAATAGAATTATAAAGAAAACGGCATGGAATTATATTTATCGGATCCTAATAATATAATAGATATCCAAAAAGAACCTAAACTTATCCTTTAGGATATCGTATACCTCTCCCGTATAATTATTCTCCTTATTCTATGCCTTCTTAAAGTATCCTACGATAGTCGGGGGACATAATTCGTTTAATACTTTCGTAGGTAGGATATCGTAATAAGTCTATTCTTATTAATTACCTACGGACATAAGGGATTATCGGAATAAATCCGGCCCTAGTACGGGAAGCGGTAACGGCTTAGCTCCCGGCGTACGCGATTATCCCATCGGGAAGGAGGAATCGTAACCTCTTAGGACCTAACCGGGTCCTTATCCTTCGTTTAAATAACCTACTAGGAAAAGGAATTAATATCCTAAGGTCTAGCTAAGTCCTCGGCCCGGAATAACGTACTAGCTTCCCTAGGAAGGGATCGCTTTCTCCCTTACCCGCTCGTCCCTCTCTATTATTAAGTATAGCTAGGAAGGAGAAGGTAATATCCATAAGTTATATAGGTTATATCTAGCTTAAAAACCTAATAACGGGTACGGCGGATACGGCGGATATATCTAATATCCGTATAAAAAATACCCTTAGGATAAATACGGAAAATATAGATATCCGGCAGGAGAAAGGAAAAGCGCGAAGGGTAACGGCTATAGTAGTACCTATTAACGAAGTACGTTTAATTAGGAAAGGAAGGGATTATTAAGCGTCGATAAGGCATTAACCCGAAAAAAGGCGGAGGAATTAAGTTATTAAAGTTAATCGGTTCGAAGCGCTAGGAGGGATTCGTTAAGTAACGAACCTTATTAATTCTTTACCGATCCTACTAGTCCTACCGGTTATAGCCGTTCTAATATAAGAGGGAAATCTAAGCCGAAGAAACTATATTTAGGCGGTATTTCGAACTATAGGTTAATAGGAATAAACGGAGGGTTACCTCCGTAAGTAATTTATCGGAATAAAGCAGGGGTTTATTACTCTAATAACTCTACTACTACTCGACCGAACTATAACGAGGATAATCTACTACCTAATCGAACGGATACGGATATTAACGAATAAACTATTCCTTAGTTAGTTTCGATTATTAGCATTCGCTAAACCAACGCATCAAGCTACTTAGCCTTAGCCGTTTAGAATTCTTAGTAGTTCTAGGTCGGGAGGCCTTCCGCCCGTATTAATTCGGTAAGTTCTCGAGAATATTTCGCATTACTTCTTCCCACGTAGATCCCTTACCTTATTAAAGCGTTCCGTAGGAACGAGCGAAGGAAGGCGGGCATTAGCTTAAAGTCTCCTATACTATAGCCTCGAAACCGTTCCTAGTAATCGCTTAAGGTCTCGTCCGTAGTACGGACGTTAAAGGTACTAATATCCGCGGCTTCGAAATCCGCTATTATCATTAATACCTATATTATCTTTTACCGCAAGTTAACGACTTCCGCCGAGAATTATTACCATTTAACTACTTATAAGTTAAATTATGCTATTATTATTATTAGTCGTCCTATAATAAGTTTAAGTAGTTCGTAAAGGTTACCTACGTCCCTAAGGTCCCAACCTCCTAAGGGTCCTCCTAACGGTTCGCGTCTAAAAATAAGTACGGGAATAAGGTCTTTAGGTTCGTTATATTCTAGGCCTATTCGTTATCTACCGGCTCCTTAGGTTAATATTTCTAGCTATTTTCCTTCCGATATCTTAGTTATTATTAGGAATATATAATTAATAAGGTATTAATTTCGGGATATAATAAAGAAAGAGGTAAGGAAAGGATCGGTTTCGCGATTATAAAAGCTAATAAAAGATTTCTTATTCTACTAGTATCGCTTATATTACCACGGTAATAATAATTCTTCCGACTAAAGTAATAATAACTCTTCTAACCTTACTAATCTATATTACTAATTATCTAGTAACATTAATCAGTATTAATAGGTACGTACGTAAAGCAAAGTAAACAATAAATAATAATAAGAAAGATTAGGGATAAGACTAATTATACTAATATATCTAAAAAAGAAAAGCTATCTCTTATTATAGGTAGAGGATTAAGCCGATCTTTATACGCCTCCTAACATTACGTAGTAGATACATGGTACTTGAGCCTCCTTATTCTGACTGCTGACCAACCATTAATAACTCTTTACGTATTTTCTTACGGAGGTCCTTTAACGCGATATCTTACGTAGTTTCTTATTCGGTTCCTTCCTCGGCCGCCTTATCTTATAATCTCGTAGCTATCTTCGTAGTTATCCTCGTGATTTAATCGTTTAACCTATCGATAACCTCTCTCTACCGTTAATCGTAGTTATACGGTTACCTTAAGCCGCTTATTTATCGGAGCTTTCGTTACTTAATTACCTCCGTAACGTAAGTAGTTAAATAATAATAAAATAACATAATAATAAGCTTACGAAACGTATGAAATACTACTATATTGCTATCTAAGGAACGGGTAAATAGTTAATTAAATTATAGTTATCTACGTAGCCTTTTAAAGCCGTTTTACGTACCTTTTATATCCCGATTAGCCCTCGTTAGGGCAGGGCTTATCCTATAGCTATACGTAACCGATTACGTGCTTGCGCGCCTATAGTTATATGTGTATATAGGTATATATAAGTAGTACCTCTGAGACTGAGATATAGATAAGTAGAGCGAGCTAGCCTTACGCGGGACGGTTTACAGGGAATAAGTACCTACCTACCTATGTACCTAAGGGTTAGGTACCAACGGCTAAGTGTCTATTCGGTAGAGATGTGTTGTATAAGTACACGCTGCCCCATATTTAGCATTCTATCCAATCATCAGTCTTGGCTTGCTGTCTCCAGACCGACGCGTCCTAGCTTCCCGAAGAACGCGTTTGCCGCTCTGATGCCGAATGTAGGAGGTCCGACAATGCTGAAATAGTATCGTCAAGGCGCATTTAAGGCGCAATGTCGGCACAAGAAGATGACACCCAGATCCAGGGCGTCCGTGATCTTAGGGAAGCCATATCTGACGTGGTTGAAGGTACAGTTTTCCGACCTTAGCCCAATCGCCATTGGCACCGTAGGCGTCGACGCTGACCTTCGTGAAAAGCTTCAAAATTACCGCCGAAGCAGCGGAATAGCAACATAAAACCAACCGTGCAGAGGCTGGCCTCGTTGTCATACGACCAAGGGCTGCTCCCGGACGATCTGGGCCAGCTCATTAACCTGGTCACAACCCCGAATTTCCTAGACCAGGCAAGTCTCGGGAGTATTGTCCGGAATCTCTACCCGGCGACCACCGTTAGCGACGAGCCTATTGTGACCGTGGTCGGCGCTTTCGGCCACGGGAAGTTGAAGCCATCTCTCGCCATCCAAGGGGCACTCCTGAAATGGCTCATCATGATTCATCATGCCATAGAGAACCAGAAGCTCCTGTCGCGCGCTTATTCGGTTCTCTTCAACCTACTCGACACCGCTGCAATCAGGTTCGCCCGCCCGCGATTCGGTCCCGTTCGTTTTACTAACGGGCACTACAGGAAACCATTGTGTCATCTGCTGGCTCTCATTACCCGGCGTCGACACGTACGACCTTACCGCATCCAAAGCCTGTAAGTGGCGTCGACGTTTATGACGGTTAGGGATTAGATGAGCTCATGTCTTTCCAGCCTAGCCGTATCTCGGCAGACGGGGAATGACCCTGCGGTGACCGGACTACTCCGGGTTTTCAAAGACTACTATCCGGAGATTATTGTGGGCGAAGCGACCCGGGCTAGGGCGTTAGCTTTCCAGGCACGTTATGGGGAGTCCTCACAACGGAGAGAAGGAATCGCTAATATTATATAGCATCCTGATCAACAATGGCGCGAGAGGCTGGACCAGATCCAGCGGGCACATGCGGCACGAAATACGAGCAGATCGGAACGGCCATTAAATTCATTCCGGGTAGCCCGAAATCGAGCAAGTGGCAAGAGTTCTGCCCTCATCCCAGAGGTGCATACCTCAAATGCTACCGAGGTTAGTCATACTCTTGCTTCCTTGGGGAGAAGGGGGGTGTGTGATCTGACCATCCCCATAGAATTCCATCACGCTTGAGGAAATCGAAAACGTCGACGGCTTTGTCGATAACCTGGAGAGGATCGAGTTACCAAATCAATTGATCGCCGTCCTCGGGGACCCACTGCTGCAGAAGCTTCTGCTTCTGAAGCCACATGCTGAAGCCCACCAGAGGGCCGGCAGCTGGCTAGCTTCTTATGGGCAGGACCTTTTGAGCGGAGATTCCGGAGTAGATCTCAGCGGGGGCCTAGAATTGCTGAGGACTTTCGTCACCAACACTAAGGTATGTGAGGTCGTAGCCGTCGAACAAGCTTGTTGACTGACATGTCCGAATCTAGACCTTTCCCCCTGTTTTCCTGACTTTCTTTAGCGAATACCTCAAGATATGGGACGGCCGTGATAGACGTGATTCGGTATTGGTTATATTGTCACACGTACCATTACTCGAATACCGAGGTAAAGGCGTGGAGCAGTTCGGCCTGTTCCTAGAGAAATGCTAACATGGTCCTAGGACTCTATGATGGCATTCTCCGCCCGCTGGAGACCGCGATACTCGACAACACTGTAGATTCGCAACTGCAGCTACTTGGCTTTTATACGGCTCTAATTCAGCGTTGGACCGTATTCCTAGCGTCCCTAGACCAGAAGTCGGAGCAGGCAGCGGCCATCCTTACGGATCTCGTAACTCACGTAGGCGATCTTTGTCTGACGCTGGCTCAGACGTCGCCCACAACTTCTACCCACTCGAGGATCCTGGATTTCTATGAGCAGGTTGCATTCCTAGCCTCCGAGACCAAACTGCTAGCCCAGACTAGGATCATGATACCCCCTTCCCCGTTGGTTTACATCCTGAACTTCGCCTTGTCGCCGGCGAATGTTTCGCGGCTCTGTGCGATACTGTCGAAGTACAAAGAAGGATTCCAGAAGGCCATGGAAACGGCCCGTTCCGACTACACGCCGGAGTATATCAACGAGTTCAACGGCTTCCTGATGGACATATGCAATTGCATCTGGCGGTCGCGCGCGTTCAACCATCACGACCTCAACTCTCACGGCTGTCTGGTGCCCGAGCCGGTCGTCGCGAGTCTCACGTCGTACGTCAACGGCCTCAACATGGGCAGCTCCCTCCCGGCGCTGTTCACGCTCTCCTATTCGCCGACCTTGAGCCTGTCGGCGATAGCGTATTTCCGCGAGTTGGAAGACGAGGAGCTCGGGCGGGACACGGGAGAGCTCCGGACTAGGCATGCCGGGCCGGTGACCCGCTCCAGCCTGGCCGCGCTCGCCAGCAGCGGCGGACTCAAGATGGGCTGGGACGACTATCGCCTCGGCGTGCTCGCCTACCTAGAGCAGAAGGGCCTGGCCGGCGTCGCGCAGCTCATGTATAACACGATGACAAACGTGATGAAGAGGAGGTCCTCGATGATGCCGGCGGACTCTTCTGCAGCGCCGACACCGGCGGCTCGACCCTAACTGAGTCCGTTCAGCGTCGTCACCAGAAGAAATGCACTCCTCTTCCGCCCCGCAGAATAAGTAACGCATAAATAACGCAAATAACTCGCTTATACCGAGCACCGTAACATTAAACAGCGAGTTCGATGTGATTGTGCGATATGTGCTCTGGTCGGTTTTATGAATGCTATCTACGTTTTCTCCTCTGTTGAAAGGGGTATCTCAAATGTGTCTCTCAAATAGCACACACACTCCGTCTCGGGTTTCTCCTAATGCTGGGGGGGCCCTTCCCCCTTTTGAATTGCCAATCCGAACGCCTTGCCATATGTGCCTGTCGAGTCTTTTTTTTATCGTAGACTTCGTCTTGATGTTGAAGCAAAACGCCGCGTAATGCAAGTTCAGTACATCTATTCCTGGCCACATGACCTTCCCTCCCCCCCAAATCCCGTGGACACACCTAGGTAAGTTAAGGCGACCAGCCAGCCTACTTCGCCTTGCTCGCGTCCTCGAGCCCGTAGCCGCCCAGGCCGCCCTGGGAGTACGTCAGCCCCTCGGTGCCCATCTTGGCCTGGTTCCTCGGGCCGCGGTCCCTGAGGTCGGCACGCAGCCAGCCGAGGACGAGCTCGCCCAAGCGGCTGTTGCCGATGCCGGTGCCGGGGGCGGCGGCGGCGGCGGCGCGGTCGAGGAAGTCCTGGGCGGGGCCCCACTCGCGGATGGTGCCGAGGTGCATGTGGACGAGGTGGGTGGGCCAGCCGGCGAGGTTGTCGAGGATGTGGGTGGCGTAGACGACGGTGCAGTCGCGGAGGTCGGTCTCGCGCTTGAGCCAGGCGAGGAACTCGGCGCGGCTGAGGACGTCGAGGTCGACGGTGATCTCGTCGAGCAGGAGGACGGACCAGGGGCGGACGAGGCCCATGGCGAGCTGGACGCGGCGGCGCTCGCCGTCGCTGACGGCGTGCATGCGCCAGGCGACGTCGACGTCGAGCACGGCGACGAGCTCGTCGCGCCGGGCCGGGAAGGCGTCGCCGCCGACGGAGCGCAGCAGCTCGCCGACGCCGATGTCGGTGCGCACGATCGGGTTGAGCACCCACTCGAGCCCCAGGTAGGTGACGCCCTCGAGCCCGTCCTTGAACGGGTCCACGCCCGACACGCTGATGCTGCCGGCCGGCGCGAGCCGCTTCCCGGCCAGCAGCCGCAGCAGCGTCGTCTTGCCGGCGCCGTTAGCGCCGATGAGCAGCGTGCGGCTGCGCGGCGGCACGCGCAGCGACACGCCGCGGACGCCCGTCCGGTTGTCGGGGAAGCTGTACGTCAGGTCGTTGACGGCGATCTCGGGCGGCTGCTGCTGCGCGGACGCCATGGCGGCTGCGGGGTCTTCTCGCTTCCTCTCTTTTTTCTTTCTTTCCTTTTCCTCCTTCTTCTCACGCTTGTGCCACTCCGCGCTTTTCGTTCTCGTCTTCGAGCCGCTCTGCTTCTCGTTTCCCAGTCAATGGAGAGGGATGCTACTACGTCGCCGGTAGGTACTATATATATATTTAGAAATACGTTTGAAGGCGGCGGTGGCTCGGTGAGGGGAAGGGCGGCGAGCTAATTAGTAGGTACTAGACGGAGAGGGTTGCCGATGACGCCTTTCTGCTATGGCGGATTGCGGAGTCGGGCTGGCCACGTCGAGATGTTCCGAGAAGCTATAAAGCCGTGCGGCGATAGCGGCCATTGCAAGATACCTCTGTGCTGCCCGGCGGAGTACGCAGGAGATAGGTACCGTAGGTATCAGTTAGGGCGTCTAATGGAAGTCCGTATTACACACCTACCTGGGTACCTAGGTAGGTACCTCCTGACATCTTGGCCGTGAGGCATCTGTAGTAACCACGTTTACAGATGCCGCAAACTGCAGCTTCCCCTTAGATTCTCTCTGTTCTCCTCTTCGCTTACGTAAGTACGCATGTTATACCTATGAATCTTGGCACATGAGGTACCTACACCTGGCAGGTATCTGTTCCGTGTACCCCGCCCTATAAAGGTGGCTAGAAACGCGTGGAAGTACGCTCGGATAAAAGGTACCTAACCTCATCTGCCTGTACCACTTCCAGGCGGCTCGATTGTAATATACCCACCTAAGGTAGGTAGTTATATGTTACACCTCGAGGATCTCACTCCCACTCCTCGAGTTGGGTTTCTAGACCGATCAAGGACAGCTAGGGCTGACTATAGGAATCCTGCACTAAGGGGAAAAAAAAAGGAGAAGACTACTACCTCCTCCAAGGGCATTTGTTATGTCACTATCCTCTTTCTACCCAGGTACATGGAGATTTGTGAAGTGGGGATCTCCAGTTGGGTCTCTGCCTCATGCTTACCTACCTATACTAGAGAGTTGCCGCGGCTTTGCGAAGTTAACCTGCCCTTGAGTATCCGAAGGGCAAACGTTCACATCCGCCATGCGAATATCCCACCCCGGACTCTGTACCTACTTATACGCGATTTCAAGCCGGTGCCTAGGTATCTGTCTGTGCCTAGTCGCCCTCCGCCGTGTCGGCATCGAGCTCCTCGTCACAGCATCTCCGACGGAGACCACAAGTCTGGGGGTTTACATATCCCCCACGCTTATAAATCACCACTCGGCGGACTCCAGGTCTCCAGTTTCTCTAACGCACGCAATTCCCGGAAGTGCCGTAATTGGCCGCGGTGGTTCGGCGTAACGTGCCACCTCGTCGCCGTCCCCCTTCTGAATAACGAATATCAGGTAGGCATGTAGCGAGCCCGAATTCCAGGAGCCTGAATTCTACCATCTACGTCGTAATCGCATCGAGTCCCTCGTGACGCCCGTGGGTGACTGTAGGCCCTAAAGCCGTTGGCTGAGTCAGCCAACACCTACCTATTACTAATTCCTCTAGGGTATAAAGAACGGTCTTGCCTGCCTATCCCGTCTCCCACTACGACCCGGCAGTTACTGCTACGTAGTATTATTGAAGGGCCTGTATCATCTCGGAACGGCGTAGATCCCCCAAGTTCCCGACTGTCGAGCCTGCGTATGATCTTGTTGTCGACCGTCGGACCATCGCTCAAACGCGTCGCGGCGCCCCTGTTGACCCGGACAGCCAGCATGACGACGGCTGTATTCAGATACATCGACACGTCCGCCATCCCGCCGGGCACGCGGCCGTGGGTCAAGGTTGATGCCGACGCTTCCTCGTTCAAGCTCAGCGAGCACAAGCACGCCGTGGACAACCTGCGAGGGCGCGAGGGCGAGTTCACCATCGACAACTCCGGCTTCGCCGTCTTCCGCGAGCCGTCGAGCGAGACCGCCTTTACCGACGACGCCGCCATACGCGGCACCTACTACCGCGAGGTCGAAGCGCTGCTGAGGAAGCGCGTGCCGGGCGTTAAGAAGGTCGTCATCTTCGACCACACCATCCGCCGGCGTATACCCGGCGCCGCCCGGGCCCCCGTCCAGCAGGTCCACGTCGACCAGACGCCGCGCGCGGCCGAGGTGCGCGTGCGGCGCCACCTGCCTGCCGAAGAAGCCGAGGAGCTCCTCAAGGGGCGCTTCCAGATTATCAACGTGTGGCGCCCCATCGGACACCCGGCGAGCGACTTCCCGCTGGCCGTGGTCGACTGGCGCACGACGAAACCGGACGACTTCGTGCCTGTCGACCTGCTGTACCCCAAGCGCGAGGACTTCGCCGTCGACAGCGACGACCGCGGCAAGGAGGTGCTCCCGGACGAGTCTCTGCGGTACTCGACCGAGGGCTACGAGGTCCGCGGCGAGACCATGTCCGTCGCTCCCAGCGACGCCTACAAGTACTACTACCAGAAGGACATGACCCCCGACGAGGTGCTCCTGCTCAAGTGCTACGACTCGTGGGGAGATGGGGAGCCTCAAGGGAAGAAGGGGATCGCTCTGAGGACGCCGCATACGGCTTTTGTGGATCCCCAGACTCCGGCGGACGCGCCAGGACGCCAGAGCATAGAAATCAGGTGCCTCGTGTTCTTCAAATAGGGGGCGGGGGTGAGCGGGGGAGGCTTCGATGTTGTATGTAACCGATTCGGTACACTATCGATATATCTAGTCGACTTTTGTATGTAGCGGTCCATTGGTAAGAAAAGTCGTTACGTAGGGAATCTATCTTATCTCATGAGCCTGTAGAGCCCAGGAGAGAAATGTAGGCGTTTGTGCATTTTCGCGTAAAAAGAGTTAAGCCACTAGCAATCCAAGTTTTAAGTCGTCTGTCATACTTAGATCTAAGTCCAACGACAATCAAATCCTATTTCTCACGGGGGTTCATGTTTCAAGTTATACTCTGCCTTCGCCTTCCACATACCTATGACTCTCATTTATGACTTCGCGCACGACTTACACCTGTCGTCGACGGCAGTATGGAGTGGTACTTGGGGAAGGCATCATGCCTGCACTGTCAACTACAAGTGTATGAGCATGTCGTGTGTCCGCGTAATAGTTTGGGCCTTCGGAATGCGCGTCGCAGGACAGATTCAAGGTCCTCTCTTTCTTTATATCATGGAGGCCGTTCGCCTTTGTAGGATGTGTCCTGTTCTTACTCGTTCCCCGAGGCCTTATTTCCATTTACATATTACAGCGTCCGTCTTCTTAAGAGCATCCGTCCCCCCCAGAGCCCCTCATCGCGCTCTCCAGAGCATCCATCTTCTCCCGACCATCAATCATTCTCTCAACCCCCTTCCACCTACCAACCTCATCCAGTAGCCTATCGGCAACCACGCGCGGGCGCTAGGAAGGCGATACCCGCTGGTCAGTCTAACTTCGGTGTCATCCCGCCTCAGGTCCAGAATACTCCCACGTTCGACTATTATGGACTCGGAGGCGATCGGCCAGCCCAGAGTATCACCCCTAGGCGAGTGAGACTCCCTGGTTAACCTAACTACGGCGTCATCGTGCCCCAGGTCGGCGGAAAAGTCAAAGTTAAAGAGACGAGCCTTGCCAGTGACCGTGCTGCGAAGCGCGTTCGCACCTCCCAACCCGGTATTCCGAGTGCATCCCCAGTCACGACTCCCTACTCGAACGACACCAAATACGGTTACGACACTAGGTGCACTTACGACACAGGGTGTCCTACGAGGACAAATTCGAGATGGGGGGCCAGCCGGGAGAACCCACCCCCAGCAAGCCTCATCCCGGACTTAGAGACGGCTTCGGCGGCCCCACCCTATTCCAGCTGAGCGAGTGGGAGTGGGAACTCGAGACGCGGACCAGCATTACGACGTCCCACCGGAGGTCGTCGGCTGGTGGGGCAAGTTCACATGACTTGCCGGTCCGGAGCCGAGGTGTGCTGCCCCCCCTCGAGAGGTGCGGCCTTGCCAGCTCGGAAAGAGAAGATGTTACGTACGGAATCAGCCTTTATACGCCTACATCTGCAAGTCGTAGAATGTAGGTGCCTATGTTTTACGTAATAGAAGACGAGCAGCATGGACAACCGCCCCGAAGAGCGGGGCCGACGGAATTAGAGGTATTACTACGAGTCGGGTGGATGGAATTGGAGACTATACGGGTTGTATTAAGGGGCGACATAGATTTGGAAGCTGTCCCGGAACTCATCGAGGTAGCCTAAGTCCAACGTATACGGGATGGTTACGAAGGGTGGCTGATTAGACGGTTAACTCGCCGACCTCGACACTTTCGGTGAAAACAAGGGCCGAAGACAGATCCGTCACCCATGGTTTATCTTTCCTGGGAACGCCGAGCATCAGCAATACGCTACGCGGTTGGGAACCTCTGTAGCCATGGACATGAATGATCTTCGTAGGTCTGAACTCCGTCTGGCTGTGCAAAGGAAGGACAAAATCCACGCCAAGAGATAGGGCTGTGGACTTTCTGACTCTAGGTACGGCCATGCCGAAGTACAAAAAGGCAGAGGTGCGAGTGGTCCTACATATAAACGTAAAGGGACCCGCCCGGGGTTGTTCAGAAAAGGGGTGGGCGTTGATGAGGTTGTTCATTCCATCCCGCCCTCTACGAATTCTCAACGACTGTTTTTTTTTAATCTTTGACAACGGACTTACCTCCGTTGAGAGGTCTATTTCCAGCACACCTCCTACACGAAGGGTCTGTGGCTCTGCCACTTGGCTTCACGATATGTCCTGCGAAGCCCATTTACGCCCAGGCAACACCACGAAGGCCCATATTTCCGAGGTGGTGCGGCGCCGCTCTTTCTGCCCGTGCGTGGGGAGGAGGCAGCCGGGCGAAATGGGAACTGCGAAGACGTGTGTATAACCGAGGCCAGCGCGACACTGACACTTGGTGGAATAGCACGGGGCTGCTGGTAATCGTCGGTAATGGTGTGTCGTCGGAAAGCACTTGGAGGCGGCAGCAGGGAGAAAGGATGCTGGGCCCTCTACAACAGCTCGTCAAGCTGGGATGAGGGTGTCCCGGTAATATCTCTACACCGTACCAATGCCTCGCCAGCAACTGAGGTCAGCCGGATTGTCAATATCAAATGAGACTGGTTGTGAGCCATTCCCAAAGAGTGATCGCCACCGGATCAGGGGGTATGGGCTTACCGTTGTATGCGAATAGCTTCATCCTGAACGAGCAGCATATTATCTGTGTAGATAGCGTTTTCTACTGCCCGCTACCGGGGTAGTCGTTCGAACTCATATTCCCACGCCCTTTACATCTTAAGCCGGCTGGAACTGGGCACACAAACAGATCTCATTGCCACAGATTGAAGGTCTCCTGCCTAGTTGACCTCTAGGTATGGGTGGTGGTAAGAAATAGGGGCTCGCGAGGTCAAGCTATGGAACGCACACCCGTAACGGTGTCGCGAGACAAGGCTTGCTTGCCCCTACCACAAAATAGTCGGTATTTTGTCGTAATATATGAAGGTGTCTGAACAGGTAGTAATACCGGATAGGGAGGTGAAGGCGTTTACGTCGTCCTGCGATCTGTCCTTGACATGATAATATTTGCGAGAGTAGCTGGCCGTTCTCTATGCGAGATCTAGAATGCAAACATCGGACATGGATTTACCACCTATTATTCTGCCACATAGCACGTATTAACCACAGGAATAACGAATAATAGATGTTTTACCTAGAGGCTATTCCGCAGAGACGGATCTGGCCTAACGCATTCTCGTCCGCCACAAGATAGGGGGTCGTGTAATCCAACCCTGTCTGTATTGAGAAAGCGTCCACAAGCCCAATGTATACAACGACAGCATTCGAGTGATGAGAAAGCCGCTGTAGTCTAGTGTATGATGTAACGTAGACTTCCGAGTACAGCTGCGCATGCCGTATCACAGTATGAACCTACGTAGGCTTCAGGGCGCCCTTAACACGGACTTGCCAAGCTTACTACGCTGCTTGATTTGATGTCTGGGCGAAGATCCTGCCCGAATACATCATCTCTTAGCTTGAAGAAAACCTGTGTGCCGGTAACATCGGATCGTTTAGGGGGGAAGGGACAAGGGGAAAAATAAGAGGGAGGGGGCACAGGACTCTTCGTCAGGTTGGAATCCTTGTGAGGCTGGCGAACAGCGGGGATAGGTTGTTGTTGTCTTGATGCAGTATGACATGCGGTTTGCATACCGAGCATCTATGCCTGAATAGGACTATCTCGATCGCCAGCCTTCTGGGTACCGCCATGTGCCATAGCAGACTGCTCTCTCGGCCGATTAAAGCGACAGCGCGTGAGCAAGGAGCGGGGGAGACATGCAAGATAGGGGGTGCTGTCCACAGGATAGATGGATCGCCCGATCCTGACATGGATACCGAGTATGACGCCCTGCGCATGATAAAACGGGTCGGCGCAGACGCGAAGGGGCGGAGAACAAGGGGACCCGGATGCGCCCCGGGTCCAGTCTGATGTCAACGTTCCGTCATCACGCCGGATCGCGGATGACGAGTGAGGCCGGGGTGAGCCTCGGCGAAGGGTGGCGCTGGGATCTTGCGCTGCCGTCGCGTGATGCCGACAGCTCGGGGAATCCGCCGCTATCCACGATGGCGTAGATCGCCGCCCTGCTGTAGTCCACGTCCCCTCCTCCCTTTTGTCAGTGGGACACATCGTGTGAGATCGCTGCGAAGCTAATACGACAGGGTAGAGCCGCTTACGACGTCCTGATGCCATGGTCAGCATACCTATACGGCCTCGAGAAGGGAGAGGGGCGGGGGCACGCAAGTTGGGTACAAAAACAAAACGAACAATGATGATCACGAGATGCTGCGTACTGTCGTGGCGGAAGAGAAACAACAACGGGCGGGAAATGGGATAATAGGAGGAGCGAGGAAGGCGGATTTCGGTCGAGGTTAGCCAGTGCCGCGACAGCTGACATCATCTGACTCAACTGTCTTTGCCATGGGCAAAACGGTACGTCTTCCGTGCGTCTACGCGTTTACGTATTTACGGTGTCTAATTGGAGTGCGCTGTTCCGGTTTGCCGGTATCGACGCTGGCCTTCCGTTTCGAGCAGGGTGACTGAGACACCTTTCCCTCCCAACCAAAGCCTGCTGTTCCCGAACATTTCCGGCCCTAGAAGGCGGTACGGCTCCAGCAGTTGGCTGTGAGGCACGTATTCGCGTATAACACTCCCACGCTGCACAGGAAAGTAACCGTACGCGGGAAGATATTTACAGGTTGGATTAGGTATTAGGTAGGTAGGTAGGTAAACGGTATATGAAAAAGGGGGGGTGGGGTTGGTTCTCTTCTCCCTGCAGGGCGTATTACGAGGCGGCTTGACGGTGGATTGTACCTAATGGGACCTATATATCTCTACCCCTACCTACAGATCAGTAGGTTACTTAACGAAGGATAGGTTCGATTCCTAACAGCGCTACTTGGTAGCCTTCGCTTAGGTACTTAGCTCATCTCCTACCTACCTAGGTACCGAGGTATTAAATTACGAGGTGGGAAAGCCGCATTCTAACAGGTAGGTACCTACCTATGATATCAGTGTGCTGCCTCCTCCTACTAGCATACATAAGCCTACACGTATTAGGTGGGTATCTCCTATATTACGCCCCGACGTGCAGGAACTTGCATAAAACTACCTAATCCTTACCTTAGGTGCCTATAATGTATGAGACAGGTACCTATATCTAAGAGGTAGTCTATGGATGTAGGTAGGTAGGTACCTATATAATTCGGGCGCTACAGGTAGATCGACGCCGCCACCTCCCTCTGTTGGTCCCAGCCGCGGCAAACAACATCGTGTCCATCGCCTGCCCTGCATACGTGTATGGCGTTGGGATGCGTCCCCCGTCTCGAAGGGATCCTTCGTTTGCAACCATACCGCATGTAGATCTGCGCCGCTCCTCCGGTCTTGGACCCCTATTTTGGGAGGGGGGGTTCTGCGGCTAAAGGTTGAGCATCGTCTACAGGCTCGCTTGCTCTCGCCTGCTCCTCAGCTGGCTATGTATTCTCAGCTGACGTGCATACCGCATCCCGCGTTCCACATAGCGCATTGCTTGCCGTCTACCGCATCTTGCATCTCACACATACCCCCTTGACTTGAGCCGGTGGGATCCTATTTGAAGGCGCGCCGCGGCTTGGGCGTGGAGGCGCACCTGCAGATCTGCTTTCTATATACGCGCACTTACAGCGCCCGGGGCTTGACCCAGTCCGACGGAAAGGGGAGGGAGAGAAGGGTCCCAAGTTCGCACATGCAGGCACACGCAAGGAAGGGAATCGATGCGCGGGAACGCGGCGAATGGAAGGACGGAACAACGCGTCGACTCGAGTGAAACTAGGCGTGAAACCACGGGTTGCAATTCCGTTGTCTAGTATCCCGTGGGGGGGGGGGGGGGGTGGTTACGTAGAGAGAAGCTTCGAGAAGACCAGTAAGAGTAGGAAGAGGGGGGTGATCAAGAAAGGGAGACAAGAGAGCGCGGAGCGCGAGCACGAGCACAAACACAAAGCCACTTGCTCGCCCGCGGCCAACGGAGCCGCTTGGCTTTGGCGCGATTCGCAATAGTGGCCACCGGCACTCGACATCGGGCCAGTGACGGACCCCGACAGATGCTGAACGACGTACGTACGGTCTTATCGAGATATTCCACGGGCCCTGGCAATGGCAGTTAGCTGCTGGCGGCGTGGTTTCTTCTGACTGGAGGTGCTAACAATAGGTAGCTTCTAATATCCTCTCCTTTCTAGGCATTGATTTTGCACCGTTTCACGCTATCGATACTCTCGTATCGCTCACTACTGCTGTCGCGTAGAACCGGGCAGACTTGTGGGAGTGCCTTGATAGGGGAAGGGGGAAAACAGCAGGTCCTGGCTCTTCCACGTTTGCGGGAATTCATCTGTCCAGCGCGGCACGTGTCGGAAGTGTCTGGGCGGACCGGGGTCTTAGCGAGACAGCCGATGACGTCACGGGCGTCTCCGTGTCGAGCCAGGGAACTCGTCGGCAGAGGAAAAGGGAACGAGGTGCGAAGTTGTCGACGCCGCGGAGGCAATTCGACGCGTGCCCTTCTCGGTCGACGGCGAGAAGGCTTCCCACGTAACGCCGGCAGGGGGTATGCAGGTTATGCAGGTTATATGCCTTATGCCTACAGCTTATACACGTTATACAGCTTGGTTGCTGGAATTGTGCTCAGGCAGCGCGCTGCTGTGCAAATCCAAATCCCATGACTGCCGAATTACGTAGACACCTACCTTACCTGTCGACAACCGGGCCCTAACCGTCTACGCTGGCCTGGTATCCGTCCCTCTCTGCTCTCTCCTCTCTCCTCCATTCCACACCCTCACGTCCGCACCCGCGTCCACATCACACGCTTACACACACGTATACGCGCGCACGTAGGTATTCGCGCACGTAGGCATGCGCGCCAGAAAGGGGACCTGCGCCGACGAAATCACCTACCACGTAATCACCTTGCCTACACTCCACGAACTATCCGACCTGCCTGCCTCTTCGACACCACCTACGTAGCCTACCACCTACCTACCTGGGTAACATGCGACGCGGCAACCAGCGCAGGCCGCCCCCGACGGGCCTCGACACTGTCTCGGTAAGGTTGTCGAGACGGTGGCCAATAGAGTGACATCGGTCGTGGCTGCAGAGGTCGAGACAAGATCGCCAGGGTCTTCCCTAATCGTCCGAGTGGAGCTCCTCATCTTCCTCACGGGAAGAGACAGACATGGCATGACGGCTCCTCGTCCCTCTTCTCTCCCGCGCCCCCCCCCCCCCCCTCCGCTTCCTTTGTGACCCCCTCCCCCTCTCCCCCCCTCTCCCCTCCTACTCTCCCCTTGCCTTGCTCCCTCTCCTCCAACGGTGGCCGGATGCAGAATGACATGCCCGTTCGACCTGCACGGTGCCCCTTTCCACCCCATGTCGCTGGAGCTAAGGGCCAGGAAAGGGTGTAGCGCTATGGTCAATCTACTACGGTCGTGGCGAGTCTCTGCCAGTCTAGAGGTGCACAACACATCATCAGCCTTGCTCGTGGCGAGAGTCTAATGGCCTCGATCTTGGCTATTGGCCAGTCGTTTCTCACTTACGCCATAGTCTGCAAGTATGCTTCCCCATCCCGCCCCTAAACGGTGTCCTTACATGGCGATCGCCGCGTATCTCACTCCTCGGGGGCACTCGCCGGTCCCGTACCCCATGCAGCAGGGTGGTGCTGATGTGGGCGTGGTGCTGGGCGTGGTGCTGGGGTGTTGCTGCTGGTCGAACCCGGCGCTACGATACGCGGTCAGTAGGCTAACCTGGCCCTCCAGCTCGTCTATCAAAGCCACCCAACACTCTCTCTCAAGCCCAGACGAAGCCCTGAAGTCACAGCAGGCCTGCCCTCCGTCACAAATCTGCCGGGCCCCTCTTTTCTTGACTCGGCTTTCCCATATAAGACAATCGAAGCCTCTGCCCATGTTCGTTCCTGACCCCCCCTACACTGTAAATCTAAAAATGTGAACCGGTTTCGACATCTCCTCCGCCCCGTCCCTCCGCACTTCGCACCATTAATATTCAGCAAGCCGGCCTGACCTCTCCCACATCCTCTGTCTCTAAGCAGCACCGTAGCCTAGCCACACGCAGCAATATGTCTTCTCGAAACGCTTACACCATCGCCGTGCCGGCTACGTTACCACCTCCGGAGGACTTGGCCAGCTATGCCCGATCTATGCATCAGCACACCAAGAGGCAGATGGAAGCTGCCAACATGTTGGCGGGTCGACGAACCGCTCGGGCGCCACGACCGCGGGCCCCCAGTCTGCCCAACGGCACATCCACCGGGTCCTCGTCAGGGAGTTCGAACGAAAATGACATCTAGCATCACGGTTCCTAGCAAAATTACCCTGTGACTCGTCACACACACGTACGCAATACCTACATCTATACATACATACTGAGCCGTCAGTCATTCTTATGACGTCGAATGTCGGCTGAAGAACGGCACATGGGGATGTCTAGTTTTGAGGCGGACCTCGCAAATACCGTACACGAGTTTGGCACCGCACGGCGTTTCGGTTGTGTTTATCTTACGTCTTTCGTTTTGCTTTGCTGCTAGGGGAAAAGCGATCATGGCACATGGAGCTAGGGCAAGGAACGGATGGAAACAGGGAGCGGGAGAGGTTCGGAATAGGATTTGGCGAACAAGCAACGGTCGGCGTCAATTACTACCTAACTACCATCATCAATCATTGTGATCAGGAGCTGTGCGAATTTTTGGGCACCGGTGGGGGAGGGAAATGCGAAGGGCGTTGCAGTTGCTAATCGGGCTCGGGAAGGGGATGGTACGGCAACACGAAGGGCTGAGGGGAAAGGGGAAAAAAAGAACAAGAAAAAAAGAAAAAAAGAGCCGAGTACGAATGAGCGACTCGGGTACGGATAGACAATAGTGCTTGATGAAATAATCAAAAGCCGTCTTGAGCGATCCGATACGATTGTGTCGTGCCATCCGTACCACCAGCCCTTCGCATGGGGTAACACCCGCGAGCGAGCTGGCTAAGCGTGCTGATAAGATGCGATACCCGAACTTCTGCTCTCTCCTTCCCACCGTCCCCCCCCCCTCTCTCCCCTAACAACATCCGCACGGCCAGCTCCTCTTGCAGAAACCTACCTTACCACGGCCGGGAGGAGACCCCCCCCCCCCTCCCCTACATCGGCGACCTGCCGAGCCGCACGCCCCGGTGACGTCGTCGGGAGGGTGGGGAGGAAGCTCCAGCAACCCAGAAGCTGGCTAGCTTCGGCCGGCGGCGGCGGCGAGGCCCGAGGCTAGCTCGGTCGGCGGGCGCAAGAGTCAGGCCACGCCGGCTAGTCAGTGGGCAAATCAACACGCGGAACGCTCCAGCGCGTCGACTTGCTGGGGGGGGACGGGGACCGGGGGGGGAAGGGGGGAGGAGGCTAGAATGTTCGATGACGGCTAGGCACGCGTCATGGCGGCTGGGACTGCGGCGCGAGATGCGCCCTCACTTTGACTAACTTCTTCTCTCTCTCTCTCGCGGCTGGGTGGACCGAGGAGCAAAGACCGGGTTGCCGAGGCTGGTTGGGCGCGTCGCGCTAGATACGTAACGGCTACGTGATGGTAGGGGTGCGGCCCGGCCACGTGCGCGCGGCTCTCGACCGGCCCGGAGAGTGCTGCGGCGGGGGGTTGGAATCGCGGGATGTGCTTTCCGACTGTTGGATTCTCTATCTACTGCCGCGCTCGCCCTTCTGCTGCGGGTATCGACCTGTCTATGAATATACTCCTCCGCCGCATTCCCCCCCGCGAACGCCCGCCCTGATGCTGCCCCGTACGCGATAAATTGCCCAGCTCGGCATGCGAATCCTCTTCCGGTTTTTCTCCCCGCGGCAGCGTCTTACGTGAGCGCTGGCTTCTTCTTGATGCCGAGCAGCGCCGAGTGGTCTTTCTTCTTTTTCACTACCCGTCTGAACGACGGCGGCGGCATGTCGGCCGATGTGGGCGCTGGCGCTACCGCCCGCTTCGGCTCGGGGGCGCCGACAGTGTTGCTGCCGGTGCTAGGTTCCGGGGTAACGTGTGACGAGGATGCTGAAGAGGACGGACCAGCGGACGTGGCCGAAGAGTAGCCGTCGCCATCGCCGTCGCCGTACTCGAGTATCTCCATCTCGTCGTTAGCCAGCTTCGCGAACGCGAACGCCCTCCTCGCCATCTCCGCGTCCTCCCGCTCGAGCCGCTCGGCCTCGGAGTCGACCGTCATCGCGACGCCCGCCTCCTCGCCTTCTTGGTTCGCGCGCTCCATCCTGGCGTTGCGCGTCCGGATCTCGTCGAGCGCGTCGGCCACCGCCATCTCGCGCTTCGCGTCGACCGTCTTGGCCTCGAGCTCCACCATGGCGTTGCGCTCTTCCTCCTCCTTCTCGAGCCGGTCTAGCCGCTCCTCGTCCGTCTCCTCGCGTCCCACGCGCCACGGCTCCGTGCTCCGCTTCGCCCCGCTCTCGCAGGCCTGCGATTTGGCGTGTTAGAAATACGGAAACGCGCCACGCGCAAGGACTAGGTCTTCAGACGTACGTAGTCTTGGTTCTTAGGATCCGTCTTGAACGTGATCTGCGCGCTGCATCTTGTGCATCGGATGTAGAATCTGAAGATTTGGATGCCTAGGTACTTCTCATCGGGTGGAGTTTCCTTCCGTGCGTTGAACTAGCATCTCCCCGTGAGCGAAGGCCCTCTCAATGCGGCTTAGAGATGAGAATTTCTTGAAAATACCTTTCTGCCCTTGTATATGTACTCTGCATGGAGGGAGTCGGTCAGCGCTGCAGTTACGGCGTTAGCGAGGGGTGGATGGCCTACCCCCACAAGAAGTACATTTCATCGAGCTGCGATGCGTTAGAATGATCTCCCCGCCGAGAATGATCATACCTTGGGGATATAAAAATAAAGCCGAGATAACGACGGGGAGGTGTTGGTGCTTACTGCCGACCTGTCAGCTTCCGTAGACGATATATATTGTTATGGATGATAAGGAGGCCTCTACTTACCAATGGTGCTGCCAGACGGACAGTCTGAACTTTGGGTCCCGCGGTTTTGGGGCCACGGGCACGCTTGATCTGACTCGGATCGAAATCCGGAGGGTAGTATTTGGCTGCGACACGGTTAGAATCGTGTAGACGTGACCGATGCTTGCGAGCGATACGTACTGAGAACTTTGCGCTCAGACATGGTAAATTATTTGTGAGACGCAGGAGGGGATTCTGGCTTCGTAGGGATGGCGAGTCGTATTCGGGGATGGTTCTTTTTCGAGGTCGCGTTTGAATATATGAATGAACGACGAACGATGGCGATGACCAACAGCTTGTCGATGAAGTTGATAGGATGGATAATTGATTAGTCAGGCCAACTGCGATGACGAAGGATGGGTGTGGCGCCAAAGTCACGTGCACAAATTTCGCCTCTTTGGTATTACTCATCAGTGAGGCTGGTGCACAGTCCCGGTTGTCCTTGGGTGCTAATTCCTGGCTGGCTGCGGCTGAAATAGGGGCTTGGATCCGGGTGACAGGTGTTCCGGACATAAGTGCTACGTGCCACCTAGATGGAGATATTGTTCCATTTCCAAGATTTCCCCCGCCGAGATTCTCCATGGCATCGCGCCTGTAACCTGCGCATGACGCATGCCAAGGTCTCGACAGTGGTATGCGTTGTGGATGCAGCTGAGACACTCCTTCGGGGCGTTCGCAACCGCTTTCCTCCCATCGTCGGATTATACGCACGACTGCAACTCATACCTAGGTATGTATGCATACACGCACCGAAAGCGGAGCGTGGCAGAATGTCTTCGTCACCTCGAGTTACAGCTACCGTATAGGAGAAGATCCATGGAGGGGGGATACCGCGTATGGACAATTGCAGAAAGGACATGTCACTTCCCGAACGTCGCAGGCCCATCATAGGATGACCCCCAACGTAGGACATATTTGACGGGACTAAACACTCTGGATGGACCAAGGAGCGCGTTAACTTGGAGGAATTTCACGTCATTCGGAATCCTAAAAAAGCTTGGGATGGAGCCCCCACTAGCCCACGCTAGGTCAGATCTCGATTTGCTCCGCTCTTGGCCAAGATAGGCGCTGGTGAGTGTCATGTGTGCGTTGGCTTCGATCGGTATTGATTCTGTATGGTACTGCTAGCGGTATAGCTCACAAGCCTGCCAAAGCTGCAGGGCAACCTCTCTACGCATGTTCTCGAATCCCGGTCTCGAGCATGTCTGCCAGCGTGTCCCATTTCCCCGAAGCGGAATCCCCGCTAGCTCTCGCGACTCCCCTCAACCCGCTGGAGATAAACTTCAAGTGCCGATCGAAGTCTACTCGTATCTCGTAGAGAGTCTCGGAGAATGTCTTCTCCCTGTCCAGCATCATCGTGGTCGTGTCTTGTTCTAATAGGAACGTGTTGTCTTCTTCCTCGTCGCTTCCAACATACCTTCTCTTACTAGACTTCGCCGGTGACGACATAACGGATAATCGCGACAACTCCTGAGCCTCTTCTTGCTCTCTTTCCGACTCCAACTGGCGCGCATCCTGGAGTCTGATGGCAAGATCGAAGACATCTAGGACGCATTGTTGAATGGGCTCAAGCTTGCTACCGAGGCACATTTCATCAATCATCCGCTTTGCAAATGCTGTATGCGACATAATCATGGCAGCTACGTCCTCTGCTTGCTGAAGACCCGCGTGAAGTTGGGCTCGCAAAGGTTCCACGACCAAGGTGCCTAGGTAGGAGTGAAGCACATTGCAAAACCAGAGGAGCTTTGACCTCAGTCCGTAGTAAACTGCTTGTTCCGATGAGAAATTCGCCGTCCCCGCTGTGATATCTGACACGGAACGGTATTTATGAAGGACGTAGCTGGCCCGCCGCAGCTGAAGGAGGAACGTGAAGGCCCTTTGATACTGGGATAGCGTGTCGTCGGACAAGACAATCCGAATCGGCCAGGACAGACGGCAGGTTATCTTCAGCAAGGGAAGACCCTTGCGGACCGATCTTCTAACGTCAGCGACATCGTGTCGGAGATAATTTTCGGGCACGCTGACGGATATCCGGTGCACGTTGCTAAGGTTGCCGAACGCTTCGTGCGCGAAGGCCGTCAGATTGAACCGATCATGCCATTTCGCATTCAGGAGGTCGAGATTGTTAAATACGGCGAACATGAACGTGTCGGAGCGTGACCCGTCGGACATCAGATACACATGCTGGAGGGTGTCCAAGATCGACCAGAGGCCACATGCCTCGAAGAGCGTCTGCTGGAGAGTAGCAGAAGCAGCGTGGTGCTTGCTCTTCATCCATTTCTCAAAAATCTCATTGAAAACCTCGGAAAATGGAGTGAAGGCACTGGATGGAGACGACAGACGCTCATCGACTTGTAAGGGCGGCTCCGACATCTGGAAACCGATAGATTGGTACCTCCCTAGGAGTTTGAGGACGACGACGCTCTTACCGGTGGTGAGTATCTTGGACGCGGCCGGTTGCAAAAAACGTGGTACGTACTGCATCCCGTCAGGGGTTCTCCGCAGCGTGAACTGTTCAGTCCAGACTTGGCTCATGGAAACTGGGCTAGAAGCGTTGGAGATGAAGAAAGTTTTGTCCCCTTCGATGAGCTCCCCAGCTTCCATCCAGAGACGAATCGACCGAAGGTAGGCCTGGAAACACTCGAAGAACAACGTGGCGATAAATCTGTACACTGCGCCGCGTCCTTCCAGCTGAGCGACCCCAGCAGCTTCAAAGAGCAGCTCTAAGTAATGGAACGAACGCGGATACTTTGACTGCTGAAGCTGCTGGATAATATCGGAAAGGCAGGCTAGGGGCTCTACGTGGAGCCTCACATCATCTAGGATCTTGGCTAGGCTGACGACAACATCTTGTTGGATATCGACATAGCGGGCTTGCAAACTCGATATCTCTCTATCAAAGGTCCGGAGGCGCCTTTCAACCGCCTCCCGAAATACCTGCAGTAGCGGGATGTTCTGCGGTTGCTTCACGAACTCGCGCAGGACAGACAATCGTCGCACGGCTTCGCCGAACGAACCCAGGAGCGCTTTGCATACTTCCCAGGAGGTATGCCTGAGCTGGTAGTGTAGCGACGCAACGCCCCTAGCATCAAAGAGCGTGTTCTCGAGACCGTTTAGCGCGAATAGTACCTCACGCACTGCGTGGAACTCCGATATCACCGTCTTCTGCGGCTTAGCTGCTGCGTCCCTCGGAGCCGCCGTGTGCCTCCAGCGCTGGGTTTCGAGAACTTGGTCCAGTCTGTCCTCATCATGAGAGCCGACGACAAAATCAGCGGGCGACTTTTGGTACCGGGCCTCGTCGCTGAATACCGAGGTAGTTTCCGACTCCGGCAACAGGTCCGACGTCCCCCCGACAAACTCCTCATCGGAGCTATCTTCGCCGAAGTTTACGTTTTTCCAGAGGTCCCGGTCCTGGTCCCACCCTTCTTCTTTGGCTACGGTGTCCCATCTCAGGGGCAGCCCAGGTGACTCATCTGACCTTTTCAGCGACTTGAGATCGGCGAGACTCGATTTCTGAACAGGGTTGTCCTCAAGCTCCAAAAGCAGGTGAAGAATCTCGGGGGTGCGTGCACCAGAGACGGGTACGAGAGCGTCTAGTCGCTCCCGGAGCGCGTCGGCCAAGGCATCCCGGTTGGCGACGCGAAAATGCTCCTCAAAGCCGTCGAGTTTAGCATCAACCTCAAAGCGATTTGTGCGCAGGAAATTATGCTGGCGCAGTTTCCGCAGGCTGGATTCTCTTAAAAGGTTTAAGCGGTCGGGGTCTGACTATCGACATTATCTGTGTAAGTGCATCATCCATCTCCCCGATCACGGCACGCGTGTGTGTGGTCGAAGGCATACCTGAGCCGAAGTCGAGGTGATAACCTGTATCAATTCGTCTGTTAACGCGCCTAGGGTCGCAGCGAGCGTCATCTCGGTAAAATAACTGGCCTCATTCCAACAGCGACACTGCGTGGTTTCATAGAAATCCTCTATGGAAAAGCGAAAGTTATAGATTTGTTAGTGGAATAGGTATGCAGTCCCGTCAAGTCCCGGATATACCAAGTGAAGGCGGGATGTCGTCGACGAATTCCATGCAGCTGTCGATAGGTTGTGGCATGGGCGACGGATATGCCGATGTTATGCAATTATGCGCTATAGTATGTCCAAAGTAGAGTGAAAGCGTCCCTGATTAAATCCAATCTGCCACAATCGGCTTCGCGTTGACGCGTCTTGTACCTGCAGGGGGGCGTCTGGGTGGTGGACACGGTACAGACATGAAGGGTTTGCACTGTATTTGTGTGGTGACGCGCGTCATTTTCGCCTGACCACACAGTGCCTGCCTCAGGGCATTCGAGGTACCTCACTTTTGCACCCGCCTTTCGCGCCCGAGTTGGCCGCTGTGGGATTTTTCCGACGTCTCCCGCTCTCCATCCGTCCACTAAAACTTGTCGCCTCCAAGTCCTCGCCCATTGATTGGAGTTGTCCAACGAAGTGCCAGTCTCTAACGTCTCCGGCCACCGACACCACCAGACTTGCACGAAAACTTGAACTCTCCATCCATTCAGCTGTACATAACTCGACCGGGCAAGTTTATTGTATTTCGTTCACTGGCGTTATACTGCGGCGACAACGCCACCCATCGCTCATTTCTCCTTCGCCTCGCGCTCCCCAGTTGGACATTTGCTGAATACCTTCGGGCGGCGATCAAGTTCATGACCAGGGCACGATAATCACCCACGATGGCCGTCGCCAGGCCCGTACGCGCCGTTGCGCTTGCTGTCTTTCTTGTGTGCTGTTTCTTCCTATATACCATCTGGCGCCCCGGTGCCCACACCCCGGTCGATTTCCAAGGCAAGATTGAGAGAGATCCCAATCTGGATCGTAAGTAACTCGGTTCTTGGACCCGCGTCCACGTCGTGTGTCTGACCTCCCAACAGTTACGGGAGAGCCCCAAGGGAAGCTCGTGCGCGCAACTGAGGGCTATGCTCCTGGTCCCGACGGCACCGCGAGAATCAATGCGACGCTCCTGGCCTTGGTGCGGAACGAGGAACTCGAGGGCATGTTGCAATCGATGCGGGACCTAGAGCGAACCTGGAACTCGAAATTCAACTACCCCTGGACTTTCTTTAATGATGTCCCCTTCACCGAGGAATTCAAGCGTAAAACGAGGGCGGCCACTAAGGCGGAAACCCGCTATGGTAGGTTGGCGGAAATACCTCCCCTCCTCGAGAGCCACTTACTGATCGGATGTCGCAGAGGTCATCCCGGATGCGCACTGGGATGTCCCGTCCTGGATTAACGACGACCTGTACAAAGAATCCGTCAAGATCCTCCAAGAAAACGAGATTCAATATGCCGACATGATTTCCTACCACAAGATGTGCCGCTGGAACAGTGGCCTCTTCTACAAGCATCCCGCGCTCGCAGATGTCCAATACTACTGGCGTGTCGAGCCCAAGGTGCACTTCTTCTGCGACGTCGATTACGACGTGTTCCGTTACATGCAAGACAACAATAAGACCTACGGCTTCACCATCACCCTCTACGATGCCCCGAAATCGATCCCGACCTTGTGGCCCGAGACGACTAAATTCATTGCTCAGCACCCCGAGTACCTGCACGAGAACAGGGCCGAGGCTTGGTTGACTGATAAGGATCGCCGACCCATCCACAACCAGGAAGCCAACGGCTACTCGACTTGCCACTTCTGGAGCAATTTCGAGATCGCCGACCTGAGCTTTTGGCGGAGTCAGGCGTACGAGGACTATTTTAACCACCTCGACCGAGCCGGCGGCTTTTTCTACGAGAGGTGGGGCGACGCACCCGTTCATAGTATAGCCCTTGGCCTCTTCGCGGACAAGACCAAGATTCACTGGTCAGGAGAAACCCTCTTCCTCTCTAATTAGTCGTCGATATGCTAAATCTTCATAGGTTCCGCGACATCGGATACCAGCACATTCCCTTTTTCAACTGCCCCAACTCGCCGAAATGCAGGGGTTGTGTCACCGGTCGTCTCACTGACGGCGAGGCTTGGTTAAATAAGGAAGACTGCCGGCCCTTGTGGTTCAAGTATGCGGGGATGTATTGAGCGTGAGCTAGCCGGCTGCGGATTTTTTAAGGATAGGGGAAATGTGAGATGTCTAGTAAATCACATGATGGAGATAGGTCCGAGCATGACGGTATGTGGTGTTTTAGGCGCAAGAGGATAATAGAGGCGGATTGTTTTGTTTTTGGAGGTGTGCCAGAGTTGGCCAACTTTACTTGCTCATGATTCCCATATTAGGAGCCGCTTTCTTGTACCTTAGGCTAGGTTCTGACACTTATTCACGTCTTCCGTCATGACACCACAATACCCCATCAGAATTCACGGAACCCAATTTCGACCATTCATTTATTAGTGATACCCAAATACAGTGACGATCCCGGATGTGCCGCTAACGCAAAACTGATCTCCAAATCCGTTTTCCCTCCAGGCGAAGCAACTTAGCACGTTACTGCGGTTCTTGGGCTTCCCGTCCTTGCCGACAAACTTCTTGGGCTCGTAGCCGGCAGGGCCCCAGGGGACGGCGACCTTAGCCTTGAGTTCGCCGCTAAGGACGTCCCAGGCCCATATCCTGCCCTCACCATTCCGGGCGGGAGGGGCTGCGGGGTCCGCGGGGGCAGTCATCTCGTCGCCGGCGAGGACGTACTGCTCCTTGGCGCCAAGGAGGGACTGGAGGCGCAGGTCCTCGTTGCGCCAGGCGGGGTCAGTGTAGGTGCGGAGGCAGGCGCCGGTGTCGCGGTCCATGAGGCGGAGACGGCTGTCGAGGGCGCCGACGAGGGCGGCGCGGCCGTCGCGGGTGAGGCAGAGGCTGGTGACGGGGGGGCCGACGACGTCGGTGAGGCGGCGGCCGGCGCGGACGTCATAGGAGCGGACGCGGCCGTCGACGCTGGCGGCGACGATCTCGGGGCCGCGGACGGCGACGGCAGAGACGGCGTCGCGCGCGTCGTCGAGCACCTGGACGGGCTTGGCGCCGGGGCCGCCGCCGGCGCGCAGGTCCCAGACGCGCACGCTGCGGTCGACGCTGCCGCTGACGAGCAGCGAGTCGCCGTCGCCGGCGAAGGCCACGCAGTTGACGCGCGCCTGGTGCGCGCCCGGCCCGCCGCCGCTGCCGAAGCGCCGCACCGTCTGCGCCGTCGTCACGTCCCACAGGAAGACGGCGCGGTCGCCGCCGGCTGACGCGAAGCGCGCGTTGTCGGCGGCGACGCTGAGCGAGAGGACTTCGTACCCGTGGGCCGAGTAGGCCTGGATGAGGCGGCCCTCTGGGACGGCGACGGCGACGGCGACGGCGCCGCTGCCGCTGCTTTTCTTGGTTATGTGCGAGGAGAGCTTAGCGCCGGCGACGGCCGCGTCGCTGCTGGGCTGCGGGTTGTATAGCCTCACGGAACGGTCCGCCGACCCCGCGAGGATGTACGTCCCCGGCGACGCCGAGTAAGCGAGCGCGTGGACGGGCCCTATATTTCGGGTGAGCGGGTTGGTCCACGAGGAGGAACGGTAGGATCGTGCCGCGACGCACCGTTGGAGCCTAGGAGGTGAGCGATGGGCTTGTCGGGGAAAGCCATTTTGCCAATATCACGTCGGCGTCCATGACCCGGAGGTCTCAGAACCGGTCGCAAGCCCACGATCCAGAAGTTACCGCCCTGGCATCGTAGGGTAGCGAGAGCAGGCGGCTAGAGTTCGTTTTCCTTCTGGCTTCCTTTTTAATCTATTCTTCTAGCTGAAGAAGCATCATGTGTGAGGTTTTCTTTAGGTACCGAAAATGAGTTGAAGGGGTGAAAGAAGCAGAGGCGCCGTATTGAAGATTGCCTTGATGGATACATGCATGTAGGGAAGACAAGGTGCATTACCTAAGGTACCTAGGTAGTACTAACCCAGCCCCGCCTATCTTTATCTTATCGCCGCTTCTCACATGAGGCCCAGAAATTTCAATCTTTTTTTTTCTCCTTTTTTTCGTAAAAGCTCCCACTCTTCTATCCCACTTCCACCCACACTCCCCACGTCACATTTGGAAGGCGAACAGACACGATCGATCCGTCAACGCCTCTAACATTTGCGATGCTTCAACTGAGTAGCCGGGGCGCCCACCGTATCGGAACATCCTACATATGCGCCTCATGCCTACGAACATGCCCATCGCCCAGGCTGCGGGTGCATCATCCCACCTTGCTCCCTTACCCACACAGCCGGACGCTGTCGACCACCCCCTTCCGACTCGCGCCGGCGATAGAACCCGCTACGGACAGAGCCGATAGCCCGCTCCCTGATCCCCCGAAGAAGAAGGGCAAGAAGAAGAAATCCGAAAAGAATGCCGAAGCGCAATCTGTGTCTAAGAAAGGGTCTATCAAGACCGACGAAGCACGCCAGATACAAGTCCTAGAGGGCGCACTCCGAGCATTGAAGAATGTCCTGGCCTCCCAGAATATCAACGTCGAACAGATGAGCAAGCCAAGTGGCCAGTCCGCTTCGCAGGCCTCCGAATCTCAGCCTACGACCCAAAATGCCAGTGAAACCAATGACGAGGATGTCAAACCCGCTCGGAAGGCCGCGGGGAAGACGAAATCAAAGAAGGCTGCTGCTGCTGCTGCTGCTGACAGTGTCACTGAAACCCATGAGACGAATGAAGAAGCCACGGAAAAAAGGGACGAGGCTAAGGCCAAGAAGCTCAGTTCGAAGGCGAAAGAAAAACGTAAGAAAGAAACCAAGGCTGCCACCAAGGCTAAGAGCAAGAAAGGGAAATCCAAGAAGGCAGCTACCACCACCACCACCACCACCACCACCACCACCAAGAAGAAGAGGAAGCCAAAGGAAGACGAGGAAGATGTAGAGGAGACACCGCTGTATATCAACACGATAAACCCTCTGGAGTTGCACCTGCACCCTGTCGACGCTCCCCGCCCTCCCGTTCCTTCTCTATCTTATGGGTTGGATCGAGTTTTGTTTAACCCCGGCGTCTATACCGTCCAAGACCCTCGATCTCGCGTCTACAACTTCGACCCGTACTTGTCGGAGATAATGCCGATCCAGGAGTTCGATTTCAACGCGTTGCAGCGTTATGTGACCTCCTCCAAGGACAATAACTTGATTCGGATTGCCAAAGAACAGGGCAAAAAATACACAGGCTCGACCTCTAGTATGACGTCCATGCTTTCTCACTTCCACTACCTCTTGTCGTCCTGGCGCGAGATAAATACCACTATGTTGTCTAGAAGTCTGGTCCCCGACTCTGTCCAGTTCACGAGGATCATGAGAGGCCCCGCAGCTATCTTCCTGCACTGGAAAGATGGCACCTACGCTATCGATGCAGACAAGGAATTCGACACGGCAAATATTCTGAGTATGCTGGGCAAATCTATGGAGAAGCTCCTGACGCTTTCTAGGGAAGGTTACGAAAGATACAGGCACGTCAATTCGGATCAAATTACCGAGGAAGAGCGCAATGCCGATGAGGCGTTCCATTACACCGGCTTCCGCGACTTCATGATGCGCTCGCAGTTGGATGCGTACGATCCGAGGGTGCCGGGGACGGGTATGTTCGATCTTAAGACACGCGCTGTCGTATCCATCCGCATGGATGCCAAAGGCTTCCACAAAGGACTCGGATACGAGATTCGCAGCCGATTCGGTCAGTGGGCATCGTTCGAGCGGGAATACTACGATATGATTCGCTCCGCATTCTTGAAATATTCCCTTCAAGTTCGTATGGGCCGTATGGATGGTATATTCGTCGCATTCCACAATACTCAGCGCATCTTCGGCTTCCAATACATCCCACTAGTCGAGATGGACCTTGCGTTGCATGGAACCTGCCACCGGATGACTGGAGATCAGGAGTATAAGATCAGTCTCGCCCTACTAAATGACGTTCTGGACCGGGCAACCAAAAAGTTCCCAGAACAATCCTTGAGGTTGCATTTCGAGACAAGGACTTCTGTTTCTGCACCGTTCATGTACGTATTTGCCAAGCCCGTGTCCCAAGAGGATATCGATGAGGTCCAGAATGCCACCAAGGCATCCATCGAAGCGTTTGAGAGGGACATACTAGGCCTGGCGGAGGCAGACGCCGAGGCAGAGGCAGAATCGATCGCCTCCTCGGCCAAAGAATTGGCCGAGGAGGAAGAATCGGCCGAGGCAGAAGAAAGAATGGAGCAAGCTTGCGAGGTCCAGGCTCAAGCTTGCGAGATCCAGGATCAGGATACGACGAGCCTCTCTGCGTGGGAAGAGGTGCTTCAGATGGTCGAGGACGCCGTGGACGACGACGAAATAGGCGTAGGGGCAGTGCGAGAAGCCATCGAAGATGCGCTAGAACAGAGCGGGTTGCTCCACGCTACATCCTCTACGGACGCTCGAGGGCACGTCGATGCTTTGCTTAATGCCATTGTCACCGGTAGCAAACCTCCCCGGCCGATAGAATCTTCGTCAAGCTCGCCCGAGGATCATACGCAGCAGGTTGAGGAGCCAACCGAGGAACCGACGGAGTCGACTGGAGAATTGGCCGAAGAACGAACCGAAGATGTGCAGAAGGCACAAGACGTCACCGAAGAGACACGCGAACACAGTTCAGAAGTGTCAACCGCTCCCGAAAATGGACAGGGCAATCTCGCACCCGATTCAGATGCGTCAGCCTCGGTTGGTAGATCCACATCACAAGAACAGGCCAACCCCACCCCATCTAGAGAAGTAGAGGAGGATGAAGAGGAAGAGGAGGACGAGGAGAACGAGGAGGACGAAGAGGAAGACGACGACGAAGACGACGAAGACGACGGCGACGCCGAACCGGAGGCCGGAGAACCCAAGAGAGCTCCAAGTACCGCGCCGAGAATGTCCTCGTTGAAGGACCTTATCGTAAGCATGGCTCAGAGAATCGACGAAAGGTCTGTGTCAGACGAGATGCGCAGCCCAGCAGATGATTCGTCCAAACTTAAAGAATTTGAGAGGATTCTCGGCCAGCTCATCGCACGTTCGAAGGACGAGCGAACTCGGCTCCCTACGAATAATGTCGGCCAAGCCTCAGAAACTCAGACAGAGCCAGAGACACAGGACGGAGCGGAGGCAACAATGTCGGAGACAGGGGAGGCGGGCGCGCAAGATTCTTCAGAGTCTCAGGAGTCTTCCAGCGCGACTTCGGGCGAATCAAACACGGAAACTAAAGAGGAAGTGGTGCCAGATTTGCTTGGCATGGTTGTAACCATCAGGAATAAGGTCAACGGCCAGTACGTAGCGCGACCTGAAGACCTCAAAGGATCTGACCACTGGGTTGTGGAGTACAACATCGAGGAGATAGCGAGCCCGCGGGTACAGACAATTTATCAGCAATGTCAAACCCGACGCCGGAAATTATTCCAGGATACTGGCGATAAGGAGGCAGAATGGTACAAGATGTTTTGCGGAAACCTCGACCTCCACACGAATGCCGGCCGAGAGTTTAGAAGGAACGAGCTGAAGAGAGCGAAGAACAGCCCCGTTCACGTCTATGGCCTGGACAAACCGTTAACGTGGGAGGAAGCGTTCGGAAGGAAAGCCGAGACGACCGAAGAGGAAGCCAACAGCTTAAAAGAGCTGGAGAGATGGTTCGAGGAGTACTACAAGTTATAAAAAGGAGGTCGGTTTCGAGGGCACCACAACGTAGTGAGGGGTGAGCCGATATCCGGCCAAGGGGCAATACCCGAACCCCGGTGTACAATACATCCATCTTGACATGGTTTGTGACGCTGTAACGTTTATTCAAGAAAAGAAGGGAGAAGGACGATACGCAAGTTACGTGTATACGATGGGGGGCTGGCGGGATTTACGTGCAGGGGAGGGCATCGTGATGAGGGCTACCGTGGAGGAAAAGGAAAATGGAAGGAAATAGAAAGGGGGGGGGAAGCGCGGCAGTGCGAGAGGTCCGGGTCCTCTGTCTTCTCTACACGTCCGCTAGCCTCACCCGGCACGGTCTTCACACCACCCCACCGCCCCCTTTACCTTGCCTCTCCCTATCCCTCCCTATACGCCCGCCTTCGCGCCCGCCGCTGCTGTCGCCCCGTGCCCGACTTTGTAAGCTTACATACACGCATACTCTCTACCTAATCTTACTTCTCTCTCTCTCTCTCTATGCACGTCTGCCTGCCTGTCTTCCTGTACATATATGCTCGCGCAAGCGCACGTGTAGGAGTAGGACCCCCCTCGACTCTGCTTGTACTTAGAATATTGCTAGGCGTTCTCTGTGCAACTTATCGCATACGTGAGTCCAACAGCCCCCCCCCCTGCGGCTGAGGGAATGAAGATTGCAGGGGGCAGGATTCTAGCGAGGGTCTTCGAAGACGGAAACGGCGGCATCTAGAAAGGGGACATCCGCGATAAGAGAGGCGAGGGCCCCCTCCTACATCGAACCGGTGTGCACGCGCCGTTCGCTTTCTTTCTCACCGACAGGGACGGTCTCCGCCGTGTTCTGGCGGGTATTCAGAGCGGGTGGCCTTCATTTGGGGTATCTACCTGTCTACCTGCCTACCTGTCTTCATAGCAACACGTGTGACCACACAAATATCCATCTCCCTTCTGTTTACACACGTCTCTCCCCGTACTAAGGAGGCGACGACATATCTCTCCAGCTTCGTCCCCCGCGCGGTGTAGCTCCACTCCCCCGGCCGCGCATAGCTCGCCGTATAGCATGTGCCGCGAGCCGGCCGGCCAGCCGGGCCCCCCCCTTTCCGAGGGCGGCTCAGGCCGCCAGGTCGTAGTAGATGCACTTGGTGGTGCGGAAGTTGTAGACGAAGGCGTGCCGGCTGCGGCCGTTATTGCTGCCGCTGCCGCCGCTGTCCTTCCCCTCCCAGGCGGACCGCCACTCGCGCAGCATGTCGTGGATCTCGCGGAAGTAGCGGCGCTCGCTCTTGTCGACCGACTGCTCGGCGCGGCGCCAGCTCTCGGGCTCGGACAGGGCCGTGCCCGCGATCAGGTCCAGCGCCGCGTCCGACGTCTCGACCGCGGCGATCGGCCCGCCCAGGAACGTCTGCAGGTGCGCCGCCGCGTTCGCCTGCGCCTGCTCGATCACGATCCGCCGGTTGAACTTCTTCGACCGCGTCCCCGCCACCAGCACCCGCACCTCCTGGCCCGCGTTGCCCGCCAGCGCCCCGCCGCCCTGCACCGCTGGCGCCGCGCTCGCGCTCGCGCCTTCGGACGCCTTGGGCAATCCCTGGTTGCGGACGGGGCGTTCTCGCAGGGCCGTACGTAGCCAGGGAAGCAGTTCCGCGACCGGGATCTCCGCGTCGGGGATATCCTTGCGATCCATCGTTCTTATCTTCACCATGTTGTCCTGTTTGAGGATAGCTATCCACGAATACGTCTCGTCCCGATTTCTCGACGTTAGCTCATCAGGAGATCGAGAGTCCCGAGCTAGCTCGGCGCTGATGTCGTGAGACCACAACATCGACAGGATTTCGATACCCGCCGTACGAAGAGTATGAGCGTCGAAGCTGGCGACGAGAACGTCGCACTATGGGGAAGGGGTTAGTCAAGTAACAACAACGCGATGCACAGAACCGCTGATGGGCTTACCCGCTTAGCATTAAGGATCCCCTGCCCTTCCTCTTCCGATTTCTTTAAGAAGGCCTTGCCTCCCGAAGCCTTGGGCATTCGCGCCAACTTCTCCCATGCCAAGCTAAAACCAACCGCGTGCGGCCCTTGGCCATTCTTTGGGTGGTGGGATTTGATCAAGCTATCGTAGCGACCGCCGGCGGCGAAGACGTCTTTGACCTTCTTGTCATATAGACACTGGAACAGCATCCCGCCCGAGAAAAAGTTCGCCTTCACGCTACTGAGTGGGCAGATATAAATCTTGGCGTGGACGCCGAAGCGTTTCGTGTACTCTACGACATCCTTCAGATGCGCCAGGGTTGGTTGTAACCTCTCGTACAGCCGGTTGCCTTCGAAGATAGTCTTCAGCTTAGAGAATGCTTTCGTCGGGGTATCTACTACTAGTGAGCTAGCTGTCTACGCAGACATTTGCGAAAGATGAGAGGACGAATACTTACCTCGGAAATCGAACCGGCGAAGATCTTCGATGCAGGTGGCCGAGATTCCGATCATCGGCGATCGAAGCTCCGCCCGGATCTTCGCGAAAGTCCAGCTATGAATATTCAGCTTGCTGAGAGACTCGGCGGTCAGTTGCCTTGCACTCAAATCTACGTTACAAAAGTCGAAGATGAGTTGCAATAGGTCAGAATGGCTCAGGTGAAAGCACATGGGTGACGTCGAAGGGAAGGCGTCGATAATCTCATCCAGCACCTTGATTGCTTCGGCCTCCTTGAGGGCAAGATCCAAGGTATCCGCAGAGACAATGTCGTAGTCGACCTCACCAATCGTGAGCGGCTGTCCGCCGTTCTGCCTATCGCGGTAGACATTCCCAAACGTGAAGGATCTCCGAACGGCAGTAGTAGTGCCGTGCCTTGCGAGGACTCTGGCATTTCCAAGTGTTAGGTCGAAAGGCAGCTGTACAACGGTGCCATTTTGATCCAATAGCTGAACGATATTTTGATTGGAAGAATAATGTCGAGAACGGGGATATAGGGAACCACGAGGGGCCTCGACTGCACCATGGCGGCGAAAAACCGATATCAGTTCCTCTTTGACTACGCTTTGGTGGAGCAGTTCCATGACGGTCGGGTTTGGCGTTGACATGTCCCAGGCGTAGTCCTTCGTCGGCTCCGAGTGTGCCGAGAACAACGCCGAGACGACCTTAGGATAGTACGGCGATGCGGAATTGGTGAGGCTTGCAAGCGCTCTCTGCGCCGTCTCGTTTTCCATCTGAATCGGGAGCTTTCCGCTCCTCAGGAGCTCAATGCTGCCGGGGCGTTCCTTCGCGTCGTGTGTGACTAGCGAGAGAACGATGTCTGATTTCGCCGTATTACCGGGTTGGAAGTCGTCCGGAAGGAGGGAGGAGTCGCCCAGCTTTCCCAGCTTGTCGGCTCTCTCCATACCCACGACTGGATGGTAGCACATCTCGAAGAAGATAACTCCGAGTGAGTACATCTTTAACCAAGTTAGACGCAGAACACTTGAGTTTAGAGGCTGCGAGACGACTTACATCAACTTTCGAGGTATATGACCCTCCTCCCGCTCTTCGGACCTCCGGGGCAACGTAATACGATGTACCGATGCTTCTAGTTAAGTCGCCTGAATCCAAGCTAGCTGCGGTGAATTTTTCGGCAGCAAATTGGCCGGCAGTAGCCAACCCGAAGTCACCAATCTTGACGTTATTTACCCCGTCAGGTCCAAGACTAATGAAGATGTTTTCTGGCTTGAGATCGCGGTGGATGATATTAAGCCCGTGAATATGAGCCAATCCTTCCAATATCTGGCGAAAAAGGCGCCAAACCTCGTCGTTCTCCTTGTAGAGGTGTCTTTGGATAAGGTCTCGTAATGTCTATGCGAAAGTTAGCATTTCCGTGAAGAGAAAGAGAGAGAGAAAGGGGAGAGGTGCTCTCGGTATGCAATACAATACCCACCCGCTTTTCGCAATATTCCATGGAGATGTACATTATAGTCCCGAATTGTCTTGTATTGCTCTTGACTTTGCCGAGCGGAGCCGTGGGCCCTGTGCCCTCATCCTCAGCGGAACGAGCGATGACGGAATTCACGTCCGACTCGTCATCTTCATCCTCGTCCGCATCCTCGTCCGCGTCCTCATCTGTATCCTCGTTATCCTCGGCGTCCGATTCGTCGTACCCAAACTCTATATTAGGGTGGCTGGATGAGATGAAATCCAACCCTCCGGCGCTAGGAGCAAATTGGATATCGATTCCTTGTGAGGCAGTCTGCTTCGAGTCGGTATTGGCATCCTCGGTCGACGTATCCTCGTCCGTGTCCGGCAAATCGGGTATCTCCTCCAGCCAGGTATTGTAGTATCTCACGACGGCGGGGTGACTTAGCTGAGAAAGCAGCCTAACTTCTTTCAGTACCGCAGACAGGCTTGCTTGGGAGCGTTGGGTGATTTTCTTGATGGCGTAGATTTGGCCGTCGAGCTTCTTTCGCGCCTTCACAACCTCGCCGAAGCCTCCCTTACCCAACCGTGCCTCTTCCACAAAATCCTCCTTATACCGCGACGAAATTTGGGCTCGAGTAATAGAGTCGTGTCTTGGCCGCATAAGGAGGGCCTGTGATAGCGAACCCGGTGAGTTGGGAGTAAGGAAGCTAGCGGAGACATCATCAACGATGATGGGTGCGTCGGTTGCAAGAAATTCACTGGAGCTCAGTTCGAATGCCCGAGGCCGCTTCTTGGGATCTAGCTTGAAAAAACGGGCCACCAATTCCTCCAGCGGCCTAGATAGGGACAGGGAGTCTATGAGGGCAGCTGGGGACTGATATCTTTGGAACACATCAAGCCCGAATATCATTTGCAAGAAGACGACCCCAAGGTCCCATACGTCGGTCTTTTGGGTGAGCTGTGGCCGCGAGCTTCCAGCAACCTCGGGTGGTAGCCAGTAGGTGGATCTCGCAGAGTCCGCAGACGAGCTTTTGAGCGACCTACGGCAGAGATTATGCAGCTCCCTTTCATAGGCGACATCGGAAAGTTTCACTATGACATCTCCGGTCGGCTCCCTAAAGAGGAGTATATTTCGAGGATGAATATCCTGGTGAACAATGCCAGATCCGTGCAGATGCCCTAGAGCATTTAGTAGATCAGCTACCCACGAGCGAACTCTTCCCACTTCGAGTCGCCCTGCGAGATCTAGTAACTCTTCCAATGCACCTCTCTCTGCAAGCGGGGTGAGGAGTCGCACCGTCCAGCCCATAGAAGCCGGCCCGTCCTCGGCATGCTCTCGATCGACGCGGAAGTTCAGGAGCTCAAGGATGTTGCGGTGTGATATCTTCTTCACCGACTCCAACTGCCCTTCCAATGCCTGCAGTTGCTTTTTAAACTGGGCCGACTCCTTGGGATCAGACCGTAGGTGGAATTCTTTGAGAGCGAGACTCGGTCCGTTTCGTCCGCCGGGGATGTGTGGCCAGACTCGGTACGTCGTGGCGACCTGTCCCTTGCGGAATTCGCTTCGACCGGTGACAGCGTTGAACACAAAGGCATCCCCAGCTGAGTCGGTAACCGCGCATGTTTGGTCGAACTCAATCCTCTTGGTTTCCGAGACCTGCGGGTTTTGAGAGCGAGTATTGGCCGGTTGGGGTTTGTTTTTCTTCTTCGATTCCTTGACCTTGGTCCGTTGCCGGTCGACTTCTTGCTGTATCATATCCTGCATCACCCTCTCTTCCTCTTTGATCGCATCTTGTCTCCTGCGTTCCTCCTCCTCGTGCTGCTCTCGGGCTTGCTTGGCTAGCTCTGCTTCGTGAGCTGCCCTCTCTTCTTCTAGCGAGGGCAACTCCAACCCGTGGGATTTGGCTTGGGCGGCGTCTTCAAGGATATCTTGGAGGCCCTGGGCTAGCTCGTGGATCATAGGCTCTGACTGGCCTTGTGCGGCCAGAGCCTTGGGCTTTTTCTCAATAAACTTCTGCAGCTTGAATACAGTCGATTCGTTCAGGACACCCTCGTCCTTTAGGCTGAGCAAGGGGGCCGACTTGGGGTATGTGGCCGTGAGAACAACGCTCAGGGTGACGGCTACTTCTTCATCCGAGAGGGCTTTGACACGGATGTCAAAGGACGGCTCAGACTTCTGCCAGGCTGTGTTGGCAGCCTTGTGCTCGATATAGTCATCGCCGTAGATGGCCTGCAGAACCATAATCTCCTCCTTCTGAGCGTCGAGATACTGCGTTTTGGACGCCATGTCGGGGCTGGCGGGGGTCAGCCCGGGGTAACTCGAGTCATCGGCTTTGGTAGTGAGCTGCCTATGCCCTTTCCAAGGTCCGGTTGGTTTCGAAGCCATCTTGACATTTCAGCAGGGGTCGTTCGGGTGGAGCGAGGCGAACGAAGAGACTCACACAGCCGTGGCTGTGGCTGGTCTACTGATCTGTGGCCATGTCGCAGCGGAGATAAAGTAGTTGATACACAAATACAGGTGGCTCCTAGATCTATCGAGGAGGAGGTGGTGAGAACCACCAAGGGGAAGTTGATGAGTTGAGGCTACATACAGGCTCGTCTCCCTGTCGATCTGGTCGAAAAGTAGTGGGCGTGGAGGTGCGGCGGCAGGGTCTTGTAGGGAGCTGTAATTTAGGTACCCTAGGTACAGCCAGGGGAGCACCTTTGTGTTTTGTACCTCCCATGTGCCAACGCTACATGCCTCAGGCTGTCAGGTACCTACATCATGCCTACAGGGCTCCCTGCATCACCTGGCCTCTTCCTTGACCGGGTGCCTCTATACGCCTTTATTTAGTAAGAAGGGCACCTCCAAATCTCCTAACGCACCTCCTAGCCTCAGGTGCCTACAGGCTACAGGTACCCTAGCAATACCCACCCGCTTAGCAAGTACCTCTTTATACTGTAGAGTATACATACCGCTTGCGTAGGGGGTATTATCGATGCCTTGAGGCAAACGATAGAGCATCTAGCTGCGTCGACAGCAACCTGGCCTGGACTGGTGGGCGGTAGAAGAGAGAGAAGATATCTGCAGCCTAGGAGGAGGTGGCCTCTCCGGGACATCTCTTCTCGTCTTCTCGTCCAATGCCGCCCAAACCCCCTATGTCGGTATGACCTATATCGGCACGGCCAGAAGAAACAGATATCTGGGCTGCGGAAAGGAAATGCACCCGTCGGGTCTCTGTGGAGGTGCCGATATACTGAGGTCCTTGAGACAGGTACCTAGGTACATTTACCCCACCATGTGATAACGGCCATCATGTTAGGTAATTTGATGCGATATTAGGTCATGTACATTACAGGTAGGTACCCGGCACAATGTACGTGTACAGCCACCGGCCCATGTGCCGCCTGGCAGGGTATGAGTACAATAAACAGGCATGAGAGCAAGTATCTTGCCTACGGCGATAGGCTGCGGGAGGTACCTGAGAACTGTACCTACTTCAGCCCTGGGAACGCGCTCCCAGACTGGTTCAATTGGTTCAATTGCGGCGCTTTCGATGTTGCCCCGGACTTCTCGACTACACAAGTAAACACGCCAACAACATCTCGTCTTACGCCCATTGCCGTATCGCAACCATCGTCAGGCCGCGAATTCACCTCGCTGACCCGCGCCGCTCCACCGTCTTTCACTTGCTCATGGTCGCACTTCTATAGGCGAACGCCATTCTCGTCGAGCGCGATGCTTGGGTGGGCTCTTAAGAGAGGCTTCCAAGGCGCCTCCGGGAAGAACGACGCGTCCCATGCCGCTGGAGGTAAGGCGAGAGCGCCGCAGCTTCGGTTCACCCCGCAGACTTCGGGGCTTGGCTAATTCGCGCAGAGGATACGACGCAGTTCGAGGCCCCCGATACGCCAGCTCCCATCTTCGCAGCGCGTGCCATCCGGAATGCCATATTCGGACACGGAAATGCTCAGCCTGTCCCCCTCCCCGCTATGGCGAAGCCTGCCGACCCTGCGAAAAACGCAAACAATGACGCGGGGTCGAATGACATGCAGTCTCCCACCAAGCCTACCAGCATCCTACTGACCCCCGGGACTGGGACGGCACGCCGCAAGCGTGTTTCCTTCAACCACGACGTCAAGCCCAGCAACAGCGTAGACGCCAGCCCCCTCTCCCGCGCGCGATCTCGGAGAAGGACGACTCTCCAGCAAGCGTTGGAAAACTCCCGCTCCGATAAATCTAAGAGGTCGCTGGAGAAGGTGGACGAGGAGGCCTCTGCGAAGGCGACCAATGACGAGTCCGAGGGCGAGTGGGAGGACGATATCTGCCACCACGACTTAACAGTGGATCTTAATGAGCCCCACTCGGAGTCGGGGAAGTACTGGAAGGCGGAATTTAACAGATACCGCGACGAGGCGATGGCAGATATCGAGCGGATGGTGAAGTTCAAGGCCTTGGCCAAGTCGTATGCTCAACAGAAAGACGCCGAAGCGCTTGATCTAGCCCAGAAGCTGAAGGACGAACAAGCCAAAGTGGCTGAGATGGAGGAGAAGATTGCGGTCCTAGCCACCCAAGTTACCGACAGGCGAAGGCGCGGTAGCGACAATAGCGATACTGATCGTATCATGAAGGATTTAGCTAAGCAGACTGCCTTGGCTGTGCAGTACCGGGATCAGGTTAAGGAGCTCGAGGCGCTCCTCAGGGAGTACGAGGACGACTTGAACCAGGCTGATCGCCGCATCGACACATCACCCAGAACGGAACGGACTCTTTTCGAAGTTAACCGAGAACTGAGAAGAGCAAGGTCCGAACTGAAGCACATGGATAAACTTCGCGAAGAAGTGAAACGGCTCAAGTCGGATCTAAGTGCGGCAGAGCAGCGGGCAAAGCGGCTGGCCGAGGAGCAGAGCAATGCGGGAGCCGTCGACTCATCGCGGGTCCAGAAGTTAGAGAGGCAGTTACGCGAGACTAAGGACGAGTTACGAGAGAAGGACACTGACATCAGAAGACTCAAGAGGGACTACGAGAGCCTCAAGAGGGATGCCAAGCTCCGAACTTCCGAAGCTATGCAGGTGCTGCAGGAGAAGAACGGCAAGATTGCCGAATTAGAAAAGGCCGTCAAGACTCTCGAAGCCTCGCGCACTTCGAGCAGAACCACGCGAGACCTCAAGTCCGGGATCGAGTCCCTCAGCAAACCGTCCAAATACGAGGGGGGTCATTCCTCGCGCCGCCATAGACGGGCAGCCTCGGTTGAGGACCTCACGCTCGACATGACCCGGAGATCTCTCCTCGGGGACGAGGATGAGCAGGAGAGGGACCGCACTCCCAAGGTGAAGTCTCATACTTCCTCGCGCCCCGACGGATCGGCCAGCCAGGCCTACACCAGCAAGCCGCCGAAGAGAAAAGAGCGAACGGAGGGTGTCAAGCGAGAGAGGGAACTGGTGATGGAAGACTTTGATATTGCCCCTCCCCGTCCTATCACGAAGCCTAAGGAGTCGTCGCCACCTTCCGACTCCCGCAGAGCCGCGACTAACGTGCTCTCGGACAAACTCAACGAGGCATCAACGAAGGACACTTCCCCACGCCACCATCATCGTCTGAGCGCCCACGAGCCCCTGTCGTCTGGCGCTCGCGGGGATGCGCCCGGCCAGACAACGAGTAGGGCCCGCCCTACGTCTCTCGCCGTTGACAAGGCCGACATGCACGGCGTTTTGGACAAGGCAACACCGCGAACTAGGCCGAAATCCGTCGCCAGCCACGCGTTGTCGCCGGGCGGCGGCGATACTCCGGGTTACGATCTGGTGCAGAACCGATTCGCACGCGTCGGCGGTCCTGAGCCGGAACGCACAACCTCGGTGAATACTTCTCGATGCACGTTGCCGGCCGATCGCCAGGCTGCAGCTCGAGCCCGCCTGGAGCAGAAGCGGCTGGAAAGACAAAAGAACGGAAGCCGTCTCCGCGACAAGGAGAATGTCCGACCCTAACAGGTGGAGGCGAGGTGATATTCATTGCGGGGGGGGAGGGCCACGGAGGAAACGGTTGGGTATGGTCGGGTTCGCTTTCAAGGGCATGCATGACAGGAGGCGAATTTAGGCGGTATTGCATTGTACCAAATATGGGTTTACAGACGCTCGGTGTGTTTCTGTACTAGGTTTCCTCCTCTTCCGTCCGTTGGTGAACAAAACCAACGGATCCTGTATTTGATGACGGGTATACGACGGAGTCGAGCGGTCCCGGGCGTTATCGGTGCGGACGAGACCACTGGTTTAAACCGGTCTAAATGGATCAACCCTTGTTGTATGAGAGCAGAAAATCAACCGTTTTCCTGCGAAACTGTGCTTCCGCGGCTAAACGCTCCGCTCCATTCCCTCTACTAATCCTCTCAATCCGTCCGCTCCACTGGCGTGAATCGCATCCTCTAACACAACCCGACCCTGGCCTTCATCACGTGCGACCAAGCCAATAGCAATAACCGCAGCAAGGCCTGCTATCTAACCCTCGAGTGCGGCATCCGCCCGCGCCATGAAAACCGCGACCGCCGGCGACGACTCGGAAGAGGCGCTCGCGCGCGAGGTCGCCGAGTTAGAGCGCCGGCTGCGGCGGGCGAGGGAGAAGCTCGCGCGGTCGCGGGCGGGCGCGGGCGCGCCGCCCGCCGCCCCGCCGCCGTCGCTCGCCACGCAGGCGCCGCACCACTACCTGCTCCTGCTGTCGGACTCGGCGCTGCCGCTGGGGTCGTTCGCGTTCAGCGCGGGGCTGGAGTCGTACGCGGCGCACGCGCGGGGGCGGTCGCGGGCGCGAGGGGTCGGCGCGCCCGCCGGCCCCGCGCTCTTCGCCTTCTTCCTGCCGGTGTCGGCGGCGAGCTGCGCGGGCGCGGCGCTGCCGTTCGTGCTGGCGGCGCACCGGGACCCGTCGAGCGGCAGCGTGGCGGCGCTGGACGACGCGCTGGACGCGGCGGTGCCGTGCGCGGTCGCGCGGCGGGCGTCGGTCGCGCAGGGCCGCGCGCTGCTCGCCGTGTGGGAGCGCTCGCTCGCCGCGCCCGCCGGCGCCGAGGACGCGCTGCGGCCCTACGCCGAGCTGCTGCGCGCCCCGCTACCGCCATCCCCCGCCGGCGCCGACGACGACGGCGACGACGACGGTGAGCCCCCGCCCCCGCCCCCCGTCGCCGCCCACTTCGCCCCCCTCTTCGGCGCCGTCGCCGCCCGCTGCGGCCTCTCCGCCCGCCAGGCCGCCTACGTCTTCCTCCTCGGCCACGCCAAGGCCCTCGCCTCCGCCGCCGTCCGCGCCGGCCTCCTCGGCCCCTACCACGCCCACCGCGCCCTCGCCGCCGAGCCCACCCGCGCCTGCCTCGCTGCCGCCGTCGACGCCGCCTGGGACGTCCCCATCGAGCGCGCCGGCCAGTCCGCCCCCGCCGTCGACCTGTGGGTCGGCCGCCACGAGCTGCTGTACTCGCGCATCTTTAACAGCTGAGGGTAGGGAGAGGGGAGGACGGGAGGAATTTGTGGTTGGGTTGGGGATAAGTTGGATGGATGGCAGTGTGATTTGCTTGCTTGGGTCAGAATATTATGGCCCGGGATTGGTACATGCGCGGGAGCAGAGTAGTTGGTTGCGGTTCATCGTCGAGGAAACAAATTAGTCTTTGTCCAATTTGGGCGCCCTGAGCAAATGGTATCTATGGAGGTCAAACGATGCTTTCTATATACAGATCTTTACGCACGCCCGAATTTTCTATGCCGGTATCCCTCCTGGAGGTGCCCGCGAATGTTTTTTTTACTAATACACTAAGCGCCTAGTCGTCACCCTCACTGTCACTGCCGTACGCCACTAACGGACCGGCCGGGGCCGTGGCCTTGGTCTTCGGAGCCGCCGACACCCTCGCGTTTTTAAGCGCCGCCAACGTGCTGTTTGAGAATATACCTCCTTGCTCCTCTGCCGCAGGCTGTGACTGCTGTCGCTGCTGCTGCTCCCCGTCACCGTCGCCATTGACCTCGCCGCCCTCAATCATCAGCCGCTGCTCGTGTTCCAGCTCGTAGCCCTGCCTCCCGGCGGGGTTGACGGCCTGGGCACCGCGAGCGAAGTAGATGTCGTCGGGGGCCTCGTAGCCCTCGAGACCGAAGCTGCCCTCGATCTTGCGGCGCTTCCTAGCCTCCGGGTCGCGGCCCTCGATCTCGGCGATGAAGGCGGCGGGCAGGGCCCTGCGGATGGCCTCGGCGGCCTGCTCCTCGATGCGGCGTGCCTCGCGGGCCTGGGCCATGGGGTTCGGGTCGGCGGTGGCCCAGCGCACGTTGAGAATCTCGTTGTGGTCGAGAGCCTGGTGGGCCATGGCCTCCTTGGCGAACTGGGCGTTGGCCTCGTTCGTGTAGGTGATGAAGGCGACGCCGCGGGTGTTGAGCACGCGTATGCGTTCGACCTGGCCCCACTCGGCGAAGTGGCGGGCGACGATTTCCTCGATGTCGTCGGTGACGTGTATGCGGCCGACGTAGATGGTGCGGTTCTGACGCATGAAGCTGCCGACGCCGCCCATGTCGTCGCGGTAGTCCGAGTGCTTGTCGCGGCCGAAGCAGTCGACGTTGGGGTTGAAGAGGTCGTGGATGCCCGGGAGGCGGTGCAGGTACTCGCAGTCCTGGCCCTTGGGGCAGATGCCACGCGCGAAGAAGAGGCAGAAGTACGAGCCGGTGACCTTGTCGGCACGGGTGTAGCCGCTGTCCTTGGCGACGTTGCAGCGGCCCTTGGCGGGGGTCTTGGATAGGTATTTGTCTTCGCGGTCGCCGCCGGACCACTTGTTGTACCAGATGTTGAAGATGGTGCCGGTCTGGGGCGGCGGCTCGGAGGTGATGAAGGAGGGATCGACTTGCGGGCGGGCTGGCCGTTTCTTGCGGATGATCTTTTTCACCTTCTTAGGTGCCGGCGCGGCCACCTCTGCGGACTGGGCCGGCACGAGATCCCTTTCTTCGGACATGGCGTGCTGATGGGGGCTTCTGTTGTCGGGGATTGAGGAGGCGGTGGTTGGTTGATGGATGCGAGACCGTGAAGGGCCTCGAACTGCCCCAAATGAACGAACAGGTAGGTAGGTATTATTTGTTTTTTCGGGGCGCGACGACCTGGCTCCACCGCTCGATCCGGGTATTGGCATACTAAAATCGATAAGGCCCTCAGTCCGCGAGGAATATATCTTTTAGATACATATATGCATATAGATAAGAAAATATAGAAATATACATAGAAACCTACATGTATAAATATACCTACACAGGCACATATGCATATATATTGGCATGGATGCGGTACGTACATGTACCCACAGTAGCGCCTTATGGATGTACCGATTCCCCAGCTGCTGCCCCGGATTCCGCCCAGTCCAATAGGTGGCCGAGAGAAGTCCAGCTCGGCCCACAATCGATCCATCCGGCTATGCCCCGGACCGGGAGCTCCCCAGGTTATTTGTACCTTTACTACCCTGCGTGTATGCATGTGTACCTACACATGTTATGCCTGGCCGTCGTAGTATAGCACGGTACATGCAACGACTCCATGTAACCCCCACTGAATAAGACGCTTGACTTGCCTACCTCGGTCTGCTCGGTCAAACAGGCTATGGCCTCGGAACTAGACCCATTGCAAGTTGCCTACTTTACTCGGAGACGTCTCCGTCTTCGTCGTATTTTTCACCTTCTCCTCCCATTTCCTCCCAAAGCTTCTCTTCCCTCATTCGAAAGTGCCCAAGTTATAGGCAGGAGCAATTGAGTGCACTTGAATTTACCGCCCAACATGTCGGCCAGGATCCCAGATATTGTAACCGCCAGCGCCTGAGACACATCGAATGCAACAACTTAGCTGACCAAGCTCCTAGGTGCTACCCCGTGTGAGCGAGAGAGCGAGGAAGACATTGGATATCGTCGCGAAGTTTGTCGAGGAGGAATGCATACCGTGAGCCTCCTCTCCCTCCTATAACCCTCCACACCGCCGCTGACGATCGAGCCGACCAGAGCAGACCCCGTCCTCGAAGCCCAGATCGGCGAAGGCTCTGCACGATGGGACCATTACCCCGCTATCATCGAAGAGTTGAAGGCGAAAGCGAAAAAGCTGGGATTGTGGAACATGTTCCTCCCTAAGGGCCACTATAAGGAGTCGCCGGGCTTCAGCAACTTGGAATACGGCCTGATGGCCGAGTGGCTGGGCAGGTCGCGGACGGCGTCCGAAGCTACCAACTGCGCCGCCCCGGACACTGGCAATATGGAAGTTCTCGCCAAATACGGCAATGAGGCCCAGAAGGCCCAATGGCTGAAGCCCTTGATGGACGGTGAGATCAGGTCGGCCTTCCTCATGACCGAGCCAGAGATCGCGTCGTCGGACGCGACAAACATCCAGCTCCGCATCACCAGGGATGGCGACGAATATGTCCTGAACGGATCGGTACGTCTCTCCGTCTCCTCCCTCTCCCGCTCATTTTTCTCGCCGTCGCAATGTCCCGTGCTAACGGCAGGTAGAAATGGTGGTCTAGTGGTGCCGGTGACCCTCGATGCAAGATCTACGTCGTCATGGGCAAGACGGATCCCGACAATAAGGACCCCTACAAGCAGCAGTCCGTCGTCCTGGTGCCGGCGAACGCCAAGGGCATCACGATCCACCGTATGCTAAGCGTGTATGGGTACGACGACGCGCCGCACGGACACGGCCACCTATTGTTCAAGGACGTCCGAGTGCCGGTGGGCAACCTTGTCCTGGGCGAAGGCCGGGGCTTCGAGATCATCCAGGGGCGGCTGGGGCCGGGGCGGATCCACCACGCGATGCGGTCGATCGGCGCGGCGGAGCGGGCGCTCGAATGGATGCTGATGCGGATCAACGACCCGCGCAAGACGACGTTCGGCAAGCAGCTGAGCGAGCACGGCGTGATCCTCGAGTGGGTGGCGAAGTCGCGGATCGAGATCGACGCGGCGCGGCTCATCGTGCTCAACGCGGCGGTGCGGATGGACGACCTGGGGCCGAAGGCGAGCCTGCGGGAGATCGCGCAAGCCAAAGTGCTCGTGCCGCAGACCGCGCTCGCCGTCATCGACCGGGCCGTGCAGGCCTTCGGCGGCGCCGGCGTCAGCCAGGACACGCCGCTGGCCGGCATGTGGACGCAGATCCGCACGCTGCGCCTCGCCGACGGGCCCGACGAGGTCCACCTCCAGCAGATGGGCCGCAACGAGAACCGCGCCGGCAAGGAGGTCACGCGCAAGATCCAGGCCCAGAAGGACAAGACGCAGCAGCTGCTCCGCCAGCACAACGTCAAGCTCTTCGAGCCCGGGAGTAACATCAAGCCGAGGCTGTGAAAGCGAGGCTTCGATCACCCACATATATACATATACACATACATACCTGCATGTACATGTAGCTAGGATACGACATTGTTTTACGGTATCAATTGCGATATTACCTCGAACGAGAGGGAAATAAATTGGATATTGGGGTGAGAACGCGGGCCGAGACGCAACTCGTGTGAAATTTGCATTCTGATGACTGCTCGATAACCGTCCATACCTTGTTGATCTCTCTACTAGCTTGCAAGCCCGTCAGACCACGAAGCCGAAATTGCGGGTGAGCGTTGGGGCCAGGAGTCATGGTTGCCCGGGGCGTGTGCGGCCGACGTATGACTCGAACGTCGTAAACACATGCCGTACTATAGCCCGGGTCTAAGATATCGTCCATACGTGATGAAGTATACCGGGGAGGACCCCCGGAAAGATAAGATTGACGGAATTCATGCATCCTCACCAGAAGGAGTCGGCGAACCCCGGGTTGGGCGCCGTCATTTGGCAATGCATCTCGGGACCTCTAGGCGTATGCTGTGTGAACACGTAGGTTTGTATCTACGGACATGGTCTCACGAATTCGAAACATCCCCTTGCCACTTGACGTCCTCCCCTTCTACCACGCAGCGTGTATTTTGTTCACGTATAGATGCAGAGGGTTCGGAGGCCACGCTCAACACGCAATGTTTACCCGGATTCTGTCCTCTCCACGGCCGCGCCGCGACGACGCGCGGCTAATAGGGGTGGAAGGGCTCGGGCCAAGAGCCTGGTCCTGCGACGGAGGCGTGCTGGAGCTAAAACGCCCCGGTCAACTCCCGGTATTAGCTTCGGTCGGTAACGTGCTGCTGCGACTCGGCGATGGGTGCATGCGAGGTCTCTGCTTGAGACAGCGCCAGGCAATGGGAGATTTATCTGGTCGAGGTGTTCACGAGGCGCTGCACGCACACACCCATAAATGACGCCATGGTCGCAAACACGGCCACAGCCCCGGTGAAGAGGATTAAGAGGAGACGCGATGGGGTAGCGAGGGCAGCGTGACGACCCGACCCACGACGGCGGCGATAGGCGAATATCTGTTGATGTTGTTGCTCTCGTTGTCGTTGGCCGGTTTCTCCTTGGTGACTCGCAGCAAAGCGGATACGACACAAGGGCAAGCTAACACATGTGAGTCAGAACCGGGGATTAAATGGCTTGTTATAGGGGCCGGGGGAATGTTTCGCGGTTGCGAGGACGACCCGGGAGGGTGTGGCCAATGGAGGAGATGTTGGCGGGTGTTTATCGACGTTGTTTTTATTCTTTGTTCCTGTTTGGTCGGAAGATGTTTGGAACGGTGCGGAAGTACCGTGTACCCACCCCGGTAGGTACCTTTTATGGGTGCGTATTACCTAAGGCAGCGTAGCACACTACCACCTCTACAAAGGTACCTGCCTACACCTATACCTGGGATCATTAGGTGGATGTGTACCTTTGTACTCAGACCCCACATGCACAAGGCTGCCCCTGTCCTGGGAGCTGTCGCTCGGTCGACGGAGGAGCTCTACACATGTATTTACTTCCCAAAGCTTTGACCCCAGATCCTAGCAGATGAAAATGGGAACCGACAGGTGCATATACATACCTCCGGCAGCCCCTTCCCCTCCCCCACCGGCATGCACAGCAGCACATTCTTCTCCTCCATAAATCAACACGTTGTGGCATCCATTTGTGAAAAGACAACCTACACCCAACAACTATCGTCCTCGCTCAGTCCCTTGACCTCCGCATCGTCCATCTATCCAGACTGGACTCCGTTGGCTTGCCTGATCCTAACTACCTGTCTTCCGGCTACGCATCTACCCCAGCCCAGCCGTCTCTACATCACAAGCATACACCCCGCGCGGCTCCAGACAGCTATCGCCAGCTACCACCGGACCGAGATCACGATGGGTTCCGTCTTAGCGAACAAGGACGTCAACGCGGCCCTGCAGACCCAGGACCCGGCCGCCAAAGCCCAGAGCAAGACCTCCGGCGCCAAGACCCTGGAGCAGCAGCGCCAGCGGCTGCAGTCCAAGATGGAGGAAGAGAAGTACGGATCCTCCAACGCTACTAGCACCATCACCACCACCACCATTGTTGCCGCCGCTGCCGCCGCCGGTTCCAGCACCACCGCTGCCACCAAGAGCGCCGTCACTACCCACGAGGCCACGGCCCCCCTCGGCTTGTTCCACCACCCCCCGAACGCGCAGCCGTCAGCTAACCTGGGGGACGCCGCCGACGGTAGAAACAAGCAGCAGTACATCTCGCCCTCGGACAACATCATGAGTCCTTGCACCGCCAAGCTGAGCGCCCTCAAGGGCCGCCAGATGAACCGGTAAGTTCTGGCCCCCTCCCTGGACCACAGAGCGAAAGCACCCGCGCTGACCACGTCTGTCCCGCCCCCCTCTCCCCCCGGCCGCAGCATCAAGCCCAAGTCTCTCTTCGCCCAGTCCTCCGCCAAGGCTCTCGCCGGCAAAGCCCCGCGCTCCAACCTGTCCGCCGACGGCGCCGCCGCCGCCTGATTGGTCGGCCCGTTCCGCCGCATCCGTCCGCCTCTGCCTGCGCCGTGACGGCCCCGGCGCTCGTCTGCGTTGCTGGCCTCCGGCGTTGCGAATTCTTTCTTTCTTTTTTCCCTGCGCTCTTTTCCTTCTCTCGTGTATTACCTCTGGAGCTGGCGCCGAGAGAGGAAAGGAGAGGGGAGTGAGGCTGAGGGCTCGTGTCCCCCTTCTCTCTTATCCTTTTTTCTCTCTCCTCCGCTCTCTGGTCTATGTGTATTTTACTTCACGTTCTTTTTTTTTATCCCCTCTCTCTTCTCCCTGCTCTTCTCCGCCCTTTGTCTTTACACGCCGTCGTCGGTGATCCATGTCGCTGCTTCGGAGCACATCACGGAGTCGTGGACGGGCGCGTGAACGGGAATCCGTGAGGGAGAGAGAAAGAGAGGGGGGGGGGGGGGGGCGTTAAGTGGCTGGATAGGACGGGACGGGACAACGGCTTGGCTTGGCTTTTCGCTCGCCGACACGGCTTAGGGTCTAGATACCAGGAGTACTCGGAACGGTGGGGAGAGGGACGGACCCGAGAAGGAAGGAAGGAGAGGAAAGGCTGGCTGTGTGGTCCTGACTTGTCGGGTCGGCTTGGCTGGCCGTCCAGGGAAATAGATCCCCTAATGTTTTTATGTTAACGCGATGGATGACGACAGCACATGATACGACACAAGATGGTGCGTCAATACGGTGCGCCTTGCTGTAAGATGCGGGAGGCGGGCGGCAAAACGCAGAATTAATGAATGATTTTCCTAAGGCCTACCTGTCTGTCGCGTCCGCGTGATTGGAATATATACACCCAAGTGCCCGAGTTCTGGTATCTCCGCAAGCAAGGTCGCGTACGCTTCTGAGAATACCGTGTTTTGTTATTTTCCCCACTACCCCTGACTAAGCCTTGTACCCGCTAACTATGTACACGACGTCCTCGTCCGCCACTACGTGTCCGAGGCCGACCCTCTGCGGGACGTGCCGGGCGCTCGCACCCCACACCAGAGCGTACTTGTACGTGTCCTTGAGGCTGCGGTGGATGCGGTCGCAGACGTCCTCGATGGTCGCGTTGTTGCGCACGATGAGGGCCTCGCTGAAGTCGGGGTCGATGCCCTTGCGCTTGGTGTAGATGCGGATGAGCTGGAGCTCCTTCCAGCAGCGGTCGACGACGTCCTGGATGCCGAGGTCGAGCTCGCAGCTCATGACCACCGTGTGCGGCTCGCGCGCCAGCTTGTCGAGGAAGTCGAGCGACACGCTGTCGATCTTGTTGTACACGTACAGGCACTTGATGTACTTGCGGTGGTCCCGCATGATCACGTCGATCAGGTCGTCCACCGTCGCCTCGTCGTCGCGCACCAGCACCTCGCAGTTGAGCATCTTGTAGTCTCGCAGGATGTTGAACACCATCTTCTCGTCCATGTTCTTGGGCGGCGACTGGAACGTGATCTTCATCCCGCCCGCCTTCTTAGCCTTGAGGTAGATGTTGCTGCAAGGTTCGTCCGCGAGTTAGTCTCCTCATCGCGTGTATCGGGGGGGGGTAATCCGGCTCACGGTGGTTCCCTATTTAACCGGATGCCCACGGCCTCGAGCTCGGCTTCCAGCAGGGCCCTCTGCTCCGCCCTCTTGGTCGCGTCGAGGACCATGAGGATGAGATCGCTCGTCTTGGCGGCCGAGATGACCTGGCGTCCTCGGCCCTTGCCTTCGGCGGCACCCTCGATGATACCCGGCAAATCCAGCAGCTGGATCTCGGCGCCGCCGTACTCGAGCACGCCAGGGATGGCGGTCAGGGTGGTGAAGGCATACGAGGCGACCTCGGATCGTGTCTTGGTCACCTTGGATAGAAATGTCGACTTGCCCACGGATGGGAATCCTACGAGTGCTATGCGCGCATCACCACTCTTGCTCACATCGAAGCCGGCACCGCCTCCTGAGCCCGAACCGGGGCCGGGTTCGAGGAGCTGTGCTCGTAGGCGCGCGAGTTTTCTGGACGCGGTTCCGTTAGACTAGCACTCTAGAGCATGGCTCGGGGCGCAGCGCATACCCCTTTAGAAGGCCAAGGTGATACTCTGGCGCCGGGTCAGCCTCTTCTTCTCGCGGCGGGACCAGGGGGTGGCGGTGTCTAACCAGTTGCCTTGTTCTCTACACACCGGCCGACAAGTCAGAATCATGACCGTGGACATCCGCTCTGAGCTCTTACTCTGGGTCCTCTTCATCTCATCCTCGATCCTAAGCGGTGGTGAGCATGTGCCAGACGAGACCACTGGGCGAAGCGGGAAGACGCTTACTCCTTGATCTTGTCCGTGATGTTCACCATCTTGGCGGTTCTAGCGTCCGGGATTCGGTCGCATCGATGAATGTAACTCCAGGAGCCTGCAGCCTCGTCAAACACGCCTCCGGTAACGGCAAAAGAACAAATATCCGGAGGCGAAATAATCACAAGGTGGTGTTTGAAGCCCTCCTTTTCTTTCCTGCTGAGGCACGTTACGAAAAGAGGCAGAGTGGTGAACTCGGGCGCTTGGAGAGGTTCATCGTCGCTGAGGCGGACCCCACTTGCTTTAGGATGAGGTCAACTTCAACTTTTCCTGCCTCAGGTACTGATGTACATAGGTAGTACCTGGCTAAGTACCACAGTACCTACCCTACCGCAACACCAGCGCGCGTATGTGTGCTTCTCGGTTGGTCCGCTTCCTGCGATCCCACGATGCCAGTTGGTAATCAACTAGTATGCGAATCTTTAGGATGCTGAACCTGATGAACCGTTGACCAATTAGGAGGATAACTAGGAGCTATTGATCTTATTGATATCGACTAGATACAGGTGAATACTGCCGACTACAGTGAATATGGCTTCATTCAACGGGGAAGTCGATAGGGTAATAGTCAATAGGGCAGTCAATAAGGCAGTCAATAGGGTGGCGAGGGTCCATACAACAAACAATTACATATGCAAGCACGGTTTCAAGGTTCACATCAATTACATATAGACAAGGGACTTTCAGATGAGCTGTCAAGATATTATGTGGAAGGAAAAGAAGGCGATAAGATTTTCTGTAGCAGCATCAAGAGAAACGAGTGGTGAAGAGGAACAGCATATGCACGCTGTTGGAGGGATGGGTAGGGACAGCACAACTGACTAAGAGAAGGAGGAGGAAGGCATAGTCACCAAGACAGGGGCACGTACGAAGGCACAGCGACAAGGATGGCGAGAAGAGAGTGTAATAACTATCTACAATGCATAGCAGTCTAAGACGAATAATATAGGTTGAAGTGTGGGTGAAATATGAGTGCGAGACCCATGTAAATACTCATCCGAAACCCTACCTACAGTAAACACAGTCTGCCAGATGTTGACCGGCGTGCTATTCATACGCCAACACCGAACACCCCACCCGTCGAAACCGAAACCGTACAAGGGCTTCTTTTAAGCCCAGTGAGCCTGGCCGTCGGCGCCAACATAGTACTTCCTGCCAGACTTAGGGTCGGTGAGGTACTGTACTCGCGAGGTCTTGGAAGATGAGTCGTAAGATGAGTGGGAACCATACGACGAGTATGCAGATGGCTGCGCATAGCTGCTCCGAGACGCAGATGACTGTCCATAGCTGCTCCGAGACGCAGAGTACCCGCCCATCCACCGCGGTTTCGTCCCCGCGTACTGAGCATCGCGCTCCCTGCCCATGTCATCGACGAAATAATACGTACCCGACCTTGGATCTTCCTTCAGCGAGCAGCTTTTAGGTTTTCCGTGGGAGTAATAATATGTCTGATTCCGAGAGTCAGCAAAGACCACGACGATGCCACGAGGGTTCGAGGTCCGGTATCCAGTCTTCCTGTCCGTCGTCTGAATTTCATTCCCTTCAGAGTCGCAAGCATGATATTCCTCGTCTTCGCCAATGTAAAAATATCCGCCGTAGTCATCTTTCTTCACCTCCTTCTTCCATCCGCCGCCAGATGCGCCGGCGCCACCATTGTTGTCGTCGTTTTGTCTGGGTTGATATCTAAGGTTACTCGAAGCGGGTTGGACTTTGTATAGCGTCCGGTAGTGTTCGACAATTTCGCCCAAATTCGGCGGAGTGGTTCCCCAATGGTGAATGGTGCCTTCGACGGGTACTTCATCCCATGAAACCGTGTCAACAAGAATACATGAAGAGTACCGGCCGTTCGCGTAGCGAACTCCGATGTGAAATGTTCGTTTCGAGTAGGATCGGGTTTCGCCGTGTGTTGGCGTCCAGTGAACGTCCCACGTTATAGCACTGACATGATTTGAGTTGGCGTACTCCAGATAGGTGAGCATGTCGTCCCAGTCATCTCGAGAGAGCCTGACAGACTCTGGACGCCTGGCCCTAGGCATGGTGACTTCGGACTGTGTGGTTGAATGCTCCAGAAGCAGAATATGAGGAAATTCGGAGCCTGCTGTCTACTCTGGACGGTTGTTCCCAGGAATGTCGACTTCACACTATGTAGTCGAATAGCGCAAGAAGCAGAATATGAGGAAATCCGGAGCCTGCTGTCTACTCTTTGCCGGTGGGAGGGGAGGGGGTTTGGGGCCTTAGAGGACGGTTAGGACGTAGTGTCACGTCTCGACCAGCGAGTCGCTGATCATTTTATATCCGTTTCCAGCAGTTGAATAATCGGGACGTAGTGTCCCAGCAGTTGAATAATCGTTTGGCTCTTTCACCCGGAGGCCTTGGACTAAGCGTGTCGTGATTGCCTACTTACGGAGGGTTTGCAGACGAGGTCAGGCAAGCACCCCAAGACGCGCTTAGCCCAGGGCCTCCGGGTCAAGGGGCCAAACGACTTGAAGCCTGGCCTTGGTAAGTCAATATCAAGAGAATTGTGGCAGCATGATAGAAGCTCGAGGCAAATAGGCTCACCCGAAGTCTGTGAATGTATCGCCTGGCTTTGGCCATCTCTTTGAGGCCCGACCCGGCCTACAACCCGGGCCACTTTTTCCACATAGGACGGATACAATTTGACAACTTTCCAATATTCATCTGTGTCGCGTAAAACGTAGACGCCTACATTTACGCTTTGCGGTATGTAGGCATATAAGTAAGGGCTGGTTCAATTGCTACGTGACAATTTGCTAGTGTGGCTCAGTGGTAGCTAAGGAAGCGCTTACGGACTAAAATGTGGACCTAGGTTGATAATGGAGGCACATTCTAGAAAGTCTGCCCTGAGGCGGATTCGATCTCGGCTCTTAAAAGTTCCAGATATAGATGTGTTGGTTGTGATCTTGCTGGGACTGAAGAGGGACAGCGTGGGCAAGCTGTTGGAAGGACGGATAGGGGAACACAGCCACAGCTGCCCCAGGTGCGGATCTGGTGATGGCAGGTGGGAGAGAAGGGAGTAACAAACAACTCTGGGAAGAAGAAGACGAAGGTGCGTACAAACGCATGGCGATGGGTAGCGATGAAAGGAGCGAATGTCTAATATCTACTCTGTGTGGCGGTAATACCTACTCTAGGTACCTAGATAAATTCGAAGAATGGATAGTAAATATATACGAAACCTATAAAAATACTTATTTAAAACCCTATAAGAACCGTACTATAATAATAATAATATTATTATTATTATTATTAAAAAATTTAAAGTAAATAAAATTTTTTATAATCCGTACCCCTACTATAAATAATACTTCAAGGTAGTCATTTTCGTATCCTGTGAATGGACGGCTGCCTAAAATAGATTCACTCTCGGACTTGAGACATTGGCGGCTACCCGACCAACAACCTTCAAGCGGCCAGGCGCAGCGCTACCACCCTAACCAACATTGTGAATCTATACAACAAACATAGCGAGGAACAAATCGATTTTCATCTTCGATTATCAGCATCTTTGCATCTCTTAATCCCTCGAATTTATGTCGTCTTTTACTGACCACATACTTTCTTAATAAATCATCGCGTTATTCTATCTAGATCTGCGACTTGAGCATGTAAGTGAAGCTGAACAGATTTACTAATGACCTTGCTTACCGGCATGCCGTTCAGGCCCAACAACATCATTCCTGTGCCATACCAGGCAGGGAAGACCCTGCAGCTACAAGTCCTCCAGAATTGCTGCAGTCTGCCCTTCTCTCAGTCGGTTACGGCAACGATCTCCAAAACGTTCGACATCACCATGTCTCCCGTGATGGACGTCATCATCAACACCAGGTCAGGCTCCCGCTTCCGCGCAGTCCTCAAGCTCTATGACCGTCGGTTCGGCATAGATCTTCGGAGAATCCGGAACAGGATCATGCCTCTCATAACGGCAGACGAAGCGGAATTCCAGTCATTCGTCCGGCGAGGAAAGATGGGCCCTTTCATTAGCGAGCTAGAAGAGGAAAAGAAGACCGAAATCCTCCCTCGGTCACCTTCGCATTTCCACGATGACACCCCAGAAGGCAACGCGAAGTACGAGGCGGCCCTGTGGCAGTCGTGCGTTGAGTACTTCGACTGCGAGACCGAGGCATACGCGCGGTTAAGAGACCTCCAGGGCAGGTCAATACCGCGGATGTACGCCCATGTGCGCCTCGTGCTGGGGAACTCGGACGTACCTCGGGACCTGCTGCAGTCACCAATGGCGCGTTACTTCGAGATCAAGGGCGTTCTTCTGGAACTTATCCATGGATATAACCTATCTGACCTACCCACCTCACCGCTGGCCCCTTCCGACCCAAAGAAGTGGCCAGGTATAGTACAATCTGCGGTCGATTTTGCGCATGAAATTAACAGGCGCGGCGTCCTCATGGGCGATTGTGCGCCACGCAACGTGGTGGTAGACAAACGCTCACAGACGCCCTTTATCATCGATCTTGCGCAGTGTGGGTTTAAGGATAAGATGATTGAAGCATGGAAGGAGTGGGATGAGGATGAGGATTGGGATCCGGATGTCGATTATTGCGAGCAGATGATTACTAGGGATAATCCTGGGGCGATTGGAGCAGTGATGAGGATGCGACTGCAGCGGATAAAGGGCATGGAGCTGGATATCAACTATCCGAATTGCATGAAGATTATCGATGACATCAAACGCTGTAAAGCAGGTAGGGCAACCAGAGCGGATTGCACAGAACCTGGTGTCCCTGAGCAATAGCTTCGGTATCAGGCCCAGGTGGGAAGGCGGACGGTAATCTAGTTTTCCGCAGGCAGGAGAAAGGGGGAAGTATTAGAGATGGTTTGACCCCGGGTCATCACTGAAACGAGAATTCGCGTACTATTAGGTCACCCTTGAGTACCTGGACATGTAATAATTCCGTTAATATCTGCCTAAGCCAAACCGCCCTTCAGATATCGCAGATAACCTCTCTCAGCTGCCCACGCTCTATCAAGATGCGATGATCTCAGCAAGCTTCGATAGACCACGCGAACATCCAAAATAGCCGAAGAGGCCCGAGGAAAGAGACATGCGGGCCGAAGCTGCGGAAGCTGTGCACAAGCAGAGCCCCAATGCTGAGGCCTCCACTGCAACATGCGTCCTTGAGCTACCCTGTCGGGCGACGCACGCAAGGATATCCGGCCATATTACTGATGTGTGCGAGAATCAACGCAAACAAGGTGAAGGGGTCACATAAGCTGCCGTGGGAACGGAGCTTCCCTCACGCTTAGCCTTGAAGGGTTACCTACTGCCAAGTCCCCGCGTAGTCCGTTCTGCCGCCTGGGCGTTGCTACCTAGGAAGCCAATGCACACTCACAGTCCCACATTCCCGTACAATCTTTTAGAGGAGTAGGGCAAAGTCGTGTGTTATTAATACGTCCTCTGTTTTTCACGGAGTCCGGGAGGGTTTCGACGGCGAGCTAGCGTCCATATGCAAAGTAAAGTAAACGAGCAAGTGAAGTAAATTAGCAAGTGAAGTGACCGAGCAAGTGAAGTGAACTAACAAGTAAAGCAAACCAGCTAAAAACCACCCACGAGCTAACACGTAAGGAACGCTTGCAATCCCAGATTTCCGTGCAGTCTTTTGGTTTCTCCTTCTCTGGGGTGGGTTAGGCCGGGGACACTAGGTAACTTAATTGTCTCACGAGCAACTTGGCCTTCAAACTCCTTATGTTCGGCTTCGAGTACCCAACTTGAACTTTGCCCAAAGTGAAATAGACTTGAGGCGACGTTCAAGCCATGCTAAATGATCAATGTTCTCCTCCTTCAAGAAGTCAAAACCTTGACGCGAGACTCTCATAATACCGTAGCAAAGTTTCGTGCGGATATCTTGGCGTCTTTGGACCGCGTCAAGCGGGCGCTGTGGTTTCGGCACAGGTGTTTGAGGTACAAATAGGTTGTCTCTTTCGCCTCTTTTCGTATCTTGGATGGAAGCTCTTGGGGAACGCATGCGCTTTGCTAGATACTACCAAGGAGAGATAGGTCAGGGCCTTTTCTTGCCTCTCGACAGCTCTGGGTGAAACATGTGCCGCATACACGAGAAGTCACCACCATTCAACCAGGGGGGAAAGGGGGGGGGGGGGGGGACGTATATTGTATGGCAGTGCATTCGCAATGGGGACGCTCGTTCTACCTGGCTGCTCTGATCTAGTTCCTGATCTCGATGCACCTAGAGCAACCTGTCGGTTCAGCATGTTAGGAGGGTGTCGGCACCCGCTAATCTTCGGCAATCTTCTCCTCGAATTTGTCGGAGCCTGGCATGATATGTGTACGTGCAGGTCGTGGCACAACTCGGGACGAATCGTCAAGCATGTCCCAGACGAGAATTTCAGCTACCTAGGATCGGGCCGTAGCTCGATAGCCTCGCTCGCCCTCTCTCCCCTCCTCCCCTTCTTCCCTCTTCCCCTTCTCCCCTTCTCCAAACAGTCCGGCAGATTAGCACTCGCTTCCGTGCCTATGCCTACACGCTTACACGCCTGCACATGCACACATACATGCAAACGACAGCATTCGTCACCAGACTCATGCTAGACCACGCACGTAGCCTGTCACGCACGCAGGAGTTAAGATTCAGTAGCACCAATAAACCCGCTGTTTACTAGCACCCACGTACATGGTCACGGCACGGTGAGCTTCTTGCGAGCCATTGGCTTTAATTGCTTCATATTATCAAGGCTAGTGCACTGAAAAGGAAGAAGAAAATTTTTATTCAGGGCATTGGGTATTAGCATTCTGCGATGCCATAATAGCATCTGTTACCGCTCATCCCAGAATGCAGTGTTGCAATGTACACGTATTATGTGCGGGACCTGCCCTGCCACAACGGCAGACAAATACAAGAAAACGAGGCCCTCGGGCTCAAGCGGCGAGCATACAGGATATTAAAGAGAACCATGTGAGGGAGAATGACAACTAAGCCACAATTATATCTTATTATAATAGGTAGGCATATTAAGGCAGTCGGCACAACTGCTCAGACCGACTGGTAACCCGTGTGTCATGTACAGCCCTGTAACCCGCGGGCGACCTTCTGGTGATCCATTTTGTCACGTTGTGCCTCAACCCGAGTAGCACCGCTAGCCTCGAAATCGCTCCTAGGGCTTCGTTAGTCTCCGTGGCCCGGACGACGCTGACTTCTAGGTCTCAAAACCTCCGAGGTAACTTATTTCCTCCTCTTTCGGGTTGGAAAATCCTCTAATGGCGGCGATGATATGGTTATCGGTGGACGGAGGCCTCGCTGTAAGTACCTTCAATAACCTCTTGTCGCTTGACTAACATAGTCTATCTACGCACAGCACAGGGTAGTAAGTCCTTGTACTGCACGTGGACGGTAGTCCTTGAACACTTATCTCTACACAAACCCTAATAGGAGACCTCTGTACGCAAACCTCATCCCCATTCCAATGTAGCATTTATATCGGCCCATCGATGACTCACGGACGTGCCGTTGATTTCCTGTCCCTGGCTCTAGGAGGTGCAAAATGGGAGAACTATGCATGGGGAAGGTAACTCTCGTATTGCGGGAGGTTGCCTTGCCTCCCAGATACCTTGCGGCATGTTTCCGGTTTGCGTGGGCCCAAGGCTTCTTTGCTATCAGCGCCTTGTACGCGCATAGGAAAAAAAAGAGACACGATAGCGTATAGACCAACCCTCGTGGCATCCTGCTGGACTAGGTGTAAGAACAAGCGCGCACCCGCATGGCTGCTACGTTTACAGCACATGGCATAGCCTGTTAGGAGGAGGCAGTGTTAGGACAGCAACCAGCACACTCGGCGACCCGAGGAAATGAGAAAATGACATATGAGACTAGTTACCCTTGACGCAATCTAAGATTTGCCCAATGCTGAAGTCCGATGGCGTCCTCGGGAGTGCTTGCCTAACGTTCGCAAGGCTACAGGGTCTAACACCCATGTAATCCCGTTTATGATATTCCAACAGCGATCACGACGACCCCCTGGGGGCCTCCTCATCCTCCCTATTGGCATCGGCCCCAGGGAGTGGCAGGCCGATGTTGAAAGGAGATAATCCTTGCAGGGTATTTCCTCGTCGCCCCCCTCTTCTCGGTTTTCCCAAATTGCATATCCTCGCTTTGAGTTTCCTCCACTTTTCCTTGAGGATGAGAACTATATTGTATGATAAAGAGGCTGGCTTCGGGGATATTATTGGGTTTAAATTGAATCCGTGGAAGAGCTAAAGATTCTTGCTTTGTCCCCGTGGCACTAGCCATTGGATGACGTGATCTTATCTAGCCTCAGCCGCTGGAGGTATTAGATTAGCAATAATGTTGAAGGATATCTCAATAAAAAGGCGGTGATGAGAGGGGGTGGGGGGAGGGGTGTTCGCACCTTGGATACACGACCTTTGTCCTAGCGTGTTTCTCATAGCTGACTATAGATGGTGACGTCTTTGAAGCTTCTGGGACGGTTCACAGGCCCCTCGTAGAGGATTAAGAGGGAGGTGTCTCTTAGGTATATGTTCACATTCCCTAAACTACGGGCCATGTTCTAAGGGGGTTGGGAACAGGGATATTACCTAAAGCACACCAAGATTCGTATGGTATAAATCGTTTGATTAGGCTCCAACATGGTCGACGATCGGTTGGGCTGCGCCCAGTAGAATGGTGGGAAGTGCTGGTAAGTGTAAAGCCCCTCACAGAGAGACAGTATCCGCCGGGCCTTCAGTAGCAGTAAGCGAACAAAACTACAGATCATACGACATATCCCTCTTTCGAGGGCCAAAACAGGACCTTATACTGGCTTGCCTGCTTCTGTGAGGGCGCTTTTGCGACTTCTCGGGGGGGGGCTACGATGGACAATGGGATGCAAGGCTGTCACTGGTGAAGAGATTTGTCACTAGTGAAGATATTGGTCTCTAGCTATGGCCGGGCCGGTAATTCGTGGTAATATTATGAATGCCCTAAACCTGCCTTCTGTATTATAGAGCCTCGCATATAATATAAGGCAGGTTGGGACAGGATGTTTCCTGTTCTTTTTTCACCTCGGAACGTTTTACCGGAGGCGAGTTCACAAGAGACGGTTACGGTGGAGGGATGAGCAAAATAGAAATCATAAGCGCAGCTGAAAAGTGGCGCGGCTGAAAAGTGACACCGCTGATCTCTTTTTTTTCCATCTTTTTCCTTTCCCCCCCTCTCCTTTTCTTTACGTGGCCTCGCTTACTAGCACGTTGGATGGTAAGCACGAGATAATAGGAAGTGGACAGAACGCTACCTCAGTCACCTCCTTAGACCCGACCACTTCAACATATTATCCGGATCTTCTCTTGCGGTTCTAAATTTTGTTCGTAGACGCAGTGTTAAATTTGAACTGATCAGAGCTAACTTTTCCCCCTCCAGTCTGTACAGGATAATAATACATATGCGCCGGCAGCCGAGTCATCCCAAGCAGGCTCCATGCATACTGACTATATCGCCAGGGAGCATGGACATTAGGTATAGCTTGCCACGGAAGACTTCTCATCCGCTAAAGCTTGAGCCATAGGCTCTTCAAGTGAGAGGTAAAAGAGCCCAGTTCTTCTAGAGAGCATTGTTTCGTCGGAAAAGATGAGCGACTGCAACCCTCAGACTCGAGAAGCTCCTTATCAGCTCCACCCAACTACGGCCACGATGCAACCGCAGGCTTCTCCAAGCATGTTCCAGAGAATTACAGATAGTAAGCAGACGTAATTGCGGCTATTCGCTCTGTCATTCTTCTCTGGCTCATACTCTGCTCCAGCTAAAAAGAAGAACGGGCATAAATTCGACGAATTTTACACGGATGAAGACCTCAGTAAGTTTGTCTGATCCATGCGAGGCTTGCTAACGAGGCTACTACGAGACTGACATAACGAAGATGAATGCTGTCCACGAGGCATGCCGTCCATGGCAGTTGCAAGGATGTACTACCCCAACCGCAACTCGTACCGCGCGTTCAATTATTTAATGCACAGAATTCTCAGCACGTACGAACAAAAAATCTCGTTCCTTGAAGAGGGAATACACGTCATGGATATAGAGGACGAGGGGGATGTGAGCCGGCCGCTCACAACGTTGCCCTTTAACAAGGACCAGTTCGACGCCTCTCATCTCCAGGGAACGACACATCCGCAACAGAGCACAGACCGACAGACACAGAAAGACAACCTCATAGAAAGGGCGAGAGCTCTCTTGTGGGACTACTGTAAGCATCTATTTTGGTGGGGATCACCGAATTTACTGGTTCAGCTCCGTGACAGGGGGAGGGTAAATCGGGCGTAGAGACTGACAGACAGATCGGAACGTGATAGTAATATCGTGTGGGCTGACCTGGTGGAAATATCTGACTAGCTACACTCCTACACATGTGCCAACTCAACCAGAAACTCCCTAAGACGTCTCGGCGCGCGCACGAAGCGCACTTCTGGGACGCGCGGCGATCCCACCAGTCCCTCAGTGCTAGACAACAGTTGAGTTAAGGAGACCTGCTGCTGACCCTCCCAGAACCGCACGAGATCAGTCAGCCCGATCCTCTTGTTGGGATCGTGCTCTAGGCAGCGCATCACGACAGCTTTCCAGTGATCTGGTATGTCACCAGCATTATCGCTCCAGTTAACAATGATCCTTTTGGGGTCGAGATCTTCGACACCCTCCTGCTGCACTTCCTGCAGCAGCATCCACATGGTCCGGCCCAGACTGAATACCACTGCCGCCTCACAAGCCCTCGGCCAGCGCCTGCTCCACTCCGGGAAAACGTTCCATGCTGGCCGACCTCTGGGGAGGTTCACCCGCGTCGGTCCCTGGTATTGCTTGTACACCAGCTTCGAGGGAGCACCTAGTTCGCCCACCTCGTCCACATCCCATTCGCCATTTGCTTCTGGTGCGAGTGTATAGAGGGGAGCCCCGCTCTGCTCCCAGTCGATCAGGATCGTATTTCCCTGGTCGTCCACGAGGACGTTTGCCGGCTTGATGTCCATGTGGTATGTGTGCGCCGTGTGGTGCGTGTGCGCGACGGCCGAAGACATCTGAAGGTACCAGCGCGCCTTGTCTCGCAATCTAAGGCGCCCTCCGTCCTTCTCGCATCTCGTGACCTGATCGTCCAGAGTGCCACGCGCCATGAAAGGATAGAGAGTGCCGCACACGAGGGCTCGGCCTTCGTCTCCTGGATGTCTGGCCACGGCGATGATCCGTGGGGGGGATAAGATGTTAGGATGCGGTGGTATCGAGGACAGGGTCTGGATTGCGCGATAGAAGACGTCCCGATCGTGGGTAAATTCATCCCGGGACGTCAGAAAGTCGCCGAAATCGATGCCTTTCAAGACGTACAGCGACTCAGACTTGGCCGTCGAAGCTCGGCGCACGACAGCCGACGTCCCCCTTCCCGGCAGGCGGTAGACTATGATGAGGTCTCGATGGTCGACGTACTTGAAACTCCGCTGCGCGGCATCGTTCATGAGTAGGGAGTCGGCCGGTGAGAGCGCGTCCAAATATTGCTGATAGAGCGCAGGCGCATATTGTACGCGCCAGTCGATCTGCCCCTCCGCATCGCCGTCAAGGTCAACGACCGCGTCCGGTGCAGCCGCCGCATACACGCAGTTCGGCCATGCCTGGCGGACCGCATCGCCGAGCGCCGTGCGCATCGCGGCGCGCTCTGCAAACGTCTCGCTGCCGGACGTGATGGGCAGTTCGTGAAAGCATGTCACAATGCGGCTCGCGAGGCTCCGAGGCCGCGCACTATTCCGGGAGACTCGGAAGGTGAGCGCAGCTCCTTTTCCGTCGTGCGCATGAGCGAATATCTGGGTTTCGTCATCATTGCCCCCGATATGGTCGATCTGAACGTCATGGGCTGCCATGTTCAGAGGATCGGAGGGCAGTGTAGACTGAGCGACTGGCCGGGGAAGAGAATAATAGGTACGTTGTACGAGTTACAGCGAGATGTAGGCCCTTCCGGCCACGGTGCGAAGCGCATCCGCAGACAAAAAGGGAAGAATTATGCTTGGACCACTGTAAGCGTTTCACAGAACCAAATAAAAGTCTCCTCTCCCTACTGATTTCTCAGATACACAAGACCTCACCATGCCAACCAACGCAGGATAACCACTCTATGACAGGAGACTCAACGCCAGCCACCTCACACTAGCCAATACCCGCAAGCACTGAAAGCCGATTCTTCCTAGGCTCCTCGATTACTCGACGTTCCTGTCGACATGGGTGTGAAGGTCTCCCAAACCTTTCAGCGCTCTTTTCTGCCGTCCAAGTGTGTAAGCGCCTGTAGTACAGCTACTACCGGAAACACAGCCGACAGATTGTACTTGCGATATTTCGACGACAAGTGCGCCAAGGTGAAACGGCACGAAGTTGGGGGAATTTACTAGGAGTTCGCCATCCGCTACGATTTTGCCAAAAGAGAAGACGCAACAGGCAACAGGTGTTGCGAGAGCTCTGATTGGAAGAACTCCTCGTCCACCTGATGGCCAAGACCAGGCATCGATTTTGTTGGACGTTAGAGGGCTCCAGGACTCCAAAAAGGCGTCTCGAGCAACGCGTACACACGGTGGAAGGATATCGCATTGCGACCGGGAATGGAGTGCATCGGCGATTCCCTGGGCGCCAATGTGGCAACCGTCAAAGTTTACAATCGTCCTCGGCCTTGCGGATGCAGATCAGCTGTCCGCCGCATAGGCTCCAGCGGTGATGATGATAACGACCTCCCAACGGCGAGACGGCTGCTTGTGGGCCGCCAGGGTGGCTGCGGCACAGAGGCGCGATGCGAACACAACCGGGTGTTTCTTGAACGCTCCATCCAACTCGTTGTTGGTCTGAAAGGCCGTGGCAGGGATCATGTTGGGAGATGGAAGCGGAGGGGCCTAAGCCGCCCGGCTTGGGCTGCCTCCTGGCTTCGCCTAGGACTTGTCGCCGCATCCCCTATTCACCTTAGTCAGGACTGAGTCAGCGAGCAGGGATAAGGGATCAAGAGATTAAGAGAAGGATAACGTGGCCGTATCTAGTTATTAGAGCTATTTAGCTTTACGAGCAGTAGCTTAGAACCTAGAAAAATCAAGCTTTTTCCACTGAGTCTTGTCTGTCCGAATCGTGAGCCGTGATAAGACTTGTGTATTGACCACCCAGTTAGCCCCCCGAGAGTTGCCAACCCCTGAACCTTATTGACGTGCGACTAACACATCTGCTGCTGCGCCCTTTGTTGGCTGACAAGTCTCTCCTTGGCGGTCAACTCCCAGAGGTGTTCCTTATGGGTCCCAAACCCTTGATCCCACCAAACGAGCCAACAGAATGGGCTGGCGCTAGATGAATAGGATGAGTAGCGAGTGGCCAGACTAGGGTAAAGCCGAGGGAGGACACGTTATACGACTAAAGGGGCAAAGGCCAGGAAGGGAGAGCGGCGCGTTGGACGAGGTATAGCCTATCAGCGAGTGATGCAGGGCTAATAAAGTGTAAGTGAGAGTCGTATGAACCAACTTGGTCGATGTATCACACGACTTACGCCCGTCAACCGCTGACCGGCCTCTTTGTTAGGCCGTAGACCTTCTATGGATACTCAGCCAGCTCCATACCGTCTTTGGAACGAGCGAGGCCCCGTAGGATGTGTACTCGGTCCCCTCTGTCACACGGGATGGAACCCTGCGCCAACAATCAGGCCATAAGGGTTAGGAGGACAATATCGGGCAGTAGGGGCCGTTACCTCGGCGACCTACTAAGGAAAGTCCTAGATAAGCTTCGGATAGCTTCGGTACTAAGGTATAAGGGTACCTAGGTATAAGGGTACCTCCGAGATATATTAGGATAAAAGGAGAACGTAGGAACTTAAAAAAAGTAAGGACCCAAGAGACCCCTTATAGAATTATTAGTTAAATTAAACCTATTTTAAGTATATCCCCTTGTTATAGATAATTTTATATTTACTTTTAACCCTTACGATAATAATAGTCTATATTATAAGCTAATAATAAGTAAACCTAACGCTTAGGCCTGCGTCGTACGTAATAGCCGCCGCTTCGGTACTACTACTAAACTAACCTAGACCTTTTATTAAAAGTCCCGAGCTATAGGCGTTCCCCTTCCCGCGGTTAGCTATTACTAGGCTAGTATCGGTTAGCATAAAGGAGGTTACCTAGATAATAGCTACGATTAATAAACTAAAGGCTACGATAGCCGAATTAAAGGTAAAGGAAGCCGAACGATAACAAACCTTTCCGGCGCCTTAGCCAAAAGTAACCCCCGAACCGACCGATAAATTCTTCGTAATATATTAACCCTAGGAATATAAGGTAGTTATAACTAATATTCCTAAGATCGCGAACTTAGGGATAGTTATACGTAATCCTCCGTAGTAAATCGTAGATTTATATAAATAAATGGAATAGGTATACTAAAGCCTAGCGATATTAGCTAATTAAATCGATATAAAATATCGATAGAATACGATCCTAAAAAAGTAGTACGAATAATTACGGTAGCTTTACTAAACCGCTACGGCTATATAAGCTACTAGCATAAGAACTATAAAAATATAAATCTAGGAATTCTAAAAGTAGGTCGTAAAATAAAGTACTTATTTCGCCTAAAACGTATAGGAAATAATAGCTAAGTTTACCCGATAAAATAAAACGCGAACCGCTATAATAAATTAATTCCGAAACGCCGCCCTTTAGAACTAACGAGCCTTAGTTTAATTACGCGAAAAATATAATAAATTAATAACGGACGTTAACTTATAAGCTACGTAAAAGGATAGGTAGATTAACGAAATCCTTAGTAAAGAGTATCTTACTCCTAGGGCTATAAAAGAAAAGACCTAGCTAATTAAGGATAACCTTAAGGCTTACGTAGCTAACCTAATTAAAGAATATTAGTAACGACGATTAAGTAATAAGCTAACGGATATCGAATCTATTATAGCTAAAGCTAGCTAGAGGGCTCGAATACCTACCCCCGTACTAGCTATTCGTTTTACGACTTCGTTTATAGGAAGATATATTAATAGCGAAGCTAGGATAAAGGAAATTATTTCTAACGGCGTACTTTAAAACGCCGCGGCTAAACGTACCGCTATACGCGCGTAAGCCCGTTTCTAAGACGTCGTTACGGGTACCTTTATATTAAAAAGAGCCGGATTAAGATTACCGCCTCCGTTAAGGACTTCGCGAAATACCTTAGGAGACAAATACGGGGATCCGTAGAAGCTACGACGACCTCTAGGTATCCTTAAAGAACCTTAAGAGCTCCTTAACTTAGCTAAAGAACGTATAATTTAGACCTAAACTAAGGCTATGAATAGCCGACGAAGTATTACGGTAATAACTAACCTAGTATATTTCGTTAAACCTACGGCTTACGACGGTAAAAACCTAGCTAAGTTCCGCCTTTAATAAATCAAAGTTAAATCCTACCTTAAAACATACGAAAAGAATTTTACCTGGGATATTTAAAAAATTAACTAAGTAGGGTCGATACTTATTAAAAAGGCCTAGTTATGGTATTAATAAAGGCTAGCCTAGGTAAAGAAGTTAATAATCGTCGATACCTAGGTAGGATATTCCTAAGCCCTTTAAAAACGATTTAAGGATTCCGCCGAACGATACCGTAACTCTAAAAAAATATAAGAACTTAAGTACTAAAGAAATATCTCCTAATACCTTACCGAACTTATAAATCTTAACGACGTCGTCTAATAATCGGGAACTACTTTCTAGAACTATATTACCCGTACCTTACCTAATGAAATAACTAAGCTAGTTTACTTACTGTAGTGGTGCGGTAAGACATGCCCTCTTGATGCATTACGTGACACGCTACGATAGGCCTTATGCCTATATAGAGTAACTACAGCTCCCGTAAGTGCGGGACATGCTATGCTTATTATCTAGTTTATTATCTAATTCATTACTTAATTAGATTACTATCTTTACTATTTTTACCCTAATTAAAGATTCGTTTTTACCATTAGATTCGTCGTTCTCCGATTAGTATATCTATTTTAGTTATAGGCGCTTAAGTTACTTCGTCGTACCGCTATGGCCGAATAAGTAACTTTTGCGTTTTACCCCTTTTCTCCCCTTACCTCTTATGCCTTCGGGCTAGCGACCACTACATCTCTACGACTAAGGGGCATAGCTAAGATACGATAACTACATTAGATTCCTTGCCTCTCGATTAGTATAGCGACATTAGTTACATCTATCTTAGACCATCGTACGTACTATAGTCTTCGATATAGTGCACTTTCGAGTGAACATATCCGGGTCTCCAGCATCGCGTACGCTCTGCTCCTCCTTATTACGATTAAATAATATCCCTAAAAGCGATAAAGCCTTTCTTAAAATAATTAAGAAAGCCGGCTAAATCTATGAAAATATAATAACTAACCTAAGGATTTCGGGAAAAGGAGGATCCGCTTCGTAAAAGGAGCATACGAAAACGGACTAGTAATAAAGGTAACCCGTAAAAGAAACTCGCTCCTACTTAGGTTAACCGGTAAACGAACGTAAAAGCAAGAAAAGCAAGAAACCCGCGCTAGCTAAGGACCTACGTTAGGCAAGTAATAAAGAAGCCTTAGCCGGTATTAATTAAGCCGCTATTAATTAACGAAAAAAGGATAAAAAGGCTTACTAGCGATACGGAAGGAATAATTACTAAACCCTAGCTTATTTCGCTAAAAAGAACTTAAAAGGACGGGAATTATTCGCGCTACCTAAGAAAATTTCATCGGGAAAAAGAAGAATAAAAGAACCTAAAGTATTACCTAATAAAAGAGCTAGAATTAATACCGCTATACGATAGAAAGAAACGCTTCCCCGTATTATAGAACTATCCGACTCGGATAAGGAACGGGATTTTTAAATGCTTCCCCGTAAGCGTTAACGGAAAAAAGGAATAATAAAAATAACGTAAAGATTACGGCTATTAAGCGGCCTAGAACGCCGGAAATAACGGAAGTAATATTAACGGCGAAGAAACTACGAGTCTCCTAACGTAACCCTAACGAACCGAAATTAAGTAGATAGCCTATTTATATAATATAAATAAAATACTAAGGAAAGGAATATCCTTTACGAGTCCTTTTAAATACCGGTAGCGAGGTATCCTTAATTAACGCTACTAAGGTTAAATAATTACGCCTCCTTATTAACTAACGCCCGAAGCTAAGGATCTTAATAAGATTCGATAGCTCCGAGATTTCGTTAGGAAGACTTTAATATATAAACGAATTAAAGCTCCGTAGCTACGAATATATCTACCGTATCGCTTAAGAAGTTAATAAATTAAATAAAAAGGTTAACGTTATTTTACCGTAATAATAAATAAAGGAATACCTCCCGTAAGGGTTATTTATAGAAGGGCGGTTATACTTTAACTCGCCCTAGTACCGGAACTATCGCCTATGGCTAACTCGCGTAGGAATAGTACGAAAAAAAGAGGCTCTACTATAAGTACCTGAATAATTTCGCGACTTCGTCCCTATTATAACTAAGGAAGCGGGATAACGGTTTCCTGACCGGTAACCATAGAACCATATTATCGAGCTCCGTCCGAGAACTACCCCCCTATAAAGACCCTTATACGCTATAAGCGAACGATAGCTAGAAGCCTTAAAGCCTTAGTTAAACGAAATAATAGCCATAGGAAGAATCCGGAAATCCAAAGTACTATACGGAATATCTATAATATTCGTAAATAAAAAGGACCCTAACGCGCTAAGACTAATAGCCGACTATCGAAGGTTAAATAAAATTATAATACCCGTCCGATATCCTATTCCATTAATTAACGAACTATAAAATCTATTCTAAATAACGTAATAGTTTATTAAAATCGATCTAAAGTTTAGCTTCTATATAATACGAATTAAGGAAGGTAACGAATGGAAAACCGCCTTCCGTACGCGCTATAGGTTATATAAGTATACCGTTATACCTATAGAACTAATTAACGCTCCCGTTACCTTCTAGGCTATAATAAATCATATATTCCGCGACTTCTTAAATATAAGGATTATCGCCTACTTAAATAATATCCTTATTTATACCGATACGCTAGAGAAATATAACAAATTAATTAAAGAAGTCCTAAAACGGCTTATAGAAAACTACCTAGTAATAGCCCTAAAGAAATATGCCTAGTAAACGCAAGAAGTTAAGTTCTTAAGGTATAATATAAGCCCTAAAGGTATTACCATATCTAAGGATAAAATAAAAGCCATCCTTAACTAGCGTACCCTAACCATACTTAAGGACTCGTAAAGCTTTATCGGGTTTACTAACTTCTACCGTAAATTCATACGTAACTTCTTAGGTATAGCTAGACCGATTATTAGCGCTAATAAAGGGAACCGTAAACTATAAAAGTAAGAAATTAAAATAAAAAAAGCCTTCTAGGAATTAAAAGAAACCTTTACGAAGGCCCCGGTACTTATATACTTCGATCTTAATTAAGTCCTAATAATTAAAGCCGACGCCTCGGATTTTACTATCTCGGCTATCCTCTCGTAAAAGAACGATAAAAAAAGATTAAGACTAGTAGCCTTTTTCTTAAGACGACTTACCCTAGCGGAAATAAATTATAAAATATATAATAAGGAACTACTAGTAATTATCGACGCATTCGAAAAGTAGCGATACTACCTCGAAGGCGCTTAATACTAAATAAAAGTATACTTAAATCATTAGAATCTAACGTATTTTACTATAGTAAAGGTACTAAACCGACGATAAGCCCGCTAAGCTTAATAACTCTCCTCGTATTACTTTATGATATACTATCGCTTAAGAAGGTAAAATAAAAAGGCCGATATTCTATCTAAACTACCATAATATCGCCTTAAAAAAGGAGGAGCCGAGGACTAGCCGATAGCGACGATCCTATAAGAAAAGCATTTTTTAAAAAATCCAGGCTTACTAGCGGTAATACTTTCTAGTATTAAGCTAAGTAATATTCCGATACCTACCTAGACCTAAAAGTTCGTTAAATAAGTTAAAAACGCGGCTAAATAAGACTCGGAATATTAAAGCTAACTAATAAAATAACCCGGTAAAGAGGTAAAACTCTAAGACGGCTTCTTTTACCGACGAAATCGTTTATAGGTACTAAAGAACTTATAATAAGAAGTAATTAAGTCGGAATACGATACTAAAGTAGCGGGATATATAAGTATAAATAAAACCATAAAGCTTATTACCCGTAACTTTTAATAACCTAACCTAGAAGTAATAATTAAGGAATTCGTAAGGAAATATCGTAAGTATTAATAAAATAAGGTACCCCGATATACTCCATTCGGATTACTATAACTTATGGAATTATATTACCGGCCGTAGTAAATAATCGCAATAAACTTTATTATAAACTTACTAATGTTTAATAGCTACGACTCTATATAGGTTATTATAAATCCCTTTACTAAAATAACGTACTTTATCCCGCTAAAAAAGGACGGTAAAAAAGCCGAAGACCTAATACCTATCTTTATCCGTAATTATTAACGGTTATATAAGATTCCCTTAAATATTATCTCCGACCGGGACTTACGGTTTACCTCCTATATCTAGAAGGATATTCTAAAGCTCCTAAGAGTTAAGCCTAGAATAAGTACTACCTTCTATCCTTAAATAGATAAATAAATAAAGAAACTTAACTAAATCCTAGAAACATACCTACGCGCCTTCGTAAATTACGAAATAAACGACTAGAAAAGCTTACTCCTTACTACCGAATTTACCTATAATAATATTACTTCGATAGCTACCGGTATATTACCCTTTTACGTTAATTACGGATAATACCTAATAATATATAATCCTTTACTAAGCGCCCCTAAAAACCCGGAAAGTAACCTCTATACTTATTAAATAATTAAGGTATATAACGAGGCTAAATAACATTTAAAAAAAGTACGGTAACGGATAAAAGGATAAGTAAATAAGTATAAAAAAAAGAAACCCCCCCTAGAAGTAAGGTAACTTATTATACTAAACGTCCGTAATATTAAAACCAAACGTCTCGTTAAGAAATTAAATAAGAAGATACTCGGCCCCTTTAAGATTTAAAAGGTCGTTTCGCCTATAGCCGTAACCTTAACGCTCCCGAGAGACTAGCGTATTTATAGTACCTTCTACGTATCCCTTATCGAATCCTACCGCGCTAGTAATTAAGAATTACCTAACCCTAACTAAGTCCTACGGAAAGTAGTCCCGATTAAGGTAAAAGACTACGAAGTAAATAAGGTATTAAACTCCGCTAGGACCGGTAAGGTTATTAAGTATTTAATAAAGTAGGAAGGCTAACCGGCTAAGCGCTACTAAACTTAGGAGCCATAGAAGTACTTTACTACCGACGGAATAAGAGAAGCCGTTAAGTTATTCCATTAATAAAACCCTAATAAGCCTATTAACTAACGAACCTAGGTACCTACGCTTAAAGACGAGCTTCTCCGAAGAAAAAGAATAATATCATACGGGATGGAACCCTACGCTAATAATTAGACCATAAGAATTAGGAAGATAATATCAGGTAATAAGGGCCGTTACCTCGGCGACCTACTAAGGAAAGTCTTAGATAAGCTTCGGATAGCTTCGGTACTAAGGTACAAGGGTACCCAGGTATAAGGGTACCTCCGAGATATATTAGGATAAAAAGGGGACGTAGGAACTTAGAAGAAGCAAGGACCTAAGAGACCCCCTATAGAATTATTAGTTGAATTAAACCTATTCTAAGCATATCCCCTTATCACACCCTCACCCGTGCCTTTCCCCCCTATTCCTCCGGTAGACATGGAAATCAACGAGGCCGTAATCGTAAGCCGTAGTCGCAGGTTACGGATCGCACGACGTATGCTAAAAGGAGCGCACACGAGGGTAGGAGAGTTGGTCGTAAAGCTAGTGGGCGCCATAGTTCGCTGTCCAGGCCTTGTCGCGGTAACCGCTATACACAGGAATAATGCTTCGCAGCCTCTGTGGAAAAGTGGAAACCCTTCACATCTTGGGCAATTTGATAGCTATGGAGATACTATAGTTGCGAGGAGGCAGCTGAGCTAGGGCGACATGTACACTAGATAATAGACCAAAGACGGCAGTGTATTCACCAGACCAAGTTACTAAACACAAACGCTTACTCCGTTCCCGTGGCCGCTTCTCCGCTTGATTGCAGACGTAGATGCTCTCTTGCTTCCCTCACCTGGCCATTGATCCCCCTGCGATCAGTGGTTCCACGTCTCAACTGACAGCATCGTGGAACAAGCAGCACAAACGACTCCGGACCGGCATTGTACTGACCAAGATCCAACCGGATGTATGGGGCAGCTTTGGGATCAGAAGGGTCGCAAACGTTTATCATGAGTGTCTCGGGATCATCATCGTCCGCAGGACTCACGAGGTGATCGAAGGTGATGCCATACCCGTCGATCCTATCCATCCTATTACATTAAAATCGCAAATCACTCAGAAAAAGGAGAGTGGGTTGACGCACACATGTTCCCACGGCTGGCATTCGCCGACTTTTCCGTGGAACGTATTGTACTGGTATCGCGGGACGAAGTCGGACGGGGTGTTTGGGTCCACGTCGCGGCCGTAGAGCTGCTTGAATGCCATCTTGGCAAATCGCAGTCCTACTTCGTCGAAATCGAGAGTGGTGGACGTTATAGGGCGGTCCTCGGATGGCATTTTTGCGCCGTCGCCGAACAGTTGGTCGATGATTTTGTTCAGCCCAAGTATCTGGATTCTGAGAGGTTTGTCCTGCGGAGGAGGGTGGTTGGGGTGTACAGGATTCTGCTCGCAGCGCGGGATGATGAGGTTGGCTGGCATTTTGCCTTGGGCTATGAGTAGAGAAATGTGACGGTAAAGGAGCGGCGCGATTGGGTGAAAGCTTAGAGGAGGCTCGAGTAGTTGTTTAAAGAACGGGTTTGGAGGAGCCTCGAGTAGTTTAAATAGGTATTAATGACTGGAGCCTAGCGGGATTACGTTTGTCTGTGGCCAGAGAAGGCTTGGCCGGAACCGTGGGGGCCTCCAGTTTGTTGGGTGGGCAGCTACTGGCTGGAGCACTGTGGTAGAAATGACTGCGAGATCGACAATTTCCCATCTCGCCGAATTGAATCTTAACAAGTACTTACCTTATAAGTAACTTATTACGTAGATCCAAGAAGCTACGCGTGGTGCGAGAGCACATGCGAGGAGCTATCTCACGAGCAACGAAGGGAGGAGAAAAAGGTCTTGTTCTATCTAAAAACTAATAACTGAAGGAGTGGAAGCAATAGGAGCGTATAGATAAGAGCTCCTGTTGCTGAGGTAAGCAACGAAGAGGCGCAGCTAAGGAGCAACCTCTACGTGACATAACTCCAAAGCACAACACTCATAGTGACCAAGCTTAAACCAACCCTAGAACAAGGCAAGCAAATCAAGTGAAACGCGCCCAGTCAACCGCCTGACCGTCCTTCTCCGCCGTCTCATCATTCTCCCAAGAAAAGTATCCAAAAAAGGCGCTGGCGCCAAGATTCCTAGCCACACTCTCGTCTCGATCCAAACTTCCATTGCTAGACCGAGTTCAACCATGGTAACGCAGTTCTGCGTCGCAATCGTACTAGTCGGAGTCCTCGTCAGAGGAAGGCGGAGTGTGACACCTCCAGCGCCCGCACCAGCCCTCGCGATCATAAGTGCGATAGTCCGGCAGGCAACGGTTTGGATTTCCGCAGGCGAGTCTTTGCGATGTGCCTCTGTGACCGCAAGGGTATATCGGGGTCCAAATGGTGCACATCTAGAGTCCGGGTTTGTATTAGGTAGGTATGCCAGTTGGCGTGCAGTTTAGGGGACTCACCTTGAACTTCAAGGGCAGAGGAACGCAGATCGAGTGTCCTAAGTCTTAGGCGGGTGGCCTGTCGCAAGGCAGAGAAAATATCCGACGCAAGAACGGCTGGTAAAGCAATATTGGAGTGCAGTGGTGTTCCGCAGGCTAGAGAATCAAACAAGCGTGATGGTAATTCTGATGGAATAGACTGGAGCCCTGGGGAGAGCTTGGTTTATATAATAGACCTCATCCACAGTTGTATGGTTGCCTCTCTGGACAGAACGAGCTGGCCGGCGCTGCAGGCGTCAAGGCCCAAATAAGCCTCGTCCATATCCCAAGACCGTACACGGAGATGTCAGCCTTGTCGAATATACCTAGGTAGGTAGGTATAAAAACCGGCTGTCACGAATTCATGTCACGGCAGTGAAGTTGGACCAAAATGAGACAGGATAACTCATGTGTATAATATACGTCCCGCAGCACCACCGGCCAGACGTGAGCAACAGAGCCTCATACGTGTACTACTTTGTAAATAGTGGACGAGGCTGAGACGGTAAGATTCTCTGTGGAATCCATAGGGCGGAGGACCAACAGAAGTCCACCCGCCCTACTAATAGCCCCGCCCTCTGCATGGCCATTCGGGCTGCGAATCGTAGACCCGGTGATGCGATGTTAATCTACTTGCTTAAGCACTTCGAGGCCTGTCTCTAAGGCTCAGGTACAAGGTTAATAGATTTGATTTATCGCTAACCTGGGTCTCTGCGCGGAATAAATCCGGGATTAGGTGTGTATAATCCTATAGGCACCAAGTAATCCTGACCCCAGAGAGCTAACCAACCGTCGACGTGTCTCGCTCATTCTCTGGCGCCCCGGCGCCATCCTCAGGCACTGGATATACGCGCCGTTCCCTCCAGTCTCTCCAGGTGACTACTCCGCCTCTATGGACGTGAAAGTGGCGGCCGGTGAGATAGTCAACCTGCTAGTAGTCCGGTCTCTCATGAGACCTCGATGACTGCGACGACGGGGTCTTGTGCTTATGGCCGCGGCAGCAAAGCCCACAGCGGGTGGCGGTGAGGACACGGCCGAATGCGAGGACGACGTCTTGCCATGCCTAGGCTCAGGTGATGGACCTGGCGTAGGCTGATAAGTAGGCTGCTCCTCGGGCCGCTGCTCGATGACTTTGTAGTCATCTTCGTTTTCGATGGGGGGGAAGAGGAGCAGGTTGGGACTTTCTGGCCTTCTGATACTCCTTGTTCGTGAGGGCGACTACAAGTGATTGGTCCTCGGCGGCCTGCTTTCATACCTACCATGTTGTGTGGGGTGCCTAGTTTGTATGAGTTAGGTACCAACAAAATTACAGAGTTGGCGCCTGTATAATGTCCAAGCCAATTATGCCTGCATCTGTTCCGCGGCGTGGGCCGCTGATACGGCTGAATCGCTGGAGCATGATTTGCTGGTTGGAGATGTATGTGATTTTGCGTCTCTGCAGCGACATAACAGGTCTTGGCGAACTGATATGGCATTGTTGTATTGAAACCAACGCCCGGGAACATAGGTTCCCGTGTAAACGGTGCGTAACCGAAAGATCAGGATGAGGGTTACTATCGATCGGCCAGAGGAGGACGGGCTAGAAGAGGGCAAGGCAGTTATCCTAATTACTATTGACAGCAAAGTTGTTAGGCTAGCAACGTAGGAGAAGACTGGGGCTAGTGTCGCCGGGCTGTGATGCCTTCCCAATTCTAATGCACTCTATCACAAACTTATCCAGCATCTACCATCACTAACTCCCTAGGCAATACTGCCGTAAAGTATGTGATCATAACTATGAGGAACGTTATCGCCAATTAGCCAATCAAGCAACTGTAGTACTGCAACGTTAGACGCACGATTGCCTTCGAAACTCACCGAAGCCATGGCCTTAGAATCCTCAATGGTGAGCACACAGGTCGGGTCAGCCTCCTTTCTCAGCTAAACTCTCAAGCACTGCTTATGGGAGTCGTAAGCCATCGTAGGCAACCTTTCAAAAGTTGCTACGACCCTATATAGGAGCAAGTAGGACGAGGTTAACTTGTGTAGTGGGGGAAAAGAGCCTGGCACCCTGCCCATGCCTGTGCGGGGATTAACTTGCTGCTTTCATCGTAGTGCAGATCATAGGAGCCCCACGAGACCTTGGGTGCTCCCACGAGTGATGACGTTTGATCTTTGCGCATGTACCATCGACTTCTGAAGTATGTGCAGAGGCAATAGGCGTCATGCTTCAGGTCAATTCGGCCGTCGACTACAGGCACGACTGGGCGCCTACAATTTCCTATGGTTTCGTCTGCTTCGTCCAAATCGTTAACATCGTCGACACTATCGTCATCATCATCGACTTCGATTTCGTCGACGTTCTTAGCAGAACTGACTGTGTGCGTAGACAAGACCACACAGTCCGCAGGTGCTAGATGGCGATCGCAGGCCTTTCGAAATACAGCGTAGTGCTTGAACAGAGAAGAGAGGGCGTGTTGCTGTTCACCCTTGCCCACTATCAAATTTGTGTTAAAGTTATCTTCAGAATGCCTAGATTATGGCTAAGGAGCACGGATGGTAAATTCTTAGTCCGAGAAGACCATTTCATATTGCGTGAGAGGATATTCATAGATAGGATATGAGGGACATGCTAGAGTTGAATGCTTCAAGCAGGTCCTTTGTAAACGCGAGCACATCCAAAATCAGGTCGACTAAGGGGTTGTTCTTTCCCGCAAGATTATCGGCTATATTCGAACCCGGTGAGCTGATTCCCTCCTGACACGGAGGCAGGAAGGAAGCAGGGCGAAAAGTTGAGGTTTGGCGAGGCACTCGGGTTTGCTGTCAACGTCGTTTCGGGCGCCGGGCCTGGCGATGGGGAGGGTCCCCAGTTCAGAATTGGGAATTTGGACAGGCAGGGCATAAGAGCCGTCAGTTGTGATTTTGGCTGCGAGGCGTCGGGGCTTAAAGTGACAAGCCTGCGACGATAATTGTAAGGAGAGCGCTGCTGCCTTAGAGCTAATAATTACAGGGTTCCATGCCACGGGATTTGATTCTGGCCCCGAACCTCGTATAAAGTAACAATATTAAATTAAGGCCTCAAGATATCATTAGCTATCCCTATCAGTAAAGGGTCGATGAGTCAATCCGGTGAACGGGATTATACCCACCGGCACACGACTTACGCTAGTCAACCACTGACCGGCCTCTTTGTCGGGCTACGCGTAGACCTCCTATGGACAAGCTCCGCACCGCCTTCGAGGCTCCGTAAGATATGTACTCGATCCTCTTACCCTTACCGCTAAACGTAAAGAGGTACGATAATCGAACCGAATTAATTATTACGCAGCTCGGGATAATAAGAATAACGGCGCCTAAATCGGGCTAATTTAATAATACGACTTATCTGAATAAATATATAAACTAAGAAGGTTTGTCACGTAGAGGTTGCTCCTTAGCTGCGCCTCTTCGTTGCTTACCTTAGCAACAGGAGCTCCTATATATACGATCCTATTGCTTCCATTCCTTCAGCTAGTTCTTGGAAAGAACAAGTCCTTTTTTCTCCTTTTGCTCCTCTTCCAGTTACTCGTTAGATGGCTCCTCGCGAGCGCTCTCGCACTACGCGTAACTCCTTCCTAGATCTACGTAATAAGGTTGTAATGGTAAGCCGTAATATAATGTCGACATATATTAGAAAGGGCGTACAAGGGCATGATGATTAATCATAGAGCTAGTGGATATTATAATTCACTATCCAGGTCTTATCACGGTAATAGCCGCTACGCACAGGAACGATGCTGTATAGTCTCTGTTAGAAAGTGGAAACTCTTCAGAGGAGTTTATCAGCGCTTACTAAGATTGCCTAAGTACTTCAAACCCGTCTTTACAACGTAGGTATAAAGATAATTTATCGAATTTATTAATAGCTTAAGGCTTTACGCGAAATAAATCTAAGATTAAATATAGTCTTACAGTAATCATAATCCGAGAGAGCTAGTTAACCGTCGACGCGGCTCGCCTATGCCCTGCCGCCCCGGCATTACCTCCTCAACACTTCCTACCACCTCTTTAGCGCTCCCTAGACGCCTCTAGGGCGCGTATTACCGTGCCGTTCCACTGGCTTAGCGAAGCGATACCGACGTTTGGCAAAGGCCTTATTATCTTCGAAAGCGGTGAGAGCGAGAGCTGTGATGCGAGTCCTTTTTAATGTTGCGAGGAAAAGCTTTTACTGGTCTAAGGCACGGAAGCCGGTAACGTGCTAAAGATTTTGGAAATTAGCCTGGAGTCGTAGTTCACGCTATTCGAGGCGACCAGGAGTTCAGCAAGCAACCCTTAGCCTAGCGTCAGTATAATCCCCAGCGTGGCCGTCGAGAGGAAGACATCGAGCCAATAAACGGCTTGCCTTTGTAGTAATAATCATCCTTCTTGCCTAGTGTCACACGGGGATGGAACCCTGCGCTAATAAATCAGGCCATAAAGGTTAGGAGGATAATATCGGGTATTAAGGCCGTTACCTCGGCGACCTACTAAGGAAAGTCCTAGATAAGCTTCGGATAGCTTCGGTATTAAGGTATAAAGGTATAAAAGTATAAAGGTACTTCCGGGTTATATTAAGACGAAAAGGGAACGTAAAATTTAAAAGAGAATAAGAACCGAAGAGATTTCCTATAGAATTATTAGTTAAATTAAATCTATTTTAAGTATATTTCTTTATTATAAATAATTTTATATTACTCTTACCCTTATAACTTTACTATAAGTTAATAATAAGAAAAGCCTACGCTTAAGCCGGCGTTATACGCTAAAGCCGCTACCCCGGTACTATTATTACCGGATTAACCTCGACCTTTTACGGAAGAACTAGAGCCGTAGGCTTTCCTACTTCCGCGATTAGCCGCTTCGGAGGTAGCGCCGATCTTTATAGCGGAGATAGCTTAAATGGTAGCTACGATTAATAAATTAAAGGCCGTAATAACGGAATTAAAGGCAAAGGACGCCGAACGAATTACTCTAACGCCTTAACCGGAGCTAACCCCCGAACTAATTAATAAATTCCTCGTCGTATATTAACCCTAGGAATATAAGGTAGTTATAACGGATGCTCCGGAAATCGCGAACTTAGGAGTAGTTATACGTAATCTTCCGTAGTAGATCGTAAACTTATATAAGTAGATAGGATAGGTATATTAAAGCCTAATAATACTAGTTAATTAGGTCGACGTAAGATACCGATAAAATACGATCTTAAAGGAATAATACGAATAATTACGATAGCTTTATTAAACCGCTACGGTAATATAAGCTACCGGTATCCGAATTACGAAGATATAGATCTACGAATTCTAGAAATAGGTCGTAAAGTAAAATACTTACTTCGCTTAGAACGTATAGGAAACCGTAGCTAAGTTTACCCGGTAAAATAAAATACGAACGGCCGTAATAAATTAACTTCGAAACGCCGTACTATAAAACTAACGAGCCTTAACCTAGCTACGCGAGGAATATAATAAATTAATAACGGACGTTAGCTCCTAAGCTATATAGAAAGATAAATAGATTAACGAAATCCTTAGTAAAGAATACCTTACCCCCGGAGCTATAAAGGAAAAAACCTAGCTAATTAAGGACGACCTTAAGGCTTACGCGGCTAATTTAATTAAGGAATACTAGTAACGACGATTAAGTAATAAGCTAACGGATATTAAGTTTATTATCGTAAGAACTAACTAAAGGATAAGAACGCTTATTCCCGCGCCGGGTACCCGTATTACGATAGCGTTTACCGGAAGATATATTAATAGCGAGGCTAGGATAAGGGAAATTATTTCCGACGGCGTACTTTAGGACGCCGCGGCTAAACGTATCGCCGCGCGCGTAAGAATCCGTTTTTAAAACGCCGCGGTAGGCGCCTTTATATTAAAAGAAGCCGGGTAAGGACTACCGTAACCGCTACGGACCCCGCGGAATACCTTAGGGGACCTAAGGAATTCCGACGATTCGGATAACTTAAAATCTAGGGACCCGTAGAAGCCGCGACGCCCGCCCGGCGCCCCTAAAGAACCGTAGGAGCCTCTCGACCCGGCCGAGGAACGTATGATTAAGGCTTAAACTAAAGCTATAAATAATCGACGAAATATTACGGTTACGATTAATTTAATATACCTTATTAAGCCTACGGCTTATAACGGTAAGGACTTAATTAAATTCCGATTATAATAAATTAAGGTTAAATCTTACCTTAAAACTTATAAAGAAAGCTTTACCCGGAACGTTTAAAAGATTAATTAAATAAGATCGATACTTACCGAAAAGGCCTAACTTTAGTATTAATAACGGCTAACCTAAGTAGAAAGATTAATAGTCGTCGATACTTAAGCGGGATATTCCTAAGTACTTTAAAAACGGTTTAAAGATCCCGCCGAACGATATCGTAACTTTAAGAAGATATAAGAACTAAAGTATTAAGGAGATATCTTTTAGTACCTTACCGAGCTTATAAACCTTAACGATATCGTTTAATAATTCGGAACTACCTTCTAGAATTATATCGCCCGTACCTTACCTAACGAAATAACTAAATTAATTTACTTATAACTAGATAGCATTCCCGAAAGCGATAAAGCCTTCCTTAAAGTAATTAAGGAAGCCGGCTAAATCTACGAAAATATAATAATTAACCTAGGGATTTTAAGAAAAGAAGGATCCGCTTCGTAAAAAGAATATACGAAAGCGGATTAGTAATAGCGGTAACCCGTAAAAAAAACTCGTTCCCGTTTAGGCTAACCGGTAAACGAACGTAAAGGAAAGGATAATAAGAAACCCGTACCGGCTAAGGACTTACGATAGGTAGGTAATAAGGAAGCTTTAGCTAGGATTAACTAAGCCGTTATCGATTAACGAAAGAAGGATAAGAAGACTTACTAGAGATACGGAAGGAATAATTACTAAACCTTAACTTACTTTATAAAAAAGGACTTAAAAGGACGGGATTTATCGGCGTTACCTAAGAAAGTCTTATCGGGAAAAAGAAGAAGGAAGGAGTCCGAGTTACTACCTAATAAAAGGGCTAGAATCGATACTATTATACGATAGGAGGAAATTCTTCCCCGTATTATGAAGCTATCCGATTCCGATAAAGAACGGGATTTTTAAATACCCTTCCGTAAGCGTTAACGGAAAAAAGGGGCGATAAAGATAACGTAAAGATTACGGCTATTAAACGGCCCGGAACGCCAGAAGTAACGGAAGCGGTATTAATAGCGAAGAAATTACGAGTCCCTTAGCGTAACTTAAACGAATTAAGGTTAGGTAAACGGCTTATTTATACGATATAGATAAAATATTAAGGAAAAGAATACCCCTTACGAGTCCTCCTAGATACCGGTAGTAAAATACCCTTAATTAACGCCGCTAAAGTCGAATAATTACGCCTTCTTATTAACTAACGCTCCAGGGCTAGGACCTTAGTAAGATTCGACGGCTCGGAAATCTCGTTAGGAGGACTTTAATATATAAATAAAATAAAGCTCCATAGCTACGAATATATTTACCGCTTCGCTTAGGAAGTTAGTAAATTAAACGAAGAGGTCGATATTATCCTACCCTAGTAATAAATAAAGGAATACTTCCCTTAAGGATTATTTATAAACGAACGGCTATACTTTAACTCGTTACGATGCTAGAATTATCGCCTACGGCTAGCTCGTATAGGGATAGTACGAAAAGTAGAGGCTCTAATATAAATACCGGAATAATTTCGCGACTTCGTTCCTATTATAATTAAAGAAGCCGAATAACGATTCCCTAATCGGTAACCGTAGGACCATATTATTAAGCTCCGACCGGGAATTACCTCCCCGTAGGGACCTTTATATACTATAAGCGGACGATAATTAAACGCTTTAAAACCTTAGTTCGACGAAATAATAACCATAGGAAGAATCTAAAAATCCAAGGCCCCTTACGGCGTATTTATAATATTTATAAATAAAAAGAACCCGGGCGCCCTAAGACCGATAGCGGACTACCGGGGGCTAAATAAAATTATAATACCCGTCCGATATCCGATTCCGTTAATTAATAAACTATAGAACCTATTCTAAACGGCGCGGTAGTTTACTAAGATTAATCTAAAATCTAGGTTCTATATAGTACGGATTAAGGAAGGCGATAAATAGAAAACCGCCTTTAGAACGCGCTACGGGCTATACGAGTATATAGTTATATCCATAGGATTAATTAACGCTCCCGCTACCTTTTAAGCTATAATAAACCATATCTTCCGCGACCTCCTAGACGCCGGGGTTATCGCTTACTTAGATAATATCTTAATTTATATTAATACGCTAAAGGAATATAATAAATTAATTAAAGAAGTCTTAAAGCGGCTTATAGAAAACCATTTAGCGGTAGCCCTAAAGAAATATACCTAGCGAACGTAAGAAGTTAAATTCTTAGGATATAATATAAGCCCTAAAGGTATTACCATATCTAAAAATAAAGTAAAAGCTATCCTTAACTAACGTATCCTAGCTATACTTAAAGACTTATAAAGCTTTATTAGGTTCGTTAACTTTTACCGTAAATTTATACGTAATTTCTCGGGTATAGTTAGGCTAATTACTAGCGCTAATAAAAAAGACCGTAAGCTATGGAAATAGGAAATCGAGATAAAGAAGGCCTTCTAGGAATTAAAAGAAACCTTTACGAAGGCCCCGGTACTTATATATTTCGACCTTAACTAAGTCCTAATTATCGAAGCTAACGCCTTAGATTTCGTTATTTCCGCGGTCCTTTTATAGAAGGATAATAAAGAGAGACTAAGATTAATAACCTTTTTCTTACGACGACTTATCCTAGCGGAGATAAATTATAAGATATATAATAAAGAATTATTAATAATCGTCGACGCATTCGAGAAGTAGCGATATTATCTCGAAGGTACTTAGCATTAAATAAAAGTATATTCCGATTATTAAAACCTAACGTACTTTATTACGGTAAAAGTATTAAATCGACGCTAAACCCGCTAGGTTTAATAGCTTTCCTCGTATTACTTTATAATATATTATCGCCTAAAAAAGTAAAATAAAAAGGCCGATATTCTATTTAAATTATTATAATATCGCCTTAAAAAAGGGGAAGCTAAGGACTAGCCGATAGCGACGGTCTTATAGGAAAAGCATTTTTTAAAAAAAATTTAGGCTTACCTACGGTAATACTCTTTAACGTACGATTAAATAGCATCCTAATATCCGCTTAAACCCTAAAGTTCGTTAAATAAGTTAAAACGGTAGCTATATAAAACCCGGAGTACTAGGCCTAATTAATTAAACTACTCGGTAAGGAAATAAAGCTCTAAGAAGGCCTTTTTTATCGGCGAAACCGTTTCTAAATACCTAAGGACCTATAATAAAAAGTAATTAAATCGGAATACGATACTAAAGTAGCGAAGTATATAAGTATAAATAAAACCATAGAACTTATTACTCGTAATTTTTAATAGCTTAACCTAGAAGTAATAATTAGGGAATTCGTTAGAGAATACCGCGAGTATTAATAAAATAAGGTATCCCGATATATCCCGTTCGGATTACTATAGCTTATGGAACTATATTATCGACTATAGCAAACGATCGCGATAGACTTTATTACGGACTTATTAATATCTAACGGCTATAATTCTATCTAGGTTATTATAAATCCTTTTATTAAAATAACGTACTTTATCCCGCTAAAAAAGAACGGTAAAAAGGCCGAAGACTTAATTCCTATCTTTATACGTAGTTATTAGCGGCTATATAGGATTTCTTTAGATATTATTTCCGACCGAAACTCGCGATTTACCTCCTATATATAAAAGAACGTCCTAAAGCTCCTCGGCGTTAAGCCTAGAATAAGTACCGCCTTTTACCCTTAAACGGATAAATAAACGGAAAAACTTAATTAAATCTTAAAAGTATACTTACGCGCTTTCGTAAATTACGAAATAAGCGACTAGGAAAGCTTATTACTTACTACCGAATTTACCTATAATAATACCGCTTTAATAACTACCGGTATATTACCCTTTTACGTTAATTATAAGTAATACTTAATAATATATAACCCTTCCTTAAGTACTCCTAAGAATTTAAGAAGTAACTTTTATATTTATTAAATAACTCGGATATATAACGAAGCTAAGTAATATTTAAAAAAAATACGGTAGCGGATAAAAAGATAAGTAAATAAATACCGAAAGAAGGAACCTTCTTTAAAAGTCGGATAGCTCGTTATATTAAATGCCCGTAACATTAAAACTAAACGCCTTATAAAGAAGATAGATAAGAAGATATTCGGTTTCTTTAAGATCTAAAAGGTCGTTTCCCTTACCGCCGTAATTTTAATACTCCCGAAGGACTAGCGTATTTATAGTACCTTTTACGTATCCTTTATCGAATCCTACCGCGCTAGTAATTAGGAATTACCTAACCTTAACTAGGTCTTACGGAAAGTAGCCCCGATCGAGGTAGAAAACTACGAGGTAAATAAGGTACTAGATTCCGTAAGGACCGGAAAAGTTATTAAGTACTTAGTAAAGTAGTAAGGCTAGCCGGCTAAGCGCTACTAGACTTAGGAACCGTAAGAATACTTTACTACCGAAGGAACGAAGGAAGCCGTTAAATTATTCTACCTATAAAACCTTAATAAACCTATTAACTATCGGGCCTAGGTATTACGCTTAAGAACGAGCTCCTCCGAAAAAGGGAAATAATATTATACGGAAATGAAACCTTACGCTAATAAATTAAGCTATAAAGGTTAAGAGGATAATATCGGATATTAAAGCCGTTACCTCGGCGACTTACTAAGGAAAGTCCTAGATAAGCTTCGGATAGCTTCGGTATTAAGGTATAAAGGTATAAAAATATAAAGGTACTTCCGGGTTATATTAGGACGAGAAGGGAACGTAGAACTTGGAAGAGGATAAGGACCGAAGAAACCCCCTATAGAATTATTAGTTAAATTAAACCTATTCCAAGCATATCCCCTTGTCACACCTAGACAGATTCGATCACGAAGGTATCATCCGACTACGGCGAGACCAGAGACTGTGATACGCTTAAGCTCACTTTCGTAGAGGGAAGTCCATGGCTACCGGTTGGCTCCCGTTGTTCTTCGCTACTCGTACTTATCGGCGAGGGAAAATCTTTGGTCTGTAGCTGCTAAAATTATAGCGCTTTATAGCTCCCAGTTTCGTGGGCTACAGCTGTCACCAGCGCTGTATATAGGCTTCGAGGATTGCTACGCCTCATGTTGCTGGTACGCCCCGGCCTGTTTCAGAACGGCTACGTCGATGGCTTCCAGGTCAAGTCAAGTGTAAATGGTAGGTATCTTCTTGTCCGCCTTCTCGCAACAAACAAGGTAAAGCCGTTTTCGTTGACTTTCCGTATGAGACCACGCGGCACGGAGAGAACGCCTTTGTGGAGGGCCGAATCCTGGCGGCGTGTGCACTATGCCCATGGGGTAACAGGACGATCTGTCCCGAGAAGCCGCCTTTCGTCCTGCCCTAGCAAGTTAAAACAGGTTCCGTTACCCTGGATTGTACTGCACGCTCTCCAAGCTGTGGGCCGTAGGCATCGAGTCCTCGCTTTTATGCCCGACGTGAACATCTATATCGGCATCGTACTTAACGATAATCGTTATAGCAATACAACTATGGTCGATCTGAACGCCATAAGCTGCCATGTTCAGACGATCGGCGAATAATATAAAAATACGTTATACGAATTATAGCAAGGTATTACAGGCCCTTCCGGCTACGGTACGAAGCATACCCGTGAATATAAAAAAAGAGGAATTGTTCTTAGATTATCGCCAACGTTTTATAGAACTAAATTTTAACCTTCACACCTGTTAATTAGTTCCGCGTAACGTATTCCCCTACCAAGTAAACGTAATTCCAGATACGTTAATCTTGGTCTCGTCCGCGTAGCGGTTGGTGAATCGCCCCCATCTCATCCCCTCGCGGCGCGCCTTGTACTCGGGATATTTATACATCTCAATACGAAGTCGCCGATCACAAACAGGAAGACCGATTGGACCTATAGACAGAGGGGCACGGAAACACATTACGAGTCGAAATATATATTCTTGGTCTCCCCTTCTGTTAATTTGCAGTTTGCTTGTAGGTAGGTTCTAGTTTTTTTTTTTTCCGTCTAACACAATTTCGAGGCAACAACTTTTATCCTAGACAATCCGCTTTTCGCCGTACCTGTTTCGGCAAAATTCGTCTCTCTGTGTCGTATTTAGTTCTCCTCGTTGCGCGACAGAGTCGAGTGCAACCTGTGTTGCTTCATTAGGGACACGCTGACCAGGGCCAGTAGTGCCAACCCCAACATGGCGAGCCACACGCTCTGAAAGGCGTCCATGAACGAAGAGATAACGCCGTCGTACCAGCCTTCGGGGAGATGCTTAAGCTCGTTCAAGTCGTCCCTGATCCTCTTGATCTCCTCTGCGGCCCCGGGCAGATCGCCGAATCGCTCCCATAACTGCGTCTTGAGCACGTTCTGGTATATGGCCGACGCGATTGTAATGCCCACTGTGCCGCCCACGGACCGAAACGCGTACGTGGCAGATGTCACAGTGGCTTGGTGGGTGTGATCGACAGCGGCGAGGCAGGCTAGGAGCGTGATGGTAAGCATGGCACCATGGCCGGCGCCAAGGAGAAAGAACGCGATCATCAATGGCCAGTCTGGAGAGTTTTCGTCCAGGGTCGTTAGGATTATCGTGGAGACTACGATCATTGATACGGATAGTATGCCTAGACCCAACTATAGAGCAATTAGCCTTGTGACAAACGGAATGCCTCCAAGCCTGGTGTTGGGTGTTGCGATGCAGCACCATCTGGGTGCATGGGGTCCCTAGAAGGGTTATGTATAGTTAAACGAAACCCATGTGTGCAACCCACTTACTACTCTCAAGTTAGTATATATCAAGAGCCATAGACGGGGGGGTCTTGAAAAGGGCCAGATCGGAAGCCCGAGAGTTCGGAATTAGGACCTGCCAAAACGTACCATAACGCCCGGTTTTCTTCATGATGATCCCGCTCCCGAGTGAGCACACGCAGATACCAATGGGGGAGAAGAGAATTACGAGGCCAGACTCTGTGGCCGAGCGCCCACGCGACTGCATGTACAGGGGAGCATAGAAGAGCGCCATCATGCTGACCATAGAACAGAGCAGGTTGGTCATGCAGGCATTAAAGACCGTCCGGTGTAGGAGAAGCCGGACAGGAATGACGGGTTGCTTGGCGCGAGCCTCCCAGATGATGAAAGCGATAAAAGCTACGAGGGATAGCGGCAGTGTCGTCAGCGGTAGGGGGTGGGTCCACGGAACCAGGTTGCCACCGGTATTCAGGCCGAGAAGTAGCAAGACGAGGAAAACAATGAGAGAGAAGGCTCCGGTGAAGTCGATGCGGGCCAGGTACGACTTCTCAGACACCTTGGGCGGTATGCGAACAAGATATGCGACCAAGCATGCCGAGATCAAGACGGGAGGAACCTGGACGAGAAATGCCAAGCGCCAACCCCAAGTCGACTTGTCGTTCACCAAACCTCCAAAAATGCCGCCGAGCATAGCCCCAGCTCCGTAACAGATATTGCCGATACCCTGGATGACACCTCTGTTCCGCAGAGGGACGAGGTCGGTGGCGAGGAAGGTAGTGATGGACATGAGCCCGCCACCGCCGATCCCGGCGACGACGCGACCGAGGAGCATGACATTCTGGTCCTGAGCGAGACCGCAGATGAGATTCCCGGCGGCGAAAAAGGCGTTGCTGAAGACAAGACCGGGGCCCCGGCCAAAGATATCGGTCAGGCGGCCGGAGATGGGCTGGCAGGCGGCATTGGAGATGAGGTAGGCGGTGGCGAGCCAGGACAGCAGACTCAAGGAGCGAAACTCGCTAGAAATGGGGGCCGACAGCGTGGCGATAATGGTGGAGTCTATAGAGCCTAGGAAGACGCCAACCCAGCCGGTACACAGTATGAGCCACAATTTGAACCCTGTCACCTCCTCGACGATAACGATCTGCTCCTCGTCGTTGCTGGCCAGCGAGGTCTGGTCGGATTGGAGGGGTTTCTTGTTCTGGTCGCCCAGCAGTGGTGTTGTTTCGTCGTTCTGGTCTTGGCGGCTGCCATTCGCTACCGCCGGTTGGATACCGTGAGCGGAGATGTCGTCGTCCTCGGCCATGTCAGCAGCTTCTTCCTCGTCACTCGGAGACCGAATCCGCCTCCCAGCCGGTGCAGCTAAGTTATGCCGTAGTCCTTTTTCTTGAAGAGAGAGAGAGAGAGCGTATGCTGCAGTGTCGTGTATCGCCGCCGCCGCTACCAGGGCTGTTGTTACATTTTAGGGAGGGAAATTGGCAAGATGGCTGGATGTGAGAACCCTGAGTGTCGGCATTACCTCTGTAGGAGAGGATTAAGTGATGATGGCGTGCCTGATAATGAGGCGAGATCGGGATTGGCGTCCCGGGGACTAGACTCGCTTCGTGCGTGCTAGCAGATAAGCGGGCCACCAACGCACGTGCCTTGCGCGTCGCTAATCGGCAGCGCTTAGGGACCTTCGGCACCTAAGGTAGCTCTGGCTTAGGGTCCTTACTACTACCTGTAGGCACCTACGGTAGTCGGCGTCCGGCTCAGGCACCTCAGAGAAGGATTGGTCAAGTTACCTACCTAGCTTAGATGAGATCGTGTAGGTAGGTATCTATTCTCGACAACCGATTCGTAACACGAGCAACCAGAACCGGGGCAGCTCCTAAGTCTTTTCTCTTCCTAGGAATGCATTTTAATTCGATAGGGAGACAGCAGCAACAGCTCTACTAGCAAGTAGAGCAACCGCCTGGGTACATACCTACTCCATGGCTACTAGCATCTGACTGCCGTCGTATTCGGACGCGGCCGGCAGTGGTCCCGCGGCGCCGTTCACCTACCCGATCTGGCCATTGTTCTTCAGCCATCCGACTCCGTCCCGTCTATCGTCGCTGTGGTCGGACCCGACGCCTCGGCTGCTGGCAGGAGGACCTAGGCCCGCTAACTCTGCCCGCCCTCCGAAAAGGTGCCGGTCCCATGCGTATCGCCGCAGTGGTGCCAAGGCCCCTAGATCGCGCATCGCCTGGGATAAACCGTTCCTCCGACAGCGTCCCAATGGGGAGACTTGAGGGTAGGGGATAGTGATTTGATTCGAGGAGAGACGACGCAATGGATCGCGGAAGCGAGTGTGCCAGAGAGCGGGAGAAAGGACACGGCCTCTTATGGCGGGAGTGGGGGGGATTACGATAGACACGACAACGGAAACACCGCCACTGCTAGGCTCCACGGAACTGGGCTGGCGAAGAACCTGAACAGCATGGAAGCGTTACAGCCAAGAGACCTTTATAGAGGCACGTATGCAAGGCATTTCGGCATACCAGGTGCCGACAACGGCACTTATACAATAGGTATCTAGGGCCGTGTCAGAGAAACATCGAGGTGGTCCCTAGGTACCTAGGTATTGGGTGCCTCTAGGTAAGAGGTAGGTACCTCTAAGCTAAGAGCCAGCCCTTGAGGTGATCTGTCATTTCTATTGTTTCTATGTTCCGCGGTGCATTCAATTGTTAGGGCGTCGAGGTGTGCTATACGAGTCTAGTAGGTACCTACCTAAGGTGGGTACCTCTTTGAGTACCTTTCCACTGTGGCGGACTCGTCACGTATATACGTGTACGTCACGGGTTGCCCTTGTACCCGTCTCGGACTGGCCAGGTCTGTTACGGCGAAGCAGCCTGGCAGATGACACCGAGAGCGTGGCCAAGCTGGTAGCGGCGTGTTCGCTGGTTCGCCGGCGCCACGCAGAGCCCGGGTACTTAGGATGATAGATGGCTTTGCACAACGGGCGTTGCGTAGATAAAGGTACCTAAGTAAGTGAAGGGGACGACAGCAGCCACAATTGGACGGATCCCAGCGGGGGCTGAGCTTGAAATAGCAACGCCTCGAGTCTCCGCCCCGTCTCCGGTCTGATTACATTACGCGCGTTCTCTACCCATTCCCATCCACCAGCTCGAGGCAGGCCAGTCAAAACGACGAGACCATCCCCCTCCCCCCCCCAAAAGGCGTTGGCAAGCCACTACAAAAACCTCGGGCCAAAGAAAAAGCCCAAAAAACAAAACAACAATCCAACCCACTCCGACCTGGGACAACCCAAAACAAAAACATCTGATCTCCGTCCTGAACCCAGCCCGAACCCCAGCATCACCTCCTTGCCTATCCAGTCTCCCGAGTCTCACCCGGACTCCTGATATCTCGCCCCGTCTTCTTCTACCTCGACGTCTAAAACGAGGACGATCCGATACGAGAATCAGACCTGTAGGCGAGCCGCCCCGACCAGCCCTAGCAGCTGTCTACCCAGCGAAGACGAGACCTAGCTCCCAGTGGACACCTCGCGAGACTCCGTCACCCTGCTACTTGGATATTATCTCAGCCGCAGGCCGCCCCTAGGATTACGACCCAGCCGGCTTGGCTGTTTCTCCCTCGCCGCCTCCGCGCGCTTACTTGGAGGTACGACATCACCCTTATAACGTCCGCCCGAGTCGCTCGCTCGCTCGCCACGTAAACCTGTTCTTCGCCTCTGCCGTCTTCCCTCCCCGTGTCCCGTCCCGACGTTAACCTGTGACCTTGTCGCGTCGCAGGGCGTAGCCATCAGACGAAATGGCGCTATTCGAAAAGTTGGACGTCAACCCGGACAAGGTCCCCAACACCAAACTCGGCCTCCACATCTTCCAGATCGTCCTCGCTCTGGTAATATTCATCCTTGAGATTGTGCTCTTCCGAGCAGACGGATCTGTAATCAACGGAAACAATGGCTGGCCATTCGGACTGGTACGTAGCCCCCCCCCCGGCGCGACGCTCTCCCGCTCTCCATCTCTCTCCTATTCGGCACCTACCTACGTCAGCATGCATGTGCATCCCGTATGCTATAATGTTTGATATAAGAGACCGGCCTAGCTGGCCCTGAAAAGAGTGCACGTGCTTACCAGTCGTCTCGTCAATAGTGTTTCTTGTCCATCCCGGCCTGGCTCTACCTAGGCATGGCGCCGCGATTCGAGCGCACCCGGAAAATTGCTAACGCCCACGTCATGGTCGTTTTCGACACCGTCTTCGCCATCTTCTGGCTCTCCGCCTTCGCCAGCCAGGCAGCCTATAACACCGCCAACTCGTGCGGTACGGCTTGCAACATCAGCAAGGCCATCGTCGGAATCGCCTTCTTCGAACTGTACGGAACTGCCTTGCTTTGCCTCGCGCCCCTTCCCTTTATGCCCTACTTGCTTCTCTATAGTATAGGCGTCATGCTAACTCTCTTATCTTGACAATAGCCTCGCTTGGGTGGCGACGACGGCCGTCAGCGTCTACACGCTGCGGTACTACCAGCGCACAGACAGCCTCCCCGGCTACGAGAACATGGGGCTCAACCAGAACATCGACCCCGACAAGGCGGCCTTCTCGATGGCGCCGCACGACGAGGAGGCCTACGCTCCCGTTAACATGGACGACCACAACGACGATCACCGTGATGACCGTCGCGACGACCACCTCGGCAGCACCAACGCCCCCTATGACCCAGACTCTTTCGGCAACCATTTCAACAACGACACCTCGTACCGACCCCACAGCGTCTCGCCGGCCCCGCTCGAGAATCCGTTCGACCAGGCCTACCGGACGCACAGCTCGTCGCCCCACAGCGACGTCTACGGCGACCCGTACGGCTCCCAGAGCTCACGGCCACACATCTATGCTCCCCCTGCAGCTGAGGATTTCAACGACAACGGCCCAGTCAAATTCCCTAGCGCGAACTACGATCGCACCTTGCACTAAGGAGGCCGATCAAGGAACGTTCTGCTTTTATTTTCCCCCATCCGTTCCCTCACCCGTTGGTGTAATGGTCAAGATCTTGGCGTCCGTGTTGGTTTTTTAAGGAGTAACTGCAGCCCCCGGCACCCGCAGTTGGTAAAAATAGTGATAGTCAAGGGCCTACGAGGGGCGAGGAGGGAAAGGGTTTTAGTAAAACCCACTCGGGGATCTCGGTCACGCAACACAGATGTATGAAGACAAGGCAATCGCTACGGTGGGAATATTTCCAGGGTGGCAGGTCACCCATACAGGAGGAGGAGGAGAGAGAAGGAAGAGAAAATGGGAATCGTTATGAGCGGTACTCGGTGTTCCGGACAAACAACTTTACATACTCGCCTCCATATGGAAGCTCCGCGAGAGAGGAAGAGAGATATACATACATGTGTGGATATACCAGGATAGGCAGTATCCGATTTGTTGCAACAGCAGGCTCGTGTTTTGAAAAAGTTTAGTATACCGGCATGGCACGGCATGAAGAAACACAAACCCTACATATCGTGTCCGAAGGTTTAATCACTCCCTTCTCCTATTTTTTTCTCTTAGCGTTGGTTTGGCCTCTGGTTGGCTCTCTGTGAGATTGTTGGTTTGGTTTTTCCAGCTTCAATTTACGCATCATCGAGGGTTCGTATCCTCGTTTCCAACTAAGACGAACGTTTCTTAACGAAGCTTTTCACGTATATCCAGCATTTTGATGGCCACTCCGCCACTGTACGAAATGCCACGACGTTTTTGTTTTACCTCCTGAGAGCTAGGTAGGCAATTGATAGCTAGTTAGTTAGCTACACAACCTGCTTAGCTTGTTGAAACCCTCGCCCCCCCGTAACGCCGTGCGATGATGCGTACATGAGTCCACTTATGGACGAGCAGAAGACCACACTTTACACAGACAATCCCGTGCAGGTTTGGATAGCCCATGCTCTTCCTAGAAATCCGACGGCCGGTTCTGCCAGGCGCAACGCCTACCTGCCCACATGTGCTCTAGGGCATCAGGGTCGAGACAGTCAGGCGGATGGAAGCCTCCACGTCCTACTCCCGTCGTAGTCGCCGCCTTCGCTATCATCGCCGCCTTGCTCACAACGGCAGGGTCAGATACTGCACGCGGTGCTCCATGGCAGGCGCCGCAATTCGCGAGCCAACGACTATCGGCGCGCGCGGCGAGGCGCAAGCACCTCTCCCCCCTCCCCCTGCGCTCTGTGTTCCTGCTCCCTCTCCCATTCTCTTTCGCCTATCAGGTCGGATCATCTCTCACGGCCCGCCGCCGCCGCCACCCGTCTGCTGCTGCTGCCGCATCTTGCGCAGGCGGCGCGCGAGGTCCGCGGGCGTCTGCTGCATGGGGTTGAGGCGGCGGTCGCGGGCCATGGCGGCGACGTCGTCGCCGTGGCGGTCGACGAGCGCGCGCAGCCACTCGGTCTCGCGCGCGCTCTGCGGCCGCGGCTTGCGGGCGGCGGGGCGGCGCGCCTCGGCCTCGAGCTGCGCCGCGACGCCGTCCCGCTCCGCCTCGCCGTCGTCGACGGCGCTCCGCGTCAGCTGCTGGTAGTGCGAGCGCGGGCCCGCGTCCGCGTCCGAGTCCGAGTCGAGCGCCGCGAGCGCGTCGCCCAGCGGGTGCCCCGCGCCCGCGCCCGGCCGCAGCACCCGCACGATCCGCCCCGCCGCGTCCCGCTCCACGCGCGCCTCCCCGAGCACCGCCGCGCCCCGCCCGCCGATCGCGAACGGGTCCGCGGGCGCCGCCGCCGCCGCCGCCTCCCCCCGCCGCACCGGCTCCGCGCCCCCCGTCGGCGCCCGCAGCCGCCCCACGAGCCCCAGCCGCCGGTAGTTCTGCGTCGTCGTCTCCTTCTTGTTCCTGCCGCGCGCGTCAGCTCGGGGTCACGGGGTCGGGCTGCGCGGAGCTGGCGGGAAGGGGGATGGGGGTTGAGGGCAGGGGTGAGGGGGGGGAGTGGGGAGAGAGAGAGATGGCGAGAGGAGCGGTTACCAGTTCTTGGCCACGATGCTGCTCCCCAGCGGGATCAGCGCCCGCTTTGGCCGCCGAGCCGACGAGGGTTGCCGGATCGCGGCGCGCGAGGAGCGCCGCTTGCGCTTTTGGAGGTCCCGGCCCATCGTTCTTCCTCTCCCTCTCTATTGGTTTCGTTTTTGGCTCTTCTCTCTTCCTTGTGTGGAATTCCGGCAGCGGAAGTATCTGGCAATCGGTTCTCGCCAGTGATCGCGAGTTTGCGCGGCGCACGCAAGACTGTAAGTAACGCGTTCCTAAAGCTGTGCGTCTCACCTAGTAGAGAAAGTTGGGTTAGTAACTCTACTCTGCTAAAATTTCTGTTATCGCGTAGTGGGTGATAAGATAAGATAACCACATTTCGTTTACCTGTCATTATCTGCACGTGACTTCTCCACCTCCTTTCTCCACTCAGCTGGGCGCCGCCTGTCAGCCTGTTCGGCTTCTTCTCTGCTCCCTCCTCCCTGCATGAGAGGCTATCCTTCATCTTGGTCTCCTTCGCATTCGCTAATCCGCACGGCACCTTGCAAGATGACGTACCGTACGACTTGGCCACGCTCGACCAGATCGGTCGATACTATAAGCGACAGAGGCCGGCTTTCTTTGCCGTCCTCGGCAGCCGAGGCGGCATCTATCGAGATCATGTCGTGAGACGTCTTCGACATTCACCTCCCTAGAAGGCATAAGCCTCTATTGAATCGTCGCCATCCGGGCTCTTCGGATCAAAGTTCATGATCGCCACTATCTTGAGGCACATCCACCTGCCGTGGGCGAGGGAGGCTGTGCAGCTCTCGTCTAACATCTAACGAGGGATCGCGTCGCATGCGTGGAGGTAGGTAGGTATGTATTCCTACGCGGCGCTGTTACTGAACTGCCAATGGAGTCTTCAGCCCTGACTAGGTGCTACTGATTCGATACTACGCATGCGTACGTTGCGCAGGTGTGCTCTACTTCCCTGCCTGGATACGAAAGAATCGTCGAGTCCTATCCCCTCATTGGGTCGCAGGGCCACCCCCGGCCATCGACTATGAGTCTGCGAGTTACTCCAACCCCACCAAGGCTCTGATCGATCGCCGACTGTCCAGATAGCCCGGGCAATGCCAGGGACTCTAGTAGGGCCAATCGGCAGCGGTATGAGCTTCTGGAACCCGCCGATGCCGCCAAGCCCGCCGCTCCAATGCAATGGCCGGCCACCTGCGCGTAGCGTCGCAGGGCATGGACGCATCTTGGTTATAGATGTGGAATGAAGGCCGATAGAGCGCTATCATCCCTCGGTTCGAGTCTCGAATCACGGCGCCCGCCCCAAAGCAGACCCCTGGCTGGTAGATCTGGTGGCCTCGCTAGAAGGTACGCAGAACAGAGGGAAGAAGCTAAAAGAATTTCATAATTTGGGGGGACCACCCCATCATCCGGCTTCGTTTACGTACTTTGCGCGCGGGGTGTCCTTCCTCTCGCTTGCTTCTCCTCGCCTCGTCGTCGCCGTCGCGAAGGCGTAGCGCCCAGCAGACCCTTCCGCCCAGGTTGGCCCCCCCCCCCAATTTCTCACTCAGTGTAGATGTCGCGACAGCGCAAGGTCCAGGATTCCGGAGTCAGTCTGTGCCAACGAATCGAGCCTTTCGATCCGATCGATCCAATAGCCAGCCACGAAACGTCTAGCCCGGTATCGACGAAGCTCTGCGCGGGAGGATGACAGCGCTTAGTTGTGCGCCTCTGCGTTGCGACCTGCATCCTACTAAAGTCATATACGAGATTGATTTAGCTACCCCCTCCTCCCTCTCAACCCCCCCCCCCCCCCCCAAAGCGCGTCAGTCAACTTCCTTTGCGGCCGGTTGGTCAGTGCAGTGCCTAGCAGCAGCTGAAGCTGAGACCGAACCCGCTGGTTGGCGGGCTCGGTTCGCCGGGCGGGCTGTTGCGGTTGGTCAGATGAAGTCCGCAGGCAGCGCCTGGTTCAGAGCTGTCGAAAAAGGCCGACCTTACCATAGGAAGAGGATCAACGGATGGGTTGGAATGGGGTTGACGGGAGTCTATCTGATGCGAGCCGGGTATCTACCGTCGCTAGCGCTTCCAAGCACGGTAGATCCGTTGGCTCCCTGTGGAATCAGGCACACCGAAAAAAGGAAGCTAACCGGCCAAAGGTGAGCCAGCAGCGGCGGCGCTACGTACCGTACGATTAAGCTATGCAGCGGCGATCATGATAGGGTGTGGTGGTGGTCAGTAATGGGGTAGCAGTGGTGGTGGTGTTATTGCCATCGTTGACGGTGGTGACGATTAGGATGACGATGGCCTACTTACGTATGTGCTAGGCCTGCCAAGCGGCGGCAGGATGAACGTTGAATGGACGAACCAAACTTTGGTCTGCCATCGTCGACACGACCCCATCGCCGTCCCCAACCGGCGAGGCAGCTAGCGAGCAAAGAGGAAAGACAGAAGGAAACCCTGCCGAGGAGATATGTACGTACGTGCAGTAGTGCGTGTGCCCATGTATGTACGCAAATCGTGTATTGCAACTCTCCCGCCGAACCTGGCCAGCCAACCCAGCCAGCCAGGAGAGTACGTAGTAGGGTATCTAGATAATGAAGGCATCTGTAGACATACCCTTGCACAGCTGCCTAGTTAGCCGTAGCTAGATCGATAGACGGGGACTCGAGACCCCGTATAGAGTAGGGTTGGGTTGCTACTGGCAGCTCGTCTTGGGTAGGGCTCACTTCCTCGCGCGCGCGCTTCTCCCCTTCCCCTTGCCTAGTCCAATTACTACGCTGTCGCTCTCCTCGTCCTATGTTCCTCGCTCGTTCCTCTACCCTTATTTTTCCTTTATTCCCGACGTATTCCGTTAGGTAATGGGTTGTGAGGACCTGGCCATCCGCACACAACATCCGCACATTGCAAGACGGACCCTTGACATCAGATCTCACATGCTTACCGGGGGAGAGGGGGAGGAAAGGGAAAGAAAACAAGAAATAGCCGGGACCCCTTACTTACTACTGTGGGCATTACAAATATGTAATGTAGGCGTATGCAGCGCGGCCGGCTGCCCGGTTTCTCTCTGTGAGCGATATAATCGAGACGACAATAATCATAAGTTGCGGGTCAAGCCCGCTGCTGGGTGCTGCTGCTGCTGCTTGGTGCTGCTGCTGCTGGAGGTGCTGCTGCTGCTGGAGGTGCTGCGCCAGCTGGGGCGGGCGAGGCCGCGGGTGATGCTTTGTACATGGTAATCTTCTTGATCCTTCCTCCCCGATTGGGAAATGCGCGTCTTGTGTGGGTGGGTGTTTGGGGGGGGTGGAGGGGGTTGAGGCGTTACTCACGGGGGGGCTTACAGGGGAGACAGCAGGCAGACAGGCGTATAGGACAGGACAGGACAGGAACACGGTGGGAGGGAGGGTGAAGGGACGGGGGGGGGGGGGGGGGGGGCGCGAAGAGGGCAGTCAGGCGAATAGCACCGTGTTCGGAGGACCCTGCGCGTCACGGGGAGCTGTCTCCCTCCCTCCCTGTCTCTCTCGTTCTTCTCTCCCTCTCTCTTACTAGTATTACTCTACACACATAGAAACTCTGCCTGGGGGGGGGGGGACCGGGGACGGGGGGCGGGAAGGACGGACGAGGGGAGAAAAGGGGGGAGACAGAGGGGGGGAGGGGCGTCAAAGGGGGTCCATGTTTATATGCGTAGGCACACATATGGATATAGGACGAGAGGCATATCACATGCGCGAATATTCCACGCGCGAATCGTACGAACTATTATAAATACCCACCAGATGGTGGAGGAAAACTTGGCGTACGTATTGTATGGTATGTGCGGTATGCACGTACGTGGTTGGCGCGAGAGGGCGGGCGTGACAAAGACGACGCCGGCGGCCTGTCCCAGGTATCGATCCAATCCTCTTCATCATTTTCTTCCTGTTTTTTCTTTTTCGTTTTCAGATTTTTTTTCTGCTCTGACTCGTCCACACAGCCGCACAGCACTCTCTCCCTTCTCGTCCGCCCAGAGACGCCTGGCAGCTCCCGTGGCTGGCGCTGCCGCAGGGTATCTACCGACCTGCTGAGGGATGGCAGGCAAGGTTGAGGGTTTGGGGGGGAGGGAGGAACCGGAGTGGTGTCGAAAAGAAAAGAAAAAAGGAAAAAAAAGGAGAGAAAAGGAGAGAAAAGGAATGAAAGCGTACGGATGTATGCGTGCATTCGTAAGTGCTCCCAAGTGTATAAATGCGGGTGCGGGTGCGCCTGTGTGGCTGTGTAGAAGACCCTCCATTACGGAACGGTATTTACTAATGATGGTGGAGAGGAGGGAGGGATGGGGGGCGAACAGGCGGGGATGATGGGGGGGGAGAGTGGACAAGGGAAATAAAAAATAATATTAATACCAATATTAATAAAACGGCGGGAGGGTGGGAAGGATTCCTTCCCGTCCGGCTGCTGGGCGCTTCCGGGTGGTGGTCGACAACATGCCTACCAACCTACCTACCTACCAACCTATCTACCAACCTTCCTACATGCCTACGCCTACGTACTCGTCTAACCCTAAGATATGACATATGACACGGTTGAGCCAGCCAGCCAGCCCGCCCCCGGCTCGGCTCGGTCGTGCGGGCAGCCCTCTGCACTGACCTACGTTGTTGCGTGTGTGCAGCTGGGCATGTATATGTATGTAGGTATGCCAGTCAGTCGGTCACTAAGGCAAGTATGGTATGGTATGGCGTGGCACGGCACGGTATGTGTGTCTGTGGGCGTGGCAGGCATGTGCGGGGGGTGCGGGCGAACGTGAGGCGAGTGGATGGCGTGACGTTGGCCGGGAGATCTGCTTTTACGTGCTGACAGCAGGCTGCACCTACAGAAAGGGGGCATAGACGAGAGAGAGAGAGACGGGGTGAGTTGATTGCATGTCTGTAGGCACGTATAGGTATGTGGATATGGACGTGCGTATTGCTGTACCTAGACGTAGGTCTGCATGGGCGTGCGTATATACCCGCGAGAGAGAGATAAAGATAGAGAGAAACACCGAGAGAGGGAGGGACGGAGAAGGGTGCCGGAGGTATGTAGGCATGTAGCTACTAGTCACGTATGCGTGTGTTCACATGCGCAACCCCAACGCAAGCTGGGTGGGTGGATGGATGGGATGAGACGGGATGGAGAACGGAGAGAGGGGGGCATGTGTGTGAAAGAGGCACAGCTCGCGGCGTGTGCCGGGAATCACGAGACCAGAGGCGACGAACGCCCTGCATGTCTGGCGGGAGCCTTCGCAACTTGTCACTTTTCTTCAAACTGCATTGCCGGACTTCTGTCTGTATGCTGGGTATGTATGTCTCTCTTCATGTGTGTAGCTTGCGAGTCATCTGCTGCTAAACCACCTATCCACGAAACATAACCCGATCCCTTTCACCGCTTTCTTGACGGTTTTTCTGTCTCTTCCTGTCTCTCGAGGTCTCTCCCCCTGACTCCGTCCCTCCCTCCCTATCCCCGGCCTCCCTCCCTATCCCCGGCCTCTCTCTCTCTCTCTCTCTCTCTAAGTAGCAAGATAAACATAAGACGTGTTCTCGTCTTCCGATACACATGACACCCTAACATCGAAAACAGACAGAAAGAAACATGAACAAGACATCCGTATCCAAAATATCATTCGTAGCCGCCGTAAAACCATAAAACCCAGGATATCCACATGCCATCAGTATGTGTGCGTGCGTGTGTATGTGGGTGTCTGTGGTGTATATACAAGTACATTGGTGGTGTGGGAAGGGGGGTTGGTGGAATCGACTATTAAGACAAAAGGGGCCGAAGTCAATATAGGCAATTGAAGAGAAAAAACACGCGGTAGCATGAGCGGAAGAAACAGCTAAATCAAACACAGAAGCACCGTCTGCTTTGAGAGGGAAGGGGGTGCCAATTCCTCCAAAGTTTGTGTATAGTCCAATTCCATCACACGATTCCGTAGAGTAGGTGGATATGTATGTGAGTATGTGAGTATGCGTTAAGGTGCCTAGTAGTAGTAGCGGTGGTGGCGGTGGCGGTAGTAGTATTGGTGGTGCTGGTGGTGATGACAGTAGAAGTAAAATCAGAACATGATCCATTCGACCTCGACGCCGGGACCGCCGATGCACTTGGTCCAGTTGAAGGAGCCGCGGCGGGCGCTGAGCTTGCCGCTGGGCGTTGCGGGTGGCTCGTAGTACTCGCCGGCCCAGAGGCGCTCGAGGACTTCGATGGCAGCGAGGTTGTTCATGTAGCCGCTGCGCGACATGATCTCGCGGCATTTGTTGCGGACGATATTCTGCTGTAGCTCATTGACGCACTCGCTGCCCGCGACGAACAGCGGCCACAGCAGAAACTTGTCGGCGCTGCTGCCCGCCTCGAGCGACGTCGCGTAGTATACTACCTGGCTAACGAGGTTGCGGAACTTGTTGTGGCTCGACGGCATCCCGGGCGACGCGAGCCGCTCCGTGTACAGAAGCGCCGCGTACCGGAACGCCTCTGACAGCGAGTGTAGGTCGCGCACCTGGCTCGCCGTCGCCTGGCTCGGCAGCGACGCCGCCACTCGTTGCGCGTCGAACTCCCAGCTCTGTAGCGCCGCGCGCGCCTCTTTCCATTCGCGCCAGAAGCCCGAGTGGTGGTCGTCGTATTGCGACGGCGATGGCGAGCAGAGCCCAGCTGATAGTATATCTTCCTCGTCGAGCTGCACGGCGAAGCCGTTGCTGTCGTACCGGTGGTGGTTGACGCTGAAGAAGTCACCTATAGGCGTGCCGGCCTGCTTGAAAGTGCGGCCCAGCGGAGAGCCCAGTGGAGATGCGGCGCTCGGGGTCCGTACGTGACCCGGCGACCCCGCCAGGCTGTTCTGCACCCGGCGACTCTGCGATAGGAGGTTGAGACGACCGAGCTTACTGATGGTCTTGAAGAGCTCCCTATCGCACCCCACCAGATTCTCGATTCCCGGCGGTAGCAGGTTCGCGTCGGAGGGGAGCCCGTAGAAGGCGTGGTCGAGCTGGGCTTCCCGGTCGTTGATGCTGGCCGATATCGAGTCGAAGTAGGTGAAGATGGCTTCCATCCACGAGGAGTCGCTCGCCCCTTGGTAGGGAGCGGAACCCCGCATGCTTAGTATCTTCTTGACGCCGGCGAATTGGGTTTGGAACTTGGCTACTCCGGATTCGACCATCCGGTAGTGGCAGAGGAGGAGGATGGTGGCTAGGACGGAATCATGGCAGGATTTTGAAGGGTCGTTGAGTTGCTGGTTGAGGAGGTGAACGGCCAAGTTGCGGTGCTGGTGTTCTTCGGAGAGCGAATGGCGATCCGATTGCACGTCGGCGAGTCGCTCAGAGCCGTTGATTTCCGAGTCCCTAGCATGTTGACCCAGACTTAGCCTCCTCTTCATCCTCAGATTGCACGCGGACAGGGCACAGATAGCGTGCTGTAGGCTTCGGCTTCCCGATGCCAGCTGCAAGATGTGGCTCCGATACGGATTGTTCGGCCCATCCGTGAGAACCATAGACGGGCACATGATGTTCTCGTAGTAGTCCATGAAGAACTCCATCTTAGCCATGAGATCAGGGCTAACCTGGATCGGCTGGCTCTCGAAGGGCGGAGCCAGGCCAGCCGCCGTGGGCTCCGCGGCGCGAGCCATCACATCATCATCCTTTGGATTTGGAGAGAGCCAGAAGGGTCCGCCTGCGGGATGTGCGCTTGTTGCGTAAGGCTCCATCTCAGGTACGCCTGCGAGGAGTTGTCAGTGATCCGAGGCGCAGGATTTCGGAACGCTTGATCCTTACTCAGAGTATCACTGTCTCCGACCAGTCCATGGCCCATCCGCGGTTCAAACGATTCGGGATGCGAGCTGAGGCTCGAGCTCGGCTCCGAGGGCGTGTATGCCAGGCTAGGGCACGAAGTCGGCGCCCGCTGATCGATCATGATCGCGGAGACGGGGCTCTGGGGGACGGGAGAGCTCTGGGTCGTGTAGTTCTCGTAGATGACGTTGGGGCTGTGCACGAATGAGATCTCCTCGCGGGGATAGGAGTGTCCCATGCCGGGCGATAACGTGTAGTCGACGTCGCTCAGCGAATCCACCGACGAGGATAGCGATTCGCCCATGAGCGGGAAGTGGTTCATCGAATTATGATGAATCTTGCCGTATCTCGACGCGTCGTGGGCGCTCATGTTGCCGGCGTACGCTGGGAGGTTGCTCCACGCCCTCTGCGAGGTCGTGGGTATCGATTCGGCTTGCGAAAACCGCGGGTATTCTGGGTAGGCTGCGTACGTCGTAGGGGGGAGGATGACCCCGTGATCCCCGCTAATACTGGTAACATTGTCCCGGCGAACTTTGCGCGGCCCTTCTTCCATGTTGTTCCACTGCGTCGACGTCGCGGCGGAGCTCGCTCGCGCCCGGCTCGCCGACTTCTTCCCGACAGGCGCGACGGGAGGTGCCTTGGCTATAGGCAGCGAAAGTCCTCGGAGCTTGCCTCGACTCGCCACACCCACCCCCCAAGTCAGTTGAGTCTTGTAGCCGGAGCATTCGTTCCCTATCTCGAGACACTGCGAGCAGTACGGGCGCCGCCTGTCGCACTTCGTACTCCTCTTGATGCAGGTGAAGCAGTCATCGGCTGCCCCTCCGGCGGGGGCCCGTCTCCTCCGCTTACGGGCGGCCTGCGCGTCCTTGGACGCATTGGGCTGCGGGGGAAGCGAGACTGTCATGTTAGGATATGCACAAGGGCGAAAGAATGGTACAATGTGATGTCTAGGAGCAGTGACGCATGAGGGAACCCGGCGGGACAGCAACAGTCTCGACTCTGGTCTCGAAGCCGTGTAGAACCTCCCGTCTATCAAGGAGGAGGACGGTGACTGGCGTGGGTAAATAGATGTTAATATGGAAAAGATAGCTCGCCCAAGCAAGACGTTTATTAGCACTGCATGAGGAGAAAAGGCAGAACGGGGTTGACGGGGGTGGAACGAATGGGACGACCAGATATAAGTCGAGATATGCTCCTCTATATGAATGAACACACAGAGAGACAACCCACATACACACCTACACACATATACACACGCCCACTACCGCTCACCACCGGACAGGGGCCTCTCTCTCTCACCCAGTCGCACACCCCACTCCCCTGTGCAGTACGAAGCAAGGTACATACACCACATAGCTGTGTAAGAGGTAGTAGATGCAAGACTTCTTCCCCCCCTTCTCACCATAGCCTACACCAAGTCAAGGGTACGCGATAGTATGTACAGGTAGCAGTCGAAGAGGCAAAACCGCAGCAGAGCAGAGAGACAAGGGTAGATCCCCGGCCTAGGGAGTTTTTTTTTTGGGGGGGGGGGGGGGAGGAGACAGTTGACAGGGTATGTACAAGGGAAGAAATCTTAACATGGACCATTGCTTGATGGGAACGCGAGATCGAAGAAGGGGGGGGTCTAGGGTCGACGGAGTGAGCGTCCCACTTTCAAGATCATCTTCATAGTATGTACAATGTATGTACATACAGATGGATATCCTCCCCCCCCGGCAGGGCCAGGGCATTAGAGGAGAGAGAGAGTGACAACATGGGTAGGGTAACCCCCTGCAAGCTCTTGCTGCATGCAAGACGGGGGGGTGCCAAGGGTTGAACATGGTTGCAGGTACTTCGTAGTTTGTGCGCTTCTTTAGACTACTGTAGGAACAAGGGTGAATGAAGAGACCGGACGGAACGAGTCCTAAGGGGGCCTAGTTGGACCTGGGCAGAAATCTGAGAGGAACAGGCGCGGCGCAGGCACTGGCACGGCTTAGTTTTTTCTCTGCTTTGCTTGTGTTCTCCCGCGCTCTCTCGCGCGCTCTCTCTCTCTCTTGCGCTCTCTCTCTCGCCCTCTCTCTCTCCCTGGCCCTCGCCCCAGCCCTGGCCCTCTCCCCGCTGAGGGAGCGTCTCCGTAGTACATACTTAGCAACGACACGATAATGCCCATCTTACATACATATCCCGCCGTCCACCAGGAAGCACAGCCTAGAAAAGAGCTCGATAATAGCAAACGCATGATAACATCAGCAACGGGGCGAGCGATAAAAAATCTCGGCTCGGCTAGCGATGGGCCTTTTTTCACCGCATGCCGTGGTAAGAGAGGAACGGGGGGTTGAGCAGGGAGAAAGAGGATGGCGATGAGGAGGGTGGCTGAAATACACACAGTTGTACTTGCTTGTGTTACTAGATCGTGCAGGGAGCTGGGGAGAGCGCAGACCTCGGTAGGCTGGGCTGGCGGGATGGAATGGAATGCGGAAAAAACGGCGAGCGGGATAGCCGTACATGGAGAGGAAGTGGGATGTGGACGGGACGACATGGCAGATGCGGACTTGGGTCTTTTTCGCTCTGTCCCTCTCTCTCTTCTCTCTCTCTGTCTCTCTCTACCCGTCTCCCTCTCTCTACTACGTGTGCGAGCTGGGCACGGAAATGAACGAAAGGCTGTAAAGCTGCCATCGTTCGATCCCGCTTCTTGGCTCGTGGGTTAATTATCCCTCATTTCTCCCGACGCCAACTCTGGCGCGCATCCTGACTGATCTCTTGTAAGTCCAAGTTATTATTAGTCGAGGCCCATAAGAGGCCCAGTAGCGAGAAGAGACACGCACAGTGAGCGAGAGAGGGAGGTGCCCCCCCTCCTGGTGATACTGCATCGCGCACTCCAGCGATGATGAGCTCGACATAGATTCGTTGATCAATTCCAGCACGGCGGCCCCTACGCATCTGCGAGTATCAGCGGGGGATAACGTTACAAACTCCTGCTTCAACGTGTCTTGACGTAGGGACGGTGATGCCGTGCATCTGTGCTAACATTAGAACTGCCAGGCTCGAGTTTCTCTTGGAAGGATCTGCTGCCCGGTGCCTTTCTAATTCCCCCCTCTCTTTCCCCCCAAGACGCAGTGATCAGGGGATGGTCTTCCTACTTTGCTACCTAACACCGCTCGGGTAATGCTGATACCCAGCTACGATCCTTTTCTGGCAACAAGCTAGGTTTGTCAGGGCGTTGGCCGCATAGGTGGACACGAACCGCGCACTTCTAGTCGCCGGTTTCACCCACTTTCCTGTGCTAAATGGAACATCCCTAGAAGGACTATGGTAGTTTGAAGAAGACAAAAGAAATAATAACGATAATATCATTAATAATAATATTGAGAAGAAGAGGAAGAGTGATGCTAATAATAATGATGGTAATTGGCATCAAAGACTCTCGAGACGCGGGGCCTAAGAAGAGCGCAAAGCCACGATTAATCGGTAGAACGTTGATTACCTATCCAAGGTAGGTTGTATGGTGTATAGAGTAAGGTGACGGTAATAGTTAGGTACCATAGCTAGTAGACAAGCAAGCTCCCCCTAACGCGCTACATGTAACCCTACATAATTCTCTACATTCCCTACAAGACATCCAGACATCCAGACATCTACTAGATTCGCGTGCATCATAGGTTTAGGTACCGTATGTTTGCTGCAGAAAACCCGCAGCCATCGTACAACCCTTACATGCGCAGCACCTTGTCCAAGCTGCTTCTTATTCGACTAAGACCTACGCGTTCTCATAGCAGAATCGACTAGGGCTCCAGAGGAAGAAGCTTGGGATCCGTGACTAGGACGGACTCCCCTAACAGCATCCTCTTCCCACTGGCCCATCCTCGACTTGTTACAGGTATTTCTGGCGACTTACGCCACGGACGGCAGCAACAAGCTTTGCGCGCCTTGGCAGCCCCAAGGCTGCTTACTGTGCGTAGCCCACAGAAACCGTGTGAGGTAATGTGACGATTCCAAATTCTCAGTAGCTCCAGCTAACATATGCGGCGTCCTTGTCTCGGATGACGTTGTTTAGAGGCCCCCTCGCCAAGCGAGCTTCTACATACCTACTACGCTCTTGAAGATCTACCGAGGCCCACCTCCACCATCATGTAAGTACCTACTTACTCCCACACCTATAGCATATCTCGTTCTCGTTCTCGCTCTCTCCGCAAGTACCTAACATCAGAGACGTTGGATGATGTAAGGTGAGCTTTTCATCTATGTACCCGTGTCGCCGTCGGACCACCACCACCTAGCGTTACACTTGGGGCCGTCGAACCCGCCTAGTCTCTCTCTGTCTTCGGGTTGCCGACGGACATCGAAGGATGACCCGTGCGACGAGAACCCCGACTAGAAGGTTGCTCGCTGGTGGCTCTGCTCTGCACTCGGATAGAGTTCAGCTCGAGAACCAACCTGTATATATTACTATGATAAGGGTCGTGCCGTACCCACCCCCTTTCGCTCCCAACCGCGTGTTCATTTGGCAGAAGTACTCTTTTTTTTTTCCTTCTCCTTCGCCGTCCAGTTCAGGCGAGGGCCTTTCCCCCTACGACGCAAACCCCTGGATCGTGGAAGAGGCGATTTAAAAAGAGACTGCCTGTTAATTAGCAGAGGCCGCTCAGCTGACCTCCGAAATGGCAACAGCAAGTCGCGTGCGAGCACGGTTCTACTATAGATTTGTGTGAGGTTCATTTACAAGACAGTCTTGGAGCCAGTCCGGATTGGCTGCCGGGATATGTCGATGGGCTCATGGCAAGTCAGACTATACAGCAGGCCTGCGGCGCTACTGCATAGGATGGCATGCTGGCCGCCAACCCACTCGGGCAATTGTCATGTGTAAATCGATTTCCGCTGCCCGAGATGTGTAGTTCATCTCCCAGGCGAACCACGATGAATGGCCACAATTTTAATCAAACCAATGCAGCCATGTACAACCCCATAACACACAAGATGACGAGAGACGAGAGATGGCATGGATGGGTCTGTGGCTCTCGTACCACATTCAGACATTTCTCGGGACACTGCCGGTCGTAGCGAGACCTCCCCTCATAGCAGACGGTTATCACGAGATGGCTCGCTAGGCGCATTCGGCTCCCCCAGTTTGATACCTCGGAGTGGCTCTGACGAAATGCCCGCGTGCCAGTCTCGTCCCAGTGCAATGGGTGTGTACTATACTAGATCTCCTAAGCCCCGTTGCGATCCAGTTGGGGGGATGCGGTGCGGCGTGGGAACGAGCAATCGACGTACTACGCGCATTGCGGGTTAATACTCTCACGTAATGAGAAGCACAAACCCGCACAAGGTCGAGCTATGGCAGCCCTGAGAGAGCGAAAGACGGTCGTCCTTCTTCTTCTTCTTCTTCTTCTTCTTCTTCATCCTCTTCTTCCGCTCCTAAACCCCTCCCTGGTCGGCACACGAGTACGACGGTAGTACTGAAGGCGGGAACTGATCATCTACGAGGGCTAGTCTAGCTAGCACCCGCAGAGCCTTTAGTGAGGTGAGAAAAAAAAAAGATAGAAAAAAGACGACGGGTGAGAAAAACGTGGTATAGGTCGCTGCGGGTGGTGCTGGAGTTGGTTAGCATGGAGCTCCCGCACCAGACCATTTCCCTAACGCAAAGAGTATAAGTTGGTAGATCGTGTAACGGCGACCAATAAGTCGATAGTCCGATGGGGTGCCGAGACCTTGGGCGCCATGGGCTTGCTCATGATCGTCTTCCCTTGTTCTGTTTCTACCAAGCTTCTATCCGCCATGTCGAACTCTCCGCCATTTCGTTCTGTGCAGCTCCCTCTTTTGGCTCACACCGATCGCTTCCCGTCGAGAGGCCTTTTGTGCTAAAAACTTTTTTATTCCGGAAACCCACGCTCTTACACATCCTCAGGTCGACGTCGGCGTCCAGCGAGTGGGGTCCCCTTTACTGCACGTAGCTGTAACACGCGATTGCGCCCGCAAGTAGATCCACGATGGTCATTGTTGTTGCACCGCCGTCGAGACTGGCCTGTTAGGAGGCCTGGGAGGTATCGGGCCTAAGTGCCGCCTCTTCCTAGGGGGCCACCACCACTCAGGGCCATCAGAGGTCTGGAGAGAGAGCAGTGAGGGGGGGAGGGCAGAACCCCTCCAACGGAGAGGGGAAAGGCAGGGGGAGCAATGAGGATGATCTTCGTTATCCCGGCAGGATGTACACAGGCATCGTCCTCGACCTTCTCGACTTCTTCAGGTCAGATAGACATCCCCTAACTTAGGGCCCGAGCTAGAGAAGCAGAGACGCACAAAGAAAAACACGTTTGAAGAACGACGCATTCCTCCTTACTCTAACACTCACCGTCCCTACGACACCAAATGCGCAATTTGCCCCCCTCGCAAGCTTACTGTAGACGTTGTTTGCGCCAGTCTACCAACTCCCTGGTATGTACCTCCCACTAGCGACTGGCACTCTGCATATCTGCCCCACGGATGATGCTAGCATCGTCGTGCTTGGCGGGAGTGGCATCGAGTCGACAACCAGCTTATCAGCTATACATGCCTGCCTACCCTCTCCAACCTACCTATACAGGGCCCTCTTTAAGCTTTGGCCTCTCGGCATCACGATGGTCGAGGACGGGATTCGACCCCATCCGTCCGTTCCATTGGACTGACAACCCCGTCGCAATTTGACACCTCATTTCTCGGGATTGGCCATGTAGCCCAAGATTGAGTTACGGACACAACTCAGATCTGCAGCCTCGGGCGGAATCCTTTGGACTTTAGAGACCAACCGGTTCTAGACATGACAACCCGTGACTGTGCTGGACTGTACTGTACCTATCGGATCTCTACCTACCTACCTACCTACCTAACCTAGCTGGGCTCACCAGGCCACCAGACCGCCAACCACATAGGTCAACCGCGTATCGATTCCGCCTCAGCTGATTTTAAAGTTGGGTGTAAGAGGAGAGAGAGAGAGAAAGAGAAGAGAAATCACAAATAGACAAGATATCAGAATTGGGACCCTGCTGGGTTCTGGTCTTACACATGCGCAAACGGGACGGAAAGAAGGAAGATGAGAAGAAAACAAAGAAAAAAAGTCCACACCTGGCCCTGACTGGTAAGGTATAGGTGACTACTGTGTGCACATAATACATCACGCACATCACACAATATAGAGGCCCCTAGCATATTTCTACGTCGGTCATCTCTTCGTATTGGACTGGCCAAGGCCGGAGGTTAAGGACGTCGTCTTGCTACTGCTACTACTGCTACTACTGCTACTGCTGCTACTGCTGCTACTGCTGCTACTGCTACTGCTGCTACTGCTGCTACTGCTACTGCTACTGCGCCACCACTCGTTCAACCCCCAACCGGTGCTCGTCCTATTGTTGACTCGTTATTACCCGGGTATGATGTAGTTTCGCTACTAACGTCTTCTCGAATCCTCATCTCGGTACTGCGCGTACTACGCTACGACGGACGCGAAGCGAGTGCCAAGGCTGGCCTTGCACAGTCGGCACCAAAGCCTGCCGACGCAGTCGACAATTCACATAGATCGAGGGTTTCTTGGCTGCTTCGCTCCACGTCTGCGCTGCAGCAGCTCGCCTCGATGCAGGTCAAGCAGCACCGAACCCTCCCACCCCCATCCCCCCCCCTCCCTCTGCTCGGTGGCTTGCGAGCTATCCTATAGAAGGGTAGAGTGCGCTGCAGTGCGACCTACGGCATGCTACCGTCCAATCACCCCCCCAATGTTCTCGAAGCCTTCCCATTTGGGTTCTATTCGCCGTCGAGATGACCATCCAGACCTCTTCGCACGTCTTCAGTTCTCTCGTCGCCTCGCGGGGGGGGGGGGGGGCCCACCGACTGCTTTTCCCGAGGTACTTAGGCAATTCGAGATTCTCAAATCGCAGAGAGGAAGCCGACCGAGACTTGTGTGACTGTCGGATCACCAACACCTGGCCTGCTAACGACCGAGTACAAAGCGATATATACCTATCGCCCCCCCGTTTGTCTCGCGAGACTGCTCGGACATTATCGGATCGTTTTCTAGCTCTGCATACACAGTCGTCATTGTATGCGCCTACACGATACGTTTCCTCATGTTAGGTGGTTTGTGTAGGTATGTAGCATGTGCATATCTGACCTGGCCTGTCCATCGAACGAACGGATATCGTGAGAACTGCTAGTGCCGCCTGCTGGCCGGGGTCCCGTGGCCCCATCCCACCAACACAGCACCTAAGGTAGTCCTGTCCTAGGTTAGGTACTACGTAGTAGGTATATAGCTAGGTAGGTAGGTATGTGTGTGGGTGAGTAAGAAAGGTAGGGAGGTACTACGTAGTAGGAATGGACATGCCACGGATACCACACACACCGCATGCTACCACGTATTGTTCTTAACTCAGCATCGTGTAATGCTACCCGGCATGTGCCCTATACACAGGCACGACGGCGGCAGTTCCATGTTGGAGAGCGCAGGTCGGCCTGTAGCATCCGTACCTTAGGTATGTATATTAAGCCCGACCGCTATCGTCATTGCTGTCGTGGTTACTGATATTATGTGAGGATCCGGAGCGGGAGCTATCGCCGACACAGTAATGCCGTCCGTTCGTTAGTGGGAGCGGCCTAACTAGTTTGGACGTCGGTCGGTAGACCTGTAAGTAGGGTAACCAATTTCTGTTATCTAGGCGAGTCGGTCCCTTGTCGACGGCTTATTGGTTGCTGCTCTCACAGATCGTAATATTCCCAGCTATGGGAGAGACGCGATGATGGGGGAGCGAGAAGCGGGGGAGAAATTAGGACAAGCGGACGCGACCGGGGAGGGGAGAGACGGTATCGTATCGCAGCCTACTAAGGAGGTACCTCGGGAGGCGGGTGAAACTAGCACGATTCGAGCTAGGCCCTAGAAGGACCGAAGAAGCCTGCACAGAAGAAGGCTAAGGGAAACGCTATCTGACCTACTAGCGCATGTCAACTGGACACCGCATAGCCTTAGATACGTAGGTACCACGTAGTACTTGGTTAGACAGACACATCCGTACGCCTCGAGTATCCGTAAACCAACCTGCAGGCAGGTATGTGAGCGAGGTAGATGGGTAGGTAGGTAAGTAGGTAGGTAGGTAGGTAGGTAGGTGGGTAGGTGGGTAGATACACGTAGTAGGACGAGATGGTGATACGGGACTGACTTGGAAGAGGTAGGTCTGTTCTATAGGGAATGCGTGTAGGCATAAGGGTGCTGAATGTACCTAGGTTAGGTACCTAAGGTATGGAAGCACATGCCACATGCCTAGCGCAAGGTGTAGCCGAGTACCTAGGGCCGTTAAGAGGCGCCTCAGGTAGATACGGGTAGGTACCTACAGGTATCTACTCAGCTACAAGGAGGCAGTATACCACGTGGAAGATACCCATCGATACCTAGCTTTACGTAGTATCTGCCCGTGTAGGCAGATTAGGTAGGTACCTAACCCTGGAAGCCCGCCTAAACCTTATTGATTTAGCGTCTGAGCTCGGGGACGTGTAGGGCACCCGGACTCCCAGCACCCCGTACTACAGGTACTGCTAAGTACGAGCACACGCAGTACTACCCGGTAGGTACCTCCACCAGCCTCCCTAGAAGTGGAAGAATTGAACCCGGGAGCTACCAGCGCGCACTACGTAATTAGTAGCCCCGTTAGCCCGCAGCACCGTTCTAGAGAGGAACTGAGGGCTTAGGGTTAGGTGCCTCGCACGGTGGTTGGGCCTCCGCCGGCAGGGAATAATAATTGTAAGCACCTCTACAGAATCAATTTGTGAGGCAGAACTGGGGGGAACTTTTCACCTCCCACACCAATTTACCAATTTCTGACACACGAAAAGTCCAACACGCAAAAAAGGAAGAGGAAAATAGGAAAGGCGAGCGAACCCCCCTCAACTCGATAGCCTCTCCGTATTCTTCACATCCCGCATCGAAGGCTGGTTAACCGCACGCTGCACTCGAATGCTACGCCTACGCACAGCAGTACTACACTGCTAAATGGCAGTAGTAATTAACCAGATCACGCAAAGACCCCATCCCCTCCCCGATTCAGTCACCGACTACTACCATGGGGCTGCCTGCCTGGGCTCGCTATCCACTCCTCCTCCAAGGCAACCTACATGGTATTCGCACGCCCCTCTGTCCATTGGCTGGGCGGGAGAGCCCTGTCGACGGATCAACGCCTCATTGGCACGCACGCGACCGCCCGCGAAGGACCCTTTTCGACCCAGAGAAGAAAAAAAAGCCCCGTCCGTCCACTGCTCTCCTCGGGCTGTTCAATCGCCGAGAATACCACAGCACACATCAACAAATCCTGGGCCAATCACCGCCCGGCTCCCGCTTGCCGTGATCTGGAGAAAGGCACGAATCGAAACAGCTAATATCCCGTGGCTGTCCCTCGTCGAGCGTCAGGCCAGCGACGCGGACCGCGTCAGAAATAGAAACCACCGAGACAGACCCTACGCCCTTCGACGCTGTTTGCTAAGGCAGCTCTCACGGGATGCCGCCGATGTCTGTGGCCTCTCGCGAAGGCGCTCCAGGTGATCGGCCATCCTCCGAGGTCATGTTCCAAGAGGCCGGGTCGGGACCACCTACCTATGCGCTGCATACCTACTACATACCTACCTACATATATAGCACACATGTACATGCCCACATACATGCCTGGAACACCGGCTCCGCCCCGTGGCCAGCGATGTAAGGCGCGGTATCCTGGATCGACACTGACGTGTAATAGCAGTATCCTGTCCGTCTAGCGGCCCCAGATGCCCTCGGACGCTGCGCAAGCTGCGTACTGGCTGAGAAAGCGGGAGGCAGCTGCGTCGCTTTCACCCCATCCGTCACTTGTCACGGGCAAGGTGATCGCGTCCCCTGGACAATCGAGATGGCTTCTCCAATTAACTGGCCCTGTGCCCTGTCCACCGATGCCCCGGACTAGGCTCGGAAATTTGAAGGGGTGCCGAGTAACCGCCGCCGCCGCCTCTCTTGAGGCTTGAACCGCCGGCGGCCTGTCCTGTCCTAGGCACTAAAAGCGAAGGGTGCGCTCCGGTACGTCTGATGACATCTCCTGATCTCGCAAACATGGATCGCGCACCAGGGTTGGACCTCGACTCCCCCCCCCCCCTCCTCCTCCTCCTCCTCCTCCTCTCTCTCTCCTCTCCTCCTCTCGTCCCCTCCCCGCCGTAATGGTCCCTTCTTTCTACGCGACTGCGTTATCTCTCGACGCTCGCTAGCAGCTCGTGTTGAAGTCATGTCGTAGCACGGGACGCCAGAGACGAGGTTGATTTCCCTGCTACGGCGGCTGCCACTGCTACGGACCAGAGGGAGTGTTGCTTGCGTGAGGAACATAGATACGTAGTAGCACCCCCTATGCGGTCGTAGAGCCCCCAGAGCACCGAAGCGACGAAGCAACTCGCCAGACCGGCTTCCCAGCATCGTCTAACCCTAGCCGCCCCCCTCCCAACGGCTAACCATCCTTCCGTCTAAAGGTCTCTGGCTTGATTGGTGGAGAAGCCATCGTAGGGAGCAACACGCAACGTTGCATCTTACGCCCCGTCCAATCAGGCCGCCCCGTCCCTGTCCCTTACTACTACCTTTACTACCCGGCTCGAGCTGTGTGGCCTCGATAGCGAGTGTGGAGGCGTCTTCGTGATGTCTACCGCGTAGTGCACTATACACACATACATACTCATACGTGCACGCATAAATCGGTGCAAGATAGGCGTGGGGAAGAGGCCTGCGGCCGAGGGCTGGCCGGAGTGCCAGCTTTTTTTTTTTATTGTCAGCCATACCAACGTCGAGGTGTTAAGAGGCATCCCTTGCACGCTATCGCGCCGAATATCATGCACTTCGCAACCTGAACCTGCACTACACACCCGCACGCGCAGACGTCGCCGAAACTGCAGAAAGAAACACGAAAGGAGAAAGAAAAAAAAAAACACCACCGCGCAGAGATCGTAATGAGGATCACCTCATAGAACAAGAAGAGCACGCTTCGTGGAAAGGATTGGGTCTCCGCAGAACATCAGACGAAATTGAGGCTACAATGCTACCTTGCCATGTTGAATCGAGGGCGGGAGAGAAGTTCCTGCCCCCATCGATTATCAACGCCTACCTGCTCTCGTCGGGTTGCCGTTGCGGCTCGGTCCTATGTCCCCTGTCAAAGGCTCTGCATACATATGTAAGAGGTTAGGTATGTGCGTGCGTACGTACGTACGTATATGTATGTGCGTCTGTATTCATGGCATGCCGCGGGGTTCTCGAGTCGGTCAGACTTGGGTCACTGGCTATCTTTTGCGCCGTGACGATCAAATTCGCAGAACTCGTGGGCTTGGGACTATATCGTGCAGATCGCCGACGGCACCACCCCCAGCAAGCCCATGGTCATACCTCCTTACCCGCGGGGGTTGGCGTTGTCTGCATCTGCCTGTCTTGTCTGTCTGTCCTGGTCTGTGTTCTCTCTCGCGCATTTTCTCTAACTTGTGAGGGTGTCCGAGCTGTCAAGTGGCCAGTTCGAAGACCAAGATCGGGGCCAGGAGGGGCCAACCATTACCGGACCAACCTTGGCTGGCTCGCCGTCATCATTCTACCCTACAGCCACGCGGTTGGTGTCGATTCAATCAGGTGGACCAATGCTACGAGGCCAATATTTCCTTGATCCTGCGGCCATGGTTGTCGCCCAAACCCTCCGAGCGATGGCTCTGCATCCCTCTGCGGGTCGCTCTGTTCCATCCTCCGCCCCGCCGCCAGCGACAGGTATTGGAAATCAGCAGCGCATGTCACCGCTAGCCAGTGGCTCATCACGTGTCCCCAATCATAGTATCGATGCCGTGAAGCAGGTAAGACGGGCGAGCCGTCGGTAGGGACGATGCGGATCAGCAGCTGCTGCTCCCGCCCGCCAGCCAGCATGCGGCCAGTTTTGAGGTGAACGCGGGGGGATGGCGTTGCCATAGCTGCAAGTGATGATCCCGAACCTAACGTAGCGACCAGGGCGTTACATGGGAGCAGAGTCGACGGCGGATGGAACATCTTGCCTCGAACGAGACCCCTACGCGCCTATTTTTATTCTGAGATTTTCGACGCTAGCGACGGCGTTCTATTGGGAGAGATTCGGCGCCACTTTCTACAGGGTCCACTCCCGGGCGTTACGACGAAACCCCTTTCATCACGGGGACCAAGTAGCATTAGTCGTCGTCGTCGTCGACGACGAGTGAATGTTCTGGGACCACAAGGGCATGCCGTTGATGTTGGCATGGCCAAGTCTCGTCATAGCCGGGGAACCATAGGCCTGCGAGGATGTGGTTTCGGCTCTATCCTTCGACGCTATCCCTCTTGGCTGGACGGCTAAATCTGTCTTGGGCCGTCAACCCATCTCAGAACGGCCTACCCTAGCTACATACACAGAACGCACGCTCTCGATACACACACATGCCTGGGCAAGTCACTCAGATTGGACGCTCGACCAACGAGGGCCCGAAGAATTCCCCTAACACCTGCAGAGACATCGATCAGGTGTACCACAATACACACGCACGTACGTACGATACGTACATTATGACCCATCTATCTCTCACGGCAACGCGGCGGCAAGGACCGAAGCGCAAGGCGCCGGACGATGGCTTACATGTGGCGGCACACGCATATGCTTAGGTACCTATTCCGCACACGGTTGCTTTACACGCGCGCGCCGGTCCCGCAAGCGCCAGCTAGGCGAAAGGAGCTGAGAGCCCTACTAAGCCGTTCTGTTCAAGTACGCACTATATTCAGCGCGCTCAGCCTCGTTACTCTGCAACAGACCCTGGCGTGCATTCAGGGCCGTGGCGATCCTTTCTCCTAATCAGCACCGAGAGGACCCCTGCCGCACCCGTAAAACCGATCTAGGCGGTTCTCTCTGCTGTTCGAGACCGGCAAATCTGATCCTCGGAATTTCCACTGCGGAATCTCCGTCAACACCACGCTCGGCAATAAACCCTGAAGGGGGGTGCGCCATCGACACACACGTACTTAGGAGCGCCTTGGTGTCATATCGTCGTCTCCCCCGAGGCGCGAAGTGGGTATCACGGCCTCGTCGCATGCCCTTCCATGCTTGCCTGCTTCTTCTCCATCTTTTGGCCGCTTCGCGCCTATCAGATCTCTCGCCATTCCTTCATTCGGCCCGGCCTGTGGTGCCTGGAGTGAGACAAGGGCTATGGCCTCGGCCGAAGGCTATACGATGGATCTGGCGACAACGAAGGTCAATTTGGAATACCTATACCTATCGAAACTCGTATCGCACAGGTCGAGCGGCGGGGGAGCGCCATTACTACGGGAGGGTGTAAGATGAGTTTGGCCACCAAGAGCATTCGAATCTTCGCCTAGTCGGCATTACATGTTTTGCTCGCGGCTCGCAAAGAAAGGCTCCTTCTTCCCTCCCCTCTGCTCTAGCGACCGACGGAAGGGTGGAAAATTATAGGTACCGTATATACCTACCACCGTCGCCATTTACCCAGGCAGTCGTCGTAGCCGCAGGTGGTCTCCGAGATCGTGGGCAAGGCAAGTGGTACCTTCGATAGGCGCGGTCTGCCTAGCGCGCGCCCCCTCGGTAGATGCGTGTCCCTTGCAGGTCCTGGTGCGATATAGTGATGAATCGATAGGTAGTTTAGCATCTTCCAAGACTCACATGTCAGATTCGACTTCTCCGACGCCATTCCCGTACGATTGTATTTCGAAGACGAAAAACATCCGACGCGCGCCCCTTGCCCTCCGACGTCCTAGCCGTCATGGGGCTCGATACGGGCGGGCGGCCCCCAACATAGCATGGTGAGTCGAGGTAACCATGCCTGGCTTGGGACAGGGCCTCCGCTGGAGCTGTTTCTGAAGCCGGTATTGCCTACGCATCTCCAACCCTAGGTAGTAGGGGTGGTAAGGAGTCAATGCCTGGCCTAGGGTTGCAAGTGCTCTCTAACGTCTAGGTACGATACACGTCTGGCCATATGTGTGCATGCATGCGAGCGGCGAAGGAGCTAGCTGACCGGCCAAGAAGCTATCGAGACCTCCTGCCAAGGCCACTTCGAAATCGGCTTTAAGCCTCTCCTTCTACGTCCACGACAAGCTTCCTCCACATTGCTAGGAGTGAGACCCTTCGGTATAGGCTAAGTACCGTGGCCTTGCCTACGCCGTGGAGCAACAAGCGGCAACGTATAGCCGTTAGGGTGACGATAGCCAGGGGAGCAGGCTCGTCAACATTATCTGCCAAGCCCACGGACGGGTCGGGATTATTCTATATACCTACACATACGCTGTGCGTACATACTCTCTTATATCCATCAGCGCGCCAGGGTACACGGTGAATCTCAAGGTCATTCTTTACGACCGGCACCAGACCGACCCTGGTTCCAATGACGACAATACCAAATCCCCAATCTGCTACCACGCACTGCTGCCAGTAATATCGGCGCATATGCCTACATAGTATTTACAGGCTTCTCCGAAATTCGCCATTCCTTCCTTACGCCCTTCCCCTCCCCCCCACTGCCAGTACTACCTCGCTCTGTGCCCTCGCTCTCTCCCACTCCATAGTCAGAGTACGCTCTACCCCTATGTCTCGAGCCACGGGCTGAAGCTTATCGATCCCACCTCGTCCCATCTTGTCCTCTCTGGCGCCACCGGAGTACATGGCGTTTATATGCTGCGAGCCTGGATTGATTGCGTAGATTACGAGTGGGAACGCGCTAGACAGCACATTTAGATGGCACTGGGTAGGGTAGTATGTGAGTACGCATACGAGTACGTTGTATTAATTAATATGTAGGGAGGCAACGTAGGCGCTAGAAATTGGGCCCTAGGCGCCGGCGCTGACGCCGACCCGGGTCGGGGTACACGAGAAAGAGGGAGGGAGAGTAGGGGGGAGGCATAGGCATAGGCATAGGCACAGGATAGGAATAGGTAGAGGATTAGGGGTGAGAGAGGGAGTTGGAAATGGAAAGACTGAATGGGTGGATGGCGCGCCAGGGGAGGGTGGGAAGTGGAAGAACGGCAAGGTACCTAGGCAAGTAAGAGGTAAGTCATGAGAAGTACGACGGGTAATATTAACGACCGTACTAGTAATAATAACATAGGTTATGAGTAAACTACTAGGAGGGCCTCTTTGTCAGTTAGTTTGTCAGCTACTAACAGGTATGCATGCATATATTCTCTCTACCTATTTTCCCCTCTCGTCCTCGTCGCCCCTAGTCCGTCGGTCAACCGTAGGTATCGCGCATCTGGGCCACCTGATCCCGCGACGCCGTGCCGCCTCTACGCGTCTTCGTCTCACTATTTTTTTTTTTTTTTTACCTCGGCTTTCTATATTGCCTTCTCCCCAAAAACGTCAGCGGAAAGCCCCGTAAGACGGAGCGGCGCACGGAGAGAGAGAAAGAGAGAACAGGAAATAAGTACAGTGAGAGAGAGGATGCAGGACCTCGCGAGTACGTAAGCACGAGGAAGCCGATCCCGCGGGAATCCGTCTACAGAATCTACCTAGGTATACAAAATCACCTCCCGGTCCCCCTGCGAACGTAGCTGTGCCCTGCCCTGCCCTGCCTTGCCCTTGGAGTATTTGACGTAGGTAGGTAGGTAGGTAGGTATGAGTATTTTCGGCCTCTTCTCTCCGGGGCTATCTATCTTGCCTCGTCGTCGTCCTCCTTCTCCTCCTCCTCCTCCTCCTCCTCCTCCTCCTCCTCCTCACCTGCCCCTGCCCCCTCCCCCCTCCCCCTTCCCCTTCCCCTTCCTCGTCGGCACGCGCGCACGTGTGCGTACGGCTCCGCCGTCGAGAGCGACCAGGGGCGCGGGGCCATCATCGCCGCGGGTCGGTTGCCTGGGTGCGTGCGCGCGATGCGCGCTGGGATGGGGCGGCGGGAGGGCCGGGGGGGGGGGGGGGGGGGGAAGAGAGGGAAGAGGGAAGAGAGGAGAGAGGAGAGAGGAGAGAGGGGAGAAGAGAACCAGCCCCCGGCAAAACCTGGGTCCCGGATCGCCCGATCGTCTTACTCGCCGCAGCGATATCGCAGCAGCAGCAGCAGCAGGCGGCGAGCGCCAGCAAGTGGCGAGGTGTCGAGGTGCCAGCAACTCTGCGTAGCAGCAGCAGCAGCAGCAGCAGCAGCAGCAGCGCCAGCGACGCACCCCGTCGTCGCAGGTCCGAGTCGCAGGTGGGCGGGCTCCCCTCCCCCCCGCTCCTTCGCCGACGGACGTCGCACGCCCGCACGTAGCAGCAGCAGCAGCAGCAACAACAACGTCGACCCGCGCGCGCACGCATCCGTACGTCCCATGCGACGCCAGCTGGGCTGCCTCTACACGTACTTACTCTACTCTAGAGCGAGGCCAGGGTGCGCGCCGTCCGCAGCGCGCGCGCGCGCGTGTATTAGGCCGTGCCCACTTACTACGTACATGCTTCCTCCTCCTCCTCCTCCTCCTCCCGCATCCCGGCTGCCATGTTCGATATAACCACCTGCTATTACCTACCTACCTCCCTCCTCCACCTCCTCCTCGCCGTCGTTGGCAACGTAGGTAGGTAGGTACCTACGTAGGTGGGTAGTTCGGTGGGTGGGTATTCTCGCTATGCAACCCCTTCCCGCTGCATACTACATACCTACATGCGTATGTCCGTCCATACCTCCCTACTTACCCTACCTTACCTTAGGTACTTCCTACCTACCTCTCACATGCGCGCGCACGCATAACTTGCCTGTCGACTTTCTCTCTCCCTCTCCCTCTCTCTTTTTCTCACTGGGCCCATCCCCATCCATCGACGCACAGCTGGCCCGCACGGCTGGACGGCCGGCCGACTGACCGGAGGCGAGGAGGCCCACCAGCAGCAGGCGAGCGCGACGAAGGGAGGTGGAGAGGGGGGGGGAGGAATGCGTCAGGGACCACCCGACCCGCGCGTGCGTGCGTTGCGTATCCAAGGCGTGGGTGCAGATACGCACATGTCCGCGTCTCTAACCTCCCTACCTCCTCGAACGCATGCACAGCTACGCCGGACTACGTAGATGCCAAACCCGCGTGCAGTCAGTCAGTCAGTCCGTCTGCAGGTAAGTAAGTTGGTTGGCCGGGTTGGCCTTTTCCGCGGTCGGTGGCTTGCACCCCCGATCGCCTTGGTTGGCTGTGCGTGTACGTCGTGAGCCCGGAGCGAGGTCCCGGCCGAGAGGAGAGAGGGCGAACGAGAGAGGGTGTGTGTGTGTGTGTGTGTGTGTTTACGTAGCTATGTCTGTTGATGTAGGTATGTGCGTGTGCGTGTGTGTGTTTTCTGTTAATGTGCGTAAAACCTGCGCCGTACCTGCGCATGGATATGCCTACCATACCTATCTACCGCGCCCGCGCCGCAGAGAATCCCGCCACGGCAGTGCGCTGTCGTTGGGCCTGGCCTGGGGCCTGAGCCTGAGCCTGAGCCTGTGAGGCCTGCGTGGACATATGTGTAGGTATGTACGTAAAGTGAACCACAGGGGGACCACACCCGCGCGCCGAGTGCCGGATAGGCCCAGCTTTCTTTCGCTGCTGTTGCTGCGGCCGGTTTTTCCTCTTGTCGCCCTTGTTCTTCCTACGTGCTCTTCCTACTTGCTCTCGAAACCCCTGGGTCACCTAGATAGACTATGGCCGGAGGATCGATACGCTTCAAGGGCCAGAATGCCTAAATAAAGAATGGGACCGGGCGTGCGTGCGCGAGGGAATGACGGCGGTGGTAGAACGGCCGAGGCGGACAGGCCCAACCATCAAACCATGTATGGATGTCTACCTACGTTACTTACTCTCCGTGTATGTATGTGTAGGTATGTAGAGTGGCGCGTCCTCTCTCCACCTCACCGCTCCATCGCGTCGACGCCTTGCCTCTTCCCCCCTAGTCGTCTCGATCCACGCCGTACGATGGGTGCCGGCTACGAAACGCGGTTAAGGATGAGGCTGCGGCGCAGGCGGCGGTGGCGGCGACGGCGAACGACGAAGTGGCATCGGCAGCAGTCACAGATAGACGACCCCAGACCCTGCCAGTACGCGCTGGAATCAACACATCGCGATGTGCCCGAGAAGGCCGGCGTTGTGCGTGTGTGTGTACAGAACGTGTCCGTTCCTGCATATTATCATAACGCTGTGCCACCTGATACTCATCGTAGAGCTTAGCTTCATTCCTTCGCCTAGGTTCGTTTATTGATCCTTCGGGAACACTTGCCCTACTTCTTCGACCAAAATAACGGATGCCACGTCGTATTAATAACGAGTCCTGTATTGGGAAGCGTGAAAGACGACGAACATGTCCCAGCATCTCTCTCCTTGTCTCTTCAAATGTCAATTCGATTGTTCAGGGAGAGCGGGAGGGGAGAGTGAGAGTGAGAGTGAGAATCCGGGGTGCGTGCTGCGGATTCTGCACGCGTGATTGAGGCTTGCCTGCTGCGGTGGAATCCGTGCCTTGAGACACGCCGAAGCGTCGATCGAGTAAAAATAGACATGCCGTGGGATTCGACCCAAGTGGTCCGTACACCCATTTTCGCCGTAGGAGCCGGGAGCTATTGCGCCGACGCGGCAAAGGTCCTGGCGAGTAGACGCCCAACGTCGGCGTGGGCGAATGAAGAGGGACGAAACAGCCAAGTTCCCTGGATTCCTTTTAAAAATCCGGTGGCTCGTACGTCTGCTTGTTCGGTCGTTGGAGATCACTTGAAACGTCCAAAACTTGGCGACAGCGAATGTAGGTACAACCCCTGCTTTGCTTCTCACTGGCCTCACTGGTCGGTCAAGCTGGGTTGGGGTTGGCGCGAAGACGAAGGAGTCCTTGAGGCTCATCTCAGCTCTGGTAAAGTTGCGATGGGTGGTAGCTGTACGCCTATCTTCGTATCATCACCATGACTCGTGAGCATACGCTGTACCGCAACCTATTTGAGGCTGTAGGTAGTATCTTCCTGGTATTGTTTCGTTTCAATCCACAACGAACGCCGACCCGGTTCGGATGGGAGAGTGGGCACAATGCACTGTCTCTTTTTATCCCATGCCTTGCTCTCGTTCTTACCGCATGGTCACTCGGTAGTGTACGTCGGCTTGTTCTCGAAAGCCCGAGCTCCTGCGCTCAGGTGGATAGATACTGGTGATGATCGTCCTCTTTTCGCTTCGTTTGGGTTGCTTCCATCGATGCCGTCGAGTTGCTCCGTGCAAGCAGCGCTGCAGCGTTGGCAGGAAATGTGGTCCATGCAGGTTTGACAGCAACTCGTGAGCCACTTGATGAACATTTGCGTCTCGTTTTCTGACTAGATCTGCCTTCCGAGCTTCCGGTCACAGTTCCCCCTGGTCCTGTGCTCCCTTGGCCAGTTTTCCCTCGTGAGACTGTTGTGAACCGAGGGGGGGTTGCGGGTATCTGCTCATCTTGCCATGACATGATGCTCGCTCCCACGAGGTTGGGGGACCATGGGGAGGACGAAGATGTTTATGAGACGTAGATCGTTTGTTTTGAGGAATGTAGCTAGTGCTGGTTGGTTTGGCTTATTTTGCAATACCTAGAGATAGATGATATGCTGGCCTTGCGTCAGGTGGCTGATTATCAGCAGAACGCGATATGATAGCGTATCTCGGTACTAGTGGTGAGTAGACTCATAAGAATCTGTGACTCGAAGATCCCGTAAACATAGAAAGTCGCCGCGAGTTATTGTGAACGTGAAACCGCTGATAGGACTATGATGCTGCACCGGGGACTGGAATTGGGCCTGGCGGGCGCTCTTGTCTATAGTCGGTCGACTGAGATTCTCTGAGCGACTCTGTTAGAGAGATACTGGGTTGTTTAGTATGATATATATTGTCCCCTGACTTGAGGATATATGGGACTAAACGAGAGTGAACTGCTCTGTGAGATGTTGATGATATGGTGAATTTGAACGTCGCGTAGTTTGTAGCCAGTTGCCCCCCGGAACCTCGATTCCATAGAGAACTTAGAAAGGCTCTGTCGATATCGAAGCGGCCCTCAAAGCACCAGAAGATAGACACCTCCACTAACCTCATTAGGGGACGGCTGTTTTCTTGAATGAGGACGCGATAACCAGAAGCCTGAGGTACGCCGAGGTACGCCGAGGTACGCTACTCACTGGAACTTGGCTCGTTCATGCTGAAAGAATTGTGCGGACGCTCTACCACGACGGCATCCGCATACTACCATCAGCATCTCTATCCAGCTTCTCCTTACAGTTGCTTCGAGACTCGTGGTCAACCTTCCTGTTGCTTCGTCACGAGGCCACTTGACTCCCTAACTTCCAAGAGCAGTCTTTTGAGGTCCTGCGTAGGGCCATCAGCTATATAACGATTCTTGGGACTCATGACCGGTCCTTGATGCCATTCAAGCTTGCGGACGGCTATCATAGGCGATGATTAAGGTTCGGATCCAGCATCAGGAATGAAAGGAGGTCCCGGGGATAGACCTAAGATCACGATGGAGACATGAAACGGAAACGGGCATATAATTCGTCGCAATGATTAGACTTCTGGGGGGGACTCCGCTTCACTACTGCAACAACATCAGTATAGCAACGCGATACAGTAGAGAAGGAAATTATTGGTTCCCAGGATAGCCCCGAGATCTCAACGATTCTGGATGTAATGCGGCGTGCTTGTTGATTGATCCTCGTTATATTTGTTTTAGGTTAGGTGGGGAGAGTAGCGTATAGCAAGAAAACACCACGTGTCACCCAGACCCTTAAGCATTATATCATGGCCACTCTATGGGCAATCGTCAACGCGTACCTCCAGTTCGCCAGCAACATAGAGGGTAAAAGTTAAGGAGAGAGAAAAGCAGCTTCCCAGGCTCGAGCAGGGACTTACGCCTTCTTGCCCAGCTCCTCCAGAATAGCCTTCTCCAGGCTCTCAGGCTTGGTCGTGCTGGCCCATCGCTCCTTGACCCTACCGTCGCGGCCGATGAGGAACTTCTCAAAGTTCCACTTGATGCGCTTCATGCCCAGGAGACCGGGTTTCTCGGCCTTCATCCACTCGTACAGGGGCTCCGCATTGCTACCATTGACGTCGGTCTTGCCCATGATGGTGAAGGTGACGCCGTAGTTGACCTGGCAGAAGGACTGGATGTCGTCGTCGGTGCCGGGCTCCTGACCACCAAACTGGTTGCAAGGGAAGCCGAGGATAACGAAGTCGTCCGGGTGAGACTCGGTGATCTCCTTGTATAGTTTCTCCAGCCCCGCATACTGCGGGGTGAAGCCACACTTAGAGGCAGTATTGACGACCAGAACGACCTTTCCGCTGTAGTCGGCCATGGACTGCTCGACGCCCCTCTCTGCAATGTGCGGGTCACGGTTAGCTTAGGCAAAGTTTTGGCGAGGCGGGCTGCCGGGCTACCGGAAAGCTAGCTGTGGGCCATGACTTCATAGGGCACTCACTGTCCTTGGCCTTGAAATCGTAGAATGTCGTCGCCGAAGCCATGGTGGTTTCCGTTCGTCTTTGCAATCGGAACGGTGGGGTATTTAGTGACGGGCCCGAGACGCTGCTTAGCGGAGCGGGGTAATGATAGCTCGCAAGTCGATGGTAAGACGATAGAGACGTGAGAATCTGTCTCTGCGATAGGATTGAGGCTGGCCGAGAGGTTAGTAAATGAGAGTTCGGGATGTATATGTAGATATGGGTGCACTCGATGGGATTGCGCAAAGTAGCGCAGAGACAGGGGCGTTACCGACCGAGTGATGAACGCACAGGATACCAGATCCTTGCGACAGCTTGTCGCATAGGTAAATGACGATAATCTCTGACTTGGGTATCCGGTTGTTGGCGGGGATTACTCGGCCGTTGCGTGTCGTGTCGTGAAGTTGAGTAAGTCAAGGAGGTGAGCGAGAGGTGAGCGGGGATACTCTGGCGATGATATAATTGACGATGACACACGTCGGCTTGTCGCATTGGATTGGACCTTCTCTTGACACATTGGGTGTGTGACGTATCGCGCGACTGCCCTGTCCCCCGTGTCATCGTGTGGATGCCTCGGCAACCGCAAGATCCGAATACGCAGGTACCTACAGATACTTACCTAGATAGGTACCTACATACCTCCTAGGCACAGGTAGGTAGGTACCTAGGTATCTACCTACCTTAGGTACCTAAGGTATATAGGCAGGTACGTAGCAACCCGCTGGTTGGCCAATGCGACCACGGAGCGGAGCATGACCAATTGGCCCAATCACACGGGCCCCTCGTAGCTACAGTGGGGTCTGTCCGGCTGTACCTCTCATAGCCGGGGAGCTTGGGCCACCTGCTCCTACCCTTCGCCCTCCCCGGGTTATCCGAATTAGGTACCTAGCACAGCCGGTTACATAAGCCGTACGTTGATAAGAGACAGAGGGGGGCGGGCAGACCCATGTAGGATTCGAGCTTGATGTTGTACTATCGTCCGTCACTCGTCTCTCCCATCACACGCTGTTAGAGCACTAAATACATCCTACGCGAGGAGGGTCGAGAGCTGTTCGCGCGCGTACGACCCCTTCCCCCTCCCAGGCGACAAAATCATTCGACCTCGATTGTGTTATTTCATTTCGGAGAGCAGACAAGAGATAGAGAAGGGCACGGAGGACAACAAAGACCGAGAGGGAAAAAAAGGGAGCCGGGCTCATGATGAACAACACCATCGATTGCTAATAAACTAACCACCGACACACAGATCCACCCGACAGCGAATCCGAATAGCAACACAAACCGGGACGAAACTCGCTTGCGAGCAGATAATACCCCAGACCCGGCCTCATTCTACCCTGCCATACGTGGCATGTGAAGGAGGACCGCAGAGCCAAACGTCTCCCTCGCCCACCCGCCCACCCTAGCTTGGCCTCTCCTCTTCCGCCGTGGAACTTGGGCTTGGGGGTCTGCACCTAGACGAGCCACCAAGGAGTCGGTCATGTCAAATAGACTAGTATGGGCAGCCATATTCCCCAACCACGACATATCGTGATCATAGGTTAGCGCTGAGTTTTGCTACTGTTGTTATGATTCATTCTTCTTAGCTCTTCAGGTCCCGACTCCTCTCGATACAGATTCGTACTTTTACTTGGCACTATCGTATCTCCATCGCATCGCCCAACCCTTCCATTCCTCTGGCCTGCATCTCCGTGTCTGTACGACGTAGTAAAGCTACGTACAAAACCTGTCTGGTCGGCCGTGCCCCCAACTTGACCTGGTCGGCCGTGCCGCATCGAGGAAGCACGCTGCGACATGTGGTAGCACCTAGTCACGATAGTGGATGCACGCTAATTCGCTTCTCTCTCTTTTTTGTTCCGTCAGGGGGTGGTGTTATCGGCACAACGACGGCATACTACCTAACCCGGCATCCCGCTTTCAACCCCTCTATCCACCACATCACCTTACTCGAGGCCACTTCCGTCGGGGCGGCCGCTTCTGGCAAGGCCGGCGGCCTACTGGGCCTGTGGGCCTACCCGACCTGTCTAGTCCCCCTATCTTACCGTCTCCACGCCGAGCTCGCGACCGAGCACGGCGGCGCCCAGAGGTGGGGGTACCGCACCCTCGAGTGCGGCCAGCTGACCGCGACGGTGAAGGAAGGCGGGCATCCCGCTCAGAGCCCCACCGCTAGGACGAGGAAGAGGAACAGTTCCGGCCTCCCGAAACAGGACGTCCAGGATGACTGGCAGAAGCTGCCGAAGCAGGACGCGGCCGCGAGCGCCCTGCTGCGTCCGTCGGTCCTCCCCGAAGACCTCGACTGGATCAACGCCAGCCTCGTGCGCGAGTACGCCGAAATGGGACTCCCCGGGTTCACCGAGACAGCGCAGGTGCACCCTTACCAATTTACAACCTCAATGGCCGCTCTGGCGCGCGAACGCGGCGCTGAGATTCGTGTCAACACCAAGGTCACCTGCATTGGCCTGAACAAATCAGGCACGGCTGTCTCGAGCGTCGAATACCTCGACCGCGCTATCAACGAGACGCGGACCCTGCGGGGCGTGACGGACGTGGTCGTGGCAGCGGGGCCGTGGACGGGCCGCCTCTGGCCCAGGGCCAGGGTTGAGGGCCTGCGGGCGCACAGCGTGGTGTTCACCGCCGACGTCAGCCCCTACGCCGTCTTCACCGACATTTCACTGCCCAACGACTGGGTGCCGGCGCACAGGGCGGCGCGAGGCGAGAAGCGAAAGCACAGGGGGAACGTGGACCCGGAGATCTACGCCCGCCCAGGCGGCGAGGTGTACGCGTGCGGCGAGCCAGACTCGAAGATACCGCTGCCGGAGACCGCTGACCAGGTCGAGTGCGACGAGTCACAATGCGACGACCTGATTTCCTACATCGGCACGGTGAGCCCCGTCCTGAGGTCCGCGGCCATCGCGGCAAAGCAGGCGTGCTACCTGCCGCGGCACATGCGCTTCGGCAAGGAGAGCGTGCCGCTGATTGGCGGGACGTCAGTCGGGCGACTGTGGATAGCGTCGGGCCACACGTGCTGGGGGATCCAGAACGGGCCGGCGACGGGCAAACTGATGAGCGAATTCATTTTCGAGGGCGAGGCCAAGAGCGCCGACATCGCAGAACTAGACCCAAAGAGGTTCAAGGTATGATCGCAGGAGGGGAGAGGAGCGGCGAGAATGATAACTACGAAAGGAAGCGAGACTGCAAATACCTACCATAGATAAACACGACGACGTCGGACGACTATGACGACAAGGAGCGTGGGGTCGATTTTTTTTTCTTCTTCGAACGTCCGGGGAAAAAGAAGGCAGCGTGTGTCTCTTCTTCCGCTCGGGTTCATGCGTGGAGCTGGTAAGCACGTAGGGTCCAGCGGGAAGCATGGATGGCCGGGTGAGAGGGACAAGGAGGGAGGGATAGTACCGGTACATCCCGCATGGCGTGTCGATCAACCTACCAAAGAGGAGGCTGAATAGGGGACGGGACACATATCGTCATACTTGCATGCGGGGAGTGGTGGAGGGGACCACCACGTACGCATGCGTATTCCCCCAGCTGATATAGCGTACCTATCATGATAACCGGTGCCATCACCTCCACCCCCCTCTCCCTCCCGCATGTTATCTCTCGCGACTAGAAGCCGCTAGGCCAAGGCATGAATACCCGCTGCCGCTCTCACCGCCAGGATGGCGACAAGCACATGGCAAATGACCAATCTTGAATCGGATGAGGGATCGGCCCTCGGAGACGGGTAGCAGGGGTGGTATAAGCAGGAGCAGTACTAGTCCCAGCCGTAGTAGTATTGGGGGCCCTGGAGGAGACGCGGGGAGAGGATGGAGGGGAGGAGGCAGCGAAGACAGGACCCTAGAGGCAGAAGAGAAAAGAGCTCGTGGGGTAAGACGAGCAGACGAGCGAATATAGCGAGGGAGACAAGAGGCACGGCGGTGCAGTCCACGTACCGTCGTAAGATTAGGCGGTAGGGTTCCCGCGAATAATACCTTCCTTGCCTTCCATCGTAGATCGTCGGGACTATATTCACGCGGTGCTACGGCTCCCGCTGCCGCTGCTACCACAAAAATGGCTCACCGGGCCCTGGGCGTGTGTGAATGAGGTCGACGGAGGATAAAGGGAAATTTGGGGGGGGGGGGGAGGGACAATACAGACGAACCCTCCATTTCCTCGGCGGAAATCGGTTCGACTCGGCCACTGCTACCGTTAATCTCGTCCCCGTTCCTAATCTACATGATATGCTATATGTGAGGAGGCGACCGCCTTACCTGTATAGAGTGCACGCGAATGCCATGCAGACGAACAGGTCATATCGTACCCCTTCGCGGTATCTACGTGGACGATGCGAGGTTGTGGATGGATGACGGTGGTATTTACGGATGTTCTTGGCTATCTGGGTACACCCAAATGGCTCGCGACCATTCCTCGCGCATCACGCACGCCGCTTCTTGCCATACCTAGGCAGATAGACGGTTCCCGACAGGTGGGCGAGGATAGCAATATGAATTCGAAGTGTCGTACTCTCGTACGGTCGACCTAGTCTTTGTACGGAGGACCACGACATACGGTGCAGTCTCTATGCCCCCTGTGACGGGAAGTTACGGCGGCGGTGGCAACGACGAAGACAGCAACGATGTGTTTAGTGACGGTGGGAATGAATACGCTATACTATCGAAGACAAAAAATAGCGATGTCGTGCGCAGTATGGCCGTGGGCTAGCGAGGTCGGCCATGTAGCACCGTGTACTTCTTCTCCGTCCCCGCTTGTTCGTGACAGAACATGTTTGACCGAATAGTGTAAACCATAGAGGCCCGGTGGTTCTCCTTGCCATCAAGAAGCAGAATGTCGTTACGGGATAGCGAACGTTCCAAGCTAGGTGTATGCCGATCACCCGAAGGGAATAGAGAAGAATCACCAAGTTTCCGCGCAACGTGTTTGTGTTCCGCGCGCCTCTGCACGCGGACTGCCGTATGTACGTGAGTCTGTGTGACCACTTACCTTCAAGCGAGTGGCCTTGTCCAAGTCGAGAGCGAATTGGATGCTGTGTATTTCCACCCTCCACGAGCCTCACCCGTCTGCCCGGATTCAAACCCCGCACTTTCTAGGTATATGGGGCGATCAACGGCCACGCGGCTAATTTCGACAGCATAAAGCCAGTCCCTGAGGGTTTCATAGAATGGTGTCCCGGCAACCCGTTTTACTGCCGTCACAGGGTCTTCTCGACTTCCATCACGTCTCGTATCCCCTCCGCGATGGCTTCGATCCTCGCTTGATCGAGGCGCTTGAGCGGACGCCGGGGATAACCACCGTAGCCGTAGTAGCTCTGGATTGCTTGCTTGGTGCCCGCGATCGCCGCTTTTGTCAGGAACCAGTCCCCTCGCGAGAGGAGCTTTTGTAGTGCAATCGCCTCGTCTATCTTCCCCTCGGAATACAGGTTCCACACCCTGACGCAGACCTTGGGCATGACATTCGCGCCGCCCGCAATGATTCCGCTCCCTCCCGATACCAGCGTCTGGACTGTGAAGTCGCAAATGCCTCCGAAAGCCATGTATCCACTACCTTCCGAGGCCGGGGTTTTGGCGTCGGTAGCCAGGGCCACACGAGTGAGCTTCCCGGTGCTGCCACAGGTAAACTTGGTCCCGACGATGTTAGGGTGTTGGGCCAGCTTAATAAGTAGGTCGGAGTCGAGATCAATACCGGCGACTGCGCCAGGGTAATTGTATATGACGATCGGCAGTGGGCTCGCGTCTGCGACGGCGTTGAAATATCCTACTATGGCCTCTTCGTCCATCTGGGCGCGGAAGTAGCTCGGAGGCAGAATCAGTATATAATCGCCCCCTGCTGCCTGGGACTGCTTGGAGAGTTCGATGGTCCCCTTAACGCTACCCTCCGTTGCCCCGACGATGATGGGCGTCGTGGTGAAGCCAGCAGCGTCCAGAGCTTCTCTGGTAGCGCGGGTCACGGCCACCTTTTCCTCGCGCGTGCAGTGAGCGGCCTCTCCGTTGGATCCCATAGTAACTAAGCCCGCGAGTCCGGCTTTGGCCAGACGCTCGGCGTGCTTCTTTATTGTTGGGATATCGAGCTCCTCGGTCTCGGGATCGAAAAAGGTCATGGTGGGAGCATAGATGCCGCATGGCAATGGCCGTCTTACGGCCGTGTGGCCGTTGGCCCCATCACTAGTCATGATTTCTGGTGAAGGTACGGCGATGGGACAACACCTCGGATGGTGAGGATGTCACTGATGGACTCGCGGGCCGATATACACCGACGGATAAGTAGGTTGGCACAGGACAGTAAGCGGAAAAAGCGACACCGAGAAAGGGAAAATCGCGGCAAGGGAAAAGGGACCCGTGTCTATACTTATATACGTAACAGCATAGTGCTCGGTACGCAGCAGCGGCATGGCTCCCTTATTTATTGAATTTTTTTTCTCCTCTTTCCGTAACCTAATGGCTTCGGTCCTGAGTTGTATGTAACATCTTGCGGGGTGTGGGTCAGCAGTATACGAGACTTGAGTCTTACTAGTTCTAGTGTTATTTTGCTCGCAACGACATTGGTCCGAAGAAGGCGAGACTCGTTGCCCCCTGGGTCCCGAAACTCCCCTCCCGGGGGAATGAGAGGAACTGACACATAGGCAGGTCGCGAGGGGTTCTGTACCCTATAGCGTCGAGACGCGAAGACGACTATAGATGAGCCGAAATCCCCCACGACCCCCAGGTAGACGGAGCCACCCGCACCTCAGGAACTGCATCGAAGCCAAGATGGCATAAATAGATCGACCATGCCACCGGCGGGGGGAGGGGGGCCAAAGCCCTAAATTTTACAGAGCCGGGCGTAGAAAATATCGGGTCGTCAAACAGGCGCGCAACATGTTTTCGGTCGCACGGCCAGGTAGCTAGCTGTAGTAACCCGGGGTTGAAGGCGTGGCAAAAGTCCAGAAACGGTTCAATGGCTGACGAGTGTGCCCTATCCGGCAGCTGCTCGTGCGGAAGATAGGTTGAGATGAGATTTGTAACGGCATCGTGATTGGCCAGGTCCAGCCACCATTTCCCGGTGGGATCAGAAACTGGGCTGATGGGGAGCCAAGAAGATCTGCGGTAGAGCAGATCGCGACTCGGCTGAAATTGAGAGCGGTTTGTGAAGAAACTCTGTCGTCACCATAGGCGGGCCACACGGGCGACACAGAACAGTCGGGAAAGCCGAAGAAGCTATGCTCTGCGCGCGTAGAATTTCCCCGAGGCGGATGCGTAGTCGAGGCGATCGCGGACGTGCTGCGAAGCTGACGGGCGAAGTTGGTGAAGACGTCATCGACATCGATCCCGTCATCTTGTGACCCTTCCCCCCAAGAGGACAACCATCGGAGGGAAGCTGGCCCTCGTTGGAGACAGCGATCGGACGGTCGACGGGTCGAGACATGCCGTCGGCTATGCATACGCTGTTGGTGGGAAGGGCATATCGAAGGCTGTTCCCTCGACGGCAGAGTCTTAGAAGGGAATGCTAGGTTGGACTCGGCGGTTGCCGCATTGTGGAGTACCTAGGCGAATTCGTCTCCCGAACCTGGTGAGATATGGGTTTGGATGGGTTCCTGAGGTTTCTCGGGTCCCTCGTTGGGTTATCGGGTACCACATGCTCGCGAACCGATGGCTAACCAACCCCGCCCCGCTTCGAGCCAAGGGGCGTTAGACTACAGTACCCCCGATGCCCCCATTCGCAAGCAGTTGTCGAGATACCTCGACTTCTGGGGTACACGAGCGCGTTCGGGTAGCTCTTTAATTGCTCTGCAGGCCAAGCCAGATGCCCTCACAGGGCGCAGGGTTGCGTATGCCAGACGGAAAAATGGCTGCGGGGATTTTTTTCCTCCAGTGGCAGAGCTGGAAGCGGGTGTAACGGAGCCACCACCAACGGTTAGTCAGAAGATTCGTCTCTTCGTCCTTCGTGGGGGGAAAGCCGGGCACTATTCCACCACGTTCGCTGGCGTCGGTGCAATGTAACTCTGCGCACTTACCTTAAGGGCCCAACGACCCCCCTGTCGTAGAGGGTATATGTTATTTTTTTTTCGGCTTAGGAGACGGGCACTTGGTCTTTCTCGATCTAAGATGAGGCGCTCGAAAGCATCGCATTTAGCCGGAATGCTGTGGCAGCGTCTGCATGCTCTGGCGTTGCTCAGGCCAAGAGAGCCCGTGGCTGTTATTGTTCTGTGCCTAACATAGTATGAGTACAGACCTCACGGTCGGTCGGTTGGTTTCGCACACCAGCTCTCCCGGCTACAAGGCAGTCCAATCATGACCGATGCCGGCCTCGGTTGCGTGCCTGTACCTAACGTAGGTAGGTACCTGAGTACGTAGCACCCCAACTGGAAGCGCTCCCATTGCCCCACCGAGACGCGGGGCAGCCACTTTTCCATAGGTGCTCACGTCGTCACCTGGGCAGGCGCAGACGGTGGGGGGACGGACCCTTTTTATCCCATGGGCAGCAGCGCTTCGGTGGGGGCGGGGCAGCTTTCTCTTCCTGTTAGGTACCTAATCCTGTGTAAGACGTACGTTCGTAGGTACCTGACTTGGTACCTAAGGCGCCTAAAGATTATGGCGGATGAGCAAGGCTTCTTTCGGCGAGATTTCCTTGTGTTGGGATGAAGAAACTGCCGTATCAAGGCATTGTTCCGGTCCTTGAGGAGCGCCCAAGGCACCAATCCCAATCCAATCGAACAGAAGACCTAAGGGATATGTCAGGTGCCATAATTAGGGGCGCACGTTCGCTTAGGGTGTGTATACATATGCCCACGTCTCTCGGCCTCTGGTGCCCCCCCCACCATGGATAATAGCATACTCATAGGTACCCACCTAGGTATCTATCTACCTAAGCATCTTGCCGAGGCGTCATTCTTGTACTCTGGGCCTGCACACTTCGGGTATCATTTCAGCGACAGAAAGGACAGCATAAAAACGCCAATTGGACAGGGGAAATAAGGAAACTATATCGTTTCGTTTCCGCTATAGGCTAGGTACCTCTACTAGGTAGGCAAGGGAGGTCAGGTAGGCAGGCAGGTAGCTCTTGGCAGTCGAACTGCCGGAACGACTTTCTAGTAGGGGAGCGTCTCATCCAGGTGCCACGGCGAGACACCATCATCAGGGAAAATAACGTCTCAAATTTGCATCACGTAGCACATAGGTTAGGTGCCCAAGTTGGCCTCATTACCGCTCTCTTTCACACCCGGCTCGTCGTTGACCTCCCCACGAATGCACAACCCCTCTAGCTGTGGTACGCCCGCTAGTGCACATACCTACTACGTACCTGGGTGGCATAGGTATACCTATCAATCGAATTTCCGTGGATCTACGCCGAGGCCTACCTCCTCTCCTGGGAGGTGCCTGATAAATAATACCTACAACGTAGAACCTCAGCGTGCGCTTGGGGCAAGAGACTAAGACATACGTACCTATTTCGCAGATTAACGCCCGGCTACCCCTCAATTTTTCCGTCTATGAACTCTCGCCATTCCGTGTAAGTCGGGGTAGGGAGGGTGTAGTAGCTTTATTAATAGGGCAATATAGAAATACATGACTTTATGATCCAGCCATCTTATCGCCGCCTCTTCTTTTGCGTGTTCGTTATCTGCCTTGTCGACTCTTCGATCGGGTTGCTCGCGGCTTATCTTCTAATTCACAAGTCTCTGACGGGATCCAGGTCTCCCGCTTTAAGATCCGCTAGGCGCATTTACGAAGAGAACGCGCGAAATGGCACCGGAAACCACAATGTCAGTCACGGTCCCGACGACCGCGCCCCCGCCATTAAATGTGCTAATGGTGAGTATTGTCGCGGTGCGTCTCCTACGGCTGCCCGTAATAGGCTGACCCCCCGAGATCGGGACTGGTGAATACACCACTGGCTTTGTCGGCGGCGGCGCGTCGGGATCCGATAAGAAGGTCGGGGTAGTTGGCCTATCTCTGTTCGATCTTCGAAGGAGGGGAAAGGTGGCTAGGCTGGGAATGGTGGGCGTGAATGGGACTAAATTCCCGGCTATCAGTAAGTCCCATCGTGATACCGGGCCTAGGAAAGTGGTCTCGAGGTGTCCGAACGAGTGTTGACATGAGACTCAGGACAACATCTCGACACCAATATCTCCAAGGCCTATAATGGCTTAGACTGCTCCTTCGACTCTTATCCGGCAAACGATGTAAAGGACCCGGATGCTTACAAGACCGCCATCGATTCCTTGAAACCGGGCGACGCTATCACTATATTTACGCCGGACACAACCCACTATCCGATAGCACTGTACGCTATCGAGCGCGGGATACACGTTATGATCACTAAGCCTGCCGTTAAAACCCTAGAGCATCATCAGGCGCTCATCGAGGCCGCAAGAAAGCACAATGTTTATGTGTACATCGAGCATCACAAACGGTTCGACCCCGCGTACGCGGATGCCAAATTCAAGGCGCAGAAACTGGGCGACTTCAACTACTTTTATAGCTATATGTCCCAACCAAAGTCTCAGCTAGAGACCTTCAAGGCGTGGGCCGGTATCGACTCGGACATATCGTACTACCTAAACAGCCATCACATAGACATATGTGATTCGATGGTCTCGCCAGCGGGCTTCCTTCCCGCCAAGGTCTCTGCCTCGGCCGCAAAAGGCATCGCTACAAGCTTGGGGTGTAGCGAGGCCACGGAGGACACCATTACCGTGATGGTTACCTGGCAGAAACAAGGCGACCCGAACAAAATTGCTACGGGCGTGTATACGGCCTCCTGGACCGCCCCGCAGAAAGCTGGCGTGCACTCTAACCAGTACTTCCACTACATGGCATCCGGGGGTGAAGTCCGTATCAACCAGGCCAAGCGTGGCTATGACGTCGCAGAAGACGCCGCTGGCCAACTCGTCTGGTACAATCCGTTCTATATGAAATATGCGCCCGACGAAGAAGGGAACTTTAGCGGCCAGACCGGATACGGCTATATATCCTTCGAGAAGTTCGTTGACGGATGCCGCTCTGTCAACGCTGGCACGCTCAAGCCGACTGATCTGGATGCCAGGGGACTTCCCACGCTTGCTAACACGATCGCGACGACAGCTATCCTCGAGGCAGGTCGGCGTAGCATAGACGAGAACAGGGAGATCAGGATCGAGATCAGCAACGGGGCTTGGAAGCTGGTATGAACGGTGATCACGGTGAAAAGGTGAGTGGCGCGATGCTCATCGCATAAAATACCGGGGATTCTTTATTGAGCAGGCAGGCATAATTACGCCTCATAATATCTAACATCCCGTGATCCAGAACACGCATTCAATTCTTCTAATTGACCAACCGGCCTACTCGTAATACTGCATCGTATATTCGCGGTTTCAGTAATAGCATGGTGCAGAAGTGCAGTACCCAGATCCATCTTTAAATACACGGCCGTGAAGTTTAAGGCAGCAATTCTCAATAGGTTTAAATAACATAGCTTAATTCAACCCTACCCAGCTCTTACAGTACCTAAGGGAAACCCGGATCTCTCGCCCGAGTAGCTACAGACCCGTCTTCGAGAAGCCTTAATTGTCTAGCGGGCTGGAGCCCTTCGCCTTATATTATTACCTGTGAACACCCTCTATTAATATTCAGTGGCTTTGGATATCGATCGAACACTGCACAACAAAATTGTCGGGAATATGCTTAGGTACCCACTCTCGTCGTTGCTAACCGTTGGATTACACAGACCAAACCGTGGCTTCGCGACGCTATTTTCCTAAGTCAGCTAGAGGATGACTGGATACATATCCTGGACGGTCAAGTTAAGCCCAGGAATTGAACTCGGAATCGGAGTTTCTATATTTTATAAGACCGGGGTTACGAGGAATCGCACCCCGGCGAACGGTTAAGACCTGTCAAACAATGCGGCTGTGATTATTCCTTCGCTTTCAACCGCAAGGTTGCCCTTAACCCATGATAGAATCAACCGTGGTAGGCTGCTTGCTGACAACGGGCGATCGATGCCGATTTAGAATTTCTCTCGCAACATCGGTTCGTGGAGTCCCATATTCAGATGTAGCTTTAAACGCACGTTATTACCGATGGACACCATCAACTGGTTCGGGAAAGCCTTGAATCGTTTCATAGATCGATGCGAGCTTTCGGTTGACCCGACTAGTTTTATCCCAGGATCCCTATCTCAACAGTAAAGAGCTCTTTAACCTAGACCTATCGTTTTTGATGGAAACGAGGAACCCAAGCAGCGCGTCCAGCTGTCCTAGCCGTATGTTTCCACACCATAATTGCCCCCGGTATCGAGTGAGTAGCCGATCCGGCGGCCCGAGGGCTGCTGTTTTCTTGGGTGTCATTGGCCCGTAACACAACCCAAAAAGGGGTCGAATCCAACCCCGGATGTCCGAGCGATCGCTATAACAGACACCATATAATACAATTCTACATACGTGCACGCGGGATTCTATTTGTTGGTGAATGAGCCGAGGGATGGTGTGGTCGAGATTCACAACCGTGGAATCAATCGTTCCCTAGTCAATACGTAGCGCCTCTTCGGATGCCCGTCCGTCTGTCCATTTGCCCGTCGGTTAGACCGTGGCATGTTCTCTAGAAATTGATAACTGACAGTTCATGACCCCGCGAAAGGTGGCCCAATGGTGAGAGGCTCTCTACCCGCAGTTGCCGTGCATATACGTGTATAAGACTTCCCGCGTCGCGCGCTGAGATTCGTTCTCGCCATATTACCGGCAGCATAGCTGTTCGCCGATCATATGCACATCATATGCAACTAGCCTGTCCGCAAGAGCTGGGGGCGTTGTTATAAGGTAGGTATTTATTTTGCCGAGGGTAGCAGAATTACCTGCCAAGATTCTAACCAGAGTCCGTGCTCGTGGCCTGGATATTTGAACCCGGCCGCGCAGCACCGAACCATCCAACCTCACCCGAAGGCACTCTTGACATCTTTCACGGGGTGTGCGGAATTCGAGGTCTTTTCCAGAATCGAGCTACGGTTGGCATACTCGAGGGCTATGGCTGTCTCTGTGTATGGGATCCTCTCGCTACGAGCCTCCTGCGCTGCACGATGAATGAGGCGCGACCAGACGAGAAGTACGGGAGAAAGCTCCAAGAATGGGTTTAGGCGACAGGAGAGATTCCGCTCCAAGCGTCAGTGACCCAAAGCCACGTGTGCTCCATACTTATTACCAATAGGAAGGGATGATTGTGATGACAGCGGATACACCCGCGATTGGCACGTTGACTACGATACGAACACACGATGCTTCAGCGAAAAGACCCGGATGCCAGCACATCCAGCCCAACTAACGCCGAGATGGGGGTATGAGAGACAAGGCGACGATGGCCCCAGAACGCGGCAACTAAGCAGCATGCACAAAGGCTGAGCTTTGGCGGGAGGTTGATCAAGAGAGGTTAAACAGGGAGAGGCAAAGAGGTACGACTGCAAAAAAGGGAAGAAGAAAAAGGGAGGGAAAGAATCTGGGGAATTACCATGTGAGGATGATCGTCAGGGACAGAGCGCCGCCGTCACAGGGGCCAAGGGGTGAGGGAAAAAAAACTGGAGAGGGACTCGGTGGGTGGGAGAGGCTAAAAAGAGTGGTAATGGCAGAAATCCAGGGCCTGACAGGGTCCAGCACGGGCGGTCCCCAAGATGCCAAAGACGGGAAAGACGGGACAGGAAAGGGTCCTGAGTTGGCGCGATAAGGGACTGGGCGCAGGGAGATAAGCGAGGGATTTTCCCATCTGGCCGGGGCGGATGAAAGACGGGCCGACAAAGAGTTACCTAACAGGCCCCACCAGTCCCACGGGAAGCAAGGACATTGGCTGGGATTGGGGGGGGGGAAGTGGGGGTGGGAATACATACCCCTTTGGACGGAGCAGCCGTCAACCATCGACTGCAGCAGCTGGACCTGACATGGGCTGCTCGCCTTTCACCCTTCCCTCCTGACCATACCAACTACAGCAAGCCGCACGAGACGGAATGCCACCAGCCTTAAGACTAGACAACAAGCGCGCCATACATATACATCAACCTGCCGACAAGCACTGGCTCCCCAAGGGACCAGGTCAGGCGGCATTTTGAGAGGGCATGCGACTCATATTGGCACCAGTTGCAACCCTGCAGTGAAAACTGCAAGCGAAAATTCAACGGCCGCTCACAAATTTTTAAATGACTCCCACCACCTTGCGCCAGTCTGCTTCACGCCAGCCAGCCGCACACTTCATATTCTCATCGTGCCGGGCCTCTCTATCTCCGCCGCCGCCCTGCCTAGACCCCAACCAGACGGCCAATCCATAGTCAGCCTCTTCCATGCCACCGTTGTCCGCGTCCCTCTCGTTCTCTCTTTTCCTTCCTTTCTAGCACCCCCCTGGTCGCCCCCCTGGGCTCCATCCCGAACCTCCCCGACTCCATCCCGGCAAAGCCGGCCACGTCCTATTATCGGAGCTCTATAGCCGACTTATCGTGAACACTCATCAAACCTGGCCAATTCCGTGTCCCAATTCCTCCGCTACCTACCTCTCCTCCCCCCCCTTTACCTCACCACTGCGAATTCTTTCCCTTAGCGTCCTCCTGCTGCTACGTCCCACTGTCATAGCCTGCCCACGCCAGCATGTCGGCACCCACAACCGTCAAGGAGGCCGTCAAGGGGAGCCTCCTGGGGTCCTCGGAACCGTCTGGCCTATCTGCCTCCCATCGCGCGTCCTTCTTGAAAAATGCAAAGAAGGATGAGCAAACTGGCGAGCTGTACATGGGACCCGATGAGTTTATAGAGGCCATCGCACCACCAGACGAGGATTACGTGAGCTATTCTCGTACTCTAATAACTTGGCATAGTATTGCTGATCCATGGCGTTCTGGTGTAGCACAAGATTAGTCGCGATCAGTATGGTCTTCTGTTCAGCGTGGCCGACCGTAAAGGCACCGGTAAGATATCGATTGGAGACTGGGCCGCCTTCGAGAACCTCCTGCTGAAGCCCGACGCTGAGTACGAGATCGCCTTCCGTCTATTCGACATCGAGCGTACCGGAAACGTAAAATATGAAGACTTCCGCCGGCTGTACGAGAACAACAAGGGGCCCAATAGTATCCCTTTCGACTGGGACTGTGAGTGGGCGAAGCTCTACATCGGGAACAAGTCGAAGCGCCATGCCTTTTCATATCCGGAGTTCTCTCAGATGCTCCGCGGTCTCCAGGGGGAGAGGATCAGGCAGGCCTTCCAACTCATGGACAAGGACGGCGATGGCTATATCGAGCCGGAAGATTTCGCCAGGATCATCCTCGAGACGTCCAAGCACAAGCTCTCGGACCACCTGTTGAACAACCTCACCTCCCTCTGCAACATATCCACCAGCAGCCGGATTTCCTATGCCAACGTCCGCGCCTTCCAGAATATGATCACCGAGATGGATCTGGTCGAGTTTATTATCCGCCAGGCTTGCCGGAAAAGCTCCGATGGGAAGATCACGAGGACCGAGTTCCTCAACGAGGCCGCCAGGATTACCAGGTTCTCCCTGTTCACGCCGATGGAGGCCGACATACTCTTCCACTTTGCCAGCTTGGATGAGCCGTCGGGCCGGTTAAGTCTGACCGACTTCGCCAAGGTATTGGACGCCTCGTGGCGAGGTCGTGGTATCTCCGGCGACTCCCAGCGACAGGAAACCTCGACGGCTAAGGGGGCCACACGGAGTGTATTTCTAAGCGTCCTCGAGTCTGCTTATAACTTTATCCTGGGTAGCGGCGCTGGCGCCTTCGGTGCCTTCATGGTGTATCCGATCGACTTGGTCAAGACGCGGATGCAAAACCAGCGAGGCGCCGACCCAGGGCACAGGCTGTACAAGAACTCGATCGACTGCTTCAGGAAAGTCATTGCCAATGAGGGCGTCCGTGGCCTATACTCTGGAGTCCTACCTCAACTGGTTGGCGTCGCCCCGGAGAAGGCAATCAAGCTGACGGTGAACGACCTCGTCCGCGGCTTTTTTACCGATCCCAAGACGCACCACATTGCCTGGGAATACGAGGTTCTGGCTGGTGGTACTGCTGGCGCATGTCAAGTTGTATGTCGCCCTCTCCCTCTCCCTCCTCCCTTCCTTAGGCGCCGGCCTCTCTCCTCTCCGGGTGGCACGGCTATCGTGTTAAACTGCTCACGCCATATCCGTAGGTTTTCACCAATCCTCTCGAGATTGTCAAGATCCGGCTCCAAGTACAGGGAGAGGTCGCCAAGGCCACTGAAGGCGCCGCCGCTCAGAAGCGCTCCGCCATGTGGATCGTCCGTAACTTGGGTCTAGCAGGTCTCTACAAGGGTGCTTCGGCGTGCTTGCTCCGTGACGTGCCCTTCTCGGCCATCTATTTCCCTACATACAGCCATTTGAAAAAAGACCTTTTCGGAGAGTCACGCACGAAAAAGCTCGGGATCGCCCAGCTACTCACTGCCGGCGCTATAGCCGGCATGCCTGCCGCCTATCTGACTACGCCTTGCGACGTAATCAAGACGCGTTTGCAGGTCGAGGCGCGCAAGGGCGATACGAGCTACACGGGACTGCGACATGCTGCGAAGACTATCTTGAAGGAGGAAGGTTTCCGAGCCTTCTTCAAGGGCGGCCCAGCTCGCATTTTCAGATCTTCCCCCCAGTTCGGTTTCACGCTTGCGGCGTACGAGGTTCTCCAGAGCATGCTACCATTCCCCGGCAAGCCGAAGGAGGAGCAGGCCCGAACCGGCCTGGCAGAGGTCCTCGGCACGATTAAGGAGAGAGACATTACTTCCCCGCACGCCCGAAGCCGGAATGCGCTGAAAGTGATCCTCGATCTCGATCAGAACTTTGGGCGCGTCAAGCTTCCCGACCAGCAAGCTTGGAAGGCGGTGCCAAAGTTCCTCGGCGGTGGAAGGTCATAAACGAACCATAGACCAGGCACTAGAATTCTCATCCTCTTCCGTCTCTACGTATGCTGTAGAGAAGATTTGCATGTAACATGGCGTTCGCGGCCCATGGCCTAGGGGAGTCTCTTGTTTGCGTTTTAGTAGGGACCCAAGTTCGACGGTCACAGCCGCTCGCGGCATCTATTGTTGTGTAACTAGCTTAGAGGGATCAAAAAGTTTTCGGGGTGGCGGCCGCTTAGGATTGCCTCCACGGAAGATTAGAGGAGGGAGGGAGGAGGGTTAAGGGGGGCAGACGATAGAGCTAGATATTTTGGCTTCCACGGTCACCTATTGATAGACCGTAAAATAGACGGACGAGTCTTGCTGCACTGAACAAAACAACCATATTGAAAGTTGCGACTCGTAATCCGATGCGTGTCTGTTCCACTCGTACTGGGCGTCCTGACGCATTCGATACTCGTGTGTTGCCGTCCCTAAGGAGAGGGGGGAGTTGGTTGTAACTGGGCTCCACATGATGACCTCGCGGGTGACCTGGGCGGAACGTTTCACCTCAAGTGGTCAGCAATTTCAGACCAGGTGACGTAGTAGATGCATTCGTCAAGGGGAGATTACATTACATCCTCTCTTTCTCGACACTCCGATAATATAATACTGAACTGAAGTGCATGCGTAGGTCTAGTCGGCGTGGTTGGGTCTCACTAAGTCAGTAAATTGGGGGGGGTTTCAAAAAAAAAAAAAGCACGAGCATAAACTCGGTAGTTTAGTTGCACTCACCCTGCCCTCGCCTAGATACCTATCGGTATCGTTCACTTTTACCTCTTAGGTATATGGGGGATGGGGGGGAAGCATTTCAGCTTCACATAACTACTTACATACCTACATGCCTGGGACGTGGGAGAGCGAACTTGTTACCTAAAACTATGCAAGACCAATACAAACAGGCAAATGCGAAGAATGTTACCTAAATGGGAACGTTTCCGTCGTAACCGTCCATTATGCAACCAAGCCCAGTTTCTGTGGAGGCTATTAATCTTTCAGCGAAACCAATAGCACCTCGTACAATATCATCATAATCGTAACATCTTTGATCGACTGGTAGCAAATTCAACCTTACCAGGTGCTCGTTATATGGGAAAACAGGCCGCACCTCTAATTGCATATAACCCTAGAAAGTAGTTCCCTAAAAGACAGATGCTAATAGTAGGGAACCAACCACCAAAGATAGGCACTCCTCTGGCGCAGGATGGCGCAATTCCGTCACGAGGTCCCGAATTGCTGGGTTATGTAATGTGCCGCTGTCAGCGTCCACTGACGCAAGCGCCTTGGGCAGGCTCACCTAGGTACCTAAGGTACCTAACCTCTAGGCATTTTACAGGTACTCCGGCCTTATGTGGGTGCCTCCAAGCTGTCTGGCCTGGCGTCAATTTCTAGTCTCCCACATCCCTAATCTCCAGCCATCGCTTCTAGGGCCTCTCCCCGCCGGCGCTATCCAGGAACCCAAGCTGGCTAGCTAGCTAGCTGATAAGTCGGGCATATCCACACGCGAGAAGAGTCCTATCTCCAGGACACGCCCCGTCTGTGCCCGTCCGCAGACTTAAGCGGCAGCACCCGCCCGCTCAGTAAAGCCCAGGGGCGTGCGAGCGAGACCAACCCGTCCCGCGCCGTCTTTCACCTCCAGCCCTCACTCTGGAGACGACGCAACCCTAGCACCATGGGCTTCCTCGAGCTCGTTTCCGCCCTCTGCGGCTGGGTATATACGTTGGCATGGTCCCTGTCATTTTACTCGCAGCCTCTGCTCAATATCCGGAGGCGATCAACCTCGGGCACAACCGTCGACTTCCCCTTCATCAATACGCTAGGTACTGTCGGCCAATATCTCGCTTGACGTTAGGCATGTGTGCTGACACTCTATGCTAATCATGAAGGCTTCCTCGCCTACTTCACCTACACCGTGCTATTCTACGCATCCCCCGTCATCCGGCATCAGTATGCTCTGCGGAACTACGACCACACGCCTGCCGTCGCCGCCAACGACATCGTCTTTGCCGCGCATGCCTGCACTCTCTCCGCCGTGCTGACCACGCAGTATTTCCTCCCCTCAATATGGGGCTTCGACCGGGCGCCCGGCACGCACCCCTCTCGGCTCATCCTCGGCGTCGCCGTCGGGTCCGTCGCCGCCGTGCTGATCGTGACGCTGACGGTGCTCGCGCAGCCGGCGGGCGCGGACCCCCGGACAGCGTGGGCGTGGCTCGACGTCGCGTACGCGGTGTCGTACGTCAAGCTGCTGATCACCCTGGTCAAGTACGCGCCGCAGCTCGCGTACAACTTCCGCAACCGCAGCACGCGCGGCTGGAGCATCTGGCAGATCCTCCTCGACGTCGTCGGCGGCTTCCTGAGCATCGTCCAGCTCGTCATCGACTCTTCCCTCCAGGGCGACTGGTCCGGCGTCACGGGCAACCCCGTCAAGTTCGCCCTCGGCAACGTCAGCCTGCTCTACGACGCCGTATTCATGGCCCAGCACTACGTGCTCTACCGCGACGACGACGCGGCGAAGGACGGCGAGCAGGAGGCGCTGCTCGAGGCCGGCACGGAGAGGCCGAGGTTAGATTGAGAGAGAAACCAACTCATTCTTTCCTAGGCTAATCCATCCTCCATGGGCGAGCCGACTAGAAAACCTAGGCAACTTAGACTAACTTGTGAGATCTCCTTCCCACCTGTAATTTCATTTTGAAATCGTAAGCTTACCTGACTATTATTATAGGACCTTTTTCTACCCATCCATTTGGAATACTGCGTCAGATGATCCGAATATCCGAAACCGAGCATGCCAAGTTCCCCCACTTGCTTGTATGTTAATATTTCTTCCCCGGTGCTAAAGAAATATGGAGAACGATCAGAACCACGTCTCCCCTAGGGAGCCTAGACGCCAAGCTCCTGACATTTGGCTTTGTGATTAATTCTCATTATATGACATGTTTATCGATGAGTTTCACAAGTTCAGACAGATCTAGCCAGCACACAAGTTACTAGGTGTTTTTACCAGCCGGCTTCCAATTTACTAGAGCTTTGTTGTTGAGAGGCTTGGTCAAGGGGGCCATCACAGGAATATATTTTATAAGAGACTAGTGGCATAGATTATCCATTACTCTTCCGGAATGAGTCAGTGGATCGTTATTCTTTATTATTAGCAATTAAACGTGATATTGAATAAACTTAGGTGAACTCCATGTTTTATCTGTTTCGGAGATGTTCGCCGAAGAAGCTGGCAAGGGTTTGCGGCTGTATGTAATGGGATAAGAACTTGCTGATTTATACTAACTGCATTTCATCTCTTAATGCCTACGTAGATGCTCAGAGTGATTACTAAATCAGGTATTGCCTCACCTGATATGCCCTTTTTATATACTAGCTATGTCTGCACTCTAATAGTATGTTTGTTCTGATGCAGTGTTTAAAGAAACACAGTGTGTACGATGGTTTCCATTAGTACCTAGCTAATGCTGTTGGTTGTTGTTCTTGATAATACTGTGTAGACCAGTCCGTTTGCTACAAACAACTTAACAACTGAACTGGCTACCTCAGCAACGCTGATTATGCCTATTTTATTGCCTCGCTTGACCGCCGTTCGTCTGCCTACTTAACAACCCTGTTTATTCTTTTCCCACCTGCTTGTGAACTTACCCATTCATTTTTTGTCGCTGGCTTATATCGACACCTTGATATCAAATATGCCATCCACCAGAACATACCATCATTGTCCCTCATTACCTTGACGCAGCGTGTCCAGCATATACGTAAGTAGCCCTCTCCATAACGCAATTACTCATACGCCTTTCCTACAAATGATTACCATGCTAACTCAACTAGCCCTGTCTCTACCTCCTGCCCTGGGTGGCCCCTCCCCCAGTTCTGAGGGCCATTTTAATTACTGTAGGATACGGCATTGCCTTGTCCAGCCTTTAACTTTCATTGTATCAGTCCCTAACCCTATATTAGCTCCTATCCAGGAGCAAGATGCTGGACGAGCTGACCGCCTGGCACGGTAACCCCGACACCCAGTGGAAAGATGGAGGAACCGTAACTGCATCTAACGTCCAATTCTATCAACCGCTTCTCTCCCGCCAGGTCTTCCACGTTAGGCTGGACAGTAAGGAGGATGCGGAGAGGATGAAAGATATGGTCGACCTGCAATGGTCTCTTATCGTCGTTACATCTCTAGCCAGCGCTATCGATCCATAGGAGCTCTTAGACAACGACAGCAACGACAGCTCGGACTACGGCACTATAGAGGTTAACCCATGCGATAATAGCAACGTATAACAGTGGCTTGAGGGGCTTGGGGCTACTACTTCTTCTACCGAGCAGCCTGACCTGGCGCCGTCGAAAGATATCACGCAGAAGAAAGTTGGAAACAGCTCCTGGATACATAATTGTGTCCTATTCATGACCTCCGGCGCTCGCATATCATGCAGCTGGAGGGCCCTTTACAGGCAGAGCAAGCCAGCACTGCGTGTTTATCCAGACCCCTCAAAAAGGATATCTAGGCTAAGCCTGGAAAGCTACCTCCATAAATGGACACCCCATCCGAATGGCTTCAGGTAAGCTTCCTTTATCACTGTCTTCTTGCACATCATGTCTCTTTCTCGTTGCTACTTCCTACTTCTGCCTAACTCCACATTACTAATTTATTAGACAATGTTAGGTCGCTGTCTGCTCCACAGGTATTCCTTAGGCCTTTAGTACCGCACACACACTTGGAGCCTAGCCAGGACAGCTCATTTCCCAAATTCGACGACAGTTAGCCATTCCGAAACAGGAACCTGTTGCCTCTACCACCACACCAAGCTGATGGACAACCACTGGGGTTCAGACAACCAGAACGGGGGTTAACAGGAAGGATGACCGATATTACGAAAGCCTGGAATAGTCAGAAACTCCCCCATGCCGGAGAGTGCAGCGGGCACACAGATGATACCAATGTGCAGAAACGCAGAGAACGTACTGATAGACTGGAACAAGGGATCGATCGTGGATTAGGGAGAAATAAGGTAGTATGAGAAAAGGCTGAGGAGCTAATCTGCATGTACAGCGGCCGAGTAAGCACTAAAGGTAGCGGCTGCTCCCATATCATGCTACCGGAAAAGTGCCTGTTCAGCTCCTTGACGTTCGCCCATCCGCCCAGATTCTCTACTTCCCCCTCCATGGTAACGGGAGGGCGATATAACAGGGCAGCTGAAGAAGCACCAACCGGATTCAGGCGGGAAGGGGGAGGGGGAGGGGAGGGGTTGCTTGACAATGTAGCGTTCCTTGGGCAAACAAGCGCTGCTCAACTAGGATTCTCGTTCTCGAGAATTTCAAGCGAGAGATGGGAGTAAATAATGAGGATGCGAACAAGGGGTTTAAGAGAAGTCCATGAATTCGTATTTGTCGGGACTTCTTGCTAATTTGGATCGGCGAGAAGGTGACCTCGGAAGATTAGGAGGGGGGAAGACAAAGTATATTACTTTCTAGTATTTAGGCCAAGCATTGTATTGACTATCCCCAAAGGCAGAACGAACAGTCCTGCTATTATTCATATCCCTACTGAAACCTCTCCCGCCGTATTATATTAACCTGGCTCCTAGCTGTTCGTAGGCAGCAGTGGACAGATCTGGCCGGATAGGGTCCTGGAATAGAGGTAAAGGAACTGAGATCAGGTAGGTATTACTGTACACGAGCTCACAACGATGTTTAATCTGACGTTGGGGCTTCGCCCGTCCTCCGGATCAACTGGACTCTGGATTTGTTAGTCGCGCGATCTACCATTTGCATTCGACATACCTATTTTTGGCGTATCACACATCATCATCGTGGCGCCTCACACCTAAATAACGTTTTCTCTTCAAGTCCCATTTCGTGTCCTAGTTAACTGATGCTCTCACTTGCCCTTAGTCTGACCGCCTTCGGAATTCAGTCCGCCAGCTTCTTCTCGACACATGTTACCTAGCTAATGAAGTAAGTATGCTAATTGCAAGCTACCCTCGACAAGCAAACCTTGCCCTTGCCTTTTGGCCCCGGATTCATAACTGGGCGGAAAAGGGGAAGGGATCAGCCGTCAGCAATAACACCGCATTTCACCATCTAGTAGCAGCAGGTCTCATAGGATGGATGAGTCGGCGATCAGGGAGCCACTCGACCACCATGCTTTTGACACCAATGCTAGAAATGAAGACGATGGCATCCCGGGGAGAAATGGGACGTGCGAAACGAATGTTACATATCGGATCCAGGGAGCACGTTTTCATTCAGGAGCCTTCCCTCCTTCCCAGGACTTCGAAAGAGGATCCCGATTCGACCGGAACCTAGGGAACGTTCTAGCCCTACACTCCTCCCCCTGCCCAACGCTCGAATTCGGATATCCTACGACCTCAGGATAGGCGCGAGGGCAATTTGACAGGAGGCCCGGGGAGCCCAATCCTTCTCCCATCCAAAGCGTGAACCCTCGGAAGGCTGACAGAGGATGGATATATTATGCACAGTGCGTACTAGGTCGTAGAATGCAGACGCAATAGGGAGAAAGCCGATTCGCGGTTGCTTCGAAGAATCTCTAGGCACCTAGGCCACGAGCCGTAGACACAGGCTACAGGCGCGATACCACGTGGGGACGTCATGGAAGACAGAAGCTTCCGGGATGACCCCAGGCGTGTCGCAGGTGTCACCGAGACCAGACATCGTGACATGGTTCCTTGGCTGGGGTTCGGCAGCAGCTTGCCGGCGACGTCGATGTGTACCTTTGCACGGAGGTCAAACCTCTTGGTCTAGAGTACAGCCATAATTAGCACTAGTATCCGATTTTCTTCTTTCTTTTCTTCCGCCTCTTCCTGTTGAAGCTGACTCCTGCGGAATCGAGCAAGGGACATCCTGTAAGACTGCGAGAGTGTTCTCGCCTCTCGTAAACCCGGCATATATTAGAGTGCCCGTTAAGGAACATCGTATAGATGTGAGATGACTGGCCCGGAGCAGTCGTAGCGGGAGCTCCTAGTTGAGTGTATATGAGTAAGTGGAAAGCTGACATACGGTGCTGCAAGGGAAACCGCCTAGTGTATAACACTCCGGACTTGTTATCCTCATTGATCAGCCCCCTCTCCCCCCCGGCAGGTTTCTTTCTTTTTCCTTTTTTCAATTCCTTCCGTTGCCTCTGGTCCAATTCCAAATTAACATGCACCAACTATCACCATCACCTATTCAGCATATGCGTGTTTACGCATGGGGAGATATTGGGAGACAATTGGCACTATATTCCCGTTTTCGATGTCACGCTTGCAACCGTACCGCCATGTAGCAGCAGGACCAGTCGTTCGTTTTGGCATCTGGCTATGTATAGAGTATAGGAATAACGGTCCAAGTGGGTAGCAAGTGACAAACGTCCAAGAGACATTAGACGAACTGTGTCTAGACATGGGTGTTCCCATGGCCGCGGTACGTAGTATGCCTATGAATGCCGAAATTGCCAACAAGACACCCCTGCGTACTTGGTTAGCGAGGTGTGGTGACATAGCTGCATTGTACGCGAGATGACTCGATGACTTCGTCCCCGTCTAAGATAGTTACCACCATTTCTAAGGCTTGACAGCTCTCCCCTGCCCTCGCCCTCTCTCGTATTGGATAAACGTCAACAGCGGCGCACATGCATTGTTCTACGAGCACTTGCTACCCCCCTCGTTTTCGCCTCCGCCTCATTTCCTTTTTCTTTTCCTTCCCTCATTTTCGGTTTCCTTGCATATCTGCGATCTATCATTGCCTAGTGTGCATGTGTGCGTGAGGCTATGGCAAGCTGGGGGATGCCTGCTAGAATCAACATAGCAGAGGCAAAAACCAGGCCAAGAGTGGACAACCATGGCGGACGATATAAGACCATGTATGTACGTGGGCCTCGACGCCACGATGCTAGGGTGCTACGTACTCTCGATTTCCTGGCTGCGCGATGGCGTCCCGAAACTGTGAACACTGGATTTGTTGATGGATGAGATGCTCCAATGGAGGTGATGGTAGCAGCCGCGAATGAGACGTGATGGACAGCAGCTATGCCATGTGCAATATGTTGCGGATCATAGCAGAACCAGCTACCTGATAGCAACTCAAGAGCCGGACTAGCCGCCTCCCAGCTGCCCAGCGTGAAACGATTACGGGTTCCAATTCATGTCGAGGAAGTGACACCGATGTAACGGCAACAAGACAGAGGAAGGGCCACAGACAGTATCACGTAGCAGCGGCGGAGGCAGTGGCCTGGACCGCTCATCACCATCAAGTCGACGTCTGGTCTGTCGACTGGACTACGGTAGCTAGCGCCTGGGCATGCTGCTACCTCTGAACGTGTGTGACAGTAGCGACAGGTTCGGTGGTTTTGGATCATGCAGCCTGAAGCATCATACGAGAAGAAGAAAGAGGGAAGAGAGAGAGGGAGGGAGGGAAAACCGTCGCCATCGCCATCGCCATCCCCTCCCCCCTTTAGACTGGGCAAGGGCAGCAACTTTGGCCCCAGATCGGCAGCACAGCCAAGCGGTGAACCCACCAGGCGATAGGTAACAACACTGTTCTAATAGGTACAATGAATAACCTTACCTTCAACACCTTGCCTTGTGTTCATAATTAGGTACGCGTTATTGTGCGTGTATACCTACCTAACATATATACCTCCTACATACCCATGTACATACATATGTGTACGTATACCTATATATATACCTACCTACGTGACCTGTGCAGGAGGTGGAGGTACATAGGTACCTGACCGAACCTACAAATGCCTCATCTGTACATACCTTAGGTGCATGTATACATATGTAACTATTGTAACTACCTATATGTATCTGCATCAAGGACAGACTATAGGTACTTAAGGTAAGGAGATAGTATGGGTTGGTTACTTGTCCCTTCTCGCCAACCTGGTCACTCCATGTCATTTTGCACACACAGCACCACCTACTATAGGTACCAGCGAAACGCAACCATTATACGCGGGTATGCCATTATATATGAGTATAGGTAGGTAGGTAGGTGGTATGTAACGATCGCCGATGCCCCTCCGGCATAACGACTCCTCCCCTTGCTCAGCTTGGTACGGAGAAGGCTGGAGTTCAGGTGGGTGGCTCATAGGACCTGGAACCCATGCTGTCTGTATGTACCCCGGGCACCTGCGGCTGCCAACACTAACAATCCCTGCCCACGAAGGGTCCTCGGCCCCCGATTTACCTTGCGTACCTACCTAACTACCTAGGTACCTAGGATACTTACCCATGAGAGGTACACTACCTACTATATTGTATGGGTAGGTACCTGTGGTCTTGCTATGGCCGTTAAGGATGTGGAGAAGGTGCCTAAATGCATGTTACGGCTCCTTACAACGTGTACATGCATGCGTCCATTCGCACCACCGCCCCAGGTACCCTCAGCAGATCTACCCATCTACGCACATCCTTACTTCATTCTGTGAACATAGGCGAACTTCGGGGCGTAGTGCGCAGCCAGGGGCAGATATACGTACATACATGCCTATGTTAGGCGAGGTTGGCATGGTACCTCGAATCGAATCGAGTGGACGGTCGCTATACCTATAGGCTACAGGTACGTACCTACCCAAGGTAAGGTGTATACCTCTCCTACTAGGTTAGGTACATGCTTTTACCTGCTTGAGTGAAGGTACTGGGTGGGCAGCCAGGTAGGTACCTAGGACCTGTAAAGGAAGGAGGGAAGAGGCGGGAAGGCGAGCTAGGCTAGTAAAAGAGGTATATAGAAGGGAAGGTAAAAGCGACAACCAGGCAGTCACAATGAGGCAGGAACTAAGAGGAGACGAGGAACAACAACCTGGCCAAGCCGCAACCTCTGATCGCCATCGCCATCGTCCGTCTTCATCTCTTGACAAGGCAGCTCTCTGTTATTCCCGCCCTTCCCTCCTCTCTCTCTCTCTCTCTCTCTCTCTACCTGTCTGCCTATCTCTCTCTCCTTTTCCCTATTCTATTTCGGTACCACCAAGCCGGGCTTTCTTCTCTCTCGCTTCCCTTCCCAGAATCTCCTCAGCAACCAACCAGGGAACAACGCTGCGCCGTCACTCTCCTGATATATACAATCTCGCCATTCAGTAATTTATGCACGCCACCCAACGAAACAAACAGGACCGACAGAAAGGAGGACGAGGGAAAAACGAAGGAGCCAATCAACCGGAATGATCATTTAACAAAGGCCGCCCCCTATTGCTGTTGTCGCTATTATTTCCTTTTTTTCTCCTCTACATCCTCCCCACCCTACCTGTCCGGACTCCCACCCTAGAATCCGCTCGACCTGTCAACGATCACGAAATTGTTTCAACCCTACCCAGCTGGACCGGGCACCGCTACCATCACCCGCAACCCGATTTCGCCGGTTCTTATATACCAATTACATTACCCTTCACACCACACCCGGACCAACCTACCGCCAAACCGCATTCTCATCGCGAGCCCGCCAGCCAGCGCAAGGAGGATGTGTCGCTTTCTGGTAGGCAATTGCAATTCTTTTTTTCCTACGCCGATCACCAAGTGCGCTCAACTGACAAGAAGCCGATCGCAGGTCTACCGAGGCAGTGACGAGATCCTGCTCTCGAAGCTGATCCTCGACCCGACGCACTCCATCCTCAAACAGTCATTCGATTCGCGATTGCGATTGGTGGGTTTCCTTCCGGTTCCGATAAACAAGAACAGCACACGAGAATAAGACAAACGAGAGAGGGAGAAGATGGGAGAGAGGCAGAGGGTACGTGTGCATGGCTAATTCTCATCGCCCCCATTGCAGGATACTCGTCGTGGCCAGAACAATGCCGACGGCTTTGGCATCGGCTTCTACACGGACCCGAAACTGGGTGCGGCCCCTTGCCTGTTCACCTCGACCATCCCCGCCTGGAACTGCACCAACCTCCACCGCATCGCCTCCAAGACCGCCTCGCGACTGGTCTTCGCCCATGTTCGAGCCACCACCGAGGGATCCCTCAGCGAGGACAACTGCCACCCCTTCTACCACGGAAGCTTGATGTTCATGCACAACGGCGGCCTCGGAGGCTGGAAGCATATCAAGCGGAAGCTCGGAGAGCGATTGCACGACAAGTGGTACCTCGTAGTGCAGGGCGGCACCGATAGCGAATGGGCGTTTGCCCTGTTTCTTGATCGCCTGCAGCGGTTGGGCGTCGACCCCAGCTCCCAGCCCAAGAACGGCTTCGGTCCGGCCATCATCCGCAGGGCTCTCCTGCAGACCATCGAAGTCATCAACGAGCTCACCATGGCCATACCCGAGAGCGTTATCCAGAGCGAGAACGTAGACACGCGAAGCTTGCTGAACTTCGCCGTCACCGACGGGCACAGCATCATCTGCACACGATATGTGAGCAGCAAGACCGACGAGGCGGCCAGCCTCTACTTCTCGTCGGGTACTCAATGGGAGAGCAGGCCGTGCGCCGGCGGCGATCGAGATTACCAGATGGAGCGGCGCGACAAGGGGGCTGACATCGTCCTTATCGCCAGCGAACCCCTGACATTTGAACGAGGTACACCGCGACCACTGCCACCCTCCACGAGCTGCTATATAATGGGTGTGCGATGCTGATAGGGGAGTAGAAAACTGGGTCAATGTGCCTACCAACTCGATCCTCACGATCCATGGCCAGACTGTCATGGTGAACCCCATTATCGACGGGTACTCGGATCGCGACCCGTACCATAAGCGATCCTCGGCGTTTGCCCAAACTAAAGGCCTTACCACGAACGAGAAGTCGATCCCGCGCGTAGCCGGCCCTTTGACTGCCCCGAACATCGATCTAGACAATCACAGACGCATCTTCGGCCCGCTGCTTCCCGCCGGCGTTGGTCGAAGTCGGACGCCAGAAGCTCCGTCGGCGCCGATACGAGCTAAGACGCCGCTCGAGTCCTCTGAGACCGCCTCCGATATACGTGCCCCTCCGAGCGACCTTCCCACGACGCCCCCGGAGGCCCGTTCCGTAAGGGCGGCCAGGGCACCCTCTCAGGGAAACATTAAGAGAAAACGGCGCTCGCTCAACTTCGGCGAGCACCCTCACCCTGCCGAGCAACAAGCAGAGACGGAGATTGCCGTGCCGGATAGCCCCGTGCAGAGCTCCGCAAGAGCACCTGACTACACCACTTCAGAGAAGGCAGCTCGAGTGCTCGGAATGGCTCTATAGGAAAGGGAGATCCATCCATATTAACGAGTTCCGTGGGTTGGCTGTGCCTTAACACCCGCTTTTATTACGGGCTCCGCACCATGACGAGGTTGGGGCTCGGGTACCAAGGATCTAGAACATGAAATTTCTCGGCAAGACGAAGCGAGGGAAGAGAGTATAGACAAAAAACAAAAAAAAAAACAACCTAACGATAGAATGGCTTCACGGCGGCAAGGTGTAGCAAGGCGTTTTTCTTTGCGGTCATGGTCGTAGTTGTTTTCCGACATGAACGAAGCAAAAAGTGGGAGAAGAAGATATAGATGACGAGTCGTCCTTTTGACGCGCGTGTAGCATAACATGAGCATCGCGAGTTGGACCACCCTCAACCTCCCCATACCCCCCCCCCCCCACCATTAATGGACTTTATAGACTTGATGGTTGTATTTCGACTGTGACTCTGCGCTGAACCAATACTGTGGGCGGCGCATTTAGGATGTGATTTTGACGGGCGGGCGAAGGGAGGGGAGGGGGTTAGTCGCGTGGAATCCCGAACTGCGAAGCAACTGAGCTACGATCGGTCATCCCGTCTGCTCGGGTTTCTGGAAGGCAGCGGAGGATCTGGTCGAGCCGCCTTGGTTATCACGGCGCGGTAGAGTACCGTCGGGCCGCACCGAAACTAAGCGCGTAGCCTAGGGGTAGCGGCGTTAGGGTTGAGTCCGAGTGTGGCGGGTATCGCGAGAGATGTCGTGTGCTCGGCCGGTGGGTCATGGACTTGCTCGTCTTGCTACCCTCTCTCCCACCTCACCTTGACCGGGTGGTACGGCGGGCGTGCATGTGCGGTGCCACCCACCACCACCACCACAACCACCACCACCCGTCGTGCTCGCGCTGCCGGCGCCACGTCCGCAGGCGCGTGCATGTAGCATGCGTCTCAGCCTATCAGGCGTGGAGAAGGCGATCGATGGCAGCCCAAAGCGGCGCGAGGTTGTCAGCAAGTCGAGATTGCAGGCGGCCAAGTACGTGCGACGCGATCTGACGCGGCAACGCGCGCCGAGCTTACCCTGCTGGCCTGACCGGTCGCCTTTTTCTCGGGTCGAGAACCTGTCCGCCTCCGGGTCTCCTGTGTGAAGTGTACCCCTGCGCCGGCCCGATAGGGGGGGGGGGCGGGGGGATTGGGGAAATCCGTTTCTGTAATCTGCGCGTGCGTAACACGGTTGTCTGTTGTAGCAGCATGCGAGAAGCGAGAGATTAATACCGCCCACCACACCTTCACCACGCCAATGCTACCTGTCCCTCCGCGGGCGTGTGCGCGAGTGTGGTATTTAATTAAACTTGCGGCGTGTTCCTCACGGCAAGGCTCTGACGATACTAATATTGGTATTGCCTACTTTCCCAGCGGGATCCCTGTCGGCTCTCCGTCGCAACGCAGCAGCCAGCCAGACGCAATGACAGGCTAATCTCTTTTTTTTTTTTGATATTGAAAAATAAATACGAAATCATACCACAGACTGGTACCAAGTTGATGTGTTGCGGGCGCGCGCTCGGATCCATACACCCGCTCGATACGCGTGCTCCGTCGCCTGGGGGGGCCCTTTCACCCTCCTCTGCCTACCTAATAAGAACCTGCCTACACGTAATATATCCAAGCGTCTCGAAACACGACCCCCTTCCCCTACGTAGACGTGTAATTCGGCGGATGTTCTCTCTCTCCTCCCCGGGCGCGATCCCGTCCCTACAACCATCTATACGTACCCTCCCCCCTCCACCCGGTCCGCGGGCGCTAAAACTGGAAACGAGGCGCGCCGGGCGGGACCTGGGACGCGCGGCCCGGCGTATAGTAGTGCTGGGGCCGTGGCCAGAGGTCCCGCGCGAGCGAGCGAGCGAGCCCCGTCCCCTCGACGGCACGCCCAGCGCTCGCCGCCCCAGCGCGCGCGCGCGCACTGCCCGAGCCGACATGCATGCCTACCTACCTACCTACCTACCGAACCCTACCTCGTCTCAGGTCCCACCCCCGCGGACGTACCGAGGGGGGACGTCTGGGGATTGCTGTCCTTCCGTCCCGGCCGGGGTCGAGGTAACGATGATTAGGGCAGGGTTGTCAGGTAGGTAGGTGCCTAGCTAGGTAAGTAGCTATCGGGGCCAGCGAACGGGGCTCGAACGCGCGCTCGGGCGCGGGAAAGCTGTAGCCGTAGCCGTATATCACGCACTGCATGCCGGGTATGTGGTTGGGTTCCTCCCCCTTCCCCCGCTGAAGGGGGAAAAAAAAAAGACAACCCCTGACATTCTTTCGCGAGAAACAAAAAAAAGGGGGGGGGATGGGGGTGGGACGGGGGAAGGGTCAAGAGGTAGGTTCGCCGCAGGAGAACAACAACAAAAAATAAATCCATATACCCGTGTCGATGGGCGTCGGTAGCTCTATACTATCGTCAGAGCCTGATATCGGTTGGCCCAGTGTCGCAGCCGTGGGAGGTGAATGCTATACCTTTATCTAGAGATATATATACACGCACGAGCAGCGGGGGACGAGCCGACGGGGGCGGCCGACCGCCGCTGAGAAGCGCGGCCCTGCGAAACGGGCGCGAGGCACACAAAAACCAACAGTGCCGTTTTCTTTTTTAAGAGAAATAACTCCTTCTCTCCCCTTTGCCCATCCCATCCCATTCCTTCCCTCTCCCTGTGCCTCTTCCCGCCCCCCCTTCTTCCCGAAACCTCCGGTTGTCGTAACGATTCGTGTCCAGGGTCACCTACAGAGGCAGATGAATAAACCTGAAGAAAAAAAAAGACAAACATAAAAAAAAAGTCAAAATATGTGTCATGATGATGATGATGATGATGATGATCGTGAGCCAGTGAAGAACAGGGAGTAAGAGGGGGAGAGAGAGGAGGGGGAGAGAGGCGGAGGGAGGGAAAAATAGCAACAAGGGGAGCCTACTCAGAAGAGCCCCCACCGACCGCGTTCCTTCTCGCTGCTCTTCTTCTTCATCTTCCCGCCGCCCTTGGTCCGCTCGCGCTCGAGGCCGTCGAGCTGGCGGAGGCTCTCCATCTTCTCGAGCACGAGCTCGAGCAGCTCCTTGCGGTTGATCACCTCGAGGTGCCGCTTGATCTTGGGGTCCTCCTTGGCGAACTTCTCCACCTGGTCGTCCGACAGGTGCCGCCCCAGCCGCATGTCCAGCTCCCGCGGGAAGTTGTAGTAGAACTCCGACAGCAGCTCCACGTTCAGGAACAGCACCGCCGTCGACGCCAGCTTCGACGCCACCGCGTCCAGGAACACCTCCGGGCAGTAGTACTTGTTCCTCATGTTCGCGCACTGCTTCGACTTCACCGCCAGTATTCGCATCTTGATGATGTCCGCCCGGTCCCGCAGGAACACCGCCTCGCGGCCTAGGACGAGGAGGGGAGTACGGTCAGCGGAGGGGCCGGGAGAGAACAACGGCAGGAGAGAAGAAAGGGACGGTACAAACCTCGAGAGAGCAGCTCGGCGCTGAACCCTCCGGCGCCGTGGCGATCTCCTTCGACCACTACGTCGCCCTTCCTCGCCTTATCCACGAAGGTCATGACCTCCTTCAGTTTCCTCCGCCCGCCCACCGTTACTTCCAGGTCCTTCATGGCGCCCTCGCAGGCTTCCAGCTCCTTCTTCAGGACGCCCTGGGCGTGCTCGCGGCCGGCCGTCCACTCGCGCTCCTCCATGTCGATGTCGAACTTGAACGGCTTGATGCAGTTCTCCACCTGGTCGCTGGTGCTGTAGAACCTGTCGTTCAGGATGCTCGAGGCTGCCTCGGTAATCGCCTGGCGCGCAAACGGGTGGTTCACGAAGGTCGACTGGCCGATCAGAGCGTCGACGTGGGACTGGATCGAATTCGCTACCACGTTGGTGGCAAGTCTACCGACGCCTAGTTTCGTAAGGGCAGAGGTCGAGGCGTCAAGCTGCCGCCGCCAGTAGAGGGAGTCCGGGTCGGCTTTCGGCAGGTCGGCGAGGCTGTTAGGCTCGGCGATGGGGACGCTGAGGTCGTAGACAGGTTTGTTCCAGTATCTAGCTGCCAAGAGGTCGAGCATCCGTTGGTCGAGCTCATTCTTCAAGAGTTCGTGCATTTCCGGTCTGCCGAATTCTTCGGAAAACCGCTTAAACGAATGCTTGAAGGCGTCCAGACTCTCGGCCAGGTACGATTCGGCAGACAGCGGTCGGTCATTGTACTGAACCTTGAACTCGTATGTGGCCTCTTCAAGCTCCTGCCGTATAGCGTCGCTTGTGGATTGTAGGCTGGCCGACATGGTCTGTTCTAGGACGTGCATGAGTTTCTTGCGGAGTGTCGATGTCCCCACTTGGATATCCGAGTCGGCGCCGAATTCCAGAGGATGAGCTGAGAAGAATGTGTTTTCGTTTCGTGTGATGGCAGACGTGAGGTTTGCATTGCCCTTTTTAAACAAGCCCGTCGCCGTCGGCACGCGAGGAATGACGCCTACGTAGCCTAACCGCAGCGGGTATTGCTTATCGCTCAATATCGATGCACCTCGTACGGGATCGACGAGATCCATCTTGGTCACGACGCCTATCGTCCTTTCACCCCTCGGGTCAACCCTCCTACTGGCTCGCAGAGCGGTCGAATTAGCTAGGTCGACATCCGCGGCAGAGATCGCTAAGATGACGTTCGGGGCCTGTATGTATTTATCACAGAGCTCTGAGATTCTCTGCTTGAGTTCCATCGGCTGGTTCTGTCCCACGACTTGGATGTAGCCGGGGAGGTCGATGAGCGACAGATCCGGGACGTTTGGCGACGATATGGAGAGTCGGATCGGGTCGTCCGACACGCACTGGCTGGCCGGAACGGCTTGGTTGAGCTCGGTCAAAGTCCGCTGGATTGACGAGAAGTCCGAGATCTTCCCCAAGCCTAGGTCTGTAAATTCGCCATATTCGGCATCCGAATCGGGGGTATTAACCAAGGTCAGCTCGATGGGCCGCCGGGTGACCATATTGGATCCTTTGGGTAAGAACTCATGCCCCACGAGGGCCTCGAGCACGGAGCTCTTCCCCGATGACTGGGAACCGATTACGACGATGGACGGTAGGGTGAGCGTACTCGACTGCCCAACTCTGGCAAGGATGTTTCGGATTTCGATCATCTTCTTCGTCAGCACCATCATTTGATCATCTTTGGCCATCTCGTCCGCACTTCGCGGGTCCTCCTCGGAAGATTGGTCGTAGCCATACGCCGCCGCCGCCGCGCCAGCTGCGACCGCGGCACCCGTTCTGCTCTGCTTGGGGGGTTCTTCTCCCCCCGGCCCTTCGTCTCCTTTTCCGCTGCCGATCTCCTCCTGCACCTTCAGCATCTTCTGCATCCACTCCGGCAGCTCCATCTGCTCCTTTGTATTTTGCCAGCCTCGCGCTGTCTGGTCGGCAATACCCCTCACGCCACCAACTAGGACTGTTGCCCCGTTCGTAAAGGCATCTTTCGTGCTGTGGATTACATCCCAGGCGTAGTTTCCGGCCTCTGCAAGACTGGGGTTAGCAAAAGTCCCACGACGTCAAGCCGCAAGAAGTGGTTTCTCTATCGACGTACGCGTAGCCTGGTATTGTATCCAGGCCAGTCCACCTATCATCACCCCGCCTGCCATGGCCGGGATCCTGACAAACTTGACGACTATCCGGGGCAGGAATCGGGCGAAGGAGGCGTTCCGCACAATGACGGCATTATGGAACGAGTTGACGGGGAAGCGCATGTGTCTCCGGGTTGCACGGACGGCAGCTTCGGCTCGTAGAAGCCCGCTAGAAGGGTGGTGATGATACTGACGTACAGCTCGAACGGTGGCCGAGCGCATGCCCTGGAGCCGCCCGGCCGCCGCTATCAGCCGCCCGCTCATGCCGGCAAAGCGAGGCGGAGGAGATGGGAAGTCGAAGAGGGGAGGACCATCAAAAGTTGACGGCTCGTAGTTCTCGGTGCGGCGAGGGCAGACAGAAGGCGGCGAGGGAGTCGGTCGAGGGATGATGAGAATATCGTGGGCGGCGAGGCGGTGGGCTGGTGGCGTGAAGCTCGGAATGTGTTGCAATGAGGTACCTTACCTTATGATAAATGCGATAGGGAAAAGATTAGGTACTTGGGCAGTTGTGGATCTCGGATACCCATTATACGCATATTACGCATATCACGATATTGCGCATACTAGTAAAGCCTGCATCCTATAACTCGATACCGAACCCCCTAAAATCATAGGTATGTGGCTGTGTCAGATGATTGCCTCGGTACCCAAGCCACGCCATGCCGGACAGGATTGCCCCTTAATTGTGAAGAGAACACAATTACCCAGATGACAGACAACCACCTCCTCTGGTGAAGGGGGCAAGGAGTGGTTCACCATCCATTATAGCGAAGGACTCTACCATTAACCATCTACCTATCGGCCAGAGCGGTAGCTCTCTGATGCCGGCAATACCTAGTGAATCAAGAGAAGAGAAGAGGCCGAAACCCGCGTCAGCAGACCGAGGTTCATTCTATTGCACTATTAATAACGAGCGACTCTCCGACCCTCTGATCCAACCATGAACCCTCTACACTTCGAAGGTCCCTAAGAGGTCCATGCAGTAAACAAACTCGACCGTTTCCCAAACCCTTTCTGTCTGTTCCCTTTCGACATACTATCAATCAGACGCACCGAAAGTAAAGCTGTCCCAATCTCCATAACCAGAAGGCTACAAGATAACACAGCTAGATCCCCCCCCCCCTCCCCCTCCGCGTCTGCTCTCGAGTTGGCTAATCCTCTCCGTCAAAGACCTAATTTTATTCTCATTCATCATTTTCTCGTCCTTGTGAACCTTCTCCATGGCCTTCAACATCTCCTTGTAGTGCTGTTCGAGAGCAGCCAGAGCGACCTTGTTCTCCTCGGCTGCAGTCCGCAACATCAGGATCTTCATCTCTTCAAGTTGTTTTTGATGCTCCTCCCTCATCCGCAAGATCTCGGACATTACCTCCTTGCCTGCGGCGGTGTCCTTGATTGCCAATTTCTGTCTGCCCATCTCCTCCTGCAGCTGGGCGTAAAAGGGCGTATTATTGCTCAAAAGCTTGGACGCGATGTCTTTAGCTGAGCGGGGGGATCCATCGTACCGAGAATATGTAGCCTGATATGCTAGTAAAACGTCCCAGAACTTGCTCTTTAGTTCCTGTTCACGCCTTTCGCCCTCCTCTATGGTGACCTTCCCCCACATAGTAGTCGCCAGTATTACGTTCTTGAGGTTGCCCTCTCCAGTCAGTTTTCGGAACATGTCCAGGTTTTTGGTAGCATGATGGGTGAAGCGATTATCCGAAATGGGATGGAGGTATATTATGCCTGACAGACGCATATCCAGAGAGTAGGCATCGTTCAGGTGCTCGGCGATCATCTGGAGGACTTCAGCATCGGAGAGGTACGTGTCTGAGAAACCGGGGGTGTCGATAAAGCGGACAGTTTGGCCGTTTATTTTAGTCTTGACGATTTCTATCTTCTGAGTACCTTTTAAATCACATAATTAGATGAGAGTGGGGGTATTTCCGGGTTAGCTAGCGGGCGTACATGAAGTAAGATCGTGGCCTATCTTCAGATTTGTCCGGCCGGTCACCTTGGAGATAAATGTCGTCTTTCCTGACCCGGTCATCCTATAAACAGTAAGTGCCTCATTTCGACTGGTACATATTTGTGGATTTGCTAAATATACTCGTACCCCATCACAGCAATCAAGACATCCTTTTTCCCCCACCCCCATGGATATTTAATAATACGGTCGAGAAGTGGAGCGGATGCTCTAGCGCGGGAAGTATCCGAAGAGAGGGGAATGGGGTATTCATCGCCAGTGTCATCAGTATCGTCAGTGTTGTCAGTATCGCCAGTGTTGTCAGTATCGTCAATATCATTGGTATTCCCTTCTGGCTGGTCTTGTTGAGGACTGGTTGGTGCAGGCATCTGGGGAGGGGCCGAGGAGTTGTCAGGGGCCATTTCTGACCAACCCAGGCCAGATTCGTCATCGATCCTTGTCATCTTGATGGAAACAGCGTTTCTGCGAGTGTCGGCTAAGAAATCTAGATGACTACCTCTACAGCTTTGGGGTTTATATTGAAGCCTAGGGGAGATTAGGGGTAGGGGATATGTATGCTGGACTGAGGCCAACTCTTGAGGAAAAGAAGAGGAGCTGCGAGAACAACAAGGCGATGGCGAACCACATTGGCTAGCCGCTTGTCGTGGCATTAGGGAGAAACACGCCCAACGGGCCATCTTAACCAACCGATGCAAACGGACCATCATAACCAACCGATACAAACAGGCCACGTAAAGCGGCAGCGTGGAGCCGCAATATTTGCCAAGGTGTAGATGCGACATATCATAACATCTTCAGAGCGCTGCCCATCGAATTTATTGACCCCCTAATGCCTATCATACCTCCCAAGACCTATATTGGAATGCATCCACGGGGCATTTCAGACCACCATCCTGTCACGAAAGTGTAGCTGTGTGACGTCCCCTATTCGGTATCCTTATTAGCACAGGTAGATGACCTGCGGGTTCTAGACTGGAAAATAATACCATGTAGGTGTGTCGCATTGTTCAAGCAATCCCAAATACGCCTACTCTGTGGGAGAGCACTACTTCACGTATCATCTTGTTTCCAGGAAATGTGGTTTCAACTAGTGGCTGTAAGCCTGGATTAAGTATCGAAATAGCATTAATTAACGCCCGTGGGAACTGCCCGCTGAGGGAGGCTATCCCGTAACCTCTCGTGGGGTGCTAATGGCTCCCTATCTAGCATCTCTGTTCTTCGTTCTGTGCGTGGTACGGTTCATTCTGTATCGTCCCTCTTCCTTATGAGGGCAGTTCTTAGCTCGTTCCTCTATTCTTCTCTCGCAGAGGGCTTTCCCCTGATATCAGAAGCCCATTTACAGGGCACGTTGTTTCCCAGGCCCTGAACCGGTGCCTTGTCTATAGAGCGCTTACGCGCAGCAAGGGAAATAAATGGGTAGAAACAAGCATCGAAAGCTAGCATGGGCTCTTCTCTGCCCGGTTCCGGTGCCCTGGTGCCTTCTCCGTGCTCCTCACCTCTTGTAAATCCCCCCGCAGAACCCGGTCGTTTCTGCCAGGTCCTGAAGCCCCTCTGACCTCGCCATAATCTTCTTTAGGTACAACGTTGCCGCCCTTCTACCACTGAACGGCCTTGGCCAGTAACGGAAGCGGGCTTTTGCTTTATGGCAGAGCACGATATGCTCTGGCGACTTTGGTTGGGCAGGTAACAAGATATGCGCGTTAATATTACTCCAGCGTTGTTTATCGTATTCAAGTACCTACCTAGGTACCTTAGGTACCTACGAGGCCAGCTGCTGAGTACCTGGTACCTCGACAGAAAACAAAACGCAGTACAGCGTTTATGTTCTGCGGTAAAGGAAGTGGGAGCTGCGTTGCAAGCTTGGCTTTCATCGCGTGGAAGATAAAGGAATAGACAGCAAGTGTGTTCTTGGCTCGGTCGCCTGCTCTTTATCGCGTGAACGCTATTCTAACCCAATATTAGAGGCCTCAAAGCGTTCCGCTTCAATAAATGGAGACGACCTTCTGGAAGCAACCCAACAAAAGCTTGCTAGTAGACGGGAAACCGACGTGACCGACGATAGGAGAACGGTCCCAAAAAAGAACAAGCAAGAAAGAAATTTCGGGAATCACCCGTCGCTAACTAGTCACTTGCCGCACGCAGCGATGGAGTCCCTGCGATTCCAGCTCAGCGATACGCAGGGGGCGCTCACGGAGAAGACCCGCCAGTGGCGGCAGCTGCGGGTAGACCACAAGGCAGCGCAGGAGGCCTGGGCGCAGGAGAAAGGAGAGCTGGAGGCGAGGATAGCACAACTGGAGACGGACAACAACCGACTACGGGGGGCGAATGGGGGCGTTGATGGCGGAGAGAAGCTGCAGGGGCCGCCGGGAGGGGACGGTGGGACGGTCACAATCACCCGCGCGCGGATGCGAGACGCCGAGGCGAAATACCAGAAGCTCACGGACGATCTAGCGGAGAAGACCAGGCTGAGCGAGGCGCTGCACCAGCAGCTTCTACGCGCGGGGAGCGGCGGCGGCGGCGATGGCGATCCCGGGGCGGCGCTGCGGCGGACCCTCGTCCCCGCGCTCACCGACGACCAAGCGGTCGCGCGCTGGAAGGCGGTTCGGGACGGCGTGCGCGCGCTCGCGCGCAGACTTTCCGGCGGGGGCGGCGGCAGCGGGTCGCCAGGGGAGCGGCTTAAGCAGCAGCAACAACTCCAGACGCACGACCGCGTGCGCCTCGAGCTCGAGCAGCTGTCGGCGCACTGGCGCGACTACCACGCGACGGCGCGCACGAGGCCGTACCTGCTGCGCGCGCTGGTCTGGCGCTACCTGCACACGTGCCTGTTCGCGCGGCCGTGGCGGGTGTGGGGGCGGGAGCTCGGCGGCGCGGCGGCGCAGGTGGAGCGCGCGCTCGGGACGGCGGGGGCGGAGGGCGAGGAGCGCCGCGACTGGCGCGCGCGCACCGCGGCGCTGCTGCGGCGCGCCTGCGAGCCCGACGCCCAGGTGCTCGGGGACACGGCGCGCGGCATCGTCGAGGCGGCGGAGCAGGTCGCCGGCGCGGCGGACCGCCAGCGCCCCGAGCTCGAGCGCGCGGTCGCGGACATCGTGGCGGCGGCGGCGGCGCTCGCGGCCGACCTCCACCGCTCGCGCTGCTTGGTGCTCATGTCGGACCGGCCGGGCAGCCGGCTCACGCGCGGGTTCCCCGTGCGCGAGAAGACGATGGAGGTGCGCAGCAGGTTCGGCTCGGGAACGGCGGTGGACCTGATGGTGTCGCCGTGCCTGCTCAGGGAGGACTGCGACAACGACGACTACGCCGTGCTCGTGAAGGCGGAGGTCATCTGCTAAGCGATAAAGGGTAGGTGTATACGGAACGGAACATGTGCAGGCTTACACGAGGCCGGGTGACAGCGGCATGACACCTAAGGGAAACGAGGTGTACGAATATTAGGTAGGTATTTAATACCTAGCAGGGATATGCTAGCGAGGCGGCTCGTCACCACCACCAGCGCGTTGTGGAGACATGGCACTCCCATAGCCGTATATGATGTAGAGGATAACGAACCTGGAGACCCAGCTATGTGGCCTGGGCTGTGACGGGGGTTGGGGTCGAGAACTACACGTACGTCTCGAGCAGTGGATAGGTGCGTAACTTCATGCTGAACCGCAGAGAAAAGGAAAGAAAAAAAAACAAGCCCAGCGTAGGTATTAATTTAAGAGGAATACACGACGGACTCGGATCATAACCGAGATAATGCAACATGACCTATCTCCTGTTCCTGGCTCGTGTTTTTGTAATGGGTGATTGTGATGATGTCCACTACCGACCGACCACTTTCCACATTAGGTAATTATGGACCACGGGCGTGTCGGCATGAATCCGCCCTCCGTCTTACCGACCGCGGTGCTGGAACAGCTACCTAATCTATTCTTGGGTGTGCAGGGTACATGTATATCCAGGTTAGGAGGTACCTACCAGATATTACCTGTACCTGCAAGTGCCCGATATAAGGTTCCTACGTACCTAGGTAGGTACCTACACTCGTACCGATATAAGTACATGGGCGCAGCCAGAAAAGGCCGCGCGTAGCTAAACTTAGATTCAACTGGTACCTCTTACCTACCTGTGCTTACCCATCGGCAAAGCACCCGGCCGATGTACCTACCTACCTACCCAAGTACCTACGTCCCTATTCGCAACAGTACCTAACCGTAGAGGAATACCAGAGGTAGTGGACGTTAGGTACCTAACTTCCCCACCCGCCTATGCGCTAGGTACCTAAGGTATACATGGGGGGGTTCTGATCGCGCCACACGGGGACTCGGACGGGCGTCGACCGAGTCGATCGAGTCCTCCGGCTCCGACTCAGAAATATCTCGAAAGCATACCTACAATTTTCCAAGCGGGCCGCGTGGCACGCAACCGTCGCAACAGTCACATGTTACCATAATATTGAATCTTATAATATTGAATGCATACACATATCATGAAATATATATACTAATAACAGACATATACATACCTATATATATACACCTATATACATATCCATCAGCATTGCTACGATACGCCGAGACCCGAGAATCCCATGGCTACGACCTCGGAGCTCATCTTCCCGCCGCAGGCGAACCACAACTTCTCGCGCGTCCTCGGCGACCTCAAGCGGTCCAACCTCTCCGTCGCGAACCGCCTGCGCTCGATCCGGGAGGACGCCGACTTCGTGGCCGAGGCGGCGGCCGCCTTCGCGCGCCCGCTCGTCGCCAACGAGCGCTGCGGCAGCTGGTACGTCGCGCCGGCCGCCAGGGCCGCGTCCGCCTACTTCAAGAGCACCGACGGCCACGCCGGCCAGTGGCGCTTCAGCACCCGCCGCCTCAACCTCCACCTCCTCGACCTCATCGGCCGCTGCGACGGCTGCCTCGTCGTCGACTCCACCCGCCGCGGCAAGCGCATGCCCGACGCCCTCAGCAAGACCGTGCCCGTCTGGTGCTGCGTCCTCAACCGCGCCCTGTTCCCGGACGCGGGCGACGCCGCCGCCGCCCACGCCCTCTACACGCCGCCGTCCGCCGTCGCCCCGTCCGAGCACGCCCAGATCGAGGCCCGGCTGCCCGAGCACGTCGCCGCGTTCCGCGCCCTCGGCCTCGACGCCGCGGCCTTGCGCCGGCGCCTGCGCAAGCCCCTGCGCCCCCTGTGGGTCACGCCCGAGTCGCCGCTCGCGCCGGCCGGCGAGGTGTTCGACGCCTTCCACCCCGTCGTGTGCTGCACCAGCTCGCGCCGCGTCCCCGGCGCCGAGATGAGCGAGCGCGGCTACATCCAGGGCGCCGCCGACGACACCGAGAACTGGGCCCTCGGCCTCACCCCGCCCGTCTTCTGGCGCCACCAGCAGCTCCTCCTCGCGACGCCCGACCCGGAACTGCCCGGTCTCGTGCGCGCGCTGGTCGCCGCCCACGCTGCCGACGCGAGCGTGCCGTCCCCTAAGCAGGTCTCACGGCGCCTGTTCGTCGCCTGCTTGCCGCTTGCTGGCCCGTCGCCGCCGCCGTCGACCTGCGTCGTCGCCCTGCGCCCCGAGGCCACCGACCCCAGCTCGTGGGTTAAGAGCCCGCGGCTGATAGAGGTGGGCGTGGGCAAGCCTAACAAGATCGCTAGCCGTAATCTGCGCGTGGCCCTGCCCAGCATCGGCGACTTCGTGCGGCGCTTCCTCGAGCCCGCGTCACCGACGGCAGAAGGTCCTGATGCTGGGGAGGACCTAGGCGCGGGCGCGGGCGCGGGCGCGCTAGAACCCCGGGTCCTGGTCGCCTGCGAGACCGGAAAAGACCTGTCGGTCGGCGTCGCGCTCGCGCTCCTGTGCCAGAACTTCGACGGCGAAGGCAACTACTGCCCCCGCCCGCCCTCGACCGGCTACACTAAGAGTGACATCAGGGTCCAGCTCAGCCGTATCATGACGACTTTCCCGGATGCGAATCCGAGCAGGACGACGCTGCAGAGCGTCAATAGCTTCCTCATGGGCTAGATCACTATATTATTTGCTATGTCTTGCGAATCGCCGGCGGCTTGCGTGCTGCACCTTACCGCAGTCCACACTCCGTATGTATCGCGACATGCACGAGTTGCATATTGGCGTGCGCAATGAGAGCGCGTTTCGCCGACGTAGGCACCAATTTTCTGCCTGCCTACTACCTAATAACAGATGGCGAGTCTGCAAAGCAATTCGCATGATATGTTACTACGCAGCTTTCGGGTCCGAATTTCAATCTCTAATCAGGAAATGTTAGGTACTGTATTGAAGTGGTTTCATGAGCATTTATTTAAGGGGGTTGGGTAACATCGCTTGGCACTGCTGTCGCCGATGGCCAAGTTAGGTAGCTGTACGGACGCCTCGAAAAACAGTTGTAACTATGAGACAGGATAGCCATGCGCAATGGGAGGGTTCCGACTTACTTATTGCTTACTTCTCAAGCAGCCATACGCGTCGTGTTGCCAACAAATGTTGGAAGTGGCTTGCCCTACTATCGCCGGCTCGAGGCAAGCCGGTGGGTGAATCGCCCGGTCCGTCGGAATTGGCATGGCATCGATCTTCACTTCCTGCCAGCGCGGCATCGTGAGCAATATAAATGCAATACACCTAGTGATCCTCTCGGCTCGTGAAATAGAAACGAAACAAGAGAGAGCGAACGAGAAGAGCGAGAGAGGAACAGGGGAGGAGGAAGAGGAAAACAAAAGACCTGGGTCCCAGGCGAGGAGCCATCCGACAAACCAATCACAAGACATTCCCATATTTCTATATTGAGAGTCTCCCCCCTGGAGATCTGTGGCTTCGATCCTCCTTCGGCTAGCGCCACTCGCGACGTCTTACTTGACCATTTCGGGCATGGACAAGCACCTGTAGGATCGTGTACGCAACGCGACCAGGGCCAGTCTCGATGGCGGTCCCGAACCGGGGCCGACACGTGTGGACGGCACGCCGCCGCTGTGAGCATCTACCTGATTCGCACGCGACCTCGACCTGGAGATGTGTCCGGTAGGAGACCTAGCCGAGGCAGGAGGCTGAGCTAGAGCACTCTCCGTCTCTCTCTCTCACCGACCCGCGATCGAAACAATTCCTCTTGGGGCTGCCCAAAGGAGGCAAAGAGATGTGGACAGCCCAGGGTCCCTCCAGCGAGCAGGACGAAACGAAGAGCTGTCCGTCTGGTTTCGGCTCCGATCCGTCGCCACGCATCGACGTCGTAGTGGCAGCCCCCCAATAGGAAGGCCAGCGCCCAGTCGTCATCGAAGGATACAGAAACCGCCAGGCTGCACACGGAACCCGATGGCGTCCGCTCCCAAGCCCTTCTCCCCCCTCATCCTTCCCTCTCCCTCCCCTCTTCTCCGCTGCTGATCTGATGGGTACGTGGGTACGTGGATGCGTCTAATCCATCTCACCCCTGGACAGTGTTCTGGAGTGCGCCACCACCCATCACCGCCAACTTCCGTGGTATCTGATGTGTGGGCCGTCTCACGACGGCCCTTCTGCCTCCTCCCGTAACCCTCTGTGATATAATTAGATAACACCCGGCCAGGCAGGGAGACGGTGTAGAGGGCGGAATAACTGGACGGCGAAGGGTAGATAGATAGGTAGCACCATCGGCACATCGAATCGTCACTTATATCCGTTCCTCCTCCTAGGCCCACGATATGTCCCCGGGGTTTTCTTATTCTGCTCTCCATATCTCAATAGATAATTAATTCCTAGACCCTCCCCATGCCGATTTGGCCCGACAGCCAGCCTGCCAACCCGCCAACCCGCCTGCCAGTCTGCCTCTGCCGGCCGACCCCCTAAGCGAACTCTCACACACCGATACCGATAGGGAGGACGGGAGATAGGAGCACCGGTGCCGACGATCGAAGAAGTAAAGAACGCGGGAGCGTGGGAGAGGAAGAGGGCGAGCTATCTGCCAGCAGCACCGGCAGCAAACTCGCCGCGGCGATGCAGGTCTCCCAGAATGCGGTGCCGCTCGTCGCCGCCGTCACGCCCTTCCTGGCCCTTGCCGTCCTGGCCGTCATACTACGCTTCTATGTCCGTGTCGCGCTGCTGAGGAACCACGGGGCCGACGATTGGCTGTGCATGGGAGCCGTAGTAAGTTTGCTCACCCATCCTCTACTATCTCCTCCCAACCCCCCTAGGAGGCATGCCGGGGATAGCTGGCTGACGAGTACGGTATCGATCAGCTTTGTTCCATTGGAACATACACGGCGAACATGTTCTGTAAGTGAAGCCAATGTCCTCCTACCTTCACAATTTACAGCCTTCTAACAATATACACTTAGCCATATCGGTAGGCTTCGGTGACCCGCTGTCCAGCTTGACGCCTCGGAATCGGGAAATGGCGCTACAGGTGAGTCCCCATATCCGCTCGTACGCAAGGTAACCACATTTCTAACGAGGCGGTCTTTCTCTCTAGGCGTTATGGATCTCGCCACCCCTCTGGGGCCTCTCATCCGCTATGGTCAAGATGTCCATCGTAGCATCGTACCTGCGCATATGGTCTAGCCGGACCTTCGTGCGCTCCTGTTATGTGCTTCTCGGCTTTCTTGGCCTCTTCGGGCTCACGCTCTTCTTCGGTGGCGTGCTCGCTTGTGTCCCGATCCATCTCTCGTGGACGATGCCGCCCGGCGCTCGATTCGACCCGGATGGCGTGCAAATACAAAATGACCATAGCGATGGCAGTCTCTTTTTCGAGAGCAAGGAGGGCAAGTGCATGAACCTCCCGCTCTTTATGCTCGTCACCTCGGCGACGAATACGCTCCTCGACCTCATCGTCCTAGGCATCCCGCTGCCGCTGCTCCTGAGCCTCAAGATCGCGCCGCGGCAGCGCTTCGCCTTGATGGCTGTGTTCGGAATCGGGGTCGTTGTGTGCGTGGCGTCAGCCATGCGGCTCGCCTCGATCGCGCAGTTGAGCCCCACGGCGGACCCGTCCACCGACGGCATCCACCTCGGGCTCTGGTCCGGCGTCGAGAACAACCTCGCCATCGTCTGCGCCTGCCTGCCAGCCCTTAGGTTGGCCCTGGCCCGGATGTTCCCCAAGATGATGCCCTGGGGAGCCTCGACCCGCAACCGCAACCTGAACGACACGACGAGCAGCTGGGGCGGCTCTGTTATCATCGAGACCCCTGGCCAGAAGCAGAAACGGTTCCAGCGCGAGAGGAAGCGGCGCCTGGAACGCGAAGAGCAGGAGAAGGCGCAGCAACAGCGCAGCTTGTACGGCGTATATGGAAACCCCGCCATATACGAATTGCCGTCGTCGTCCGACTCATCTCATATGGACCTCCTCGCCGGCAACCACAACAGAAACTTAAGTAGCAGCCTCAGTGGCAGCAATCTCAGCACCAGCTTCAGCAGTAGCAATCTTAGCAGTAGCTTCAGTAGTAGCAACCTCGGGACCAGCGTTAGCAGCACCAATCTTGGTGGTGGCCTAACCGCACCCCCGCCCCCTCGGCTCTCGCGCCCCCCGACGGCGCAGACGGCGAACACAACAGCGTCGGAGATGACAGAGGTAGAGCCGGAGGTGCGCCGTAGCAGCCGGCTACTAGTTCGGCCTGAGCAGCCGCCGGCCCGGCAGGAGAGCCGGTCCCCGAGCCGGTCGCGGAGCCGCTCGAACAGCCAGACTCAGCTGATCAGCCCGCCGCGCAGCCGCTCGAATAGCCAGACGCAGCCATTCCCCCGGCAGCACACCCGTATGAACAGCCAGGCGCAGCCGCCCAGCCAGCAACACAGCCGCGCGAATAGCCAGACGCCGCTGCTCAGCAGCCAGCAGCACAGCCGCTCCGACAGCCTGGCCCAGACGCAGGTCCGGCAGCATAGCCGCGCGGATAGCCAGTCGCAGACGCACAGCCGGTCGAACAGCCAGGCGCAGAACGGGCCTCCGGCGGCGGCGGCGGGCCGGCAGCAGAGCCGGTCCCCGAGCCGCTCGCGGAGCCGGGCCGACAGCCAGACGCGGCAGCCGCAGAGCCGACAGCAGAGCCGCGAGCGCAGCCGGTCGCGCAGCGGGCGGCGCAACAGCCTGGCGCCGACGGTCGCGAGCCACCGCAGCCACCGGACGCTCGCCGGCGCCGAGCTCGACCGCCCGCTGCCGCCGCTGCCGCCCGAGGCCCCGCCGCCACTTCGCGTGAGGTCGCCGTCGACCTCGTCGACGCGCACGCCGCCGCCGCCCCGAGGCCCCGTCGGGCTGCCGCGCGGGCCCTCCCAGCACAAGGCCCGCCCCCCGCCGAGGGACGAGCCGGCCAGGGAGCAGGAGCCCCCCCTGATATTCATCTAGAGTCTACGTACGAAATGAACGCAGGAACTAAAGGGGACAAAAAAGGGAGTTAAAATTAGTTTATAAAAATCTGAAATTCAAATAATAGTATAAAAAAAGAGAGAAAATAAGAGAAAGACTTGCCTCGCTGGTGTCTTGGTTATGACTTCAAGTAGCCATCGTAATCTCGGCTGGTGTCGCCGAACCCATTGTATTCGCCTTCTCGCGCTGTCCGAGGAATCAAGCCGACCTGAGAGCGCACACGCACACGAACCCAGTGTTTCCTTCAATTGCCAATGGTGTATAGTAAGTTCGACCCTTTCGAGACGCGACGAGACCAACTCCGCTACTGATAATTATGATGAGTGTACTTGCTTACTCCCCATTACTCCTTGAGGGCCACTCCACTCAGCAACTAAATGGAAGCCATATGAAGTGGTATCATTAATCGGGACATCCCCGAGTCCCTATCCACGTGAACACCATCTAATCTCTCAACTCAAGAATGGCCCTTTTGGTCATGTCCTCCTGCACCCATCCCACGATGGCCTCTCCAACGTCACCAACTAGTCTCTCGTAATGCTCCCCTCTGAAGAACAGGCTCGTGTGCGCAGTGACTTGATCCATATCCTTCATAAAAACTTTAATCCACTTGGAATCGACCTCCCCGTCAACTTTGGGCGGCAGGTTACAAAATTTCCGGTTCTTTAATTTCTTCGGCGGTTTCATTCCATCCTCCCCCTCTTCCTGTGGGCCTAGCACAGGCGGCACGGTATTCGAGTTCAGCTCTCGTTGTGTTCGCTCACTTGGAGCGCTGTCAGGATATCCAGTCGGGGGATCGTGAGTGTCTACAGATCCCTCTCCTAAGACCGACGATTTTGCCTTGACGGCAGCGCTCTCTTCCTTCCGACGCTGCCTCTTTTCTTCCTTCTCCCGTTTCTCCGTTTCATGCGTGAGCTTCTTTTTCCTCTTATCGATGATCTTCTGCCTCTCTTTGATGGTCCTTTCGCGGTCCTTCACGCGCTTCGCATAATCCTTTTCCGCTCGCTTCGCCTCCTTTTCGGCTTGTTTTCTCGTCTCTTTGTCGAGATACCGGTCTAAATCTGGCGGTTCAGGCTTGGTAGGCAATTCTGGAATCTCGGGAAGATCTAGATTTAGAGATGCCATGGAATCACCCAGACGGGCCGTTGAGATCACACCATTTTGCGAAGATCCTTGGGGTGATAAACCTGAATGATCTTGCGGACAATCGACCTCAATATCATTCACCTTCACAAAAGATCCGGAAGCAGGTATGTAACTTTCTAGGGGCTTGTCTCTGGGTCCCTCTAGCGACTGGAGAGATGGACAGGAGCTCGGTATTGGTTGATCCCCTTCAGAGATCGGTTGAGGGGAAAGTAACGTTAGGCTTCCGTCGCTGTCGGCTTCGTGGGAATCCAGAGGTGAAATACCCTCTTCCAGAATGGCATCCATACGGGTCCGTAGACTCGGGGTATTGCTGCGACTTCGACTGGGAACCTCCGTCGTGGATGTAGGGCTACGCGGTTCCCTTGGAATACTGGAGGTTTCTGGACTGAGACTTGGCTTCCGGGGAATTGTTTGTTTGGGAGGTCCATGGCACACGGTGTAATACTGGAGGAAGCGGACCCGTGGCGGTATATGAGGCAACTCTTGGTGCTTCAGGTCATCCACATCCTCTAACCGACGGATGCTTTCATACCGTGCCTTGAGGCCGGCGATATCCATCAGGGCCCCCCCATATTCTAAATGAGACATGATGTGAGAGGTAGCGGCGTCTAGTATATTTTCCGAGCTATGCTTCTCGACGAAGTGGACGATGTTCCCCCACCAACCCCTATCCTGAAGACGTATGTCGTTCATGAACGACGGGTTGAAGTTAGGATCAAATGTCATGCCATAGGGTATAGAGGAGGACAGTGACGCCTGAGACGTGCTAGACGGGCCTGAATAGACGGAATCGTGTGTTGAAGGGGCGTAATACGAGGGTTGGGTGGATTCGTCCTCAGGTATCGGCTCTTCCGGCAGGTCTTTTACGTCTGGCTTGGGCTGGAACAGGCTAGCGATACCCGTGGTAATCACACTGGGATGGAGGCCTAGCAGTGGCGCATCTAAGCTGATAGTCCCTAGGATGCGATGTAGGAAATATCTATCCTCGTGCTGGTTACCCGAAAGCTAGCTCGGCTGGTCAGCTAGCCATGCAGCAGAGGGGAGTTGGAATACTTGCCATCAAGGCAACATCGGCAGCCAACAATCCGCCCATGGAATGTCCGACAAGCACAACGTCGGTGTTCGGCGACTCATGGGGGGCGAGCCAACTACTAAAACTATCGCGACCTACCCGAAGGGCTTTATAGGTCTTGTATCTCGGGTAGATCTTGGAATGTATGGCATGAGTGTCGGCTAAGGCTAGCTTGAGATACCTGTGCACATGGGCAGGGAAGGATTGAAAAGAGGCATCGCTACCCATGTACCCATGGATGTAGATGACCAGAAGCTTCCGGCGTCCGGTTTCCTCGAAAGGAGACGAGGGGACCAGAGACTGCGTAGACGAGAGTCGCGGGTCACCAAAGGTAGAGATGGATACGGACGAGCTTAGCCTCGCGTCGATACCAGGCCGGGGCGCAACATCCAGGGGGCTACGATCTGACAATCTCTCACTCATGGCGAAGATGACGTGAGAGACGGCACGGGAACAAATGCGAGGCTGTCTTAAGCCGGCGAGCTGCTCGATATTATCAGTAGGCCTGGACAGTGTCTATCGTAGAGTGACGTAAGCGCATAACGAGGCCGGAGTCGACCCCCCGGTACTCGCGGGATCACCGCAAACTTAAACCAAGAGCAAGCCTCGAGGTGTGTCTCGTCCTCGAATGCGAAGGCGATGAGAACGTGGAGTGGAGGGTGTGGGCAAGCGTAGTAGAAGACGGCGAGGGGTAGAGGTGAATACAGGGACGGGAGAGGGAAGGGTTGCGAGCTAGACGCGATGCCCTATGCGGGCACGGAGAACGCTATATAGGACCTCTTTACGGTAGGTATATTGCACTCCGTCTTGCATAAGGGCTTCGTGATAAATACATAACCAATCTCTGTTCCGCGATGCCTGTTGTATCCAATCTCTACGTACCTAAATACCTGCATGAGCTGGCTGCCAGCCTCGTTTAATACCTGACCCAGGTGCCTGGACAAGTACCTGCCTGTCAGCGCGGAGTCACCATTATTGCATTGGCTGGGGGAGAGGCCTCGCATTGATGAATTTTGCACCCTTTACCGCATTTCGTACCGCACTATTCCAGTCGTAGGTGATTGATTGACCTGGTGTACATACTTTAGCATATCTAGGTCTCTAGGAAACGCTCACGGTCTACCTAATGTACATGATGGCAGTCCAGCAAGCGAACGCTCTCCTCGATCGACGGAAACGCCGATCCGCCCCAGACCAATGATCTCCGGCCGAAGATCGGCGGTCGCCAGTACGTCGATCCGAGGCTAGACAGAAGCCCGTCGAGTTCGACTGGACGTCCCCTATCCCGGCTCAGAACGGTAACCCCAAGCCGTTGAGGTCGCTCGTCCCGTCTTCGAGAAGAGCCACAGCAAAACGGCCCGACGATCTCGACATTTCATCTGTAGAATACTAATAATAAAAACCAAAAAAAAAAAGCCGACGTCCCCCAACGCATACTCTGCCTTGCCTATCACAGCTTAGACTTAATTATTGGCTGTCTACCGACGAAATTACCGCGGCACGCGACACTCTGAGTCACATCGATGCGTCTCCGGTGATCAGATGTATGCGAAGCTTTGACAGATCGCCTAGGCGTGCGAGGTAGCTAGACAGATGCTAGCATCGGAATCATGCCTATCAACACACTGTAGACTTGAGCGCCTGCACAAGTCGGTGTGGTCAGGAGGGAGCGTGCTATCTGTGTCGTGTCCACGGAAAACTTCGCTGCCAGAGCAGGAAACCTGTGGGCTCTGGTCGAAAATAGGTTGCCTTTTTTAGTCCGTCTGTCACAAGGCAAGATGCGTCGCGAGGCTAAGTGGGCTCCAGTGTCCGTCCGCCGAGTTCATGCATCGAAGGTTTTTAGGTACCCGAGCCCATCTTGCTCGTTGCTGTATATCCTAAGCTTTATCCGAACGCCCGGCGCCATGCTAAAATCAGGGAAATGCAAAATAACCGCATAGCGCGCCGCGTGGGCGAGGCGGCGTCCATTATCTCGCGCAAATCCATCGTCTCATCCTCAACCTGGGTATCTTATTTCGTGGCCCTATCCCGTCACCATAATCTTCAGCCACTAGCGCCGCCGGAGGACGATACGTCGCCAAGGTTCTGTAGCCGGTCAGTGAAGAGGTTCGCTGAAGACGGATCGTCCGTATGCACCTGTTTTCTCCTCTTCAACTTCAACCGTTCCTCCCCGTCACCCGTCGAATATCCGCCAACATCATCGTCAGCATAACCATCGCCGTACCCCTCGAAACTGCTGTCCTGATAACTCCGCTTCTTCCCGATTCGACGGGCACGGTCCATCTGAGACGTCAACGGCTTATTCGGCTTCGGCGTTACGCCTAGGCCCGACGGAACCGGGGTGCTAGGCGCCGTCTGCCTCGTAGCTTGATCATGGCTGACTTTCTTCGGTGCGTTTCCGGGCGCGAGATCGCCCAGAACCGCACTATCCCACATCGTCTTAGGTATTTGACCTCTGACCATTGTCGTCGCCCGGGTTAGGTTCGCCAGAAGGCTCTGTGATAATCCTCGCTCGATCTCCTTGCCTCTGACTTCTCTGGTGCACCATTCTTCTTCGGGGAAGTCGAGCAGTGTCTTGAGACTGTCCTGATCTTGGGGGTCTTTCTTCACGGCATCGAAGTGTCCGCTCAACCCTAATGATTTAATCTGGCCTTTGTAGGTCTTGCGGAGCGCATTCTTTTCCCCGTTAGGCTTCGTACGGGCAACCTCAGCGGCGATGCCGGTTAGACCGAATCTCTCAAAAAGGTCGTCGGACATGCACGGCGAGGAGACGGAATGGGCTAGATGAGAAACAGTGTCAACCAAATAGTATCAAAATCCCATAGAAGCACCACTGCTAACAGTTGCCATCGGTCTGCGAAAAGAGCGATGGCCGGGAGCACGGATACCATAAGAGGTAGTGTGTAAGACCAAGGGGAGCCTTACGAGTTCTGCAAAGAAGGTACTTTTCACCAACATCCATGTGTAGGTTCTCAATACCGACTCGGCGATCCTCGAGATGGACTTTCTTAAACTCATGGTCACCCGCATCGCCAAAGGAATATTTACGCTTATGGGAATAGTAATCCGCCATCGTAGCATCGTGAGCCATATCGGCGGCTTGGGCTGATCCGTTGACGCTATGTGCCGGCTGCAGCGATTTTGCATGTCAGCGAAAGTCTTCTGGTTTGCCAAGAAATTCTCTCATCAAATCTTCCGGCTGAAAAGGATCAAGAATTCCGATGGCTTTCGCCTCGGAAGTCGGCAGAGAGGCACGATTCACGGTTAGTGATTGACGCTTGACTCACTGTAGGCAAAGCAGTGGTGATTGCGGTCATGGAGCTGTGTATGCTGGATGCTGGATCACCTATGCTCGGAGAAAACTGAGACGGGCTCTGAGGTGTCTGGGGATTGAAGGTCATGGTCGCCATCGAGAAAACACGAGAAGCCGAGTGGAGGGGGACGGGAAGAGGATGGATAGAGGAGAGTTTCGGAAGTGGATTCGTCGTAGTCGTCGTAGTCGTCGCCGCCGGGGAGGAGCGGTAAAAGGGAAACCGATCGGCAGCGGCGATAGAGTGAGGATTGGAGAAGCGTAGACGAGAGACTCCGAGGCGCAATCAGGTACCGTATACGAAAGGTCAATTAGCAGCGACGATGCGCTCGATGGGCGATGGGCGATGGGCGAAAAGGCCGACGAAGAAGGATGGGATGATCGATCTCTCAGTGTGGCGAGTCGCGCCAAACCGCCGACCGGCTGTTGTGGTCGAGAGCGCCCGAGTCCACCAGCATTCACCGTGCTAAATCCTCCGAAATTCCGTGTCGATGGGTGAGAAAATACTACTGGTAGCGATGTCTAGACTGCGAGAGCGGTCTTTCCGATACCGCGATGCCTCGTCGTCTCGTCGTTGTCGAGTGCGGGAGAAAACGGGGTCGGGTGGTGGTTGGGTGAAAGAAGGCAGAGTTGAGGGCCTGTGACAATGGTGACGGGCAAAACGGGCAAAGTGGACGGATGGGGGGTGACTTCCATCCAACTAGGCAAGGTAAGGGGGATTGACCTGAGAGGAAACATGCCTTCCCTTGTGAGTTGGAAGCCGAAGGCACATAGTACATAGGTACTTATGTACCTAATGTATAAAGTCCCAGTTATACGATGGAAACCCTTAGTAGAGGTACTCGCCTTTATATGTGTTTACCTGTAGGTACCTCAGGTACCCTGTACATACCAATATACATCCATGGTCGGCATGTAGGTGTAATTACATGCCTTAGATACCTAGGTACCTGTTGGGGGGGGGGGGTTTTTTGGCTAAAAGTGCCCCGCTTTGAGGTTCATTCTACTGTCAATAAAAGTCGAGGCACATCCTGTTAACCGATTATGGGCTCATCTACGTTCCTCACCTGTGACCTAAGTAGATCCTTGGGTGATATGGGCGACATTGAAGAGTTACCTGCCTATGGTTCCGGGCTAGCTTGTGTATGTTTCGCGCCTGAGGTAGGGAGGCACCAAACGCATGCTTTCTATGATATTTGAGATGTGAAAAAGTCCATTGTCTACTATACACTATACTACGGGTGCCTACCCATTGTTGGCTTATACTGACACCAAGTTAAAAGAAGGCGAGACTCTCTATGCAAGCGTTCTGTGACAGAACCCCATCACAGTATCGCAATCATGTGCCCCTACCTACATGCTATGCATATACTACGGGAAATCACAAGCTCCAAGTGCCCTGATGGAGAACCTTCGCCTACCATATAGCCTTTTCGCTTCAGCTCTTCTTTTTGTTTCGTTCCCTCGGGATTTTCTTGTCTTCAGTAGCAGGTAGGGAGGAGAGCTCTCTCGGGAGCCTGGACACTCTATCGCATAGTAAGGGAATGTTTGGTCCCGCAGAACTTACCCGGTATATACTCATATAAGCTGTGGCAATTCCAGTCGTTGACCCAAAAGCGCACCAAGTATATTTTGCTGTACCGCGGATTACTCCTCTGTAATCCGGTGTAGCACGATTCCCGTGCTGTGAACCAAACCTGCTAGACCGCCGGTCCACGATCAGAACACACGGAACAATTGGTAGGTATTGTTTACCTTCTAACCAAGATCTTAATGAAGTACCTAGGTTCTCCGACTATCAAGCTAGGTATCTGTCTGCCCGCCTTGTATGTTGTAGGGAGTTAATCAACAGTCCATAACGTGTTTATAACCCCATGTATTTGAGCAGCCATGGAAGGCGAAAATACTCATAGAAAGGCTAGGCCACCATTGCTGTTGTTTTTTTGTTTTTGTTTTTTTTGCTACGTATTATCTATAATACGATATGCCATCAGCATCCTACATCCCTACGTGTAGAACCGCGGGCTTCCTTCTCCATATACCTACTGATGTTGTGTACAGAGTCGCATTGAGTGGAAGGGTGGATGAATCTACAGGTACCTTAGAGGAGGTATTGTGCATGGGCCAGGTTGGTACCAGGTAGGTTAGGCAGGCAGTCACGAGGGGCTTCAAGTTGCCTGAGGTACCTGAGGATAGATACCTAGGTACATGCGGTAAATTACGGTAGGTTATCAGGTACCCACAGGGACCTTATTTTCTATAACCTAGGCACCTTAGGTATATGGCCTCCGAGAGCATGCCTATGAGTACCTACATTAGGCATTTCATATAGGTACATCGGCTAGGTACCTACACCTACACGTAATTCGATGCCAATATCCACCCATGCAGGCTCACACGGGCCGCTTATTAATGCATAATCATGCTTGTGACTCTACTCTCTACACACAACTAGGTTCATTTGAACTAACCACCTACACGTATACCTACAACAACCTGCCTTCTGCCTTATTGCCCTACGTGTATGAGGAGTACGTAGGTAGGTACACGGGCCCGTCCCCAGCTGGTTTCATGGGGCTACCTATATCTCCTCCTAACTTCCCTTCTCCTTCTCTTTCGCTACTACGGACCTGAAGGCGGTAGATGCAATACGTGATCTCAGTCCTCGGGCCAATTCGGTTCCCCGGACCAACACGCGCGCGGCAAGACCCCTGTCCGGAAAAGGCTTACTCATCATACCAGTGGCACGCTTCCCATTTAAAAGACGGCCGGTCCGAGTCAACCGCGGTTTACTACGTACACAACTAAGGCCTCTAATAATCTAACCGTTTCCTCCCATCCCGCCCATTTGGCACGCCTCGCTGTCCTATCACCAACTTTTCTTCTTTCTACCCGATCATATCGGGCCAGACTACTGCCCTACAACACTTGGGTAGTCTGCCCTCGAGGCCGCCTCTCCTTTCATTCCTGCTTTTCCCTCCAAACCTCTTTCTCTTTCAGGCGATCGTCCCCCTGACCGATCTCGATCGGGAAATCGTCAGCTGGGCAGTTAGCCATTTCTCGTTACAGGAGAGCTTTTTCAGGGCCACACGGGTTGCGCGCGACCTCACCACGGCAAATACTTTGAAGTCCACCTCACCTTCCGACGAGCCCTATTCCCAACTGTTCCGATGTCGTCCTCTAAACATGGCGGTGGCGCCAAGCATCGACTCATGACGGAGATGCAGCAACTCGAGAAAGAGAACTGGGTCAACATCGACGTGAGTGCCACTTAGCCAACCCTGGACGCGAACTCATCCTCTGACGTCTCGGCCTTCGTAGCTCGCCAACGGCAACATCTTCCGTTGGCGTCTGGGCCTCATGGTCATCAATTCTACCAGCGCCTTCAACGGTGGTTATTTCAAGGTGAGCAAGAGAGCAACGGCAACACCATCCCGCGACAAGAGACGGGCCACTTACGGGATCGTATACGCTAGGCCGAAATGACCTTTACGGAGGAGTACCCCTACCAGCCGCCGACTTTCCGATTTCTCATCCCCATCTACCATCCAAACATCTACCCCGACGGCAAGCTGTGCATCTCCATCCTCCACACGCCTGGCGAAGATATCACGTCAGGGGAACAGGCGAGCGAACGCTGGACCCCTCTGCAAGGTGTCGAGTCTGTGCTGCGGTCCGTACTTCTGCTTTTGGACGATCCGGAAATCAACTCCCCCGCCAACGTAGACGCTGGCGTCATGTATCGGGATAACCGCGAGGCGTATAATAAGAAGGCCAAGGAGATCGTCGAGAGGTCGAAAGGAGACATTCCCAACGATTTTGTCATGCCAACTACGTTAGACCCCCCGCCACCGCCCAAGTCCTCCGATGACGATGCCGCCTTTTGGGCCGGAAGTGATGAGGAATTCGACTTCGGTGGTAGCGATACCGGTGAAGACGATGAGGCGGTGGAATTTGACGAGGACGGGGAGGACGATGGCGGAACCGATGATGACGACAACCAGGAATAAAGAGATCCCGTATGGATATGCGACACTCGCGGGGTCTGGGGGGCATGGCCATTCGGTAAATCGGCAACCCGTTTTCTAACTGTACATATCTGCATAGCGTCGGAAAGGCGTTCCACGGATCTTTACTAAGGCGCTCCTCGACGGGCTTGTTGGCCCACCCCTTTATCGTACACGCTGGCTTTACTTAGGCCTGCTCTCGCGTCTTCTACTCGATAGAGGAGGTTGCCTAAAGGATTTAACGTAGACTCCCCGAGGCCCTCGGATCATCATAGGTTGCGGCAGGATCCCGGCAGGATCCCGGGGCCGTCTGCGACACGTGGATAGAGGGACGAGCAAGACAATCGTGATTTAGTCATATACGCAAACCAAGCATCCCCCGCCATCATCCGTTAATAAGAGCTACCCGAACTCGTCGAACACGTCGGGTTATGTGGCACCGAAGTACGGGCGGTTGTTATGTACTTTGGTTAGACGGTGTGAGGGGCGGGATCACACCAAGGGGAGAAAAAAAAAATTTTTTTTCTCTAAGCGAAATATGTAGCCTAGTTAGCCGGGTCCAACTCTAATGAAGAGCGAAAGTTGGATGTTGAACCGGTAGACATAGGTGGTTCCCGAGGTTATGCGTCGAACCGCGCCCAAGTTAACGGGAAGGGAACACGAACGTGGTAGAATCGCAACGGCCTAGTTATAAGTCGAGCCCGTGGTGAGTCCGCCTAGCTCTGCCAGTGGCCGAAGACAAACGGCAGTATTTACATCTCCTGATCCCTCTAATGTATATATATACACCCATAGGCCGGAAGGTTCCCCGTTGGCGCGCGTGGGGTGTCACATTGCGCTCTCACCACCTATCGAAGACCTAACGACATACAACGTTCTACGGATGTGGACATGTGTGTGTGTGTGTGTGTGTGTGTGGATAGGTATTCATGGCTGACCGACCTTTCTTGGACCACCAAAAGGCAAGCTTGACTCGACACATCATTTGGCGCAACTTTAGGAGAAGCATATTGCGTTGTCCGCATGAACCACACAGGGATACATTATCCCGGAAGTATGTAGCAAGGCCGACAGTAGACGGCTACCAACGGGACGAGGCCATCTCGATGCCATGTCTTAACTACCTCCTCCTAGTACTGTCACCTTGAACGTACCTCTCCGTAACTCAACACACTCCGGGAGGTTAACATGTCGTGAAACAGGACCTCAATTTATCTCCCAACAGGTACCTAACCTATTATCTCAAGTGCCCGTATAGGTAATCATTGCCTTGGGTACTTCGCAGACGCGTCTCTAGGAGGTACCTCTACCTACCTAGGTATCTAATGAAACAGGCACTCCAAAGAGGAGGTACCTAACAAACTTTCCACCTTTGGACTTTAGGATTAGCATAGCTCAAGTTGAAGTAAAAGTTATAAGGTCGATACCATCAATAACATTGCGGTGGTCACTGGGGGGCTAGGTACCTACCTGGGGAGGTACCCAATATCTCAAGGCGCCTATTCTTGTAACAGTAGGAGGTACCTCCTCTTAGCCGAGAAAGGATAACGGCTACATTAGGAACCTGTCTACCTTAGGTACCTACAGGCATGCCCAGCACAGGTAAGTATTCAGGTACCTCCTAGGTACCTACCTAACCTACTGGGGATGCCTTAGGCACATAAGGCAGGGTCCAAGGGAGATTGAGTACCTGAGGCAATATATAGGAGGGAGGTGTGTACCTATCTCAAATACCTTAACGTCGGTACGCAGGTACTTAAGAATTGAACCTCAACCTAACATTACCTAAGGTAGGTAAGGTAGGTAAGGTAAGAGCGCTCCAGTGGCAACTGCGCGCTTCCATGCGCGGGGCGGAGTGGAGTAGACGTCGTCAAGCCGTGGGGCTTTTATCGGTTGACGATTGACGTCTGCCAAAGAAGCATCATCCACGGTCTCGCTGACCTACAACGCCAGCCATCAGCAACAGTCGGCGAGGCCTTAGGGCGACTCGTCTGCGCTCCCCTCCCCCCCTCTCTCCTTCTGTCGCGTTTCAGCACCTACATCTTTTACCATCTGGTCCTCTGTCTTCGGATCGACAGCTCTTGTTCGGATCATAGTTCCGCGTCTCTAGTCCCCAACGCCACATTTACCTACCCAATTGCTCACGCACCGGTGGTATCAACTCGGCCTGCTACGTCTCATTCTGAGCTCCCTATGATATAACACATCCGCGCCCTTTCAATATACCCTCGTACCCTTCCCGCCCCGCCATAGACGTCGTCGAACTTCCATGCGCTGCCAGACACGGCATCATCTCGTTCAACCCCGGGAACTCGGCACCTCTTCAACATGGCGGTTGTAGACGAGCCGTCCGAGGAAGCCATTTCCCTCTTCTGCGACATTACCGGCCTACCTCGAACCGAAGCCATAACTCGCCTGAAGGTATGGGAGCTGCCATCGCACTGCGCTCCGAGGTATTCCTGCCCGATGCTGACGAGATGATACATCGGCCTCTTACCCTATAGGTAAACAACAACGATATACAGCGAGCCTCAGAGGAGTATTTTGAGGATCCAGACCGCCGAAAGGTATATATCTAGTTATTCCGCCGCCGGCAAAATGTTACGATACGCGCAGCTACTCACATTCAGACCGCCTTAGTACAAATGGGACGAGTCGCAGTTCAGCATGGGCCGACAAGGCGAGGCCGGTGATGAGGGAATCTGTGCGATACATGTCCGCCCTCCGCTCTGGGAGACATTGATACTAAACTGGTCCTGCAGCCTTCAATGTCCAAGGGCCCGACGAGCTTCCGCCTACCGACTACCAAAACACTGCAGCTCCTACTAGACCGCCATCGAGGGTCAACAACCGATCTCCTTTTGGTAAGATGACGATCTCAGCCGCAAATCGAGCCACGGGCGCTCGTCCTGTCTCCACCAAGCGCCGGAGCTGATAGACCCAATCCTAGGTGCACCCACCAATGCTGCAGAGGAAGATGCCCATCTGAAGCGGGCGCTAGCCGAGTCTGCGGCAGAGTCCGGAATCCCACCGCCCCAGGAAGTTGGCATCATCACCGACGAGTCGAATCCCAAGTACTTTGGCCCAGCGAACCGATCCGAGTATGAGACAGAACAATGGGCCATGGTCCCAACCAAGGCAACCGTCGATACCGCAAAGGCCGAACCGAGTCCGTCTCAGAGGAAGCGAGATCCCAACGCTCCCGCTTTTCTTTGTCAGACAAAAGATCACAGGGTCGGCGCTATCCTATCTATTTACCACAAGATACCACTTGTCAGGAATATCCTCCTCCAATGCGGTCGGCCGGCCCATAACTATGGACACAATTCGGAATGGTGGAAGGGCCAACCCATTCTTGCGCACGAACACCTGGCGGCTATGAAGAGGGGAGATCTGCTCTGGGGCGACGACGCCCATCCCGAATTCGCCGAGGAATTACACCGTCTGATGGCCTTCTTAGATAATACGGAGAGAAGCTACGGGACCGTCGATACTCTCGTCGAGACTAAGGCGGTCGATCCTAATTACGGCGCCTGGGTGGCCGACGTCGAAGACGCGCTCTTTGACGCGATCAAAGAAGGAGCCAACGAAAATCCCGCCTGCGACCTGGCCCCTATGACGACTATGGGTGCAGTTGTTTCCTGTGACGAGCCTCACGCTAGTGAATCTCGGACTGAAGGGGGTCGCAATGCCGATAGTTGGGGCGACGATGAACAGGATAATGAACAAGACAACCCCTTCATTTTCCTAGATATCCAATTAGAGGAAGAGCACTACGAGCTCGTGAAGACGTTGTACGATGCTTTGGATCACCTCTTCTGGTCGCACGCGTTATCACTCGACCATTCGTTCCCAGAGAATGCCAAATTTGCCGTCCTATCTAAGCCCCCCGAAGTGATCACGATTCGACTAGGTAGTTCCGGTCTGGTCGGACCCTGCGAGATACCACCCGTGCTCTACGCGGATCGGTACATGAGCGACCGGAAGCACACCGCGTTGCATCTCCAGAAACAGCTACGCGCGCTCAAGTCGATGCAGCGTTTATGCTGGGCGGCGATGGAGCTGAAACGACGGTGCCGCGCTGGCGATTCGTGCGTTAAGCTGCATGGTCTGGGGCACCCACACGACAACATCCTTTGCTACTGCGCAATTATCGAATTCTGCAAACAAGGGATGCAACGTCAAGTCCGGACGGCGCAATGGCGTTATTTTTTCGAGCCATTGGAGAGGGGTGTCGATATCAGCCTTACCGACCTCGAAAGCATCCAGGCGTGGAGCGGGCCCTACACTCTCGAAGCTGACGAGGAAGCAAGGATGGAGACGTTCAAAAGAATTATAGACGGGAGTGAGAGGGAGATGGAAAAGGTGCTAAAGGATATGCAGGGTAAGTTTGCAGCCGTCCAGGCTGAGGGGTACTGGCATTCTTGGCTGACTAGATCCCCTAGAGCTCGACGAGGAGTCGGAGGAGTATATCGAGATGATGGACGTGGTCCGAAAGCGTCTTACATGCCAGGAGCACGAGGTGGATGACGTGTTCGTTTCTCGGTCAACGCCTCAATATCGACCCGAATACTGGAACCCAACACGGAAATACTCTTTACGTGGCGTTGCCCTTTCGCGTGAATTAGCATATGTGTCTGTCAGGGAAGAGGTCGAATTGATGGACATCGATGCGGGGGAGCCTATGTCCAAAGATCAATGGTGGAAGATTGGATACGCTGCGAGCGACGCCTCTCCGGTCAAAACTGAGGTATGTGGGCATTGGGTATACAGATCTGTCGTACCGATGCTGACAGGAGGACAGAGGGTGACGCTGGAACACGTACTCTGCGAAGCCGAGACGGGATCCAAATTCCCCATCCTCATCTACGCCTCGGAAGCCGCTATGGAGGCGAAACCTATTCCGCTCTCAGACGCCTTACGTGTATGTCATCCGATCCGTATGTTTCCCCCAGATGACGGCGAAACTAAAGTCTTGACAGATGTTTGTGCGGGCGGATAATCGCTCGTTCCAGCAAGAGCTCGCCCAAGAGCAGCAAAATCAAGAACCTAACCCGCCACAGCCACAGGACCCGGCCCCGTCGGGCGTCACGGTCGGGAATCTATCGTACATAGCCGTCAGCTCTCCGAGCAAAAGAAAGCACAGCATTGGCTCATCGGTGGCAACCGGTGGCAGCTCTCGCGACGACCTCAACGATGTAGATTTGACATTTGACGACCACGACCGGTTTCCAGATCAGCACATACCCGACGCCCATTACCAGACACCCCCCGACGCCAGCGTGCAGTCCACCAAACCGTTAGGCGGCATCGTCGAATCCTTGGCGAAGTGCCAAACCGGAGAGGCAGAGTCGAGAGCGGAATACGGTGGCCAGGAGGGCATAGGGGCTTTCACGTCCAACCCTCCGGCCCTTATAAAGTCGCCCGAGATGCAGGAGCGCGTCGGCGGCTCCACGCCATTCCTCGCGCGGCCTGGCCCTACGACCCAGAGTGGGCCGGTAGATATGATGGACATCGATATGGAAGTCGACTCGCACGAGGGGTGATGACAAGACAGGCCGGGCAAGATATCTTGGCGATTCTGTGAATTTTCAATAGGGGGGATAGAAGCTGGACCGACGCGTGCGTACTTAAAAAGACGTGCCTAGCTTGATCTTTGCTTTCGGGATACCTATGTCTGCTACTAGAGGCTACGCACTGTACACTACTCGCTCTTCGGGATGACATGATGATACCCACGGCAGGATGCCTAGTAATAAAAAGAGTCGGACCGACATTCCACAAGATGCAACACGAGCTCCGATGAGGTAGAGGAGTTGAGCTCTTACCAGTCGATAGTAGTAGCATGAGAGGGGTTTTCTGGGAGCTAGAAGATGCCCATCGGGATGGGCTAAGTTTCGCGGTTCAACCGCGGGACATCCAATCGGTTCTAGCGCTACTCCCTTCAGGCGAACCATACCTGTATTATAGCATCATAGGTGTAGACCGAGTTACTGCGGGCTACGGACCATAGTGAGTTATTCCCGAAGCTCGGACGGCTGTTCGATTCTACGAGTGAGGAGGAGAAGGCAAAAAGAAGAAGAGGTAGAAGAAGAAGAGGGGGGTCTCCGGCGTAAAGTATGACGGGCGTAGCTTCGAGAACATTCTTGGTGATGGCTATACAGTTAAGCCGCTGAAAAGAGAGGGGGCGGGGTTACCGGAGGCAGAAGAAGAGGAACAGGGAACAGGGCAGGGGTTACGGACATCCGCAAAGACACGGGTAGGTATGTGCACACGTGCATATATACACCTATATATTTTTATATAGGTCAATATAGAGGTGTGTCTATTATAATCGTATATATATATATATAAGGTAGCATTGGGTTCAGCCGCATGCCGATGTTGTGGTGGAGGATCGGTCGGACAGAGATTGACGAGGTGGCTTCGGATAGTGGGAGAGGGATAATGCGGGTAACTAAACAACTTACCTAGGTAGGTACCTACCTACCTACATACCACCCATATTATACGTGCATACATGCTAGACCTGCCTCCTGTTAGCAACCACCCAATCCTGGATCTAGGTTTTATAGTAGATATCTGTGGTTCGATACCCCCTCGTGGGTGTAGTGTGAAAGGTGGTTGGCATTGCTTACACCGACACGTAATACGCATCAATAGGTACGACGGTGACTATTGGTACGGGTTAACACTATCTGTAGGTATTCCGAATGGTTCTTTTCCCTACTCTCTACTGTACTTATGTTTTTATGAGCCTAAAAGTTAGGTTCTAGGAGGTCGGTGAGGTTAGGTAGGTAGGTACTTACAATTCATGTTGTCGGCTTACCCGCCAAGAGCCTGATCCCTCCGCTCGCACCTAACCCGCTATATCTACCGGCGAGAGCATGTGTGTCGTGCATACGTAGGGCACATGTACACGTACGATATTACCATGTCATGATGATATGAGGCCCCCATTAGGACCTGAAGGGTAGAGGTAGGTAGGTAGGTAGGTAGGTAGGTAGGTAGGTAGGTAGGTAGGTAGGTAGGTAGGTAGGTAGGTAGGTAGTCAGCTCGTGTAAGAGGGCTAATGGCGAGCAGGCTATTTACCTCCTAGTCAGGTTGGCGCCGGGATGCGCTGCAGCCGCTCGGGGTTCCCGTTCTTGCGGTCTCTCGCCTCCTTACGCAGCCAATACAGTCGGGCGGTCAATCGCTGGCCACTTGGCCAGACGCCCGTCGATGGTACGGCAGAGGGGAAGTGGCTTAGAATGCCCATCGAGAGGTACCTACTATCCTTATCTACCCAGGTACCTGAGGGCAGGTACGGATACATGCCTAGGTACGTGATAACTACATACCGAGGCGGATAACAATAGCGGGTTATTGTACCTATTTCTTCATGTAAGGCCACGGTCACCTGATCGTCAACAGGGCTTCCCCGCGCGGGGGGTTACCTATGTATCGAGTACCCAGCTCAGGGCTTTGTGGGCATGCTGCACGATATGTACTCGGTACCTGACCTGAGACACCTGCAGCGTACCTACCTACCTAGGTACCTCCTCCTAAGCTCCCTAAGTACCTACGTAACTCTTAACTACCTACCTGGTACCTAACCGAACCTCTTGACCGATCTTAGGTACCTACCTACCTAACCTACCTACCCCCTCTCTTGGGATATCTACCTACGTAGGTAAGTACCCACCTACCTCCTAAAGTAGTGGGTACCTCCTTAGGTAGATACCTAGGTACCTCTCAAGTACAGCTCTATCATTCCTAAGGCCCCCCCCACATGGACGAAAACGTCACTCGTCATGCACCGATCCACCGCCGCCCATGACCGTCTCCATCCGTGGCTCAGTTTAGCAGCAAGTTCCCGCCTCTCTCCCGCTCGCCCTCCCTCCCTCTCTGTCCCTCGTCGCCAATTCCCGAATCTTCCACCAACAACCTTTTCCCTGCCCACCCCAGAGAAGCCGTCAAAGAAAGCGAGGCAAAAGGCCGCTGTGCAGCAACGGCAGCACCACCCATTTCCTAGGTCATTCTGACATGGGAAATTGACAATTCTCTCTGCCTTCCTCTTTTCCTCCCTCTCCTAGTCACATCGAGACCCATTTCATTCCCGCGAGGCCCAGCCAGGAGACAATTCCACACACTACACGCATCAGACCCACGCTCACGATCAGTCGACTCGTGATCCCCCCCCCCTTCCCCCTTCCCCCTTCCCCTTTCTCCCTTCCCAGCCGTCCATCACACGACCTCAGAATAATAATAATAACTGCGTGCCTCCTCCCCCGTCCACCGACGCCTACCTACGCCCTCATATATTAACCCTGTCCCGTCCTCGCAGACCCTCACCGAGACACAGCATACATACCTAGCCATACACCGCTTCCCGGCCCACACGTTAAGATGGTGAAAGAGACGAAGCTGTACGACCAGCTCAACATCAAGCCGGATGCCACCCAGGACGAAATCAAGAAGGCCTATCGGTAAGCCCCTCCCCCTCCCAGCTCGGCCCAGCGCGCGAAGCGTGAAGTGCCAGACCTAGACTAACCCTTGCCGCAGGAAAGCTGCCCTGAGGTGGCACCCCGACAAGAACAAAGATAACCCGTCGGCCGCCGAGAAGTTCAAGGAGTGCTCCCAGGCCTACGAGATCCTCTCCGATCCCGAGAAGCGCAAGACCTACGACCAGTTCGGCCTCGAGTTCCTGCTTCGCGGCGGTACCGCCCCGCCGCCCGGCGAGAACCCCTTCGCCGGAGCTCAAGGCGGCATGCCCGGCGGCTTCAACGGCTTCGAGTTTAATAATGGAGCTATGCCGGGAGCTCGAACGTTTCATTTCAGCACCGGTGGCCGCGGCTCGAACGCCTTCAACTTTAGCAACCCCGAGAGCATCTTCGCCGATTTTATGCGCGCCGGCAGCGGCTTAGGGCCTGACGACGACGACGACGACGGCATGCCTCGCGTATTCGGCCGGAGCATGCCGCGAACCTTTGGCGCCGGCCGAACCCGAATGCGGAGTAGCTATCCTGGCGGCGATCCGTTCGCAGGCAGCGGGGCGAGAGAAGCGACACCCGATGTCACCACCGTGGAGCGCTCCCTACCGCTCTCCCTAGAAGAGCTGTTCACCGGGGTGACGAAGAAGATGAAGATCAAGAGGAAGAGCTTCGACGACAGCGGCAAACGGACAACTACAGATCAAGTCCTCGAGGTGCCTATCAAGCCCGGTTTGAAGAAAGGCAGCAAGATCAAGTTTAAGGGCGTGGGCGACCAAGAGGAGGGCGGGAAGCAGGACCTGCATTTTATTGTCGAAGAGGTAAGCGCCTACGGTCCCGGCGTATTGACGGCGTGAAACAGGACCAAGGCTAACGGGGCGTCTTTCGCACAGAAACCGCATCCCCTCTACCGTCGTGACGGTGACGATCTTATCCACTCCATCGAGCTGACCCTAAAGGAGGCACTGACGGGCTGGAAACGAACGGTGGCGACGATCGACGGAAAGCAGCTCAACGTCGAGAAGAGCGGACCGACCAGCCCGGGCACCTCGGATTCGTACCCCGGACTCGGAATGCCCCTGTCGAAGAAGCCGGGCGAGCGGGGAAACTTCATCCTCAAGTACAACGTAACCTTCCCCGAGAGCTTAACCACGGAGCAAAAGCAGCTGCTCAGAGACATCTTATAATTGTTATCGCGAGATGCAGGACCTCGCAGAGGGACCTATGTTGCATTTTGGCGTTGTGGGACTCGATAAGCAGGAAAATTTCACGACATTCACGACCATGAAGGACACGAGGTGTTTTTACACGGAAAGCATCAAAGATCTTTGAGGGAGTGAGCATCGTTGTCGGCAGAATGAGCCTTAGAGTTGTGGCGCGAGGTCGACTCCCGACGGAGCCGTGGCCCTCCTCCCGCCGGCATGGTTGGGCTATAAGTACAAAGTCCTGTCTGTTTTGATTTTATTCTTATTTTTGTAGTTGCTCTACTAGTGTTTTAGCACACCGGGTTTAGTGCCTATCCCACCTACTTAGTCGCGGGCGAACCCGGATCGGTAATAAATCAATCGACTGGCACACCGATAGAAGACGACCAACATAGACACCGGTGTGCGGATCTCCCGATTCAATCTGCATGGCGAATGTTATCGAGGTGCAGCTTTCACATTGCGAGCGTGATAGGAGACGATACCGCCGATGTTATGTTCGCTGTGCTGCTGCTCCGACGTAATGATGCCGAACATAGGTGTATCCGCTCGCGGCATCACGTGAACCCTCGGCGGCGAAGTTTGCGAGGTGGCGGTGTCGATGCACGGAGAGAGGTCTCCAAGGAGGAAGCCCTACGTCGGACACGTCGACTGCGGCCACCCACCACTAACCATCCTGGATAGACCGAAGTTGGATGCACTTCCCGCTAGGTCTTGGTCTTGTCTGGCCGCGCGGATCTGCGTACATAACCTACCGTAACCCACAGGTATGCAGATAACGGTCTAGGCTGGGCCAGGCCCTCTTCGCGTTGCGTCTACAGCCAAACACTCGGGCGGTGCCACGTACAAAGGGAAGAAGGCCTTCTGCGACGATAGCCCTGCGGGATTGCGCCCCCCCCCCCCCTTCACCCCTGTCTCGTTCCTTTCTCTCCTCTTTCTCTCCCAAGGATCGGGTTGCCCTGGTCCCAACGTTAGGGAACGTGTTTCTTTGATGCAGCGGGGAAAAGACGGGGGGGGTAGGACAAGAGGCTTCCGTCAGTTCATTGTTGGGGTGTACGTAGATGTATATGTCTATATTACTGAGGCGTTCCTAGCTAAGGGCTTCTCGCGCTAGGGAAACAGGCAATGGAGCATGTTAGCTCTCTTCGAGATCGGAGGAAAGGAGGAACGAGGATGGAAAGCGAAGAGGCACTTCGGCGCAATCAAAATGCTGTAGGTTGCTACGGAACGTTGAGTTCTCTATGAACTTCTCTCATTTCTTCAACTACGAATAGAATAATGAACTATTTCCCGAGAGGGAATGCCTATGGATCATAGTTACGATATCTCCTGTAGTTGAAAAAGGTTATTTTAGGAAACCCCCCCCCTGTTTCGTACGAGGCGATTCGTAGCCATCAACTTGTCCGTTATGCCATGACAAGACAATGCACGCAGTGAGCTCAGTGTTCTAAGCCGGGAGGACAGGGAGATGTGTTCAAAGGGCTTTGTCGTAAACAAAGACTTTATTGTGCTTCAATAGCTTAGAAGGCACTGCTCGAGGTAGGATAAAGGCTAGCATCCAGCACATAAGGGGTTCGATTGCAAATATCGTCTCAGGACCGAATCAAGACAGCACACGATCTTTGGTTCCGTTCACCCGTCGTAATACCTTGCCTGCCGGCTCATATGCATCGCCTCGCCTCGAGTCACCCGAACTAACACCGACTGGCTGGGGTGTGGTATCTTAGGACGGCATCGACTTTTTCAAAGCATCCTCGTTAGGTATCCGACGGGCGACAACAACATCATACACGGAAAATGTCGCACGGTGGTGGCATCCGCAAACATCGGAACCGAGGGGGCTACAATCGCGGCCCTCCTAGTGTGGATTTCGATTCCGACGCCGGGTTTGAAGGTGGGAATGGGTTTGGAGAGGGAGACGGGTTCCGCAACGGCGGCAGACGCGGTAGGTCTAATAGAAATAGGCATGGAAACGGAAACGGAGGCGGCGGCGGCGGCGGCGGCGGCGGCTTCAGAGGCAACGATAATGGGAACAGCAATCCGTTTAACAACGGCGGCGGCGGCGGCGGCAGCTTTCCGAATCCTGGGCCCTTCTTCGGCGAGAACGGGGGCAACAACGACAGATTCAGTGGGAATTACGACGATGACCGATTCCCCAACAGCAACAGCGACGGATTCAACAACAGCAGCAACAACAGTCATCACCGTGGGCCGGGCGCCAGCGGGATGAACCCGCGGTACCAAGGCAGGCCGGAGAACTACAACCCGAACTACCACCGGGACCGGGGCCAGCAGCCGGGGCGACGCCAGCCGGCGGCGGCGGCGCAACCCCAGCCCGTGCCGCCGCCGCAGCAACAGCCGCTGCCGCCGTCGGTGCCGCGTAGGCCGCAGCACCACCAGCAGCAGCGGGACTTCCCGCAGCGGCAGCACCACCAGCACCAGCACCACCAGCACGCGGACTGGCAGCACGCGGACGAGCCGCAGCACGCGCACTACCACCACCACGAGCACCACCACCACTACGACGACGACTGCCGGCGGCCGAGCGCCGCGAGCACCGCGAGCACACAGCTCGACGCCGACGGCGACACGCCGATGGGCGGGTGCGCGCTCGCGAACCCCTTCGCGCCCGCACCCGCACCCGCACCCGCGCCCGCGCCCGCGCCCGCAGCGCCCAGCACCAACGACGGCGACGGCGGCGACGGCGCGGCCCGCCAGCGCCAGCAGCAGCAGCAGCAGCAGCAGCAGGCGCTCCTGCAGCAGCGGCGCGAGCGGCGCGTGCGCGAGCTCGAGGCGCAGCTCGCCGCGCTCGGCGCCGACGTGCGCACGCTGCTCTCGCGCATGGCCGAGACCAGCCCCGGCGCCGACCGCTTCGTGCGCCACTGGGTCGACGTCGCGCGCCGCTCCGGCCCGACGTCCGAGATCGCGCGGGCGCTGGCGCCGCCGAAGTGAAAAAGGTGCCTAGGGCAGGTAGGTCCCCCCCCCCCCCCAGAATGTTTACTACCTACCTACCTAGGTACGTTCGTTTTTTGTTTTAGCAGGTTAGGAGAAAGGGGGTTAGGGCACGGGGGGAGGAGAGAAGAGGTAAGTCGCAGGTACACGAGGGCGTCGGTGTGTTTTATCTACCTATGTGCGCGTGTATGTGCGCTCGAGTTGCTTCTGGCGGCCCCGGGTCGCTAGCTGCGCTGCGCTGCGCTCTACCGCGGCGCAGCCTCGCGGCCGGAGAGCGTGGTGGCGCGCGCACGGGCGATGGGACCGGGGGGGCGCACATGAGGTCTGGGCAAGGCGAGAGTGGGAAAGGCATTGGGAAGAGAGAGGGATGGGAGAGTGGGAATTCCCCGTCGGGGCCTGTAGATGGACGGATGCCTTCCTGGCAGAGGAGCTGGGTAATAGGTATTAGCAATCCTCGAAGTGGCGTTCTTGGTAGGTAGGTATGAACCCGAGAAGAACGTCGGTGTTTTCCTACGAAGAGGCATTCTCCTAATCAAGGCATTCTCCTAATCAACAAGTAACATCAAAGGTATTGCCTTTCTTTACTCGCTCGCTTCTCGCCGTATTATTGTATAACCAGAGATTGAACCTGATGTGCTTGCCCGAGTTGCATAATCCCTAAGTGACCTAGTTTGATGCCTACACGAGTGGGATCAACTTTCATCTAGTAGCAACCAGAGAGGAGTAGGTACGTACCTACATTGCCCATTTCCCATTTCGGCAACCGCCAAGACCGCAACGGCAGTCGCGCACGACTCCCTCTCTCCTTCCCCACTCGCAGCCTCAAGGGGTTGTGTTATGCCAGGCTCGATACTACCGTATTTCTCTCCCGTCTCCCTGAATTTTTCGAGGCTGACGAGTCCCGTCGCGCTCCCTCTCGCGTCCTATCTCTCTACCACCATTTCGTTACCCGCAACGCCGCAGCTTGCTAGAGCTTCCCTCGTCCCGCACCTAGGTATCACGCGCGTGCTGTCGTCGTCCTAAACGAGCCAAACCGATCTTTATCCCGCCGCTGCCGCCGTCGCCGTCGCAATGTCGTCCTCGGCAACGACGCTCCTGCGCTCGTCCCTCCCGCCGGACCTCTTCGACCAGACGACGCTCGTGTCGCTCGCGTCGACCGTGGCCATCCTGGGCGCCGCGTACGCCGCGTCGCTCGCGGCGCTGCCACCAACGCCGACGTCGACGCGGTCCGTGCTCGCGCGGCACCGGCGCGCCCTCTTCGTCTGGCACGCCTTCGACGCCCTCATCCACTTCGCCCTCGAGGGCGGCTTCCTCTACCACTGCTTCTTCTCCTGGACGCCCCTCGCCCGCGTCGCCAACCCCCTCGCCCTCGCCCCCACCCCGCTCAACTACCTCGGCCACCGCGACGCCCGCGCCTACGGCCCCCAGGCCGCCGCCCCCGGCTCCCTCGCCGAGCCCCTCGCCCGCCTCTGGATGGTCTACGCCAAGGCCGACCGCCGCTGGGCCGGCGCCGACCTCGTGAGTTCTATGCTGTTCCCTTCCTACTCTTCCCCCCTTCTCTCTCTCTGGTAGGAAAAGAAAAAAAGGACAAAAGGAAATTGGAAAGGACAGTCCGCTTACCATCCCTTCGCGCGCACGCAGTCGGTCATCAGCCTCGAGCTGCTCACCGTGTTCGTGGCGGGCCCGCTCGCGGTGGCGGTGTGCGCGGCGCTGGCGCGGGGGTCGCCGCGCGCGAGCGTGCTCATGCTGGTGGTGGCGACGATGGAGCTGTACGGCGGCTGGGTCACCTTCTGCCCCGAGTGGCTGACGGCGAGCGGGAACCTCGACACGGCGAACCCGCTCTACCTCTGGGTCTATCTCGTCTTCTTCAACGGGCTCTGGGTCGCGCTCCCGCTCTACGCCGCCGCCGTCGCCGCCGCCGACATCGCCGACGCCTTCGCCGTGCGCGCCCGCGCCGAGGCCATCGCCAAGAGGAAGTGAACAAGGCCCTTGCGCGATCGGTGCGCGGACGAGCGCGTGCGGGGGGCCTTCGGGGACCCGCGGAAGACGAGGCGAGGCTGGGTTTCGCGTCGGCGTGGACCGGAGACGAGAGCCATATATGTCTATACGAAAAAGAAGGTATGGGGAACGTGGGTGGGCCTGCGGGGGAGTGGAGGAGAAGAGATGATGGGAGAAGAGGAAACAGGGAACAGCGGAATGCTTCGGTCTGGGGGGTGCATCCTACCCACGTGGGCATCTCCCGTGTAGGCTTATATATGTAGGTATAGTGGACGCGGGGAAGAAAGGGGCCCTATCGCCACATCCCTTAACCCCCAACCTTTACTATCGGCAGTCTTAAGTGGTTTTAAATAAAGGGGGGCCTTTCGCCTGGCGAGCGGATTATGAGGTGCTAACTCCGCCATCACGCCAGGATCCGGCGCAGGGATTTCTCTCTCTGCTCTGGGCTCGTCGCGGTGGGGGAGTTTGCTCAGGATGAGAAGCGTTGACTTGCTGTATACATTCACGAGTCCTGCCGAGTCTAGGAGTTAGCCAACAATGTAGAATAGACGTGGTAAGCCTAACCTCTATACCCGACTTCTTGCTACAGTTAAGGAACAGAATAAGGCCCCGAGAATTATCGGGGGTTTCACGACTCGAGCGCTGCGGGGGGACGCGCGTGAGCAAGGTGGAATACCGTATAGTCGACTGCTTATTTAAGTGTAGGCGGGCGCTGAGCGTATAATTTACTCCATCTGTATGCGTATAGTAAGGGTACCGTCACGAAACCTCGAGTTCAGACACACTTCACATGCAGACGATGTCAGCGCCCGGACGCCACATTCCTGCGACGGGGCGGTTACGCGCTTGCAGGCATGAAATCGAAGCTCTCGTATATTATCTAAGCTATTGTAGGGGTATCACGACCGTCTACTACCCGATCCCGGAGGCCTTTGCGGCCCAGTCCATGTGCGATTTTCCCATGCTCTCGCTGCTTTATTCTTGACGCACGCTCGTGCGGTCGGTGCGGGGGCGGGAGCGGAAGGGCGAAGGGGTGCGCCGCTTAGTGCTTGGCGGCCTCCTTGTTCACGTCCGCCGACGTGTTGTGCTTCTTCTCGTCAACCTTGTCGCCCACGGCATCCTTGGCGGCCGAGAGGCTGGGTAGGGGGGTAACACGGTTAGTAGGTAGGTCTTCGCGCGAGACAGACGTGTAGTGACTGCTGGAGAGGGAGTAGACGAAGTGCTTACCGAGTGGAGGCGCTCGCCGAGTTGTCCTTGGCAACCTCCTTGTTGGCTTCCTTGGAGGCGGTGTTGGCGGCGCCCTTGATGGTGTCGGAGACGTAGTTGGCGGCGTTCTGAACCTTGTCCATGGTGGCGGGTTGCGTTGTGTAGACTTGTGGGTGGACGGCGAGATGAACTGTTCGGCTGCGTTGGTTGTATCGGATGTGTTCGTTGCGTGGTGTGATGGCGGTGATGGTGTAGAGGGAGGAAGAGTTAGTGAAAGAAGAGGACCGAGAGACGGGTTTATATAGGAATATAGAGCTGGTCGATAGGAGGCGTCCCGCGCGTCGAGACTGCCGCCTGTTGCGGCTCCAGCCATGACCCGCACATCGACGGCCTCCCCGCGTAAAGGCAAGAGGAGCAACGAGCTGCTACATGTCTACGTAGCCTGGCAGCACCGCGCTCATCATGCGGGCCAAGTCATAGCGTCATCATCGCCGCCTCGACCTTTGTTCCCCGCGCTGGGCGTCGTAGGCGGAAGTACCTCAGGTACCTCTTAGGAATGGTAAAGTGCCTCCTCCTCTGCCTACGGCTGCAAGCAATTCTTCACCTGCAGCAGCCTCTACTCCGTAGTCCTGTCTCTAACGCCCCCTCGCGCCCCCGGCTCAGCCGCCATATACCTACCACGTAGCACTCGCTCTCCATCCCGTCGCGCGCTGGGCCGGATGCAGGGCACGAATGTGATGCCTCGTCCGGTCCTGGCTGCTTGACGTCACCATTGCTAGGAGGCGTCGATTGCTTATTATTTTTTTAATCATCGCAATCATCCTGGCTCGAGCAGGTCAATCTGGGTAACGCCCCCCGCGCCTCGTCGTGGTCGCTGTCTGTCGCAGAGATAAGCCGGACGTCATACCCTGCGGTGCGAGCGGCGATGACATCGCTGGCGGCGATTCGGCAAGTGGCCGCCAGCCGCCAGCCCGCCCTGGCGGCATTCCCTTTTCGGGAATCCTGGGCCAATCAGGTCGGCTCTGGAGCTTCTGCTCCCGCCAGCGCTGGAAAATCGGCGGCGGGTTTGAGGCATGTACGCTAACTTGGCGCTAGCCTACGTAGAAACACGGATCTGCTGCAGGGGCAGGACGTGAGGCGCAATTGCCCTTCCTCCTGGTTGGCCCTCTGGGCGCGTCCGGATCCACTATGACACCATGACTCTCGCACGTTGGAGACAGGTAGGCAGGAGCTGCGAAGGGTAGGTACCTACACAGAGGTGTCTCTATAGAGAGGTACCTGCACAAGCACACACATGATGAGATGTCTAAGGCACCTCATGTACATGACGCGCTGTTCGTTTGCGGGTTGCCTCTACGCGGTATGAGTAGAGGTCAGGTATCTAGGTACGTATAGGTACCCCTTGTAGTAGGAGGTGGCTGCACGCCTATTGTAAGGACGTCACGGGACTTTCCGCTTCGTCATCATGACCTCGATCGATTCCCTGGCGGATTGATCGTGTCTCACCGAGCATCGACTCGCACAGCAGCGCATCATTGGTGGGGACTACAGCCATAGAGACTACAGGCAGAGAGAGAGGTCTCCCGAGCGTGCCAGCACGTATGCCGTCTCGCAGAGGGGTGGTAAAGCCACAAGCTGCGGCTTACGAGCCATCTACGGTGATCACGACTCTCGCAGCCATCTCCGCCACCTTGTAGGAATTCACGTGCGGAGAAGAAGGTCCGGCAGCCAGCCGGTAAGGCGTGCCGTTTCACATCGCTTACCCGGTTCCTGGTTTCTGCCCGCGAACACTCCCCGAGCGAGAGCGTCTGTCATCCTCACGCCTGCTTCCTCCCTCCCATATCCACGCGATACAAGTACCACGCAATACCAACGCCGTGCTGGGAACCATAGCGAGCTAGTCTGTGGCAGGGGCTGCGAGCACATAAAGCTGCTATGCATGTCTTCTTGCCGTAGATATATATGAAGCCCAAGTAGAGACTTGCGAAGAAGACAGAAGAGAAAGCAAAGCCCCGTTAGCGGGTGCATGCTTTGGTATGCTACCACGCCGATAATACCCTAGATTCCGGTGGAATGCGTATGCAATACCTAAACTTGTAGCGCCTTTGCCAGCCGATACATAGAATACACAGGGTAAAGAAACCAGACCGCAGCACGATGGGCGCGGCCCCATAACTCGCGCCTTACTTAGATCCGCCGGCCTCCACAATCTTCTTGTTGGCATCTTCGAGCTTCGCCCGAGCCTTCTCGTCCAAGAGGTGGAACCACGCTCGCATATGCGTCACGTACGTCGTCTCTCTCTCTCCGTATTCCACCGGCGGTCCTTTGATCTGCGCCGGCTCGCCCTCGTAGTCGAAGATGGCCCAGCTCGACTCGTCATTCGTCCGGAGCCCGAAGCCCTTATTGTGCAGCGCGACCACCGTGAAGTTCCGGAGGAGCACGACGTCCCCCGTCTTCACGATCGGCAGCCGCTCTTTATGAGGCCGGTACAGCTGCACTTCCACCACCTCGTAGGGCCCGATCGAGTGGTCCGTAATGGTGAAGGACATCATGTACTCGCGCGGGCCGCCCTTGGCCCGACGGGGGTCTGGCGGTCGCATCACCGCAACCGCAATCGTTTCTAGCTTCATCTGTAGATGCCGCTGTATCGTCCTGAGAGAACTGCAGTCCGGCAACTCGTCCCGGAGATACCGCACCAGTCTCAGCTTGGCCGTCGTCATCCGACTATCTTCCTCCTCCGCCTGCGAGTGCCTACTCAGAGACGATCTAGACAGGCGCACGCTCGCATCCTCTGCTCCGGGGCTCGAGCTTTCGTGCACGGGGAATAGTTTCGGATCCGGATGAACCATAGATGTTACCTCGTTCTGTTCGGGGGTCTGCTTGGCTACATTGGCAGCGCGAGCGAGTCGTATACTCGGATCCTCAAGTAGTACTTGATCACCAACATCGGTCGGTATAGCAGTGGAAATCGGTCGGGGAGGTTCTGCGAGTTGCTCTTCGCGAAGCCCGAGGTCCGGACGGGGGGGATTCGCGGCGAAACTCTGTTTCTCGGGCACCATGTCGACCTCGTCATCTTCTTCATCGGACTCGTCTGAACGGTCTTCTAGTTGACCATCGGCTTCGTTATCCCTTTCTGTATCTACATCCGTACCCTCGTCGGATTCGTCGGCGTACTCCATAATAATGCTAGCTTGCAATTCTTCGTCAATTTCCATCTGCGACCTAAATGACGGACTAACATCGGGGACGCCGGCTTCGAAATCCGATTTGGCTTCATTCGCGGCCTCAGCCCCGACCTCGACGCCGGGTATAGAATCGACAAAGCTGATTTGCGTGAATTCACCAGCGTCAACCTGTGTTTGGAAGCTGAGGCTCGGCGACACAGGTACGCGGTCGGGACTCGATACACGGCCGGGACTCGATACGCCATAGACGTCACGTTCCAAAGCTGTTCGCTGTTGCTGCGCATCGTATTCAACGGGTTTCTCTACAGCCAGCTCGGGAGCCGTAATCGCTGTCGATACCTGTTCCGTGCTAGGCGTTTGCTCCGTAGTTGATGAAGGTACGTGGACGATCTCGGCAGATTCCGCTGTATTGTCAATTTCATCGGGCTCGTCAACATCCATTAGGGCACTTGTTACATTATCTGCAACTGTACCGTTGCCCGGGAGCTGCGTGTTCTGAGGTGTAAGTTGGTCGAATGCAGATGGTATCTGTGGTTTCGCAGTGACGGTTTCTTCTAATACTGCTTCCGTTTTTCCCTCGCTGAGCTGGGATCTGAACGAATCCGTAAATGGAGGAGATGCTGGGCCAACTACCTGTGCTCGTTCGCCCTCGGCAGGTATAGTGGGAGGTATATTCCAAGTGGCATGTGGGAAAGTAGGGACCATGTCAATCGGCTCCTCATCCCCTTGGATATCCTGGGAGTCGTTTTCAACCGTCTCCTCTAGCTGTTTCGCACGGTCAACCGAGATCCCACCGGCTTCGGGCATCGTAATATCGAGATCGACACCGCTTGTTGGCCCCACAGGCGGTGCGACTTCAACATTTAATTCGCCTTCAACTATTCGGCTCAGAATCTCGAGCCCTTCCGCTGCAGAGTTGGGAGCAAAGTTCCCCTCTCCCTTCTCGGCTCCCTCGCCTGCTACGGTGTTGTCTTCATCTTCTGCGCGAGTAGCGGTAGACCGAGGCTCGTCGGGTTCCGGCGAGTTTCTCGAATCTTTAGAAAGTTCGTTCGCATCCGAACTCTTCGGGCTCTTGGGTTGCTGTAGAGATGCCGCTACCAAAACTTTCCTCGGGTCTTCAACCTTCGAGACCTCTTCTCCCACACTGCTCTGCTCTAGAGGTAGGCGAGCGTTTTCGTTCTCGGCGGCGAATGTTTCCGGTTCTCGTCCAACGGGCGGGTGCGTCCACTTAGGTCCGTCTTGGCCTTCGGAATCGCTATTTTCGCCTCGTAGTTCTTCCTCCTCTTCGTCGTCGTCGTCATATTCGTCTAGTAACTCCTCTTCTTCTATGTCTCCATCGTCTTCTTCTCCCGGTACCTCCTCATCTTCCTCTGCCATCTCTTCGTCACTTTCACTCCCGACGTCTATTATCAGTCTTCGATCAGGCATGGGCCCCAGCATTAGTTTTTGTTCACTCCCTAATGAATTACTTGGGACCTCTCCGTGTTCCGGTTGAGGCGCAGTAGCTTCATCCTCTTCGCTCTCCTCATCTGAAGAGATAAGGTCGATGACTTGAGGTTCAGACTGGACGAGTTTGGGCGGCGGTTGAGGATTGGTTAGTCTATTATCCACCTCATACCCACTTTCCCAATCGGACTCTTCCTGTTCTTCATCCTCCTCGCTCCAGCTTTCGCCATCGTCAAACTCAGGTTCCGGCTTGTGTGGTCGCAAATCTTCGTCATGGCTGTCGTCCTCATCGTCGTCCGGTCCGGTGTAGTTTCTTATATCATAATCGTCGCCTATTTCATCCTCATCATGCTCGGCCTCATCGTCTGAAAACCGGGCGTCCGCTTCATTTTCAATCTCCGCTTCGTCTTGGATCGAGTTGCCATCGGCGCGATCACTCATGACCACCTCATTTGAAGCAACTAGAGGCGGCTCCTCGCCGTCTGAATCGCTCTCGTTTATGACAACCGGAATCTCGGGAGATCTACCCTCAGCACTTTCGGGTTGATCAGAATGCAGCTCCGACGTCACGTGTGGTCCGTTGTTAATCGTTGCCCAGGATGACGATCCTGCCTTCGCAGGCAAGAGGGTCCTTGAGCCCGTGGTATCTTGTTTGCTAACTATGGAATCTAGATGAGAGAAGTGCTGGCTCTCACCCAAATAGGACGGCGGGTAATCGAGATGTGTGTCGTGTGGAAGCTGGTGATTTCGCTCTTCATCTCCAATGTCTAAAGGCGGGTATGCTGTATTTTCGGGAGCCTCTAGAATTGGATAGTGCGGTTCCTCGACAGGATGGTCACCTCCAGGCACATGTTCAGAATGCTCGACGGTAATATTGTGCGGTGAGTGTGGCGAGCGCAGAGGAGTTCTCGCTCTTACAACCCCATATTCGTTTGCAGGGTAGTCTTCTAGTGGCACAGGTAGGTTATGTCCGTATCCCTCGATCGGCAGATCTACTGGCCTAGGATTCCATTCTCCTGGGAAGTCGTTTGTGTGGACATATGCAGTGCCTGGTTCGAATGCAGGCAGCTCAGAGCCAGTACTAGGAGCTGGACCAGAGAGGAATGGCGGGAGGGACGCGGGGGTTGGAATCAGCCATGCACCGTGGAGGTCTCTTTGAACGCCATGGTCCACCATGTCGCCTCGAAGGGCGGCACTCTGTTCCTCCCCTATCGCTAGTTTCGGGCTCTTCCGTACCTCGTCAGGGTGCGTTGCGGGCGGTGCAGATAAAGGCATGGCGAAGTCGAGCTCCATAGTTTGACACCCTTCATCTGTCATTTCAGGTGCCGGGGGCAAGACGACGTCGTCTCCCGGGGGCGATGCGAGCTCGGGGCTAGGAGACTGGCTGGTATATTTCCATGCACCACTTTCACGGCCAAATCTTGACCTCTTCCGACCCCTCCCCTTCACTCCACCATCCTCCTCAAATATGTCATACCCGTCTTCAAATAAAGAGCCGTACGACATTCGGGCCCTCTTGATGAACGCCGGGGACGAGAATTCGCCATCTTTCAGTTCTTCGATGCGCGGTTTGCTTAGCGGCGTGAGAGGTTCGAGGTCGAGAACTGGCGATACCTCAGCGTGGTTGGTCTCAGCAGGCGATGCTTCAACGGGCTGTTGCGGCACAGCAGTCTCTATTGACGGATTATGGCGGACGATAATGAGTTGGGTTTCTCTTGTCTCGGATACGGTGACCTGGAGAGGATGTTACTACTGATCTCATCATCATGGCCGAAAGCCGAGCTGCTTACCTGGAGCAGCAGCTTCTCGGCAAATTTTAAATGCCAGTCGATGCTAGCGCCGGGCAGGCTTTGGCGTTTCCTAGTCTGTTCAGGCTCCCACTCGGCGCCATCCAGGCTCACAAGTATCTCATCGCCACTGCTTAGTCCGCTATCCCCGGCGGCTTTGGCGGAGGCCCCGCTGAAACTGATGCGAACTTGACCCTTGTTACGGCGCAGACGATAGTCGGGCTCAGCGAGGATGAAGGAAAACGTTTTCTGCACGGAATTATACGGCCAGGTGATGGTGACAACACCACGGACGGTTCGAGAAGCCGGGTTGGAAAGGTCGGGGTTTAAGTCCGCGATGGGAATTTTCTCGAAGGCGTCGAGTCGTTGAGACTGCTCTGGCGAGATTGTGGAGTCCATAATTCCGCATAGTTGGTTTCTTTGCGTGGGCGCCACCGCGTTAGAAGCTGGATAGTGGTACTTCAAATCACGTCTGATAAATAAGTCGAGGGAGGCGCATTTGCAGGAGAGTGAGCGGTGGTCAGGATTGCGGAAATTGTGGTACGGCTTCTAATTTTGCTGGCCTTGTTCCACGCAAGGACGTGGACTGGGTGCTGTACTTCAGTGACGCATTGTCGAGATGGAGATGGGAGATGGGGGATGGGGATGGGGATGGGGATGAGACGGAATGCTGGAATTCGATACTGGATCAAAGTTGATGGACGAATCGAGCTCGACAACAAGCTGAAAGCGTCCGTTGGAGCTTCATGGGACCCGGCTCATCCGCCACAAGCATGTGGCTGGTGCAGCTTCTGAAATATGAGTAAAGACCAACGTCAGCATCCACCTTTCTTAAGTAAGCAAGTTCCAACTGATGACCCCTGCCTACCTCCTAAGGCCCAATGACGTGCAGGGTGGTATTGGAATTATGCATCTAAAGGACTAGGGAGCACAACGCTGACTAGCGACATAATGCCGCAATACATATTCACTAGGAACACATATAATCTTATACATACCTAGGTACCTACCTAACCTTAGGTACCTGACTACCTACCTAACCTAATCCCTATATTAGGCCTATTACGCTATTTATCCTCACTCGCCTCCCCCCTATTAACCTCTAACTGAGATAGAGGGAGAGCCCTGGAGGCGTCTAGTTACCGGGAAGTTGTCCGAGCCCTGGCTAAGAAATATTAGCGAGCCTGCCTTCATTTCTGGGATCGTTTAAGAGAACACGAGTGGCAGCGCACGCAGGAAGCTAGGAAGCCAAACGGACAGAGGCGACGAGCTCTTTGGTATAATACCTATCGTACGTCTCCGGTACCTACGGTTTGGTCAAGGGTGCACAGCATTGCTTCGTCCTTCCACCCGAACAAGTAGTCGCCGTGCTGGCCGTATCCGGTGCTGTGCCGCCCCCGTCGTCTGCTCTATCCCGTACTCACCTACGCTGCTTTTCATCTCTCCATTTTTCCGTCTTTTCTGTCTTTCCTCTGGACGGGCCTGTTGAACTCACCCGTCTCCCATACTATACACGAACGGCTAAGACCCGTCGTCAGGCCACAGATCGTGGTTGTTGAACTCGTGCGTGTCCCAGATGACCTCAATCTCCTCGCTTGCACCCTGGTGTGTTCGTATTGCAACGTCACAGGGAGACTATGTCTACCACGAATTTGTTTTTGGTCCGATATGCCCTTCTGCACAGTGAGTATACTTTCGATAGGCGGTTTCGGACCTGTATGAATCTCGGTATGTACAGCTTCGTTCCCGGATCGTGCTTCAATGAAAGTGGGATGCTATCCCCAACCCTCGCCTACTTGCCATATCTGTTACCAGAATACAAACCACGGGAACGGACTACTAGATTCCGGTTCATAGCATCGGAGCCTGTAAGACGAGCTAGCCAGTCCTAACAGGCAAGTACATTCACTTGATTTGGCTCCTAGTCTTCGAATAATAGCCATACTGAATTCGTAATCTGTAGTCCATGCGCTCTCACCACCGACTCCGAGTATCGATATATCCTTCAGTTAGCGCCTTCCAGTTCACCACTCCAGGACCCCTCTCCTCCATGACAGGCGCTTGGAACGAGTCGTCGTACACGAGCGCTTCGTCCGCTCCGTACGGGATCCTCTGCTTATACCATGTTTCGCCGCCTTCTCGCAATTCCCAGATTCTGTCGGGTACGTCGAGTTCCTCGGTAACAAACCTCTCGTCGCTCCCGTTCCCGCTCTCCAGCCTCACCCATGCTCGGGTTTGTCCGCCTCCCATCTCTACGACGAAGTCATTGCCGTCGCCACCGTCACCCCGAAGCCCGCCCCAGCTAAACCGTCCTCGCGTCCCTTCCGGCCCCCTGACGACGGCGATAACTCCCTTCGTAGCCGTCGCGGAACCCTCGGCCACGCGGACCACCCTCCATAGCATGACCTCCAAATCCCCACGGCCGACCGCGAACCCGCCCCTCGTCCAGCCCAGCCACTTCGTCAGCGCAGGCTGGACTCGCCACGTCTCGCCGCCGGGGCCGAGAAGTCTAACGCCAAGGACGTCTCGGAAAAGGGCGGCCGTCGGCCCAGCAGCCCAGCCGTGAGCATGGCTGTTGCGGCTCGGTACCGGGTAAGCTGGGTAGTGCGGGTCGCCGTCGACGCGAAAGCCCTCGGCGAGGGTGCTGTTGGTGAATCCCTCACCGTTGAGCAGATGGCCCCACATGAGCAGCATGAGTTCGACAGCCGCATCGGCGTCGCCCGCGGCCCCATGCGCCTGTAGCTCAAACGCCGAGGCGAACGGCGACATGACGTTGGGGAATTCGGGCGCCGGCGCGCCGAATGCGTTCCACCGCGCCCGCAGCGCGCGGCTTACTCTCGCCGGCACCGTCGACCCCCTTCCGTGCATCTTCGCGATCAGCGCCCAGCTGTTGCCGTCCTGCGGCTCGACGCGGCCCCGCGCCGAACAGCGTCGGTCTGACAGGTTGTCTGAGTATAGCCCGGTGTCGTCGCAGTATAGCTGCCGGATGCCCAGCTCGAGAGTCCGAGCGACGTGGACCCACTCCTCCTCTTTCGCCTGCGCGTCGTAGCCGTTATCATACAGCCAAGAAGCGAGCTCGACGGAACGTGTCAGCACCATATGCAGGATTGCGCTGGCCTCTATGTTGTGGCCCTGCATGCCGTGACGGTTCCAGTCCAGCGGAGAGGACACGTGCATGAGATTATAGCGCTTGTCTACTTTGGCGACGCTGACCCGGAGAGCCCTCTGGTATGCTGGCCAGCGCTTGCGTAGCCAGGCGATGTCGCCCGAGTATAGAACGTAGTCATACGTCCCCAACAGCGTGTGTAGGTGGTAAGTGTCGCTAAACTCACCGCGATATCCTAGAGGTGGTCCAGCGTAAGGAAGCGACCCGTCATCGTATTGGTGCTCATAGACGACGTTCAGCGCGTTTCGCACGGCGAGCATGTCATACGACGACACGGCGATCCCCGGGATGGCGATGTACATGTCGCCCGGCCAGACGAGGCGATCCCGTTTGGCGCCATCAGTTGTCACGACAGTGCCCTTCGCAACTGTGAAATTGGAGTACCATGATCCGGGAGGTGACATGTTGTGATCTATATATCGGTTGACGGGGATCAGCGCCGAGCCCTCGGACGGATCAATGGTCGAGAGCTGCAGGGTGTAGGCGCCGGCATACCAGATCCTATTCAGTAAGTCGCTGGAGCTGTAAAAGTAGCCTGTATAGGCTCGGCCGTTCTTTTGGGAGGGAAACGAGGTGCAATTAACCCAGATCTGGGCAATGCCTACAGATGGCTTTGAGTACGGCTGCCTCTCCCCAGACACGTGAGGGCTTGAGCGGCCGAGGCCCAGCACTTCCTGCTCCGCAGCCGCGCCAGAGTCTGGCCGGCCGAGTGCCTCCAAGACGGGTATGTCGTCGATATACAACGTGAGGTATTTGAAGGCTCCTCTATTAAACTCCGGGCCGACGCACAAGGGACCGGTTCGGTTCCCAAGATGAAACGGCAAGGGGAGGTCCCACTCATCCTCGTTGGTGGCATCGGATTGCCTGCCGGCAAAGGAGGGCGACTCGGAGTATGCGAGATTAAGTATGGGCTCATCACGCACAGAGACAACCTCAAAGCAAACTCTGAGAAGGGAGAGGTAAGGTATCAGCGGACAGCCACGAACGATACCCGCCAAGAGACCTACCTCCCGCCAATATTCTCTTCGAATTCGACCGTGAGCAAGCCGCCTTCGCCGATCAGAACACCACGGTCATAACTATGTTCGAGGCCGCGTAGCCCGAGACCTACACTTGGCGTCGTGACATTTCCCTCGACCTTCCAGAAGCGGGCGGGGGTAATAAAAGATTTGTTAGCCGGGGCCTTGATGTACTGGTCCCAAGGGCCGGGGAATACGGGATCAGTCGGAAGTTTGTGATAGTCGACGCCCGACGACGACGCGGCTAGTGGCAGGAGAACTAGCCGTGTGAGGCTCGGAAGATGCCTCATTGCTCTAGCTCATACACTGAATGCTGAGGGACCAGCAGACGTCTAGGTCAGAAAAGGGGGAACGATGGACCTTGCCGGCTCGATGCTAGGAGGGTTCCGTATTCAGACATGACAATCGGATGCTCCGACAACGTAAGTCGCTCAAGCTCGTAGGCTGTAGAATTACGTCCCTACCTGCAAGTACCTATAGGAGGCACGCCGCCTCGGGTTCAGCACCTCCCTAAATAAGAGGTACCTACCTAAGGTACCTACTACGGTTCCTCGCTAAGTGACCGGTCGAGTACCTATCCACCTAGGTAGGTGCATGCATAAGGTACTTTATGTACCTGACCCATAGCCTGCATGTACCTAACAAGGCGCTGTTGAGACGCTGATTGATACAGCGGGACCTGGTCTCTAGGATAGCTGTACGGAGTATACCTATACCTACCTGTATTATTTTGACCTACCTAGATATACCTATATCCACCGACACCATGTCTCCATTCCTAACCTCGATCGTCAAGACCTCTGCCAAATAATCAGAGCTTTTACTCCTGAGGGGTGTCCGTCAACTACTGTCTCGTAGGACTAACCACATTTACATCCTCCCTCGAAACCCATCCGAGTTAATGCTAGTCGGAAACACGGAACCCAGCTACGGCTCGGCTATGTAGGTAACGCATCGAGGACACGCGGACCAAGCCTCCCAATACACCCAAACTGCCGACGATGAGAGGGAAGTGCTTCTCAGATAGCCTGCCTCCAGCGAGACGAGACCCCCGTCGTAGACCACATCTCGTACGAGGACGCTTCTTAGAGAACTGGAGAGCAAGAGCTTCACCGGCGGAACGCCTCCCGAATGTTGAGAATCGTCAATGAGACAGCGGTCGACCCACCAGCTAGACCATCTCGCCTTTCTCGCCACCCCCCCGTGTTCCGAACGCGGAGGCCTCGTCGACGATCATGTGTACAGCCATATCGATCTCAATCTGCTCATAATCTCATGGAGAATATCGCAGAGAGCATCGATGTCGTAGTCTTCCAGAGGCGTCTGCACGTAGGTGTCAGTGTCGAGGAAAGACAGGCCTATCAGATATCGTCAATCTTCCGGCAAGGACTAGAGGAGTTGAGCGATGAGAGATCTGAGAAGAATCCTGGGGCCAGATGATCCGTCTTCCGGAAAGTTGTGCTGTCCGGAGAAGAAATGTAGGACTCAGTGCGGACCTAGGTGGTGGTATCCCATTTCCTTCGGTACAGAGGCGAGTGCCGCCATCATGGCAGACAGGAGAAAGGGCGCCGACACGGCGATGCCCGACAAGCCCATCTACGAGCAGCACATCAGGCTGAAGGCTGGAAGCCTAGTCCCGAAATCTTTCATGCTTGAGCAACCAAGCAGCTTGCTGCAAGGCAGTTTAGTCGATGTTCCCACACGTACTCAACACCTCCCCTCAGATCTCTCTCCGCCATGTCTAAGGGCACTTGGAGGGTTTCCAGCAAATCCTCGGCCGACGTTGATCTCCTTGCAGGTATCTAGCGGAAGTCTAGAAATAGCGGGCTTCCAATAGCTTATGTTCCACCATCAGCACAATAGGAAGAAGAGGGGGATTTCGAACATGACTCGCCTGTCCACAGGCTAGATAACCATGACAGATGATTCGAGATTACCTACACTTTATGCTAGCCGTTAGGCATAATGGTGTTGCAGGTTTTGGGCAGCGATGCCGAGTGAGGCGCGGAACTCCAGTAAACAGGGGGGTCATGTTGGCGGAGCTTCCTCCGAAGCCTCACGAAGAAACGGGTTTTAATCCCTTCTGTTCTAGAATGATATCCCTTCTGTAATTGGCTGAACGCTTTACCTCGTTTCTCCAATAGATAAAATCGCCCTGAGATGTTGTGGTACCGGCAGCACCAAACGACGAAGTTATCCATAATCTCATCTTTCTTGCACCAGCGACGAACAGGAATATATAGGATACTTCTGAAGAAAGGTTCCTAAGGATTAGTGCACTTAGAGGTGTCTCTTCTTGGCCCGTCTCTCTAGCGGTTTAGGGAGTTTGGCTGAGAAGGTGCTATGCTTTCGACAAAGCCCGTTTCCCCCTTTTAATTATAGATTTGCCCCAGATGGGCGTAAACAAACACCGAAAGATAGGGGCGATATACCCTCGGAGCCGGTCACCACGGTACCAAAATCAATGGTTGACATTTTGGCACAAATCAAGTCTCTAGAGGAGACTCAGAAGTCTAGAATCCCAAAAGCCCGTCCTGGCAAGCGCATCACAATCCGCAGCTAGCGGGGGAGAAAAGCCTAGCACAGGTCCGAAAGTCGAAGGGAAACTCTCCCCAACTATTCGTTGGTGTAACTAGGAGGAGTTCAAGAACCTATTTGGTGAGGAGCCAAGGAAATACGCTATCGAGGTCCCGCATGCCTCCAGGCAACTTGAAGCAGAAGGTAAAGAGGAAGCCTCACGGCGCTTCGCAGTCAAGGGAGGGTTTCGGAATTCAAGGAGTGTCGTAGACGGTCAGTCTATCGCTCCCTTTGAAAACCCTTAAATTCGGTGCATTCGAGTTCGTTCTAGGTGCGTTCGCAGACAGTACCTAGCTGGTCGGCTTGGTTTGCACCATCTAAACATTGATGTGCCGCCCAGGAGACGGTACAGATGCCCCGTACGCCCAGTAACAACATGCCGATGGGCGTGCTCAAGGCCCCAGTTGATGCCGCCGCAGGCGTCCCAGCGGATCGAAATGTCGATCGAGGCGCGGGCGGGTTCGGGTCGTCTTTTTCTGGTCAATAACCTCCCCCCTTGAGACGAGACGTGTTGTCGCAGCGGGATCACCCAGCAGCAGCTATGCGTGCCCGCCTCTTCCAACTTATCAGGGCATTGCGCCTAGGACGAGAATGGTAGATTGAGTTCAACGCTCACCGATAGCTTCGGTGTGCTTTCATCAGCCTATGCACATAAAATGTGACCACGACCCTGACTCATCCTCAGCTCGAGCGCCCAGTATGCCAGCGTATCTTTCGTAGAAAGCTTTTCCACTGCCTAAATCACTGCCTAAATGGGTTCGAAAGAGATTGGGGGCTTTGCGCGAGTTCCGTAGACGCTCGCGCAAATAGGTGCCTAGCCAGCCTCGCTCTCCTCCGCCGAATATGCCGTTGGGGGCCAGGCGGCAGCACGTGTGGTGGCAGCCAGCCGGCGACGCCACGATGCGGCACAGCGCGGCCGCCGGCGCCGGGGCGCTCCCAGAACACGCCGAGTCGCTTCACGCTCGCGCTCTAGGCTCTGACACGATCTTCGCGCGGAGCGGGTGGAGATTGCGAGGGGTGCTTACCGAGCCGCGAACCGCCGCCGACACACTCGACTCCCAAGCTAAGCGGCCGCGACCTCTGCGGAGACGCGTCCGGTATAGACTCGACCGCCGCTAGCAGCGTGGTTCGGAGTTTAGAGTCCATCGGCTAGCTCTTGGCGCGTGAATAGACCTTGCCGACGCGAGGTGACGGTAAGGTAGGGCCTGGGCGGTGTTGTTGCGGTTGTTGTCGGAGGACACCGCCTAGTCGCGAGGCGCCCCAGATGCATGCTGCCTGTTCAAGGCAATACCAGGTACCTATGGCAGAGAAAAAACTGGACGGCTCGTCCGGCTATCATCTCTTACCAATAGGTAAGGGTTTGTTGCGCCTATCTAGGATGGCCAGGGTTATACCTACAACGAAGGGAGTTCAGTAGTAGGTATCTTAAGACCGCGTCCGATTTTGCCCTTCAGCGAGCCCCGCGGGCCTGAGCCGTAGAGTGTTGCATGACAGGTGAAAATCGACTTTCCTAAGTATAACCACTCGTACCCGAAGAAAAACAGCAACGGCACTAGGCTTGGTTTATCGCGAAGGTCGGGGACTACCAGGCAGGAATGTACATGATATTCACCTGGGTACCCCTATATGTGTGCATACATACCTAGGTAGGTAAACCCCTAAAAAGTAGAAAGGAATGCATACCGACAGCGACGGATTAGGATTCCAGGAGGTCATCCATTACATTTACGGTCGGGGGACGGTCAGTCACTCGGGAAGATGCTATCAGGGGCATGTCGGCGGGATGGTGTCAATTTTAAGCAAGCCGGAGCTGCACGGCACGAATGCCTTGGGCCCCGGGCTCACTAACTAGCCGTCTGATGACTACTTCTGAAAGGGGTACTTACCACTTGATAAGACCGGCACATTGTTGAGTCCTTCAGGTCTTGGCGGGAGTCGGGAATCTCTACCTCTACCACTTGGGAGGGGCAGTGCTAAGAGCACTATTCGTATCCGGCCTGTACCAGATCGGTGAGATACCGCGACTCAACCGACTAACCCGACAACAACTCCGCGGCGACCTCGGGGGGCCGAGTCGTGTTGCGGATCTCAGGTCCATTCTCGGGAGGGTAGGAGCTTTCAAGCTACCATTAGCGACCCTCGTACATAATACAACACTTTACTCTCCCTACAACCACTTCTTCTCTCCTAGGCTGGAGCTTTAAAGCTACCAAATGGCCTATCATTCTTGCTCGCGTGGTTGACCTTGACTTGGTCTTTCTTCCTACCTCGATTAACGCCATTCTCGATGGGGCTTGTGTGCAGGGAATTGGGTTACGTGTAAGGCAAAGCAGGGGGGGTTATGGGGGCTTGGGCATGAGGTTCGTGTTGTGACTATTCTACTAGATTGCCTGCCCGGAGCTTCGTAGGATCGGGTGCAGGCCATAGCCATCCCGCCTGATGATGGGGTTTACCGGGGGCGGCGCCGCCCTACATATCCATCGTGTCAGCACCGTTGGCGAAGTTGAAACCACCGCCTTGCGCGCCGTTGGTTCCAAACCCGAACGTGCCGTTAGGTTGGGTGTGCGCAGCCATGCCGTCGTCGGCGTTCTCGTCCTCGTCAGAGAAGTACTTCTCGATGATGTTGTAAGACTTCATGTAAATCTCCTCGTTCGCGTTCGTCTGGCAATCGTGGATCTTCTCCATGCCGGCACACTCCTCGATAAACAGTGCATAACGGTTGATCGACCGGGAGTCTTCTCCAGCAGTCTGCTTGTCGAGTTCACCAACCTTGAGAATATTCTCTAGGCCGTCTAGGGCGACTTGAATGATCTTGTTGTCGGGGCAGGCGAGAAGATCGCATAGAGGTTTGATACAACCCTGCGTAACTAGGTATCGGATCTGGTCAGGCTTTTGGAGCCCACCGCTGGTAGCGTTGCTAATGGCCCAGCAAGCCTCCTTACGAGTTTTCAAGTCGCCGTTAGACAATAAATGGATCAGGGGAGGGATAATGTTGGCGTCAATGACGGCTTGAATCTGCTGAGAATTGCCCGCTGTAATGTTCGAAATAGTCCAGCATGCTTCCTTGCGGATGCCATCCTTGTTAGAGCTTAGAAGCGCTAACAGGCACGACAAGGCGCCGCAGTTAATTATGACTTGTGTCTGCACATCATCACCGGTAACGATATTGCCAACAGACCGCAGGGCCGGAGTCTGGACGGAGGTAGATGCGTGCATGAGCAGCTCCACAAGACGGCGGGGGATCCCGGCTTCGATGACGGCCTGAATTTTGTCGTTGGAACCATCTGATAGATAGGAAATGGCCCAGCAGGCGTCGATGAGGACCTCATCGTCGAGAGAGTAAACTAGCTTGGCAAGAACTGGAAGTGCAGGTGCGATCTGAGGAAAGGTTAGCGAATCGACGAGATCATGCGAGGCAATTCTGGGCCGGACATCAAACATGATCCAGAAAAAAACAAACTCACAGTATTCCAGTCGGGCTGGGGTGTCTTGCCTCGGCAGAAGTTACTCAAAGTCCAGGTAGCGTTTCTAAGCATGCTGAGCTTGCGACTATCGCCCAACAGGTTAAGGAGTGGCTTCAGAGCACCGCAGCTCAATACATAGTCCCGGCAAGACGGGCTATCGCCGGCGATGTTGCCGAGAGCCCAGACGGCTTGCTCACGGACATCCGGCTCAGGGCTAGCCAACAGCTCGACAAAAATCGGTACAGCGCCCGCCTCAATAACCACCTGAGTCTGGGTGGCACTTCCAGACGCGATGTTGGTGAGGGCCCAAGCCGCCTCGAACTGGACGAGAGTGTGGGGGGAGCGAAGGAACTCGACGAATCGGGTGACGACGCCGGTCTTGATAACCTCCTCGATCGGGGGGTTTCGCTCCTTGGAGAGCAGTTTTCGGAATTTGGTGGTTGCTTGGATCTGGAGATCGATCTGGTCCGAGAAGACGCCCTGGACCATCTGAGGGAGGTCCTCGTTGAGCTGTTTGATCGGCTATGTCAGCACATATCGGCAAAGCAAGGCTCTGAACGTGGACATGGTGAATGGCGAGAGCAAGCTACGTCTCAAGCCAATAGGGAACTGTGGGGCCTATGTCGCCACGAAGAAGACTAAGCGTAAAAAAAAAAAAAAGGCGAGAAGCGAAGACGACGGCGGGGAGCTCAAGAGACACACACGAATGGGGGAGGGAAGGGGGGGGTGGCGTAGGTGTTAATGAGGATTGAACGTACCTGGCTCTCGGTCGGGGCAGATTCATCGTCGCTGTCGGGAGCAGCACCCAGCGATGCGCCGGGACGCGAGTCACCACTGCCAATGCCACGTCTCTTGGCTAGATTCTCTTCTCGCTTCGCCTTGCGAATCTCGACGGCCTGCTCCTCGCGGCGTCGGCGGAGCTCATCGGGCTTGAAGGTGTTCTTGGCCTTAAAGTGGTTGCGGCGATGCTCGGGGATGAACCGGTCCGCCATGATTGCCGATGGGTATCCCTACAGGACGTGCGTGGCTGGTGGAGGAAGGGAAAAGAGAGAGGGGACAAGGCGGGGTGATTTGTTTTGATCACCCTCTACAGTGGTACTTGCGGAGGGCGCGAATGGAAGAGGCAAGACGCTTGCGCAGAGACAACGCCAGCCTGGAGCCAGGGAGGAGAGAAGAAGATGCAGGTCTGGAGGATGATGACGCGATGCCGGAGAATGCAGCGCAGAGATGGAGACGGGAGAGCGGCGAGGAAGACGGGAACTATGAAGAGGAGATGCGTTGCCCGGTGGCAGAGACTGGTGGGGGAAAGTGTTGATGATGCCGGAGGCAGAAGAAGAATTTAGACTTGGATGGATGGTGGTCGCTCTTTCAACCTTAGCGGGGGGACCTTCCATCAGGACTTTTATTCGGAGAAGCCTGCCCAGCCAATCGTAGGGTCCAACTCCCAGCACGGACCACCTTGTGTCTGGCCAGAGCCACATGATTATATTATGCACGACGGTGAATCACGCAGAGCCTACGCGGTTAGAGGAGGTACCTAACCCGACAGGCCTGGTACCTATCACCCCGGCCTGGTGCATATGTGCATCATGGAGCACCCGCTGCAATTACCGCCTCCCAGGTACATGAGCCAGATAGACGCTGAGGTACCTAAGGTAGATATACCCTTTCTGTTGCCTCAGGCAGCCATGGGCCGCAGGGAGGAGGTTAACCTAATCTACTACGCAGGAGATGTTACCTGCCTTCTACCATGGAGAATTGGCCCACCTCGATTGAAGGTACCTTCTAGGGTCAGTGCCTGCTTCGACGGTTGCATTTATGTACCAGCGGACGTATTAACGCCACCCGTATATACAGTGCGCCTCCCAGAGAGGGGGACGGCTCTGCATAATGAGGCTAGGTACCTAACTTGGCCCGGGTTAGGTATATAAAGTGTCTATTATTAAGGCCGCCTCTCATTATATATACTTGAAAGATTTTTTTTAAGTGAGGCTATTTACTTTAGATACTTTACTTTTATTTCTTTGCTACCTTAGGCAATGAGGCATGCAAAACGTTTAAACCTAAACTGCTAATCAATTACGAGAATAAAACTAAATGCTAAACAGCTAATTGGACAGCTCAAGTTCGGCTCGTCTGCCGTACGTTGCGTTGCTTTGCGTTGCGTTGTATTGCGTTGTATTGCGTTCCGTTGCGCCGCGCCGCGTTGCGTTGCGTTGCGTTTCGTGCTCTTGCCCAAACCAACCAATCACGGGGCTCCATTTAGAGCGCCCTGTTCGTGCTTATATCGGGACTCATATGTATTTAAACGCATATGCCCAATCCGGCAACGACTTGGTCCATGCCATCCGTCGCGAACTCTCAACGCGCTGAGGAACGCATCCCCCTCGATCTGGATATGTCGGCGTGATCGTGACCAGCCTGATAGATCTCAGCCCGATTCCTATCCGCCCGAGAATTTTCCAGGTCTAGCGTCCGTAGCTGGCTCTAGATGCATCGACTTAGACCATACTGGGAGACGAAGAGTTCTTGTCGTTGCTCTACAACGTCCCGTATCCTGCTACCTTAGTATGCCCAAATCACACCCGCTCTCCCGCAGATGTCTCGGCAGTCCAATGCCTCTTCTCATCAGCAGAGGCCGTTACCCTCTGGATACACGACCATCCGGCATATACTGGAGCAATCCGTCCCCGTCAACAGATTCGTTACTGTCGTCGGTCTAGTCAAAGACCGTAGAGCTCCCATGTCCACGGACAAGGCCGGTAAGCCGATGCGTCCTGCTCGATACTCCTCCTCTTTTTTCTTGTTTCTTTTTTATCTTTGGCCCCGTCGAGCTAACGTGGGATAGACTGGAAATCTGCCATCACCTTGTATGACAAGTCTATCGAGAATGAAGATGTGGGACTTGTTATCAACATATTTGGACCGGAGTCCGGCATGCCTCAGCCTGATGCCGGCGACGTCGTGGTGGTCGTGTCTGCCAAGGTTCAGCTCTGGCGTGGCGACGTGTCTCTTCTAACGAACAAAGCCTCCACTGCCATTTTCGTGTACTCGTCGAGGAAGATTCCTAAGCCGCCGGTGTCAGCAAAGGTGGCATTGGTGACCTCTTGGCGGCCGAACGGCCTGTCCCCGGCAGAGCCAGGTGACCATCAACACGACTATGTCGCCTGGCTATACTACTCCATGGATAAGGACCATATACCCGATGGTGCCACGTTCGAGATGAAGATAGACCAGTCTCGTAACTTCAAAGACAAGTTTCGAATGTTGAAAGATGTCCGTGACCAGCAATTTAGCGATGTTGTCGTCAACGTGGTCAAAGATCCCTTTGATCAGCTAGATATTTCAACTTTATGGGTTTCAGACTATACCGAGAACGAGCGCTTCTACGAGTTTTCCCTAAATCCGCCAGGCCTCTCCCAAGCTCGAGACGGAGATCCATACGGGTATACTACGGTGAGGAACTCGCCTTCAAATAATTGGCCTGGTCCTCTTGGGAAACGCACAATGCAAGTCACCTGCTTCGGCGTTCAGGCTCAATTTATTCGTGATCATGTCAAGGCCGGGAGCTGGGTGCAGCTACGGAACCTCCACGTCAAGTTCGGGCGCAACTCTAATAACCTGGAGGGATTTATACGGGAAGGTCGTGGCGGGTATGGCTCGGGAGTTCAGATTGACATCCTCGCCACTGACCAGCCCGACGACCGACTCAAGGCAGCTATCAAGCGGAAGCTAAACTATGAGCAGATGAGGAAAAAGCAGCAGAAACAGAACCTGGGCGGGAAGGCGGGTAAGGGAAACGGCAACAAACGAAGGGCTGAGAGTCAATCGGAGAACAACAGGAGAACAAGACGCACCGAGATCCAGCAGAAGTGGGAAGAAGAGCAGAAGCTAGAGTACCAGAAGAAGGCCAACCTCAACGACCTAGGTATAGTGCCAACCTAGACTATCCTTCGTTACCTCCGTCTTCTAATGATAAACACAGTCAAATGCGAGAGTCTTGACCAGCCGGTTTTAGCGGTCTCTTCCATCTTCGAGCCAACACTATTCACGACGACCATCGATAGTCAAGAAGTGACACTGACGGCCCCCTTTACTTGTGCGAAGTACCGGGCCAATGTTCGAGTCGTCGACTTTCAGCCTAGCAAGCTAGAGGACTTCGCTTGCTGTCATAAGAAAAGCGAATACGATGCCTTGTCCGAATGCGACGACACTAGCGACTCGGATGAGGATGAGGATCAAGGCACGGTACACCCGCACACCCGAACGAAGACGTGGGAATGGCGGTTCGCCCTGTTGCTAGAAGAGGCGGACCCCAAATATAAGAGCGGGGGTGGTAAGTTATGGGTTGTAGTCGACAATATCGAGGCGCAGCAACTGCTGGGTCTCGATGCATCAGAGTAAGTCACACCCCTTCCCGCCGCAGTCCTGCGATGGTTGACCCGCTACCGCCCTAGCCTCCGAGCCGAACCCAAAGACCTCAGCCGGCTGCAGGAGAAGCTCTTCGTGCTCTGGGGTAACCTGGAGGAGCGCAAGCAGCAAGCGTTGCAACTCCAGAAGCGGGATCGGCTGCAAATAGCCACCCGACAGCCGCCAGAGAGCTCGCCTGTTCGCCTATCGGGGAGTCGTCCCGCTACCGACGACGGAGTGTCGAACAGGGCCTTCACGTGCTGCATCCGCCAGTACGGCGTCAGGGTGCCCGAGACTGACCCCGGCAAGGCGAACGCCGGCGAGGGAAAGCGGTGGGAGAGAGTATTCGGCTTGTTCGGAACGAAGATATGCTCCGCACGGGACTAACTAGACACTGTACCTAAATAAAGAATTACGCTTGGCCAGTGACGTGGCTCTTCGCCCCCAACTACTGTTTACCGACGGACAACACCTGCGGGTGAAAGTCGGTGTTATCATCACCCCCCTTTTTTTTTAACTCAATAGTATCTCCAGAGTCGGCGATCTACGCCGTCACCATCTACGCGCGCTTGATGGGACACAGTTGTCATAATGCCATCAGCTAGCACGACGTGGCAATCCACGTCTCTAGAGGGGTACTATACGTATATACTATCTAAGCGGTGGATGTTGTTAGCCTGGTCGCGGGATAATCTCTGAACCGTCCGGTTCCTCTTCGACTAGCTAAGGACAAGCCAGTAATAGTATTCTGTCCCTCCTAGGACGAAGCGGGGGGGCGGGGAGCGGGATCGAGTCATCTTTTCCTAGAGCCGGGGGACACGCAGGCAGGCATCTGAGTCTGCTACGTTGGACGGGCTATGCCGCAGGCCAAGGCCAAATCGCGCCGTCTATCGTATGGTCTCCTACCGAGCTCGACGTCGCACTTGTCCCTTGCACCGCCTATATACACACGCTAACGCTGCTGTGCCTGTTATACACCTAGAACCACCTACCGCCACTCCGGGCCGGCGTCTACGCGAAAAGTAACCGAGAAACTGGGCAGAAATCCAACCGATTGATTAATCGTCAACTCGGGAGGGTGTTGTGAGTTTGTGATGTGTTTTGTCCTGCTGAGGGACAACACGATAACAAGGAAATTGAGTAGCCGTATCATTCATCCCCCCCCCCCCCCCTTCTCAGCCTCGTCCTAGCTCTCCTTTCTCCTCCCCCCTCTCTCCCTTTGGGTCGCAATCGATGCTCAGCAGTAGAATAATACGTACTAGGTACACATGGAGAAGGACAGCAATGGAACCAAAAACCTCGTGAGCCTACATCCCCTCCCCGTCGTCTTCCCCCCCCCTCCTATCCCCTCGTGATTTGCTCTGCCTCTGCTCTACACCTGCTCTGCTCTGTTCTACACTATAGGGTCTCGTTCGCTCGCGCGCTCATTAATCCCCGATAACGTCGTCGTCATCGTCGTCGTGTTCGCGGCCGTCTCCTGCCCCTGGCTTCTTCGGTTCGCCGCCGTCGCCGTTCTCCTCCGCCTCGTCCTCGTCCTCCACCGGGTCCTCGAGAAGCTCGCGGCGTCTCAGATCCTCGACGGTGCCCTCCTCGGGCTCCGCCTCCTCGAACGGATCCTCCGCTGGCGGCGGGGCTTCTTCATCTCCCTCGTCGTCGTCCCCGTCCTCGATGACTAGCTCCGCGCTGAGGGCCGGCCTCTTCGCAGCTTCCTTGCCCTTACCGGCCTTCGCCGCCGACTTCTTCTTGCCAGCGCGGAGCTCGCGGAGGTGATCCTCGTCTAGGTACACGACCACGTCCCGGTAGTTGTTCCCGAGCTTAGCCTTGTTGCGGGTGAGCCGCTTGCGAAGCTTGCCGGCGTCCGGCCCGGTGTGGTCGATGGTCTTGGCTAAGATGGCAAGAACGAGCTTGCCCGTGAGCTCGCATAGAATCTTCTCGGCCTTTAACTCGGCGGCGAAGCGCTCCCGCTCCGTGAGCTCATCGTCCTCGTCGTCCTCCGGGGGCGCCTCGTCATCCAAGGGATCCTCGTCGTCTGCCGGCTCGTTAAGTTGTTTCTTGGCGCGCTTCGCATACGCGTGCTCTGCAGAATCAAATATGGGGATGATCTCCTGGGAAATCAAGGCTGTCGGCATTTCTTCGAGGAGGGAGCGCAGTTTTCCGTATTTGGAGGCATCTGGACCTTGGACTATAGGCCGGAGGAAGACAAAAAGTGCAGAAAGATCGCAGGCGGCGCCAACAGCTAGGAGGCGAAGGTCGTCGTTGAAGCCTCGCGAGGAGAAGGTTTGGATAAGATTCGTAACCAGGTCTTTGCGCAAGACGGCGAGCTCGTCCGCAACGGCATCGGGTATATCTGCACCGCTGTCGATAATACTCTGTAATCTTCGAATTTGCCACATAAAATAGAATTGCGAGGCCTTTATAGCAAAACCAACGATCTCGTCCTCTGGATCATCGAGATCCTCGTTTGGCTCCTTTAAAAGGCCGCGATGTACGATTCCGACGAGAATCTTGATAGCCGGCTGGTCCGAGTCTATCGACGTGCCCGGCGTCCCCAAGACATCTATGCAATCAGAAATAGTAACTAGCTTGCTGATCTTCATTAGGGTATTGGAAAGTTCAGCGAGCGCTGTGCGGTCAAGGTTGCCTCGGGCCGACAGTTCGCAGATTTTGTCGATGCTTCGCAATGAGTTGACCGAATTATCCCATAGCACCGCCAGTTTGTTATCAGTCAATTCTTCGAGTTCTTCGTATTGCCTAGCGTGGATGAATGCGCGGGTCGCCTCATTGAGGAGAGCCTGGTCGACATGGCGGTTAAATTGAGTCGTGACTTCGTCGAGAAGCTTCTCGTATGTGGCCGAATTCTGGCGCAGCTGTTGGAACACCTCTAGATCTAGGAAGTGCTCTAGTCGGAGCACGGTGGCGGCCATGGCAGGGTCCGATCCAAACTTGTTCAGGAGGAGAGGGATGAGAGCGGCTAGCTTGAGACCGGCGTCATCTTGCGCATCCGAATCGGGCTTTCCCGCCTTTTTCCTATGTTTATCGTGCTCGGTTGATGGCGAAAGGCTCTCCTTCACAGCGGCGGAGAGAACATCCAGTAGAATCGCTTCCTCCCGTGGCTCAGGGGCGACGGCCTTTTTGGTGGCTGCCTCGATCGAGTTCGTCTTCAAACTGTGTCTAGATTTGGAACTGGTCGAGTGGTCGAACAATAGATAGCCCGCAATGATTTGCCAGTTATTCACTTGCGGTATTCTCTCGTAGAGCACTTGAGTCGCTAGCGCAATCCGCGAGTCTGGCACGGTGGCATTGATCACGTCCGCGGCAACATCTAGCCCATGTCGGATCTCCTCCTGCTCCTCATCCAGCTGGGCGTCATAAACGGCGAGATTCTCGGCGAGAGCTTTGATATTGATCCAGTCCTTACGGAGCGAGTCGTACTCGTCTTCGTCCTCCTCACCGAAAACCTCTTCCAGGGCATCGCTGCCGCCAATCTCGTCTACTTTATTCTCGATGAGCTCCTCGACGAGAGCCGAGAAGAAACCAGCAACCGCCTTCCGAATCCTGACCTCGGTGTCGAAGAGGAGTTTACTGACAGAGTCCACTTCTTCGGGTTCGAGCATGCCGGAGGCGCGTAATATATCTACTACCCCAATTGCTGCAACGCGCACGTTGATATCAGAGTCCCTAGTCGCCATCTCAACAAGACGGGGTCGGAACCGGTCGATGAAGTGTGCCAACTTCTCTGCATCCCGCTTTAGAACTCTCGCCAGCTGTTTCAGAACTTCTAATCGCGTAGATACAGAGACATCCGACAGTAGCCACCCGAGGTATCGCAGGTATTCCGGAGACATGTACACCGTCGGGAGGGTGCAAACCCAGGTCCCTAGGGCTTCGATACATTCGGCGCGTATCTTAGGGTCGATATCCCGGTAGCGATGGACGAAGACAATGTCGAAAAAGTCCTTGACTTTAGTATCGGTGAACTCACGGCTGCGGTTCGCAACATCGAGGGCTTTCTTCGTATTCTCGACCAGGTTCTTGTTTTTGCCCCGACGGTTAGACTCGGCCTGCAAAGACTGATTGGATTTTGTGATTCGGTCGTCAAGCTGCTTCGTGACTTCAATTAGCCCAGTAAGTATGGCTAGTCCGACGGTCGTTGCCGTATGCCGAAACGGGCGTAGAGCGGAGGAAGACATGATGCCGACCCATCGTTGGATATTGTCCAACAGATCTTCGTCGCTGTAGAGGACCTCGGTCTGGTGCAGCAGACTGACGAGAGAGTCGAAGAACCCCACGAGGAGGTCACGGAAGTTCCTGCTACTCTTCGCCCTCGAGATAAGAGGATAGTCTGAAATATTAGTCTAGCGGCGAGCTAGTTAGCATATGCGATCCCGAGGTCGGGAGGATGAGGGGAACGCTTCGCGCACCTGCTGATAAGCATCCTCGAGTTCCGACAGTCGGTTCGCGGAATTGTCAGGGTCTCGGATATCATCCTCGGTCAGTTGTTGATCGCAACCGGCCGCAAGCAAGACGCAGTTGATCACGTCGGTCAACGCTTTGGCGTCATCCTGCTGGTAGCTCTGGAACCAATGCGCGGCAACATCATCGGAAGAATTGCCGGAACCAAAGACCTCGGCTAATACGACATCAGTATAACCTCGGAATCGGAGGCGCATTGGAAATCTAGCAGGGGGGGTTGCTTACCGTAGAGGCCGTCTCTGTCGGAATTGACGATGGCCACTCTGACGGTCTTCTTGGGCCGATTCGGAAGCTTGACGGCGGGCGCATGGGAAGCCGATGCAGGCTCTGCGGGCGCGCTGCCGTTGACCCTTGCGCGCTTGACTGCCGGCTTCTTCGGCCGGGGTCTCTGCTTGGATTTGGACTTCTTGGATCTGGGGGCGGGCTCGTCATCGACGTGGTCGTCGTCATCTTCCGGGTCGCTGAGCTCGTCGTCATCTTCGCCGTCCTCAGCGGGGGACTCGTTCTCGGCGTCTTCCTCGCCGCGGTCGGGGCCTCTCTTGCGCTTGGACGATGCATGCTCGTTCTGGGCCGAGGGGAGGTCGGGGGAGAACTTCTGAGGGGCCCTCACAACGCGTCCCGATCTTCGTCGCGCACTGTCGGGAGCAGGAGAGGAGGTCGCGTTATTATCGGGAGTGTCCATAAGGGGCAATCTGGATGGGGACATGGGAGAAATTCAATAGGATGCGACCATGCCTGCTGGGAAGGGGGGCGTGGGTAGGAGTGGAAGGGAGCGCGGTGTTGGCTAGCGGATGATGGCGGAGGGTTGGTTTTTCTCACAAGAATTGCTGGCGCTCAGGCGCGTCGAGTTGGTGGGGAGCGTGTTTGGGTAGGCCACAGCCCCGGTTGTATTGTGGCCGCAGAGGCAAAAGGGGAGGGGGGAAGATGGGGAGGGAAGATGGAGGGAGATCGGCTGACGTCCCACCGATTCCGTATGTAGCTTAGGTACCTGCCAGCTCTTATTTCCATCGAACCCATCCAATGATTTGGGGGGGCGCATGGGCGACGGAAATCCTACATTTACTTAGAGGAGGTACCTACCTAGGTACCTAAAGTAGTAAAGTACAAGGCCATCTTGGAGGTACCTCGATCCATCAAGGCGTCCCACGTTAGGCGGCAGGCCAGTATCTAGGGCTTTACTTGCCTGTCCTAGAGACTCCCACCACCGCGAGATAGAAGAGAGCTCTCCTATGAGGCACCTGAAATACCAGGTACCCAGCCTACGATAGGTACCTAGGTACCTAGGTAGGTAAAGTACCTAAGGTAGCTACTATGCGCGATAGCGCCCACAGTTGATCGCACATAACCGACCCGTCCTCATATACCCATACCTACCGCCCTAGCCTACGTTGCGTCTCTTCTTCTCGCCGAGATAAAAGGATCGTCACGTCGCAAAAAGCCCCCTACCTTGCACAACAGATATATTACCTACCTTACTTCAAGTGCCTAATTCAAGCCACCTCTACACCAAGATAACCCCCAATCGTAACCCTCTCAAGCTCGGCTTTTGCTAGAACCAGTATGGGATTGGTAACATGAGTTCGCCGTTCCCAAAGTCGTCGTCGCTCCCCGGCGCAGGTCGAATAGTGGTCAAGCTCGCGCCCAACAATATCTCCGCACCGGAGAGCATCACCTACCAATATCCGCTCAAGCTCATCTCCCCCTCCTCTGTCGCCGAGCAGGGCAGCGTCTTGGTATTCCTCTTGTCGTACGGGGGCGGTCTTGTCAGCGGGGACCAAATTAACCTCAGCATCGATATACATCCCCAGGCGAGACTCAGTGTCGTCACTCAGGGACATACCAAAATCTTCCCATCCGCCGTACAGAACATCGTAACACGACAAAACCTAAGCGTAGAAATAAAAACCGGCGCAGCACTGTGCCTCCTTCCGGACCCAGTCCAGCCGTTTGAGAACAGCATTTATGAGCAGATCCAGATATTCAAGTTAGCCGCGAGCGCCTCGATGTGCTTGCTTGACTGGGTTACCCAGGGCCGCACCGCCCGCGGGGAGAACTGGAGCTTTAGGCGATGGGTTGGACGCAATGAAGTTTGGTCCGCTGCCGACGCGCCAGGCGCTAAAGAGCGTCTCTTGGTGCGAGATGCTGTCATCCTCGATAGCGCAAATCGGCCTGCTGGGTTGCCCTCGCTCCGCGAATCGATGGATGGCCATGCTATCGTCGGGACGCTGATTCTACGAGGTCCTATGACTAGGACCGTCGGCGAATTCTTCCTGGCCGAATTTTCCGCTTTGCCACGGCTAGGCGCTCGAGATTTCCGCAGCGACGAGACGCGCGAGAAGGACGAAGCCGCACCTCAGTCTCCTATCCAGCGCTGGCGGGCGGCAAGGCTGGCGGAAGAGAAGGAAAAGCAGATATTGTGGTCAGCTGCCAACGTGCGCGGTTGCATCGTGGTCAAATTCGGGGCGGCAACCGTTGAGGCTGCACGGAACTGGGTGGGAACAATGCTTCTTCAAGAAGGCAGCATCGAGCAGCACTTTGGAGAGCAAGCTTTGATGTGTGTTCGATGAAAATGCCGAGGCCGACGCCTATATCGCGCGTGCCGTAGGAGGTAGGCAACTATTCCTTGATCTCAGTCTCTACTCGTTAGACGCCTAAGGTGTATACCCGCCTACCTACCTACCTAAGCGGATTCTCCTCGAGCCACCATCTATGGGAGAGGCAGGTAGGCAGATTTCTGTTTGGTTTCATATCCGGGAAGGGGTCCGACCAAGGGCTAACTAGCCATCACAATAGAGTCCCGTCGATTGCCATCGCCGCCTCTCCCCCTTTTTCTTCCTCGCCAACCAGGGGTTGGTCGCGATTCTAGGTGGCGGCCAACTGACGGCCAGCTGCAGGAAGTGATTACTAACCACATAACCACTCAGCTATCGTGCCCCACCAATGTACTTCCGTTAAGTACCAGGGTACTTTGCTGTAGGAATGATGTCGTTCCCACAGAGCCCCACCATAGGTACTTTTCCTAGCCGTCTTCTCGAGTTATCAGACTTGGCCTGGCCGTCATCATTCTTCTACTCGTACATCCACATATCCCCTCGTCCATGATCCAATCACCCGACGGGCGTGCTTTCAATCTAGCCTTTTATTCTCCTTCTCGTAGATAAATCCGTTCAACTCCCATGGTCTAGTGGAATGCCTCCCCGTGGAGCACGTGGCGGCGGCGCGAGAGGAAGAGGAGGAAGAGGAGCTGCGAGAGCTAGCCGGGCGTCAGACACTATAGGCAGGGCATCACTCGATACGGGAACGCCTCTCGCCGGCGCCTCATTCTCAGCTCAGGAGACTACAAGCGCCGCTGACGCGGCGTTGAAAGATGCGCCTACACATGTACCCCCAGCCGAGGATCCGGTAGTGTCCTCCGATGCGCAAGGCAGCGAGTCAACCGCCGCGAACTCAAGACGATCGCAAACACCCGCTGCTGCGCCGCCGCGTGGTGGCAGCCGTTTCAAGCCTAGGAATGTGCGGCGCGACGCAGCGGAGCGAGCAATGCTAGAAGAAGCGAGAAATCGCGACCTAGCCATCAAAATCAAGGCCGAGGAGCGGGAGCAGCGAGTGGAAGAACGAAGAGCAAGACGTGGTCGTGGGAGGGGTGACGCGTCCCAGCGTAGATTTATCAGACGAACTGTCACAGCCAGCGGCCCATTTTCTGCTATACCCGCAGGTAATACCATTCTGAATTCTCTGTGCCACGCAGTTCGTTGAGATACACTAACATCCGACTAGATCAACTCAAAGCGGGCAGCGGTGGGTTTGGATGGAGTTCAGGCGGTGGTGGTGGCGCCGGCGGTGGAACTTCATCCAAGGCCCCTTTCGGCGCTCAGAGCGACAGCTCCAGATACAAACCTCGACGAGAGCACGAGAGCAGAGTTAACATGGACCTCCTCAACGGATTTACGGGCTACGACGAGAACGGCGCGCCCCTTTATCAACCCTCTCGTTACAGCCAAAAGCCGGCTGGAAGCCTTCCGGTTGGCCTCATCCGCATTCAGCACGAAGAGGAGGCAGTCAAAGTCAAGACCACGGCAGAACTTGAAGCCGAAGAACGTCAATCATCTGACGTTGACGGCGACGACGATAGTGATCTATTTGTCTCCACCGAAACTAGGGACCTACGCGACGTTAGGATAGACGACGATAACGAAGTATGGCATGCGGCCCCGAAAAGCCATATCACAGTGAAGGCGGAACCGGGTACGGATCCGGAATCGATGGTCGTCGACATAGCCGACATCCCCGAAGTAATAACGCAGCAAAAGGCGCCTCCCTCGCCAGAGGCTAAGAAGAAGCCGATCCACACCGAGATCGAGACCGCGGCTGAAAGAAGAAAACGCAAAGACAAGGCCTCTAAGGATCCCGAGGTCGCGCATGCTGCCATCGACTTAGAGGCCCAACTACGTGAACTGAAATTCTCGGCTCCTGCTAACAAGAACAATGAGAGTGGGGAGGGAGGAGGAGAAGGGGAAGGGGAAGAAGAGCCACAGTTGGACCAGGAGAAAGACAACCTGTTATATCTTTTCCAGCTACCGCCCATTCTCCCGCCTCTAGCCAAAGCCACACATGATGTGAGTGGAGAGACGGAAACCGTAGATCTCACATCTCAAGAGAAGGGCAACGAATCGGCCGGCGTGAAGGTAAAGATCGAAGAAGGCACCGAACCGACATGGAATCCGTTCTCAACTCTCCCGCCTGAGGGCGGGTTCATCGGCAAGCTTAACGTACGCAAATCGGGCAGAGTAGAGCTCGACTGGGGAGGCACGATCCTGAATCTCGGCATGGGCGCGGCGACGGAATTCTTAACTTCGGCCCTCATGGTTGAGCAGAACATAAACTTGGAGAACCCTAGTGCGAGCACTGGCTCCGCCTACGGTATGGGCGAGGTGATGGGCAAGTACGTCTTGGCTCCGATTTGGGACGAGGAGAAGGATTGGGATCCCAGCCTCGACGATATAGACAGCCTAAACCAGTAATTATATGCGTGGTGCTCCGGGCAGACGACGTCGCGAAAATTCGATTAGTTTCATCGCGTTCTACGTTATCCAGCGAGCAGTCTAGCGCGAGTCACTCGACTTATTGTCCTCTGTCTGTTTGGAGCGGGATAGACTAGGCAGAGGAATGCCTCCCCTTAAAACAAATAGTACTGTCACCCTGGCGCATATAACTGGAGCGAGAGAGGAAAAACAGTTTAGCATTTATATGTCAATACACCCACGAACCGAAGCGAGATGTGACGAGCCCGAGCGAGCCCACTCCGTTGGGATTTAGGCGCGGGCTCGAAGCTATCCGTGCGGAACCCTATACTATATGAAGCCTGTACATATCTGTTCCGTTCTGCCTAGTCCGTAGGTTTTAGCGTGTATATGTGACGATTATATCGTTTAGGTATGCCCGGGTTATTATCGACACGCGCCTTATATACGAAAAGGCAAGACTTCTCTTACGTACTACGTAGTATTCCATATGCCTTTGATCCCCCGTAACAAGAACCGTCCTGTGCCCCGTCGGTAGGGTTACTTCGCGCCTGAAGCCTGCTCCGCATTTGCATACTGGACGCAAATAGTCCCCGTGAGGGCATTACGTGGTATTCAGTAGATTGGAGGCTCTGGTGCCTTCAGATCGGGTTATCCGCACAGACGGTAAGCCAGATTGGGGTTCTCTTCTTCTTCTTCTTCTTGGGTGAATCCGCATGTACATACCTTACCTAGTAGCCGGCAAACCTCACTCACGCCTGCGCGCTGCGCCGCTCCGCGCTCCATGGTGAAACTAACTAGGTAACGAAGGATGGGGAGGGAAATGGCGCGAGGTACTTCTATCGCACGCATACAGACATTACCTGGGTACCACCTAACACGCGCAGCACTGCGAAGCCCGGACCGCGCGCTGGCTACCCGATGCCGGCCTACCTACCTAGGTATCGTCTTCAGCGGACACAAAGCACGGTTCGTGTCGCTGGGGTTCGTAGCAGGTACCCCGGGTGATCCACGGCGAGCTATATATAGGACGCGGGTCCGCAGATACCTAGCTAGCCACCAAGCTAGTTAGCTGGTGAGCTAGCCAGCTAGCAGGTAAGGCAGGGGACCGGGGGGGGGGGGGGGGGGGGGGGAAGGCGGGTGGAATGTTCTGTCGCCGGACGCTCGGAAATGAGTTGGCGCGGGCGCGAGGCAAGTGATTTAGGTATGTCGACGACGCGGGCTCGCGTGCGCGGTGCGGAGGGCTTTGAACCTAGGCGAGTAAAGGGGGGCAAAGAGCGTTTTCGCGTTGTCGAGAGATGGCCGACGGGGGCATACATGCCTACATATGTACTTCCCCTGCTCAGGGCCTCCCTGTCTTTTCGCGTGAGCCGCAGCAGACGAAGACTGGTGCCGTGCTCGTCTGCATGCGCGTGCTCCTGCGCTCTGGAGCGCCAGTGGGCCTGCGCTGGGCCGCTGGCTGCCGGCCCGGCCTGCCGTTTCCAGCGTTGTCGGAGCTGACTACGCTACCGACGAGCTGGTCGGGTTAGGTGAACGACAGGAGACAGATCGGGATGCGGATGTATGCGGATGGTGCTGTGCAAGCTGTATGTGTTTCGGCCTTGGTGATCCTCACCTCAGATGCCAGAATGTGTCTTAGCTCGTGTTCGATGGTAGCTACCTCTGGACAGAATGAAAGGAGCAACACCACTCCGAAACTCGCCTTTAATAACCGAAGGCGGGCCTTAATAGCCAGCCTTGTTCACTTTCAGAAGTGAATATGTGCTGTTTCTATCTATCCTGTTGGATTCGTCGGGCTACGTAGTAGTGAGCCCAGCAGAACGAGAAGATAAATCCGGGTTCAGAATTAGTAGGCCTGTATTTACTATGTACGTAGTTAATACTACCGAGGTATGAACCTCGAACTCTCTCTGGAAGTCTGACGATCTTCCTCCCGGGCGCCGTGTACAGGTACACCTCGTCTTCTCCCTCTGAGGATGGGCTAATACCTCAACAGTTCCGCCCAGTGCCTAATCGGGCTCTCCCGTCCCCTTCAGGGCGTCTAGTAGGCCTAGGCGACGTAAGTGGCGATAGTGACAAGTCCTTCTATCCAAAGATACTTGTAAAAAAAAAAAAATACCCGAGACAAGCCAGCCCTCTGGCCAAGATTGCACTCCGATGGTAAGGAGTTTTCTTTCCCTCGTAACTCCCCTTCCTCTCCGCCCTCCCGTACTGCAGTACAGGCATCCCACAGCCAAGAAAAAGAAAACGCTTCCCTATGGCCCAGCCGCCCACCGTTAGCTAACCTAGTTTCGACCCTTGGGTATGTCCGGTATATCTCATTTATACATCTAAGAATAGAAAGGAAATTTTAAGTCGGCGTTGATTTGGTCCCGGAAGTGGCGTCTTATTGGTAACGGACCTGCTCGGGGGCGGAAAGTATACGTATAGAATATATATATATTGGTTCTGTTCTTTCGTTTCGACTGTGCCGTTCACCTCTGGTATGACGGTGGTAATAATGGCAGTGGCTTGCCGAATCGTGGGGAGTCGTCGGCGTCATTAAATCGAGAGGTAACCTGGGTTATTTCGAAAGATTCATCGCTCGATGAACCCTGCTCCGATAACCAGGTGTCGTTGCGTACGGGTCCTTTGTGTGTCGTCGGGGGCGGCGTAGGTGGGCCGGCACCTTCGATGATATACATCTCGCTCTTCACCTCTTGTCTCCTCGAGCCGCTCGGGTCCTCGTGTTCCGGTGGTCGCAGCGCCCCGTCGTCCTCCTCTAAAGGCGCCTCGAAAACCATGGACATATGCGACGGTCGGGACCGATGGCTCTTGCTGGTCAACGTTTCGGCGTCCGATATCGACCGGGATCGTTGTAATCTGCCTGCCACCAAGGGTGCATCCGACGATGATCGAGAACGGGAACTTCCCACGGTCGTGGCGTCTGAGAGCGATAAAGATCGGTGAAGCTTCCCTCCGGACTTGGACCCTTTCGACTGGCCAAGCTCGACATCCACCAGGGTGACTTCGGCAGAGCCGAAAGCCGGCATCTTATTCGATCGAGTGGTGCGTGATATAGGCTGGCTGTTGCCGAACGGGCCAGCTGAGCGGCTGTATCCAGTCGTCCCGAATCCCTTAATCTTCCAGAGGCGAAGGAGAGGACGTATAGTGACCAGACTCGATGCGACGATGGCGACTCCGGGTTCAATCAACGTCCAAACCATCGCGTCCGTCCCGTTATCTATACAAAGAGACGATTAGCAATCCGCGATGGGTATACGACAACGTCCGCACGCGCGATCGCCCCCCCCCCCCCCCTCCCTGCTCTAGGATCCTAGCCAAAGACAGTGGGACTTACGCAAGATGTCCTCTAATTCCGTAAGGTCCGAGAGGAACTTGAGCCGGACAAGAGTAGCGATGCTCGCAAAAACACCCAGACCCAGCACGATGACCACCGTGAGCTTTGCTTGGGCCGTCATCTTCACCTTCCAAAGCATCGGTATCGGTATCAGGGCGTACAGCCAATCGGATAATACGTTCATGACGCTCAGCGCGTAGGCAGCATTGACGATCTCGTCAGCGGACACGCAGCGAGCGTTGGGGTCCTGCTGCAGGATTGTGTAGTCCCATTGGGCGGGGACTGGGTTGCATTGGAACAGATTCCAGAAGAATAGGACTATGCTCCATATGCTCACGACGGTGATGCTGCCGTATATCGTGTACTTGTATCTGTTTTGCGAAGAGAGCCGAACAAGAAAGATGGCGATACTGAGCTTGACCAGCCACATGTTGAGGATGTAGGTGGCGGTGGCCAGGGCCTGGTACATCAAGGCCTTGATCTCATCCTGCTGGTCGAGCGACTTGTTGTGCCGGCCCAGGCCAGTGCTCACTCCCTCTAATATGAAAACACACGATATGGTGAAGTTTACCTGCTCGGAAGAGGATGTATAAGTAACGAATCAAGTAGCCAACGACAGCACGACCTCTCCTTACCTGAGCAGCCAACATAAACCAGTCATCCCACTGAAACCCATTAGTTAATCTAGCACGGACGAACGATCTTAAAGCCACGGATAGCCACGAGAAGGCCAGCATCGTGACGGCGGTAGCCACCAGAGCGCCGCCATTGCTATCCGTGGGCGCGTTGGGATCCTGGGCTGCCATGATAGAGGGTGCCTATCAGGCGCCAAGCAATGAACGACTCGAGCAAAACAAAGAAGAGAAAAAGAAACAGACAAAAAAAGAAGGGAACCGAGCAGAGAGAAACGAGGACGTCTCCCGTGGGGGAGAGAGGGGGGGGCCTTCCCTATGTAAGTATTGCCAGATCGATTATCAGAACGATGAAAGCGCCCAGCACCCGACCCGAGTATGTGGGGATGCGAGCAAGGCATACCCGGGCCATCAGCTCTGACGGGTGTAGGTATGTGTGCGCCTACATGACCCTACTTCGAACATACCTACATACGCACCTACATAGAAGATAGCAAGTCGAGATAGTGAGTGGGCATCTCGGGGTATCCCTGTCCTCTACCAGAGAGGGACAGGAGGCGGTTCTCTTCCCCCCCATGCAGAGAGGTTATCGGGTTTGCCCCACGAGGTAGGTACCTGCCAGGAGATATCTACACAACGTATCCGGGCCCTGCTACGTAGCACATCCGCCCCGAGAGAGAGGGAGAGAGGGAGACAGAGACAGAGACAGAAGGGGGAAGAGAGAGAGAGAGTGTGTGTGTGACAGAGGGTTCGTGCTAGGGCGCCGGGTGCGAACCGAGGCTGGTGCTACGGTAAGAGAAACCGGAGGCCGCAGCGAAAGTGACATCTCTCTAAGGCGCCGGGGTCCTCCCAACGTGTGGGCAGCGAGAAGCCTCGCACCCTTGCCGGTGGTATGCGGAACCCTGCCACGATGGGTCCGGGAGCAAGGGGGGGACCCGTCTGCCCAGAGTTATGAGCAGGACAGGGCTGCGCAAGCAACCGATGGGTCCCCGGTGCTTTGACGATCCGCTCGCGTAGGCGCTATCCGAGGGCTGAGTGTTATTACAGTACCTGCCCAGATATGGGCTTGGGGGGTGTGGGTTCGGCACCGCCCGAATCACATCGTGTCGAGCATTGCCCGCTGCGGATGCGCGCGTGTACGTATCAAGGAAGATCTGTTTGGTGGAAGATTGCGTCGTGGTATCTATGTGTATCGAGTGTGTACTGTGTAAGTGGGTGTAAGCGGTGTTGTGTGTGTGGTGTATGTGTGTAGTGTATGTGTAGTGTCGTAGAGTGTAGTGTCGTGGTGTCGTAATGTGTAGTGTGTATGCGTGTCTGATATGCGTGTCTAGTATGCGTGTCTGAGATGCACACATGCGGCGTACGTAGGCAGTTGTAAATAAATACCTACACATACGCATACCTATACGCATGCATACGTACTGCGTACAGCAGCAGACCAGGTGCTGTCGCCGTCTACCATCTCTCTACAGTTATACCTACCTACGTGCTCTTGGCCCGTTGCCGATATCGCCAATTCCTCGCGTGCGCACTCGCGGCTATCTTCACTGATGCACCACCCATGTCAGTCCAGTATATAAGGTGCCTAGTTCGTCGATCTCTCTCCGATACACCTACTCATATGTCAGGTAGCTACCCATCTTGCTTGAGCTGCGCCACTCTTACGCTGTTATGGGTTTGGTTAGGTGCGTGTGGGAGGGAACGGGGCGCTTCTCATATGAGGTGTCTGCTAGGTTCTCCCCATACGTGTAGAGTGGGCATCCATAGCGACAGGCAGACCGCTTCCACGGTAGATTCGAGGTTGGATGGGCTCTCTCCCCCGTCTCATCGCCGCGCAAATTCTCCGATAAGCTGAACCCGCCCGCTCTTTCACCCGGTCTGGACTTGAACTCTCCAAACATCGCGGGACATCCTGCTCGTCAGCACTCCCCACCGGCACTTTCTCTCTCTCGCCGAAATATCCCGCGCTTACACACCTAGTATTGCATCGCAGTCTAAGACCTGAAAGGAGTTGGTGGTGTGAAACGAACGGTGCCCGTTTCCCCCGTTTCCCGCCGCTCCTACGATAGCCTCTCCTCGGTCCCCTGCTCCTGTTAGCGGGTTTGGTCCAAGGTACGAGGCGCCTTTTGTTATGCTCGCGGAACCGTCGCTACACTAGCCGCGCCAAGTCCTTCTAGTCAGGGGCGCCGGTGTGCTCCCCTGGTGGGTTCGTCCACCCCCTGGTTTGACACCAATCTCGTCAACAACAGCAACCTCGCTGACCTTGATTTACGTGTACCACCTAGCCAGGGGACCGGCTTCGGCTAAACAAAATTGTGTCTCTAGAAAACGCATCACGGGCCGCCACTTATCAGCGTCGCTGTTGCAGCACAATCTGGGTAGTAATAGGACCCATCCCCGACGCTGAGAGGAGGAGGGGAGGTAGCTGGCAGACCAAGTCCATCTTGGGGGACGGCGATCAACTGATCGGGCTGATGACGGCAACCCTTTTCTGCGCCCACCGCTCCTCGAACTACCTACCTACCTATATCACCACCACTACTACGTAGTACCCGTCCTCCCTCCGTCACATACCCCGCATGTTTCATCTTGACAACGACCGCAAGGGCTACGTGATGGGAGCGAGTCGCGCTGCCTGCCGGGTTATGCGTCCGGCAGGGCACGAATGTCACACCCCCACGACAGACGACAGGCATAAATCGCATAAAAAAGGCGGCGGGAAGAAGGAGGCGTTGGCCGTCTGGGAACGGGTTTCTAGCAAGCTTCCATCGTGGCCTCGGGTCCAATCACGCGTCTCGACAAAAGTTAGACCCCGTCTCGAGACGCCGGCGAGCCTCTCCGAGTTATGGTACCCGGGTCGTGACAAGCGAATCCTTCGTCCCGACACAGGCCATGGGCTTGTCGAATGCGGTAAGACGGCGCCCAACAGATTAAGCATAGCACGTATTACATTGCTAGAAGGACAGCCTTGACCATGGTCCCAACTTGTCGAATCGGATGGTTCGTCACGAGGCGGGCTCAAGGACCAGGGCGACCTTCGGGTCGGTCAACCAGGCGTTGCCCGTACCAGTTTAGCCCGCGCCGTAGACTCGGATTCCACGAAGCAATCGTCTGTGACGGAATCCGTTAGGTGGCTTGACTCGCGCGCGCTGGCCTCGTCTGCGCAACGCGCTGCGCTAGCCGGAGCTGAAAGCTTTCTCATGCCAAAGAAAAACTCGTGACGTTCTTTTCTCTCTCTCCTCCGCCCCGCTGGCCCCCCTGACACGAAGAAGTGGACATCTCGGGAAGATTTCGCGGTTGATTTGCGCTGCAGCCTCTAGTTATGGCTATGATCCATCTCATCTCCCCGGTCTATCTATGAGTATATCCATCTCGAGTCCACCTAGTGCATCCAGACCGACCGTCTCAACCCGTGATTGGCAAGCCAATATGGACGGGACGGGAGCTGTTGCAGACGAGTATGCTAAAAATCGGCTCATTTCCCCCCCTTCTAGATCGCCAATTCGCCAGTGTCATCGTCTGTAACAGGCAACATGCGCTCCGGGTTAAAAGCATCACCAACATATTACTCGTCGGGAGAGTCTACATGCCTACATCGGGATCCCATCGGGATCCCCTGGACACAGTCGAGACCAACAAGTGACGAGTCAACCGCATCCCCATCCCGTTCGAGCTCGTCTCCATCTTGCTATTGGTCTCTCTCCTCGGCGATTCAGGGCCTGATTTAGTGGATCGAGCCGTCGGGAAAAGAGTTTTTTTTCCATATGCGTTGGCACTTTTAACCCTGGTTTTGCGGACTATTCCCGCGCAATTGGCGAGGGAGAAGGCGAATGCGACGGTTTCGAAAGACACCGCCAACTTGGCCGACGATAGCTAACGTACGCGTACTCCCAACAGACTCATGTCGGCAATTCCTCCCAGTGCAAATCATTGGTGACGAGAAGGGAAATCTGAAAATCAGACCTTCCTGTTAGAGTGGGCTCTCCTCGAACGACCTCGACAAGATAGACCAGTTGCGGATAGAGGTCCGCATGAAGTAGGTATGACTACCAGCTTACGACGGCAGGCCTATTTTGTATCTCCGAAACACGCCATCGTCGTGAAGCCTACACGTGCTGGTCGACGTAGGGAGAAAGCGGCTTTCAATGCGGGCGTCGAAGGAGCGCGTTGCCGAGAGGGGAGATGAAGGGGGGACCAAACTTCATAAGCACTTACATGCTGCATACTACCGAGTCGCATAGCTGCTACACATTACATACAGAACAACATACCATGTCGTCGAAGGCTCACAAGGGGTGAGGCGGAGCATACTCATACACACATGCGTAAACACCTACATGCGTGCACTTACCTACATAGCTACCTCTACCTACATACATGCACCCATACCTAGATACATAGGTAACACATGCCTGCACATGACATACCTGTGCCTACACATGACACATGCCTATACATATAGTATACACATGCCTACCGTATGCATGTAGGCCCCTCGACCGCGAGGGGGTGGTGGTGGGCAGTAAGCGTTACGTCCCATTCGCGTACCCAGTAGGGTCACGGAGTAGGAGAAGGCCCCATATATGCGCCGAGAGAGCTGCCTCGGGGAACAGGGATAACCTCGGCCGACATCTCTCCTCTTCCCGGTTTCGAGCAGATTTGTCGCAGATTGGGTACCATCCCGATCAGAAGAGCGCGAAAGCGATACCTACTGGCTCCCATTGAGCCCGACTTGCCCTTCCTTTCGGCAGGCAGAGAGAGAGAGAGAAAGAAAGAAAGCTAGTTGCCGCGGCTACGCAACCAGCGATGGCGGCTTCGCTGCGATACTCGGTGCATCAGTACGGCGCCCACGAGCTCCAGCGCGTGGGCGTGTGGGACGTCGACATCGCCGCCGAGGCGAAATACTGGATCGTGTGAATCTCACCTTCGTCTACCTATTACCTGTTTGTTGTTCGCCCGCTCGCTCGCTCGCCCGCTCCCTCACCTCCCCCCCCCCCCTTCGCTAGCTACACCCAAACCCGCACCCGCACCCGCACCCCCGCCTCTGCGCCCTCACACATACATACGCTCACACATATGCCCACACCCTCACACGCGCGCGCACGCGCCCGCGTGCGCACACACGAGCACCCGCAATGCCCCCGCGCCCGCCCCTCAGGCGCAGCACGGATCGCCCCTCCGGCTCCCCTCTACCCACCCACACGCGTCATACGCGGCAGGCAGGCAGGGCAGCCTCGCTAACCTCGCAGGTACATCCACGGGGGCGCGTGGCGGGATCCGCGGGTGACGCACGAGACGTTTGCGCCGATCATCACGGGGGTGCTGGAGGAGACGGGTCGCGCTGACGCCGCGCCGCCGCCGCCCGTCGCCGCCTTCGCGTCGCTCGACTACCGGCTGAGCCCGCACCCGGGGTTCCCGCAGGACGCGGCGACGACGCCGGCGGCGCGGCTGCGCGCCGCGCGGCACCCGGACCACCTGGACGACGCGCGGGCCGCGCTGGCCTTCCTGCAGCGGCGCTTCGGCTTCGGCGCGCGCTACGTGCTCGCGGGGCACTCGGCGGGCGCGTGCCTCGCGTACCAGGCGCTGCTCTGGCCGTCGGCGGCGGCCGCCGCCGCCGCGCCGCTCGCGCCGCCGCGCGCCGTGCTCGGCCTCGAGGGCATCTACGACCTGCGCGGCGCCGACGCGCGCGCCGCCGGCGCCTACGCCGAGTTCCTGGCCGCGGCCTTCGGCCCGCGCGGCCCCGCCTGGGACGCGGCGTCGCCGGCGCTCGCCCGCGGCGCCAGCCCCTACGGCGGCGTGCCCGGGCTCGCGCTCGCCGCCCTCGGCCACTCCCCCGACGACGAGCTCGTCGACGCCGCCGAGACCGCCGCCATGGCCGCGCGCCTGCGCGCCGACGGCGTCGTCGAGGACGCTACCGCCGCTGCCGACCGCCCCCGCTTGCTGCTCGTCGACGGCCTGCGCGGCTCCCACGACCACGTCTGGCAGGACGGCGCCGCCGTCGCCCGCGCCCTGCTCCGCATCCTGGCGCTCTTGGAGGCGCGGGACCGCGCTGCTGCTGCTGGAACGACGGGATCGCCGTAGAAGGGGGGAGGGAGGGAGATGGAGGGAGGATACGTGGGGGTGAAGACGCGCTTAGGGGATGGATGCGTAGCAGCATGTACACGCAGTTATGCGGCAATTGCCAACAGGCCGTGGTGGGCAAGCAACCGAATTCATTCAGCAGCACCCAGCTCCGTCGGTGCGTATACGGGGACCTTGCTCTTAGCCAAGATTCTATGCCTCCACGTTCCGGCCAGACCGCTCTCGCTCCTCTGGATCTGTTTGTTTTACGTAGATTGTATGTCTGCGGCTTAGTAGCCCTTGCGGCATCTCGTTCGAGGTGACATCGCCCCCCTCTGGCCGTGCGATTCCTTCTCCCCCCGGTCTATCTATCCGGTTCTAGTTCCCGCGGGATTTACCTATGTACCTGGACCTAGTCTATCCTAGTTAGGGCGCTATATAAGGCCGATGCTATACGAAAGGGTTGTTGAGTCATGAGGCGTCTAGACTACGTTTTATATGCCTTGTTTTGTCTCTCGAATATCGTTAAGACTATCCCCAGGACCTAGCAGAAGGATGGATGGGGGGCTCGGGGGGAGGCTAGAAGAAGGCATCGGCATCAGCGTTAACCGCTTCCTAGCCCATTTTAGTCTAGATGTAGGGACAGATAAAAGGGCAAGATCTCTGTTGGAAGTTAGCTCTCTAACTAACCATCAAGTCGATAAATTCGGACCCCCTTCGCCTTTTCGCTTCTCCTGTTGTGTGCCACTGTGACATGATATAATACGTCGTCTCTCGACTCCTGTCCATTTAAATGTGTTAGATTGGCGGCGTAGGTAGATCCGGGACGTAGGTAAGTTACATGCCCAGCAGCATGCTCGCTACCCAACCCCGTGAAGCTGTTGTGATCCTACTCATATGCGTACAGGCAACCCCTTCCACCTCGGTAGCTCCGATTGGTCTTGGACCCTGGCGCAGGAATTTTCGACGACTTCACTAGGCATATTTAGTCTGATCCATATATATTATATACGCTCTTCAAACATTCAACGACGTAAATCCTTCCCGTCAGACCGAATTTTGGCCAATAACAATCGCCATTTGCACCGTAATGGTAGTTTCTTCCCTCTGTGTGGTGTTTAGGAAGCCAGGCGTCCGTGGAGAGGCGTTAGACAAGCGACTATTACTCCGTGCCCATTGACAGCCTCTGCCATTCCACCGAATCCACATGTGCCCATACACACCAGCAGTCTGCATACTCGGGGGCATGATTTAATTTTCCACGAGGGAAGTTATGTTCATTATGCAACCAAGCAAAATGTATATCGTTAATTAAGCTGTGGTTAAGAGATCCTATGTAACTGAACAAGTAGTGGTACAAGAATCCGAAGTGACACCTCAATACAGAATCTACTTCGGGTACGGACTCGATAATAGCAACGGTAATACGCTCCCGAGGTATGTTTGGAAGCCACTCTCCTGTTTCCTCGATCGTCTGCTCGTCTGGGCTGATGCTTTCGTCGGGGATTCTAAGCAGGTGGATGTAGTTGTAGAACACATCGCGGATCGTAGGCCTTCTCAAGCACCTAACCCTTAGATGGGATGCCCCCTCCCATCACCTCTACGAGATTGCCACACTTGTCTTACCAGAGGACGCGTACATGTACCCCTAGCCAGACCACGCAACAATCTCCATATCAACGACGAAAGGGGCCGCCTCTCGTGGCAACTAGGCATGCGGGGGGAGCGACCAAAGAGACTTCCAGATTTCGCGTCAGCCTTGCGAGGCCACTGGTTGTACCCATGACCTAAGCCATTACACTGGACAAGAGGACGCGATCGGGGGAATAGGTTGATGATACAACCCGCTCAGTGATACGAAACGGGCCTGCATAACGCCGAGTCATCTTCTGGCCGGGAAACAGCATGGATGGAATCGTATACCCTTTCTCCGGACGAAGGCAGAAAAGGTCACCTACGTTGAAGCACCTGAGGTTTCGTCAGCGATGGCCATAAAACCACATTGCCATGGACGCCAACGCGATTCGGTCGTTGCGACGAATTCCCTCTTCGCCGTCCGACCACACTATAGACCCGATCTTTGGATATCAAGAGGGAAAACAGGAAAGAGCCCATCCTCTGTCTCCCGGACGCCATAGTCCTCGAGCATTAGCCCATAGGCTACGTCTAGATCTTCGACAAAATGATCACCGTGCCTCTACGCTTTCCGGCGCTGCCTTTTATACTATCCCTAAGGTCTGAGGTGTCAGAATGGGATTCTATATGACAGGACAAGGCAGGTTAACAGCTGAAGCCGGAGCCTTGGATTTACCCCCGGTATCGTTAGGTTTATTGGCTAGATTCTAGTCTTCCTTCATCGGGTAGATGCGGCAGTATGCCCTAGGGGTAATTTATACTGCCTTAATGTTAGGCCTAATAAACACTATGACCCAATGTGTGCTTTTGCAGCTGACGGCACAGTTATGGGAGGCTTTTCGAAACGCCGTCCCTGAACGCGTCCTGAGTAGACTGTGCTTCAGTATCGTGGATAAATCCTGACAATCGACAGGCTCTACCGAGTCTTTTGCGTCACTGTCTAATGAGGGGGCGACATTAGGAGGACAATGTGGAAGAGGAAAACCTGTTTCTCAAGCGCTCTGGGGCGGCCACCCGTTTGGCAGGCTCAGGTGCGCTGCCCAGATAGGTTGGGTGGCACCGCCTCTGGGGGGTTGTCCTGGCCTGACAATGCAGAGGCCTAGGTAAGGCGAGGTCAACAAACACCACCAGAGGAAGGGCACAATGCGCACCTATGGGGACGTGTGTGTGTGGCCCTCCGGCTTGTTGCACGGACGAGGGCGTAAGACATAGGTATGTCACATGCCGTGTTCCAAGGTTGGGAGCGGCGCAACGTCCTGCTTGTCTAGCATGGTCATCATAATGGTGGGCTGTCTGGTTGTGCCGGGGTAGGTATCCGTGGCCGCCGGGAGGAGTGCCGCATGCCACTCCCCGTTGCCGGCGGGAGACAGGAAGACGAGGTAGAGGTCGAGATTGCAGGCGACGTCTGCGATAGTGAGGGAGTTACGGTGCTGGTGGATCCCTACCCCTTGGCCCGGTTGTTCAACATTAAGGTTACGCTCCAGGCCAGCGGCTGCTGCTCCTTGGTTGGATCCATGGCGAGTCCGTTGTGAAGCTGTACCTTGACTGAGTCGTCTGGTTTGCGATAGGAATGATGATGATAGAGGAAGGTAGACAAGTGACGTAGTTACCAGCAAGGCGAGAAGGCCGGATAAATGCTGTACCGTCCCGGCCCCATATCTGACCCTGCCAAGCGAGAATGTACCTACTTGATGTACTCAGGTACCTGGGTACATACCCGTACCCTTCAACACCACTGACCTCTGTACCTCCCTCCCATCAAGTCCGGCCAACTCACATTCCACATTCTCATCTACCTCGTAGTGATTACGTTTGGCAGATGCCAGAAGCTGTAGATCTCCGTGATGGAGACTCACCGAATTGAGTTGGGGAATGCATGGCGATCTTTGGTACCCCGACTTTACATGCCTATTCCTCCTCCAAGACTATTGCAAAGTACTTGGTACGATGGGGCACGCGCAATTGGAGCTTCACAAGACGACACGCTCACGTTCAGGGACCCGGGAACACGCCAGCATCTCTATATATATACCTACTTAGGTATACAGGTAGGTATATATGCTCGAGCGTCGAGACCCAGGTATGCCTAGAGAACATCCGGCGCACCGCTAACTCAACCCCATGCTCGGCCCTCCCTACCGGCCGAGGGAGGAAGAGCCCCATTCCCTATCCCTAGAACAGCTAATCTACTCCTCAAGGCAGCTCCCGAGACGCACTGCCGCGGACATATGCCTCGGCGTAGCGCAACCTCGCGTTGCCTTGGCCGCCGCCGTCGGCCCGAGGGGGGGGGGGACGGAGAGCAGAGACAAGTCCAACTCGGCCGGTTCTTGCGAGGCACAGTTGCTTCGCCTGGCCCAGCGCATGCCTGGCAGAGCCTGCCAGCGCACCAAGGCGTCTACCTCTGACCCGCCGCTCGCCAGCCGCCACGGCCCTCGCTCGGCCCCGGATGCCTCGCGCTGCGGCGTCGCGCGCGCTCAGCCTCCGGCCTCGCCTTGCCGTGCCCTCTTTCGCGGCGGCCTGGGCTCGTCTCGCGCACCATTGCGCGCCCTGACCCTGCCCCCGGGACGGCGCCCATAGCCGGTCTCGAGCGAGCTCGCCGCCGCAGACAGGCAGGCAAGCAGGCCCGGCTCAGCGCTTCCGCTTGCCGCGGCCAGAGCAGGACGTCCTCGAGTCGCTCTCGCTCTTGCTACCAAACCACACATCTTGCAGTCCGCGCGTGCGGGGAGCTCGCTGGCTAGCTCGCACTCGCGTCTACTTACCTACCTCGTGCCCTACTTATACATCCCTATCCTAGGTACCCGCCGCAGGCGTAGGTAGACAGGACCAATACTACGCCGCGGGCGAGGCGAGGCGAGGCGAGGCGTGCGGGACGCAACCAGGCCGGGCGGGGCCATCGTACGAGCTGCGCGCGGGGACAGAGCCAATGCTCCCTCTCCCTCTCCCTCTCTCTCGCGCCCAGAACTCGGTACCACGGCACTCCGCCCGCCTAGCTACCTTACCTATCCTATCTCTTTATACCCCCCCAAGGAAGGCACACAGCGGCGCAACAAGAAGCAAATAAACGTAAACCGGCGACCCTCCCAACGGCAGGGCTCCCTGCCCTACCCTACCCTACCCCATCCATCTGGGTCCCCCGCCCTATCTACCCGCCCGCGCAGCTGCGCAGCCGTCGCATCGCCGATACCTATATGCCTGACTGGCCCATCGCGCGTCCCCGGACCGCGGGCGCGGACGGACCGTGCATATGGCGATGGCGCGCGGACAGGGGAGAAGGGGGGATCCCATACGTACACGTATGTACCTACATATAGGCCTATGCAGGTAGTGGCTCCCCGCGTGTCGACGCTGCTCCCCAACAGGTGCGGCCGCCGGTGACGATGGCCTCGGGGCCCCTCTCCGCTCCGTCGGGACGTAGGTAGGTACCTATCTGCGGTGCGCGCTCGGGAGCGGCGTCGCGGGCCACGATGCCATCTAGTGCCCATACCTGGCACTTTTTTTTTGGGGGGGGGGGGGGGGGGTCTCTCGCTATTTCTCGCCGAGTTCTCTCCCTCTGGCTTGTCTATCCTCTACGCAGGGCACCAGCAGACTGAATAACGGTTTTTTTCATTTTCGTTTTCGCTCTTGGGGATTGGGGAGGGGAGGGGGTGCTAGGTACACGACGTACGTAAAATCGACAGACGTGGCACCACCTCCACGTGGTTACATCACAGCGTTGAGGCTCGTATGTAGGTATATTTTTGTGCGAGGCAAGGATAGCAAAAGCATGGCTTGACCTCCCATCATCTAGTAGACCTCTCTAATTAGAAACAAGAAATATGTGGCTATGGTTATCGCGGTTGTTTGTTCCGTTTGTCTGCCTTTCTCAGCCCCCGGCTCCCTTCGCTTGCTCTCTTGCTTTCTCTAATGGCGATAGCCGTACCCTATAACATATAAAAACACGCGCACATGCAGGGCACGCGCGCGGAACCCTGGGACGACTAGAAAAAGGATAGAAACCGCCCTTGGCTAAACCCGCTGGCACACCCGCGAGAGAAGGGGCCGTCACGACATGTACCGGAAGTCGGGATGCAGGTGTCCGAGGTCGATCTTCTCCTCCTCGGTGAGGCCGACAAGGCGGTGGTCGCGCGCGCCGCGTGAGCGCAGCTTGTTCTCGCGCAGGCAGTAGAAGATACCGAACGAGCTGAGGAACAGGACGCAGATCTGCGCCACCAGGTTGATTGTGTGGCCGATGGGGAACGACGGCCCGTCGTTCGGCAGGTACGCCCACACGGCCAGGATCCCGCCCATCGTCCCGAGCGTCACGATCCAGCCTCCCGACACCGCCCGCACCGCCGGCCCCGCCGCGTTGTTGAGCCCCCACGACAGGAATCCGGGACCGCCGGGGAAGGCCCCCAGCGCGCACAGCCACACCGCGGCGTACTTGAGCTGGCTGCCCTGGCCCCACCGCAGCATCGAGAAACCCGTGATCCCGAGGAAGGTGAAGATCGCCAGATACAGGCCTCGCTTCCGTGTCTTGTCGCTGATGAAGCTGACGGCGATAGCGATCAGCGACGCCGCCACGTACACGGGCACCGTGTAGTACTGCGCCTGCAGCGACTGCCAGCCGAGCTCGCGCAAGATCGTCGGCATGAACACCGACAGACCCTGGACCGTGATGTTGATGGCGAAGAAGCCGGCGGCGCAGATGTAGTTGTTGATGTTGAGGAGCGCGCGCCGGACGTGGCGCGGTCGCACCTTCTCGTGTGCGTGCGCCTTGTGCTCGAGCCGGAGACGCTCGGCGGCGATCCACTGCTGGCGCGCGGTCAGGTGCGTCGAGGTCTCGGGGCTCTGGGGCAGGATCAAGGGCGCGAAGAGGGCGGCGATCACGGTGATGATGCCCTCGAAAAAGAAGATGTTGCGCCACGTGTGCAGCTGGGAGCCGGCAACACCCCACTCGGGGATCTGCGAGAGGCCGGCAGCCAGAAGACCGCCGAAGGCGCCGGCGATCGAGGCGGCCGAGACGAAGATGCCGATTCGGAAGTAAAGCTCCTCACGCTTATAGAAGGAGCTGAGGAAGAAGGACAGACCCGGCATGGTACCGCCCTCGAAGACACCCAGCAGCGCGCGGAGGGCGCAGAGCTGCTCGAAGTTGTGCACGAACGCCGTGGCAATGGAGACGACGCCGAAGCCGACCACGAGGCCCGGCAGGTAGAAGCGCGGGCCGACGTGCTTGAGGATGATGTTGGAGGGCACCTCGACCACCAGGTAGATGACGTAGAAGATGCTGGTTGCGATGTTGAATCGGTATCCATGGAGGTCCAGGTCCTCCTGCAATCCCTGGATACGCGCATTCCCGATATTTATCCTGTATAGTTTGGATTAGTCGCTGCCGAGTGGCGGGGGTTTGAAGAGGTCCAGCAGAAAAGGTTTTTTTTTTTCTGCCTCAGAAGAAAAAGAGAACCGTACCGGTCGAGGAAGCAGAGGAGGTATAGGATGGTGACGGTAGGTACTAATTGCCAGTCCAGCTTTCTACGGACGACAGTCTCCTCCTCCACCGTCCAGCCGGGTCCTTCGGCGGAGCCATCGCTCTTCGTTTCGACCGCAACCGCGTCGGGTTGGTCGATATCGCTCTTCTCGTCGACTCTCAACGTGGCCGCCATGGTATGATGGCCTGCACGAGCACGGCGCTGGTAAAAGTCGCGGGCAGAGGCAGTGACAGAGTCAGACACGATGGTGGAGGGGTTAGAGGAGGAGAGAAAGAGGGAGAAGAGACCCAGAAGACGAGTCCGAGTGGACTTTTTTCTTTCTTACTCTTTTCGGCTCCCTCGTCGAGCAGGATGATCTGCGGGCGGTTTATATAAGGGCGATCCCCTTTGGAACAAAATCCCGGGATCCCATCCGTCCTGGGGAGGGCTTGGGGTAGGTAGGTTAGACATGTAGGTCAGGTAGGTACAACGCCTTCGTACTATTATGTGAGTAACATTGCGCCGTAGAAGGGGAAAGGGCCCTGTTTTCTGCTTTTCGGCAAATCAATCGAAGGGATTTGATTGAGCCCAGACTAGAACACCCCTGTCTCGCCTGGACGGATATTCACCAAAAAGCACACAAAAGTGAGCCCCCCCCTTCTCGCGCGCACCCTCGACCGGGGTCGTTCTCATGCCTGGTCGCTAGGCGGACACTACCCCGCGATATGGTTGATCTCGACGCGCGTGGCCCTGCTCAGTCCCGGGTCCGGTCCTGGTCTTGGTGCTACACTTAGTCCTCCCCTCCCTAGCTAGGTCCCTCTCCGCAGAACTTCGGCAGAAGCATAGTGGCGTGTCGAGCCCCAAGACTCGACCAGACAACGCGTGGGAATGTCGTGGAACTGGTGCTAGTCCTGTCAGACTATCGAGCGCCCAGCCGTCGCGGAGGGACGGTGGCAGAAAAATGGCCGAGACAAGCAGTTTAGCTAGCCGGCCAGCCTCTCGCCTGCTCCCTCCTCCCGCCTCTCCCTCGCCATCCTCTCCTGCCGGCGTCCCTCCTACGTAGGCTGCTCACGCTCGCTGCCTTCGTCGGGACGCTGGGACGGGAACTGAAGCCATCGTGTAGACAGCATAATATATCGCAGAAACACGCATAGCGTTGGGTAATTACATTACACTAAGACGCACCAAGCTGAATAAGACGGCCTGTGACTGGCCAGAAACGCCGTACGCCCGCGAGCTGGGCTCTTGGCAGATCGACTCCCTGTCATTTGACAGGTGGCGAGCCAGACCACCTCCGACATCCCGAGCATGCGCGGTCACGGCGCAGATATACCGTCAAGGGTAGGATCCGGGTCGTCAGCGGCGTAAAAGGTGGTTGGCTGGTTGGGACGCCGTTGGTGAGAAGAGAGGCGCGCCGGCAGCGACTTTATCAGATAAGGGCCGAGTAAAGTAGACGTCGATCTGCCCGCCCGCGGAATGTTATATAGCCAGCGGCGGCTACGGCCACCGGCCGAGGGCCACGGCAGATGTGGCACTGGCGCACACGCACAATAGATTGTCTCTCACACGTAGATTGAGGTTGGGCTTGTGGATGGATGGATGGATGGGAAATGGGGCCGAAGTGCGGGATCGAGCGAGAGTATCTTGGGAACAGGGTAGGCTTTAGTCATTTTGGAGAAAATCCCACAAGCGCTAGCGAGCTGGTCTTGGCCTCCCACATTTTACCCCGGGGTTAGGGAAATTGCCTAGATACTAGGGTACTTGGCAGTACCCTGTACCGTCCTAGGCGCACATGGGGTACCTGCCTGCCTACATCATAGGTGAGCACCGTCACACAGGTCTGTCCCATCCTGCCATCGGGGCCCATGCCCTAAGCGTACCTGAGGCACTGAGGCAGGTCCTGTGTACACGTATAATACACAAGCTAAAAAGGGTTGCACTGGAGGCGTGCATACCTTACTAAGGCGCCTAATGCATGCATAAGCTGCAGACAGGGTCGAAGAATGGAGGGGGGCCACACCGACGCAGCCACGCCATTCGCGGGATTCCACGACGGCCTGCAAGGCAGCGTCCCGCGCCACGAAAGCCACAACGTCGGAGGGGGACGCCCGTCGAGGTGGAATCCAATGAGCGGTGCCAGATTCGCACGCCGGACGGCTGGCCTGGCCGTTTCCTTGCCAAGTTGGGCCTCGAGACGAGACGGAGAGAAGACAAAAAGAGGGAAGAGGAGGAGAGCCTAATTGTCTGGGCAGGCTTAGGGCCGTCTGGGGACGGGATGGGATGGGTCGCTTGGGGAAATGGAGAAATGGAGAAAAAGCGGGATGGTAGGTATAGTCGGTGTACGTGTAGGTATAAAATACCGCGACGCCGCCAGGCTAGGGGACCTGGGGTCTACGCAGGTGCCTGGGTGTTGGACTGCGCGCGCATCCTGTAGGGGAAGACCTTGCATCTCTAGTTCCTCCGACGGTCTCGTGCGCTACGCCGACTCGGAGTTATAAATTGCACTCTATCGTAAAGGGGGGGAGGAGGGGGATAGAGGTTAGAGGTAGGTAGTTATTGCTATCGCCACCGCCACCCTTCCTGGCCTCTCTCCGTAGTTGTTCCTAGGTTGCCTACTACGTGCTCACCTACTGGTTGCTGAGCTCGCCCGCCGTCTGCTTTAGGACCTAATTCCCGTCACGCCTACTCCCTCTCGGCACGACCTTCCCACTCGCCCATATACCCATCACGTAGAGAGAGAGCTGGGTGGCCTAGAGGCAGGTAGGCATCTTGTCTCGTTATATCGTATTCGTGTGTGTTGGAAGCTAGGTGGTGTGTGTCGGCTCGTCTCCCCCTCCCCCGTCGCCCACACACACACACGCACACACATCCGTCTCTATCTTTGTGGCACGAACTCCTGTTGTGCGATGGCCGTAGAGAGGGCCGGCTGGCTCGGCGCGCCGATAGGCTCGTCCTCCTGCGCCTGCATGTCTGGTATGTATGTAGGCATGTATGTACGTGTGAGAATGTGTATGTGGCAACGCAAAGGTTGGGCAGACGTGATGACCACAGACAGCCACCGAGCACGCGGTCGCATAGCCGCTTTCTCTCGCGCCGGGCCTTATCTCGATAGATCTGCCAGCCACCTTTATCCGTAGGTAGCATGTACCTACAGTACGTCGGTATGTTGCTCAGAACAACGGTGGGTGGCAGCGGGCGTGGGATCAGCACCTCTCTCCGCCCCCCCTGCCTACTATTGCAAAACGTAAAGGCGCGAGAACCTAACAACCCCAACACACATCTGCACCTCCGAGTGTGTGTGTGGAGTGTGTGTGTGGTGTATGTGTGTGTGGCAGCGCCTGTACATGCGCACGACACCCCCCGAAGCGGACGGGCCCTCGCCATCGACACGAATGTGGCAGAGATCTGTTTCATTTCGACGGGAACGAAAAGTGGAATGGTGTAATTCCGCAGCGGCAAAGTCTGGCTATCGTCGTGTCGCTTTATGACACGACTGCAACGCAACTAGCCGCATGAGAAACAGCCTGCCGGCAGTGGTGCCGTGCAGCACATCTCCTTGCCCACCTGAGAAGCTGGTATGCAGTGATGTATGCGCGCAGGTGAGGGGTCTCAGGATGCCTCTGCTCCCAGGCTCGGGAGATGTAGGCGAAGCGCGTATGCAATTGGGGATATTGCCGTAGAACACCACTTACCTCGGTAACCTGCCCTCTTAAATGACAATCGTTTCCTTATCTATTTCCTACCCTGCCCCCTCCCCTTTTCTCTCGGCTGTGCGCCCAGGCTGCGTCGCAGGTCTTCGGCGAGTAATCACATCACCCGCCTCACATCATCAGGGGGTAGGTAGATAAGAGGTACGGAGTATGCAGCATTCCACACAGACCGGACTTAAGCAGTACCCGACCTAGGCAGACACCTCCTAATCGAGATCTCATTGGTACCGCTAGCAGACAGCAAGGTTGGTTGGTAACCGACGTGTCAGCTTTAGCATCAGCAGCCGCGCTGGCACCGGCGCCGGGCCGAGCGGATGGCCTCCCCCTTAGTGATCTCTCGCCTGCTGTCTCCGGCTGGGTGCCTGGCCTACCTGAACCTAAGTCCGTCTCCGTCGCGGCCCGAGGTGCGCTAACACCCGCCGTCGACCTCCGGCCCGTCTTCGCCCCCCTCGCCGGTCGAGTTAGTCACCTACACATAACCTGCCTACCCTGCTCACTACCTATCTAACCTAGCACCCCAACAACCGCGCCGTTCTCCTCGCCTCTCCCTTTTGGCCCTTTGGGCTGCGCGCGTTTTGCGACACCACACCACGCACGCACGCACGCACACCATGCAAAATCCATGTATGGCGTCAAGCCACATCGTGCGGGCTAGTTGGGGCGACCACACGATATGCTTGCCTCTGTGCGCTGTTCTGACTAACGCCAATGCTGCGCTACTCTAGACTTCCCGCCATGCGCATTTCTGTGCACACACACACACATACACCTCTATACGGCACGCCGTACATCAGCCACCGATGCGACGCTCCCACGAGGGCGCAAAGCAATGAAGACCTTCGTGATCCGCCTTGACCGGCGTCAATTAGATGTTGCAGGATGCCGCTGTCGGCGGCACCAACAACCCCATCCCTACCAGGTAATTAAGGTACAGACGAGAAGAAGTCGTAACTCATACTCCAACCTTTCATCCCTCCTTTGTCCCGTCGTGTCATCTATTTTTACCCTCTCGCGTCCCCCCCTGTTTTTGGTTTGACTTTACCGTTCCCCATCCGTTCCTTTTTTTTTCCCCTTCCTCTCGTCCAGTATTAAAGGCGACAGGCCGACCCGGCTGCGCCGTCTCCCCCGGCACGCCCGCTTAGGCTCTGATAAGAGTCCGAGGGGACGATGTCGTACATTCATTAGGGCGGTGGGGGTGAGTTGTGGTTACCTCGAAACCCATCGAGGCATGTAATCCTCAAGTCACACATCCCACACGCAAATCCCTCCCTTTTTTTTTGGTGTTCCCCGTCGACAACCCGCTGTCTCGTAAATTCGTGATACCCTCGTACACCCACCCGTGTGCATCCGTACACATATGCACCGTTTCGTTCCTGTATTCTCCCCTTCCCGGTCCGTTCCCTTTTATCTATACCTTGACGGCGAGCTTCGCGCCCGAAACCCAATACCGCGCGACGCCGAGCGTGGCGCCGCCGATGACGGTGACGCCGCCGGCCCAGACTTGGGCCCAGAGGTAGCTGCCGCCGCAGAAGTCGATGATGGCGCCGGCGGTCGGCGGACCGGCGACCGTCGCGAACCCGAGGATGGTGCAGCACATGCCGAAGCGCGTACCCATCTTGGCCGGGTCCGCCGTCAGGCTCGCCAGCGCCCCCGCGAACGCCCCCTGCGCGAACGAGTTCGTCACCCCGAAGACGACGGCGAACGCGTACATCGTCGAGTGCGTCTTGATCGCGATCCACGAGAAGAAGGTAACCGCCACGCACAGCGCCGACAGGATGAACGCGTTGATCGGGCCCAGGTAGGCGTCCGAGAGGTAGCCGATGAGGATACGGGACGGGACGCCCACCGCGTTCGTGATGAGTAGCAGCGAGACGGCCGACGTCGCCGTGAAGGAGGCGAATTTAATAGCGTAGCTGTTGATCTGTCGGCTTAGGTGTTAGCGGAAGCCACCTCATTTTTCGAGTGGCCGACCCCGCTTGCGAAGTCATGCTCTGCTTCGTTTGGGGGAGGGAGGGAAAGGGACGAATCGCCACTCACGTAGAAGTAACCGAAATACAAAGCCCAGTAGAACATGAAGGACCCCGCGACGAAGATTACGTAGGGGGGCTCTTTGAAGGCCGCCCACTCGACCATCGGGCTGGGCTTCCGGGGAAGCCTGCGCGGCTTCAGGAGTAGGTTCGCGGTGCCAACGATGACCATGGCGACGAAACCGGCGCACCTGGCGGCCCAGGGGAAGCCGATCTTGGGCACGAGGTACTGCACGGTCGCCGGAAAGATGATACTCCCCGTGCCGGTGCCGGCGGTGGATATGGTCAGAGCGAGCCCACGCCGCTTCAGGAAATACGACGAGACGATGGTGATGGCAGGCATATACATCAGGCCCAGACCAATACCGGTGCAGATCCCTTGAGCGAGGAAGATCTGCCAATACTCGGTAGCGAGACTGGTCATGAAGGTGCCCAGGAGCGCGATCACAGACCCGGCTATCACCGTCTCCCGCACATATCCGGCATCGGCGAGACGCCCGGCCACCGTGCAGGTGACATTGTTCAGGAAGATCTGGACGGAGCCTATCCACGAGACCTGTGCCGAAGGGAGCTGGAGCGTTTCCGTATAGTATAGCTGGTATATGCCGAAAGCAGCGCCGTAGCCGCTGGCCATGGCGTTGATCAGGTGGCCCGCTACGACCTGACGCCAGGCCACAGCGCCGCCGTCCGGGTAGTCGACCTCGGCGTCGCTGGTTGGCTCTGGCGTGGCCTCGCTGGTTGGCAGAGACAACTTGCTATGGGGGGGAGTCGTCTCGGTCACAGCATGATGAAGGGATTTCTTTCCGGAGAAGATCATGGTAGGCAAAGATGGGGGAGTAGAAGTTGGCTGTATGGGATGCCGAAGGGGCTCGAGACTTGCTGACTCTTACGGCTGCTAAGCGGAGACGCTACAGGACCATCCATCGTCACGACGGTCTTCACGATCCGGCCCCTTCATAATATAGTCGCCGAAGCCCGCGAGAGGCTCTCGATTCCAGAGCCCGACGGAACATATTACCTAGCAAAAACCTCACGATGCTGCCACGATGTTGCAGTCAGGCCAAAGGTGCCGGGATCCCCTCCCCCCCCCGACGTCCGTTAACGGCTGCGCGAGCTTGTCATGGAATTTCCCGGTGGAGTAAGGCGCATAGGGGCCAAAAAAAGTCTGGCCGCCTTTGCTGGTGTCGCGCGTGTGTGCCATCCCGAGCACAGATCCCATGTCTCCCGAGGATGCTGGCTGGATCTGTTTACGACAGCGAACCGGAAGCTTGCGCGCCGCCACGGAGGGATCGGACAGTCTCAACGTGACTCCAGCGCAGCTCATTGCACAATATCACGAGATGTGCCTAGACTACCAACTCATTACCGAAAGCACGCCGACTGGAGGGGCACCACGAGGGAACGGTGAAGAGATAGCACCTAGGCTGTTTAAAAAAATTTCGATCGCTCCCCACTTCCGGCCATCTTCTATAGAGCGAAAGAGGGACTCCAACGCAGCGGGTGGCCACGCTGGGGCAGCAACTCGGACAAAGCCGCGGGCGGGCTCGTTCCGAATCGAGCCAGGGAGGTCGACAGGTATGCATCGTGAAGGTTGCTATCCCGGGCGAGCGAGGAGGAGCGGGGAGAGCGAGCGAGCGAGCGCGCGCGCGCGAGAGAGAGAGAGAGAGGAGGGTGGGGAAGAACACAGGTTGGTTCGAAGTGGGCGACGGTGAAGAATTGGCTGAGGACGAGATAGCGAAGGCGTGCGTTCGCGAGCTCGGATCATCAAGTGGCCCGGGCCGCCGCTCGCCAAGGCGGTAAGGCCTGCCAGGGACGACCCGAGCTAGGCCCCAAGGCGATTAGCCGGCCACCGATCGAGTTTAACTCGACGTCACCGCAGATACCTACAGGTACCTTAGGTACTTACTTTGCCTGCCCGCCCCGCGCAGGTACCTACCGTAGGAGGGTACGTTGTGCACAGGTCCGTGTGTGCATAAGGGCCTAGGATTGAGTGCATAAGGTCAGGTACCTCAACAGGTAGGTGACCTACGAGTAGTGACCTATGAGTGAGGTAGCCTCTCTCTCTCTCGTCTCCCTCTCTCCCTCTCTGTCTCTCACTTGGCAGTAACTACCGGATGCGCACCGCGCAACCGGCCAATCACGCGGCGATCCCTCTTCTCCTTGGTCCGGTCTCTTATTTTTAGTCCTGGCGCAACGCCGCCTTTAGGTACCTCTTGGTCTGCCCTCTACGAACCCCGTTTCGCCCTCTCCTTCCGACCACATGGGCGAGCCACGAACCACGAACGGGTCGGGCACGGTCCGCCCAGCGGGGTGGCTGACCACTTCTCTCGTTCCGAAGGGTGGAAAGAGGACGACACGATCGAAAGAGCGAGAAGTACAGGAAAATAAAAAATTTTTCTTTTAAAAAGATAAAAAAATTTTTGATGCCGAGAAAATTCGCTAATGTCGTATTGTGCCTGACCGTCCTATGTGCCGGATGATAAGAGAGGCTCAACCACGCGCACGCCGATGGCCCCGATAATCCCGATGGTCGCCTGACTCTCATAACGTCGTCTTCTTCCCTGTCCGTCTCTCTCTTCTTCTCTTTTTTTCCCCCTTGTGCCTCGTATCTCTCTCTCTCTCCTCAGGCGTCGTCCTACGCTCTCATCCACTTACGTACTCTTTCCCACCTACCTGTCTACCTCGTCGCCGTCTGCCTACTTACTTTCTAGCTTATGTACTGCCATCTCCACCTTTACATCTATCTCCCTCGCCCAGCCCGGATGTCCCACCCACCGCACCCACCAATGCTCGCTCAATCACGTTACCATTTCCTATCGATCGAACCCTAGAACGGACCGAGAGAGAGAGAGACCGCCTAGCGACCTCGATCCGACTACTACGGTTTCGCCTGCGCACCCACACGCCACAGAATTGGACCCGCCGTCCCGGTTACGGTTTATAGATGAGCATTGTTTATATTTGCAAGTAGCTTATAAGCGGTTCTTCGTAAACCCTAACCGTGCTCATCCCCGCTGGCTAGCGATCGGACGAGCAAGAGAGTCAAGGGAAACGAGAGAGAGAGAGATGGACACGTAGAGATAGACAGAAACTGAGACCGAGACAGACAATAAATAAATAAATAAAAACCAACGACGCAGAGGGAAAGATGGCAAGCAAAACAAGTTTCGACCCTTCCAAAATATGATATAGGAGAAGCGGGACGGCCCATTTCAACACATTTTCCCATCCTATATGGGATCCCCTGGCCTGGCCCCGTTCCTGCGCCCTGCTTACTTTATCAACTGACGGTTGGGCGTCGGCGCCATGTATCTCTAACCCTCTCTCCCTCCAAGTAGCAGAACCCCCTCTCCCTCCCCGCCGCGCCCCGATATAAGACCCTCCCGCCCCCTTTCTTTTTTCCGCCTCGAGGAGAAATACTCCTCGTCGCCCCGTCTTCTCCTGGAAAACACTCCCGGATGTGTCTTTCTTCTTCTTTCGCTCGGTTCCTTTCTCCCCACGTCACCTTTCCGGGGTTCGAGTCTGCGACTCGGTCAAGTGTTATGCAGCAGAGCGCCGGCACGATTGCGAATGGAGGACTCGATAAACAGAGAGGCAGGCGAGAAAGCAGATAAGCAAAATCTAACGCCCTTGCGCAGACAACCGCTTCGCAAGATGAAAAGCATCCCCGCCCTGCCACTTTTCGCTTGATGACAAAAGGAGTGTAAAGGCCGTGTCGCCCAGATTAGATACCTATTTCCATTGCGCCCCCTTCCGAATTCCATCGCGGTGACAAATCCGGCCGGCGAGACGCCAGACGGCGTCCCACAATCCGACAACCCCCTCACCACCCCCCTTTACCGCCGGGTCCACCCCGCTCTAGGTATCGCATGCTATCGCGTAGGCGAAACCATGTGCTACCTACATTCGTGAAATTCCGCCATTTCTTAGGCAGGATGTGAAGAGGAATCGTCTAGAGTACAGACAGAGAAAGCGACGATACGTTGTGTGGTTGGAGGTAGTTAATTTGTTTCCCAACAATCGCGACTAGATGCGATCAAGAGAGAAGGCAGAACTCTGCGGTAGATTTCCGAGCTTCCTAGCATGATGTGTGTGATGTTGGAGGTTCCGCGTGCTGGCGCGTGCGCCGTTTACGAGTCGGGTTGACCCCTACCGCTTTCGCTTCTTGTTCTTGTCGCCTGCTACCACCGGCGCCATGATGGGGGCAGCGGGGAGAAGCGTAGGGGGGCCGGGGATATCAGTAGTCTTGATGGGCACGCCCATGTGGCGCCCGTAGCGACCCTTCCTGCCGTTGCCCTCGTCTTCGCTGATGCATTGGTCGGCGCTCAGGCCGGCATCGCGACAACGGCCGCACGGTCGCTGGCGGTCGCAACCTTTCTTGCTCTTGCGACACCGCTGGCAGCGCGGCTTGGTGGACAGATCCGGCTGGTCGTCTTCGCCGGGCTGGCCCGGGACAGTCGCGGCGGAAGCGATGGAAGGCTTGCGCGATTGGTTAGGAAGCGACGCAGGCGACATCGGGCCCAGCGCTGCTGCTGCTGCCGCGGCTGCGGCCGCGGTAACCGACTTCTTCGCCTTTGTGGCGCCGGTTGCTTTGGGAGCCTTCGCAGTCTTGGGTTTAGCGGCCTTAGCGCCCGCTGCTTGCGACTTAGCAGCTTGCTGAGCCTTGGGCTTGGCGTCGTGCGGCTTCGCTCCGGCGGCGCCATCCTCGATGCCGTCCTCGTAGTCAGCGTCGTCGCTGCTGGCATCGGCACCGTCACGCGGGGGGACGAAATGGCTGTGGGTGGTGTGATAAATTTTGCGATTGACGCTAGGGAGGTCGAGCTTCGGGTGACGGGCGGGTAGCGGGTCATCCTCACTATCGCAGTCGGCGTCGCTGGTTGCGCCGGTAGACGAAGCGATATCGGCTTTGCCGCTGAAGGTGTCATCTGCCGTGGAGGCCGAAGTCCTACCGTGCGACATGTTGGTCATCTCGCCCAGTCGCATGAGCTGGATAGCCACGTCTTTATCTTCCTCAGACACGCAGCTCCCAATGGTTGGGTCAGGAGTCGGCAGGACGCCACCGCTGTTACCCGGGTAGCCGATGCTGTTGCGGTGGCGCCGCGAGTTATTGATCGGCGTCGCGAACATGCCTGCTTGGCCATACCCATTGCTGTAGCTCTGGGGGGATTGAAGGGCCCGGGTATTCGAGAATGCGTTCTGTCCAGGAGGCGGAAACGGGAAAGCCGGCCGCTGATGCTCGACGCGACGGACAGGAGAGACGGAAGGGTTGGATGTGGCGGCGGGCATCTGAGGTGGCGCAAAGAGAGGCAATTCCTGCGGTGGCAGCATCGTGTTAGACCAGGCTCGCCGAGGATATCAGACTATAGCGAGTACTCACCGAGCTTTCAAACTTGGCGCGCTTTCGGCGACCGCCCTCCACAATATTCTCAACGCTGATGTTGGTATTGCCGATCTGCTCCTTGGCTTTGCTAGAGACGGATGCAGGTGCGGCGTCACCACTACTATACCCATTCATGCTGTCGCTGTGGTTGTCATAGTTGGCTCGGTTCTTCGTCGATCGGGAACGACCCTTCTTTCCGGCGGCCGGGTTTGTGCTCGCAGACGCGCTGCGCCGCCCGCGGGTCCCGTTTGGGGACGGGCTGCGCCTTCGAGACATCCGAGAGCCAGGCCTAGAGATGTGGTGCCCTAGCGGTTGGCCTCCATACTCGATCGGCGCAGGCTGAAAAGCATTCTGACCAAATGCCCCCGGCGGCGGAGGAGATTCCTCAATGACTCTGACGTAGACGACCATATTGTTGCTGAAGTTCTCATATCGCGCAATTAGGGTATTGCGTCGGTCATCTTCGAAGCTGACGCCCTTGCCCCCGTGATAGAGACCGTAGAAGTTCTTGACGGTTGAAATAATGGATTCGGTGTCATCATGAGGGTATATCTGGACGCGCAGCGGGAGCCGCGCACGGTACTGGGGGGACTCGGGGAAGAGGAGTTCAAATTGGACATGCTTCGGGGTGACGGGCAGCCGAGGAGAGGCGCTTCCGCTGGTAGGGCCGACAGAAGCGGATGGGAAGGTCTCAATCGGTGAGGCGGATGCCATCCCGCCTACGCCACAGATCGCTTCCGTATAGAGAGTGAATTCGTCGGCCGAGAACGGCTGATGCTCAAAAGGAGGAAAAGCGCTCACTACTAGACGGGCGCCGAGCGGCCGTACCAAGCAGCGCGAGCAGATTCTGCCAGGAGGGGAGAAGACGCTTATTGTCAATCGACGCCTCCCGCGGAAATTTGCACCTCCTTCGCTCAGTACCCAAGCGATTCCCAAGTATTCGGTATGTTCTTTTGTCACAATGATGGGCGAGGTGGATTGAAGGGAGCGGTCAGGGTCCGATCGCGAGGGAGTAGGGGGGAGGGCAGTGGGAATGGACAAACGGGCCCGTAGCGACTAGAAAACCCTAGAGCGTGTTAGCTGGCTTCAGAGATCAACGATGCGATGAGGAAATGGCAGCGATGGGCGAGGTTAGAGGTCGGGTGATCCGGCCGTGGCTAACGACTTTTGAGGGGGGGGGGGGGGGTTGCGAGAAAGTTGGCGGTTAGGAGGCGCCGGGGACCTCGCACGCGGGAGGCGACCAGGAGAAGCAGGACAGAGAGGTAGGGCGATAAATGAAGCGAATACTTGATCGCGCAAGGTATCAATGCTAGAAAAACTTACCGAGAAGAGGAATGGATAGCGTTGCAGGCGTAAAGATGCACAAACTCGGCCTTGGGGTACGGATGCCCCCGATCAACCTAGGGCGTCAAGGTGTTAGGCAAGGCGAGATGCGAAAGGAGCGAGCGATGGTAGCAGGAGTAGCGGCAATATGGACTACCACGAGGAGGAGAGAAGAAGTCGAGAACTCACCAGAAGAGATGGAAGTGGCTTGGGATGGGGATGTGGGCGGTTGAGAAGTCGGGAGTTGAGTGAGTGTGGATGTGGGTGAAAGGAGGAGGTGGAAGAGAGAGGGTGAGGTTTTGGTAGTAGTAATTCTCTGGAAAAGCCTTTCCCACACACGACCTTTCTAATAGTTGCGAGGATCGCCAAACCACTAAATCTACAGTGGTGAAGCCAGTGAGAAGATAGGTACATCAGGGAGGTCGAAGGACCTATGATGGGAGGCATACACACGGGACGGGCAAGCAGGTACATACTCGACTCGGGTACCAAAGCGCTGTAGGTACCTAAGCCCGCCCGCCCGCCAGCCAGCCAGCCAGACCGTCCGTCAGCAGCGCAGGTGGGTTGTGCTGTCCGGAGGCGGCACCAGCCAGGCCTCATAGGCTTGCCGTGCACACATACACGTACATTACATATACATATGCACATCCACACGTCCATACATAGGTACCATACCCTTGATATGTGCCCGTCGATGTGCGGTAGATGGCGAGGTCGGTGCTAGCTAAGTGGCTAGGCTCCCCCAGGGCCCCCTGGGCCCCCCCCTGGGCTCCATAGAATTCGCAGAGAATGCATGTATGTACAAGTACTAGTACCCAATTAGGGCCTGCGCCAGTGGACCAGCGCTGGGCCAGCACGCCATGCCATGTCACTAAACATACATACCGACTCCCGCTAAGTCGCTAGGTGAGGTTAGGTACCCAAGGCCCGCCCGGTACAGGTACATGCACCCAGGCCGTTCTAGCGATGCACAGAACCGACAGAGCGTGCCACTAGGGAAAAACAACAGCACGTTGCAGGGCCACGCCATTGGCGCGATCCGGACCCAATCCCGTTAGCACCCATGCCCGTACACCTACATCGCCTACCTTACTTGTCTACCTGACGCTATGCAACCACCGCCAGGTAGGCTAAGATCCGTCGCTACCTGCGTCCTTAAGAGATGGAGGCGATGGCCGGCTTGGCCGCCGGCCTCCCCTCCGCTCCCCTTCCCTTCCCACGCGCAAGAGGGCGGGCTGAGGGTGAGCGGCACGTAGCGAGGGGGAAGAGAGAGCGCGAGAAATATGCAATTCGTCATCCTTGCCTATGGAGGCAGATCTGGATCCGGCTTGTATTCCTTCGTTGCCCTCTCCGCGCCTAGGTTGCTCGGTAGCGCGAGTGGCAATGGAAGAGGACTCGGTGGATACTCGAGGGAGATGCCATGTAGACATGCAGGCATTTCCCAAGACGTGCACGAAATCTCTCCCAACCTACATATCTCCGTGTGCCATGACGGGGTGGGCGTCTCGTCCATTCGCGTAGGGTATGGGTAGCGCTGGCGATATACCGGTAGCAGGGAGGCAAGCGCCTACCTACCTACCCAGGTTGGTTAGTAGATAGCAGCATGTAGATGAGCAGAAACCTGCCAGGCAGAAGGGCACAAAGCACAGTCGGCAAGGCAGCGCGGTCAGGTAAGCGTCGTATCTTTGCCCGCATTCCTCTAGAAGTCTGGCCATGTCTAGCCATCGCCCATAGCACACATAATACACATACCGCCTCGTAAGAGGTATACAACATAATGTATAGTTGCAATACACAGGATCGACAACGAGCTGCGACTCAGAGACGACAAGGGGTAGCAGCAGCAGCGTACAGGTAAACTGGGAGACCCGGGATTTACATGTAGGTGTTAGAGTGAGTTAGGTTAAGGACGAAGCCGGCATGGCAGAACCGGGGGGAGGAGGGGGGGGGGTGGTGCGGGTTTATCCCGTGAGGATCTGCCATCTTCGATACCTTCCATAGGTACATAGAGGTAGGTAGCGTATTGTGCTCGTGAGGTGTGTTATTCATCTCCTGAAGACGTAGGTATATATACAAATTGATACTCATCAATAGGAATGATCGCGGCTATTCGCCAGCCTGGATAGCATCCTCCACCCGGTAAGACTGTCGAGCTTGGGTGGGCGGGTTGGCTTCCTTCTCGTCGCAAACAGTATGTGGGATGTGCAGCCATACCCAGATTATACCCAGAGATATATACCCAGACAGCTTGCGCACATCTTGGGCAACATAAGTGACCGGGGGTGGGCTTGCCGGCCTACATGCAAGCCCCTAACCTAGATAGGATATATGTCATATCGAGGCCAAGACTCGCTCCGTTTCCACGACGGCGAGGATGATGTAGAGCGTCACGTACGGGAAGCTCTTTGCGACTGCCCATACACATACTAGAGGATATCATACGTACACGCGCACCGGCATATCTTGCGCGACAGCTTGCCTGGAGAATCCGACGGCGCGCTGCGCCGTACCGTATCAGGCATGGGTATTGTCCAGTGTAATGCATGCATGAGTGCGTATAGATGCGCGTATGGGTGGTGAGGTATGCCATGGTAGCTTTGAACGGGGCCGACCTCCGTCGTGGCACTCTCCAGACTGAGTCGAGTCCCGAGAGAGGGCCTGACGTATATATTGTATACACAGGTATAGCACGCATCGGATCGATGGTCTGAGGATCGGATAAAGAGGCGAGCGCAAACATTTGTCGCCGTGGTCTGAATTTGTGCATGCGATGCGGGCTTGGAGAAACCCTTTCCTCTCCGTCCTGCCGTGGGGCGCAATCCTATCGCGCGCTCCCCCAGGTCTGGATGGATGGTTGAATTGGGCGCATCTGTCTATCTGGCTTGGTCGAGTACATGCCTTGCGGAATCTCAGGAGAGAGCGTAATATAACTGGGTATAACCAGCTACCTAGTCACCCGGTCTTTCGCGATCCAAACACCCGCGCGCGCACGCAGCACACACACACACACACTCTCTCTCTCTCTCATTTAACTCCTGCTCTGGCGCACACGCGCGATTCCCCTCGTTCCAGGGAGGTTTACCGGTCAGATGGGCTGCGTATGCAAACCTATATCTCTTTGCGAGCCTCCCCATCTGGAGATTGCACTTTTGCGCCGACTGGGATTGACGCCGGATACTACTGCGGAGGTCTCCAGATTATGCGCCGCCACTATCGTTCGCTAGCGGATACGTGGGTGTCACGTTCGAGACCAGGTTCTCTCGTCCGATACAGAAGACCCAGTCGCTATTTTCGCGCGCAACTTCTGTCCCGGTAGGCTCCCTTGCCCCTTTGCCTACCTTTTGGCGCATTTCGCATCGCATCCTGCCTGGACGCCCGAGAGATGTGGCGTCGGAGCGCAGCTGGACGGGAGGGCTGTCTGCGAAGCAGCAGATGGGAACTGTCAGGCGCCGGCTGGTCTACCCAGCCCCGTGCGATGCGTGGTCGCAAACGAACATCTTCCGATGCGAGTTGAGATGGGCGAAGCGGGCAGGTCTACTGACGTCCTAGCTAGCTAAGGCGTGGGCCCTGCTGGATGCGCCAGTTTGTTTGAGGCAAGGATCTGGTCCTCGCGAATGCCCAGCCAAAGAGACGGTAGGGTACGTACGCAGCAGATAGGCACGGTGACCACTCGGAGAAGTCCCCAGCGCATCCAGAAAAGATACATGAGGGTCTCGAGACAGCTAGGTGTGGGTGGGCTCGGCACGGAAGCGTCGTCGCACGGAGAAAGCGTCGCAAATCCTCACGGCTGCGCCTAGGGGATGAGGGATGGGAGAAGAGACATACCTACTCAAGAGAATGAAGGGTTCGTGGACAATATACTACATACAACGGCGTAGATAAAATACACACACGCGCACACACACGCACACACACCACACACACGCACGCACGCACACACACACACACACACATATCACATCACATTACCTGTTATCAACACACGCCATGCATACCGAAGCATACGTATGTATACCTACCTTACCTTAGGTACCTCCTACCGTACGCAGGTACTTACCACGGCGGGCCTTCACAAGGGAGGAGGAGGGGCAGGGAAGGGCTGCCGTCATCCATCATCACTCGAATGCCCATTCGTAAGCCTGCGATGAAAAAGGGAAATGGGATCCGGGCCCATGCCAGTATTTTCTATGTTTAACCCATTCTCCGGCGCGGCCACGGCGTTTCGATGACGGAAATATCAGGAATGCTCGAAATTGCGCAGCGACCAGAACGTGCGGCGAGCGAGAGAGAGAGAGAGAGAAGAGAGCGCGCAGAAATGTATCGATTCCGCTGTAGGTACTTGCGCCGAAGCGAGTGACACACTACTTATGGTAGGGTTGGACAAGACCAGCAAGAATCCCCACTGTCGAGGGAAGGGTAGTTTGCGATAGGCAGCGCGAAGGGGGAGAGGAGAGGAGAGAAGAGGAGGGGGGGGGGGGGGGGGACGCCCAGAACTAGAAGGAATAAAAAGAGAGAGAGACAGAGAGAGGTGATGTATTCGCGTGGAGAGAAAGCATCGAAGGCATTGGAGCTGGAGTCGACAGTAGTTATGCGCTGGCGATGAGTTTCATCCACCTGGATCGAATCAGACCCCGGCAACGGCGACGACTTCTGACAGCCCACGACGACCCCCAATCCCGTCGCCAGAGCTGGTAGACTGGCCCAGTTCGCCGCGCGCAGCCAAGGGCGGTCCACCCTTTGGGCGCATCTGCGGATCGACCAACAACCTGTTTCTCCACGCGCTAGACCTCAGTGGCTGCGATTCCTACCCGGCGTCGTAAACACGCCCACGACTCTTTTCGGCTGCTCGTTCGCCTATTCGAGTCACTTCAAAACAAACAAAGGAGGGAACTAGGTCGGGTCGCGGCCGTCTCGTAGTCTCAGAAACATGTCCTTCGCGCGCAACAGTAGGAAGGACGTTGTCGGCTTTTCTCCCCGGTCTCCGACTCTTAATGCCAATAATAGTAGGTAATAATGAGGATAATAATACGCGAGAGTAGGTTACCTGGGGTTGGCGGGAGCGAGGAGGGGGGAGAAGCACGGGCGTCGCAAGCCGAGAGGAGAACTATAAGTAGAAGGGAGAGAATAAGAAGAAGAATAACATGAACAAGAATAAGAATAGGAGGAGGCGCAAACGTGTCTTCCATTAAGTCTACCTACTAGCCTATCTCTCTCTCTCTTGTCTCTCTGCCTCTCTGCCTCTCTGCCTCTCTGCCTCTCTGCCTCTCTTCTTTTCACCTTCTGCTCGGGTGCATGTACGTGTATGTACCTTCAATTCTTCGTGATGTCGGCCACCCCAGTGCAACCAGAGCCAAGTACCTAACCTCCTTGTCATACGTGCCTAAGATGTACCCTACATGCCTCATGCTACCGTAGGTGCATACAGTACGGGGTAAGAGGGTGGTCTTGTTTATTTGTCTCGACTCTTGACCGCTTAGTTACATGATCGAACCATGGAGGTTGAGTGGGCTGCTCACCTCCCCGAGGGTACCGTCACGGCCTACTTTTCTCTCAGTCCCATCCAGACCCCCGCGTGGCGCAGATCTACACCGCACTTATTCTCCTGTAAATTTTTTTTTTATCTGCGGCCCTTTTCCTCCTCGGATCATGCAGTAATTCTTCCTCCCCGGAAGGGAAGGGGGGCGCAGGGAATCCAAGGACATGGAAAAGACAGGCGGACAGGCGGGGGGCGGAGAGAGGAGAAAGAAAATGCCTCCAGACGAGATGGGCGTCGGACGAAGTTCGTCATGTTCGCGGTCGACTGCGACGCCCTCTGTATTAGCCAAGCAGGGAAGCGAGTAATCTTTCCCAACCTCCGCATATCGCCACGACGATTTGGGCTCTCTCGTCGCTCTGCCTCCCTAGATAGATTGCCAGCCCAATAAGGCGAAACGGAGCGCCATTGGCGGATAGCAGGGCACCATGCTGCGTTATACCTATTATACCCATACTATTACGGACTACTCGGCGACCACTCGCTCTGACTTGCTATCGTGTGTTCTCGTCGAACCGCATTTCCTTAGCATCGTTACTCGTCGCTCGACATTTCCCGCCTACGGCTCGGGTCTAGCCATTTTCGCCCAATGGAAAACGCGCGACCACGCTGCGGCTGCCATCTCGTGCCGCTGCAACAGTCTGAAGAAACGGCATGATGCGCATGCATGTCACATCATCCAGGCGACGCAAGACGTCGTCGAGGACCGAAGCTCACCTATTAGCTTTGCGTCCGACGGCCCCCTTCGAAATGCCCAAGGAGCGCTGCGGATTAGGGCGCACTAGATGGAAGCTCGCTTCGACGACACTTCTCGATGCCATCGTGGGGGGAGGGAAGATTGGACGGGGAGGAGGAGGGGGGAGGTATACCACTCCGGTCTGACACCGCGCATAGGTTCCCATGCTCGGCTCGCCCACTGCGGGAATCGCTCGCCGGCCGCGCCGCAGGGAGCTGGCGAAGGAGGGGTTCTGCCCAACCAGACAGGACCTGAGGTGTCGTATCCCGACACCCGGTCCCAGGCCTCGCTTGCGGAACTGAATAGGCAAAGTCATGGGGGATTTCGGTCGCGCAAAATAGGCGATTCCGATTTTCGCGCACACAAGTCGTCTTTCTCGACCTCCGCGACCTTGCGCGCATCCGCTGGTCGTAGCTCGTCGCAACCTGCACGCTCTTCCGCTTCCCTACCCACAGGCCGCCCCATATGCGCGCGCGCGCCGAGAGGAGGAGCCCCAGAGAGGGCCCCACGAATCACGGGAAACTGTAGTTAACTGGGAGAGACGTCGTCGCGTAACTGCCAAAAGGCTTCCCCGGCGATAGCAAGACGCATGTTTGCCCTTGCGGAGGGGCGCCGCGAAGATGACGAATCGCCGTGATTAGCAGGAGGGGAACAATGACAAGCTAGATTGCATCACGTGATTTCGAGTGTCGTTCGCGATTCCGTCCCCAGATTCGGCGCGCAGAGCCAAGAAATTTTAGTCGCCCGATGCGAGGCCGTTATATTGTGGGGAGAGCATCGCCAGGCGGACAAGATGGCGGATGTAGTTGATGTAGGTCGAACATTGTACGGAAATTCAAAAATGGGTTCTATCGGACGAACGGTGGATGGTGTTCTGGAAAAAGGTAGAACGGAATGCCTAGCAGAGAAGACGCGACGAGTGTTCACTACGACGTCATTGTTCTTAGTAGAGCATGGGCCATGAAATTTCTCGAGACAGTTTCCGAGGTCCGTCCAGCCCACTGTGACCTGGGAGGTATCGGCGTACCGGGCTAGCCGCATTCGCGACATACAATGCCAAGCGGGATCATCTATTACCCGGGCCCCGGGGCCAATGCGGGTCCCCATTGATCCCACAACCGGGGCAACGGACTGGAATTGGTGACTGGGGGCATTATGCACACTCTTTAAATGGCATCGCGATTTGTTTGTTTTGATTCCCTTCTCCACAACGACCACCCAGGGTACCTATCGGTACCCTGCAGTGCGCCAATATCCCCGCCGGCCAATATGTACTCCCACGTACTGGCCGATCCATGGATTGTCACCTCGATGCGTGATGTATTGTATCTATGTCCCAGCCGCTGATCCACTATCGTTGAGGCAGGTTAACTGCCTCCGTAGAAATTGGGGGCAGCCCGTGCTAAGCTCAAAGCTCCTACTGCGGGTAGAACCCACCACAGCAGAGGTCAACATCAACAAATAGGCAGTCAGTCAGCATCGCCATATCAACCTCGCTCCATCCTCACAGGCCAGCGATGGGTCCTCTGGATTCCTCGTCTTCTCACTGCCACCAACCTCGAGGATTTCGACTCCCCCCCCCAGGCTTCACCTGTTGCCCGCATTGATATTTCCCATATCAACCGCAGAGGACCAGAGGCATCTTGTCTTATTATCTTTTTTAACCCCCCGCGGCCTTCTCCTGCCGAGTCATCCATTGTCTTAGTAAAGACCCCCGGGCCATTCTTCCTGGGAGCTACGGCGGTCAAGATCGTGGCATCCTGGGCTGGCATCGATACCGCAACTTCTTTCCGCCCACGACTATTCGGTGCACTCCCCGTCCTCTGCCTCTCTCGCGTGCGGTTAAGGCGAGGAGACAGCCCATCCTCCCATCACCACCATTTACCAGGTGGTAGTAACTATATGCCTCTACCTCCTTCCCCAATATTCATCAGCAACCGTCGACACTAAGGCCTCCCCCCTTCTCCCGTCGGTAGGCAATCTTGAGATTCCATTCCCTCCCTGTCCGTTGTGCGCAGGGCCCCACCAAGCCTTCCATCGTCTGTCTCCCCATCGTCAACCTGCAGACCTCTCTCCATCTTTTTGGGTTGCTGGCACCAACGAACGCAGCCAGTTCCAGACTCCACCGACGCTTTTTTCCCTCGACCCCGGTATCTCCCCAGCATTAGGCTGTTCCCGTCCTCTTCGTTGCCTTACCTCTACGAAGCCAGCCTGGTCTTCCTTGCCGTCTACCTCGCGAAGGAAAAAAGAAAAGAAAAAAAAAAGGGCAAAAAGGGTCTCGATTGATTTTGAGATCTCGCGAGGCAGATCACCGAAACAGGTACGTATTCGCAATTACAGAGAAGCTTGGCAGGTTTAATTGCCTGCCTTCTGAGGTCAATTCGGCCTTCCTTTCCTCTCCTTACCTAATGAGACGCCTCAGGCGGTTACTTGGCCGTCGCTTGCTATAGCGCCTGACAGTACGAGGTACCTTCACTTACCTAAGGGACGGTGCTGTGTCGCTGCGTACAGTGTGTGCAACGGTACAGCCGGTGCCGCCCGTGGTAGCTGTCGCCCAAGTTACCCGTCAACAACAACATTCATCCATTCCCCCTTCACACCTTGCCCTGCTGCTTCACCTGGCAACCTGCCGCCCTCTGCATAACTTACCCTACCTCTTACCTACCTACCTGCCTACCTACCTCCCTACACACCTATCTACCTAGCTCCCCATCTACCTCACCCGTCTACTTCCCTGCGCACTCACCCAAATTCCACCGCGAGACAAAAACATATCCTCTTGTCCATTCTATCTGCTCATGTCTCGTCTTACTCCAGTCACTTCACCTCTTCAGGAAGACAAGCCCTTTTAGGTGTCGTTGTCCGCACTTGCTCTTCGTACATCTCGCCCTGGAGACCCCGTCACCCACCCATCCATCGCCTGGTTCACCCTGATCGCCTATTTACCTACCCTCCATTCCACAGATCTACCAGCTGCGGCTCTGAACCAAAGCTCTTCTGCTACCCCTTTTCTCTCTCAATCGCGCCTTGATTGTAAGGGTACATCGAGCATCGACACCACATATTTTTCCCAAGGCCATGAACGCTAGGGTAAGCTCCTATTGATGAACCCTGACTCTTTTTTTTTTCAGTCTTTTCCTTTCTCGACCTGTACCTTGCCATTCATTCCCTCGCCATCCAGCCGAGGGACTGCTTTGTTTGCCGCTACACTCCGCCATTGACCCAAGCTTCTCCGTCTCCACCTCAGGCTCTGCATTCTAGTTTCCCTCCTCCGAGACCTCACCTCTCCAAGCTTAAAGCTAATCTGGTTGTACTGTAGCCTTCCCGTCCTGTCTGCGCAAAGTCCAAGCCAGGCAACGAGAACATGGCTTCTCAACCCAACAAGACTCTTCATCAGCGCCACAAGTCAGCCGGTAACCTGCTCAACATGGCGACTACGAGCAGCCTCTCCAAGGTTCCGGTCAGACGCGCTGGTACCAGTGATACTGGCGTCGGAGTGAGGAACAGTAGCCTCTCTACCGAGACTATTGCTCGGGAACAGGAGAATCGAGGCTTCGCCAACCCCAAGGAGGCGTTCCTCCGCCCTGCGCAACGTCCCCCCAACAAGTCTGTCGCCCCGTCCGTCACGGCGAACCACCTCAAAACCACAAACCAGTCGCTACCTCCGCCTCGACAGCTAGGCGCTTCCAAGCGACGGACGCCTCTCGTCGTCTTCAATGACGGCCAAACTAACAAGGAGAACCAAGGCGGCAACCCAAAGGGGGCTAAGCTGATCGCTCAGTCGTCCTCTGACAAGGCCGTCCTCGTTTCCACGACTACCAAGGATAATAACTCTCAGCCGCAGAGCACAGAGCTTGAGCAGGATTGGGTGACGGTCAACACGGAGCAGGCCCTCACGGAGACTGTCCAGACAAATATGGCTTCGGCGGCTGGCGAGGAGATCCCCGAAGCGCTTTACCTAGATGCTGTCGAGGAGCTGTCCGCCGAGAAGTACCCTGTTGTGGAATTAGAGAAGCTAGATGTCTCTCCTATGCCTTCGCCGGACGTTACATCCACTCACCAGCGTCCACCAGTCGACCCCGCGGATTATGACGCTATGAAGCGCCTGTCCGCTTCGATCTTCAAAAGATCCGGGCACCCTATACCTCCCGACCTCCTCAAATATGCCGATCTGTCGGACTGCGAGGACGAGGACTATTACGACGAACAGGGTTATACCACGGCTCATTCTTACCGATCGCGCGGTGATTATACTACAGGCGGTGCGACCACGGTCATGCTGCCCCCAGAGCTGACCAAGAAGGGCGAGGCAGAGCTCGAAGCTGCCCGAGAGATCGTCGAGAGCAAGCGTATTGCCGAGGAGGACGAAGAGGATGAGTTGTTCGATATCAGCATGGTGACTGAGTATGGAGACGAGATCTTCCAGTACATGAGAGAAATCGAGGTAAGCGAGGTCGGGGACGATTGGGGCGGGCTGGTCGCTTTGTGCTAACGACTGTCGATCTAGATGACTTTATTGCCCGACCCTCGCTACATGGACACGCAAACCGAGCTTCAGTGGTCCATGCGAGCCGTCCTCATGGACTGGGTAATCCAGGTCCATACTCGTTTCGGACTTCTGCCCGAGACCCTGTTCTCGGCCGTCAACTTCATCGACCGGTTTCTTTCCGTGAAGATAGTATCCCTAGGAAAGTTGCAGCTTGTCGGTGCCACCGCGCTCTTCCTTGCGGCGAAGTACGAGGAGATTAATTGTCCCTCGGTCCAAGAGGTCGTCTATATGGTTGACGGAGCGTACACCTTCGACGAGATCCTAAAGGCAGAGCGTTTCATGCTTAGCATGCTTGACTTCGCGCTGGGTTGGCCGGGCCCGATGAGCTTCTTGCGACGGATCAGCAAGGCCGACAAGTACGACAACGAGATCCGAACCGTGGCCAAGTACTTCCTCGAAGTTGCCCTTATGGATGAGCGCTTCGTCGCGAGTCCTCCCAGCTACGTCGCCGCCGGCTCCCATTGCCTGTCCCGCATGGTGCTCGGCAAAGGAGACTGGGTAAGTTACACTACTACCAACCCCCCCCCCCCCCCCCATATCTTCTCCCAGCCTTGGCTGATCTAATTATAATATGCAGACCCCCGAACACGTCCACTACTCTGGATACACTTACACCCAACTAAAGCCTTTCGTCGCTATGATACTGGAATGCTGTCGGGATCCTCGAAAACATCACCACGCCGTCTTCGAGAAGTACAAGGTTAACCAGTTCCGACGCGCATCTACCTATGTTGAGCAGAAGTTACTCGGCGGCTTCCGCCTCCCGTTTCAGAAGACCATCGCGTACCATTCCGCCGGCGACTGGGACGACGAGGTGTCGCTATCAGGCTCTGCGGTGCACCATCCCCTAAGGATGCCGATTCCCCTCTTAGGTTGACGCGCTCATCTGCGCGATCGCGAGGTAACATTATATCTAGTCCCACGTCTGACGAAGATTGCTAGTCTAACATGTTTGTAGGGTTCTCTTCTCAATCTCGTGTTTCTACGTGCATTCGGAGGCCATGCCATTGTCGTGTCGGAGAGGTAACGCCGACCTGTCTCTCGTACGGAGGCCTACCCCTCGTCATACTCCGGCGAGGGCTAATTCCCGGAGCCCCTAATATTCTGGCATGGATATGCCTTGTCGATGACGCCGCATGAGGCCTACGAGATTCATGATCCGATGGTTTGATATGCGGTACACTTTTGCTTTCTTCACGCGGCGTTTGTGGTAATTATCGCAACCTAGGTAGGGGGGCCAGTATTGCGGGCAGGTTTCGGCATGAACACAGGCGTTGTAGTGGTTGCCCGGAGGAGGGCAACATGGTAGGCAGGACACATGATTTCACGCGGGCCACGGCTCTCAGGGACGAGCAAAACTTTGTCTCTGTGATGCAGGGAGCCCCAAAAGGAGGCCGGCGGGGGGGGGGGGGGAGTTGTGACAGATGTCGGTCCTTGACCCTGTTTAAGTATATAATTGGAGGTGGGAAAAGGCAGGAAGGGATCTCGGCCTGAAGCATAGAGGAAAGGGGGGGAAAGGCGCGGGCTTGCTCAATAGAGCTTTAGACAAAAAGGGCTTCACATAGTGACTTACATGTATTGCCGCGGGCGCATGGCCGTAGCCCTGCGGCTCCGTAGTCTAGTCACCTATTTGCTGAGGATTGCCTGTTCGCGCAGGCATTCCGCGGCGTTTATGAATATTCGGATTGCGTTGCTCATCACTATGCCCATGCTTCTTGGCCGTTTGGTGACAGCAGCGATTTTGTGTGTGCGTGTGCGTGTGCTAGGAAACACTCTACCTCAGGCCGATCCAGCAAGCTGGTTCCGTGGGCTCTCCAATACCATACGGAGCCGGCGCGCGCACGATCTGGAACAGAGGAGAGAGGGGCGATGCTGTCTTTGGGTATTTGGACAATTTAAACCGATATAGAGGCGAGAGGTAATTCTGGGGATTCCGTATTGCGTACCGAGGTCCCCCCCGTCCGTCCCCCTTGGGGCTAACGTCTTGTTATTTATTTTCTGTTTCATTTCCTCATTTCCTCGTCCACCACCCACCTCCCCCCTCCCCCTCCCTCCAGGCTTGCCGCTCTTTGCTGCGCCCCACTAGAGGAGCTTCTTCTCATTCACGATACGAGGTTTGTTTCTTTTTTTGCTAGTGGCGAAATTGACAGCATTATTGCTGTTATTATTACCGGACCAGCTCAAACGGCAGCGCTGGATGGATGGGCCAGAAGCGAAGCTCCTCTCCGTTCCTAGACACGGTGTATGTACCTACATATCACCTACCCACCTACATTAGGCCTAAAAACGACGGCGGTTGCTTTCAGGCGACGGGACGGCTTCCGGACAGGGGGGGGCCGAACCCTACCCACCCTGTCGGGCGTGCATGCGCTGGGTGTAGGTATATATGTACGTTGTGATCATATGCCTAGCCGTACACGCGTGTGTGCGTGTGTGTGTGTGTGTGTCTAGCAGCAAGCAGATCGGCGCACTGCGCGCCCTACAGAAAGTCCTCCCCCCCTCGTAATCAGCTTAGAACCAACGGGCCTTTGCTCCCTCCCGCAACGCGCCCTCCATGACTCACAAGGCGCGGACCAGGGCCAGATCGGGTCGGGATGGCGCGGACAAACAGGCGGGAAAAAAACGCCCGCCCCTGGCTGCTGCTGCTGCCCCCCTGGGCGGCGCGTCCCCCCCTCCCCTCCCCCCGGCAGACACACGGGCCCTGCCTCAGCAGCAACAGGATCGAAGGCGTCCCAGGACCGCTGCGCGCACCGGGGAGCGGGGGGGGGGGGGGGGGGGCGCGAGCCTCGCAGGCGCAGCGCGAGAGCCCGTCGTCGACGCCTCTCGAGCGCGGCGTCGCTCCCCGCGCCCTGCGGCTTGGGGAGAGAGGAGGGGGAGGGGAGGGGAGGCGCGTCGCGAGGCGAGGGGGTCTAGATCTCGCGGTCTGTGCGGGGCTGGGTGGGCACATGCGCCGACGCCGCCTGCCTGCCTGCCTGCCTGCATGCGCCGGCGGACGCCCCCGCTGGCCCGGAGCGACGGGCCGGGGGGGGGGAGGGGGGGGGGAGGCGCGGACTAGTGGCGGCGCCGCGCTGCTGCTGGCTGGTGGCTGGCGCGCGCGCGCGCGGAGACGTAGGCGGCTGGCGCCAGGGCGGCCGACGGCGCGCCGTCCGAGCACGCCTGTCCGTCCGTGGCCCGGCTGGCGGGTGGGCTGGCGGACGGGTGTGGGTTCTGGCGCTGCGCTACGGGGGCTGCCGCCGGTGCTGTTGGGAGACACTGAGGGGTGGTCGGGGCTACAAGGAGGACGGAAGGCTCTCGGGGCGCGAGCAGGTTGGTCTAGGTCTTCGCGGGTCTCTGCGCGAGGGCAGCTGGCTCCCCCCCCCCCCTTTTTCACGCGTCGGCAGGCCGGGGGCCAGACTTGGTGGGTGTACCTACTCCTCGAGCGGCAGGGCGAGTGCGAGATAAAGGCTGGACGTACCGCCGACGGCTTGTTCCCGGTCCTCCCCGGGCGCGCTGCGCCGGATGAGCGCGCCGGGCCGTTCTTGGGCTGGATACCGGGGCGGGTAGGTAGGTAGGTAGGCAGGTAGTCTCTCGTTACCGACGGCCCGGAGGTCGCCGCTGGCTCGGTATCTGTTGTATCGGTTAAGGGGGTTTAAGTCGGGGTCAGCACGCATATTTAAGTTCTTGGTCAGGTAGGCTAGCTCGCCAATATGCCATCCTCCTGTATCTCTTGTTCTTTCACCCGGCGGAGTCTAAATTCGTCGAACAGCCTAGCTACACATATTTACGCCGGCCCGAGGTCTGTTGGGGTGTTATTTCCCAGCAATTTTCTCGACTGCGGAAGTCCCAGCGTTGTGTGTGCTGCACCCAGTGGTATACCTGTTGTCGTGTCAAGCCCCCTGCGGTAGCCTCCGCGCATTCTCGCGCTCCAGGCCATGTCCTCTTGAGTATATTTCTTCTCGCCGGGAGCTATGATGACGCAACTGTCCTGTGGGACTCTACAACTTGTATGAAGTGACATCTGAAGTATTGGTGCGGGTACAACTCTTGCACGTGGGATAGGGAGAGGATGACAAGCGTGCCTCGAAGGTTCTCGCTAGCTGTTTTATTTTGGGTTAAGTTGTCGCCGCAGACTTTTGATTTTATAACCGTATATCAGCCTTCGCCTGGGCCGGGACTCTCATAAGGAGTCTACTTAGGTTAGGCAGAGAGGTACATGGTATTATATCAGTTCAAGTTACGGCTTCCTCCACCCCCCGAGCACAGAGTGCTTCCCATAGACTCATGCTTCGTACGGGAATCGAGGCAGATGCTAGCAGCACGGCTTCACGCTCACCACATTTCCCCCAACCCTCCTTCGTTCCACGCGGGGGTGGCCTCACACCTTCTTGCCGACTACCGGGCGGTGATCATGCTAGGTGAGAATATTAGACCAAGGTCCGTAGGGGTGGTCCCGGTGACGGCCACCCCTCCCAAGTCCATATGTCATAAAGCTTTGTGTTGAAGAACTTCTTGTCTGCTTGAGGTGTAAGCGTGAGTAGGGAAGCGTTTAGTCTTTTTTGTTGTGCTCCCGGCCTGATTCTCGCCGGATATCGTTAGTCGCAAACTCATCACCCCCGAGCGCTACGGAGAGGGTCGGTTTCCTCTGCGACATACTCATATCCTGCTGGGTTTGCTTGTGCGTAGACCGGATTATGAGGGCGGGATAGAGCAGAGAGAGAGAGCCAGGCTCATCGTCAAGTCACGACTCTTGTCACGGTTGCGACGACCGGGTCTTAAATACGCCAACGCAGCAGCGCTTCGACTACAATAGGTACGGACGAGAGGTGCGTGTACGACTGTGATGATTTAATTTAACTTCATTTACCTGTTGCATGTATATGTATACCGTGGATATGTATTTCCTTATTCCGGGCGCTACGGTGGTGTACGGTTCGCGTGACCTGTCGACTTGCTGCAGAACTCATTCCCTAGCTAGACGGTGATGAGCTCCGTGCGCTCGAGCGACTGACTGGTGATCATCGACGGGTAGAGAGAGAGAAAAGAAAAGGAGAGAGAGAGAGAGTTACACACCAAATGATGCAGGTAGCTGTTTCGGCGCGACCATGATACACGACCTTCGTCCCGACTGGCTCTTGTTTCACTGTACGTGCACACGAGATTCCCCTGGCCGTTCTCGACGTTGTCGCGGCTGGGTTGGTCGGCCAAGCCAAACGAGCGCAGGTGCCGAGGTGCGAGAGGCATGGCTATGAATAGCAACCTAGCCCTCCTCAGCATGCTTGGGGTCGAACAGCGTGGTACGAATTAGCCGTGTGCGTAGGCAGATCTGATAGGGTTCTCGATCGAGGCCTCATGTGACTGACGACTTTCTACCACGGAGAAGAAGTAGGTCCGTAGCAGATGGCGAGCCCGCGCGCGCGTATTCGACCTGCTTCGCTTTGTTCTCACGCAAGGGCGGTCCGGGGCTCGTGTTTTTTTCTCTCTCTTCCCTCCTTCCCCTTCTTTTTGTTCTCCTCTCCTATCTTACTTTTTTTCATTTTAAAATATTTTATTTTTAACATTCATCTCTTCCTCTTAGCCCTTTTCCCCCCTTCCCCTCCCCTTCTCTCTATATTTGCTCATCTTATCGTGTTCTTAAAAATCAAGAGGCGAAATAGAAAATGGCAAGGCATGCTGGAGCAAATATTAAATAAAATTAAATATCGAAGCTCCAACCAACGCGATAGGGCGGCCCCCGAGGGTGGATGCGGCGAGACCGACCGCGACGGGAATTCGAGGGCAAATGGATTAAACAGGCTGTATGGAGGCATGTAGCACGTATTGACGGGGTTGGATGGGTGGGAGCACAAATGGAGGCGCGAATAAGAAGGGAGATATCTGAGTATAACAGAGGCCATGAGCGGATGGATACATAACCCACACATAACCCATACACAACCCATACACAACCTGCCTGGCATTAGATGCCTCCTGATGCACGCACGTAGTCATCATAACTTCACTTGCCGTGGGAGGTACCCTCCTATCTCCCTAGGTACCTTACCTTTACCTCCTAACCCCATACTGCAGGTACCTCCTCGTCCTCTCGCCCCGAGCTCGGGAGGTACCGGTGACTTGCGTGTCCGCCCACCGCCCTGCCAGCCCGGCGCCTGGGGTAGGTACCTGAACCCAGCGCTCGCCAGGAATGACTAGCTTCCTCACCTGGCGCTGGCACCTTCCCCCCCCCCCCCCCGCGTCTCTCCTACGCGATGTGTACGACGGAGGGAAGGGGCGGGCAGGGCCATATATACCTACCTACTGAGAGCACCCAAGACAGCAGGAGCGGAGGAGGGAGACGCAGAGAACGGTGAGAGCCAGGAGCCAGGAGCTGGGAGCCAGAGTACGAGGTACCTACCTACCTACCTAAGTACTCTCCAGCAGTCTGGCGCTGATAAACATCGAACACGCGCGCGAAAGCTGCCCCCTCAAGGTTGGCGGTACGCGTCCAAACCCAACAGGTACCTCCTACACAGTACAATACAGTAGGTAGGTTAGGTACCTTGGGTAGATAGGTAGGTACCTGCCTGTCTCCTCCTCCCTGCCTTCCATGGGTTGAGAGGCAGGTACCTCCTAAGGTAAGGCACCTAAGCTAAAGTACCTAAGGTAAGGTACCTCCTGAGTCGTTCTCGACCCTCTTGGAATTTCTGGGGGGATTTTTTTCCTTTTCTTTTCTCATTTTCCCGGACTGATTTTATTTGATTTTATTTGATTCCCCCCCCCCCCCCCCTTCGTTATTTTTCCCTCCCCATCAACAAACTAAGCATCTATCCGATCACGAACTGTGTGATCTCCCCCGCTGACCGTTACAAAGAGTTTTTCCCCCAAATTTTTCTCATTTTTTTTAATCCCCCTTCTCGCACCAACAATCCGTCCCGCCCTCCTCTCCTTTCTCTCCACCTCTCTCGCCACACCCGGCCATCCCCCCATCTCCCTTCTGTTAAGGCAACCCCCCCCATCACGCACGCGTAACGCCCACGTCCACGCTCATCTCTAGCGACCCTCTCGCCCGCGATCGCAATGGCGCCCACTAGACCTGCGCGCAAGGAGAACAGCGCCGCTGCTGAAGCTGATGATACTCCGCCGGTCAAGCGCGGTCGCGGCCGTCCCCCCAAGAACGGCGTAGCCGCCAAAGCGAAGCCTGCCCCTACTGGTCGTCCTCGTGGCCGCCCCCCGGGGAGCGGCAACAACAAAGTCACCAAGTCGGCCGCCACCCCCAAAGCCAAGGCCAAGCCGGCGACCACGACCACCAGCGCTCCCGGCACCGGACGCGGCCGTGGACGTCCTCGCAAATCTGAGGCTTCCTCGGCTGGCCCGACCCCGAAAAAGGCTACCACTCCTAAGACTGGCGCCGGCAGAGGCCGTGGCCGACCGCGCAAGAGTGAGCCGGCGCCCGCGGAGGACGCGCCCGCCGATGAGGATATCAATGAGCAGCTCGAGGACGAGCTCGAAGGTGGTGAGTTCAGCCACCTCCTGGGCGCGGAACGCAAATGGGTCACTATCTAGCTTAAGCTGTGGCGCCCCCTCGCCCTCCCCCTTCCCGATGTTACGTAAAGCTAGTTCTTGCTAACCATTGCTGCGTGGTGCGGGTAGATGGCGCGGCCGAAGATGACGACGTCGCCATGGACAACGCCGTCGGTAGCCCAGATGACGATGCGGCGGAAGACAGCAGCCTGGGCCCCCTTCAAGAAGTAAAGAACCTATCCCTTCCCCGTCGCTCCCCTCCCCCTTTTCTACGATACGGATCCGGTCCTTTACTAATACCTTGGCCCACTGTAGGACGATTAGAACCCTGATCCGCCGGCCTCTTATCTCAGAGGCCTCCTATCCAGTGTTTTCCCTTGGACGGGCAGCGGCACGCCTACGAGAGGCTCTCGCGGCGCTCTGGGGCATTGACATGCAGGCGTGCGATGAGGCCTGTCGATGTCAAGTTGTATCGACTTTCGATGGGAAAATGAGCATTGACGCCGCACTTAGGCCCGTTCGGTTGGCTGTGGGTGTGGCATATGAGTAACATTGATAGCAGAGAGAGAGAGTAGAGAGAGCCAGAGGGCGAGGATAATGGCTTGGCGTTGCGGATCGGAAGTCTGGCTTGTACACGTATTTTAGCAGTGACAGAAGCAGTGATGACCCCGGTTAATCACGACGCGTGCTCTCTTATCTGATTTAGTTAACGGGCCCTTCACGTCGGTTGTAGACGGAATACACGAATTTGATCACGTCGCCGCTTCATCTTTATTTCTTCACGGTTCGTAGCGCGTTCTGCAGTTCTCGCCGCTAACTTCTCTATGGGATATGCTAGCCTAGGATGCCTCCCACACTGGGCGCGAACCCGCTCATTGGGGGGTCTACCTTCCGTAGAGGGCGATATGGCCGATATGTTGCGTGCCTAATCATACACCTCCCGCCTCTGAACATGATCATTGCTAGACGACTGCCGGGATCTCACGCGCGGCGCGAGCCTGTCTGCTCTGAGCGTTGGTGCCGCGCTGAGCGATATCAGGCAGTCGAGGTCCCAGTACAGGGCGATTTACAGGCAATCTGCATCGAGTCTTCTCCCAGGTCATCGCCACTCCTTCCCTCTCCCCCCTTCCCCTTCTCCTTGCCTCGTCCGGCGGCGGGTCACTCGCTCTTCCAGAGCTCGAACTCGTCGGCGAGGTGGTCCTTGAGCTGCTTGAAGCGGTTGCCGAAGCTGCGGCCGCAGCGCCAGCAGCGCAGGTCGGTGTCGAGGTAGCCGGCGCGGCCGGGGTGGCGGCGGGGGTCGTCGGGGGCGAGGGGGAAGGCGTCGAGGCCGATGAGGAAGGGCGTGCGGAAGCTGTTGTAGTGCTTGCGGTGGCGCATGCACTCGGACACCATGTCGGGCGCCAGCACGTGCACGTGCAGGTCGTTCATGCTGGGGTGGGCGTGCACGCCGACGAGCAGCTCGGCCTCCCAGTCGCGGCCGGGGGGGAGGAGCTGCTGGTCGGGGTCGTCGGAGCCGTCGAGCACGGCCTGGCGCGCGCGCTCGGCCGCGCTGCCGCGGCCGTGGCGCCGGCGCAGCTCGGCGGCGACGAGGCGCGCGAGCCGGGCGGTGGCGCCGCGCACGGCGGCGAGGAAGCGCGCGGCCTCGGCGGCGTCGGGCGTCGGGCTGCCGTCGTCGGCGGCGCACCCGAACGCGTCGAACGGGTGCAGCCGGCTGCGCGGCGCGCGCGGCAGCAGCAGGCAGTGCAGGCTCGACTTCGGGTACATGTCGCGGATGGCGACGAAGTCGTCGTCGTAGAACACCACCCGGCTCGCCGGGAACGCGGCCGGGTCGTGCGTGTACGCGCCCAGCCCGTCGCGGTTCTTGAACGAGCGCGTCAGCGGCCCGCGCGTCGCCGCCAGCGCCTGCCGCGTCAGGAACGACGGCCCCGGGATGTCGCGCGGTGTTTGCGTTTGCGTCTGCGTCTGCGTCTGCGCGCGAGCCGGCTTCGGCGCCATGAGCTCGGTGACTGTAATACGGCGTTGGCGTGCTGCGTAGGTATGTACGGGGTGTGCGCGTGCGCGGCGCGGGCGGCGGCGGCGGGGACTTACATGCGTTGCGCTCTGCGCCCTGGCTAGTGCCGCTGGTGGCGGGCGCGGGCGCAGGAGCGGGAGCGGTGCCGGAGATCTCCTCCGCGGTGATGGCGTCCTGGGCGTCGTCGTCCTTGGCTGCCATGGCGCTCCGTTTCGAGCGAGAAGAAGAAGACGTAGCGTGGAAGGATCGCGCGGGCGGACGGTTACGAGGAGGCGGTAGCGGTAGCAGCGGCAGCGGAGGTCGAGGCAGCTGCTTGGGCCGCCCGCATTTCGCTGGCTGGGCAAGACGTAGTAGTCGCCCTGGTTTATACAGGACGCGGGGATAAAATAGAGCCGGATTCGCCAGGGCCTTCCGGTGCGTGACTAGGTGTGGTATTACTACATCGACGCCCCAGATCCACGTCGGCGTACCTGGTGTAGTAGTAAGCCAGTTCCCGTTCCCGTGTGCGTTTCGAAAGGGCGTACGAAAACTGACGGGCTTGGAGGCGACGTTGAGGAGCTACTAAGAAAAAAAACGATGTTGTCGTAGCTCGTACACGATAGTACTGATGTAAGCGGTGGGGTAGGGGTAGGTGGGAATGAGCTTGATAGGGGAATAACCGCGGTATGCAGATATAGCTATACCTGTTACATGTACTAATCTAACGATATCCTTGTATTGAAAGATGCGCAGATAGCGGGATTCGAATAGCCGTAGGTACCTAGATACAAGATATGGACGCCTCAGGTTGGGTGCTGCCCGTTAGGTACCTACCTCCTAGTCCAGGCAAGCCAGTCGGCAATGTCCCCGAGTCAGGGACTTTTTCCATTTAAAAATAGTCGCGAACCTCGTCAGCTTCGACATATTCGCCCTTTTCATCCCCCCCCTACAGAGCCAGCAGCCCTTCGAGATCTCTCCCTAGGCGGACAAGGCACACAGGAGCTACAAATGGCTAAACATGGCGAAAAAAGGGAAAGGGAAGGCCACAGCGCCCTCCAGTGGCTCATCGTCAATGACCTCGTCACTCATGACCTCGTCGTCAGTGACCTCGTCGTCCAAGACCTCGTCATCTAGGTCTACAGGCGGCACCAGCGCCAGCCAGAATAACAACTCGCAGAACGACGACTTCATAGTCTTCACAAATTCTACTACTGACTCGAAGCCGAGTAGGAGAGGCGGACAAGGGGGTCCCCCAAATGCTGGAGGGAAAAAGCCTAGCGACGGCGACGGCGCCGCGGAGGCTTCAGGCCCGCCGAAGCCCACCGTGAAGCAGATCGTCGGTGGCCATAGCTGGACCGGAAAACTGCCAGTGAACTTGCTCTCGGAGCACTGCCAAAGGCAGAAGTGGGACAAGCCCGACTACAAAATCGTAAGCGGCCTTGCTCCTGCTCCGAGCGCGGCTCGCCCTCGTGTATCCTCAGTTTTGGTTCATATTAATACTTAAGTTGTTCATATATCTAGTACAAGCGCTCAGAGAACTTCATGAGCTCTGTGCAGCTCAGCGCGCGAAACCCCAAGACCCAGGAGATCCAGAAGCTCCCTCCGTTCGAACCTCCTCCCCACTACAAGCACCTAGTAAGCAAGCCGACGCCCCTGGAGGCCAGGCATGCCGCAGCCACGTATGCGCTATTCAGGGTCTGTAGTATGAAGAACATACATACAACCCTTCCCCCGGACTACAGGTCCTTGTGGAAAGAGTTCGAAAGCCTCAAGGCCGAGGATGGGAGGAAGGGAAATGGTTGGATGTACGACGCGGATCCCTTCGCCACGATGAAGCGGCGAGAGGCGGACGAGGCCGCTGCCGAGAAGAAGCGGAAGGAACAGGAGGCCATCAAGGAGAAGGCCAAGAACATGCCCGGAGCGGCTGGTCTGGTTCTCCAGGGCAACTCTTCGGGTTCCTCGAATTACATGAAAGGATGGGCTACCGCGCCCAAGATCGAAATGGGCAGGAAGACGCGGTCGCAGCTGGAGGACATCCTTCGGCGCGGCGTCATCTGGAACCCCCACGGGGTTGAGATGCCGAACGACCAGAAGGATGCCGTCGTCAAGAAGCTTACCCAATCTGGCTTCCGGAAGAGCCACGTGGAGGAGGCAGTCGACGAGTGCAAGGATGGCGAAGAGGCTCTGGAGTGGCTGCTAATACACGTACCCGAGGACGACTTGCCCCAGTGGGCTCTGCCGGGGAGCTATAGTGCGGGTGTTACCGTTGCCGCGACGCAGGACCTGAGGCGCGAGGCGGCCGTAAAGCGGCTATCCCAATCCGGCTACTCCGCCGAGCTGTGCAAGAAACTGTACGACGAGAATTCCGGGGACGAGGGACGCGCTGCGGAGGCGTTGCAGCAGTTCTTGCTTTCTAGCGGCGACGACCCTGTCTCGACGAATCCTACCCCGGAAGAGCCCCTGATATTCAACACCCCAGAGGAGTGCTGGAACGACGAGATGGAGAGTCTCGCGTCTGTGTTTGGTGACAAGTTCAAGCGCCCGTCCGACGACCTCTGCCAGATTCAGATTGATTCGGTCCGAGACGGCTCCAAGAAGGACATCGATACGATTGCGCAGTTCCGTAGGTCGCCTCGATATCCGGCCGAAGTCATCGTGTCTGTGATCGCGGACCTACCTTCCTACATAAAACTGAGTGTTCTAAAGAGGACACTTGCTTATCTCGACGAGCATTTACGCGAAGAGCCCATGAAAATCTACTTCGCAGTTGATTGGGTTCAGCAAAATATCAACTCTATCATCGAAAACCCTGGTAAGCTTCGAGACATATCCGGGGTAGCATCGACCGCAGCAGAGACTCGCCGTGTCGTCCCCGTAAAACAGAAACCTACTAGGCATCCGAAGTCGCTATATTGGAGGGTGAATGCGGGGAGCAGGGCCGAGTGGCAGAAACGGCAAGAAAGCCCTGCTATGAAGAAAATGCTGGCCCAGCGCCAGAAGCTACCGGCGTGGCAAGCAAGAGAACTAGTTGTCAGTGCCGTCTCGGAGAACCAGGTCACCATAATTGCCGGCGAGACGGGATCAGGCAAGTCCACACAGTCCGTTCAGTTTATCCTCGATGATCTCTACAGCAAGGGATACGGGGACGCTGCCAGCATCATCTGCACACAACCGCGACGAATCTCGGCCCTCGGCCTTGCGGACCGGGTTAGCGAGGAGCGTTGTTCGCCGCTCGGAAAAGAGGTGGGATACTCGATCCGCGGCGAGCACAGAACGAGCCCCGAGACCAAGATAGCCTTTGTTACTACCGGTGTGCTGTTGAGACGCCTGCAAACCTCGGGCGGACGGACCGAAGACGTGATTGCGTCGCTGGCTGATGTCAGCCACGTAGTCATCGACGAAGTTCACGAACGAAGCTTGGACACGGATTTCCTTCTGAGCATCATACGTGACGTCTTGAAACAGAGGAGAGATCTTAAACTCGTGCTCATGAGTGCCACGCTCGATGCAGCCACTTTCCAGGACTACTTCACCTCGGAACAGCTGAGAGTCGGGCTGGTCGAGATTTCCGGGCGTACTTTCCCGGTAGATGACTACTACCTCGACGATATCATCCGGATGACAGGCTTTTCCGGGGACAAGGACAGGTATAGAGATCGGGGCCGAGATCGGGACGAGGCAATGTTTGATGGGAGAAATCAAGCGAATCAGAGTGGCGGCGACGAGGGGGCCCAAGATCCGATCAACAAGATCATCCAGGGACTCGGCTCGCGCATTAACTATTCGTTGCTTGTTGAGACCGCAAAAGTGCTTGACGCGGATTTACATCAGAGCAATAAGCAGGGAGGCATCCTTATTTTCCTGCCGGGTGTCGCAGAGATCAACCGAACCGTCGCCCAGCTCAAGTCTGTCTCGTCACTGCACGTCCTACCTCTCCACGCCTCCCTCGACACACGAGAGCAGCGGCGGGTGTTCACCAGCCCCCCTCACGGAAAACGGAAAGTGGTAGTGGCCACCAACGTGGCGGAAACGTCTATTACCATCGACGATATCGTCGCAGTTATCGATACGGGCAAGGTAAAGGAGACGAGCTTCGATCCCCAGAACAACATGCGCAAGCTCGAGGAGACGTGGGCCTCCCGCGCCGCTTGCAAACAGCGCCGCGGTCGCGCGGGCAGAGTCCAGGCCGGCAAGTGCTACAAGCTGTACACAAGGAACCTCGAGGAGCGCATGGCGGAGCGCCCGGAGCCCGAAATCCGACGCGTTCCCCTCGAACAGCTTTGCTTGTCGGTGCGAGCCATGGGAACTAGGGACGTTGCCGGGTTTCTGGGGCGAACACCAACGCCGCCGGCCATTTCGGCGGTCGAGAACGCTGTCAAGATGTTGCAACGGGTGGGTGCGCTGGACGGTGACGAGCTCACCGCGCTCGGCCAGCAGCTGGCCATGATCCCCGCCGACCTTCGCTGCGGGAAGCTCATGATATACGGTGCCATCTTCGGGTGTCTCGACGAGAGCGTGGCCATCGCCTCCATTCTGAGCACCAGGAGTCCCTTCGTATCCCCACCGGACAAGAGAGACGAGGCCAAGACCGCGCGCATGCGCTTTTCTAAGGGCGACGGCGACCTGCTCACGGATCTGAGAGCCTATCAACAGTGGAATGCGATGTCAGAAGAGAGAACGCCGCAGAGACAATTGCGACAGTTTTGCGACGAAAACTTCCTCTCGTACCAGACTCTCGTAGACATATCTGCGACGCGAATCCAATACTGCGCGGCCCTCGCCGAGCTCGGCATATACGAGAGCCGCCCCGCCGGCAGCCAAGCACCTCTACACCTCCTGCGCGCTCTCACGGCGTCGGCCTTTGCGCCGCAGATTGTACGCATCCGGTTTCCCGACAAGAAGTTCGCGTCGTCGATGTCGGGGGCGGTAGAGCTCGACCCCGAAGCCCGGACGATCAAGTACTACACGCAGGACAACGACCGGGTGTTCATCCACCCCAGCAGCACGCTGCACGATAGCCAGGGCTTCCCGGGCAACGCGGCGTTCCTGTCCTATTTCAACATCATCTCCACGAGCAAAATCTTCATCCGGGACCTTACTCGTACGTGGTCTCTCCCCTCGTATACTTTTGCCGTCTGGTCTGCACGCGAGGGCGTCCTGTGGGTTGCTAACCATTTCACCGCGGTATATAGCGTTCAATGCTTTCACGCTGCTCATGTTCGCAGGAGCCATCGAGCTCGACACTCTCGGCCGCGGCCTCGTGGTCGACGGCTGGTTACGGTATATCTTCTTCTCTTCGGGGCGTGCTCTTCCTCGATCGGTAACTAACGGAGGACGTCTTCTCGATCTAGGCTGCGAGGCTGGGCGAGGATCGGCGTCCTCGTCTCGAGGCTCAGGGGCATGGTGGACAACATCATCGCCATGAAAATCAACGACCCGGGGGTAGACGTTCGCAGCAACGAGGTGATTAAAATGGTGGCGAAACTTATAGAGCTAGACGGACTAGATGCTTGATGCCCAGGGGTAGTAGGTGTATGTCTCGGGCTGGGGCAATTTTTTTCCCCTTCTGTCAATAGGAATAGAATAAAGTGGCTTGAATACTATTCTTCATACCCCGCCCAACGCTTTCCCTTGCAGCCTTGAAGCCTTGATCGCCATGGAACGTCCTGGCTTTGCTGCGCGAACTCTCGAAGAGGCGACTGAACTGCTTCTAACTCGTACTGGCTGACTGGGTAGTTGCAACTCCTAGAGTGACTTCACTGGCTTCTCAGCTCCTGTTCGTGGGTCACGAATTATATACGAGGTAAGAATTAATTCCTCAACGAAGCTTGCTAATGATGAGGATTTCGCATTTGGCGCTGCCAACAGGGCCACGAGGCGACTCCAACCCCCCCAAGCCAAGTCAGGCGGCTTTGAGTGACGGGGTGTATCAAGCAGGCGACTACGTGAATACTAACGTCGACCCCGGAGGGGGGCCGCCTATCTGCGCTGGAGAGGGACGCACGCCCGTTCCGGGTGTGTAAGTGCCGGACGCGGCTCTCTACGTCGACAGGAACACGGAGGGGCGAGTCCTGCCAGCGGCAGAATCCTTACGGCGTCGTCGAGCGAACAGCGTGCCGGCTCGGAACGAAGATCGCCACGCACACACATACACACACACGCACGCACGAAAGGTCCACGGAGGAAAGCGGGTAAGAGATGGAGCGCGCTGTGCCGGCCGGTCGCTCGAGGGATACCTACCCGCGATGTCGGCATCGGCATCGGAGGGGGGTTAGAATAGTCATAACAGCCGACAGCAGTAGCTGTGTTCTTCTCATCCGCGGGTCCCCGCTCCTCGGGACCCCAGTCAGTCATCCCCGTCTTCGGCTACCAATGTCTGTTTGGAGGGACCTGCTTAGAATGCGTGCGTCTGCGAGGGCGGGCCCCCCTTCCCTGGTCGCGGCCAAGCTGTATCTACACAGCATGGCGGACCAAGAAACACAGCCACGTCACTCAGAGCCTGAGATCTCCGGCGTCCTCTCCTTCCGGGCCCCTACCGCTCCCCCGTAGTAGGCCACCCCCCCCCCCCCCCCCAAAGATCGTCTCCGGCTTCCTGCGCGCGCGCGAGGGGGCAAGTGGCTCGCCCCGGCAGATACGCGAGCGCCCCCAGCCCCCGGCCCACTCCGCGCGCATCTGGCGGGACCGCGTTCGCGGCGCGGCGAACGGGCTTGCCAGTCCCAGACGTGGGAAGCGAAACCGGGGGCGTCGCTACTGCTGCGCACCTAGGTACGCCCCGGAGGCCGGCGGGGGGAGGCGCGAGGGCACGCTCGGCCCAAGGCATCGCTGTGCTCGGGGCTGCCCCCGCGCGCGTCGCCTGCGGTGCTCCCTGCCTCTCACCGGTCGGGAGGGGCGCCGCACACCGCTGGGAAGAAGCGCTGGCTGCCCCCGCTTTGCCTGGGAGCAGGGGAGGCGACACTTCGGCGCGCGCGGGCGCTCGAGCAATTAAACCGAGACGCTGCTCGCGTCTTATTAGGTTCCAAGCCACGGACGGCTGCGACGAGGCTGTCGGACGACTTACGACGGGGTGTTTCGAAATCCCACGAGTGGGATGTTGTGGCGACGCCGCGGAGTAGGTGAGAATCCAGAGGACAGATGCGGCTACCCGCGCCAATGTCGCCCCGTTCGTTTGTCGGTCTGGGTGCGTGATTTTACGGCTGCGGGTTTCCCCTCTGCCTACGTACATACCTATTCGTGCGTGTCGCACGGCTGCCTGTTTGCAGTGTGCCACCGCAGGGATGGCTGGGAGGGTGTATGTATGTGTGTACGAATGCGTATACGGGTGTGTGTATGTGTGCGTGTGCGTGTGTAGTCGTTGGTGGGCCGTGGCATGACGGGTCGACGGAGAAACGCCGCTCATATCACACTATATTAAGTCTACAACGTTGCGGTCGGTCCGTTAGCGCATCGCCATCCTGGCCCAGATCCGGAGGAAAAAAACAATAGAAAAAAAATAGGAAAGGCAAAGAATCAAGTGTAGAGGACGGTGGATAAACAGCGTACGTAGGTACTGTCTAGTCAGACGGGATCTGGGTTGTCTCCGACTTAAACGAGGACTCTGTATGTCTCGCTCGCCTCTGCAAGTCCTGCCCAATCGGCCTGGTACGGCTTCGACGTGGCAAAAGCCCCGAGGGAGGGAGGTCGATACGAATACACCAATTCCGTTGGGAGAGCCCCATGCCGTATCCGATCAGGGATGCTCGCGGGGATCAGGAAAATAAAACGGGGAAAAGGAGGAGGTGGTCAAGACCACGCCATTCCGTTCGTGTCATACATATAGGCTTAAAGGAGCCGAACGGCCAGGGGATTATCGAATATACGAGCACCACCGGCAGCTCTCCACTCCTTTTACGATCTGCTGTTTGAGAGGTGGGCGGCCCAGTATCCGGCGTTTGCGAGCTTCCTGATCGTCCTACTGTCGAGGACCTGTCGTCTTTAAAGCATTCCCTCGCCATGCATTCCTGTTCCTTGCTACTTGCGAGTTCCGTCCGGGAAATCCCCTTGAGGACATCGTAGCGCGCCGAAATCGTGATCATGTGCTCTACCTGACCGTATTCACTTTCCTACCGAATGGCCTTAAGACTACGGCAAGCTCGACGCGAACCGGGAGATGGCTTGTCCAGTAGTTGTTGTATGTCAGCGTTGATAGGTGCATACCGTAGGCATACCTAGCCGTCGAAATGGTGTCGAAGGCTTTAGTTATCATCATACTGGCGGGGGTCGCAGCGGCCCAGCGCCACCCGCCGGTGATGCGTGCCCCCGCCAACACGAGCGACATTGTCATCAAGGACTTCACGCAGAAGATCGACCACGCGCCGGATGCGGGCTCGGGTACCTTCAAGCAGCGGTACCAGCTCAACGCCACGTACTTCAAGCCCGGCGGCCCCATCCTCTTCGTCCAGAGCGCCGATACCGGGATGCCGGCGATCTCCACGAGCGACTTCATAGACTACGCGCCCGAGCTCGGGGCTCTCGTGGCCATGCTCGAGCACCGCTATTTCGGCGACACGAGGGGCAATAGTTACCCGCCCGGCTACGAGCCGGCGAGCGCCTCCAAGGAGGCCTTCTCCTCGCTGACGCTGGACAACGTCCTCCAGGACGGCGTCGAATTTGTCGAGTGGATCAAGAGCACGGTCTCCGGGGCCGCGGACAGCAAGGTCATATACGGCGGAGGTAGGCACAACGTTAAGCGCTAGGGTCTCCTCGGGTTGGCGGTGAACTGAGACGTCTCGCAGCTTCGTACGGCGGGTTCCTCGCCGTCTCGGCGCGCATCCGGCATCCCGACACGTTCCACGGGGCCATCGCATCCTCGCCAGCCCTTAGGTCGTTCGGCCCCCTCGACACGAACCGGTTCAGGTTCGAGGCGGCCAAGTGGGTTAACGACGTGTATGCGAACGCGTCGGCCGAGGCGTCGGCTAAGATAAAAGGAGCTATGCTCGAGTTCCAGCGATGTGTTCAGAGTGGGTAACCTACCTGTGCCCCCCGGACCGTCACCCCTCTATTCTCGGGACCGCTGACCTGACCGCGAGAACAGACAACACGTGCGGCAGCGACATCCCGGACCTCAACGTCTGCGGCAACGCTACCGGCGCCGCGGGATACGAGAAACTGTACAACGCGACCATGCACACGTACCTGTCGGTGCCCAAGTACAGCTACCCGTGGGTCGGGCGGTACCCGGCGGCGGACCCGCTCGCGGACCTGGTGGCGAAGACGGTCGCGGCGAGGACGACGGGCGAGGTGCTGCGCGTGCCGCTGCTCGCGGCGTCGTGGGCGGCGGACGCGCGGGCGTGCATCGAGGGGGCGAACGCGAACCTGTCGTTCGCGGCTGGCGCGGCGGACGGCGCCGACCCGGCCGCCCGCTACATCCGCTGCGCGTACTACGCGGTCAACGACGTGGCGGTGCCGGCGGGCAACGTGCTGCCCGAGGCCTTCACGCGCGGCGACGCGCCCCTGTGCCGCGAGCCCGCCTGGGCGCCCCCCGACTACCGCCGCCAGAACGACTACTTCCTGCAGAAGTACGCCATGACCAGCGACGTGCTGGCCAGCGCCGGCCGCCTGCTGGTCGTCCAGGGCGCGCTCGACCGCACCGCCGCCCTGGGCCTGCCCGCGCTCGACCGCACCGCTGCCGTGGGCCTGCCCGCGCTGCCGCCCGACGCGGCGCGCAACCGCTCGCGCGTCGTGCTCGTGCCGCGCCTCGCCCACGCTGAGGACGCCGTCTCCGAGGCCGTCGAGCCCCGCGGCGCTAAGGCCGAGCTCGATCGCGTCCGCGACCTCAAGCTCGAGCACCTCCGCGAGTGGCTCGGCCAGGGCAACCACACGCTCGACTCGTCCGCGGCGCTGCCCTCGGCGCGCGGCCCGGCGGTCGCGCTGGGCTTGGTGGTATGGGTGGTGCTTCTCGTGTGGTAATACTGCGACGAAATCGGAAAGCGAGGGGGCTGGGGGGCGGTTGGAGGGGCAGAGGAAGTCAGAAGGAGGAGGGAGAAAGGGGGGGAAACCGGTAAAGGGAGGGAGGGCAATACGGTGCGCTGCGATCACACGGTCCGACCGACGATAGACATGCGGTCATGGCGCACTTGGCGTTCTCGGGGCTTGGTCCGGTTGTTCCGTGTGGACGACGATCGTCAACTTGGAGGAAAAGAGGCGTCCTGGGGATAACCAGCGATTACAAAGAGTTACTAATTCCAAATATTCGTGTGCGTAATGATTGACGAGCTTATCAGATAGCGCCGCGGAGGCTTGCATAGAGGCGTGCCCGTGGGAGTTACACGGTTGCGCCGTGATCCATAGCGGTACGCGAAGATGAAGACAGGAGGGCATCACACGAATACACACGCACCTACACCTACACCAATGAGTATTCTATAAATGTACACACATGGTATGGTATCGAAGAATATTTACCTATCTAATAAGTGCGTACGACAGACATTTACCGGCAACATATATTTTCTACGCAACATCGCCGCATCCGATAGGCAGGGCACACTCTCCTATCTGGCGTTTGGGCACACCTCTCATAGGTCCCCCCCTCCCCCCTTCTCCTCTCCCCGCCCCTCATTTTATTAGAATCTCTCGATATGCGCGTCGCAAGAAGGGGGTAGATACGGTAGGTGGAGGACAGGCTGCGTATCGGGGATGGACCCGGCGGCTCTCGGCAGCTCTCGAAAGCTGCAATCATTCGGCTAAGACATGGCTTGGAGCGAACCAGGGCGGGCGCATCGCGACCTGTTTCCGCTGCCCGCTCGTAAACTGTAGAGTTGCGTGATGAGCCCTACGCCGACTCGACGCCTCGTACTGTGCCGTCTGCACAATAACCGACTATCGGCGGCGTGGCGGGCTCATAGTCATATGATGTCACTGCTGAAGCCTTCACCGCATGCCCTCCGCGCCCACGCATCCCGCAATGGGACGCCTACATATCCCTCAAGGAGACCCCGCCTCCCGCTTCTCCCACTTCCCAATCGCCGCCCGTTTCTACAAAGCTTCACAATTCCCACCTCTCTAACGAGGACTCCCAAGTTCCGCCGAGCATACACTTCGCCTCTCTTCTTCTTCTTCTTCTCCCACGTACACATACATCCCTACATCTATACACTCATATCCACCATTCGAGGCCCCTATGCGAGGAAATGGAGTCGAACATGTCTTCGGAAGAGCCCTCTCTCCAGCCTCCCCAGCCGCCCCAGCCGCTGTCTGAGTTCAGGCCCTTCCCCCGGCTCCCCGTCGAGCTACGCGTCATGATCTGGAAGGAAACCTTCCACCCGCGTCACGTGGAGATGCACCCGCACCGGCCCAGGCCGGACAGAAGTGACGCCACGGGCTGGGAGTCTCGTAGCGAGAACCCGATAGCCCTGTACGTCTGCCAGGAGTCGCGTGCTGTCACGGAGGAGCGCTACCCTGTCAAGTTCACCGTCTTCAAGCCGGTGGCCCGGATCACCGGCCCGCCCGACGAGAGCCCCGCCCGCGCCCACCCCCAGCGCTTGGTCCGCATGGACCTGAACGTGGACACGCTCGTCATCCTGGACGAACCGCCGGACGGGTCCCTTGGCGACCTCTACGAATCCGCCCAGGCCCAGGACCCGTTGGGCTGGGGTCTGCGCTTCCTCGGCCTCGGCAGGCGCTGCTGGACCGGCCAGCTCTGCCGCGAGGTCATCGCCGCCGCCACCGGCAAAGGCTGCCTCTCCCGCCTCGACCGGCTTCTCTTACTCATGTACAGAGACGACTTCCCCCCCGACGCCTTCCACGCCGGCGACTGCGACTTTGAGAGGGCCGAGGGCACCGACTCGTTTCAGCGCAACATCGCCGATGCCGCCGACAACTTGCACCGCCTCGAGGACTACCAGAAATCTGTACGCCTAGCCCCGGATCAGCTACAGTTCATGAATTTAGCGTTCGTCAACAACCCGAGGTTTAATTGTCCGGTTGAGCGCTGCCTGAGCGGGAATCTTGACGTTAGCATGTATTAGCAACCATGCAGCTGGGTCTGTTGGGCGGGTTTCATCTGGGGGACGTGATGCGGATAGCGGAGTACAGAGTGGTCAGGTTCTCGAACACGGCTCTTGTTTTCCTTTCTATCCGAGTGCTGTGAAATAGTAGGTACGCAATGCCGGACGGGGAAGGAAGAGGATAAAATGGTTGGCAATTGGGGCCACTCTAGCGATTTCTTATTTATATATGCAAGTCCTTTTAGTAGTTTATCGGTACGCAGACTAGAGACATGTCCTCCAGTTTCGTCGGGATCGCCCTCCCCGTTCTCGCGGTACTACTACGTGGGCTCCGAGTGGGACGTCTCGTCTTTTGGTTCCGGCACTGGGTGATGGTGAAGGAGACTAGGGGAGATGTCGATGTCGCACGAGAGTCTGATGTCCATGGGTGGTGTTTGCGGGACCAATCTCTGGCAGATCTGCAGGACCTCGAGGAAGTCGTTCAGATGCTGGTCGTGGGAGACGCCCGATCGATCGAGGAAGCAGGCCAGAAAGATGTATGCGCTTACGGTAGACGATTTCATTATGCTTAGCGAGTAGATCGTGGGCGTGTTCTTCTCCTGTGCGGACCTTGACATGGTTGTACCTTTGTCTCGCTGGCGGCTCATGCCGCTCAATGAAGCCCCACCGTCCCGGGGCCACGGACATAGTGTCTCCTCCTCCTCTCTGATTGGGGAGCGGTTCTGCGGTTTGAAGATCTTGCTGGCGGTGCGGAGCGGTTCGATCATATGTTACGTGGATCGGCGGTCTTCAGGTGTGTCCATATTAGGGATTGTGGAATAGGACGCCGCGAATATACAAGAGCGACGATATATGGCTGGTTGAGATTACACGAGGCGCAAGATGGTAAAAAAGAGAAGGCAGGAAAATATGACGAGACCTGTTAGTTTAGAACTGACCAGACCAGACCGGGCCACCTTCCCCGTTACCGTCAAACCTCGCACGTCTGCTATCCGCTTGCTTTCCCCCCTCGAATCAAAAAGTAGTGCCCGTCGGCAGTACGGATCAAGGCCCATCCGCCCACTACTATGCGGTAGTTCCCTCTTACGACGGGTATTGCTCATACACCATACCTGGGTCTATACCTACCTACATAGGTGGGTACTTGTCGTCGGGTTGAGTGCTATCATAAATCGTAGCCGGCAGGCCTTGGTGATTGCAAAGCAGGTAGATGCTGGGTAGGCATCTAGGACGGCCTTGCTAAAAGGATAACGACAGGAAAGATAGGACCCATCGGCTCTGTTCGAAGAATTATGTGACTTGAGGCTCGGTTTCGAGAGAATCGGGATCTTGGCGCTGTGTCTCGTCCAATCTCGGCCAACCAGCATCTGGCCAAGACGCAAGCCCCTGTAACCCTTGAGGACCCCACGATATTCTTCACCAACCTAATCACCACTCCAACATTCCATCCTCTCCTTTACATTCGGTGGAGGCGACGCGGGATGACAACGCGTAGAGAGCCACGGCTTCGGAGCCTGACGACTGCCATAGGCATGTTGGTGTCTACGGTAGACTCGTCGACTTACCTAGATACCCGTGACAACCTCATCTAGGTAATGCTTCCCTATATCCACCCATAACGGGCAAGGAGTAACCGCTCTGCGTAGGTATATGATCCTCGGCTCCCGAGGCTGCTGATGTAGCTGTTGGTAAACTCGGTTTCTCTTAGACAGCGTCGTAGCGACCCGGGGGGGCGGGTGGCAAGCTGCCTCCTAGGTATGCATTATACAGGTAGGGCCCTACCCGGGGTGAATTGGAGTCTCTTGGACGACCGTCCCGTTTTCCCGTCGTGCATCCGGCACTACTATCGGGGTTTCGCTGCCGGGCTGCCACGGGGCTGGGAGATTCCAAGAGGGTCCGGTAGATTAGATATATATGTGTGTGGTGTGTATATATGTGTGTGGAATATAGAGGCGGGTTAGGGTAGGGATAGTAGTAGTGGTAGTAGTGGTGGTAGTGATAGTAGGGATAGTAATGGGTAGTAGGTAAGTCGTGGCAGGGTCGGCGGTATAACGTAGCAATTACATACGTAGGCGAGCTGCCTGCCTCTGGCAGGCTTGACAGGTTCCACCGGTTCGACGGCCATGTGGCAGTAAGTGGGAGACAGGCGGCCCCCGCAGCCGACAGGTGGCTACAGGATCCCGGACGAGCCAATGGGATGAGCCGCTCGATCACCCCGCATTGCCTAGAACGGCATCCCGACTGCGACCCACCGCAAGGGCGACCAGACCATTGCTGTGCACCTTAGGTACCTAGGTACCTGGCTCTTAGGTTAGGAGGTACCTACCTACCAGGTATGTAGGTACATACATGAGCTGCCTATAAGCAGGTACCTAAGGCAGGTAAGCAGGTAGGTAGGTAATAGGTACCTAAGGCAGGCACCAATGCGAAGATGGGAACGCCTGGGCCAATCAACCAACCCCCGCTTTCTCCACACTTTTTTCTTTTCTTTTCTTTTTTTTTTCACTCTCTCCCTCTTGTGAATCACCTAAGCAATAACAAGTAAAGGGGGAGGCGAGGCAGGCAGACGGAACTGTGTGCCCAGGCGAGTGAGATAGGGCCATATCTCTCCGCCCTCACTTCGCCTCCGCTTGCGCTCTCCATCTTCGCCTCCCCCCACGATGTTTGCTAACGATCGCCAGCCTGGCTGTCCTCCTCTCGCTCCCGCTCACGTCTATATGTCTGTGTTCGGCCCAGAATTTCCGGATTGATCTCCGTACCGTCGTTTCGTGGACACGATCCGGGGTTGCTCAGCAAGAGAGGCCTTCGCCCGTCTTCGCTTCCACCTTCGCTTACGGTCCAGATATCTGCGGAAATTTCCAGCTCGGGGGGAACCTCGTAGATCGATTTCAGCCTCCGTCGACCAGCCGCCGTCGAGGACGAGGGAATTCGCCGACTGCCAGGCAGGCCGGCTAGCTGAATACTACGGCAGGGCTCGGTCGTATATACCCATGCATACGACTACAAGCCCATACCCATAGGTACCTATCCCTTTAGCTATCTCTGATGCCCGTCTCAGCCTAGGCCTTGATTACGAGGTAGCGTTGGGCGACGGAGGCCACCCCACACCACGTCGAATCGAGCTAGACCACGGCTTACAACTCCCGGCACGCCATTTCTCCAAGGCCAAGGCCCCAGGTTCGGCGGTGAAGCGCTCTGCTCCGACGCGACGATCGCTCGACCTGGACGGACACACCACACCTCAGACAGCCACGGACACGCTGACGCATACACGCAAACAAACTTGTTCTGCTGTCCGACTAACGGCCGGCCATCCTGTTGGTCTCGAGGTCCCACCGCCTTGCTGGTTGAGACTGTTCTCATTCTGCTTGTGTATTATATTCTCTCCCACGCTGCTATCTCCCATCAAGTAGTCCCATCTGTGCGCGCGTACTTAGCAAAGCGATAGATAGGGGAGAGGGAAGGGAAAAAAAAAAGATCGGGAGAAAGAGAGGAAAGAGACAGACAATACAGAGCATTTAGCCCGGTGCGCATCGCTCAACGAAACCATCGCGAGCATGGCTGAACCAACCAACACCCCGATGCCGACGGCGCCGCCGACCCCGCGCTCCACTTCCCCCGTACCGGGTGTTGCGCGCTCTAGCATCGCCGGTAGCACCCTTGTCCCCCCGAAGCTGATAACAATAGCGACAACGGCCGCGGCTGCGTCGGCATCTCCGGCTCCTGGCAAAAAACCCGTCGTGCTGCACGTTGGCGATCCCGTTCGGTACAACCTGCAAACGTACCAGGAATTCGCAGCCGAGTTTGACGTGGTTCGCCCCTCCGCCGAGGAGCGCCAGCGACCCGCTTTCGTACAGGCATTACGCGAGAAGCGCTGGGGCGACTTTGTCGCCATCTTCCGTCCCTTCTGGGGTACCGGAGGCGAGATGGGGAACTGGGACGCCGAACTCATCGGTCTGCTGCCGGACAGCGTGAGGGTCTTCGCTAGCGCTGGCGCTGGCTTCGATTGGGCCGACACGAAGTTGCTGGCTGAAAAAGGTGCGGCGATTCTCCATTGCTTCTTCCGTCTCGGGAAAGGGGCGCCATTTTCTAGACACCCCGGTCGGTAGCTGGACAAGCTATGCCTTCCGTGGCGGTAGGGAACGGGCTCGGCGTTGAGATAATTCAGTGTTAATACCAGTGTCTAGGTATCGTCTACTGCAACGGTGGCCTCGCCGCCGCAGAAGCTGTCTCCGACTTTGCTGTCGCCATGATCGTCTCGACGTTCCGCGTCCTGCCGTACTGCATTTCCTCGGCGCCCGACCAAACCGCGTTCCGGGACTGCCATGCGAGCGCGACCGCGCAGTCGCACAACTTACGCGCTACCACCCTCGGCCTCGTCGGGCTCGGCAACATCGGACAGCAGATAGCGCACAAGTGCTACGCCGCCTTCGGCATGGAGGTTGCCTACTTTGACGTGGAGCGCAAGCCGGCGGCACTAGAGGAGAAACTACGTGTAAGCTTTCGCCCCTCGCTCGAGCAGTTGGTACGCGTGTCCGACTGTGTGGTGTTGTGCGCACCCGCAGTTGCTGGCTGTGTGATCGACGCCAAGAGCCTTAGCTGGTTCCGACCCGGTGCACGTTTGGTCAACGTTGCGCGCGGCTCACTTGTCGACGAGGAGGCGCTCGCGGACGCGCTCGAGCGTGAGCAGCTCGCAGGCATCGCCCTCGATGTCCACGCCGACGAACCGGCCGTCCACCCGCGCCTGCTCGCATTTGCCCGCTCTAAAGCCCTACTCACCTGCCACAATGCCGGGGGCACCGTGGAAACCCACGTCGGCTTCGAGGAGCTTGCTATGCGTAACATCTTGGCCGTGCTGGCTGGCAGACCGGCCATCACGCCAGTCAACCTACAGTAGCTGAAAAGCACCCTATGATGTCCGGTTCGCGTGCGAATCCATCTTCCTTAGAGCATGTCCTCGGCTGGAAGACAAGTATGCAAGCAACAAAAAAAAAGAAAAAGAGAAAGAAAAAAACCTGGACGTGGCAGTTGGAGGACGGCAAAACGTGCCTTTTATTCGTCTTTATACCAAGTCATGTGTGCATATGCATAAGCAAACCCGGGGGGAAAGCGAGGGGAGGGTTTCAAGTCCGACCAGCATATCGCTAAGAGGAAGACAAAACATTAGAGAAAAGAAATACCACATAGTGCTTGGGCCGTTTCTTCGTTCTGTCCAAACACGGGAATCGAAATACTTCCTGTAGACGGGGAGAGCATTGCCCTATATCTTAGATAGAGAACCAAGATAGCGCCAAGGAGTAGGGGAGCAAAGGCGGGAGTGGGAGGTTGGGAGAAGGAACTTGGGGGGATTGCATATATCACGCACAGGAGGACAGGGGCTGCTGCTTATAAGGATCTAGAAATATATATCCCTGCTCACGCCATCCCGTTGCACATCCTCCCCTGAAGCTAGGTCGGGGTTTGCTCGCACGGGGAACGCGACAAGGCCTCACCCTCTGCTGGGGCTTGGCTAGCAGCAGGACTCGTGTCAAGCGTTGTGCTGGCAGGATAGACGGGCGTATTGGAGACACGTGGGCCGGGCAATTCTACAGAGTAAGTTCCCCCCCTGCGCTTCCTCGCCGCCGTCTACACGTCTACGCCGTCGCTGTTCTCTATGGGTAGATCTACGTGTCGTCCCTTTTTTGTTTTCTATGATTTCTGTGTATTTATATCTGTCGCTGTATAATATATTGTTACACGGCCTGAGTGAATGCTATACGGCCGGTGGTGCAAAGTTCCTCGACCCTCTTCGCTCCTGGTCTAGAGCATCGTACACGCCAAGGTGACTCTCGCGAGTCCGCAAATGTATAGGCATGCCTGGTCTATCATACAAGAATGCCGTGCTTCCGGATCTGCGACCAATAGCAGGGAACCTTGCTTGCGCGGTCTCCTGGTCGATTCGCAGAGTCCGGTCTCCTCCTCAATTAATACCATGCACGTCCCGGACGACGAAGCCGATCTAGTGCCGATTAACTAGTGCTTCTTCTGCCATTCCAGTGCCCCCTCTTCTCTGTGTTCGTCCATGTCCGGTATTAGAGCCGTCTCTCCTTTCTGAGGCCTTGTTGCTCTCAACGCTGTGCTTCCTCAGCACCGCGGTTCGGAAAGCAGCGAGTCGCGTCATCGTCGTCGAATGCACACGCGAGGAAAAAAAAAAAAAGAAAAAAAATAAGAAACTCCTTCTGCCCACCGCGAGCGGACCGCCCCGTTTGTCCCGCGCTTACTTAGCGTCGCGAGAAGTTTCGTTGTCTTTGGCGTGGCCGTCGTCGCCGCTGGCAGGACCCACGGCGGTGCCTTCTGACGTCAGCTCCTGGAGCTCGACGGCCTCCGGCGCCGCTGCGGCCGCCTCGTGCTGGGGTGCCTGGGGCGGAGGGCCGGCGGCGGGCCCGTGGGAGACGTGGGCAGTAGTAGCGGCGTGGTGGCCGGGGGCCTGAGGGGCCTGCGGGGCCTGCGGGGCTGGGGCCGGGGCGGCGGGGGGGGCGTTCTGGACGGGGGCCTGCGGGGCTGGGGCCGGGGCGACGGGGGCGCCGTTGGTGACGGGGGCCTGGGCAGCGTTGGGGGCGGCCTGGCGGCGCCGAATACAGAGTACGCAGACTACAGTGACAACGCAGAGGCAAATGAGGCCCAACATGACGCCCCCGACGGTCACCAGAAGGTCCGACTCGGGCACTGCTCTGGCGTGGCCGCCCGTGAACCCGTAGTTGGGCCGGGTCAAGGTGCTGGAGGGGGCGGCGGAGGACGATGCGTCGAGCACGAACTGCGGCACGTCGAGCAGCGTCACCACGTCCGCGCTGCGGAAGCAGCCGTACATGGAGCGGACCGGCTCGCCCGTCCACACGAACGTGCGGCAGAATCCGTGCTCTGCGTCGGTGCTGCAGGGCGGGCGGGGCGTGTCAGCGGTCTCTGCGTCTACCGGGCGGCGGAACGAACTGCCCCCCCATGGACTATCGGTCTGGGAAGCGCCCCGACTTCAAGAAAGGGGCACGGGGGAGGGGGGGAAAGACATCTGGGGAAGAGCGGGAAGGGAGAGGAGATGGAGGGCTCGGGAACTCACCAGCAACCAGTCGATGTGCCGAGGCGCGCGCACGAGCCAGCCTCTGATGCGGCGTGGTCCAGACAGACAGAGAAAAAAGGCGAGAGGGTGCCCTCGACGCAGGCCACGACGTGGTGCGAGTCGGTGGCGCAGTGGGCCTTACCACCGCACGTCCAGGGGAGAGCTGCGCGCGAGCACGGGGTGTCAGCACGTTGGCGTCCGGAGCGGGGGAAGGCTGCACTCACACGAGACGCCGGCTCTCCAGCCGCACGTTTTCCCGTTGACCCAGGGGCCCTCGGCGCCGCGGCGCCGGGCGAGGTACTTGACGGGGTGGGGGCCCTCGGTTGGGTCGGGGGCGGCACCGCCGCCGGCCGAAGACGCCGTCATCTCTGGCGCCCAGAGGGCAACGCCCTGCTCGGCGGCGGGCGTCGGGGCGGTAATCACTGGCATCTTTATTGTAAATTACGCGTGGATGAGGGGATGCCGAGGGGCGACGCGTCTTCTGGAAGAGGCTGTGGGAGGGTCGGGGCCGGGTATGTGGTCAGAGGGCTCTGCCGTGCTCCTCGAGTCGCTGACGGGTCTTGAGAAACTGCCGGGGGCTTGAACGGGGGGACAGACCGAACAACGAGATTACCTGGAGACGAACGGAGCGAGACGAGAGCGGAGATTATGGAAGGAGAGCTATATCAAAGTCTGCGAGGTGGTAGAAGATGGGGATGGAGATGTGATGTGTGTCTTGGTGTTTTCCCGCTGAAGGCTGGCAAGTCAAGTTGATGAAGAAGGGAGGGAGGAGGAAAGATTTTTGGAATCAACACAGCAGGGAGAAAAGTCTGGGGTTGTGGGCAGATGGGTAGGGTTCCAGATCGCCCAGCAGTTAGAGCAAATAGCTCAAATCGCCAGGGGAGACTATTTTGATGAGAGGGCGTCAAGGCGACGGCGAGATGGCGAGATGTCGATAGGAGCTGTCGTCCCCCTGGTGCACAGTATACCGGTATTCAACACCCGTGTGTGTCATGATCGATATAATAGACAAACTCGAAGGGGCTGGGCGAGGTCGATACGATGGCTTAGTGCTGAGAGACACAGTGCCTAGGCGTAAACCTAGGAATGCTATTGGGGTCCGCAAGAAGCATATAAGTAAAGAGAGAGTTGGTGATGATGAAATAGACTGCTTGGTCTAGAGTCTGGAGGCAGAGGGAGAGGTCTCAGGGGATAGATGGGCTCAGTAAATAAATTAACGTGTTGATAGCTGTGATGAATCGGCAGCTACGTTGCATCAAAACAAGACAAGAACCCGAGGGGAAACAGGCACCAGAGGATAGGATCGAGGAGGCGATGTGGGCAGGCGTGGTGGAAGACATCTCAGCCCGTAGGGCTGTCACAGGGTGTTACTTACGTACGTCCTGCGTGTGCTTGTGTATGCGTAGGCATAGGGTGTCTGTGGATTTCTGTATCCGGGGGAACGAGGGTAGGGGATGGGTGAGTGCTGGGGACACATGGCAGCATCCTAATCTTAGATAAGTGCTTTCCAATGTAGCAGACCTGAGATGTGAACCATCACATCTTAGACGTCACTTAGAGAGCTTTGCGGAATGTGCGGCTGATAGACAAGTGCCAGGTGCGCTTTCAGGGTCCCGCCAAACCAACTTTGAAAGGGGTGGCTACTATGTGATGTGTAGTATCTTCTAAAGCGTGACCGCCTTGTACGGCAGGCAAAAAGACACGCCGATGGTGCCTGATCACCTGGATCATCTAGAAGCACTAGTAGAAACCATGGGGGACTCTTGGAATACATATACCTGCCTACTGTATTCTTTCTTCACACAGCCTCCCCCCCCTTCCCCTTCTATTTGCAGGCTTGCCGCAAGCTGCTGAGACAGCAGTGTTAAGAAAACAAAGGATGAGATTTGTAGACACAGGCTTCAAGCCTATACACATGCCACTTGCAGAGGTTGTAATCACCGTAATGGCGGGCCTCACTGAGAAGAGGGTTGGGTTGAAAGGGGGAAGTCGTCCGGACTGAGGCCAAGACTTAGCAGCCGGGATCCCCACCGCTTAAATAGGCAGTGCCGGTGTCTTCTCGACCAATCGGCGTTCTCCTCGCACTCCTTTGCGTCTAGCCCTTTCGAGCGATGGATCAACCCGGTTGGATCACCCCCATCACTACTTGACCTGCCTGCCTGAGAGGCTTTGGAATCGTGGTCTACAGCCTGAAAGTCTCTAGCATAGCTAAAGCGGATGGTAGGCATCAGACGGTGACCTGTTTTGGGGTGGAGAATCGGGGGTTCTGCTTTTCTTTTCTTTGCTTCTCTCCCCATTCCCCTGTTGACGTTCCGCGAATTATAGATAGACTTGATCATGGAACTTCCTAGGTGAGATATGTTCTCCATGTATTCGAACGCGTGTACGGTGGAGGGGGATTCGGGCGGATCTGCTCGCAGCACGCTCCAGCGTCGGTTCCTTACACAAAAGCGCAGGTGACCAAGGCGGAACTGGGCTCCAAACCCGGCATCTCGTACCAACGGACATAAAGGAGTTACTGCGTCTTGGAGGGTAGATATAGGTGGGCGTAAGACTTGTGCACCCGGACCTGGGGGTTCCGCGTGTAATATGTTTGGGTTTAATTACTCTGGGTGCGAATGCTGAAGCGTGAATCGCCGACATGAGAGCCAACATGTCAGTCGCTGTGCTAGGTCCTGCCTAGACCTCTCCTGGGTCTCATGCTGTTCTTGGTTTTTGGTATGTTTCCCTCCTGCTTGAAGGCACCGAGGCCCAGTGCTAATAAAACACAGTAGCATACAGGCCCTTCCCATCCCGTTCTCCATTCCTATTTGCCAATCCAACGCCCATCTTGATGTGCCACCAGCCTCCTGTAACCACATGTCCATAAAACGTTACCGCTGCTAAATAGAGAGAGAGAGAGACAGGGAGAAACCGGGAAGAAATCAAACGTCTTTGGGCCGTTTACGAACCAAACCAGCTCCGAGGACGTTGCTGCTAGATTCCATCGTGGCCGAAGGTGGATCGTGGCCGAGGGTTTCCGTAGATGTCTCCGTTATATCACAGGTATCGAGTCTCGCCTTCTTACGGACAAGTCCCCCACCCAGTGTGTTAACCGCTCCCCCAGAGGAGATGGCATCTTTCGAGTCGTCGCCATCCGACCCACGCTTGCGCCGTACCGCGCCCGACAAGTTATTCACGGCCCCATTCGCGATTGACGGCGCGGGGGCGGGGACCGTTCGCTCGCCTACAACCTCCAAAGCCCAATTCTCGCCCGTGTTCACTTCATTCGTCCACCGCGCCGTGCTCGCGATCGCCTGATTCAGCGTTCCAAACTCTAGATGGAGGAGTAGTTCGACGGCCCTCTTGTAGTTGCTGTCGTTGAGGACGACTTGGCCCCTCCCCTTCTCTGGCCAGTAATAGTAAGGCGTCTCGGTGAGTTTGGGAAATTGGGCCCGCTGCGTCTTGATCTGGGGCTTTCGGGTGATAATTGGGCCTTTCAGCGTCTTCTTGGCCCGTCGCTTCCGTCGGGGCTTCTCGCGAGCCGGTTTGGCAGGGTTCTGTTGGCTCGGCCGCGATGTGGCGGGAGGCGGTTGGCCATCGGTGGGTGGGTCGGATGTTGTGTTGGGTGCGAGGCTGCCCGTGGCAGAGCGTATTGGGAGTATCTTGGGCGTGATTTGAGGCTCGAAAACGATCCATATGAATCCAGTTAACCTCCCGCTGGAGCATTCCTGACGAAATGCCATCATCTCCCAGAACTGCTCTAGGGTTTTCGGCGTCTTCCACCCGCTTGCCAATTTGATCTTTTCCGAAGTCGATTCCTCCAGTTCTTCGACGAAACGCGCCTTGGGATCGTCTGGAAAAGTTGGTATGAGAGATCTAGGGTGGATATGACGGCCGAAAGTGTTTGGATCCTTCGTGTATGGTGATATTTCCTCCAAGGGGTGGCCTAATGTCCAATTGGCCGCGGCTAGGGCGCTTCGGGGGAGAAAAGCTCGGGTCTCATAATTGTCCAACCCGGGTATGACTAGGTAACCGTGTATGCCATCCCAGGGCCTTCTCGTCTCCGAATAATCGTCGCCTTCAAGTAGCGTGTTGAACACACGACACCACCACTTCACGAGACCTCTGTCGTCCAGCACATGCTTGCCGTCATTCTTCACGCTCCCCGGGAAGAGGTACTGCGACTGAGATCGGGCAAACAAATTCACGACTAATTGCTTGGCTGGGCGCTTTCGATTGGCGACTAGGAAGGCGAGAAAACATGTTGTAACTTCGCGAATCGGAGAGGGAGAATCTTTCGGGAGGTTCAGGAGACTCAGGTACCCGGTCGAGTCGGCCTTGGCTACGAAGATGATGGTCGAGAAAGTAGTTGTGTATATGTAAATCTCCAGCCCGAGGACGATGACCTGGCCACGAGACGGTACTCCTTGTTCGGCGGCGATGGAAACCGTCAAGAAATGTTGTTCGCAGTAGGTCTTGAGGAGCTTGCTCGGCCGTAGCTCTCTGAGCGGCGCGCGACTATCGCCGGATGCTTTCGAAGTAGAGGTAGCATGGTATGCGGAGGGGAGGAAGAGAGGGCCGGTGGGAGTCGGCGGCGTCGAGAGATGGTGGACGGTGAAGCTGCAGTTGTTGGGTAAGACTTTGGCAAGCTCGGCGACGAGTGGGCTAGGATCGACGTGGCGATCGCTGTCGCCTCGAGGCGGCTTCGGACTGGACATGATTCTGGGTAGGGAGGAGGAGAACGACCGGAAAGACGAAAGCTGGAGGCCTTGGTAGGCGCGGAGAGATGGACGGCCAATGACATGGGCAATCCAAATATGACGGATCGTTCGAATTAGTCGCAACGCATTATGATGCGGAGAGGGAACAAGGAAGGGGAGCGGCGGAGGAGTGAGGAATGCAAGGGGTGACTGTAATGTAGCTAGCTAACCAGCTGTCAGGGACGTGGGAGGGAATCTGGGGCGGGAACCAGGGCAGATTTCTATGGGTATCTGCGTAATGTCTTATCGGCATGCGGATACTCTATATAGGCATTATATGCATGTAATGCAGCTGTGGTATCACTTTATGCGGTATGGAGGGGCAGAATACCTTAGGTACCTTTGTAGGTACCTTGGGTGAGTACCCAAGTTAACCCGCCTAAAGCACTCATTAAACGCACTTACTGGAGGTACCTGAGATAGATGGAGATTGGCGATCGGAGGTGCTAATATAGCCTCTGGGCATTAGAGCCCAGGTACATATACGGAATGAAAAGGTACCTATGACTCGACGGAAAGGTACCTTCGGGTCAAAGCAGTGGATGCTGCCGTGCTCCGATTGGCTCGACAACGCAAGCCCGTCTCCTCGCTGCGATTGGGAAAAAGTCGAGATGCTCATCCCACTTCCCTTCCCGGCCCATCGCGACAGTCTGCATTTTGTGTCCGCGCCGCGGATGCCACGATAAGAGACGGAAGAGGCGAACAGAGCATCATCGATACTATCCCCAATGCCCCTCATGCCGGCCCGGCCCGCCGCGCGGCTCGCTCGCCAGGGCGTGCGCGCATGCAGGAGCCGGTGCGAACCCCCTTCGCGCCGTCCCGCCGCCCTCTTCTTCTCGACATCCGCCGCCCGCCGCTCTGAGGAGAACTTCTCGACGTCCGCTACTCCTCACTCTAGGGAAAATTTCTCGACATCTACTACCCACCATCTCGAGGCAGACTTTTCGACGTCTGCCGCCCATCACTCCGAGGCAGACTTCTCGACCTCCGCTGCCCACCATTCCGAGGAAAACTTCTCAACGTCCGCTCCCCGCCGCTTCGAGGCATACCGGGAGGTCCGATCGCGGCCGCGATGGTCCTACACGCCCGAACGCATGAAGGCTCCCTTCTCGCCGCACATCACCCATGACCCTACCCGCTCCATCTGGAGGGTCAACGAAGACCCCAAGAAGCTGGACGCCGCGCTGAATTCCTTCCTGGGCCGCAGCGGAGAGCGGATGCTGTCCGAAGATCTCAAGTGGCTGGCCGTCACCCACAAGAGCTTCGACCAGGGGAGGAGAGGTTTCAACGACCGTCTGGCGTTCCTAGGTAGGCCAGCTGCGTGCGCCGCGCCGCGCCGCGCCGTGGCCAGGATCGGGGCCGGAGCCGTTATTACTCCTATGCACACCGTTGCTGATCTTCGGATACAGGCCGCCAAATATGCATCCTCGAATGCACGCAGTCCATCATAACGTCCCCGCCCAGAATTCAAGCCACGCCAGGGGATCCCTTTGCCGGCAGGCGAGAGCCGTACGACGACCCAGCGCTTCGCAGCATCGACAGCCTAGCCGCCTTCCAGCCGAACGACGTGTTAAACTACAACACGCTGACGCGGATCGCGATGGAGACTGGCCTGACAGAGGTTGTGCGGTGGAAGCCGAGAATGGTGAGACCCGCCCCGACCTCTCTCCACCGCGACGTTTTCCGCCGCCTTCTGACCCTGTCCACCTTAGCCGGAAAACCTCGACGGCTCCGGGTACGACGTCATCATGGCCGGCGCCATCTACGGCATCATCGGCGCCATCTCCCTGCACAAGGGGGGCAAGTATGCCAGCTGGATCGTGAGGGAGAAGCTGCTCAAGAGGGTCCAGCCGGCGTGGTAGGCGACCAACGGATGTATCGTCCCGTTTTCTGTACCAAAAAAATACCCCAGATAGTGTACGAATTGCAACCCAGTCGCCCGCCCGCCCGCCGCTGCCATCGCTCCAAGAGGAGCACGTGGAGCCCCCTATCTACTCGCGGCTCGTGCAATACAGGATAAAATTCCTGACCAGCGAGTTGGGACTGCTGCCGATTCGCCCGGCTTCCCAAGGTAATACAAGCGACTTGATGCCGCCATTATATAGCCATACTTTCCGTGATAAACCCGATTCGCGTGGGCCAACTGAAGAAACGCGGGCGGGAAGCGGGGACGGGGGGGGGGGGGGGGGTGTATAAAGAAGGGGAGAGCTCTGGGTAGAAATTGTCAATACGGACATGGCTGCTTATGTGAGAGACATTAAGCCCCTACCTACCTCCGTCTCTCATTAGAATAGCTCTGCTTCCTCCTGTTCTATTTCTTCTCTCACCGAGAAAACAACCTCTAAATAAGCCGCATGCTACGAACTCAGACTCGTCATACGTTTCTCGAATACCACCTCCGCCGGTGTTCTCCGCGATACTATGTGATGCTACGCGGGGTACATTCTGTTTAGCGTGGTCGCGAGAAAGAAACAACTTGTTTCCGACTAACTTAACCCTGTCTTGCGGCTATCAAGTCTTGGCTCCCAAGTTGGGTTTAAATTCATTACGCAAGCAGGTAGGTATATTCGACGTACTATCTACCATCGCAGACGCGTCTATCTTCCAAGAACGCACACGTACGTCCGACCTACCGATCAATACTTGAACAGGCGGACCTCGGCGCCGGCGCCGGCGCCGCTCTCGGTGAGCATGCGCCGGTTGCGGCGGGCGTAGTAGACGCGGAGCAGGAGGCAGCCGGCGGCGACCATGAGGAGGAGGGCGGCGTTGGTCCAGTGGCCGGTGGGGTAGCCGGCCTTGGCCTCGTCGGCCCTGTAGATCCAGACGCCGACGATCTGGCCGGGGGCGCCGCCGAGCCCGATGTTGAGCGCGATGGCGAGCCCGACCGACGCCGTGCTGAAGATGTTGGACGACAGCCACCCCAGCAGCGGCGGGATGCACGCGAACGCCCCCGACGCCGCCACTATCAGGCACCCGTACCGCGGCCCGTACGCCTCCGCCGGCAGCGCCGCCGACGCCAGGAACCCCACCGCCCCCACCGTCGCCAGCGCCGCCGAGTGCAGCCCCCGCGCGTTGAAGTGGTCCGCCGACCAGGACGTCAGGATCTGCACGACTGTCCGGGCGAGTTAGCCGTGAGCTCAAGGGGAGGGGGGAGGAGGGGAGGGGGCGCCGTGGCATCTAGGCGTCGAATACTTACCGTAGGCGACAGCGTACGGCGGCACGGTCATGAGCTGCGCCTGGAGGTCGTGGTAGCCGAGGCCGGCGGTGATGGAGGGGGTAAAGAGGGATAAGGAGCTGAAGGGGGTCGAGATGCCGAAATACACGACGTAGTGGCCCCAGAGGCGCCAGTCGGTGAGGGTCTGGACGGCTTCGGCGCGGGTCATCGCCTTGTGGTGGCCCTTGCTGCCCTCGAGGCGGAGGCGGTCGACGGCGAGGTCGCGCTCCTGGGTGGTCAGCCACCGGGCGCTCTCGGGGTAATCGGGCAGCAGGAACCAGACGAAGAAGGCGGAGATGCAGGAGGGCACGCCCTCGATGATGAAGAGCCAGCGCCAGGCGGACAGGCCGCCGGCGCCGTTCATGTGCCCGATGCCGTAGGCGATGGCCCCGCCGAAGGCGCCGGCGAGCGTCGCCGACGCGAGGATGAAGGCGACGCGGATGCTGCGCTCCTCGGCCTTGTACCAGAACGTGAGGTAGTAGACGAGGCCCGGGAACAGGCCGGCCTCGAAGACGCCGAGCAGGAAGCGCACGACGGTGACGGACGCGTAGCTGTGGACGCCGCCGAGCCCGATCGTCAGCGCGCCCCACGAGAACATGAGGAAGGCGATCCAGCGCGACGGCCGCAGCTTCTTGAGCAGGATGTTCGACGGCACCTCGAACAGCCCGTACGCGACGAGGAAGATCATGAGCGCGATCGTGTACTCGAAGTTGGACATGCCCGTCTCCGTCATGAGATCGTTGCCCGTCGATGAGTTCATGATCTTGGCGTTCCCAATGTTCGACCGGTCCAGGTAGCATAAGAAATAGATGCCTGCCGAGAGCGGCACGATGCGCTTGTCCTGCTTCCATCGCAGCGCCTTCTCGGCGTCGCTGATGGGCGAGCCCGAGGACTCATACTGGACGACACTCGCGCCGAGTTCCTAAAGCGAAGAGGCGTCAGTTCGGAGCGCGTCCTCAGACAGAAAACACAGGGCGGAATCGGGTCGGCAAGAGTCCCTCCCGCTCTTCTCGTACCTCCTTTCCGCTCTCGACATCAGGGCCAAATTTGCGGTCTGTCATCTTTGCGAACTCCTCGAGCAATATCCCCGCCGTCGAGAGCCAACGGCGCAAGCTTTGACCAAGGGAGGAGGTTCAGGACGGATAGGAAGACGAGTCCGCTTAGCGGGGCGTTGTCTATCTACGACTGAGAACGCGGTCCGTCTAGCTTGAGACGCTCGAGGGAGTGAGGGAGAAGACGCGGAAACACGAGCAAATAATGGGGTTTCAAGGCAGCGCTCATTAGGGTACACGAGGCTGGGGTTAGGATGACAATATACAGGGGGGGAAGCAAACCATGCCACATACGCGGGGAGTGTGGAGATGATGCTAATACAGATGAGGTGATCCACTGCCGGGGTGCTGATCATGGAGTTCTGGACTCTTTACCACGGATTACCACAGCAGAACCCCCATCCGTGTGTCTCGCCCACCAATAAATCTGCGGCATGGAAGGCGAGTTCCCACCGTTCATTTTGTCGAGGTGACCAGTTCGGGCAGGGTTGAGAGGAAGCGTACGATTATTTCGAAGCGTGGAGGCTAACGATATCGGCCCTTTATTGAGGAATCATGTTCCCGGTCCACTCAGGTCCGTCTCTTCTCAAAGGGTCATAATGGTCGTCGATGTGGTGCTGCTTTTGCTTGAGATGTCACCCTCCATCGAGCAGGGGTGTATCATCTACGCCGCATAATACCTAGGTATAGCAGCCAATTCCAAGGCCCGATTCCAAGGCCCGGGTCGCTCTTCGGTGACATCTCCTCTCTCGGGTCGGTGTATTTCAGCACCGTCGTCCCACGCTCGCAGGCCGGGCGCGAGTCTGGAGATCCGACGCCCATTGGCGGAAAACGGGTTCGGGTTGAGCTATGCCACTCACATAATACCTCCACAATCCCCACGGGGTTCCCATGGGTATACATGGGGTAGGTAAGTAAAGGGCACGACCATCTCTGTAAATCTTCACGCTGCAGCCAAGATAGCGAACGGGACCTGTGACCGGCTTTTGCCGGTGTCTTGCACATAAAATACAATATCGTTCGAGGCGTCACATAGGGAATCCTACCTACCTTATAAGCCTGCATCGCCCACGAGGGAGACGTAGGAGTTTACATTTTCACGTGATGAGAGGTGATTGGCCGCATGCTGGATACTTAACGACAAAGAGCTACATCTATCGACTACGAATTGCTCCATACTCGCCAGTTCTACGTCGTAGACGGGGTTCTTCGTCTGGGTCGCCAGAGACTGAATATTCAGGATGGGGGTTGGTCTGCTGTTTGGGTTCCTACTTGCTGCCGTCGCCCGCACTCTAAACCACCACGCCTCTTGGAAGGTGGAAGATTGCTCCAAATTTGCCTCGGATACGGGTGGTACGGGGGTGACGATCCTAGACGCGGCCTACATACCCCAAAATGCTTCCATAACGATCCCAACATGCCGCCTAGTCGGCAGAGTTCCGTACGGCGAGAAGGGGAATAACTCGGTTATCTTCGAGCTCTGGCTGCCGAGTGTCGAGAAGTACAACGGCAGATTCCTAGTAGTAGGTAGGTGCGCAGAAGACCACCCGGCTGCAGTCCCACGGCGTTGAATGACACTGAAGCTTGGATGCAGGCAACGGAGGAATGGCAGGTACTATTCCTACGCAGGTGATTACGCTCAATCTTAACCAGGGGTATGCGGTCGCCGGGGGCAACGCGGGCCACTTGGCCTCTGAGAACAATGGCGGCAGTGGTGCTCCCGGCGTGTATCTGCCGTACATGCACGACGACGAGCAGGTCAGGGCGTGGATACATAACTCCATCGCGTATCTCACACCCCCCGCCAGACAAATAGCGACCGCCTTCTATCGCAAGGCCCCAAAGTATAGCTACTACGAGGGCTGTTCGACGGGAGGTGCGCAAGGCTTTGCTCTCGCGCAATTCCACCCGGGGTTGTTCGACGGCATCGTGGCCAAGGGTCCCGGGAACTGGTACTCTCACTTGGCGTTGTCTTTCCTATACAACGCGCAAGTGACGCAGGTGGGTAAGCCGGCGGTCGTCCCTAGCGGAGATGTCTAACCTAGACAAATGCTAATAACTCCAACTCTTAGGGTTCGGCCTTCTTACCCCAAACCGCACTTGATCTGATAACCCAGGCCGTCCTAGCCAAGTGCGACACCATCGACGGCGTCGAAGACGGCGTCCTGGAAAATCCGCTACTATGTGACTTCGATGTCGCCTCACTGGAATGCGGATCCCCGGGGACAACAGGAAACTCGTCGGAATGCCTCACGCCGAACCAGGTCTCTGCGGCGCGACGCATCTACTCAGGGCCCGCCGACGCACGATCAGGTGCTTCGCTGTACCCGGGGTTCTCAGTCGGGAGCGAGACGGAGTGGATGGTGCAGGAGGGGGTCTTGGTCGAGGCCTTCTCGATCCCGATCCTGCAGAACATGCTCTTCGATAACTTGTCATACGACGCGGCGCAGTTCGACTGGGGTGCCGACGTCGACGCGCTTGACGCGCGGATCGGCGCGCGGATCGACGCCGTGAGCCCCGACCTGTCGCAGCTCGCGGCTGCCGGCGGCAAGATGATCGTGCTCCAGGGCTGGGCGGACCCGCTCAACGCGGCGACCTGGCCGATCGAGCACCTACGGCAGCTCGAGGCGTCGTCGGGCGGCGACGTCGGCGCCTGGTTCCGCCTCTTCATGATCCCCGGCGGTGGACACTGCGGCGCGGCCTCTCACTACCCGCAGGTGCCGGCCGTCTGGCACGCGCTCGATGCGGTCGCACGCTGGGTCGAGACCGGGCACGCGCCCACCGAGATTCTGGCTACGGACCCGGCGGACGAGGGCCGAGCCGGCAAGACGAGCAAGCTGTGCCCCTGGCCTCGGACGGCTAGGTTCCGCGGGGGCAACGTGAATGATTGGAATTCGTTCGTGTGCGAGGGATGAGCTGGTCGCGGATGGAGCCGTAGAAACCTACTACGTGTCTAGGTACCATTTTCCTGTGACAGAAGCAGCAGACAGAAGAAGGGGAATGGGGCTGCGGTTCTCGACTGTTTTACTCTCCGGCTTCCGGTGTACATATCACCGCTCTCAGTCCGTAACAGAGAGCTAGATAGATGCATGCTGCCCAACAATCAATCTTGGAGACACTCGGTCGTACGTAAGAACCTGCGTGACTATCTGCTCGGCCAGCTGCAGGCAGCAGCAGCAGTGATGCCATACACACAACGGCGGGTCGACCGGGGACGGGCGACCTATGCACTCTACACCGTGAGGCATTTCGAACTCGTATATATTGTTTAGTTCCAGCGTGACAATCTCGCGCGGAGGAGGCGGGAAGTTCTCATCCGCCGCGAGTAGGGCGACAACGCCTCCCTTAGCGCGTAGATTATCGTCGTAGGCGGTTTCTCGCCCGGAACACGAAGCGGGCTTTCGTCACCAAGAAGTTAACGAGCTTCGGGGGTATGGACAGCTTGACAAATACGTTGCGAAAAGGCGTAGCGGTGATGTTATTAGTTGACTGCTGAACCGGCTAGCAAAGATGATGATAGGTAACTCTGCGTCCAGCATTTATGGGAGGTAGGTGCCTGTATTAGGCGGTATAAATAGGCTAAGCTACTCGCTCCCTGCACGTGATGTACCTACGTACCCAGGTGTGGCTCGAAGCCGTGAAGCCACTTGGGGCGCCAACTCCTCCGTAACAGATAGGTACAATCAATCCGCTGTCTCGTCTCAGCTAACGCCGGACCGTCTCCGATTCACGCCCATAGTAAGAAACTTCCTCCGTCCGCCTCATATACCCAGGTATACAGTTGAAAGCCTATCGACGGTTGTTTCACTTGTGCTGGATGTCACTCGCAATAACGACGCACAGATGTTCCCTCTTCACTCTATCTAACCTTCTTCTACATCCTCTTGCTTAACTTCGGGACTCGTCTGCAGCAGGGAGCTGTTGCTAGCCACTTCGGCGGCATGGTTGGCTATGATTCTGTTCTGGAGCGACCTCCAGTTCCAGAACTCGGCGTGAGCAAGCACAGAGGTACGCCTCTCGATGTGCAGAATCAATCTGACGCATGACCCGGGCGCCTTGTATGATTGTCAGTCTCCACTGGGCTTCGAGCCTCCCGCGCAGCTGCTCGATCTTTTGCTGGCAGGAGGGGCACTGCTTCTCGTGGAAGAGCGCGCAGTCCCAGTCCTCCGGGTCTCCCATGGTGATATCTGACAGGGGGCAGATGTCGGGCTGGCGCTGGCTTGTCCATAGCGCTTGCTAGGGGTGTCGTCGATGGTCGGGACCTGGGAAAGTTGGAGGGTAATATATCTCGCTTCCATCGGCCGCCTTCCTTCTAGAAAGGCCGACAGGCCCTTCCCGGGGCCTACGTGATGGTATCAGCCACCTATTGTACGTCAGGCACAATCCGCCGAGTTTGTTTTGATGCTTCGGGATGTGGGTTAACCCTGAAAACATAGGTAGTTACGGAAGTAATACCTACCTAATTTCACGCGCACAGAGAAACCTGCCTCATCATTAATGTTAACCATAATCGCAGCCCCGAACTGGCGCTCCTTCTCGGGCGCCCGTATATCACACTCAGATCTAGGAAATCTGCTACGGCTATTATACGTCCTGTGCTGCGGCTGTTTGTAGAGAGCTTCACCACCGTAAACCGCCGGCGTTGCCAGAGACCTGATGGATAACTTTAGGGTGGTAACACCCGATAGGAGGGTGTAAATTACGCAGAATTCTTCTCCTCCTCCTCCTTCTCCTCCCCATTCTGTTTCTTCATCCAGGAGCTCGAGGGGGGCACGCGACACGCGGCTCTGAAAATGCGTAGTATCGCCTGGTGAAAGCTACCTACCGGTCACAGAGCTGTCAGTTTCCGTAATCCTCCGTCCACCCCCGGTTCGGGGCTGGAAACCACCTGATCGACCCATGGCGGCGAGTGCGCGTGTAGCTCCCTGGTGTGGGCACTAACATGCTCCAGAGTTGCCCAGGAACGTCCAGGGAATGCCTTAGCTCTTTTTCTTTCTTTCTCTCTTTTTTCTCTGCCATCCCACGCATGACGGTACGAGATGTGACTGGGATGTAGGTATCACTAGCCACACCGAAGTTTCTTGGTTGTGGCAATAGAGGCTTCCTCTGTGATGCGGTCACCTCGCTAATCGGAAAGACCAAGGCGTGGCATGCCGGATAGCTTCTCCAGTCTTCGGTAAACAGAGCCGTGCATCGAGAATCCCTTCTGAACTAAAAGGCCCCATGCCTATAGTAATGGGCGGGATACCACGACACATATACTACCGAGTATATCTGATATAGTTCGCCAAAGACTATTGGTATGTTGGATACCGTCCATTCCCGATTTCCTAGGACCTATGAATTCTTTCTTCACTTCTCCCATCATCCTGCAGTGTCTAATCCTAGTTGAGGCTCTGGCATAGTTACGTGGCTAGACCCTGTTGTTGATAGGCCACGGCAACCTCATTTCTTTTCAGAATGCAATGGATGTTGCTTTTACGATATGTTCCGAGGTAATTTCGCACATTATGCGCTTATGTCAAGAATACACGGAGATGTATCTAGAGGAGGTAGGAGGTAGGTGTAGGCTGGGGCGGTGTTAAAAGAAGAACCGATCAATATACCTTCCTCCGAACCGAGATATGAGAAAATACGACTGGGCAATGCAAAAGGTCCCCTTTGGGTATTCTCCGGCGAGAAGGCACTTCGACTTCGAGCTGTGCCAACTAGGTGTCAGGTTCCCGTATTACATCCTTCGTGCATCCATGCACCGACCCATGAGCTGTGACACTAGATACCTTCAACTTCCCCATTAGCCAGGGGCAAAAGTCCACGAATGAAGGGGAAGAGGCCGATCGCGGAAGCGCTACTCGACAGGGGTGTTTTACGCATAACTTGGGTGCACCTGTGTAGGCGTTCATCTGCGTACGCAAGACGATCTCAGCGAAGGCGGCGTGTGAATCTCGACATTAGCGATGTCCATCTGCAGCTAGAGGCCCCCTCCCCCCCGAATAGCATGGGGAATAAGAGCTAATAGAAGTTTTGCTGTTGGTCCATCCTGTTTGGGCGATTCAGCGGTTGAGGCCAAAACCACATGTGCGTGTCTTGTGCATAACCGACGACTGGCGTGGTTGTAAAAAAACCCCCTTCCAAAAACAACGAGCGTGCGTAGGGGAAACGGACACACCGTCATAGGCTCTACTGCAGCTATTCCCAGCTTTAGCGGCCCGAAGGAACGGTCACCACCTCCTTGGATACTATAGATGTAACAGTTTTCGCCCTTGAATTCCGACTTTTGCTCAGTTTGCTTCAGTAATGTAGCTCTGCTTTGTCGCCCTTGGCCGCTGAGAATGCGTGGGTACATGTTTAAGCATCTATTAACACGACCTCCCGGCCCCATACTCCGTTCGGCGATTATCTGCTGATATTGCTAGGCGCTGGGGAAAGGTCGAGTTGACGAAGGACTGGAAAGGTGACAGATCTTGACATCGACTCAACCCAGACAGATACCAACGTTAACAGGCCAAGGGCGTGTTGCCAGGGTGATTGGTTAGCTTGACCAGAGACAAGCCCTTCGCTTCCCGCCCCCCACGGGCGGTTATATTAGCTTAGGCGACCTACCCAGGGCACCGGGTTTGGATCCTCTTCCGGTAAGGTGTGATGACTCGGGTCCTTAGCACGTGCCGGTTTTGCCCGTCGAGAGCTGGATGAGGCCCGCTGCCTCCTGTGAACTCCAGTCTTTACCGCGGGCCTTCGACGAAATATCGGAGCGCGGGAGCAAATATTTCCTACCTACCTACACGGTTGTAAATGGGTTCCGATGCTAGCTAGAAGGGATGTCGTCCTCGATATAATACCTACCCGACTTGCCACGGGCTCCCGCAAATGTCTGCCGGCCTCGTGGCGTCGCCTACCCCCCAGGCTCAGATGTTATGAGCCCGATCCACTCGTGGGTAGGATGTGGCGCGAAAATCGCGTTGCGATGGTGCAGATGTGGACGGGGCAGCAGGGGCGTGCTAGATGCGTGCCACTGAAATATGATAACGGCCAGGCGAGTTCTGATTTTTTTTTTTCCCTCTCGACCTAGTTCGCGGGAATCGTAGCCGCTGGCCACCTACACAGGCATAAGCCAAGAAGATGGGACAAAGTCTCCAGCGCCGGAAGCCGCCGCTTATGTCAACTGTTCAACGGCAGAGCGTTGGTGCTAGAGTCAGCCGACAGGCAACGAAGATGCCCTAAGGTGATCTAGATCTCGTGTATCTCTTGCTTACCCGTCCCGCCAAGTTTCGCCTCGTATAATTAAGAGCTGAGTTTGCTTTGTCCCGCCGAGACCATGGGGGCTCATCCTTTTCCTTTGGCTGTCTTCTGCGATGTCCAGTTACTTACCGGCTTCTCCAACACGAGACAGACATCTCGCTACCCTCGAGTTGCAGCGGTGACTAATGCCAAGACGCTGGAGCAACAATGGGCCACAGATGGCAGGTGTGAGATGCTGCCAGGGAGCCCGAGGTTGCCATCCCGTCGATGGGAGCATACCTGAGTAGGGATATTGGCCGAGGGCCAGCATGTAGCTGTAGGCTCGGGACGATGTGGAGGGGGCCAAGATACACCAGCAGTGGGCACTCCATGCTACCTGGGATGTGTGCGCGTCCGAGATACGGCCCGTACTCCTACCGTGATAGGCCGTAGGCGGACGCTATCACATGTATTACGGTCCCAACTGGGCAGCCTCAACGGCGACCCCCTGTTATATTCCCCCACCCATCCATCTTATCAGATGATCTGATAAAAAATTTTTTTTATCTCGATCGCCGACAACAACGACGCTTTAGAAGGAATTCAGACGTCGATGGGTAGCAGTGAGGGAAATATGGTACCTACATGTACGCCTTGGACAAGGTCGGGTCTTGGCGTGTTGATATCAAGCCACATCGGTTGTGCCTGTCGCCAATTAGTGGTCTTTCGTAGGCCAAGAAGGGTGACTCTGGCCCTGGAGAGGGTAGGGATTGTGTCTTGCAGCCGTAGGCATCGCTTATGCTATGTTACATTAGAAGTACGCTGCATCCGTCGATCACTGCTGAATAAATATTGCGAATCAGCCTCTCCCTCCTCCCCTCCTCCGTCTCTGCTCTCCTTTCCCTACGCAGTGCGCGCACGCCCTAGATTAACATCCTGCTTCAGTCGTTGCGTGTGTGGTTCGGAAAGGAAGACACGCACGATACACCATGGCGACCGCTCCCCCCGCTGGGGCCCCCGCCCCCGACGGTCGCGATGTCGAGAAGGACGTCGTCCTGAGCTCGCCCAACGCTGTGCTGGCCGACGACTCCAAGGTCGACTCGGACGATAACTCGTCAAACGTGCTCGAGGGTATCAAGCAAGTGGAAGCGATCACGTCGGTTTGGTCTAAGAGGGCGCTATGGACTACCTTCGTCTTGTAGGTGGACTCGCATCACCGCGCGATCTTCTCGGCACCGGGTACTAAGAATGCGCAATCATATAGGCTATGGATCGTATCGTTCGTCTCCGACCTGTTGTCGTCCGTCGAGGGCGCATTGTCGCCATACGTCACATCCGCCTTCGCCAGACACGGACTCTTGGGAGTCATCAACATCGCCGCGCGAGTTATTGGTGGCGTCGTCACGCTGAGTCTCGGAAAGATCATCGATATCCGAGGCCGTATGGAGGGCTTCATCGGATCCCTGTTTCTCATCACCATCGGTATGATCATGAAGGCCACGTGCCAGAACGTCGAGACGTACGCGGCCGCCCAGGTCTTCACTTGGGTCGGCAAGGTGGCCCTCGGCTTCGTCGTCGATGTCTTCGTAGCCGATATCACGACGCTCAAGAATCGAAGTCTCATCTTCGCCCTCAACTCCACCCCTAACCTTGCCACCACCTTCGCCGGTCCCAGAATCGCCCAGCTCTTCTTCGAGCAAGTCAATTTCCGATGGGCCTTCGGCGCCTTCGCCATCATCTTGCTCGGGTCTTCCATCCCGGTCATTGTCATCCTCTACTACCACGAGCGGAAGGCGAGGCAGATGGGCCTCATTCGCCCGAAATCGGGCCGCACGCGCCTGCAGTCCTTCGTCCATTATGTCATCGAGTTTGACCGTAAGTAATCTGGACGCGAGGGCCTTGTGCCCAGAGACGCTCTGCGCTAACTCGCTTCGACCTGCCTAGTTGTCGGCGCGATTCTCATCTCCGGAGGCTTCACGTTGATAACCCTCCCGTTCAGTCTTGTGAGCTCGAGCTCGCACTCGTGGAGGAGCGCTAGCATCATCATCATGATCGTGTTCGGCGTGATCGGCCTCGCTGCGTTCGCGGTCTGGGAGAAATACTTCTCCCGCGTCAAGTTCTTCCCCTTCGAATTCCTCAAGGACAGAACGTTCCTGGGATCGGTGCTGTCTCACTTCTTCGTTTTCATGACTACCTTGTTAGCTTATCCCTATCCTCGCCCCTGATCCCTGCATAGATATTATCTGCTTGAGGCTAACGTTCGGTACAGTGTCTGGGACGCCTACTACAGCTCTTACCTTCAGGTTGTTCACGGCTTGGACATCACTATCTCGAACTACGTGCTGAACGCCTACTCGCTCACCTCCTACGTCGCTGGCCCATTCATCGCCTTGTACGTATCGCAAAATACCTCCGGCTTGAGCAGTTTACTAACAACGTCTCGTATAGGTATATCCGCTGGACTGGCCACGTCAAATACCCGGCTCTTGCCAGCGCCCCTATCTACTTGCTCGGTACCGCACTCATCGTCTACTTCCGAGTTCCCTCCTCGCCAGTCGGCTATCTCGTGATGTGCCAGGTCCTTGTTGGTTTCGGCGCCGGCGTGTTGTCTCAGACGGGGGTCCTTGCTGCTATGGCGTCGGTAAGGCACCAAGATGTTGCCGTCGCTCTCGCCATCTACGGCCTGTTTGGCTCCGTCGGCTCCTCCGTCGGCTACGCAATCGCAGGCGGCATGTGGACAAACATTCTCCCCGCCAAGCTATACGAATTCCTACCCGAGGACAGCAAGCACTTGACGGCTGAGATCTACGGCGACATTCAGAAACAAATGGCGTACGACTTCGGGACCCCCATCCGAAACGCTGTAATCGCGGCGTACGGCGATGTCATGAGGAAGATGGTCATCGTCGGTTCTGCACTTATACCTCTGGTGATCGCTACCGTCTTTATCTGGAGGAACATCAACGTCAAGAAGCTTGAGTCCGAAGAGAAGAAGGAGAGGGGAAACGTGTTCTAAACGTGATGGCCATTATAATCTTATCCAAAAGGCCTTAAGAAGCTCTATCGTCATAATTATTGAGATGTAGTGGGTGTTCTCTCAGGATGAATCTGGTTTCTTGCGGATTCCGGCGATCCTAGCGATAAGCTTCGGACGACTGGGGGGCACTCTGAGGCTAAAGTCTTCTCATGGAGGATGAACGGCTTCGATATTATACCACGTTGAGTATCGGGGCCTGGTGGGCCTTGTTGTCATATGCGGGGAGTGCTACGACATGACGATACCTAGGAAATATACCATTCGCAACTCTTGTGTAGAGAGTGTGAATTCTCACGCGTCCCGTGCTTTCTGCAATAATGCTTGTCCAACATCGAATGCATAGGGTCGTGGCAGCTGAAGACTTGATGAGAAGAGACAATATCTACGAGATATAACCTGAGAACGAGAGCCACCCCCGACCCCTCCAGCTATGCACCAACGGAGCTTTACTTGAACAAGTGCGCAGCCATCAACTCCAACTTCATGAAGAGGATTCCTGGCCTCTCCCTCTCAGGGAAAGGATGGGATTGGGGATCCGCCCGTGGTCTGACGCCTCCGCGGGTGCGCTCACCCGAGGCGCCGGAAGTACATCTCGGTGGCCTTGCCGTCGGAGGCCCGGGCGACGAAGCGCATGGTCTGGCGGGCGTCGAGCAGGGTGTAGTTCTTCCAGAGCTCGCGGCCGACCCAGCTCGGCTAGGGGGCGGGGGGGGGGCGCTGGGACACGGTACGGCACGATGTGATCACGGATACGTTCGCGCGGCGCGTCGGAGAGCCAGCGGCGATGTGGTAAAGGGGCCGAGAGAAAGTCTAGGGAATCAAGAAACGTACGATGTCCCGTTGATCCAGAGCCAGGTCCCGGCTATGGCTTTCATCACTTCTTCCAGCTTCACCATGGTTGCGAGTCGGCGTCGATATAGGTAGCAGTCTTTCTTTGCTTTAGCTCCTCCTGGATAGAGAGGAACGCCGTCACGGCGCGGGCCGCTTATGATGGCAATATCTCAGCCCTGTTCTTATATCCATCCCAACCTACCACTCTCCGCGAAGATGGTGTAATGCTCATTTCGCCCTCCTCGTGCGTGGGGAGCCGGTTAAATTCGCCAGCACTGCTGTTAAATAGGCATCTGCCCCTGGCCAATAACCTTCTAATGCAAGTTGGCAACCCACCCCTACGATGGAACCGATGATACGGATGTTATTGTATATGTGTCGCTGGTTCTAATTCTGGCTAGCAATCATATACTGAGAGCTTTCCCGAACTCCCGGGACGGACACTCGAGTTGCTATGGTGGGATTGGAACGTCACAATGTCGCCGGAGTCGGCGCAGATCCCTCAGACCGGAGTTGTGTTGCTATATGCAGATAGTTGGTGGTACATGGAAACGAGGATACGCTTTAAAACTATCGATTCTCACGCAACCACTTTCGGCATTCTATGTTGTTGACGACTCTTATCGGGAGTGTCTATTCCTACAGTCATGATACAACTCACCTGGACCCATACAGCGAATAGGCGTGAAGTGGGCTAGACGTGTATTTTCGTCAAGTCGCCTTAGAGTTGCGTTGTGCATGATCAGGTTGGCTTCTGGAGCCTCGGCTACTGGGTGAGAACGAGCGTAGATTACGGCGTAGCAGCCTGCTTAATAAACAAATTGTGACTGTAGATCGAACGGAATAACAAGGACCAGTCTCCGTTTTGAGTCTGTACCCCTCCAGCTTTCCTCATGAACAGATCCTTAATAGAGGAATACGCATATTCGACGATGACGAAATTGACCGACAAAGAGTGGACTCCGCCTAGAGAACTCCAGCGAGAACTCACATCTCCTCTCCGACGCGGGGACTGCTCCCGCCAGCCCAGTCCTCCCGCTCGTAGAACCGAAACACTAGTTCGTAGTCGTCAAAGTCGTGCAGTATACGATCGACACGCCGATACCCGGGGATATCCGTCCGTTTAACACGACCGACCCTGTCGGAGACCCCGTAATCGCTGTGGGGGAGCGCCGTCTTGGTCTCGAAGAGGGTAACGCTGAATCGGCCGGGCTTGAAGATTTGGACTACGTGCTCGATGATTTCCGAAGTCTCACGCCCGTTCTGGCCACCGGGAACGTTGGTCTCGAATGAAGCGAAGGAACAAACTGGTTCCGGCGTGACGTGGACGGTGAAGTAATGGGCGGGCTTAGCGCCTTCGTCGCTCCCTGGTGCCTGCGTGGCCGGGATAATTCCATTCGCGGAAAAGCCGCACGGCGTGAAGAGGTACGCGTCGATACGGGCGTCAGGGTATTCGGAAGCGGGGTATACATCGGAGAGGCCGCATTCTTCCGAGACAACCGTTCCGAGAGCGTGGCCCTCGGTGGTGAGGTATTCCATATCCGCCTGTTCAGACGGTGGCGTGTGGTTGTCGTGGAGGTCGGAATCGCTCCCGTTGCTAAACACGTCGAAAGTATCGTCCGAGGCGCTTTCAGCCGTGCTCATAGTCTTGATCGTGCCAGTACTAGAGGACAAGTCGCCAAAACTCTCCGCAACGGCCTGTCGCGCCGCCCGAGCTTGCTCAGAGAACCTAGTGCTCGCGACCGCACTCGCATGCTCTAGGTAGAACTGCTTCGCATTCTCGGGGTCCAGGTCCGTCATCAAAATCTCCAAGGTTTCGTCGTTCACTCCGAATCCGTCGTGGTAGGCGGGAGCCAACCCGGTGGGGATTTTGGACACGCTAGGGAAGCGCGCCGACGTCTTCTCGGTATTGGGCGTGAGAGGGGGCGTCAAGGTTCTCGCCGGCGAGGTGATGTAAAGATACCAGTGATCGCCGTTCATCTTGCCGACCATGTAGGCGCTTCCTCCCTCGAACATGTCGTCGAGATACTTAACTTCCTGCTTCCAGCTGCGATGAGGCCCATGCTGCTTGTGGGGGAAGAGGAAGTTCTTGCGCGAATAGAACACCCGATACGGCGAAGCGGCAGCACGAACATCACCCAGAGACTTGGCGTTGTGGAAAGGGAACCCGGCATGCTCGGCGGCGATTCGGAGAAGTCGGTGGAGACCGAGGAGGAGAGTAGTAGTTCCGCAAGTCTTGAGGATCAGCTTGTGTGGGAAGACAAACATGCTGGACTCCGAGAGCAGATAGGCATCCACGTCCTCCGATTCGAGAACGGAGAGAATCTTGCAATTGACCATGTCGAGCATACCCACCCAAGCGTCACTGCAGACGGACTTCAGGCCGTCTTGCTTGACGCCGGGCGGCAGAGCCTTGGGGCTGGGAGCAAACCAGACCTCGAGGAGTTTCTCCGGGCCTAAACGAGGCGTGGGTAAGCGCAAGTGGTCAACCGATTTCTCTCTTCAGCGGGGAGAACCAACCTTCAAAAGCATTGGTGGAATCGAGATCTGCAGCAACATCATGATTGATTGTCAAATGGGGGGTGCCCTCAGATGGCGAAAATGTATAGTTGGTAGGAACGTCGAGGTTGATCATCTCCGTACCAGGAACCCGGGAGGCGAGCGGACGGTGCTACGGGGGAGGGGGAGGGGAGGGCTCGTCGCGATATCAACTGTCGGCTGCAGAGGCAAGAGGCTGTAGCTGCGGAGCACTGACTGCCGCCCAAACGAACCTTGCGGCGTTCGTTTGAGAGAGTAGGCCCACAGGTCGGTATAAGCCTAGAATGCTGGCGGAGCCAGCTACAATGGGAGGATGATCTTGAACGTCTCACAACGTAGACGTTAGGGGGGTCGGGCTCGAAGGGGGAGAAAGTCGTCCTTGAACCAAGGAATGGTGACGCCTTGTTGAAGACCTCGTTCTGGCAGAAACCGATACCTATGGAGGAGTATCGGGCCTAGCAGACGAGGGGATCTGCAAGTATGGCAGGAAGAGGAAGACGGCGGGAGGCGTTCGCGGTCGGAGGCTCGAGTCGAGTTGCAGCTCGTGTTATCTAGGTCTGTGAGAGAAGGACTATCAGCTCGAGCTCACGTCAATCTGGCCTGCCGGGCGACAGGAGAGCGGAGAGAAGCGTACTTGGCAGGCTTGGAGAGGAAACGAAGCAAATCTGCTGCGCTCATGGAAGACGGGGTCGGTGATCAACTGGATGCGGTTTCTGCCACGGCTCGAGTGCAGAGATCAGGCAGAAGGGCGTGAGTGGTTATACGGATCGGAATGGTCGACTGCTCCGTGGCATTGGCGGGTAGCGAAAAGCCCAATCCCGGATCGACAGATGAGCGGTAATGTCGAATGGCGTGTGTGTGCGTGTGTGTGTGTGTGTGTGTGTGTGTGTGTGTCGTGTGACTGGATGTGCTATGGATGACGGAGCGAGGAGCAGGAATTGGGGGAAAGCTGGAGGTTTAGAAGAGTCAGGCGGGTATAGCAGTAGTACGTAAAAGAGAAGTGGATGAGTAACGGGCGTGTAGGGGATTCCTGGCTTTGCTCCCTCTTTTATTCGAGATGGAGATTTGGGTTTTTCTTACCCTGGTAACTTGACCTGGCCCTAGCTAACCTAACCGCGAGCTGCCGGCAACCACAAGTGGCGGACCAGCATTAAAAAAAAATCCACAAAAAAAATTTCGGGTTCGAAGCATGTGTGATGGGACTGGGCAATTCCATGCAGAAAATACAAAGAGGTACCTTGTCCCGCCGGACAGGGGCAGGACACAGGCAGGTACCAGCTACTTACGTGAGATGTACCTGCAATTCCCCGACACAGCTGCACAGCCCTTCGGCGGGTACATTCCAGCCTCAGGCACCGGATGTTTCCATTACACGCTGGTTTCCCTTGTCTTGTTTTCCTCTTCCTTTCCTCGAAAGCTGTCCCACCCACAAACTCTGGTTTCCGCATGTATACTACCTACCTATACAAAACCTGCCGGTGAGAGATTTTCAACACGACAACATCAGACGCCATCAGAGATGCAACGCAGCAATTCCAGCACAGATCTTATAGAATATCTCTGCGCAATGCGTATCCGCTGGCATCCTAGGGCCTATTTCTATTGTATGTACTTTGCGCTGCTCTCACACAGCGTTCGTACCTGTGGTTGCGCAGGGAAAAAAAAGAGGAAAAAAAAATCCCATCTCACGTACACATGTGATAGAACAACGACACCTGGGTCGATGGAGTGTAGTATTTGATAACGTTACCTACCCCCCCTACCTCCCAACTTAATCTTTCCAGAGGTTTATTATTTCCCGTTCGAGACAAGATGGTTGGTTAGGCGTTTGTGAGATCACCATCCCCTCCCTCCCCTACCCTGTATCCTCCTAATAATACCGAGCCCTGCCCATTTGGGGACGTGTGGTTTTTCTGCGGTGAAGCACGGTACGACGTGATAGATGATAGATTACGAGGCATACTGCCTACCTATGGTGGCATTATCCGGTACCACCCCGAACCTGACTCTACCTTACTTACCTACAAGGTAGCACTCGCCTACCCCTTACGTAATCCTCTATCTATACCCAACGTCCTCATCGCTACCCGAAGGTGGTTACTATTAGGGTTGGACGGCCGGTTGAGACGGTGGCCATCCGAGGCGGCACTGGATGGGTTCTCGGGTGGCTTAGGTAGGCTTAGCGACGCGTTGGGGACATACCTAGGTAGATATACCTACCTATATGCTTGGGTGGTTGGACTTAGTTCGAACGCTCAACACTTGAGCGGGGCGAAGGCAAAAATCACGATGAACGGTACCTGACCTGACCGTCGATCTCCCTTAACGATATAACTATCCCCTACCTACAGCGCTGCAACAGGCCGTAAGCTTGGGCACTTCATCCCGTGGCAACACAAAAAGAACATTCTACCCGCCTGCCAGACCTATCATCCATCCGTTTAAGAAAGTAGGTACCTAGGTAGGTATCTAAGTAGGTAACACTGGTTAGGCCGATCTACCGGGCACCGAATTTACGCTATGTACGTCACTGCAACTGCCATTGCTGACATCGGCGGCCCGTAGAGCTTCATTGGCCCCCCTCCTCTTCACGCAGCTACCCGGGAACCATGCAACAGTCACCTCTTCCCCTTCATCTAAGTCTCCGCTGCATTGAACCCTGCCTAACATCTTCGGTCTGCTATGTTCAGGATAGAAGAGACTGGCCCAGGTTACCGGATTGTCATCTGCCTATTGTGAGGGAGCCTTCACATCCATGGGAATTTGGAGAATCCGATCCTACCAACGAATTTTTTTTTTAAAAAAAACCTGCCTCGACCTGTACAAGCAAATGTGCATGAGTGTGGGTGTTACTGTAACCTCCACCGGCCAGTCAGATTCCCACCCCGGCCCATCATCCACTTCGGCTCCGCATTGTGTTCTGGTGTTCGGTTCTGATGGAGTGTGGTCGCGCAATTATTACCGCCACCGACGAGTGATAGGTCGCCGCATACGTATATGAAAACTCGCAGCCGTGGCAATTGGTGTGTTGGATCGGTATACCTGATCGGTATGCCTAAGTAAGAGAAGGGCCTCTGCAGTTGCACTACGTGGAGCTTCCCAGCCGGAGGCGCCTAGCCTGGTAGCGCTGCGTCGGACATCAGCCGATGGCGGTGACGATGCTTTGTGTTATCTCTCTAAAGATCGGCTCGAGGGAGCAATCCAAATATTTTTCTGCGAGATGGCCGGCACCCCTCGTGGCCTCCTCGGGGGGTTCGGCCTCACCATTCTGCTGGGCCTGCGAAAAGTCTCGCCCGTTGATGACCGTCCCTTCCGGGTAGGACGGTTGCCTACCTGTCTCGACCAGCATAACGAACTGAGGGTCTATGGGGACGCCTCCGAGGAAGCGCACGTTGAAATCGGTCGCCATGACCTGACCCCCTCCCTTGCCGAAGATATTGGTGCACTCGGCGCAATTTGGGCAGACGAACCCGACCATGTTTTCGACAACGCCGATGATCGATATGCCCGTCTTCGCACAGAAATTCAGCTCTTTTCGGACGTCGGCTGTGGCGACGGCTTGAGGAGTGGTGACTACCACGGCCCCGGCCACCTGTCCGGGAAATGCATCCTTCAGAAGCGTCTCTGCAAGTGAGATATGCTCGTCAGACGTTCCCGGGGGTGTATCGATAAGCAAGTAGTCCATCTCCCCCCATAGCACGTCGGAGAGGAACTGGCGGATCATGGCCGTCTTCTTCGGGCCTCGCCATACTACGGCATCCCCCCTCCCGCGCAATAGGAAACCTAAGCTCATGCATCTCAATTCGCCTACACCGGAATCGGGGTTGGCAGGGTGAACGGTTACGGGGAGCCACCCTCCGGGCGCCTGGGTAACTTTCGCGTCTTCGATATTGAACATGCGCGGCATGGAAGGCCCCGTCAGATCGACATCGAGAACTCCGACGGAATGGCCAGCAAGCGACAGCGATAAAGCTAACTGTGTTGTCACGGAAGATTTTCCTACGCCTCCCTTGCCCGAGAGGACCTGCAACGGTGTAGGGGATCCTGTTAGTTCTATGCCCTGCCGTGCGATGGGTGGGAAGGTGGCGGGCGGGGGGTATACCAAGATGATGCGCTTGATCTTTGCGAGAGACATGGCCGTCGATCTGGCGACGAGGCGGGCGATTGACGAACGTAGGTGTAACTAAGTGAGAGGATACGGAGACGTCAAGGCGGTTGGAAAAGCCGCATGCTGGAAGTGGTGCACACCTCGTCCGTATCCTTCTCTGGACGGGTGCGGACTGGATACGAGGACAAAGTCCAACCTTGAGAGCGGACTCACACAGATTTGCCCCGACATCGCCTCCATCATCGCATTTATCAGCAAGGGACAGACATGCACGCTAGGCACTCGTCGAGGTTATGCATGTATCTGGTGCTTTAACCTGGAAATGGATTTGTGGCCTTCCGTTGACCCCGCCCATGTTGTCCCCATTGAAATGACGAAATCCCATCCAGCTTTGAATATGGGTTTTTGTGTTCCACCCGGGCGAGATACCACTGCTATCACATCAGGTCGATGCCGCACGTGACAAGAACATCTATTAGATGGAGAGGCTCCGAGTCATGTCCCCGGTCCTGGCGCACCCTCACCTGTGCAGCTAATGGAGATACCAAAGGTTCCTAGGGTACCTACCTACTTTTCTGCTGTTCTATTTGGTCGTTCTGCGACCTGATGTATCTCTACTCTATACCTACGAGAACCCCCGGTTCGCGTCTCCATGTGGCTGTGTCTTGGCTCAGCACCAGTGGCTCAACCGTTCGCCCCTCCGCCCCCTGGAGTGCGCATTGGTCTCCACTTAGGTACCCGGGTACCTTACAGCATGGAGGTTCGGTTCCCAGCAACGTCCGGGCCACCTGGAAGGCTGCCCAGATTGATCCTGGCAGCTCGTAGTGTAACAAAAACGTCGCCGACGAACCCGGCCCCTGAATCGCCTTCGTTCCCTTCTGGCTATCGGCTGACGACGTTTCGGCTCTCAAACAAATGCCAGTCTTTTTTTTTGCCTCGTGCTCTTCTTGGCAATTGATCTCGGAAACGAATCTGACCAGATATACGGGAGCCGACGACGATGCCTCGCCGCGCACCCTGCGACACCCGCGCTTCTACCCCGTAACTGGTTATAGCTGATAGCTGCATTGTACCACTCAAGAGATCGGTCACGATCTCGACCTCGAACCATCGCCTCGCTGGCAACCAACATGAGCATCGCCCTGCGCGAACATGGACGATCCTTGGGGCTCGCCTTGGTCATCAAACACGATCTCCAAGCCAGATCCGACGCTGTCGCCGCCGAAAAAACTACTCAGTCCGCCGCCGAAGGCCTTCTTCGGTAGCACGTTGAGCCTCTCGAGCCCGTCGCCCTGGGCAGAAGATGCCGGTCGCGGAGATTGGACGTCAGAGCAGCCGGACTCTGCCGCGAATACACTCGACTGGGGAGCATGGGCGGACCCGTCTTCGCAGTCCTCTCAACCGAGCCCACGGCTGGGCGTGCTAGGAAAAGGAGGCTCGAACGCGTGGCCGAGTAGCACCGCGACCTCCCCCTCTCTTAGGCCGCTTCCTCGATCTCGAACCTCCTCTATATTCCGATCTCATTCTCCAGATCCGTGGGCGACGGAATTATCGCTGCAGGACAGGAGAAGAGATGCCTCGGCAACGTCGGCAACGCCCAGCAAGTCCACCGGTACAAGTCCTCGGGACGAGTCGGCCGAGATACCCACACCCCATGTGGAAAAGCAAAACAGTATAGAGGGCATCGGGCTGGGAGTGGATATTATCGGGTCAGAAGGAGAGGCCGAAAGAACAATAGACACCGGATCGAGCGTATGGGAACTCTCACGGCCGTCGACAAGTCCGCGGGAATCTCGTGATCTCGATGCCGATTCCGCGCCCAAAGTAGAGGTTCAGGATTTCCACTCTAGGCCGTCCTCCACCTTCTCGCGAGATAGCTACAATGGAGCCGACCGCCAGGATTCGCCTATTACTTCCATCGACGAAGACCCTAGGTCGCGTCTACGGATCGCGTCTCGAAAGGCATCCGGGAAAGTTCAGGAACTTGTGGGGATGTATGATGGCTTGGCAAAATCCATGCTTGAAGAACTGCCCACGTCGTCACGGCCAGGATCTTCGAGGAGGGACGGGCAAGAGAGATCGTCAAGTCGGGCCCGAAGCGTAGGTGCGGCAGATGACGGGGATTTCGGTGACTTTGAAGATGCGAAAAGCGTGAATGAGAAACTGGCACCAAATTCAAGTTCCACTTTGGCCTTTCCCGACAGATCATCAACGCCTAAAGACCTGTCCCGGGATGCAAAACCGGTACGAGGGTCTATTAATCAGCGATCCACGACGTCAGGAAAGGCATCGGCGCCGGTTCGACAGCTTATGGAGAAATTTGGGCCCATAAGATTCGATACCGACCTCCAGTCCATCGAGAAACTGTTTCCAGACCTCCCGCACAATATCAGTGACGATACAAAAGAACCCCACAACATTCCCGAGCATATCATCAATGATAGCTTCGAAACCATTTCGGAGCGTAAAGCATGGTACCGAATATCCCGTTACGGATCAGTCCGGAAGCATGACTCTGGAGACGAGGACAATTACCATCGTGTGGAGTGGTCGACCTCGTATTTACACAGCGAAACCATAAAAATAGTCCGGAGGTGGATGGAAGAGGATTCGATTGCGGGACGAGTTACGCTAGGAGCCGGGAAGCGCACAAGCGTGTTTAACTGGGACTCTGCCGCAGCTCCTGTGGACTTGGGCAAGGTATTTGCCCGAAAGGCTTCGTCTGCTACCCCCCCGCGGGCGAGTTCAAAAGCGTTACCGGATCCAGGCTCAGAACGCCCGGCGCATCCCGTAGCCTTACGTATCGAAACCAGAAAATCGATCAAGAGTCCGATCGAGCCCCCACCTGCAACCGGCGCCAGTTTTGGTTGGGGCTCGAGTGCCGTCAAGTCGCCGCCCCTCCCCGGACCGACTCCCAGCAACAACAGGGGGGGTAAACACGTGCCATCCATCAGCCAACCTGTATCCCTACCAGCCAAAACCGAGGCTAAACCCAGCGTCACCTCCCCAACGCAGCAGCAGCCAAGCCAGAGCGAGCTTATCTCGGATGACGACGACGATGAATGGGGTGAGATGGTTTCTTCTCCTCGAGTGGAATCCCAACCGGGCCCTACCTTTGTCGCGCAATCACTTAGCGCCCTAAACGGTATCGCATCAGCGCAGGCTAGCTCTACCGCTGATAGCCCAGGTCCTAGCGGTAAATCGACACAAATACCCTCTGTTACCGATCTGGGGGATGGCCGGGGTCCAAAGCAGATTCCCAGCCGGGTAGGCCCGTCGAATATAGAAGCGCAAAGGGTGGCTTTGTGGCCCATCGAGGATTTCTCCGTCTTTGAAAACGCTGCTCAGATGGCCACGTCGCCAAAACGGAACCAGGATCCTTGGCCTTTAGACGGCATTCCGGTCCTCGGATCGCCCACAACAACGGCGTCAGCAGCTCAAGGAGCAGGCGTAGCCAAAGCCAAACCGACGTCGGGCGCGAGCCAGCCTCGCGAAAAGAGTGCGCGGGCGGACACGGGGAAGACAGCAGATGCCACACCCCCGCTGACGGCCGTGCTCGGCCCGATCCAGAAAGACCAGCAACGAGATCAAGACGAGATCGTTCAACGCGTTGTTAAAAACCTGCCTGACCTGTCATATATGCTGCGTTAGTTAGTTTATGTCTTGGGAGGTGCGGCGATCAGTATAAGCAGTTGATTACGACGGCAGCCGGGGACGGGAGATCGGATAGGGACGCGAGCGTTTAAGGAAAACAAAAGGGCGCCGATAGTACACGGGTTTTGAATGGGCAAACATCACTGCAGGCGTCTTGCGGTCTCGGGAATTGAGATGATTCCATTCTTTCCGCATCGCGCGTTTATTCCGTTTCAGCGGTCCGGAGCCAACCTAGGTAGTTGTCTGTGTGCACATGCATCTAGGGGTCCGTGTATAAGCACTTGCACGGGAACGAGGCGAAGCTTCACGTATATACATAGCAATCCGTATGATATGAGTATCACCATCTGCACGTCCAGCTCATCATCCGGATCCCGGCCTTGGCATGCTGGCCACGTCCGCAGCGCGAAACCCTTACAGTATCTCGATATCTCCAAGATTCACTCTCCACGTGCACGAGAGAAGCAACAGAGACGTGGCAGGCTCGTCAGCGTATCCGATCAAAAACGTGCAGATACCCGGTTGTCGAGCCGAGAGATCGAGCTAGGGCGCCGGGGCCCGAGACCGACGTTGTTGCATAAGCCACCATTTATTGCGGCTCAATATAGGTAGGCTACTTGTTTTGCGCGTTTGGCCGCCCCCGTCCCGCCCCCCTGTTTTACAGGGATTCCTCCAGAGAAGTCTGGTTTTCTTTCCACGATTCTTCTTCGTGGGCTTAGGACACGACACCGGCAGGGGGGTACGTCCCAATTCCAGCGGCCGGCTAAAGACCTGCCTGTGTTTGGAATGTATTCAGCCTCGACGGCCTCCACTTCAACAACCGCCCTCCTCGCCCGCGAAGCCCCCAGCCACTAACCAGGTACTTCCGGGTACGCCGCCGCTCTCTGTGCAGCATGCCGAATCTCGGCAGTCTTGCAGTGAGACCGCTGGCCGAGATGCTACGCGTTTGTACCCGCAAGTACATCGCGGCGTTCGAACGTCCCCCCCGGTCGTAATCCTAAACAGATACGGGGTAAATGCAATCCTTCCTACCTAAGTAGGTAGTCAGCGCGAGCTCCCCCGGATGTTGCAGTGATCTGCCCAGCCTAGGGGGTAGTCGGTGGGCGCAATTGACACCGGTACGTGCCGGCGCAGCGCAGGTAGGTACTCATATATCACGACCTCTTATGGAAGATGAAAAAAAGAGGTCGAGGTCGGGCGCCGCTCGCTACTAAACCTCCCGTCTTCGCCATCGACATCGTCGTCACCCGTCCTACATTCTCCTCCCCCATTCCACAACATGGCTCGGACAAGCCTTTTGCTGCATTGTCCGGCCTCTTCAATTCTCTTTCCATGAGGTAGTCATCTTCTGCTATATTTATTATTCCCTTCGTTTCTCACGGTTGCTGGAAAACCATGTTTATCAAGTACTCGTTCTTAATTCGCATCGTCGCAGCTATCTCTATGCCTGCTTTCATCTTCGTCTCAGTTTTCAGTATCCATTTCTCCCTGCCCCTCGCCTCGCATCTACGCAGCTGGCCGGCCCCGCTTGCATCCCGCCAAAGCCCACATGGCGCGTAAGAACAGCGACGAGGAAAAGTCGTCGTTCGGGGATAGCGATAGCCATCACGCTCAGCTGCTCTACCGCTCGCTCGAGCAGTACAACGAAGATCAGAAGCGGAGCAGACGGCCTTCTTTCGTCCTAGCCGCCCTCGTGTTTCTGTTCGTCTCGTCGTCGGCCGGCGTCGCCCTCTCCATAATATTAATGCTTCAACCGGCCGAGGTCCAAACCCCGTGCATCGCCCGCGACCTGGTCTTGTTCGCGGCCGTCATGTCTCTGCTGTACATCTGTATCCATGTCAGGGGGGCGAGGAAAGATTACAGGAGGAGAGGAACTGGCCCGCCCCAGATCTACGGCCAATATCTGCATGCCAGTGCACTTCTTGTCGCGAGACTGGGTATTGCCGTGTGGGTCGCCGCTCTAGTCGCAACCGCCATCGTGATCTCTAAAGCAGCTCCCATGGCGGGTTTGGCAAAAGTAGCGCCGTACCTGAACTTGGTGATCTGCATCGGAGCGCTGTAAGAGTTGCGTGAGACTTTTCTTCACAGGGGTCGCTAATATTGCAACACAGACCTCCTTTTATTCTTATATCCGCCACGATCGAAAGATACACCACCCCATTCGCCACGACGGGGCTCTCGGCGGACTCGTTCTTGACCCGCCGTGTCAGCCAATTCGGAGATGATGAGCTCACTCCCGATCTTAGCGTTTCCCGCAGAGCCTCACTGCAGCGAAAGCAAAGCAACAGTGCTTCCATAATCACCTTGCCCTCGGCGGAGATCTTCCAGTACGGGATGTCCAAGCCACCAGAGACCTCGCGCAGAATCCCCGAACCCGTCGTGACAGCAGCGGGGGAGTCGGCCAACGATGAGGCCGAACTCATGGCGAACTCACCCGTTGGGCCAACCTATAACACACCTGTGGGCCCGAGAACTATGCCGCCGCCGCCAGTGATCCCGCCTATTCCAAAGATCCCCTTATCGCTTTCGAAGTCCCCGCCCCAGCCCGTATATAATCCCGGCGGGTGGCGGAATGAATGGGACCATGGTCCTGAAAAGATCGAGGTTAAAAGAAATGCCAACAAGTCGCCAGACAACTCGAGCACAGGGCGGTCCACCGCCGATTATTCCTCCACCTATTCATCGACCATGTCGGCAAATTCTTCGCAAACGCCCATGCGAGCAAACGCGCCCAGCGGAACAAGTAGCGTATATCGCGCGACACCAAGTACTAGCATTGCGAGCAGTGCTCGCCGCTCCCGGTTATCCACCGTCAGGTATGCCTCGAAGCCAGAGATTGCTGTGCGGCAAGAAATCAGAGTCATCAAGAACCCCCACTATTCGCCGGCCAGGGGGATCAGCCAAGACAAGAGTCGAGAGACGGTTATGCCCCTTGAGCCAGCGGCCATGCTGAGAGGTTCTCAGCATGCCCAGAGGAGGGTAGCGCCACCGCTAAGACGTAAACAGTCGAATTTTTCCCGGCCAATACCCTCGTCGAAAAGCTCTAGAGCCGACTCGGCCGTCGACATGACCGTTCCCAGAACATCGAATAACGAGATTTCACGAGGATGAGACGGCAAGATACCATTCGTAAATGTATATTATTGCTATTACCCAAGATATCCGTGGCCAGCATTTAGTCTGCCACATGTTTTGCTTTCGTCCCCGCAACGGCAACGCCTAACACTCATTGACGGAGCTCACTGCCGGTTCTAGGGAGAAAAAAAAAGTCAACGCATTTATACCCCGTGCCAAAGCTATGGCAGTTTCTACGCTGAGAAAAAGAGGCTGTAACCGCGAATTGGGGAGGTATTTGGATAGACAGATGGATGTCACCATTGTTGCGCGCCATGACGACGCTATACTAAGCTCAATGTCAGTTAGGTTTATAATCCTAGCAAGAGTAAATATTACGCGCATATACATACGCATATGCATACGGGTGTTGCATCGAGGATCGTGCTACGCGACTGGACAGGTGTCTCCGATTGGGTTGCAGTCGGTGCTGCAATGTCACTTAATATCACATCGCAGATGATAGTATACGGCTTCGCCTCGAAGCCCCGCAGCTTATGTAGACTGGGGGAAAGACGTCCTACGCTAACCCAGACGGCAGCTTTCTAGCTTGGGGCGAGAGTATCACGATCCCTATATTGCCAGAAACTCGGCCTACGTTTAAAACTCGGTCACGGAACTTGTGTCTCTACGAGGTGTGGCAAGGGGTGTGTATTTGTGTCGGGAATAGAGAGCCATCAAAGAGATAAAATTCGCTTATAACTGAAAGTTGTTATCGCATAGAAACCTCGCATAGAAGTCTATCTAAACCGAGAAGTGTAGGCGCTTACATTTTCGCGTGACAAGAGCCGTTCTAACTATGGGAGGCGTAGAGCTAAGAGAGAGACGCCGGACGTATTAGCCCGGCTGTTCCCACTCAAGAGGTGGGACATTGGAGAGAAATGAGAGATCCTGAACGGATTCTCATAGAACCCAGGTACCCTCGTTCCGGCTCTTGTCGCCTGCTTGCACATCTCCCTCCTCCTAGTTCTTCAAGAACCTGGCTTGTAAGCATTTACATAGGATTTCCTGGATTCGTGGAGCAAGCAACACGGCTTCTAACACTATTAGCAGCACTTCAGAAGTACGACAATAAAAGCCGAGAATTAATACACAAGTCATCCGCCGGGGTTTCAGAAAATGTCTAGTGTTCGAGAAAGGGGGGCGTATGCAGGTCAGGGTTTAGAGGCACAAGGTCGACGGCAAGCGATGCTGTATTACAGCTCGGCTCGAGATTTTCTGCCTACGACACATGGGAATGCACCACGGTAGCCGTTTAGAAGGGATCCCACCGACAAATCCGAGTACAGGTCTGGTGCAAAGACCTGCATGCAGGCAGCCGCGGACGTGCTCAATGTACATCCGCGGTCGCGAAGCAGGGCCCTTTTGTCTTAGAGACTCTACGGTCAACGAGAGCTTGGATCGCCCCAATCTGGTGCCGGGTCTCGGGATGGACAATGGACAAGGTAGCGGACCGGCGGTCGCTCTAGAACGCGGCGAGGATGGGGCACGGAGTGTGACAGGAACCTGGGGGCGCCGTGGGGACATCCATATCGCACTCGATATCCGCCTTGACTCGTAATATTCAATACTTCTATATCTAAACTCCAAAGAAAGTTATCCATGTTGATGCCTAGCTGATTTGCTCGAGTTAGTGTACGGCACGATACTTATAATAACCGGCGGGTCTGTAATAGCCTCTGATGGATCGATAGGCGACGCCAGGCGGAGAGCCGCCGGTAGCGCTCGGGCAGGCATTTACAACTGCGCGAGTTGCCATGCCGGGGACTGTTGACGCAGCGGCTGGAGGCCAGAGAAAGCTAGTCCACAATTCAGCTCCCTGCCGCGTTGTCAAATGACCCCTCCTCCCCTCTAGACTATATCATATCGTATCGATCGGTCGGAAAAGGGCAAGACGACCGGGCCGGACCGAGTCGACGTACGCATAAGTATAGGCCCAGCACCGTCCACCGCGGCCAAGACTGCACCGCAACGTTTCACCTGTAGGTTCTTCACCACACGACTCACGGCTCTGTGGCTCTACCTTCTAATACCGCAGCCACCACCCTATCGGCAATGTAGCCCGAGCCCGAGCCCCCAGCCCCCAGCTAGGAAAATCGACCGCCAGCAACCCGCCGCCGGACGCGGCCGCGCACGTCGGCGGAGGCAAACCCGACCCCTGTTCCCTCTCCCCGCACCACTTTCTCCTCCTCCTCCTCCGCGGGGCCGTGGCGCCCGGCCTCTCGCGCGCGCAGGCCGAGGCGGTGGCTCGGCCGTACGCGAGCGCGCCGCGGCGGGCGGCGCAGCCGGGGTTCTTCGCGGCGGGGGCGCAGCGCTGGGTGAGCGGGGGCGGGGCGCCGGCGGGTGGCGCTGCTGGGGCGGTTCGAGGCGTACGCGCTGGGCGGCGGCGCCTCCGTCGAGATCCCGGCCGCGGCACAGGGGCAGGGGCAGAGCTGAGGGCGACGAGGAGGGAGGGAGAAGGAGGAGGCTAGCGTAGCGACATGGGGACCGGGGTGAGGGCGGCGGATTAGATAAGCCTACAAACGTCGATGGTGGGCTGCGGCGTGTCGTATGATGGGCGAGACCGCTGTCGGCGGACGGAGACGGTGTTCGGGGGTGGGTGGAACGGGACGGCTTCTTCGGTCGGGCTCTCCCGTGTTCGCAGCGCGGCCCGCGGACGGGCGGCCGGCTAGAGAGGGAAAAGGACGTTACGGATCGAATTTGCCCGGGTCTGTTGTGAAGAGAGATAAACCTTCGCTAGGGCGCTCTGAAACTTGGGTGTTCTTTGATTATGGTCGTTTTCATAGCACAGGTGGCTTATTCACGGTTGCGCGGTTTGAGGCGGTGTGGTTAGGATCAAACTATTTTCTATTTCATATTGAAACAGTTGGTTTAGGAAGCTATGGTATCTTGTGGATACAGTGTTTTGAGTTCCGTTACCCCGTTTGTGTTTTTTTGTTGTCTTGCCCTCGAGCGTTCGTATGCGTATACTCTATCAGTAATATTATACTCTATCGTCAGGGGTCAACATCGTTTCAACGGCAGAGATTCGGCTGCCGTCCATCTTCTTCGCTATTGTACTGAAATTGATAAACTGTGGCCCAGCTATCCCGCTTCACACCCGTGCGAGAGTGATAGGAAACGTCAGAAGAGTTGAGATTGCTATACTAGAAGAGCCGATATAACCCGCCGGATCGACGAGAGCGTATCGAATTTGTCTAAACGGCGCTCAACAAAAATTAGCACACGTTCCTTAGGCCAAGACGTTCCCCTTAGGCTTCCACTCGGGGGCCTATTACGCCCGCAAAGGTATTCCAACGCTTTCTTTCCAGTTGGGTTTTTAGGTAAGAGTGGAACCCATTGGTCTCATACTCCCCTACAGTTGTATCAGACTAGAAGCCTCAGCTCCAATCAATCCATCCGCAATATTATTAGATTCGTGACTTATACTCCGGAAATACTACTTGGGATATACGACAAACCCCGGTCTCTTAGGGCCCTTCCCTCTTCTCCCCCCTTCTCTCGCCTTCCCTCGTCTTACGTCGGAACTGGGCTTCCTGTCTACGTAACTCGCGCACGTACACGCGCTCTCTCTCTCTGCCTGCGTCTCTACCCATACGTCCACGGGGTGTGTGTTATGAAGCGGGAATATCTCACGACGGGCGTAGTCATAGTCAGCTCACCGGGTTTGCGCGAAGACCACCGGCACTCGCGCCAAGACCTGAGGAGAGGTGCCTGATGACAGAGTAGCGGTATAGGGTCCGACATATGTGGCATCGCCAGGCCGGGGGGGGGGACAAATATAGGTAGATTACCAATCCAGGACCGACGTAGAGAAACGAGTCTCGAAGGAGAAGAACCCCGAATGCTGCGTCGTGCATGCTCGATAGATCAGCGGGTCTGGACCCGAGTGGTAGCAGTTCCAGTCTCGCCGGTGACGACGTGGGCTGTCTCTCGTCGATTGAGGCCGATGTTTAGAGGCGCTTGTCTGCCTGATGACTCGATCGCGTGGAGGTCGGAAGGCTGGAGGAACCGAGGAAAGGCTGGGAGGCTTTGGAGGGTAAGAGGGGGGCTGGCGACCAGAGCGGTGACGATAATACCAGAACTGTGGGCTTCAATCTAATGTGGATATCCGGGCCTTGTCCGTGTGTATGTAGCACGGTATGCTTCCTTTTCCCCCTTTACCGCTAGGACCACAGGACCTCTCCACTACGCCAGTGCGAGAGGATCGCCGTCGACCATCGTGAATTCACCAACCCGACGGCGCCGATGGTATATGCGGTCACACGCTCTCGGGATCGACGGGCGAGCTCGAAGAGCATCCCCGTAAGCCTATCTGCCTTTCTCTCTCTATCTGCCTCTCTGTCTGCCTTTTGCCTCTCTCTCTCTCTCTCTCTCTCTCTCTCTCTCTCTCCGCCTCAGCCCTCCGCCTCCAAGCGCAGGGCGAAGCAGAGCTTGACACATGGGCTGACTTAATTACACCTCCCGTTTCCGCTATGTGTGTACGACGCGATAATCGTAGTATCCGGCAGGGGAACAAGCTGCATCCCGAAACCCCAGCTCCATCGATGTCCTTGGCTGCTTGCTCGGTGGAACTGGATACGATTGGGGCGCTGGGGATGCAATGCAGCTGGCATGTGGCGGTGCGCGAGACTCCTTAGGCCCAGTCCGAGCCTATGGCACAGATTTCGGTGAAGGTTATGGTGCGAAACGCACATCCTGCGGGTCGGGGCACCGATGGAGCGGCCGTGACTCCATGGTAAGGCGATCAGATGAGCTGATAGCGGTCGAGAGAGCCTGGTCCAGCCCAACGAGGCCCACGATGTCAGATGTATTCCTCGAGCGAGGTTGGCTATTCGTCGCTCGGCGTCGTCTCCTCCCATCCTTTACGGGGTAGACGATTATTCGGTCCCTTCCCCCCCCTTCGACTCACACCCAGGAAGCCTACGTTGAGCCAACTCGGGTCATTTCAGCACGGCACACGCGGGTATGGTCTGGAATTTTGGCTAGATAAGACTGTGTAGACTAACCCCTGACCGCTCAAAGCTACTATATCGCCACCTCTAACTGACGACCCCCCCTTTCTCTCGCTCTGACTACCAACGCGTCTATTGCGCCCCCTTCACGGACCCCTTGAGACCTAATATAGGACCCAGTGTATGTGTGTGTGTGCGCGCGCGCGCGTGTAGTTTGCTTCCCCTCCCATCGGGCCCCTCCTCCCAGGGCACCACCCCTCTCCACCCGTTTCTCGCGCGCTCAACGACTCTGACGGGTCTGGGTAACAATCAAAAGCGAGAAAGTTTTAGCCACAAGGCGAAGAGTAGTGAAGACGTCTTCTCAGGGTCGAAGGACGCCCGTCATAACGACGTGCCGGCCAATAGGGCAAAAGGGCGGCCGCGTCGCATGCGGCCAGGCTGCCTTCTGGTTCTCGATGCACCTCACCATTTGCCATGCGTATCTGCCTCATTGGCTGAGCGCCTCCAGTCGCGGGCGGCCGAAAGAGGAACAGCCAGGCAAACCACCAGGCCAGGAAGCCAAGCCTCCTAGGACACTGCTGTCTCGAGTGAGACGATCGCGCGCCTCTCGCACCGCGAGCAGAATCTGGTCGCGAAATCGGACTGGAGTTTCCCAGACCCCCCTTGCGGTTCCCTCAGCGACTGCGCGACAGGGCTAACCGACTGGGTGACACTCGTTCTTCCGCCTGTTCGACGGCGACGAGAGGATGAAGATAGGGCAGAGTAGAACCCGAAGCCAGACCGGATGGCTGTTCGGGGACAAGACGAGCGAACGGGGGGGGAGGATGGGAAGGGGGACTTGCGCTAGGTAGGATAGGTTAGGTCCATCTCGATGGGATCGGCATCCTCTGGCCCGTGGTTCTCTTTAAGACATGCTTTAATTGAAAGGCGGCAAATGGTTTTCAGGGCATTCCCGCCTGGCGCAATTCGTGATTGCCCGTGTGGGCGGATGGAGGGAGCGGAGGGGGGAGCGGTTCTTTAAAGACGCGAAAAGGCGCGGACCCCTGCATTCGGGTTTTCACGCGTAGAAACAGTTGGAGTCCCACAACCAGAGGGGGGGAGAACAGGAGCAGCGCAGCAGGAGTTACTCATACAAACGCCGCTCACACACACACAATTTTTTTTTTCTCTTTCTTTCTCCTCCTCTCTTGCCTAGGGGTTCCCTCGTTAGTTTCTGGTGGCTGTCTGTCTGAATCAACCCCTCTTTTCCCTCCTCTCCCCTCCTCCCCCTTCGCGAACCGAACCCAAGACCCGAACGCGGGTTAGGTGGTTTAGAGACAGGGGCTTGCCGCGAATGTGGACGCGACTATTGGCTGTCTCGGGGGCGCTCCTCGAACATTGCGCACCGTCGGGTCGCCGAAGCGCAGGAAGACGCGTAGGAAGGTCGCAGGGAACGGGTAGAAGAGAGAAAAAAAGGGCAGAAAGGGCTAAAAAAGCGTGGGATGATGCAGACATGGTGTATAGTAGACATGGTGCAAGGTAAGTAGATGGCGTAGCATATAGGTTAACATGGATAGTGGGAGGAGGTTAGTAGGTCAGTAGGTCGGGTAGCATCTGGGAGGTTAGGGATGTAAGGAGTATAGCGTGCGTGCAGGATAAGCATATGAGTAGACGAATCTACACGTAGGTAAGTAAGTTGGGTGTTATAAGTGGCATTTCCCGGTGCTACTGCGCAGTTGGTGAGACTTGTCTCGACGCGCGCATCCAGGGCGTCGGCGAATCAGCGACGGCGACCCGGGGATCGCATGAAAGATGTTTCCCTGAATGCGCTGCCGTGCAGCGTAGCGCTCTGCATCGTGAGCACCAGATTCAGCTTCATCCAGGACGCCCCCCCTGGCACGGCTCCATACACGCCTACCTACCTACCTACCTACCTACCTACCTACCTACTTACGTATATATCTACCTATATACAGTCAACGCCCGGCGGCGGACGAGAGCGGACGGGCGAGCGGGTTCCGGGTTCTGGTCTGCGGCCCCGATATGAGGAGGAGCTGTAGCCGTGTAGGTAGAGAGAGAGACAGAGAGAGACGACGCGACGTCGTCGACAGGGGGGAGGGAGAGAGACGAGACAGACAGGACAGAGGGAGAGAGAGACAGACGAGGAGAGAAAGGCGGCTGGCCCCCTATCGTTCTGATTGGCGGGCCCGTCGTATAATACGCCAACACCACGCGTCCACAACACGAAGGGGACGGAGGCTAATCTCGTCGCCATCGCGCAGAACCAACCCCGTTTGAGACCCGAGCGTGCGACTATCATCGCTCCCTTGTGGTGTTTTTCAGGGTTCTGATCTATTATTATTATTATGATTACCTGTGGTTTTTCCATTCTTTTTATCTTTCCACTTTTCCCAGACGCAGACGCAGACGCGAACGCACCGCACCCGCACATGCACATATTATATGCTATTGTATTTACGTGCATGCCTGCTCATACATAACATTACGAGCATGCACGTTCGTTCCTCTGCTGCTACCTGGCCTTATCTGTGCTCTGGAGGCAGCATAACGAGGTAGGGTGGTATTACATGCCCCATGCATAACTCCTTAGGTACCTGTATAGTAGAGGTAGTACCTAAAGGTTGGAGGTCTAGGAGGGTAACCCGAGGTAGGTAGATCGAGGTACTTACCGACACGCGCGCGACACCGCCGAAATCAGGCGCAGAGCGTCGCCCCGTTGAGGTACCTCGCTAGATCTGCAGCGGCCCATCGCGCGCTGGCCACTCTGCTCTCTGCTCTCTCTCCCCGTACGGGTACGTACAGTGCTAAAACTCCCCCCCGACCGCCGACGCAGCGCTTCCTCGAGCAATTCCCAGCTTGGGCCGGCTCCATCTCGACGTCCCCCCCCTCATCCTTGCTGCGCCCGTCAATCCTTCGCCCTCGTCTCTTCTCTTCTTCTCCCTCATCTCCTCTCTTCTCCCTCCCTCTTCTGAGTCTTCCCTCTTCCTCCCGTCCCCTCGCGCCCTCACGTCTCCTCCACACACCCACACACGCCCTCAACCCACACAACCCACAAAGCCACACACCCTAACGCCCTCCCGCCCTCACACCCTCCTACGCGACACCCCTCCCCCCCCCCCCCCCCCCTCTGGCCTCCGTCGGCGCGTCCATCCCATGCCACTGCTCTTACGAGACGGCACTTAAGGATGCAATAAGACCTGCCAATGCCCGCATCGTAGTCTCTCGCCCACTTTTCCCATTGCCTTTCCCCCTTCCCCCTAGACGAGGTCAGGTTTGGCGATACTGGCGCTGCATTGTTCACGGCATTGTTCACGGCATCGTTCGCGACCAAAAATAAACAAACACTCCAAGCTTTTTTTCTTCCTCTTCCCCCTGCTTCCGGTGTCAATCGTTCTTATCCTGTTGATCCGTGCTTCGCCCTAGTTGCTGTTCCAACAACTACGACTCGCACTCACTTCACCGGCTCCTTTTGCTCGTTGGCAGCTGTAAACAAGCTCTCCCCCTCGGTGGAATCGATCCAGGTCATCCCCGATCGGAATCGGCATCGAGATTGGGTCTCGAATCTCCCTACGCGATTGGACTTCTAGATCCTCTCGACGACCACCACGTCAGAAATCCGCCGCGATGGCTACCGCTACCCGTCAACCTTTCGCGCCCCTCGACGGAGCGCGCCTGCAGACGCTGACAAGCCTGAAGAACAGACAGAATGGTAAGCATCTCAAGTCGTGCGGGCGATCTAGTTTGCCCTGGTTCGAATTTCGAATTGTTGTCTAGTGCATTGGCCGTTTTATGTGCTCTGTTGTATTTCTGCCGTCTGCTCTGGCACGGCCGATAGACGGTGGGGGCAAAATCTGCATCGCGTATAAAAAGATGCGGACCTGGACCCTCTCCGAATAGCGTGTACAGATATCCGGTCTCGTGCTAAACGATGCCTAGCTCTCCCTTCGTCACCCGGCAAACGTAAAGCTGCCGACAGCTTAGACACGGACGATTTCGAGAACGTTGACCCCCTGCTCTTCTCTAAGAAATCTAAGGGTTCGGATAGCTTCCCCTCCAAAGACGCCTTCCTAAAGCCACCTACTTTCACCCTCGCCAAGTCGGCCGCCGTGGCCAACGTCCCTACCACAAGCTCGCACAAGACCGCTACGCCGCGGCCACGATCTCTCTTGAACGCCAAGTCGCCCTCCAAGATCAACACCGGCATAACCAAGTCAACGCCGCTCTCCGCCCCCGCCGGCCGATCCCCGACGCGCGGCAAGCGATCGGGCATCCTGTCTTCCCGGCGACGTACCGCCGGCGCCTTCTCGCGCGTCGACCCACCTTCCTTCGGGCTCCCGAGCAAGTCGTCCCCGGCTCCGTTCTCGCTGGACGCCGCGCTGAAGGGCACGATCCCAAGCTACGCGCGCCGCAATGGCTCGTCGGCGTCAGCCGCCACTGCCGCTAACAGGTCTTCTCCTAGCAGCGGTCTCGGTCTCGATAGCCTGCTGGAAGGTGGTGACGCCATGAAGTCGTCGTGGTTCTTTGACATTCACGAGGATACGCCCGAGCAGGAGATGACGAACCTGTTGCAGCACAGCACCTGCGTGCTCGACATCAGCTCCGACGAGGAGAGCGAAAGTCGGCGGCAACGCGAGCGCGCCGAGGGCAAGGAGAACGTGCCCCCCGCTGACGACGTGTCGCAGACGTCGCGGCCGCGCGCCTGCGCCTTCCGGAAAGCCGTCGACGACGAGATGGCATTCGAGAAGGAGCGCAACCCGCTTGGCGAGATGGACGTCCGCGAGTACTACTCGGAGGGCTGCGACGAGACCTCGGTCATTATCGTTCCCGGCGACGAGGACGAGGGCCAGGATCAGCAGCTGCCGCAGCCGCACCCGATCCCCGACCTCGCCCCCGAAATCCTCGTAGGAGAGGAGGACGACGTCGACGACGGCGCGAAGACGGTCGACGAGCTGATGCGTAAGGGGGACGAGCTAGTGCCCGGCGCGGCTGTGCTCGAGCCGCTCGAGGGCACCGGCGAGAGCTTCGAGGTGTGGGAGAGCGGGAGCGCCAAGGATGAGGCCGAGTGCTGATGCACGCACACGGTCGGCCTTGTTCCTCACGATTGTCGACGATGGCTCTGGTTTGCTCGGGTTTACCATACCCCTATTATTCTTACTGGCTAATGTTTTTATTTTTCTTGTTTTGGCCCTGGTCGTGTAATTACCTACTGGGTCAGCACTGGTAGACGTCGCTTTTGCGGGCACGAGGGAGGCATGCGTCGACGGTTTTCGTCACAGTCACCGGCGTTTCAAGGGGGGGGGGGGGTTGAGGGACACAGGGTCACACACACGGAACGGCTGGCTGGCAAGGGAGGCGGTATGGATCGGCTATTCCGCCTTGTGCTTCTATGGCGCTGTATCTGGTTGTATGAGTTTTATGTACATAGCCCCTTTTCTATCGTCGTGGTTGTCGCATACCGATGTGAGAGAGGGGGAGCACACGCGCGTAAATAACAACGAACGGGTTTCCGCCTATTATTATGACTGCTGTGACTCGCGTTGGTCTCCGCCCAGTCATATCGCCGGACGTCGAGCGGAAGAGTTCGGTCGAGATAACCAAGCGTTGGCGCCGATGAGAGAATACCTATTTATATTATATGTGCGTTCGCGATGTGTCACGTTGGGCGGGCGCTTGAGGAACAAATAGACGACGGTTCACACCCGCGCTCCCTTCATCGACTGCCCCTTTTAACAGCATAGGTGCGATGTGTGCAAGTCGCATGCAAGGAGGCCACATATGACAGTATCGAGCATGGGGAGAGGGGAGTGTGCTTACGTAACGGAAACACTATCTCCACGTTGAGTCGATCTCCCACTTTCTGACTCGCGAATCTGATCTGATCTGTTTCGGTCGCACCCCGGAGATCTTCCCACCATTCGATGCCTTAACATCTTATTATCTCGTCTCACCCTCGGATGAGACGACCAGCGCCGACGCTCCGTTTTCCGATAAGTCGAACGACCGTGACACCCAATCGATATAGCATAGCAACCCGGCGTTCCCACACATCGGCCAATCCACGTCCGGCCCCAAGTCGACCCCCGTCTGCGCACGACCTCTCTCTCGTCGAGCCGGGCATTGTCGTTATAAGTGCTGCGGTGGTACCACACGCGCCGCTTCCCGTCAATCACAAGTCGACACACCTTGCGTGGGAAAGGAACCAATGGCCTCGATAAACGACCTCGCGGTGGCGGCGACGATCGCGTCGTCCGCCGTGGCGCTGCAGTCGTCGCCTCGGCAGGAGGCGTCAGCGTCAGCAGCGGCCGCGCCGCCGCCCCCAGGCACGCCTCCGCCGGCGGCGGGAGCGGCAGCGGGCTCGCCGTCTCAGGGGGCGACGCCTGCGCAGCCCGAGCCGGCGACGCCAGGGGCGCGAGGCGCGACAACCATCGCGCGGGGGGCGCCGGTGCTGGCGGCGCCGGCGGCGGGGGCGGCGGGCGAGGGGCGGGCGAAGGCGGTGCGCGGCGCGTTCGTCGTGTTCGAGGGCATGGACCGCGCGGGCAAGACGACGCAGGCGAAGCTGCTGCAGCAGCGCTGCATCGAGAGCGGCCGCGAGGCGCGCTTCCTGCGCTTCCCCGACCGCACCACGCCCATCGGCCAGATGATCGACGCCTACCTCCGCGGCGAGGCCGAGATCGAGGACCACGTCATACACCTGCTGTTCAGCGCGAACCGGTGGGAGGCCGTGTGAGTTGTTTCCCCCCTCCTCCTCCTCCTCCTCCTCCTCCTCCTCCTCGTTCTCCTTCGCACTTTCTCGCTCCCCGTTCTAACTAATCCCCCCCCCCCGGGGCGCGCAGCAAGAAGATCAGGGCGGAGCTCGAGGCCGGGCACACGATCGTGTGCGACCGGTTCTACCACAGCGGGATCGTGTACAGCGCGGCGAAGGGGGTGCGGTCGCTGTCGCTGTCGTGGGCGAAGGCGCCGGAGGTCGGGCTGCCGCGGCCGGACGTGGTGCTGTTCCTGGACCTGGAGGAGGCGGCGGCGCGCGCGCGCGGCGGCTGGGGCGGCGAGGTCTACGAGAAGGGCGAGATGCAGCGCCGCGTGCGCGACCTCTTCTGGGGGCTCAGCATGGGCGACCTCGGCACCGCCGTCGACAGCGGCAGCGCCGCCGCCGCCGCCGCCGTCGCCGGCAAGGCGCCCCGCCGCGACGCCGACAGGGCCGGCAACGGAGCCGCGGGCGTCGCGGCGGCGGCTGCTACGGCTGCCCAGGACACGGAGTTCCGCCAGGAGGAGGAGGACATACAGATCGTCGACGCGGACCTCCCCATCGAGGAGCTGTCCGACAAGGTCTGGGAGCTCGTGCTCCCCCGTATCGAGGCCGTCGAGCGCGGCGAGGTCGGCAGGACGGTGCGGACGGTGCGGTGAGGTGGAAGTGGAGGGTCTTTGCATACGGATGCGGCGGGGCGGAGCTGTGTTTGCAGAGGGGGATAGCATCGAATCCATGTAGTAGCATATTGCTATTTCCGCGCCGCGGTAGCTGAGACTCGGTGTGCACAGAAGGATACGCCTTCTCATAGCGACGACGGGGTATATATTAGGAGTTCTCCGTCACCTCGGCCCTTGGTCTCTCGTGAAGAACGTGTTTCTCGAAGCCTGCGCCGATCGCTGGTCGTCAGACGTCCTGGTGCCGTCCCTCGCCCACACTCTTACTATAGCGAACACTAGGGTGAGCTATCCCTTGCGATACGCGAGCGAGCGTGGAAAGCGATGCTAAGCTAGACCTCGCCTCGGGCTGAGGCATCGCAGCGTATGTGTTGCTGGCGCGTAAAGAATCGCCTGTTTCTATTTGCGCCGCTGTTTGAGTGTACTAGGCCTCCGCGGCTCGATGGCTGGCCTCTCTACGGTAGTAGGCAGCGTGAGGTTAGGCTTCCCCCGCGAACCTAGCGCAGCCGCATACACCGATCTCTCTCATGGGGAAGGGCAGGCGTCCGCTCTTTTCCTGCGACGGTGATTTGAGCCCTTGCACCGTCGGCGTTGGGTTGGATGCCGTAGGCTAACCCCGGGGGCTTGAGGAGTAAAGGGGGCGGCTACCCAGTCGTGCCTCGTCTAACGCATACACGAGCCGGAAATGCCCTACGCGCTTGCGTAGGGAACGCTCTAGCGGACCCTCAACTCTTCGGGGCTGATCTTATCTGCTAGAAAGGGTGTTCGCTACTCGGAATCGGGGTCGGGGAAGGGGGGATAACTAAGGGAGTAAGGGAGTCGATGGTAACGTGTGACTGCTGGATACAGGCCATGATAAGGCTGCTGGCGCATAGATCGAACATGCCGGATGCGTTTGTCGGAGTATGGCTCTGTACAGAGGCAACCTCACGAGACAGGACACGCCGTACCTCTTTACGGACCAGCTCTGAGGCTATATATATATGTTACGCGGCCAGGCCGTCGGAGGTTCCAAGCACAGTTCCAAGAGTTATCTACAGGGGTAGATTCTATTGCCATCTCTGATAACCGCTAACCCTCGTAGGTCATCGCAATCACCGACACCCTAGTCTGCGAAAGCCCGAGTCTGACTTGGCCGAAGCGTCGTGGGAGGACTTCAGACGGGGCGGATCAATTACGGGGCGCATAGCATGTAGCGATGCGCTGAGATATATGTGCCTCACTATCATCAAGTCGATGGTAGATGTTATTCGATTACGACGGACCTTGTTCACTTGCTGACACGCAAAACTAGCCATCCGAGAATATACCTACCTGCCTACCGCTTACCGGCGACTCTCTTTACTCTTCTCTAGCAACATCACCTAAGCCCATGCCCCTAGAAGAAAACCGTAGCCCTCTTACCGGCGCCGGGAATGCTAGAATGCCAACGGTGCCGGGTCGCTGGCAACACGGAATTATTTCCCCTTTCATCGAAGAACCCGATCCCCAGTCCAGCCAACGTGGTATCACACGTAGCGTCGGCATCGAGACGGGGCAGACGGGGGCGGTTCCGGGCGCCGGCGCGGTCCTCACCGGAGGGAGGAGAGCAGGACAGCACAGCCGTGATGCGGACCGCGCCCAACCACCACGCTTCTACGAGGTTCCTCGCTGCCGGCCCCGTGCTGGCGGTCGCCGTCGGGCATAGACGAGGGGCACCGTGGGCTTGACCCGCGGGCGGCGCAGCACAGCTAGCGCGGCCAGCGCCTCGGGTGCGAGCGCGAGCCGCGTCCCCAGCTGAGCAGCTCAGCTTATGGGGGTTGTGGCACAGCACATAAGGGTGCAGCTTCGGACGGGGAGAGCGGATAGGGAGGAAGGGGGGGGGGGGGGGTAGGATACCTGTCTACACGCCCGGCTCTTGAGGCGCGCGCCGCTCTGTCGCATGAGCCTCCCTCGCTCGCTCGTGAGGAGGGAAGGGTGGAGGGAGAAGGGGATAGATGGGCAGGATACGTCTGGGGCCACCGCTGCTCGCCCGATCACATGCGCCTGGGAGACGGCGGCGCGACGGCCGGCCATGGCGACAATGGTAGCGTCCTAGTGCAGGAACTCTCGACGCTCGCCTTCGCTCGCGTGGCTCCATCCACGCCCGGCCCTTTTGCTAGTCGCGGGGGGCATCCAACCCTCCCCCTTCCCCTCTCTCTCGCGCCCACCCTCCGCAGGCGTCGTGGGCACAGGTTAGGATCCTCCGGAGCACAACGTTTGGGCTCGCGTCGCCTTTGCGTTTGCTCGTTTCTCTTGGCTTCCGCGTCCGCTGGGCGAAAAGGGGGGGGGGGGAAGAAAGGAAGGAGTTGGCCCTGGGCTAAAAATACGAAGGGGAATGTGGTAGTGACGGAGCGGATAAGAGAAGGGGAGGGTGAAGTACATACAATCGCATGCGGTAGGTCAGGAGGATTGCGTCGTCACATAATATGTACTTCGGCGCCGACTCCTACCAACACAGCTTTACTCCCGCCCCCCCCCCCTGACATGCCGGTGCCCACCCCCTTTTCCCAGCGAAGTCTTGCAGCCTCCCCCTATGCATGTGTCTCTATCCTACAGAGCGCGCGAGCGAGTAAGGATGAGGAGCACAAGAAGATGCAGCAGAAGGAGGGGAGGCTTCTGAGTAGGCCTCAGCGTCTGCATACCCGCGTCTCACACCGTGGGCTGCGGAGAAGAAGCAGGGGGCCCCGGTTCTGGAGGTGGCTTTGTTTCTGTTGGCATTAAGGAAGAATGCGCGCACAACTTGGCTCACGACATAAAAAATCCGATCGCATACCTACCTAGCGAATCCAGGCCGCCATGGCTGAAACGGGCTGGTGCCGGCCCCTTGATATGCTTAAAGAGGCCGCTGGTTGATGCTTGCGTACTGAGAGGCCCATGCCCTGCTGGCGAGAAGCCTTGGTATGTAGAAACAGACCCCCTCGCATGGCCGGCCAAGCCAACTAGGACGGGGAGCCCGCTTCGACCGGACCCCTCCCCCGACCTGCCCTACGACAATCCATGAGAGACTGCTTCGTGAGCGCGGGCGTCCTGATCGCTGCCACTTTCCTATTCCACAAGCCTTGCGAGTCTGCGAGTGTTAGGTAGTTCGCGGAGACGGGTTCCAGTCGCATGTAGGTAGGACTTCTTGCCAATGGCCAGCTTACGGGGCAACGCTTGGGATCCGGCAGGCACCGGGACAATATTCCACCATGTGTGGAAGCGAGCCTCTGGGATCTTCGGATCCTCGGCCTTGGCGGGGTGGGCAGCGAGGTGCAGAGATTTGCGGGTGCCTCGTCGATCGGCCCTACGCAGCCCATCTACCTGGCCTGCGGCCTTCTGCTGCGCATCCCGCGGGGCGACATCATCATCCCATCCCGCGCCCCGGGGTTTCGCAGAAGACGGTGGGTTCAAGTTGAACTTGCTGAACTTGAAATTGGCGTGGGCTCTATGAGCTTGTCTAGATAGGTGTATGCATGTATATCTATGTAGGTGCGAATGTATGTATGTATGTATGCTCCAGTCGTCTCGACGACGCGCGCGTGAGAGAAAAATTGACCATACTTGGACGTATCGCACGAAGCGAGCGAGAGTCGATGTAACAGAACGAATCCCCAAAGACGGGTGGTTTGTCTGGCATGTTTTGTTTACCCTATCTCCTTCGCGTGACCCCATCGAGGACGTAAGAGATTACCCGCCGGCCGTAGCATAGAGAGGACTGGGAAAAGAAGGAAAAGAACAAGATTTGTTGGTGAACCGGATTATGAAGATTAGGAAAAATAAATAAAATAGCCTGCATTGGTGAAGGAGTAATAGTTCTCTTCAGCTAAACCCTATGAATAGCCCATCCGGTATTTCAGAGTGTGTTTATCCCCCCCCTCCCGCTAAACCCGTCGTTAATAGTATTTTCTCTTCGCCCGCTCTTACAGTGTACTGTATATAGGTATATATTCAATCACGCTTTTGGGTCCCCCTCCTTTAATTACCTCACGCCCGCCACCGCCTAGCGTTTTGCGGGAGCATGTATCCGAGTGATATCGAAGATGCTAGCGGCGGAATCGTCGTCGGCGCCGCCGATGCCCCGACGGGCGAAGCTGCGGCCGTTACTTGGACTATGGGCAGGGCAATAGACGATGCGGCGTGCTGCACAGCCGTCGGCGTCTCGTGAACTGCGGGCAGGGCGGTCTCCTGCGCCACTGGCAGGAGTAAGCTCGTCTGGTGGACTATGGGCTGCGTAGTGGTTTCGGGAACCGCAGCTTGCGTGCTGGTTTCGTGGACCGCGGCCGCTGACGTAGCCGTCTCGTGGACCACGGCCGCTGATGTCGTCGTCTCGTGGACTGCGGCCGCCGATGTCGTCGTCTCGTGGACCATAGCAACCGATGTTGTCTCGTGGACTACGACCGCCGAGGTCGTCGTGTTGTGGACCACAGCCGCCGATGTCGTCGTCTGGTGGGCCAAGGCAGTTGTCGTCGTCTCATGGACCAGGGCCGGCGTAGTTTCGTGCACGAACGGTGGGAGTACGATGGTCGAGTGGGCCGCGGGGAGGGCGGTTTCGGTCACGGTAACGTGGACGACCTGGGAAACTGTCGAGACGTGAGGAGGCAGAGTGACGTGCACCGTCTCACGGACCGTCTCGGCGTGACCTGTGACAGTTACATGGACGGTCTCCTTGACAGTCTCGGCGTGGCCGGTGACGGTTACGTGGACGGTCTCCTTGACCGTCTGCGGCGGCAGGTGGACTGTTTCGGTGACATGGACCGGCTCCTTGACGGTGACGTGAACGGCCTCCGTCACAGTCACGTGTACAGGCTCCTTCACAGTGACAGGCTCCTTCACAGTAACATGTACTGGCTCCGTGACGGTGACATGGACGGGCTCTTTGACAGTCACAGGAACACTGACATGGACCGTCTCCTTCGCGGTCTCGACCCTGGTGACCGCTACCGATTGCGTGACTGTCACAGGGACGCTGACATGGACAGTCTCCTTGACGGTCTCTTTGACGGTTTGCACCTGCGTTACGGGAACGCTAACGTGAACAGTCTCCTTGACGGTTTGTACTTGCGTTACGGGCACGCTGACATGGACAGTCTCCTTGACGGTCTCCAACTTCGTCTGCGTCACGGGGACACTGACGTGGACGGTTTCCTTCACGGTTTCTACCTTCGTGACTGGTACGCTAACATGGACGGTTTCCACCTTGGTAACGGGCACGCTGACGTGAACGGTCTCCTTAACAGTCTGGGGAGGGAGCGTGACGTGTACGGTCTCCTTAACAGTCTGGGGCGGGAGCGTGACGTGTACGGTCTCGAGCTTCGTCTCGAGCTTCGTCTCTAATTTGGTCTCAAGCTTGGTCTCGACCTTCGTTTGAGTCGCGACCTGCGTCTGCGTCTGCGTCCTAAGCTCAGTCTGTACTTTCGTTTCGGTGAGGAGCTTCTCCTCCACCTTCGTTACGGGGATCGTGACGTGGACCGTCTCCTTCACTGTCTCCTTGACCGTCTGAGGGGGTAGCGTAATCGACTCTTTCTTAACTTCGGTTTGCGTGACGTGGACAGTCTGGGTCACCGGGACGTGAACTGTCTGGGGGGGTAATGTCACATGCAATGTCTCTTTTACAGTCTGGGTAACATGGACCGTCTCCTTAACAGTCTGTGGCGGTTGCGTAACATGGACCGTCTCCTTGACAGTTTGTGGTGGTTGCGTAACGTGGACCGTCTCTTTCACGGTCTCTGCTGGTTGCGTAACGTGCACTGTCTCCTTCACTGTTGTCGTCTCCTTTACAGTTTGGGGCGGTAGGGTGACGTGTATCGTCTCCTTAACTGTCTCTGGAGGTTGAGTGACATGGACGGTCTCCTTCACCGTCTCCTTCACCGTCTGCGGCGGCAACGTTACATGGACAGTCTCTTTTAGAGTCTGTGGTGGCAGAGTGACATGGACGGTTTCCTTGAGAGTTTCCGTCATGTGTATAGTCTCTGCTGGTAGGGTCTACGACACTGTGTGTTAGTAAGGTCTATTCCGATATCGACCTTGGGGTGGGAGAGGCCTTCGGTGCCGGGTCTCCAAGTCCAACCTTGACATATGAAATATAGCACAGTAGATTATGGAAGGGGGAGGTGAAAAAAAAAAAATGAGAGTATTGCTATATCGTAGCGACTTACCACATGTACTGTTTGGTGAACCGTCTCTGTCACGATTTGAATCGCTGGCGGCGGGCTGGCAGCAGCGACAGAGACGAGGGCAAAGATTGCCGGCGCATAGCTTCTGGAGAATCGCATGGTTACGCGTATGAAGGAGAGCGGAAGAGACTGTATAGGTGGGGGAAATAGTCAAGAATACTATTAGAGAATAAAATAATATTGAAGCGCTGAGGCTCCAAACGAATATAGGAAGTCAACTGGCTCAGCCTTCAAACGAAACGAACGAATAGTGAATATGGAGGAAGCGTAAGAAAGGAAAGGTGAACGGATCGACCGTAGAAGAGAACCGAAGCAAATGAAAGCAAACGAGAAAAAATGGTCTAGGTCGAAGTGAAGGAGAATGAACGGGAAAGCTTCGTCCCTGATCTTCATGGGCAACGACGGCAGATGTAGCATACCAAGAATTATACCCTAGAATACCCATCGTTCTTCCCGGCACCGATTATCCAGGTAACCAGAGATGATGCTACACAGGGGTGTCCGTCTTGCTCTGAGCTAGGGGCCACATGAGCTGACATCTCTGGCAGAGCTGTGCCAGATCCCTAGGAGGAGCCATGGCGAATTGCCAAGGGGTGTGTGGGTGTGGGATAACCCGTATGCGAGCTTGCTGTCTTGTGTCGTCGTCGAGGATCAAGTGGGGGTGATATTCTGGAGATGTTCGAGGCGCATGTCAGCCAGATGGCCAACGCCGAGCCGAACGATCCCTTGGTACCTGAACTCGACTCTGGGTAGCCGGGTTCATGCAGGAATCCTACCGTGTACCTATATACAGCGCATGGGTGGCCCATGGACCCGACTAGAATTACTAAGTAGCGACATGGGCTGGCTTATGGGTTATGGTTACAGCATATAAGCTTATCCAGACTTAATATGGCCTATTCGGGAGAGTGAGGAGCGTACTTAGGGTCAGAATCTGTGGTATCCGGACCCCCCTTGACTAGATATCCTCCTACTAGCGTGCATCACCTTGGTGCACCGTAGTGGGTGACGGCTCCTGCCCAGCATTCGGTTATTTTAAAGCTCCCCGCTGTCTGTGTAGATATTTCTACCTTCCGGTCCGTTTACTTTCGCGCTGAGGTATACGAGAGCCGTTTATCCGTTCACGAAACAAGAAGAGAGAGAGAGAGAAGGAGAGAAAGGAAAGAAAGAAAGAAAGGATCGCTGGCAGATGTATGATTGACCGCGGGCCTTGATCAGGCCGGGAAACACGTGGCTGAGCTTGGGATGAAGCCCGGGTCTACGACCTCGAGGCCGTGAGGGCTGTGAGGCCGCATGAAGGATTCTTGGGAGGCTTCGTGAGAAGAACTTGGGATGTCTGAGTTTCATATTTCGCAGCGATCCGGTTTCGCTTGGCGTTGTTCCGAGATCGAACCCCTGCAGGGAAAGAAAACACAGACCTACATACTATGTAATACTTGTTCAACGGACGAAGAAAATGGAGGCTAATACCTAATGCCTGCCATTCACCGGAAGGTCGGATGAGAAGACTCTACCTCGGCTGGTACTAGCAAGAAGGTGTCGTGAGAGAGCATTGCTGTGGCTCCTCCGCTTTGCGCATTCGCAACTTCGAGTGCTCAAAGCTACAGGAACTTAGCCTTAGGCGTGTATAGAAAATATATACATACATACATATGTACATAGACCGACCGCTACTTGTGTAAGCTTGTGGTTCGCGGTCACAGGAGGTACGCCAAGAATTGAGATGGGTATGACGCCAAGAGTTGCACAGGCATTCTGCTGGGGGTTCACACAGAGCTGATGATCTGCAGGACCGCTCTCTGCTACGCTGGCAGGTAGGTTCCTAAGGGGGCCCTCCATCGGACATGTGCATATAACCATCATAAAGGAAGGCGTTGCGAAGGACGGACGTCCTACCGAAGGAGTGCCGCCCCAGAATACGCGGAGATGGCTACTGGAGTCTCCCACGGGAAGAACAGCTCTGGATTGGGCGAAGGCGGATCGGTTGGCGGTGGCTGTTTCGGTAAGGAACGCGACGAGCTGGTTCAGAATGGCTCTCGGTTGCGTCCCTAAATCGCATACCCGGCAACTTTCACCCGAGGTAGAGTCGTCGGACAGCTACCAAGTTTAGGTCTATGTTGACATTCCCAGATTCAGCAGGAGGAATTTCAGGTAAGCAGACGAACGGTAGGTATGCATGTGCACACAGGTACGTCTCTATCTATACGACGTAATCAAAAGCTACAGAGGCGACTAACAGCACCAAGCCCCTCGATCGAGGCTGAGAGGCTTGGGCGAATAAGGGGGTGGGGAGCTTGACCGAAGAAGAAGAAAGCCTGGTCGTGATGGTGAGTGTGAATGGTACTATTGTTTTTATCGTCTCGTAAGATTTTCCGACTATCAAACCTCGAGTGTTTAGATAGGTCTAGTGTAGGCCTGCGCCGTGAGTACACAGGCAAGTACTTACACACAATAAAGAGACAATAAAGAACTCGGAACCCGAAGATCCGGCCCGCTTAGCGATTAGGGGTAAGGTCTTTACCAGGGGGTTAGCCCAGAGAATATTGATGCCAGGGGTTTGGAAGGTAACAGGTGAAGCTGTGATTCGGGGAATCTAAAACATAAGATGACAAGATCCCTCAACACTAACTGGCCTGCCTTGATCCGGGGCGCGTTGACGTAACTATCACTTTGGTTTCGCACATGTAAAACCCTATGTCCGAAGAGTCTCTGTTCATATTAACTACATCGATGTGATGTGCCGTGCCATGATTTAGTGATGGCCAAAGCATTTATTCTCTAGGCTCATGTATTATGCAGCACGTATATACCTTTGACGGCAGGGCAGATATGGCACCTACCTGCCTACCTATATACCTACCTACATATCTATCTACATACCTATCTACACACTACGTAGGGCAGAAACAGGCATGGGCATGCACACACAGAGAGACGCAAGGCCCTTGGGCGGGGGGGTCTGTCATGCACGAATACGAAGCATTATGCACCGCACGTCATGGGAGCATAGGTGAGGTAGCCTACGAAGATACCCCCCAGAGTATATGTACACGTGTGAATGTAGGCATGTATGCATGTAGTAGTAGCTTAGGTAGGTAGGGTACTACTTCGTCCATACTGCCGTCACCGTGTCCCGCGTGTATGGTGTATGTGTGTGTGGGCTGTGAAGTAAATCGCCGTCGGCTTCTACGTGGTGTGGACGTGCGTGGGTATTATCGACGACTGATACTACTACCAAACACAACATGAGAAACTGTTTACATGGCATATCAGCTACTTGCGTATTCCTCAGTTTCACGCTTGGAACGGGCAATGCTTATGCGTACCGGTGACTCGTAACGAGGGTGGCAGTTCTCATTGGTACGTCGCCGCCGGGCGCGTTGGCCGCCCAGATCTTATTGTCGTCGCTAATATTGCCAATTGAGGGATGCTAATACAAGCACATGCATATACCTACCGGTATTTCCTCCGTAGCGCACAAGCTAAGATCTCCATGATCGCCCGGAAAGTCTGCACTATTATGTGGATGGGGAGTCGATCTCCCAGCAAGCTGGGCGTTTCCGTCCGAGCATTTGGTAAGGGCCTGCAACCTGCCATCCCCACGCGAGGGTGTAGAGAACGTCTAGAATCCCATCGATGGCAACCATATACATGTTGTGGAGGAGGTCCTCTCCTCGTCCTCGCACGCCTCGTGTCTCTAGGCCAAAGCTCTGACTTGCATCATACCGGGTTTGAGCGACGGTGTTGCGTCAAGATCCGACAAGCCTTTTACCAGATACTAACACTCATAAGGCGGCAGCGCTCTTGGAAAGGCCCTCCTATCGTTTATCGTCAGCCCATCAGCAACGGCCTGGCAATCCTCAGTCTCTGACTGCTCCGGACGAGAGATCTGCAACCCTCGAACCGGAATTTCATTTTGTTGGCGCCGGTTAGTCACACCTAAGCGGAGGAAAGCGACGTCCTAAACGAGAATGATCACCACTGACAATGAGTTCGGCACCCCTCAAACTCTTCCGGCAATCAGCCTCTTTGTGACCCACGCTGACTATTCTATCGGGACGCTCTGAAAGAACCCTCCAGGCGCGCCGGGATGGTCTTGGTAGTCGAGCCTTACCTCACCGTAACATAGATTTTCAAGGAAGTCACCAAAGTGGTAACTCCCACACGTAATTAGTATCGAACGTATTCCAAATACAAGATATTATTGTGTATGTAGCGTCGAGACAGTGTACTCGTAAGCGTGAAAGAATACCGATAGTAGAAAGGCCAAAGAAAGGCATAGGTTAAGGAAAACAATGGCCTTCTTGCCTCAGCGATCAGCTCGCAAAAAGAGCTTGTTTGCCCTTATTCTTGTGCCGATATTGTGAACTCTTTTGTCTCTTGTTAGGCTTTTATAAAGACAGCTTCCCCGACCCCAAACCATGTATCGAGGGTGGCTTATCCATCACGCTCAGGCAAGGCAAGATTATTAAATCCCACCTTGAGTTTGTGCATGCCCTCTATTACCGACCAGACGCCTTTTAAGGGGACGTATCCTTGCCAAACATGGACGGTAGTAAGGTCTGGGTCCGCCCGGTGGAGGGTATGGGGCTTGGTATGTTTGCCGCTGAGTTCATCCCCAAGGGGACGGTATTCCTTGAAGATTCCCCGATTATCGAAATCTCGACTGCAGGCTCCGATGAATATCAATACCGAGTATACGACATTTGCAAGGCGTACCACGCCTTGAGCCCGGACGCCAAAAAGGAGTACGACAGTCTTCACAGCGACCCGGTAAAGGAAATCGATATAAACATAAGACACAGAGATGATATAAATAACTGGTATGGAAATAACGTTGCCGGCGGCAGTACAGATATTAACTACAGGCTCAGGCACCAAGTCGTCGACAAGTTGGTTAGAGCCTGCGCAACATTCTGGACGAACACAGCAGCGACAGACTTCAAATCTTCAGCTGTCTTTCCTAACTTCAGCCGGAGCAATCACAGCTGTGTTCCCAATACCTCTTGGGGCTATCGCAGGGGATCGGGGCCCGGGAATAACTTCATTCAGATGAAGGCGAGAAGGGACATTCAGCCCGGCGAGCAGATCTTCGTGAGTTATGCCCCTTTGCTAAACGTCAATGGCAAGCTTCTAGGTCGAGATCACAGACGAAGGAAGTTGCAACATTGGGGCTTTACATGCGCCTGTCCTGCTTGCGGCAGCACCTAAACGGCGGACCGACATCTCGTCAAACGGATTCCCTCCTACGATGCAGCAAACGGGACTCCAGGTCTGCCACGCTCCCTTCTATCCAGTCAGGAGTGGTCCGGAGTGGCCGTCAGGTATCTTGCCCGAGGGGCGTACTAACCGCGCTAGAGAACAGCCTGCTACGAGGAAAGCTTGGGAAGGAAGCTGTGTTTGGGAAGCACTGGGCGACGCTGGGCAATGCCGCCATGGTGATGGCGGTAGAAAGGTAGCTACAACGGCTGACTGTGTTCATATGTGATTTCTGGGAAGTCAATAGATATGTCTGCTATCCTTTAATTGCACGGGGCCACCACAGTAACGTCCTGTGGGTTGAATTTTTCGGACTGCTTTGAGCTGGCGAACCTATATTATGAGATAGTTGCTTTTTATTTCTACCAGTGAGTGCCCTATATTATGACCCCGCCACCGTATGTGATCTCATAATGTTTCTGCCTCGTGACAAGAGCCTGCACTTGCGGACGTTCGTGAATGAGCGTTTCGTTTCTACATTGCACGGCGCATAGTCTCCGAGGTTGGGTTGCCCCCTGGCGGAAATTTAGGGGTAACTTGGTAGCGAGATAGGCTGCGCGCACAAACAAGTCCGACACAGTCGCTTGGTAACTCCGATAAACACAGCCTCAGTGATGTGAGGATTGTGCATCACGAAACAGGCGACGAGGGGGGTCACCCTTATATTATCCTGAGACATCCGTGACCCGGTATCTCCGAGACAGCACAAGAGCGGACGCGAAAAATGCCGATAGCCGCAAACTGTCTCTCCCGAAACACCACTTCGGTCAGAAAATTCCGATCCGAAACTGTCGCCTTGCCGCGTCTCCCCTCCCTCCTCTTCTTTTTAAACGTCGCTGACCCACCCTCCGTCGATCACGTAGCTGCTGCCAGTGATGGCGCTCGAGTCGTCGGCGGCGAGGAAGAGGATGAGGCTGGCGACCTCTTCGGGCATGAGGTCGCGCTTGAGGCTCTGGGCGGCCATGACCTCGGCGCGGTAGGCGGGGGTGAGGACCTGGTCGATCTGGCGGCGGGTGGCGATGGCGCCGGGGACGACGCTGTTGACGCGGACGCCGCGGGGGCCGAACTCCTTGCTGTGGGTGCGCGTCATGCCCTGGACGGCGGCCTTGCAGAGCGTGTAGACGGGCAGGCCGGTGGCGGGGATGCGCCAGGTGATGGAGCCGAGGTTGACGATGCTGCCGCGGCCGCGCGCCGCCATCGCCGGCGCCACCGCCTGCGTCAGGAAGAACTGGTGCCGCAGGTTGGCCGCCACGTCGGCGTCGAACGACTCGGGCGTCACCTCCGCCGTCGGCACGCGCGTCGCCGCCCCCGCCCGCCCCGCGTTGTTGACCAGCACGTCGACCGCGCCGCCGTGCTCCGCCAGCACCCGCTCCGCGCACGCCCGCAGCCGCCCTAGGTCCGTCACGTCGCAGTGCATGAAGACCGGCTTCGTCGCCCCCGCGATCCCGTCCACCTTTTCCACCAGCTGGGCCGCCGACGTCTCCGCGTAGTCGAGGAACACGACGTGCGACCCCTGCCGGCAGAACAGCTCGACCGCGGCCGCCCCGATGCCCTCGGCGCCGCCGGTGATCAGCACGCTCTTGCCCCGCAGGCTCGGGTAGATTGCGTGATTTTCCATGACGGGAAGGAATACGAGAGAGTGTGTGGATGTGCGATCGAGGCGCTAAAGCAGCCGGGCCGACTACAAAGGGAAGAGGAAGAGGGAGGGCGAGGATGGGAGCGAGCGAGAGAGAATGGCCGGAGTCGGCGGGAGACTGCGGGGTACCTGTGACGATGTGCGAGACATCGATAGGAGAGAGGGGAGAGGGGAACCCCGGAGCCTGACGAGGGCGGAGTCACCCAAGTCTCTAATTTAGTGATCCTATGTGCGTTGGAGCCGGGGAGGGAGCGGGAGAGAAGGCAACGTGAGGAGTTAAGTTGACGATCTCCGCCCGACGACTCCGATCTTAGGCCTTCTGCTCACACGAGTGGGCAGTAATCGCTCCCACATTAGGCAATCTATGCATGTTGGGGTCCGGGACGAGATGTTGTACTGCCTGGGCGACGCCAACAGCATCGAATCCAGCTCAGAAAGGAACGTAGTGTCTCATGTCGTGCGAGTTGTGATTTCGCAAGCCAGGAGAAGGTTGGGCTGGTTCCTGATAGACTGTTACAACCTGTCACCCGTGAGCTTAGGGTGTGTGAAAGGTAGGTAGGTTTCATTGCATTTAAAATCGTGCCGGGGTCCCAGCACTCATGATAATCAGCGACGATAGGACGCCGGCATCGTCGAAGTCCAGCGTGGACACGCCCGTCGTGTTCCCATCGTGTGACTCGTCAAGTTTATCTACATGATTCCTTTTCGTACCCTCCTTTGTTCCCCCCGTCACTCTACATCGGTGTAACTACGTTGTAATCACAGGTGGGGCAGTACGTCTTCGTGTTGTTCGTCGCGGGGTAACGATCGATGCCGTATGTGCCGTTCAGCGAGACGCTTCCGACGATGCTCCCGCCCTCGAGTCGAATCCAAGTGTCGACCTCTAGATTCTTCAACTTGGACTTGAATACGAGGATCTGGCGCGCCCCTCGCTCCCAGTTGCCGTAGCCGCCGTAGCCCGAGTGCTGACCGAAGCACAGGTTGACGTCGTGGCGAGGTGCGATGGTCATGTTCGGGAGCTGCTTATCCCATTTGTAGCACCAGGTGTCGCCGTGGTCGTGGCCGGAGAAGAGCGCCATGACGCCGGGGACCTCCGAGATGGCCTGCATGAAGGGGATGTCTTGTCCTCCATAGGAGCAAGAGCCGTCGTTCACGCCGTCAGGACACCAGCCCTCGGCCTGGGGAGCCACTGGGTAGTCGTCGTTAATCCCGGGCTCGGTGTTGGGGTCGACGCCCCCGGCCTGCAGGACCCTCGATGCGAAGGTCGGGATGTGGCAGAAGGCTAGCGAAGGGATCACTCGACCGAACGTGCTCGCGAACTCGGCGTTCTTTTGACGGAACCAGTTCACGACGCTGATATCGATCCAGTTCGGCTGGCCGACCCTGTCCCCGGATCCCTTCCTCTGCTGGTACAGAAACCCGCCTCGGCTGTCGAAGAACCAGAGCAGCAGCTCAGGTGCACAGCTCTCCGCCGTGCAATTGCCGTCGTAAACGGGGAGGTAGTAGTTCGAGACGCCAGCCTCGGGGTTGAATACCATCTGGGTCGTGCGGCTGTTCGGCCACCGTTTCTCGCGGGCCAGGATGGTAATGCCGGATATGTTGAAATCGTAGTCGTGATTGCCGTAGGTCGAAGCCCACGTCAGGCCACGGTCTACGATCGGGCCAATGATCTGGTCGATGTACGTCGTGCTGTTTTCCAAGTAGGTGTTCTCCCCGGTGATCAGGTCGCCGTTGAGCACGACGAGCCCGGGCGATTCGGCATCGAGAACCTTGTTGAGGACCTTGACCGAATTGATATCCTGCTGGGGTCCCCAGGTGTCCCAGGCATCTAGCGCAGGCGAAGTCAGCGATCACGTCTAGGCCGCGACGGACGGGATGGCGGGGTGATAGCTACTTTCTCCAAAGTGCAAGTCCTCGAAGACGGATATCTGGAATGTGCCGTCGCTCCTGAAGGCCAGGGGACTGGATGACTCCGTGCTGTTGTAGTACCTCTTAGCGAGCGGCTTCGCCTCGGGGGCCCACACGGCAAATGTCAACCAAAGGAACGTAGCGGTGGAAAACATGATGGGCCAAAAGCGACAACGACCAGGTGTGACACTCGGAGAACTCACCCAAGGCTGCCAGATGAGTACGATGAAAATGCACTCGTCACCGGGATGTGGGCTATATGTGCTTGCGCTTGCTCCATGAAGCAGATAATACCGACTGACCAGCCGGCGAGATAACGTTGCAATACGCGACCACGCCCTATCACGACTGTGGGCGTTGTTTGGTGAAGTTTGCGAGAGCAGGTCGGGTTTCCCTGGTAGACATAGGGTCCTGTCTGCGCATCGGTCTCACTTCTTGACGAGAATGTCTTAACGAGTCGGGTGGCTTTCCCCGCAGTGTGTCGTCGCTGATAGTTCTCATTGGCTCATCGACCCTAGACATCTCGATGTCGCTTGCTACATGGGAGTGGGAGCGATACGACGACATGCCTAATAGGGCAACGAAGACAAGGAGATGGTCTCCTTGTCCCGAAGCTTCTCCCAGGGTCTTTTGTGCCTCGCTCGTCGAGAGAAATTAGAGTAGTGGGATTGTTGAAATTTTCCAACCGAAACGTGCCCTAAGTAATGGTCCATCTTAGGCTTGCGATCGAAGAGCATTGTAGAATATTGTATATTTTCTGAGTAGACGGGGGTGTGGGTAGGCATGGGACAACTGAACGTGCTAATTAAGTATTTTGCCCTAGTGCCCAAACCAGGGTTCTAGCCTAGACCTGTATATAGAGAGTCTATACTTATAGTTTAAGAAAGCGGCGTTAGAGGTTAAAGGCTGCTACAACTCTAGAGATGGCTATCTAATATCTCAACTGCATCCCATGGAACTCATCTGGTCCCGAGAAGAATTTTTATAGATTTGTCAAAGATTAACTGGCGACTGGAGGGGAAAACCAAGAAGAGGAAAAAAAACCTAGAAATGACAACACGGTGAGGCTCTGCACGTGGGTGTTGACTACTGGACTGGCAGGGAGTTTGCTGGCCGATCCAATGGTGCTCTGTTCGGAGTCAAACAAGTTAGGATTCTTTCACGGCAATATAGTGAAGAAAGATGTCATCTTGTTGCTTTTAGTTTTAAGCCAATAGTTTGTATCAAAGACGCAGTGCTAAGTGTCAACTGTCATAAGAAATGCGGTGCCATCTGTGTACGTAGTCGTGATTTGGTTAGAATATCCCCCCTTCCGGTTCATAGCCGATGAGCTAAAGCAAACCTATTTACAAACATACACAGGATAGGCTAGGCACGATACGCATCAGAGACAGCTTCAATTGCTTATGAATAGCAGTATTTGACGTGCAGTTATAAATGTAATCCTTAATTTCTTCTGGGACCACTTGTATGCTACAACGACGGGCCAGCCTTCCTTGCACGCCGGGCCACAATCAGAGCTATTACAGAGAGGAGGCTAAGAGCAATCAGATATGAACTACACCGTGCCCCTTAACCTAAGTGTCAAATCCCGAAAGAGATGTTATATGATGCGTCAAGAAACCTGAGACCGGAACAGCGGTGGCTGGAGCTTTAGGAAATTCTCCCAAAGCAATGTAATATTCGCTAAATCCCCCCCCTTTTTTCCATGACACTCTCAGCACCTCGCCATGCTCAACAGAAAATCGAACTGCAAATGATGGGGTGCATCTTACTCCCTGTCATCTCCTTAACTTCTGTATTGTGTTGAGTTTCGTCGCGGTTAGCTTCCCTTAGAATTCCAGTGGTTTTGGTGTAGTAATACCGAGAAACTCCCGCCTGAATAGAGCCAATTCGAGAGAGCCAGTATCCGCAAACCATAGGCCGTCGTGAGAATGACGAGGCGGATGCATGCGCGGGCGGAATGGACCCGCTCCACCGACTTACGAAACCTCGATCCCCGAGAGGCGCAACTTATTCCGGCAGCCCAGCAATGGTAGCGTGGTGAGTAATTATGGGATCTCAGCCCGGCCCCGGGATCTGACACCTGCAGGTCACCATGGCTTACGGCTATGGACACGGCTATGATTAAAATCAGGCCAGGATGCAGTGTGAATTTAGTCCGTTCTCCGCAGCTTAACCCTGCAGATGCTCGTATCATCATGGTCTACGTCGGTCCAGATTGTGTTGAAAGGTAAGCGAATGCGTAGGCCGTTGCTCGACTGCCCAGAAGCGGTAGTTGCACAATGTGGCATTTGTTATATCCGAGCGATTACAGGCTTAACAAGGCAGCGGAGATAACAATCGGTCGTGCTGATTTAGGAGCAGACTCTTGCCGAGTTAATGTTCCTTGCAGGTAAAAAGCATGAGATATTGACAATCTCAAGAGGGAGTGCGTAGGTGGCAGTCATTAGACATCAGATCGTAGCAGTCTGTTAACGTTCTCGGCCATCGATATTAGGTCAAATATGACGCGCTTAATATTAAGTGTCTATATGATTGGGGTGAGTGGGAGCTGAAGAATGTTGAGCGGCCGGCCCAGTCTACAAGGGATATGTTTGATCTTTTTCTTCAGAGCACGCAAGTTGCTAGGACGCGGATACACATACTATGTCATAGGTCGTAGTCTTAATCGTACTTGGGGGACACAAATGACGCCGACGAACTGGGAGGGGCTCCATCCCCAAGTTCTTATAGACGGAACCATTAGTGTGTTTGTTGCGGTGCGAATTCGAGGCTGCCATGGGGTATGTGGAGTAGTTAAAGAATATAATGCCTATAATAAGTAGTTGATGTGTTATGGAATCGTTTCCCTTCCACGTCCCCAGGGACAAAAGGGGTCCGATAGGTAATGCCGTAAGCCGCTGGGGACTTACCTCGCGGAAATGCTTACATCTGTCGCATTTCTGTATGCATGTCAGTATGTAGGTTTCGTTGCGCTGCATCCTGTAGTAACTATGTGGCGATGCAACCAACAGGGCATTACTTACTGCCCCTGTGCCATGACACGTGAGGGGTGTCCCTTTCGGTATCTGCAAGCGGAGATCTCAGCGATTCCGTGCACGTATATATACCGTGCAAATACTTCGTTAGGGACCCGTCCATTTGTGCTGAGGTGTGGCCCATCCTACGACACCCTTCTCATCTGATAGCTATACAGCGCTAGAGCTGAGCACCGAATACACGAAACTATGGAGTCGACAGTCCTGGCCTTTCGGCGGGCACTTATCCAAAGCCCATTACAATCGGTGGTGATCGGCAGTATTGCCATCTTTGCGCTGTACATCGTTGTCAATGAGGTCATTCGCAGTCGCTCACGGATTCCCGGCCTGGCAGGGCCAAAGGGATGGCCGGTTATTGGGAACCTGCCGGATCTATGGTCTAACGCGCCGGTGAAATACCGAGAGTGGGCCAAGATATATGGCGACGTATACCAAGTTCAGCTCGGGAATACCCGCGTGGTCATCGTCAATAGTGCTGCTGCCGCGAAGACATTCCTAATAACCAATTCGCACGCCATGAGTTCCCGGCCCGAACTTTACACATACCATAAGGTGGATAGCCTTAAAAGCCAACCCCCTTCGGACTAAAAGACTGACAGGTTTTCGTGGGCGGTGCGCTGATATATCGATAGATTGCTTCTACCACTGCTGGCTTCACCATCGGAAGTTCGCCTTATGACGACTCGCTGAGGAGAAAGAAGAAGGGTGTGGCGGTGGCCATGAACCGCCCTTCCATTCAGAATTACATCCCGTACCTGGATCTCGAAACGAAAACCTTCGTCCAAAATCTCCTCGACTACGGCCAATCCGGGACAGTGGCTATTGACCCGATGCTCATGGCCCAACGCCTGAGCCTGTCGCTGGTGATGACTATCAACTGGGGCGTCCGAATACCATCCCTAGAAGATGACCTACTCAAGGAGATTGTCAAGGTCGAAGTGGGACTCAACAAGACTCGGTCCACTGTCGGAAATACCCAAGACCACATCCCGTTCCTGCGGTTCAACCCTTTCAACCCAAAGTCGATCGAGGCGCGGGAGTTGCGTGCTCGTCGGGATGTGTATCTCGCCAAGTTGGATGCGGACCTCGAGAGGGAGGTGTCAGCTGGGACTAACAAGCCTTGCATCCAAGCAAGCGTCATCAAATACAAAGAGGTGGAGCTGAATGAGACAGAGCTCCAGGCCATCAGCGTGTCCATGCTGTCTGGCGGGTTCGAGACGATTTCAACCACGGTACAGTGGTCTATGGCTCTCCTTGCGCAGCATCCAGAAATCCAAGACAAGGCGTACGATGAGATAAAGAAGTTCCAGGGATCCAAGGGAATGTGGTGTGACGCTACCGACGACCAGAACTGCTCCTACATCCTTGGGATAGCGAAAGAGGCCCTTCGGTACTATTCCGTTCTCCCGCTAGCATTGCCCCGGAGGTCTATGAAGGATTTCGAATACAATGGCATCCGGATCCCAGCCGGCACCACGCTCTACTTGAATGCGTGGGCCTGCAACCGCGGTAAGATGACGTGCCCATTATTGTATTCCCTCCCCCCGAGCCGAACTACAGACTGACGAAACCTCCGAGTACAGACCCCGAGCAATGGTCCGATCCTGACGTATTCCGTCCAGAGAGATGGCAGGAAAAGCCGGAAGCTCTCCTGCTAACCTTTGGTCTGGGTTATCGAATGTGCCCGGCCCATATTTTGGCCACCCGGCAGCTCTATATCATTCTCATGAGGCTGTTGAGCAGTTTCCGCTTAGAGGCGCCTGGGAAAATAGACTGCGACCCCAGAACAGATATCTCCCATCCCAGGGACCTGGTCATCTTTCCAAAGCCGTACCGTGTATTTTTCATTCCGAGGGATGAAGGTTCACTGCGGACAGCTCTGGCGGCCTCTAACTGAAAGGGTTTTACCAAGACGCAGGTGGGCATGCCTGCCGATAGATATAATAGCATGGAGGGTATTCAGATTGTATCTGCAGTTACGGGGTGAAGAGTATAGTTTTCGAGAGACAACGTCTATGAGGATCATCATATGTCAGATTGAAATTGTTTAGTTACGTGGCTCTGCCAATGGTCACTGTACTCACCCTCATTATTCTCAAGCAGTTGGTTTAGTGGAATACAATCCTTGAAATCTGAAGATATGTGATCGAACTTCCATCTAAAAACGATAAATCTATTGCGAATAGACATATATCAGTGAAATCGAGGCGCCGACTTAACTACAAGAATCTGGGAGGCCGCCTTCACAAAATCAGCAACGGCCAGGGCCTGGGCTGCCCACCCATCCGCGGATGTCCGACGGCCTTCTTAGACTTCTCCTGGAGTTCTTTCAAGATCAGCGGCACGCTCCGCGCGAATACTTCCCGGGATTTCGCATCCTCTGGATGTTTCAGAATCACTGAGATGGCCTTGGTTACGGTATCGTAGGTCGATGTGCTGAAAGGTCGGTTGCCGCCGTCTCAGAGTCGGAAACTCCTATTCCGAAGGTCGACAATTATACCATGTTCGAGCGAGCGTCATCTCTAGGAAGGAATCGTTTCACACCAGCCTTGGCGGCAGTCTAGAGAGGGGGAGTCTGATGCTCCATGCCTTCGAAATTCGCTGTCGATACCATGGCGTCCTATCCTTCCAGAACTTTGATAAGAGTGTCGCGATAACCTTTTCTTACCCCGGCAACAGCGACTTTCGTGATTGAGCTCACGTACGATCAGTCAGCATACACACACCCTGACTTACCACGTAGCACTACTCGTTCTGCATAGCACAGACGTACGGCTGTTCCTATCGGAAGGGCAGAGGCCTTGTCGCTGGCTGGGGGGGAGTCGCTTATCCATGTGGGGACGAGAAGTGCCAGCGTAATCTACTACGGTCCCAACTAACGAGTAACTAGGGAGAGGTATTCTACATATATAATGGTCAGTAGAGTTGATGAGTGGGAAAGATAGCCCACTCTATCCCCTCCAAGCCCTTCGCCTTTCCATACCGACTTAAAATCCAATCCGTGTGGCGCCGCGTGGCCGGAAGCGACAGGCAAGCCTTAAGTTACCGAAATGAGACCGCTGGAGGGACACCCTTTAACGCTGAAGTTTCTTGAGGCTGTTTGCTGTCGGACATATGGGTGTGTGTTGATTTTCTCACCCCCGCTGTAAGTTTGGTTCTCGGGAAAATCGGCTGGGCTAAGAAGCTATCAGGTGATGGGTTGTCTCTTATGTCCATCCCATCTCCTTACGAGGCACTTTTCCTTCCATCACATCCCATGTCCTCCCATGTCCTCCTATGACGTGCGTCGAGGTCGTCGAGCTGCGACCATTGACTAGGGGTGCCTTGGGCAATAAGAGTTAGGTATTACAGGTTCAAATGGAGTCCCATTTGAATCTGACATCGACGTATCTCCGGACTAACTGGCCCCTGGCTCAAACGGGGGCCTTTGACCATATTACATATGGCGTACTGCTAATGGCGCCTAGGCCGTTAACTTTTAATAAGCAGCCCCCAAGGTCTCCATTCGACACATTACTGGTTGACTGCATCGTGATGCTGAGTTCCTGACAGGATCTTAGTTGGCTGTACATCTCAAGTACGCAGTCGCGCGCTTGGCTGTGCTTATATTCAAGTTGTACATGTGGGCATCGTTGCCGCGCGATGACTAACAGGTAGCCGGCATCTAGGTTATATGCTAGTAAGAAGTGAAAAGATAGACAGAACATGCCGTTGATGAAACATGGATGGATGTTGAAAAGCAAATTTCCCAACGCCATGTGAGGCCTCTTCTTCGAGGCGTTGAACCTCCCGTGACGCGAAGGTCAGATGCATTCCCCCGTTCGTCCTCAGCGACGAATTTGATGTTGAGATCCCACGCTCTAGGCCCGAAACGCCGTATATGCCACTTATAAGGTAACATTTAGTATTGCCGCCGCGTTGTCATGCACCGCCCGCCCCGAATCGTCTTTTACGACCTGTTCAGCCCAATGAGACTCAGGAATTCATTTCTGGTCTTCTCCTTTCTGTCGAAGCAACCAAGCACGCAACTGGTGATCGTGCTAGTGGTTGTCTTTTGGATGCCTCTCATCACCATGCAGAGGTGGCTTGACTCCATAACGACGGCGACTCCTTGAGGCTTCAGCACCTCCATGATGGCGTTGGCAACTTCTCTCGTTAATCGCTCCTGGACTTGCAGCCGACGGCTAAACATTTCGGCGATCCGTGGGAGTTTGGATATACCAATGACATTATTGTTTGGGATATAACCGATATGCATCTGCTGTAATGTGAGAACAAGACACCCGATGGCAGACCGAAGGCGCAACTGACCTTGCCAAAGAACGGAACAAGGTGATGTTCGCAAAGACTGAATATTTCAATATCCTTGACGATAACCAACTCATTGTGGTTCTCGTGAAAGATGGCGTTGTTCACAATGTCTCGGACGTTTTGCTGGTATCCCTTGGTGAAGTACAGCATCGCGTCCGCATATCGCCTCGGGGTGGCCAGAACGCCTTCTCTATCGGGATCCTCGCCAACGCACTCGAGGATCGTCCGAACGGCTCCCTGCAATTTCTTGAGCCGTTCAGCAGCCTGTTCCGGACTCTCATCGAGTCGCTCTCGAGTTCCGCGGCCTGAATTGTGTGTGAGTTACTGCGCATGAGTATCGGAACGAGGGGTGGATTTTGCCTACTTGGCCTGCTCAGCCCATCGAAATCAATCACCGGGCTGGGAGATCGCGTTTCTGTTTCCGTACTTTCGGGTTTGGGTTTTCTCTTCTTCTTATGCGGTGCCTCATCGCGAGGATCTCTGGCGGCCTTGCTAAGGCTGTCTCTCCTCTTCGGCGAAGCCGAGTATCCGTTGACCTTTGGCACTCCATCGGCCTTCGTCCTCGATCTCTTCTTCTTCTTCTTTGCCTTCTTCTCGTCTCGGCTCCCGTTCTGCGCCTGCGTCGGCCCCTCGTTAATAGAGGTCTCGACGTCCGAGGTGCCCGCAACGGAACTGCTCGAAAGGTCGACCTCGGCCGATCCCCGATCCTCGCGGCTGGGGCTGGTGAGCTGGGACATTCTTTGTTGTATCTGGCCGACTCATCAATCAGTGTAGGCAAGGGATAGAAAGTGGCGCATTTGAGTGTCGGACACCGTTGTGTATGGGCGTGTGAAGGGCCGGAGGGGAGACTAGGCCGGGTGGAACTGGAACAACCCGCGCGAGAAAAAGCGGTGTCAACGTGGAATCTCGAGCAATTGCAGTGTAGTGAAGGGAATAGGCGCTGATGTTGAGGTGCTTATGTAGAATTGTTGAAGTAGCTCATGCTTACTCGGATTTCCTCACCCGAGTTCGGGAGGTCCAAGTGAGTAAGTATCTCGCTATGCATATATCGGATGGAGTGAAGGTCTAACATTGACGGATTGATCCCTATCGCGCCGATAGGATCTTCTAAAAGTCCGCGGGGCAAATTCACCACATGTACCTTTGTACTCTCCCGCCGGCTGGGCCATGTATAGGTACCTAGGTACCTAGGTACTAGTGTACATATGTACTTGGGTACATCATACGGATAGGCTTTGGGAAATGTGGCTAGTGCATGTGGCTGATAATGGCTGGCACCGCAGCTCAGTCTTGTCAGATCAATTGGACATCTAATTTCTCCAATTCGTTCGTCGCAGCCTCGAAGCTCTTCCGTTATTACAACCTCGATTCCTATCATTCCCGACACCGTCTACCCTACATTTTTGCCTAATATTTGCCGCGTCGATACCGGGTCGCACGGGAACCTGCAATCGCGACTTCTGCTTCTCTGACCATCTATCAGAACGCGGCGATATTCGACACGCGGCCGTATTCGACAGGCCTCTCTCCTCGACTGCCCAGTCCGCGGCCATCGCGACTGGCCTTCGTAGACCTCGACCGCTTCACGCCACGTAAGACCAAGACCAACCTTGAGAAACATGGCGTCACCTCCGCACGCGTACTCGCCCGCCGGCTCTCCGCCGTACCCCCCGAGCGCGCAGTTGCCGACGAAAAAGCGTGGCTCGGCAACTGCCGATCTTGCACCACATCCACCCTCGATGAAGCGACGCAAGGCATCTACTATGTCAGTCACCTCTGCTGGCTCGGCACATCCTCTTCGACAAACTTCGTTCCCGCCAGACGAGTCGCGTAATCAGGCCTTCTCCCCGTCGTATCGACGTTCGCCCAGTGTCGACACCATGAGTCTAGTTAGTGGAAGTCAGGTGAGCGGCGCTCCTGCGAAGAAGAAACGAGGCAGGAAATCGAAGGCGGAGCATGCTGCTGCCGAAGCCATGCGAGATGGCACGCCGAGCGTTGTTGGCGGTCGAGCGCCGACCGTGGCTAGCAACGCCAGCGGCAACAACACCGGTAAGGACGCGGATCAGGATGCTGGCAAAGAAGGCGAGTTCGAGATACCCGAGAACATGGCTAGTATGTCTGCTGCTCGGACACAAGAACAGATCGAGGAAGAGAGGGAACTTAATGCGCTGGTCAAGACACGTATGGACCCGGAGCAGTTTCATCGATACGAAGTTTGGCATCGCCAAACACTAAAAAATGCCGACGTAAAAAGAGTAAGTCGCCTAGAGCCTCATCTGCGCGCCTCCCTGCGCGACATAACTAACCCTAAATCTGCAGCATATCAACAGCGTAACCTCACAATCATGTCCGACAAATGTCCATCAGATGATGCAAGTTGTCTGCAAGATGTATCTCGGGGACCTTGTCGAGGCTGCCCGCGACGTTCAGCGGGAATGGATACAGTTGGGCGAGAAGCAGACCGACTTATCCGACGACGAACTCAAACCGATGAACGAGATGTCGAAGTATCGCCGGCAGGCTCCCCTTCGGCCCGAACATCTTCGTGAGGCGTACAGGCGTCGCCGAGCCTCTGCCGAGAACGGCGGTGCGTTGGGGAGCTTGATGGTCTGGAACCAGCAGACTCTGAACGGAGCTGAACGGTTTGCAGTGAGATCTGGAGGACGACGGATCTTTACCTGAACGCGGCACTGCTGGAACCAGCGGCATCGGGTGGAATTACGTACCTAGGCCCCTTGCTAGCTGCGGTAGGGAACGATGATTGCACATCCCGTATGGGTTAAGGCGGGATCGCCCTTACGGGAGAGGACCGGTCTGTTTCAGACTTTATCGCATACGTTGAATGGGTACGCGCTTTATTGCAAAACTCCTGGGTCGATCGCGACGCAGGAGTTCGTTGCGGTTTGGCATCGAGCCGGGGCTGATTTGCGAACATGGTCGAATATGATCGAATCGGCCGAATCTGCGGTCGATGGGATAGTCTATACACAACTTGCCTTACAAATTGGATGATAAGGCATGATGGGGGTGTGGGCACATCTGAGGAGTAGCTATATCGCTCACTTGGTATATCGCTAACCCGGCGAGGTGGATCTAGCTGTTAGGGCCACGTGGAATACCGTCCACGAGGATCCGGGGACATCCGCGTTAGCACACACTACGTCGGGAGCGCAGGCGACACGCACGAATTCGGAGATATGCTCCGAAAATTTGTCGTTCCTACAGCACTACCAGGTCTTGGCTCAGGCTTGTCCGTCGCAAGCGCATGTTGCCGTGTCTTGACGTCGAGTTATACACATCATTCGCCCGACCGCTCCAGCAATTCGGCACCTGCTGCGTGTAAGCGAGATGCCATCCGCCCCCTTTTATCCTAGGCCTTCGTCCGTTAGCCCTATCTTCACAACGAGCACCTCACCCCCGAATCCCCATGAGCTACACATGAGCTGCAGACGGTTAGCTCCGTACGAGTCCGGACCATGAAAAGCGGCTTTGCTACGCACGCCATGCACCGTGGTTACGTGCCTACCAGATACAGACGAGATAATTAAGATGTAGATATTGTAGATGGCGTCGACTCGAAGCATACAGGGATTCCCGAGTCCTGATAACTCCGCGCCACCTGCATGCAGGATACCGCGATGCCGAGGTCCCGAGTCAAGTTTCACCTTAGTTTTGCAATAACGAGTAATGGAAGATATTGGTACAGTCTAGGGTGCCGCGGGTATGTTATATAGGTACTACGACCTACGGGCCTAGGGCTGACAGGGGTATTTCTTTTAAAAATCTGAAGATATTTTTTTAAGGTATCTTATTAGCATCTCGAGTATCACGCAGCGCGGTGGCATCTGTATGGATTCCCATCCACGGTAACACACATACAGATTTACCTAACAGAATTGATGCGCCATACGACACGTAACATTTACTAGCAATATGGCACTGCACGAGGAGATATCTGTCTATCCATGCACCGGCATCGTATGTCAGTCCACGGAGATCCCGCCGGGTCGAAGGCCGTCGACGGAAACCTTTACATAATCTAGGAGAGACGTAAGCAAATTGCATGCTGTTGTGTCGAACCGACCAGGTTCGTGATTGGCAGGGCGCATCGAGATACGGGCGAGGAGCTTGTCGGGATTGGAGATAATTTAGGCAGCAGAATCAGCACCCCCGTCGGCTCCAGCACCGCAACGTGGTAGGGCGTGCTTTGGCGTCGAGCCGCCGACCCGGCCGCGGGCTGGCCACGCCTGGCTTCATATGGAGCAGCGGGAAGCGTTGCCATGTGCCTGTGGTATGCGTGTGAACGGATGGGGTCGGTAAGACACGAGCGAGAGGCACAGCAACGGAACACGATACCGAAGTCTTCGATTCGGGGGATGAGAAGCTTGGTCGAATCTTGGCGTAGCCTTCCCTCTCGAGGCGAGATGCGTTCAGGGGAAGGGAGCGTTCAGCACGAAGAGGGTCGGTGGAAAGTTGGTACGATAGCCAACAGCGTTCTACACACGCACTTACATACATACCTACATATGTGTGTACGCAAGTATGTGTAGGGGAAGTGTGCGCGGAGAGAGAGAGAGAGGGCATATCATGGGGCTGGCGAGGCAAGAGTCTCGCCAACTACGTAGTAGTTCATTGGATGGGATCTCTCCGCCCCATCCTTCCTCTGTGTGAAGTAGCATTTAACAACGCAGATCGAGTGTGCTGGGGTGTGAGCGTGCCCAGGGGGCCAGGGGCTCGTACTTATTCCAAGGGGCCCCTTATAAGTGCCGCACCGGCCGGCCGATACTAGGCGGGCGGCCACTTTATGCAGACTGCACGCGTGTGTAGGTAGGTATATGCGTATATGCGGACGCTGGACGACGACCGACCAGAATGAGGATCATCTGCCCTTGGGGACCGAGCGGATACCCGATAGCAAGAGCGTAAAGTGAAAGAGGCGGCCCGAAGAGAGACAGAGAGGGCGAAAGGAAAAGAGAAGGCGAAGAGAGCGAAACAGAGAAAGCGAAACTGGAACTCGGCAATTCGGGAATTGGACCCTAATCGTCGAGGAGTTGGTGCACACACACTCCAGTAAGAAGCTCACCAGCCTCTCGAAGTCCTGCTGTGCTCTGCGGTGGAGCCGCTGCCAGAAGGCATACTCTACGCCGTCGATCCCCGAAGACCGCTTCGGCCGCTGCCGCCTCTAACGTATCCGTCGCCGCACCAGGACGCGTGGGACATGGCCAAGCTCATGCTGCGTGTCGTGTCGTCCGTCTTCGCCCTCCCTCTGCTCGCCGTGTCGGGCAGCCTCTTTGTCGCGCCCATCTGGTTCAATGCGTTTCCCATGATGGGAACGCCGCTGGTAAGCTTCGACTATCTCTCTCTCTCCTCTCTCCGCCTTTTTCCTTTCCGATCTGCCTATGCACCCACGACGTCCATACCAGCAAGCAAGCTGTCGCCGGCAGCGGGCACCCGGCCCTTAACTACGGTGTTCGCGCTCCTGCTGACCCTGCCTGGCCACGACGTAATAGGCGGTGGCGTCGCTCGTGTACGACAGCTCCGAGTTCACGGCGATGTGCGTGCGGGGGCGGCGGGCGGGCATCAAGCCATCGATCGCGCTGGGCTTTGACCTGGTCCTGTCGCTCGGCGGCTTCGCCCTCTCGGCCATGCTCGTCATCTTCACCATCACCACCTGGGCCTCGCGCGAGTACCACTACGCCGGCGGCGGCGTCGTCGCCAGCATGCCCACGCCCGCCAACGTCGAGAACGGGTACGTGTGGTTCGGCATATCCATCGCCGCCTCTATGTTCGCCACCTTCGTCTCGTAAGTTTGCCCCCTTTCTCCCACCGGCCCGCGTTAGGCCTACGTTTTTGTACTGCTGTTGCTACCGCCCCCAGTGGACTTCTATTCTTTCAATTGGGCGGCAGGAGAGGAGGTGATAAGCAGAAGGGGAGGTCTCCATATCGGCTGACGTATTCCATTCCAAGAATAATACACTTCATCCTATTCGTGCGCGACTGCGTCGAGGTCGACCGGAGCCGGAAGGCCAACGCCGCGGAGGTGATCCAGCTGGAGAGCCCCGCGACTTACACGCCCGCGATGGCCGCCCCCATGGTCCCGCAGTACGTGCTGGCAAAGCGGGAGGGCCAGGGGGCCAACATAACCCTATCGGTAAGATGACGAGAAGAGAAGGCGGCACGTCAGGGCAGGAGACGGAGAAAGTCGAAGGAAGGCCGGCTAACACGATGGGGATTAGAAACTAGAGTGCGGGACATGCCGCAGGACGAATTCACAAGCGCGAGGAACACGGACTGCACGAGCTTCCCGCCGGAGCCGAAGTCGCTCGTCCCCGCCGACTACAACCGGGGCAGCCAGTTTCTGCGCCCCGAGCGGTGACACGACGAGTCGAGATGTCGAATCTGACCTCGTAGCTTTCTTCGGAGGCGCTGGCCGCGTAGATGGCCAAACACGGGTTTTGCGGAAGTGCCGCCGCGCCCCTCTCCCCCGACCGCCTGTGGGCGCTCGGCTGTATGCAGCTTTGGACGTGATGTTAAGTTAGGAGGATATTCCACGAGGGCCCGGATACACGCGGAGGAGACGAGTACACATGTTTGACAATAAATAGACGCGACCGGAGGATAGATTGGAACTTGCTGTCGGCGACGCCAAAGCGGGTGAGAGTCAGGGATCCTCTAGACGGCCCGCGGCGGCGCGAATGACGCGGAGAGCTTAGGCATACACATATGTACCTATGTATAGTCCGATGTATTGTTCCGCGAACATTCACTAATCTAATCGTTAGGACTCTCCCCAGCCATTGACGCCTGCGGGGTCCCAAGGAGAGTTCCGCAACGGAGATTATCACCTTAGAAATATATACCTAAAAGTAGAAGCCGATAGCTATACAATGGCTTCAAGTTCCCTTTCAAAAGTACCTATCCTGCAGGGACAACTGCTGACGCTATTCACACCAAGCTCTTGTCGCGCAGCCTTTCTCCACGCTCGACCCGCCTCGAAGCATCCCAAGAAAGACTCCAAAATCAAACGGCCAGGCTACAAGTCTATCGTTCTTGATTACGGCTTACACAAACCATTCTCTCATTAAACAGATACAGGGCACCAGAGTGGAAGCCAATAAGACGGGCCTCGTTCTGACATCCGTAGTGAACAGGAGCAGCGTGGGCACGCTGTGATGGAGACTCGTACAATGACTGCCCAGCTGCCAACAGCTGGCCCAGTGCCGATCGAACAAGATCACAGCTGCAAACAGCTGTGATCAGGTGATTAGCCAGCTGAAAACGGCAGCTGGGAAGGGCAAGAAAGAAGAGAGGGACTAGAATAAGATGGCGATAGGAGGCATATGGAAACGAACGAATGTTGAATACACATGTCCTTTCGCCCAGCATAGTCATGCTGCACTGCGGTACAACTCCGACGCACTAGTCTTTCCGTCCCTGGCTGCCGGCCGAATTCCATGTCTGGGCGTTCTGGTCTCCCTTCCGGTCGAAAAGAACCTTGATCATTTTGGCTCCGCTCTCCGAGTTCCCCGCCGCGGCCTCGACGATGCCCCCCGTGGCAGTGATCTGGTCTCCCCGCCTAAGAGGATATCGTCGCTAGGTGGACCAGCGAGCCCGTGCTGGAGAAGGAGAGCAAACTGGGTACAATCAAACTAGAGGGCAGTGGGGCGACGGGAGAGTTGGGTCAGCTGTGGGTACTTGCTGCAATTATGGCGTTACCCCGGGTGGTTCAAGACGACAGATTCGAGGCCTTTGATTCTATCGCCGTCGGCTACCTCCTGATCAAGAGGCTCCATGGCTTGTACAAGGGCTATAGCTTTGTCGATAAAAACACGAGCTCGTGGAGATTGCGACAAAAGATTGTTTGCGGCGGCAAGAATTCGGTCCTTAAGGTATGGCCGCCTTTTTCTGACATGAGGGGGGTCGTATCCACGGTGGCCGAATACGATCGAGAATTCTTCTCTGGCTAAGCTGGAGAACTTTTTGGGGGAAATCACTACAGTACTGCTGGCGTCCTTCTTCTGATCTGGTGGTCAGTCGAACACCATAACTTCAGGATCGGGAAGCCTTACTCGTCTTAGTATACTGGCTGACTACTCCTAATATGTCCCTCAACCTATTTCTGATCGACCCAGAGGGCGTTGAGTTGCTTGCGAGGACGACTGTTAGATCATTTAATTGTTCTTGTAGGGTAACCGTAGAAACCTAGCCCATACCCTCCCTGTAATGTGCAAGGAAGGCCAGCCCATCCGCGATCTGGAGCTCATCCCCAAACGACATGATGTGCCTATCGACGTCTGGCGCGGCGGCGCTGCGATAGGGGTGAGCTTCGGTTGGGGTCTCGGTTAGGTGGCGCAATCGTGCCATAGCAGTATGGAAGTTGCGACAGGAGGAGGGCGTCCAGAGAGTCTCCATGACGCTCTGGTAGCTCCGGTTGTGCTGCTTTGTTCCGGCATCCACTAAACCTTTACTCCGCATCCTTGTGACAATTTCAAGATATCGTTATACGTATTCGATTCCGAATTTTCTGTATACAATGCTATTTTACGAGAGGGGAAACGTCGACGCAACGGTGGTCAGGAACGTGCCTGTTAGAACCCGTGATATTAGCACAGCAGCCCTACTATGGGAATTCAGTGAGCGGACGGCCAACCCGATCAGTCATACCGCACTGAATCCCGCATTTCGACCTATAATGACCGGGCAGTCAAACACGCCCATCGCGATTCTGGTGGCGATGAAGAATGATAGTGAAGAATCCAATGCGCCCACTATTTTGCATAGTTTGGGGTACGTGCTGGAAAGCCTGCAACGGAGAAGGCCGAAGCGGGGGAATCTCACAGGGATTCAGAGGGCAAGGAGAATTCTGTCTTGAATGGCAAGTATTATCAACTCGGGCTGATATTCTCTACAGCTTGCTAATTTCCTCGTCGTATGCTGCTATCATAGGTCTGTACAGTTGATCCGGCGCTCCTACAGGTGTCCCAAAGATCATCCTTTCATCCTTGTCATGAGGAAAGAGAAGCTTCCGGATCCTTAAACAGAGCGGCTTGACAGCATCTAACGCGTCGGGAAACTCCCTCATGATCCGCTCAAGCCCAAATACCGACATATCGCCGGCTTTGGATTGAGCAATAGTGTCAAAATCCCCCATCTCCCATCTCCGAAGGAGGCTCACCTTAGGCGGCTGCCTTTGGCCCGCAAACCCGTTACTCCACGATTGACGCGCGCACATCCACAACAGGACGTAGAAGAACGACTCCAGGTCGTGCCGGTACGTGTGGTCCACCTTACACAACACCTCCACCGCCATGAACTGCATTGTGCCCGTCTGGTGCCGCGCGCCACTCGGGCCACTGTCTCTCACCTTAGCTAGATCAAGGTCGATGAGCATGCCCTTGAAGTCGTTCTCCGTCCTTGGCTCCGTAATGAGGATGTTGTTCGACGAAATATCCCGGTGGAGGATGTTGCCGACTGTGTATAGAGACCGGTGTGCCCTGATTGCGTCTCGCATCGGCTCCAGCAGTTCCTTGATATTCCTGAAGTCGCTGATCACGCGACCCGCGGGCGAGACGACCAGACAGACATAGATCCTATTCTCCCATGGCTCTTCGTCTTCCATGTACAGACTCGGTTTGTTCTTGCCCACCGATAGCTGGTTGTCCAGCTTCTGCGCAAACTTGGACTTGCGACTGGATCGCCGTCGCTTGGGCCCGGGCGTATCGGATGTGTTATTGGATGATGATTTGCGCTCGTGGCCTGACGTCTTTGAGCTCCCCGCCGCCGGGAGACCCTCGAAGTGCACCGCCTCGTCTCGGAAATGGTGGACCTTTGGAAACTTCAGTCCCTCCCGCAGGTCGGCGATCGTCGTGATTCGTCGATGCGCTACCACTCTAGCCACGCCCTCGACCCCTCGCTCTTCCGCCAGCTTCAGCTGTTCCACCTCCAGTTTCCGCTTGTCCGACGCCCACGAGAACTTAGCGACGTGGCCGTCTTTCGTCTTGTAGCACGTGGTCCCGCGACACACGATGGCATGCTGCCTCACCATCGCCTTCACCAGTTGCATCTTCGTCTCTTTGCCGCCGGTGCCGTCCAGTGTGACGTGCCGATGCGCACCCCCCCGCTCGATGAACGTGTCCAGGCCCATCTCGTCGTCGCCCATGGTCGCGTACCCAACGAGGGCGCGCGCAAACATCCTTGGCTCCTCGTGGATGTCGAAGGGCCCTGAGCTGTACGGTCCTGACCGATCGAAAATCCAGAGCTCCATAATGGAGCCGGAGAGCGTGAAGGCGTGAACGAACCGGCGCGTAGGTTGGTCAGAAAAGACGCCGCGCACATGGCGCGCCAGCTGGAGCAGCGTCGACTTGAACCGGTCCGTATGGTAGGTCCTCTTCTGCTCCCCGACCACAAGAACGTTCTTGTACTCGAATTTATTGTTCGACGCCGGCGTCGGGATCTGGAAGAAGAGATCCATCTGGCCTTTCGGTCCCTTGAACTGGGCCGCCGTTTTGGTCGTGTGCAGCTTGTAGGTTGTATCAGCCAGGAAGCGCTCCTCTAGCGAGCGAAGCCAGTCCCAGACCGGTTGTTCGTCCGGCGTGGAAGGGAACTCCGTCCACCTTTGTCCGTTGTGCGCCGACATCACCCCGCGCAGCATTGCCTTCTGGTCCTTGCGCCAACGCTCGGGTTTGAGGAACTTGTCCCAGAACCCCTTCACGGCGCGGAAGGTGCATTTCTTGATCTCGTGGAAGAGTTCGCCCTCGACAGTTTCGCGCTTTTCGCTGTCGGCCAGCCAGCTCGAGTTCGCCTTGACCGGTGATCCGACGAAGGTAGGCATGGTGGTCGACCACGGGGGAGTCAGCGGGTTGATTGTGTTGAGGAAGTCGTAGACAGCAGCCCATATGTCGGTGTCGGAAGAATTGACGACATCAAGGAGTGGTCTGAGTTTTTCGGGTTCGAGAGAGCCAAGAAGGAAAGTCTGCAGTACGGTGGCCAGCCTTATCGCAACATTTCCGTTTCCGTCTGGTGCTGGCAGGTTTAAAGCCACTGGAGAGACGACGAGCGCACCCAGGAGGCCGATCACATCACTCTCGTCCGTCGAGGCATCGGCGCAGTCGCAAAATTTGGCGCGAATATACTTCAATGATTCGTTGAGTGGATTCCCCGCGATAATCTGGATCTGTTCCTCGCTGAAGGCCATGTTGAGGGTTGTCATGTTGCAATTGTGATTGTTTTGGCGAAGGGAGATGTGGAAGAGGGAGGTAAACAATGAATGCGACCCGTCGGTATTTACGTGATTTGCTGGGTGCGGTTGACGGCGGGCCAGATGGGTGGAGTAGGCTGAGCGATCTTCTCCGGGTTTTATAACCGTAGCTAGGCATAAGCTCGCTTAGAGCCAGCCTTACATTATCGCCGCTTCTATCGATACGATTATCAATACTAATTATCGTTAACTTTACTATTCGCTATTATAAGTAAGCTGGAGTATGGATCCTTAGGCATCCAGAATAGAGGCTTATGATTAATAGAATTAAAGAAAAACACATAATAATTAACTATTCGTAAAACGCTATATTTAAACCCTTTTAATAGATTGTTACGTAAAACGTAGACGCCTACATTCACGCTTTGCGGTATGTAGGCTTATATAGGCTGGTTCAATTACTACGTGACACGTCTATATATAGGTAGCTCGCATCTCCTTTATTTATGTCCTTCCTTTTTAGATAGTTAGTTAATTTACCCTCTTCTTCCTACCTTTCGTTGCTCCTAAAAAGCAACTTTAGTGCCTACGTAGCTCTCCCGATCTACGTATTAATTATAAGCCCAGTTAGCCCTTCTAAGGTGTTTTGGTTTAGTGGTCCGGTTCCTTTAATTACGCGTATACGAGCGCGAAAAAGCGCTAGCCCCTTACGTAGAGAAGCCCTAGAGCTAGACTAGAACTAGTAGTAAGGCGTCGGGCCAAGAGGTTAAGGGTTTAATTCCTAGATCGAGTAGTTATTCCTACCTAGTACGTCTAGCGCTAAGAGTGCGACTAGCTACCAAGAGATGTTAAGGGTTTAACGCCGAGAGTAAGTAGTTATTACCTACCTAGAGTGACTAAAAACTAGGGGGTATATTACGGAGTAGTTATACTAGCCTATATAAGCCTATATACCGTAAAGCGTACATGTAGGCGTCTACGTTTTACGCGATAGTTATAAGCCCGGTAGGCTTTCCAAGGAGCTAAGTTAACTAAGGTTTTACTATATAAGCTTTCGAGTAATCTTATTATTTATTTCTATCTCTCGAATCTCTCGATTAATCGTTTTTTCTTTTAAATATCACTCTTATCTATATCGCTCTCGTTTTCTTCTCGAGTAAAATATTTATAGCAACTACTAGCACTAACGGAAACTTCTCCATTAAGAAGCTACTGAACAGGAGCAGCGTAGGCACGCTGACGGAGGCACGAAACGAGGACTGCCCAACTGCCAACAACTGGCCCAGTACCGATCAACCAAGATCGCAGCTGTAAACAGCTGTAATCGGTTAATCGGCCAGCTGAAAACGGCAGCTGGGAAAAGGGGACTAGAAAAGGGCAACGAGGATCGCGAGAAAAGGCATGGCAAGAAACGAATAAATAGCTATAGGTCGTAATATCTATAGGTCTAAGTCTAACTAATGAAAATATAAGTGCGCGACCCATATAAATATACATCGAAAAGGCTACGTGGCCTAGATCCACCGCACCACTATAATAGGCGTAAAACGGCGCCTAGCGGTAATACCGCTAATACTATTAAATAGCCCCCGTTAAATCGAAACCGGCCTATAGCTATAACCGGTATCGTATTTAGCGCGATTCTTTACTCGGGATTTATTCCCTATACGTATTACCTTAACAAAGGTTATACGTTAGGAGTTCTAGACCTTAATAGGAGGGATTATCGTTAACTTATTTATAATAATTAAACTTTTAGTCTAAGGAATACGTATCGTACTTTAGTTAGGCGTTAGCCGACTAAAGAAGCTCGTATAATACCCGGACCCTATCGATCGGGATAATATAATAAATAATAATATACCTATACTAAAGGAAAAGTATTAGGATATAAATAATAGCTATCTTACCTTTACCCCTATGTTAGATAATAAGACCCTTACTACCTTTCTTTTTATTTTATACCTCGTATCGTTAGACTAAACGGAGTCTATAGCTAGGAAACGGAGTAAATCGTTATTAAGACCCGAAGTAATGAAAACCAAATTATTAATAAAGACCTTAAGAGTCGATATTAGCTTTCCGCCCTTATATCCGCCCGAAGAGGAGAAGGATAACGATAAAACTCCTACTTAACTACCCCTTACCCGCGGCTTTATACTTATCCCGTTAATCCCTATAGTATTATTTTAAAATAATAATAACGGAGCCTCTAGTAGCTAGAATATACTAGTAGCTACCCTAATTATCGTAATACTAGCCATTAAATTCCCTAACTCTACCGATTATCCTAGGCTTAAGTTTAATAAGTATAACGTAACTTAATAACTAAAGAGGGTAGATCGATTATTTAACCGCTACCGTATAAATAACGACGATAAGATTAAGGATATCGGCGAATAAACTACGATTAAAACCATTAGGAAGCGTATTAATAACGTTACGAAGAATTAAACGATCTAAAGAGTTATCGTTATAGCCTTAAAGTACCGTTTTAGGATTACCGATAAACTATAATGGGCTATGCCTATAATAAGGCCCTAGCTAGTGCTAAGGTATAGTACGTAATCAGGCCCTTAGTACCTACGGCGGATAAGGCTAGCTATCGCAAGTACGGCCTATAGGGTATACTTTCTTCCTTTTTCTCCTCGTTTAGCTTTAGTTTATTAACATATGGCTTTTACCTAACGAATAGCTCTTAAAACCGTAATAAAAAGCTAAACCAACCTTCTTTTATCGTTTTACGAAAGTAATAGCATCTTAGCGAGCGGAATTAGCAATAGGAACGGCGATATAGTACTAAAGGAAGCGGTAGCTAGCAAAGTTAGCAGTCGGAAAGGCGGTATTAGCTTTTAGACATACGCGCCGGTAGTACCTACGAAAGAGGACCGACGAGAGGTAACGATAGTAACAGACTAGTATCTTAATACGCGGGATTAATAGTAGGAAAGGCGATACTAGCGTTTACGCCGGCTAAGTTAATAGTCGGAAAAGCGGTATTAGCTTTTAGATATACGCGCCGGTAATAGTACCTACGGACGAGGACCGATAAGATAACCGAAGAAACGACCGATAGCCCCGAGAAAACGCAGATTTAGACGGTAATTTCGAAATAAAAGAACGACGAAATCGACGAAATCTACGGCTAAAAACGGCGGAAAATTTTTTTCCGGAGAAAGATAGTAAAGCGCTAAGGCATAGCGCTTACGGAGTTAAGCCGCGCCCGAGGCGCGAGTTAAGAACGCCCGAGGCATAATACAAGGAAGAAACGGCGTTAAAATAATAGGAAATACATTAAGGTTTCGGCTAGGATAATAATACTTCGATAAGAGCGCTAGCGGCGCTAGTAATAGACGGGAGGGCGCGCCCTAGTACGCCTTTAGGCGGAGCCCTTAGCTCCGCTAACGGACGATAAACGATAGTCTTTAAACGAATAGGAACGGCGTACCTTAATACGTCCTCCGGCGGAGCCTCGCGGCTCCGCTAGTAGTACGGATAGGCCCCTAGCCTTTAAACGATAGGAAAGGCCCTAGGCCTTTTAGCAATAGACGGAAGGGCGCGCTTTAATACGCCCTTAAGCGGAGCCCTTTAAACTCCGCTAGCGGACGATAAACGATAGTCTTTAAACGAATCGGACGGCGTACTTTAGTACGTCTTCTAGCGGACCCGACGGGATCCGTTAGCGGAAGATAAACGAGGGTCTTTAAACGACGGTAAACGGACCGACGATCCCGTAGCTACGGGAGCTAGGCTAGACCTAGCAAGCGCCGATTACGACTTCGTACGCGGGGCTTTAAAGCTCTACGGTTTAATAAGAGGATCGGAACTAGTAGCCCCCGGGGAGTAGCAATATCCCGGGGAACGAAAATAATAGCCCGGGAAGCGGATAACGTAACCCGGGAAATAAATAAAGACGGCGGCCCTAAGGAAATGGCATACCGGGGAGCTAGATAATACCCGGAGCGCCGGTAGTACCCTAGGAAGAAGAGGATAGGGAAAGGGGCTCTCGGGGGAAGTAGTTACCGGGAGAACGTACCCGGTAGGCGAAAAAACCCGGGAGACCTACGGAAGAGATCCCGGGGAAGAGTAGGACCCGGGAGAAAAGCGCCGGAAGGCTAGAGGCGCCCGGTATAATATCCCGAGAAACGAAAGGCCCCGGGAAAGAAACGGCGAAGGAGGAGACCCCGGGATATAGTATAACCGCCGGGGAAGAAAGGAAGGAAGCTATACCCGGGGGATATTAATACCCCGAGAAACGTACGAACGGAAGGAGGCCTAGGGATATATCAGTACCTTAAGCGGCGGAAGTAGTAACCCGGGGAGCGAGTAGCGTACCCCGGGGAACGGAGGTAGCACCTAAGGATGCGATACGCATCCTAAGGCGCGGAGAAAACGGGTTAGGTTATTAAGGCTAGACGCCGAAGAAAAGGGCGGCAAGGCTAAACGCCGAAGAAAAGGACGGTAAGGCGTACCTTTTTTTTTTTCCGGGAGGGGACCTTATGTAATAGGCTATACCTATAATAAGGCCCTAGCTAGTACTAGGGCATAATACGTAACCAGGCCCTTAGTACCTACGGCGGATAAGGCCAGCTATCGTAAGTACGGCCTATAGGGTATACTTTCTTCCTTTTTCTCCTCGTTTAGCTTTAGTTCATTAACATACGGCTTTTACCTAACGAATAGCTCTTAAAACCGTAACATAAACAAGGCTAAGCTAACGTTAAACGTAAACTTATATAGCTAGAACGAGGCAACGTAATTAACGATCCTAAGGCGATCTTTACGTATCTTATAAACTATAAACGTCTTTCTAAATTCGTAAACGATAACGGAAAGCTTCCCTAGAAAGTAAGATACCTAACCGATAAACTCCGAATATCCTTAATTATAAAGTTCTATAAAACGGAAAACTATAACTATAATAAGATCGGAAATATCGACTACCGAACTCTTTATACCTAGCTTTATAAGTAAGCGGAACGTCGTATAATAATATAAATTACCGATAAGGTCTAAGCCGAAGAACGACGATAGTAAAAAACGGTAACTTTCGAAGAACCCGAGAAACCTATAATATAAATAGTTTAACGATTAACGACTCCTAGCCTTTAAATACCTTTACTACCGCCTCCTTCGTAGCCTAGATCTTCTTACGGCTACCTAAGTATTAGTTAGGAAGCTAGTATATAGGCCCTCTACGACCGATTTAACGCTTTAAAGATAAAGATAACTTCGTAGAACTACCATTAAAAGAATAGCTCTTATAGTCCTAAGGGTACGTACGGCGCCGATTAATAATATTAATAAGAAAACCCGTTCCTAGTAAATACGGTTCGGAACCTAAGTCTTTATAACCTATAAACTAACGAAAGGACCTTAATAAGCTCTAGACGTAGTATTATATTAAACTACCGAGGTATACGTAATAGGATTTTATTAACTTAATCGAATAATTATAAGGAATTCGAATACTAGTTTTATAATACTTTCGATCGGCTTTATAACTATATCCGTTACCCGCTACTAATAAATATAACCTAGAATCGGTTCTGTAATAAGAATAATAAGCGATTATATTACCTCGAGAACGGAAACCCGGATAAGCTAGAGTTAATACTAATCTTAGAATCGATTATTACTTAAGCTAAGCGTAAAGAAGAACCGATCGCTTACTATATTCTATTTTACGTATACTAAAGTAAGGAATCTCTAAAGTAAGTACGTAGGATAGCATACTACTATTTAGCCGGAAAACTAAAGCTTTTATCCTTCGACTTATAATACTCTAAAAACGAGGATATAATACCGAAGCAAGAAGAGATACCTAAAGCCGTATTAGAGATTAACGTTATTTAAATAGTCGAACGTAAATATAACTACGAACTATACGAAACTAAGATCTTAGGTTATAGTTAGACTAAGGATCTTATCGACGACGAAGGTATTTATTATTATAAAGGTATTATTAAAACGAACCTAGTCGAAGTTAACGTAATAAAGCGAGCTATAGGCCCTAACGGCGAGTATATCGAAAGAAAAGTACTCGATTAAGAGGATATAGAAGTCCTATCGTTATAGCTTAGGCGTAAACTAACTAAAGCCGGTAAAAACGCTACTTCGAATACGAACGACTTAGCTAGGAAAGCGAAAACTATTAACGAATTATTAAGAAAGTTTTACCTAAATAAAATTAATAAGAATAATAGGAAACGCTTCGAGGTTTCGTAGAACGACCTAATTAAATTCATGCCCGGATTTTCAGAATAGGTAATAAAGTACCTTACGATACGCGTTATAGAAATTAAGGAAGGTTAACCTAAGGTTATTAAAATTATGAAGGAATAAATATAAAAGAATTAGAAAGAAAGCGTTAAAATACCTAGCGTACCGTAAACCACCGCCCCGTTTATTAACCTTTCGAATAAAATAACGGTAAATCCTATTATCGTAAAGGATACTAAAAACTATATCCGGCCTTTCCTTAAGCTAGTAGTTAACGTAGAACCTAACGGGGACGAAGCTTTCGTATCTACGGTAATCGATATAGGGGCGTAGTTTAATATAATCGTAGAAAGCTACGTAAAGAAGTAGCGTCTTCCTATAACCGGTACTAAAGCGATATAGTAAGGTTTTAGATCCTTTATAGAAACCTTATATATAGGAATAATCGACGGTCCTATTTAACTTATCGATTACTACCTTCGCTTATCGATTTACGTCGTTAAAGATAGGTTCGTTAGTTACCTCTTATTACTTAGTATAAACTTTATCTTTTAGTCTTATATAAAACTCGAATTCGACGGAAGTACCTTTATAGGAACCGTTAACTTTAGCTCGGCCCGGATAATAATCCTTTTTGTTATTAACTTAAGAAGCGATACGTTACTAAGCCTTATACTCGGCGATTAAAAAAACTAGATGCTATTAATACCCTATGCCGCTTTAATAACGTATATAGGCCTAAAAACGCGTTCCTAGTCGAGTGCCTAGAAACCGACGCTAACCTTTAAGCTAAAATTAATTATACCCGCCTTTATAACGATAATATAAAGATAGTACCTATTTCCGAAGCTAAGGACTTATCGGCTCTAGAACTCGGTTTAGATAAAAGAGATAAAGCGATCGCTAGATTAAGCGACGAAGAATTCCTTTACGTCTTTAGTAAAGCCGTTATAAAGGTAATTCGATATACGACGTAAGAATCGAAATAACATAAGCGAGACTTAGCCTTTATTTCGGAATTAACTTACTAAGTTAAACGTACGTTTTTAGTTAATATTATATATAAACTTAAGTCGCGTAAAGTTTAGCCCGTGGATAATATACCGTTAGACGGCTAGATACCGCTAGGAATACTTAATTAAAAGGATTAGGTAATAAGGGAAGTTAAGCCGAAGTACGAGCTATTAGATATATTATAGCGCGATAAACCTTATAAGAATATTATACTAAGATTCGTTAGTAATTCCCGAGGTATTAGATTAATAACGGAAAGGCTTAACGTTATTAAAGTAGGTTTATTAGATACGGAACTAACTAATTAAAAGAAAGACGTACTTATTAAAATCTTATACTGAAGAAAGATATCCCTAGCCTAGGATTTCTTTAAAATTAATAAAATCCGACCTAAGGTTTACCCCGATTATAAGATTACGACGGTATTATATAACGCTTAGTAAGCTAAAGGCATTCCTATCCTAGTACCTCTTAAGGAACGAATAATCGAAGTCTTACGTATACGACTAAAGAACGGAATCCTAGAAAAAGGTTACGGTCTTTATCGAAATACGTAATTCGTAATCGAAAAGAAAGATAATAATTTACGACTTATTAACTTTACGATAAAACTTAACGCTTAGATTATTCGCGACGCCTTCCTACCCCGAAATAAAGACTCCTTTACCTAAGAATTCGCTATATATTTAATCTTTATAATCGTCGACTTTTTCTTTAGGTACGACTAAGTAACGCTAACGGAAACGAGCCGTAACCTAATTACGTTCGTTACTACTATTAGCCTTTTACGTATAACGACTCTATTATAAAACGCGACGAACTTAGTTACCGCTTTTTTCCGAGCCGTTATACGAATTCTTTACGATTTAATTCCTATTAAATACGAGCCTTTCTTCGACGACGTCGGTATTAAAGGACCGGTATGGAAATACGATAACTAAGAGGCTTTTCCGGGAATACGACGCTTTATCTTAAAGTACTTAGAGAATATCGACGCCGTTTTCTTAAACTTCGAATTAGCCGGTATTATTACTAGCGCCGTTAAGTTTACTTAGTATAAAAATAATACGGTATTCGTCGGATATTTATACGGTATAAACGATAGGAAGCCCTCGGAAGCGAAGATAGTTAAGATCTTAAAGTAGAAGTTATAAAAGAACATAAACGAAGTAAGGTCTTTTATCGATATTACGGTTTTCTTTAGAATATAAATCGACTACTACGCTATAATCGCTAAACCCCTCTTAATATTAATACGTAAGGAAATATACTTTATCTAAGATATCGATTAATAATATATTATAAATTCGCTTAAGACTATTCTTATTAACGTATTAGTATTAATTATTTTAAACTCTATTATCGAATAATTAATCCGAGTAAAAGTCGACGCATTAAGAAACGGTTAAGGCTACGTATTAGGTTAAGATAACGACAAAGGTAACTTTAGACCTTCGAAATACGAGTTAGGGATCTAGAGAAGGACGGAGTTAAATTACGACGCTACGAAACGAAAGTATCTAAGAGTCGTTAAATCCTTACGACGGCTTCGAAACTACTTTTACGGCATTTACTTCGTATTTAAAACGGACGCTAAAGTATTAATCGCCTAGCTTAACGACGGATTCTCTAGTCTCCCGGACGTTATCCTTTTTAAGTAAATAACCTATATTAAGATATTTAGCTTCGATATTTAGCATATACCCGGTAAGAAATACTCCGCTACGGACGGTCTTTTACGTAAACCTAGCGACCTAAGCGACGACGACGACGATTAATAAGAAGGCGATATAAAGGACTTTATTAATATATAGCTTAATATAATATACGCGAATATAATCGTATTATTTAACCTCGTCGAATAATCTAGCGATAAAGCCCTATCGTTATAACCGCCGGAAAAATAATCGATAAAGTCGTAAGAGATAGTAACGTTTCTTACGCGATTTTAATTACTTATCCGATTAAAAGATAACCGATTAATAAGGTACTAAAAGCGATAGACCCGGTTTAAGAAGGAAGCGCTTAAATACGTCGTTTCGGAAGATATCTTATAGAGAAAGCCCGAGAAGTATAAGGACATACGACGAATTAACGACTAAGAGAAATTAGGTAAAGTTATAATTAAGAATTACTACGAGGATTTCGGCTATAGGAAACGTATTTCGACTTACGATCGAATAGCTAGACTATATTACTAGCGCGGTATATTCGAATACGTCGCCCGAAAGATTAAATCGTAACTTAAATATTAAAAAGGAAATAATACCCGGAAAGTCGATTCCGCTTTATATAACGAGCTAGTTAACGTTCTTACTTATTAGGTAATAAACGTATAACATATATTAATAAATAACGGATTTATCGTAATAATCGAAGCACGAAACGAACTATCCAGTTTTTTCGAAGCCCGAGCCATTAGAAAAATAGATTCCAAGACGATCGCTAAGTTCCTCTAGGAGTAGATATTCCTATAGTACGGCGTATCCCTAGTAATTAAATATAATAATAATTTCAAAAATAAAAAGGAGGTCCGTAAAGTAATAAAGTTACTCGGTAGTAGAGTTAAAGTCGGTACTACTTATTTCTCGTAATTCTAGGGTATAATCGAGGTTAGGTATAAAGTAATTCGCGAAGGCCTTATAAAGGATATAAACGGTAGTAATCGGAGGTAAACGAACCTATTAAAGGTAATTATATAAGTAAATAAAACTTCGACGCGTTTATACGGAATATCGCTATACGAATTAATATAAAAGCGTAAGGCTATTATCCTGATAGAAATTATTATCCCGACCTAGCGTATTATAAACTAAAAGAATATCCCGGACCGAGAATCGCTTTTAGTTATACGCGTACGATTAATCGAGAAACGTTAGGAAGATATATTAGCTGTAGCTAATGAACAGGAGCAGCGTGGGCACGCTAACGGAGGCACGAAACAAGGACTACTTAACTACTAATAACTAGCCTAGTGCTGATTAGACCTGGATTATAGCTATAAATAGCTATAATCGGTTAATCGGCTAGCTAAAAACGGTAGCTAGGAAAGGGGAAACTAGAAAAGGGTAACTAGGATAAAGGCTAGGAAGGTATAGTAAAAGGAGTAAATAGCTATAGGCTGTGATATCTATAGGTCTAAGTCTAACTAATGAAAATATGAATGCGCGACTTATATAAATATATATCGAAAAGGCTACGTAGCCTAGATCTACCGCACTACTATAGCCTCCTTAGTTTAATTAATCCGTAAGGAGTAATTGAACTTCTAATAGTAATAGGTGCGGTAGCTCTCGTTCCTGTTGAACCTGATTAACCTGATCCCGATTAACCCTGATTAACTGAAAGCTAGCTAGTTTAATTAAAGGCTAATAGGATAAGTCAGGGAATAGGTTAACTGGGAACGATTGCAATAGCAACAAGTGGGTGGTGGGGTGGGTGACTGACTGCAACCGTGCCTGACTATGCCTAATCCTAATCAATCCTGAACCTGTTCAATCGTTGCTAACTGGGAGCTAAGCTAGTTTAATTAACGATTAATAGGAAATAGGAAAGATCTGATAATAAGAACTGGGCTGGCGGAGCTATAACCTGTAAACTAACCTGATTAACCTGTTCCTGATTAACCCTGATTAACTGGGAGCGAGTTAGGTCCATTAAAGGCTATTAAGAAATAATAGGGATTAATCGGAAAATAGGAACTGTAACGGGCAGGTAAAATAAGCGTAGCTCCCGTGAGAAACGAAAGAAATAATCCCGATACGATGTAACGTGATCTCCGTCCTTCTCGTTTATGGCTGTCTTTTGCCGATCCTTTTCAACTGATTTCTGATCCTGTAAACTGATTGATATATCCTATTCATACTCGTTTCTGACTCGTTTTTGGCTCGTATTTGACTGTTATTCGTCCGGTAGTATCTACCGGGCTTCCCTTAACCCTCGATCCCTCCCCTATACGTGGTTTTAGGGGCTCTGGCTCTTCCTACTAACCACATATCGGTAAAGGCGATAAGAGGGGTCTTTAGGCATTAACCTATAACCGTTCTAATGACTGTTCTTAATCTCCTAGGCTGTCTTATTTAATATATATTTAATTCGTTCGTATCGGTATCGTTTATAGGTCTTCGTTCCTGATCGGTACGTCCCCGATTAGGCTTATGGCGTGGGTATAAGGTATGTCGGTATCTTCGTGTGGCAATTAAAGGCATCGTGGCACCTATCGGTTGAGGAGAAACCTCCCTAGGTGCCGTAACTGCCTGGTAGGGATAAAACAAGGGCAATTAAGATGGCAAGCCTCTTGCGGTTGAAATAGATCGATCGGTAAAAGAACGGATGCCTTTAAGCGCGTACGAGGTTGTAAAAAAGGGGGTGGTGGCGGTAACGGTATTAGATCAACTGAGGGCGAAAACTACTATCTAGGCATTGGTAAAAACGACGGAGGCAAAACCAAACGAAAACGGGTATAGCTCCTTTAAAAGAGATAATTGAGAAACGAGGATAAGATAGATCCACTAATCGGCGAACGAGCTTTTAGGTAAGCTGATTAAAAGCTGATGGGAGGGCGTGGGTTGTTCAGATGGTCGCCATGGTTGTCTGCCCTTCCGTTAATCTTAACATGAAAAAGGCTTAATCCAAAAGCCACGAAAAACGGCTCTAGAGCCACGAAAATAGCTCCTGATTAACTAAAAAACAGGGAATCTCTTAATCGTCGTATCCTAAACCTAATGACTATAAAAACGGTCGCAAAAAGTTACTTCTAAGATGAGGTAAGGTTCGAGCTACTAGGTAGTCGCTATTGAATAGGAGCAGCGTAGGTACGCTAACGGAGGCACGAAATAAGGACTACCTAACTACTAATAACTAGCTTAGTACCGATTAGACCTAGATTATAGCTATAAATAGCTATAATCGGTTAATCGACTAGCTAAAAACGGCAGCTAGGAAAGGGGAAATTAAAAAAGGATAACTAGGATAAAGGCTAAGAAGGCATAGCAAAAGGAGTAAATAGCTATAGGCTATAATGTCTATAGGTCTAAGTCTAACTAATGAAAATATAAGTACGCGACTTATATAAATATATATCGAAAAGGCTACGTGGCCTAGATCCACCGCACTACTATACTAAGGTTCTAGCGGTTAAATATAAGGAAGCTACCCGGTACTAGGACGAAAAGAACGCTTACCGGATGCGAAAAGAGCTACTAAAAACCGACGACCTCGTATTATTATACGATACGCTACGATATATAGATAAGTCGATAGCCGTAAAACTAAAGTACTATGTTACGTAGCTAGCGAGAGCTAAGCTTAGGTTAATAGGTTATTCGTAAAAGGAGTAATGGAATGCAGGTAAGAAGGTATATATTAACTAACTAGAAAAGAGGGAAAGCTACTAGAGAGTATAGAGCGATCTATAGGTATATATAGTAGTACTTAACTAGCTTAGGTAAGCTAGGTAGTTCCTACTAGGGGTATATACCTACGTAATATACTCCCTAGTTAAGCTTACGATAGTAAGGTTAACTATAGTCCTTTACTTACGATAATAGCCTAAGGGGTTATTCCTTAGTTTCGCTATACTTCGTTAAGGTTAATCGATTACTAGGTGCCTTATCTCGGGCTTCTTTATATTTCCTTATTCGTATATACTCCGGTTTATTACTAATAGTATTTTCTCTGAAGTTATATACTTTTCGTATCTCTTACTTAGTACTTTATAGTCTGTTATAAATAAAAATAATTACTCGTATAATTATTCGTATACTTACTCGCTTTCGATTAAGCGGTAGTTAGTTATATATATAATATAATAATAATCGCTCTAGTATTAATACTAGGATTTAATTTCCTTTATTACTATCGCGCGCGCTCGCGCGCGTTACTTATGTTAACCGATTCTACCGTTTCTCTTACGAAGGCGGTTAAGTATAAATATATCTAGTATTTCTCGCTCTCGAATTAAACGTACCTCTCTTTCTTCCTTTCTTTCCTAGGTTATTTATTATAGGTATATATACTTAACTATAATTAAGTAATTTTATTAATTACGCGATCGTAAGCTAATATAACCAGTAAAGCTTCGTTAATTTATTATCGTAAGATAAGTTTACTTCCTTTATAGTTTACGTAAAGCGTAACTCGCGTATTATACGAGTCGTAATATACTCTTATTTAACGACCGTAGGATAATAACTTAATTTATTACGGTAAGGGTTATTATTTATAACTAATATATTACTTTTAATATTAAAATATCCTAGGATAATAAAGCGACCGTTAATCGCTTTATATTAATAAGTAAGAGGTTATTCGAGATAATTCGTTTATTATTAATTCGTTATTTACCGGTAGTAATATAGTACCGTAATTAACGATCTTTTAATATATCCGATACTTAAGAGCTTTATAAAATTATACTAGCGTTTTAAGGTATCGTAGCTTCGCTAGAGTAAAAGATACTCGGCCTTTCCGCCGTAAGTTCTTAGCCTATCTCCTATATTCGTATAAGAAATAACGTTAGAGCTTCGGCCGATAGCTCCGCTTACCGCGGAAGAATACCCTTTACTCCTAGATCCGGGGCCTTAGTTATTACTTAGTTCCTTAAGGACCCTTCTATCGACGAAAGCGACGTCGATATAATCGTACCTAGCCTTTTAACGTAACGTACCTAGGCCTTAATTACTCGCGCTTCTTAGGGTACCGTATCCCGAGTTTTTAAGGTCTTTACCGACGAATTCTTTAAGGAGGAATCTTCCGAGGAAGACTCCTTTTCTTTATACGAGGAAGTAATTAAGAAAGGCGACCGCCCGACTATATTAATTATTCGTAAGGTTTTCCCGCGTAAAACCTAAACCTAGACTTACGTATATTAGATTACGTTTTTTAATAATATCGCCGTTACTCGCGTAACCTAAGCGGCCGTTATTATTATTATTCCGACCCGTAATAATATCGCCGAACGAGAACGAGGATAAGGACGAAAACGTAGCGCTTTATCGGCTTCCGGAATAACTACCGGCCTTATTAATCCCTTTAGCCCGGCCGCTCCGGCGGTTTCGTTTAATACCTCCGTCGTACCGGCCGCTTTAGCTTTTATTACCGCCGGCCTAAGAATTACCTCGATTATTCGTAATCGAAAATACGGAGCTCGCTATATAATTCCTTACCTAACTTATATACGTAATACGGCTTAAAATAAATTTATTAAAGAATACTTCGATTCTTTTTAAAGTATCGGCCGTTATTACCGCTACTTATCCGGCTACGCCTACGTATCTTTATAGGTATTCTTATTTCCGTACGTCGAGGTTTAGAACTAACTTTATATAAGGCCGACGTTTTAATCTTACCGGTTACTTACTTTATCGTCGCTTATATCGAGGCTTCGGCCGATATATAAGTTTTATTCCGCGTTTATTTAATATTCGTTAACGTTATTTATAGGTCCTTAAGTTCGTTACGATAATAAAGAAGCTTCTTACGCTTTATTAGAACGGAAAATAGATACCCGCGGTATCCGAAACCGCCGAGTCGCGCCGAAGAGCGGTTAATTCCGGTTAATTTATTTAGTTAGGCATAAGTCCTTCCGTTACCGGCCTATCGATTACCGTAGCCGTACCTACCCTTAGCTTTATACTTATTAGCCCTTTTATTACTTCGGCTAACGCGAGTAACGTTTCCGCCGCCCTATCGACCGTAATACCTAGCGTAGCCTCGTCGGTCGTCGCTTCCGAGTAAGAGTTAAACGTAAAGATAGAAGACGTTAAAGGAAAGGAGGAAGGAGAAGAAACTTCCGAGAACGAAGAGTAATCTTCTAAGGAAGTAATATTTAAGGTCGCTCGCGATTACGCGTTAATTTCTTTCGAGTAATATTTATATAAAGTATTATATCGATAGGCCGACCGCTTATATAAGGAAATTATCGAATATTAAAACGAACTAGCTAGTATTTATATATCCCGTTAATTTAACTTTACTTACTACTCCCGTAGTTAAGTTCTTTATTTTAAAGTAACCCTCTTATATTAGGATCTAAAAGTAATACGAGTTCGGTATTTAGCGGTAAGGAAAGCTATCTCTATATAGCGGTAGTACTTTATACCTATATATTAGCTAATTAAGGAGAGAATTTACGTACCGTTAGTACTTACGGCGATTCTTTAAATATTATTATAATTATTTCTCCGCGAGTATCCTATAGGTTAAGTAATACTCTAAAGTACTCGAACGATTAACGTAATAGAGCTTTCGTAAGTCCGTTTATTAATATTTAGTTAACAAGGAGGTAGATTACTTCGAAGGTATTCTTTTAATATTCCTAGCGTAGCTATATATTTTATATATTTATATAATATAGCCTAGTATTAATTCTTTCTTTCTTTCCTATTACTAGTCTTATCGTTTACTAGTTATCGCTATATATCCTCTAAGGTTCTTCTAGCTTTAGGGTAATATCCCTAAAGAAACGTTTAAGAGCTATCGTTTCCTTAGCTATATACTTTAAAACGAATAGTTTAGCTTTAGTCGTCGATATCGATACTATATTCTAGCAAGCGGCTCTCCATATAATTAGACCTTTAAATAGGGATATTACGTATTACTAAGACGACTTTCTTAATTCGGAATCGTTTATAAACGAAGCGTTATTATTAATTAAGAATACTTAAGTATTATTACTCTTATCCCTATACCTAATACTAAGAAAGCGAGTAGCATATAGGTATTTAATCGTTTAATTAATCGCTTTAAAGTATTAAGGTCTTAGATTAATTAGGAAGTAGGATAGTTAAGACGTTACGAAAGCGACGTTTAGGCGTATTATAATTACGCTATAAAATAATAACCCTACTTTATCCTAGTATTCCTTAACTTATTATTTCAAAGTAACACTTATATACTTTACTAGCTTAGTAATTAATAATAATATTATCGGAAACTAATTATTATCCGTTAGTTTAAAGCGTTTAGTAATCTTTTCGATATAAGCGTCGTATATTAAGGTTATAGTTCGTATTTTACGATTACGTATTACCTTAATCCCTAAATACTACTTTACCGGTCTAAGTTCTTTCGTTTTATAGGTATCCTTTAATCCTTAAGCTACCTTTTATACCATCGCCTCTAAGCCTTTATGGTTTATAATTAATATATCGTTTACGTATATTAGTACGAAGACTTCTCGTTCTTTTATATAGAATAAGTACGGCTCCTTTAGAGAGCTCTAGAGTCCTAAGCGGTTAAGGGTACTCTCGATCTCCTTAAACTAAAATAGGAGTAAATCTCTAAACCCGTATATTACTCTTATAGCGAAGGCGTATTTTTCTTCTTCCTTAAATCCGTCTAGTAACTTTATAGGTATAAGGTCGCTTTCCGGTTTTACTACGTTAAGGAACGTATTTTTAATGTTATATTAATTAACTTCGAGGTCGAATTAAGCTACGACCGTTATTATTATACGGAACGATTTCGCTACTAACGTAGCTACGTAAGCATTCTCGAGTAACTCTTTAGGCTATAAATCTCCTCGCGTTACTAAGCGCGACTTATAGGTAGTAAGGAAATTATCTTCATCGAATTTATAATCGAAGACTTATATTAATAAAATTAGCTTTATTCTTACCCGTTTGCGATTAATAATACGTTATATTTTAATCCGTAAGAAGGCCTTAATCTTAGATCTAGCGTTTTCTTTAAATCGCTTTCCTAATGGGTGTTTATTTAAGTCTTTTTATATCTTTAGCGGTTTAAATAAATCGTCGCAGTAAATTCTTATCTTATTAAGCGATACGTTTAATCGCTCGGCCTTCGTTTAATTAACGGCTATTACGAAAATTAAGTATAGCGTAATATACTTATCGTAACTCTTTACTTATTATTCTTTTAGTTAATTAAGTTAGAAGGTTATTACGAAGTCGAGCTAGCGATCTTTTAGGAGGTTATTCCTAGCCGTTAGGTTATCCGATATTACGTAGACTTTAGTACTTAAGCTACTTATTACTTTATTCCTTTCCGGGCTTTCTTCTTTCTTCCTTTTATTATAATAGATAATAAGAGGATAGACCTTTCTCTTGCGTTACTTACGCTAAGTAGTTTATAGGAATAAACTATATTACTCCTTTTTTTTAAAAGAAGTACGAGTTTTTTTAGTTAATTATTTTAGAGGCTATTCCCGAGTATTTATTCCGTCGGCGAAATATACTCGCCGCTCCGGACTTTCGGTACTTTTATTAGTAGCCGTACTTAACTTTAGTTACTTTATACTCCTTATCGGAATACTCTTACTTTCCGTAGCTTCCGCGGATACGATTAAAGTAAGTCTTAAACTCGGGAGCCCGTAAGATATATCCGCTTCTTTATCTAATTTCTCCTAGGTTTCCGCTTCGAGTTACTCTTATATTTCTTACTCGATTAATTCGAATAATTCCGTTACCTCTTACGGTTATTCGTCTTTATACCTAGCCGTTTCGTATTTTAAATTATCGGAATTTATTTCTAATTCTTCTTCTTCTAAAGGCTACCCCTTCCCCGAGCTAGGACCGGCGGACTAAGTCGTATTTAGATCCTCGTTACCCGAAGTAGGCTCGCTATTCCCGAGGGGAGTTAATTCGTTACTTAGCTTTCGATTAAATGGTACGAGCGAATCCTATAGGTTTAATACTTCGATAATTAATTAAATAACGTTATTACTAATACGTAGATCGGGAGAGCTACGTAGGTACTAAGGTTACTTCTTAGGAGTAACGGAAGGTAGAAAGAAGAAGGTAAATTAACTAACTATCTAAAAAGGAAGGAGATTAATAAAGGAGATGCGAGCTACTTATATATAAACGATAAGGAGCTACGAGCTATGTTATATAAGCGATCTAAGAGCTATATTAGGTAAGCGAGTAATTCGAAAAGGAGTAAGGAGCTATATATAAGTAGCTCTTTATATAATATATCCCTTAGCTAGGCTCGCGATAGCGAGCTTAGTTAAATAATAATAATAGCTTAGCCGAAAGGCTTACGATAGTTAGCTTAGCTATCCTTTTAATTAAAGTCCTAGGTTAGCTCGAGCTTTACTCGCTTCGCTAGTTCTTTAGGGTAATATATTCGTCGCTTTAATTACTTACGTCTCTATATAATACTCTTAATAGCTTAAAATATCCTCTTAATTAGCTATTATATTAGCTTTTCTTAATATCTTAATAAAAGAGATATATCGTAGCTTTTAATTAAGTATATTTACCGTATTCGTTATACGCTCGCGAAGGCTTCCATTACTTCGCTTTATATTATTATTATCGTACGCGAATCCTCTCGTAGCTTTACTAGGTTAATACCCGGTAACGCTCCTTCCTATACTTAAGCTCCTATATTATAAGAGAAAAATCTTCTACTCTTTCGTAGTAGCTCTCTTTCTTTCCTCTTTTCTTTTATAGAAGCATATCTAGAGCTAACCCGATACGCTCGTTTTTAATTCCCTATCGCTTTCGGTTACGTATATAACCTATATATTACTTTATTCGCGCGTATTTTATATAAGTAAGTTATTTCTTAATTACGGTACTCCTTTATTATCGCTCGTTATCGCAACGAGCTTATAATAATATATTAACGTAAGTTATATATTAATATAATAAGCGTGAGGAATAAGATAAGCTTACGCTTTAATAATATTAATACGGGTATAAGTAATTAAAAGTTAATAATTCGATAGAATATCCGACCGTTTTAATTCTTACGAGATCCTTATTAGTATCGATAGCGCGGCTAAGATATTAAACGATAAAATAAACTAATTCCGTAACTACGCCTAGATATTCGTCGAGGAGCGAGCTTACGATCCCGGTATACCTAACTAAGGTCCGGCCGAATACGTAGAATTAGTTACTTAATCTATCGTAATAAAGGAAGTTACCGCTATCTTAAATATTCCCGCGGCCGTTAAAATTACTTTAGTTATTATTTCTAGCGCCGCCGAAAAGCGACGTAATATATTCCTCGACGTTATTATCGATCGCCTAAATAGCCCTACCTACGATATCGCGGTTAATATATATATTTCGGTAGTTATTATAAGTAACTTCCCTTTTAATACCGGTATTAATAATCTCTTTATATACCGCGATAAGGAAGAGTAATTTATTTATCGATATATAAATTAGTTCTTATATTATAGTTATTATAAGTTATAAGCCTTTAATTAATTATTTACTCTAGATTTCCGACCGAGGTTTAATTATAGTATGGAATATTATAGAACTACGCTTCCTCGAGCGTCGTATAACCCGTTATATTCCTTCGCTCCTTAGAGCCCTTTTCGTTATACTAAAGTCTAAGGCCGTATCTCGTAAACGGACTCGTAAAAAGAATAGCTCTAAAGGTAAGGCTTATAAGTAACGAATCCGTTATATTAAACGGAAATAGATACGTAAAAATCTAAAGCAAAAGGAGGTCCGTTGCGTTATTCGCGAGTACGGGATTATAGAGCTAAATAATAATAATAATACTTCTGAGTTTATACCTCGGGATATAAAAACTACGGATAGCTTTATAAAGGGCGACTCCGGAAGCGACTTAAAGGTAATTATTTAAACTACCCCGGGATTTCGTTAAGCGCTTATTATTATAGCCGAATAAAAGCTAATAATCGCTTTTATTTCGAAAGCCTAAGCCGCCGCCGTATTAATAGCTCCTAAGGAAACTATCAGTAAATACCGAGTACTTATTAAGCCGTCGTTATATATATTAGGTATTTTTACGGAAGCTTAGTGCGGAAAGGATAATTCCCTTATTATTATTACCGCCGTCGCGCCGACGCTTATTCGCTTAACGAAAGCCGGCGGCTTTTTTTTTTTTAAGCTACGGATAGCCTAGTAATCGCTCGTTTATCGTTAACGATATTATACCGAGTCTAGGGAAGCGTTATCGCGTTAACGCTACCGCCGTTTTTACTTTTATTCCTAGCTCGGTTCCTTTTTTTATATTCGCGCCTAAAGAATAAGCTTTTAATAAAGGTAGCTCTTTTAAATTCGAAACGGCTCCTATCGTTACTTTTATTATTACCCGTTAATTAACCGAGCTAAGCTTTCCTTTTATTACTTACGTTCCTCGAGAGCTTTTAATACGATTTAATTCCTAAGGAGCTACCGAACTATCGCTTACGTCTAAAGGAATAAATCGAATTACCCGAGTTAATAATAATACGGCCTCGCTATTCCTTATTATCGATATATTAATAACGCTATATAATATCGTTCGACGGAAGAATGTTTCTAATCTTTAGCTTTTATTAACCGTTACTTACGTTATTTACGTAGCTATTCTTACGTAGCTTTATAAGTATCCCTTAAAGCTATATAACGTTTCGTCGAAAGTTAATTAATTATAGTTATTCTTACGTTATACGTCTTACTTAGCGGCTTATCGCCGCTTAAATAACCGACCCTAACTCTAAGGTAATAAGTTCTGAGTTTCCTTTATCGTAGATTACTTTTTTAATTATATTACTTTAAACTATCGCTTTCCGCGAAGAAATAAAGGAGTTACTTCGTTAATATTATCCTAAGTAATAACGTTAGCTTATATTACCGCTTACTACCGTATCGTTACGCGGATAAACGACTACGGATACTTTCGCTTAAGACGATAGCTCTCCTACTAGACGTAAATAAGTCTTAATTCCGATCCGTCCTTTTCGTAATTCTCGTACTCGCGGTAGTCGCGTCCGTAGTAAAGTTAGCCGATAACGAGCTACCCGTATTCCTCGCCGGTTCGCTCGTTTTCGTTAAAGCGTATAGGTTAATATTAAACGAAGAGCTACTTCGGCCTAAAGCTTTATCCTTATTATTACTAACCCGGATATTATTAGATTAAGCTTCGAATAATTATATACGGTTTAGTAATAATAGAACTAATAATACCTTAGCTCCGGCTAGGTTAAGTAATTTAAAAAATAAATATAACCCTAAAGAAGGTATTAAAGCCGGTAGCTTTAAAAGTCGTTAGGTTTTCGGAAGCTTTAAGAATATTATATTAGCTTTATTATATAAGTTAGCTCTTTCGTTAAAGGAAGAAGTCTTATTACGCGTAGATTCTTTTTAGATTAATATCCTTACGTCGCTTTTCGAGTAAAGTATATTATTCTAAGTTAATTCTTCTTATAGTTAAACTAAAATCCTACGTTACTTTCGTATTATTTAAGAGCTTTAATATCGTTATCTTTTCTTTTATATCTTAAAGGTTAAGTAACGATTTAAAATGCTCGAATAATTAACGAGGAAGAGCTTTAGTTAGTTCATCCGCCGGTATCTACCTTATAGGTAAATAAAGTACCTCGAAGGAGCCCTTTTATTGCTTTTATCGGAATTATAAGTATTATATATCTATATAACGGAGCCTTATATTAATTCTTTCCTTATCTTTTACGATTAGTTTAATGATTTATTAGTTATCGCTATAGATTATTTATAGCTCTTTTAAATCTAAGGTAATGTTCCTAAAAAAGCGTTTAAGAGCTATCGTTTCCTTAGCTATATGCTTTAATCCTAAGAGCTTAGCTTCGGTTATCGACGTCGAGATTAAAGCTTAGCGAGCTATCTTTTATACTATCGGGCCTTTAAAGAGCGATATAATATAGCCTTATAACGATTTTTTAGTTTCTAGATCGTTTACGAAAGAAACGTCGCTAGCGATTAATAGCGCTTATATATTATTATTCTTACCTTTATACTTAATGCTAAGGTAGCGCGTAATATAAAGATATTTAATTACTTAGTTAACGGCTTTTATATATTAAGGTCCCGGATTAATAAGGAAGTAGGAGAGTTATAACGTAGCAAAAGCTACGTCCGAGCGGATTATAATTACGCTATAGAGTAACGACCTTACTTTTTCTTAATATTCCTTAATTTATTACTTCGACGCTACGCTTATAAATTTCATAAGCTCGATAATCGGTAGTAATATTATAAAGAATTAATTATTATCCGTTAAGTTAAAGCAACTTACGATCTTTTCGACGTAGGCGTCGTATACTAAGGTTATCGTCTGGTTTTCGCGATTACGTATTACCCGAATTCCTAAATATTAGCTTACTAGCCCTAGCTCTTTTACTATATAGATAGTTTTTAACCCTTGAGTTACCTTCTAAGCCATAGAATCGTTACTTTTATTATATATAAGTAATAGGTCGTCGACGTATATTAATACGAATACTTCTCTTATTAATATATAAAATATATATAGCTCTTCCGGAAAGCTTTAGAGTTTTAAACGGGTAAAGGTACTTTCGAGTTCCCTAAACCAAAGTAGAGGTAAGTTTCGGAATCCGTATACTACTCTTATAGCGAGCGCGTACTTCCTCTTTTATTTAAATCCGTTTAATAGCTCGATTAATATTAGGTCGTCTTCCGGTCGAGCTACGTTAAGAAAAGCGTTCTTAATATCGAACTAATTTACCTTAAGATTAAAATAAGCCGCGATTATTATTATTATTCGGAAAGATTTTATTACGAGTATTACTATATACGTTAATTCAAGTAACCCTTTCGAAAGGAGATCTCCTCGCGTAATTAAGCGCGATTTATATTTATCGAAATAATTATCTTTATCGAATTTATAATCGAAAACTTATTTTAACGGTATTAATTTAATTTAAGCTTAGTCGTTATTAATAACTTTTTAAACCCTAGCGCTTAGGAAGGTATCTATCTCCGACCTCGCGTTTTCTTTAAAACGATCCCCTAAGGAGTAGCTATTAAGCTCTTTTTACGTTTTTAGGAGCTTAGTTAATTTATCGCGATAAATTATTATCTTACCGGGCGTTACGCTTAATCGCTCGGCTTATATTTATTTAAAGGTAGCTATAATAATTAAATATAACGTAATAAAAGATTTATCGTCTTACGTTCCGTTAAGCTAATTAAGTAAGAATGTAGAAGTAAATTCGTTTTAATTACGGTCGTTCGATAAGTTAATTAACTTATTCGAAGCTATATCCAATATAAAGGCGCCGGTACTAGCCTATCCTTTATTTAATTCCTTTCCTTTAGGACTTTTTTCTCGCTTCCTCCGGCTATAGCGCGTAGTTAAGGGATATATTTTACGGTTATATTTCCTCCGCTCTTTTCTAGATAATAGGGATAGATTTAATAATTCGTTAAGTTCGGATTAAGCGGATTACTTTCGATTCTAAGGGATACTAAGCTCTTTATTAGTCGTCGTTCCGTTAGGATAATATATTACCCGATCGGTATTAGTTTTTACGCGATTCTCCGTTACGATGCCTCGCTTTAATTACGAAGGGCTTCCCGTAAGAGCCCTTTAGCCTTAAAACGGTCCCGAAGGAAACTCTAGTATTAACCTAGGACTTAGGAACTTATTAAGTTAATCCGATTTCTCCTTACTCCCTCGTTCCGTTAGCTCTAAAGCTTAGGATTCCGCCTCTAGTTATTTTTATATCTCTTTTTCTTAATCGAATAGCTCTAGGGATTCCTTTATAGATTAAATCGGAACGTTTAAAAGCGTTTACGGTCGATCGTTTAAAGGTTAATCGTTTATAAATCTAACTTTCTTCTGGATTAAAGTAATAGATTCTTCTTTTTCCGGAGCTTTCTCCGGTTTAGGTTTACCTATCCCTAAGTTCGGATTAATAAACTAAGTCATATCTAGACTATCGCTCGGAATAAGCTTATTATTCCCGAGTTAAAGTAGCTCGCTAATGGATTCTATAATAAAGGGAGCTTACGAATCCTAAATATCTAGAGCTTCGATAATAACTTCCGTTATATTATTAATAACTTTACCCGTAAGATCGATTCGGTTTAGCTTCTCTTAAGCGAGTTCTTCGGTTTATAGCTCTTCGGACTTATCGTAAAACGTTTCTTTATTAAAAACGACGTCTCTAGTTAGCATTACTTTCTTTAGTTTAGGAACCTATACTCGGTATATGTTAGATATATAATATCTAAATAAATAACCGACGTAAGCTCTCGGTTTAACTTTAAATCCTTTTCTATTAAAATCTTAAGCGCGTTTTTCTAATAAAGGGTATACGCGATACCCGTACGCATAAATTCCGTACTAGTCTGGCCTTAAGTCGCTCGTTAGCTCCCTTATAAGCGTAGGTATATACCATCTAAAGTAAACGGTAAACTAGGTATTAAATAATTTATAAGGCAAGCGAAAATAATATATATAACTCGGGCTTATATTTATTAGGTATACCATAGTTTTTACGTACTTAGGCTATAGCTTCTTTAGGAGCCCTACTCTTATCCTTATTTTAATCGATTTAATAATAATAAATTATTTAGCTTTCTTACCCCTACTAGTTAACTCTTTAGTATTCGCCGGTAATAACTCGAAATTAATGCCTTCTTCCTAAGCCTAGATTTTATATCCGGTTAGGTCTTTAATCCTGATTATTATTCGTTCGTTATCGTATCGGAGCTTATAAATCGAGAAGCGGAATTATCGTCGTACCTATCTTTTAAAGAATCGAATAATCTTCGTAACTAAGTAACCTTATTTATTCTTAAGGGTCTTTACATAAAATATTCCGTTATATTTATTTCTAATAACGAGTATTTATTTAAAGCCGTCGTATCCTTCCGGAAAGTTAAATAAATCCTAATATATACGCTAAAAAGGGCGTAGCGAACGATATAATAATAATCGGCGTAAGATTACTCTTTTATCTATCGTAAACCTATAATACTCGTACTTAAGCGTAAGTATACCGTTAATCTCGATATTCTAGGTATGCTTTACGAATACTTTAAGCGCTTCCGGGCCTAGGTACCTAGCTCTAAAGTACTAAAATTACTCGGAGCCTTTTTTTGGTTTTATTTAATCTCTCGATTTTCTCCATCGGGTTTCTCTTCCCTTAGTCGTCGGAATAATAACGAACGATATTACGTTATATGGTATTATTATAAGCGTACGTAGCGGTATTATAAGAAGAACTTATAAATAAACGAAAAACTATTTAAATTTAAAGAATACTAAGTTATAACGACGTTCGAGCTTTCTTATAATAAACCCGTTTTTAATCGATCCCCGGCGAAGAGAGTAATTAAAACTATAGTACTAGATATTAATAGCAAGAAGCTTTACTTCGGAAATAATATTAATATAGAAATCTTTAACGAAAATAACGTCTTTAAGCGTAAGGTCGATCGTAAGTTTACCCGATTTATCCTAAAGGTAGTTCTTAATAACTCGTATATTAATACCGGTAATAAGAAAGCTTGTAATATTAGCTTCGATAGTCTACCCGTTTTTAGCGGGAGCGAAGGAGCCTTCGACTAATAAATCCCGGTTATTAATAAGGTAAATAGCTCCGTAATTATCGAAAATAGTACTCTCGGAAAAGGAATATCGTATTAAATCCATAATAAAAAATACCCCTACGCTAAAGGTTATATAAATAATGCGTAGGTCGATTATCGTTACGTTAATATTACCGGACTACTTATTATTCTTATTACGCTTATTCCGAGGTAGGTTAATTCCGAAGGAGCTACCTTAATTAAAAGCGGTAACCTTTTATTCGTCGCTCTTAATAAAGGCTCGGAGTAAAGTAAAGTCGCTTAAGTTATACCGTTATTTAGTAATTAATTTTACGTCGTCGGGTATATATAAGATTTATCGTAACGTTCTATCGGTAATAGCGAATTAAAGGTTAGCGTATGCTTTCGGAGCCTAACGGTATTATTTATTATATAGATACTTATTAGCTCTAGCGTTATCGGTCGAGCTATTAAAGCTATTAAAGCTATTAGCGCTAATCGCTTCGGCTTTATATCTTAAAGTAACTCTTTAATACGTAATTAAGATATAAAGGCCCGATTTACTTATTTTCTTATCCTAGGAAATAAAAGCTCCGAATACTTTACCTAGCTCTATAAGAAAAAGTAGCTATCGTTTAAGCCGGTCTACCGTAATTAGTTTAATAATTACGCGAATAGCCTAATTTAAAGCGATCTTAACTCTAATATCTTCGAAGAAGTTCTTCGCTCCGAATACGCCTCGGATCTCTTTAATATCGTAAGCGAGAGCTCGGTAGTAAGCGTTATTTTAAGTAATAAAGAATTATTCTCCGTAAAGAATACCCGCCTTTACCTTCTATAGGACTTCGCGGTATTTCTAACGAACGAACGTTTACGTAATAATAAAAATAAAAGCGAGATAGTCGCGAAGTAATCTTATAGTATTTTAAATATTCGGCTTAAGTCCTTAAGCTTTAAATTATATACCGACGAACTCGAGATAATTAATAAAAACCGAGGATATAATTTAATAATAGAAAGCTCGGTAACTTTTATAGGCGAGAATAACTTAAGACTTCTAAGAGCGACTTTATTCGAATAATTACTTACATTCTTCGATAAAGAAGTAACGTAGGTTTTCGGTTAAAGCTTTCGGTTCCTCCTTACGAATCTTAGGATCTTTTTTAACCTATTCGTAAAAAGCTTAGAGGTATTACTTTCTCGCTCGCTCCTTCTCATAAGTAATAAATTCTTCGAGCGATAGAAGTATCGCCGAGCTTAGCTTATAATCGTTCGCATTAAGATTAATATCCTTTTAAATATTAAACTACTCGGCGTAATTCTAGAAAGCAATAAACCATCGTAAATATTCGTCGAAGTTACGTAAATTAATATTAATAGGTAGCTTCTTAATAAAAAAGTCTCCGTTAGTATTAGTAGTTACTATAGATATATTATTCGAGAGGAAAACAAAAGCGATATTTAAGAAAAAAACGATTAATCGAAATATTAGAGAAATAAAAATAAATAATAAAATTACTCGGAAGCTTATATAGTAAGACCTTAGTTAATTTAACTCCTTAGAAGGGCTACTAGGCTTATAATTAATACGTAGATCGGGAGAGCTACGTAGGTACTAAGGTTACTTCTTAGGAGTAACGGAAGGTAGGAAGAAGAAGGTAAATTAACTAACTATCTAAGAAGGAAGGAGATTAATAAAGGAGATACGAGCTACCTATATATAAACGATAGGGAGCTACGAGCTATGTTATATAAGCGAGCTAGGAGCTATATTAGGTAAGCGAGCAACTCGAGAAGGAGTAGGGAGCCATGTATAAGTGGCTCTTTATGCGACAATTACTTATACGTATCGAAAGATCTATTCGATTAATCTCTTTTCGTTCGAGTTACTAAGCTTTTAGTTTATTTATTTAGCTATAAAACGTTTCTTTGTTAAAGATTATATTCTTAGTTAGGATTACTTTACTTAGCCTAGGAATCTAAATTCGGTATAGGTTACTAGTATAATATCCTATTAAATATTAATATAAGTTCTTAGGTTTACCTTAAACCCTCTCTTATTAAGATCTTAAGTACGTTCTCCTATTAAGGGATACGCGCCATACCCGTATATATAAATACCGTTTTAATTCGGTCGTAGGTCGCTCGTTAGCTTCCTTATTATCTCTAAAGTATACTATCTAAAGTATTATTTAAACTAGGTATTTAAAAGCTCGTAAGATATACGAAGATTATAAGCTTAGCTAGGGCTAATATTAATTAAATATATTACGGCTTTAACGGTTTCCGGCTATAGTTTCTTTAATAACCTTACTCTAATCCTTATCTTAATCGACTTAACGATAATGGTTTATTTAGCTTTCTTACCTCTACCGGTTAGCTCCTTAGTATTAGCCGGCGGGAGTTCGAGATTAATGCCTTCTTTTATTACCTAGATCTTATATCCGGATATACCTTTAATGCTTATTATTAAACGCTCGTTATCGTAACGTATCTTATAGATTAAGAGTTAAAATTACTTCCGAACCTATCTTTTAAAGAGTCGAAGAATTTTTATTACTAATAAACCTTACTTACTTTCTAGGGTCTTAACCTATAACATTCTGTTAAATTTATCCCTAATTATGATAAGCTATTTAGACCCGTCGTAACCTTCCGGGTAATTAAATAAATCCTAATATATCTTTTAAAACGAACGTAACGAGCGATATATTAATAAACGGCGCGAAATTACTCTCTTACTTATCGCTTAATTATAATACTCGTACTTAATTATAGGTATACCGTTAATCTTAACGTTCCGGGCGTTTTTAACGAGGACTTTAAGCGCCTTAAGACTAAGATACCTTATTCGCTAGTACTAGAATACCTCGGAATCTTCTTTCGGTTTAATAGTATCTCTCGATTTTCTTTACCGAACGTTTCTTTCCGGGAAATAAGGTATTACTACGATCGACGCTACGCTACGTAAAATACTCGATGGTATTATAAATAGTATTACGAGTAGGACTTACGAATAAGAAAAGAATTACTTAAATTCGAAAAAGACTAAGTTAAAGCGTCGCTTTAGCTTCCTTATTATAATACTTTTCTTAAGGGTTCTATTCCTTAAAGTATAATTTAAACCGTAAAACTAAATATCTATATTCCAAAGTTTCGCCTTAAAAATAATATTAACGTAAAAATCTTTAATAAGTACGACGTCTTTAAGCTTTAGATTAAAGGTAGGCTTAATAGATTAATCTAAGATATACTTTTCGATAATCCTACGATCCTTATTAGTAATAGAAAAGCTCGTAGTACTAGCTTCGACCGTTTATTTATCTCTAGCGGAAACGAACGATCCCTTTATTAAAAGGTTACGATTATTAATAAGGTAGACTATTTTATAGTTATTAAAGACGGTACTTTCCGATAATAGGTATCGGATTAGGTTTATTATAAAATAGATCCTAATTTAGGTAGATAGCTATATAGTACGTAGGTCGATTACTATTACGCTAATATTAGCTAGCTAGGTAGTAGCGTTATTTCCTCCTCCATTCCCGGAGGGATTATTAGGTATATTATTTACGGGAACGTCCTACCTCTAACGGTTAATTTACTTTCGGAGCTTAGCGTATTTAAGTAAGTCGTATTTAGCCTTGATTTTTCGTATAATGTTAGCCGGGATCGGCTTTAGGTTACGTATAGTTTAATTAGTAACGGACTTCTAAAGGATTTTATAAGAGTAAGCTACCTATATATATAGTTTACCTCTAGACTTATAAGGGTATTCGTAACTCGTTACTTTTCCTTAGCCGTTATTATTACTTAATTTCGCTTCTAGTATCGGTCCTTAGTAGGTTATTACGAAAATTCTATAACCTAATTTACCTTTCTACTTATTTTCGGTAGCGAAAGCGCTAAATACGATACTTAATTACTTAAAGGTCTTTAGTTACTCGCTAAGTTTATTAACTTCCGTAAGAGCGATTAATATCCGTATAACTTAATCGATTACGATCTTAGCCCTAACTACTTCGAGGAAATCCTTTGCTCTTATAACGCCCTTAATCTCGTTAATGTAATAAGCGTAAACGCGAAGGAAGGTATATTACTATATAACGTAGAACTACTCGGGGTTATAGGTACCTGCCTTTATTCTTTAGAGTACCTTACGGTATTCTCGTTTAACGAGCGTCTTAATAGCGGCTTCGGTAGAAGTAATTTACTTACGGAGGATCTTTACGAGGTTTTAAATAATCGGGTTAAGGTTTAGGAACTATAGCTCTATATTAACTACCTTAAGAAAACCTATAAAAACCGATGCGAGAATCTAGCCATAAAGAAGTTTATATTACTTATTAATAACTATAACCTAAGCCTCGATCGTTATTTACTAGGAAACGAGCTTATTATACGCTACCGTTTATTACTTTCGAATTTATACCTTAGGCCTTAGTAGTTAATCTCTTCGGTCTTCGGTTAGGATCGAGGCCTACTCGTAAACGGCTTTCTTATAGTTTTCTTTAAGGAATTCGTTCTTTTAAGTAATATGCTCCTTAAGAATACCTACTACGACTCGAATAGCGTTAAACTTAGCTCTATTTAGATTAACGTCCTTTTAAATACTGAATTAAGTAGTTATCGACTTAAGCGTAAGGAACTAACGTAACTTCTTATCGTAAGCTCGTAAGTAAACGTTAATTAAAATCTTATCCAGGGAGAATTCGGACGTATTAATCGTTATAGCGAAATAAGTAAGCGACTATTTAAAGCTAGATGCGAGAATAAAGTACCGGTATAGAAATAAGAAGGGAGTATAATCGTAAGATTTAAGAGATAGATAAATATATATTACTCGCTTACGCCAGAATAACCTAAGTAATACTAGCTCCTAAAAAGTACCCCGGGCTTATAACTATTACGTAACTAGCGAGAGCTAAGCTTAGGTTAATAGGTTATTCGCAAAAGGAGTAATAGAATACGGGTAAGAAGGTATATATTAACTAACTAGAAAAGAGGAAAAGCTACTAGAGAATATCGAGCGATCTATAGGTATATATAGTAGTACTTAACTAGCTTAGGTAAGCTAGGTGGTTCCTACTAGGGGTGCATGCCTACGTAACATACTATTAGAAGGAACCGTACCTAATCGCCGAAGATCGAGGCTATGGTCGTTATAAGCTTAAAGAACCGAATAAAGTTACGTAATTATATCCGGTTTTAGGCTATAAACTACGGAAGTTTATTTAAGATATTAACGGGTTTTAGGAGCTAGAGAACCCGGAGGAGGACGAATGGAATATACGCTTATTATTAACTAAATATAAGGACTAAGAACCGACCACTACTAACGACCCCTAAGCTAAAGAAGGCCTAGAGCTTATGCCTTCGGTAATCGACGACGAAGAAAAAGAATAATTAGCCTCGAACGATAAGGCGCGAATTATAGTAAAAATACTAAATAAGAAGCTTAAAGGATACGAAGTTATACCTAACGATAAACTCGGATTAAAAAGATCGACCCGATTTAATAAATAACCCTTTTACTATTATACGATAAGGCTATAGTGCCTTAAAATAACCTACCTATATTAATCGAAGAGTAATAGAGCCTAGGAGCTTAATATATAATCGCTTTCTTAAGTAAGGGAGGAAAGAAGTTATCTCCGTATCGTTATTAAACCGGCAGCCTATATACGAAATTAGCCCCTGAAATTACGATACTAATAGATACGCCCTCTCCTATTTCTTACCTTAAAAGAAAGTATATTTCTATAGATTATTAACGCTGATTAACGCGTTCCTATACTTAGATAAGTTATCCTTTACGTTTATCGTTAGGAATCCGGGATATTAATATCCTAATATTACGTAACTATTACATTTTAATATGGATATATTTTAGTATTCAAAGGAAAAGTAAGGAAAGTAATCCATATTAATAAAAGCAAAAGAAAAAGGAAAAGAAAAAGAATACGCGTTTAAAAATAAGCTAGAAGTAATATATACCCGCCGATTAATACCTCTCTTTTCCTCTTAGTCCCTTTACCTTATCCCTTACTTACTAGTTACTAAAAAAACTAAAAACTTACTTGCTTCCCGACCCCCGGAACGTAGCGATCTTTAAGTTTATTATAGTTAGCATTTCCTTCCCCGTTATCCGTATTATAAGCGGGTATACGGCTTAGCTTAGATCCTTTATTAAAGGGAGGTTACGATTTATCCTTACCCGTAAATAAGTAAACCGCTCGTTACGAAATTTATAACGTATTCCGTTAATAAAAAAGAAGTAAACGTCGTAAGAGTATTTAAAGATACGATCGGGGGCTAGGAATCGGTAGGAAAAGAAGGATTATATATTTACGTATTTAGCGGTATCGGAAGAAGCGAGCCGGCGCTCGTAATACTAATAGGATACCTCGTTAGGTACCTTATATTATTAAACGAATAAACTAACGACGTAACGAGGATCCGTCGCTAATCGACGGAAATACTCGTTAATTAACTTCTTATTATTAATCTTTATAAATAACGTCCGGCGGCGAAAGAACTAAACGAAACGAGCGAAGGATATAATATAATTCTAGAGGTAAGTAACCTCCTAAAAATCCTTACTTAGAATCTTCTATACGATATACCGGGCGGCCGCCGGCCTACCTAAAAAATAAAACCGAACGTTATAAATTATCTTATTATTAATTAGTTTAGCTTTCGATTAATAAATCTTATTAATATTAAGAGCTATATACTTAGCGTTATTAGTTTATTACCCGAATTCTTTCGATTCCCCGAGTTACCGGCCGATGATTATTTTCGGGCTTTAGTTTAACGGGCGGGAGTACGGGATATACGGTACCTATTAAGGCTTAGGAATTAACCGATTAACGTCCCGGAACTTCTCGGTAAAAGATAACTAGCGGAAGGATTCGTTAGGTTATTTATTTATTAGATTTACGGGCGGTAGTATCGACTTAGCCCGCTAATACGTTACGGCCTTTTTCTTATTCTTCTTAGCTTTTTTAAACGCCCCGGCGATTTCTTCGTCGGTAATCCCCGTAGTTTTAAGCTATTCGAATAGCTTAAGAGCGGACGCCCGGTCTAGTTTAAGGAATTACTTCTAGATAATAGGGTTTATTATATATATATATATAAGAAAAAGAGAGATAGGAACGACGAAATTATAAATCTAAAATTAAGAAAAGTCGAAAAACGAATTAAAACGAAGATAGAAGACTTAAGGAGAGGAAGAAAGGAAATAAATCGAAACCGTAGAATAGCGAGAAATAAGAAGAGAAGCCGGACGAGAACGAGAAAGTCGAATACGTTACTTAGGTCGTAAGTACCGTACTTAGGAGAGTCTCGATAATACCTACCTTAGCCTACGTTTAATTACGAATTTACGAACGTACGTATTTATTACTTTACTAAGAGTATATAGTAGGAAGTTATAAGCTAACGCGTCTTTTATTATAGCTTTATACGTATATAGGGGAACGCGCTTTCTTAAAACGTTAGCCGTAAAGTTATATTAAATTATATCGTCGATACGTCTCCTTTTCTCCCTCTCTTTTTCCTCTTTAGGCATCTTATTTCGAAACCTTTCCCTTATTATTATTATATTCTTATTAATCTCTATCCTACCTTTCTTATTATTAATTTAATTTTTTTAATTTTACCTTTAACTTATTGTTTTTTTTTCTTCCCTTCCTTTAATTCTTTTTTTTATTTTTTACGATATCTTCCTCCCGCTCCGCCTATATTCCCCCTTCCTTCTTCCTTCCTTCCGTTTATAGAGACGTACGTCGTACCGATTTAACCGATTTAATTAAACTCTTACGGGAGATTTACGGTAGTAAGGATAATTAAAATAATATAAAGGAATATTAACTTAATATTCTAGATAATTACGATTCGGAAAAGAACTAGATCGAATTAAGATCCGATATAGCCTAGGCCCTCCGATTATCCGCTAATCGGCCCCGAACTATAAATTAATAATTATAAGAATAAACGAAGGTAGCTTTAACTAACTTTTTCGTATGCCTCGTCCGTTACGATTACCTTATTAACGAAGATATCCGCGTCCTTTATACTATAATTAATTACGACCTTAAAGGTAAAAAGGCGGCCTTCGAAGTAAACCCGTATTAAACGATAGGCTACCGATCGATAGAATCGTTTAACTTTTTAACCCGTTAATAACTCCTCGATAACCCTATCTTTACTTTAGTCTTTACGATTTATACGGATCTAATAAACCCCGAACGAGTTATTACCGACCCCTTAAAGTTCTTTTAAGCTTATTTCGCTATAATATTATACCTCCTTAAGCCCCGGAAATTATTTAGCTTTAATATAGTTAGGAACGACGCCTTCGATCGGGCGGCGTACGCGGTCGGTTAATTACTGCGAGTATAGGAAAACGGTAATCTCGAGCCTAATATAACCCTTTAATTTACTTACTATATCGCGTTAATAGATTAATAAGATAGCTTTAATTCCGGTTTTTAAAGCGGTATTTTATCGTATTTTATCTTTAAACGACCGATCGAAGTCGCTTATTAAGCCTAAGAAAATAATAGGCTTAACCTTCTTAATATTATAAGAGAATACGCCGAGGTAGTAAAGTAATTTTATAGCGTTTAAGTTTTAAAGGAAGGGATAGTATAGTAGTACGGTAAGACATATCCTCTTAATGCATTACGTAATACGTTACGATAGGCCTTATGCCTATATAGAATAACTATAGCTCCCGTAAGTACGGGACATGCCATGCTTATTATTTAATTTATTACCTTACTAGATTACTATCTTTATTATTTTTACCTTAATTAAAGATTCGTTTTTATTATTAGATTCGTCGTTCTCTAATTAATATATCTATCTTAGTTATAAGCGCTTAAGTTACTTCGTCGTACCGCTATAGCCGAATAAGTAACTTTTACGTTTTATTTCTTTTCTTTCCTTACCTTTTATACCTTCGGGCTAGCGATTACTATATCTTTACGACTAAAGGGTATAGCTATACTACGATAACTATATTAGATTCCTTGCCTTTCGATTAATATAGCGATATTAGTTTTATTTATCTTAGACTATCGTACGTATTATAGTCTTCGATAAAATATACTTTTAAGTAAGCTTATCCGGGTCTTTAGCATCGCGTACGCTTTATTCCTCCTTAGTAGCGATTACTTTATAACTTTTTCGATCCCTTAACCTTTAGTTTACGGAGTTTTTATTACGCTACTAGGATTTAAAGGATACCGATCGCCGTCGGCGCCGTTATTTAACCCGCGAAGTAACCTGCATTTTACGTTAAATAAAGTATCCCGCCTTATAATTATTTATTTACTATAGGGAGGTACGTATAAGCCCGGGAACTTTTATAACGATATTACTACTACTAAGATAATACCTAGCCCTTAATACTTATAACGTTATTAAGTTATCGATATTACGATTTAATACGATAAATAAATAACGCTTATAGCGATTAACGTAAACCTCGTATAACCTCTTACTTATTTATAGGAAGGTATCCGTAAGCTTAAGAAACTATCGTCGTAATACTACCGCTACTAGGAATAATACTTAGCCTTCGATACTAACCGCTCCCTCGAACCGCTAATAATATAGTATATTTCGTACGAGTAATGAACAGGAGCAGCGTGGGCACGCTATGATGGAGGCACGAAACAAGGGCTACCTAACTACCAATAACTGGCCCAGTGCCGATCAACTAAGATCATAGCTATAAACAGCTGTAATCGGTTGATCGGCCAGCTGAAAACGGCAGCTGGGAAAGGGAGACTAGAAAAGCAAAGACGAGGATGGCTAGAAAGGCATAGCAAGAAACGAGTGAATGGCTATAGGCTGTGATATCTACAGGTTTAAGTCTGGCTAATGAAAATATAAGTACGCGACCTATATAAATATATATCGAAAAGGCTACGTAGCCTAGATCTACCGTACTACTATAGCCTTCCTAGTTTAATTAATCCGCAAGGAGTAATTAAACTCCTAATATAATAGGTACGGTGGCTCTCGTTCCTATTCAACCTAATCCTGATTCCGATTAACCCTGATTAACTAAAAGCTAGCTAGTTTAATCAAAGGCCAACAGGATAAGTCAGGAAATAGGTTAACTGGGAACGATTGCAACAGCAACAAGTGGGTGGTAGGGTAGGTGACTGTAACCGTGCCTGATCCTAAACCTGATTCCTAATTAATCCCGAACCTATCCAATCGCTGCTAACTGGGAGCTAAGCCAGTTTAATTAACGATTAATAGGAAATAGGAAAGATTTAATAACAAGAATAACTAGGCTGGCGGAGCTATAACTGTAACTAACCTGATTAACCTATTCCTGATTAACCCTAATTAACTGGGAGCGAGCTAGGTTTATTAGAGCCATTAAGAAATAATAGGGATCAATAGTTAGGAAATAGGAACTGCAACGGGCAGGTAAAATAAGCGTAGCTCCCGTGAGAAACGAAAGAAATAATCCCGTGAAAAATCTAATGCAACGTGATCCCGTCCTTCTCGTCCATGGCTATTAATCCTTTTAACTAATCCTAATCCTATAAACTAACTAATATATCCTATTCGTGCCCGACTATTTCCGTTTCTAACTCGTATCTAACTGTTATTCGTCCGGCAGCATCTACCGGGCTTCCCTTAACCCTCGATCCCTCCCCTGTACGTGGTTCTAGGGGCTCTAGCTCTTCCCACTAACCATATATCGGTAAGGGCGATAAGAGGGGTCTCTGGGTAATACTATAACTATTCTCGATTATAACTTATAACTATTTTTTTTTTCCTAGGCTTTCTTGTTTAATATCCTATTTAATTCGTTCGTTTCGGTATCGTCTATAGGTCTCTCGCGCTAATCGGTAGGTTCCCCGATTAGGTTCGTGGGTATAAGGTCTGTTGGTATCTTCGTGTAGTAATTAAGGGCATCGTAGTACCTATCGGTTAGGGAGGAGAAACCTCCCTAGGTGCCGTAACTGGCTGGTAGGGATAAAACAAGGGCGATCGGAGCTATCGGTAAGTCTCTTGTAATTAAAATAAACTAATCGGTAAAGAACGGATGCCTTCAAGCGCGTGCGAGGTTATAAAAAGGGGTAGTAGCGGTAACGGGGTTAGATTAACTGAGAAAAAACGGCTATCTAGGTACTTGAAAAACGACGGAGGCAAAACCAGACGAAAACGGGCATAGCTCCTTTAAAAGAGATAACTAAGAAACGAGAATAGGGATTCCTACTGATCGGCGAACGAGCTTTTAGGTAAGCTAATCAAAAGCTAATGGGAGGGCGTGGTTGTTGATGGTCGCTATGGTTGTCTGCCCTTCCCTATTAATCCAGCCACCTAAAAAGGCTTAATTCAAAAGCCACGAAAACGGCTCTAAAGCCACGAAAATAGCTCCTGATTAAACGAAACTCTGAGGATCTCCTGATCGACGAATCCTAAACCTAATGACTATAAAAACGGTCGTAAAAGGTCGCTCCTAAGATAAGGTAAGGTCGAGCTACTAGGTGGTCGCTACTGAATAGGAGCAGCGTAGGTACGCTATAATGGAGGCACGAAATAAGGGCTACCTAACTACCAATAACTAGCCTAGTGCCGATTAATTAAGATCATAGCTATAAATAGCTATAATCGGTTAATCGGCCAGCTAAAAACGGCAGCTGGGAAAGGGAGACTAGAAAAGCAAAGACGAGGATAGCTAGAAAGGCATAGTAAGAAACGAGTAAATAGCTATAGGTCCTGATATCTACAGGTCTAAGTCTGGCTAATGAAAATATAAGTACGCGACCCATATAAATACACATCGAAAAGGCTACGTGGCCTAGATCCACCGCACCACTACAGTAAATAAAGCTTATAACGATTAAGGTAGCCCCCTTATAATTATCTACTTATTATATAGAGGACGTACGAACGCCTTAATATAAATTACGATAACCTATACGACCCGCTACTCCTTTATTAATATTAAAGGCGGATAAAGGCTAATAGTAATTATGCCTTAATTAACCTTACGCTAGCTTCTTTTTCCCTCTAAATTTATTAATCGATATAAATTAAATCTATAAATACTAATAACTTATTATACTAAAGACATTTTAAGATACTTAAGCGTAACGGTTCGACGACATAATATACGATATAATATAGATATTTATATTAATAATATAAATAAAATTAATAAATTGATAGCTATTAGTAACCGATAGTTTTAAAGAGAAGTAGGAATTAATATTAATAAGACTACGTAAATATAAAGGATTAAGGAAACGGAACTAAAGTCAAGCTAATAGGTATACCTATATATAAGCTAGCCTTATATTATTACCTAATAACTAATATAGCGAGAAGTATTAATATAGGCGTAAAACGGCGCCTAGCGGTAATGCCGCTAATATTATTAAATAGCTTCCGTTAAATCGAAACCGGCTTATAGCTATAACCGGTATCGTATCTAACGCGATTCTTTACTCGGGATTTATCCTTTATACGTATTACCTTAACGAAGGTTATACGTTAGGAGTTTTAGACCTTAATAGGAGGAATTATCGTCGACTTATTTATAATAGTTAAACTATTAATCTAAGAAATACGTATCGTACTTTAATTAGGCGTTAGCCGATTAAAAAAGCTCGTATAATATCCGGATCTTATCGATCGGGATAATATAATAAATAATAATATACCTATACTAAAAGAAAAGTATTAGGATATAAATAATAGCTATTATAGCTTTACCCTTATTATAGTAGTACGGTAAGATATACCTTCTTAATATACTACGTAATACGTTACGATAGGCCTTATGCCTATATAGAGTAACCATAGCTTCCGTAAGTACGGGAGAAGGGATATTTATTATTTAGTTTATTACCTAGCTAGATTACTATCTTTATTATTTTTACCTTAATTAAAGATTCGTTTTTATTATTAGATTCGTCGTTCTACGATTAGTATATTTATTTTAGTTATAAGCGCTTAAGTTATTTCGTTATATCGTTATAGCCGAATAAGTAACTTTTACGTTTTATTCCTTTTCTTTCCTTATTTCTTATACCTTCGGGCTAGTAACTACTATATTTCTACGACTAAGGGGTATAGTTAAAATACGATAACTATATTAAATTCCTTACCTTTCGATTAATATGACGATATTAGTTTCATTTATCCTAAACCATCGTACGTACTATAGTCTTCGATAAAGTATACTTTCGAATAAATATATTCGGGTCTTTAATATCGCGTACGCTTTATTCCTCCTTAGTAGCGACTACCTTATAACTTTTTTCGACCCTTTAACCTTTAGTTTACGGAGTTTTTATTACGCTACTAGGATTTAAAGGATACCGATCGCCGTCGGCGCCGTTATTTTACCCGCGAAGTAGCTTACGTTTTACGTTAAATAAAGTATCCCGTCTTATAGTTACTTATTTATTATAGGGAAGTACGTATAAGCCCGGAAACCTTTATAACGATACTACTATTACTAAGATAATACTTAACCCTTAATACTTATAACGTTATTAAACTATCGATACTACGATTTAATACGACGAATAAATAACGCTTATAACGATTAACGTAAACCTCGTATAACCTCCTACTTACTTATAGGGAGGTATCCGTAAGCCTAGGAAACTATCGTCGTAATACTACCGCTACTAGGGATAATACTTAGTCTTCGATATTAACCGCTCCCTCGAACCGCTAATAGTATAGTATATCTCGTGCGAATAAATAAAGCTTATAGCGATTAAGGTAGCCCCCTTATAATTATCTACCTACTATATAGAAGACGTACGAACGCCTTAATATAAATTACGATAACCTATACAACCCGCTACTTCTTTATTAATACTAGGAGCGGATAAAGGCTAATAATAATTATACCTTAACCGATCTTACGATAGCTTTTTTTTTCCTTTAAACCTATTAATCGATATAAATTAAATATATAAATACTAATAACTTATTATACTAAAGGTATTTTATGATACCTAGGCGTAGCGATTCGACGATATAGTATACGATATAATATAAATATTTATATTAATAATATAGATAAGATTAATAAACTAATAGCTACTAGTAACCGATAGTTTTAAAGAGAACTAGGAATTAATATTAATAAGACTACGTAAATATAAAGGATTAAGGAAACGGAACTAAAGTCAAGCTAATAGGTATACCTATATATAGGCTAGCCTTATATTATTAATTAATAACTAATATAACGAAAAGTATTAACATAGGCGTAAAACGACGCCTAGCGGTAATACCGCTAATATTATTAAATAACCCCCGTTAGATCGAAACCGGCTTATAGCTATAACCGGTATCGTATCTAGCGCGATTCTTTACTCGGGATCTATCCCTTATACGTATTACCTTAACGAAGGTTATACGTTAGGAATTCTAAACCTTAATAGGAGGAATTATCGTCGATTTATTTATAATAGTTAAACTATTAATCTAAGGAATACGTATCGTACTTTAATTAGGCGTTAGCCGACTAAAAAAGCTCGTATAATATCCGGACCTTATCGATCGGGATAATATAATAAATAATAATATATCTATATTAAAGGAAAAGTATTAGGATATAAATAATAGCTATTATACCTTTACACTTATATTAAATAATAAGACCCTTACTACCTCCTTTTTTACTTTATACCTCGTACCGATAAACTAAACGGAATCCGTAGCTAGGAAACGGAATAAATCGCCGTTAAAACCCGAAGCTATAAAAACTAAACCATTAATAAAGACCTTAAGAATCGATATTAATTCTTCGCCCTTATATCCGCCCGAAGAAGAAGAGAACGACGATAAAACTTCTATTTAGCTACCCCTTACCCGCGGCTCTATACTTATCCCGCTAATCCCTATAGTATTATCTTAAAATAATAATAACGGGACCTTTAATAGCTAGAATATATCAATAGCTACCCCGATTATCGTAATACTAATCATTAAGTTCCTTAACCCTACCGATTACTCTAGGCTTAAGTTTAATAAATATAATATAACCTAATAGCTGGAAAAGGTAAATCGATTATTTAACCGCTACCGTATAAACGACGACGATAAGATTAAGGAGATCGGCGAATAAATTACGACTAAGATTATTAAGGAGCGTATTAACGACGTTACGAAGGATTAAACGATTTAAAGAGTTATCGTTATAGCCTTAAAGTACCGTTTTAGGATTACCGATAGACTAGGCTAAGCTAACGTTAAACGTAAACTCGTATAGCTAAAATAAGGTAAAGTAATTAACAATTTTAAGGCGATCTTTACGTATTTTATAAATTATAAACGCCTTTCTAAGCTCGCAAACGATAACGGAAAGCTTTCTTAAAAAGTAGGATACTTAACCGATAAATTCCGGATATCCTTAATTATAAAGTTCTATAAAACGAGAAACTATAACTATAATAGGATCGGAGATATCGATTACCGGACTCTTTATACCTAGCTTTATAAGTAAGCGAAACGTTATATAGTAATATAAATTGCCGATAGGGCCTAAGCCGAAGAACGACGATAGTAGAAAACGGTAACTTTCGAAAAACCCGTAAAGCCTATAATATAAATAGTTTAACGATTAGCGATTCCTAGCCTTTAAATACCTTTACTACCGCCTTCCTTATAGCCTAAACCTTCTTACGGCTACTTAAGTATTAGTTAGAAAGCTAGTATATAGGCCTTCTACGACCGATTTAACGCTCTAGAGATAAAGATAACTTCGTAAAACTACCGTTAAAATAATAGCTCTTATAGCCTTAGGGATACGTACGGCGCCGATTAATAATATTAATAGGAAAACCCGTTCTTAGTAAACGCGGTTTAAAACCTAAGTTTTTATAACCTATAAATTAACGAAAGGATTTTAATAAGCTTTAAACGTAGTATTATATTAAACTACCAAGGTATACGTAATAAGATTCTACTAACCTAAACGAATAATTATAAGAAATTCGAATATTAATTTTATAATACTTTCGATCGGCTTTATAACTATAGCCGTTACCCGTCATTAATAGATATAACCTAGAATCGGTTTTATTATAAGAATAATAAGCGATTATACTACCTCGAGAACGGAAACCCGGATAAGCCGGAATTAATACTAATCCTAGGATCGATTATTACTTAGGCTAAGCGTAAAGGAGAACCAATCGCTTATTATATCTTATTTTACGTATATTAAAGTAAGGAATCTTTAGAATAAGTACGTAGGATAGCATATTATTATCTAGCCGGAAAGCTAAAGCCTATATCCCTCGATTTACGATACTTTAAAAGCGAGGAAGTAATATTAAAGTAGGAAGAGATACTAAAAGCTATATCGGAAATTAACGTTATTTAAATAATCGAACGTAAATATAGCTACGAATTATACGAGACGGGGATCTTAAGTTATAGTTAAACTAAAGGTCTTATCGACGACGAGGGTATCTATTATTATAAGGATATTATTAAAACGAATTTAATCGAAGTTAACGTAATTAAGCGAACTAAAGGTCCTAACGGCGAATATATCGAAAAAGAAGTACCCGATTAAAAAGATATAGAAGTCCTATCGTTATAGCTTAGGCGTAAACCGACTAAAGCCGGTAAGAATACTACTTTAAATACGAACGACCTAGCTAGGAAGGCGAAGACTATTAACGAGCTATTAAAAAAGTTTTAATTAGATAAGATTAATAAAAATAATAGGAAACGCTTCGAAGTTTCGTAGGACGATTTAATTAAGTTTATACCCGGGTTTCCGGAATAAGTAATTAAGTACCTTACGATACGCGTTATAAAGATTAACGAAGGTTAGGCTAAAGTTATTAAAATTATAAAGGAATAAGTATAAAAGGATCGGGAAAAAAGCGTTAAAATATCTAGCGTACCGTAAACTACCGCTCCGTTTATTAATCCTTCGAATAGAATAGCGGTAAATTTTATTATCGCGAAGGATATTAAAAACTATATCCGGCCTTTCCTTAAGTTAATAGTTAACGTAAGACCTAACGGAAACGAGGCTCTCGTATTTAGGGTAATCGATATAAAGGCGTAATTTAATATAATCGTAGAAAGCTACGTAAAGAAGTAGCGTTTCCTTATAACCGGTACTAAGGCGATATAATAAGGTTTTAGATCCTTTATTAAGACCTTATATATAGGAATAATCGACGGTTCTATTTAACTTATCGATTATTACCTTCGCTTACCGATTTACGTCGTTAAAGATAGGTTCGTTAGTTATTCCTTATTACTTGGTATAAATTTCATTTTCTAATTCCGTATGAAACTCGAATTCGACGGAAGTATCTTTATAGAAACCGTTAACTTTAGCTCGGCCCGGATAATAATTCTTTTTATTATTAACTTAAAAAGCGATACGCTACTAAGCCTTATATTCGGCGATTAAGAAAACTAAATGCTATAAATACCTTAGGCCGCTTTAATGGCGTATATAGGCCTGAAAACGCGTTCCTAGCCGAGTACTTAGAGACCGACGTTAGCCTTTAAGCTAAAATTAATTACGCCCGCCTTTATAACGACGATATAAAGGTAGTACTTATCTCCGAAACTAAGGACTTATCGGCCTTCGAACTTAGTCTAAATAAGGAAGATAAAGCGATCGCTAGATTAAGCGACGAAGAATTCCTTTACGTCTTTAGTAAAGCCGTTACGAAGGTAATTCGATATACGACGTAAGAATCGAAATAATATAAGCGAGACCTAGCCTTTATTTCGGAATTAGCTTACTAAGTTAAACGTACGTTTTTAGTTAATATTATATATAAGTTTAAGTCGCGTAAAGTTTAGCCCGTAGATAACGTATCGTTAAACGGTTAGATACCGCTAGGAATATTCGATTAAAAGGATTAAGTAATAAAGGAGGTTAAGTCGAAGTACGAACCGCTAGAGGTATTATAGCGCGATAGATTCTATAAGAATATTATACTAAGATTCGCTAGTAACCCCCGAGGTATTAGATTAATAATAAAAAGACTTAACGTTATTAACGTAGGTTTATTAAATATAGAATTAACCGATTAGGAGAAAGACGTACTTATTAAAATCCTATACCGAAGAGAGATAGCCCTAGCCTAGGATTTCTTTAAAATCGGGAAAATCCGACTTAAGGTTTATCCCGATTATAAGATTAAAACGGTACTATATAACGCTTAATAAGCTAAGGGTATCCCTATCCTAATACTTCTTAAGGAATAAATAATCGAAGTCTTACGTATACGATTAAAGAACGGAATCTTAGAAGAGAGTTACGGTCCTTATCGAAATACGTAATTCGTAGTCGAAAAGAAAGATAATAATTTACAACTTATTAATTCTACGATAAAACTTAACGCCTAAATTATTCGCGACGCCTTCTTATCCCGAAATAAAGACTCCTTTGCCTAAGAATTCGTTATATATTTAATCCTTATAATCGTCGACTTTTTTTCTAGGTACGACTAAGTAACGCTAACGGAAACGAACCGTAACTTAATTACGTTCGCTACTTTTATTAGCCTTTTACGTATAACGACTTTATTATAAAGCGCGACGAACTTAATTACCACTTTTTTCCGAGCCGTTATACGAATTCTTTACGATTTAATCCCTATTAAGTACGAGCCCTTTTTCGACGACGTCGGTATTAAAGGACCGGTATCGAGATACGATAACTAAGAGGTTTTTCCGGAAATACGACGCTTTATCCTAAAGTACTTAGAGAATATCGACGCCGTTTTCCTAAACTTCGAATTAACCGGTACTACTACTAGCGCCATTAAGTCTACTTAGTATAAAAGTAATACGATAATCGTTAGATATTTATACGATATAAACGGTAGAAAGTCCTCGGAAGCGAAGATAGTTAAGATTTTAAAGTAGAAGTTATATAAGAATATAAACGAAGTAAGGTCTTTTATCGGTATTACGGTTTTCTTTAGGATATGGATCGATTATTACGCCATAGTCGTTAAACCCTTCCTAATATTAATACGTAAAGGAGTATACTTTATCTAAGGTATCTATTAATAATATACTATGGATTCGCTTAAGAATACTTTTATTAACGTACCGGTATTAATTATTTTAAATTATATTATCGAATAGCTAATCCGAGTAAAAGTCGACGTATTAAAAGACGGTTAGGGTTACGTATTAAGTTAGGATAACGATAAAGATAACTTTAAACCTTTAAAATACGAGTTAGGGATTTAAAAAGGAGCGGAATTAAATTACGACGTTACGAAACGAAAGTACCTAGGAGTCGTTAAGTTCCTACGACGGCTTCGAAACTACCTTTACGGCATTTACTTCGTACTTAAAACCGACGCTAAAGTATTAATCGCCTAGCTTAACGACGGATTCTTTAGTTTCCCGGGCGTTATCCTTATTAAATAGATAGCTTATATTAAGATATTTAGCTTCGATATTTAGTATATACCCGGTAAAAGATATTCCGCTACGGACGATCTCTTAGCGAAACCTAACAGCCTAAGCGACGACGACGACGATTAATAAGAAGGCGATATAAAGGACTTTATTAATATATAGCTTAATATAATATACGTAAATATAGTCGTATTATTTAACGTCGTCGAATAATCTAACGATAAAGCCTTACCGTTATAACCGCCGGAAGAATAGTCGATAAAGTCGTAGGAAATAATAACGTTTCTTACGCGATTTTAATTACCTAACCGATTAAAAGATAACCGATTAATAGAATACTAAAGGCGATAGATCCGGTTTAAGAAGAAAGCGCTTAAATACGTCGTTTCGGAAGGTATCCTATAGAGGAAGCCCGAGAAGTATAAGGATATACGACGAATTATCGACTAGGAGAAACTACGTAAAGCTATAGTTAAGGATTACTACGAGGATTTCGGTTATAAGGGACGTATTTCGACCTACGATCGGATAGCTAAACTATATTACTAGCGCGGTATATTCGAATACGTTACCCGAAAGGTTAAATCGTATCTTAAATATTAAAAAGAAAATAATACCTAAAAAGTCGACCCCGCCTTATATAACGAGTTAGTTAACGTTCTTACCTACTAGATAATAAACGTATAGTATATATTAATAAATAACGGATTTATTGTAATAATCGAAGCACGAAACGAATTATTCGGTTTTCTTAAAACCCGAGCTATTAGAAAGATAGATTTTAAAACGATCGTTAAGTTCCTTTAGGAGTAGATATTCCTATAGTACGGCGAACCCCTAGTAATTAAGTATAATAGTAATTCCGAGAATAAAAAAGAGGTCCGTAAAGTAATAGAATTAATCGGTATTAAAGTTAAAGTCGTTATTACTTATTTCCCGTAATCCTAAGGTATAATCGAGGTTAGGTATAAAGTAATTCGCGGAGGCCTTATAAAAGGTATAAACGGTAGCGATCGGGGGTAAACGAACTTATTAGGGGTAATTATATAAGTAGATAGGACTTCGACGCGCTTATACGGAATATCGCTATACGAATTAATATATAAGCGTAAGGTTATTATCCCGATAAAAACCGTTATTCCGACCTAGCGTATTATAAACTAAAAGAATATTCCGGACCGAGAATCGCTTTTAATAATACGCGTACGACTAATCGAAAGACGTTAAGAAGATATATTAGCCGTAGCTAAGGTTTTAGCGGTTAAATATAAGGAAGTTACCCGGTATTAGGACGAGAAGAACGCTTACCGGATACGAAAAGAGCTCCTAAAAACCGACGACTTCGTATTATTATACGATACGTTACGATATATAGATAAGTCGATAGCCGTAAAACTAGAGTACTACTAGAAGGAATCGTACCTAATCGCCGAAGATTTAGGCTATAATCGTTATAAGCTTAAAGAACCGGATAAAGTTACGTTATTATACTTAGTTTTAGGCTATAAACTACGGAAATTTATTTAAGATATTAACGGGTTTTAAGAGCGAGAGAACCCGGAAGAAGACGAATAGATTATACGCTTATTACCGCCTAAATATAAGGACTAGGAATCGACGATTATTAACGACCCCTAAGCTAAAGGAGGCCTAGAGCCTATGCCTTTAGTAATCGACGACGAAAAAGAAAAATAGTTAGCCCCGAACGATAAGGTACGAATTATAATAGAAATATTAAATAGGAAGCTTAAAGGATACGAAGTTATACCTAAGGATAAACCCGGACTAAAAAGATCGACCCGATTTAATAAATAACCCTCCTACTATAATACGATAAAGCCATAGTACCTTAAAATAACCTACCTATACCGATCGAAGAGTAATAAAGCCTAAAAGCTTAATATATAGTCGCTCTTTTAAGTAAGGAAGGAAAGAAGTTATCCCTATATGGTTATTAAACCGGTAGTTTATATACGAAATTAATACCTTAAATTATAATATTAATAAATACGCCCTTCCCTTATTTCTTACCTTAAAAGAAAGTATATTTCTATAGATTATTAACGCCGATTAACGCGTTCTTATACTTAGATAAATTATCCTTTACGTTCGTCGTTAGGAATTCGGGATATTAATATCCTAATATTACGTAATTATTATATTTTAATATAAGTATATTTTAGTATTTAAAGGGAAAGTAAGGAAAGTAATTCATATTAATAAAAGTAAAAGAAAAAGGAAAGAAAAGGAATACGCGTCTAAAAATAAGCTAGAAGTAACGTATATCCGCTAATTAGTACCTCTCTTTTCTTCTTTACCCTCTTACCTTATCCTTTATTTATTAGCTATTAAGAAAACTAAAAACTTACTTACTTTCCGACCCCCGGAAAGTAGCGATCTTCGAGTTTATTATAAATAATAACTCCTTTCTCGTTACCCGTATTATAAGCGGGCATACGGCCTAGCTTAAATCCTTTACTAAAAGGAGGTAACGATTTATCTTTACCCGTAGGTAGGTAAACCGTTCGTTCCGAAATTTATAACGTACCCCGTTAATAAAGAAGAAATAAATACCGTAAAAGTACTTAAAGATACGATCGGGGGCTAGGGATCGGTAGGAAAAGAAAGGCTATATACCCGCGTACTTAGCGGTATCGGAAAAGGCGAGCCGGCGTTCGTAATACTAGCAAAGTACTTCGTTAGGTACCTTATATTATTAAACGAATAAATTAACGACGTAACGAAGGTCCGTCGTTAATCGACGGAAATACTCGCTAACTAGCCTCTTATTATTAATCTTTATAAATAACGTCCGGCGGCGAAAGAATTAAACGTAACGGGCGAAGGATATAACATAGCTCTAGAGGTAAGTAACCTCTTAAAAATCCTTACTTATAATTTCCTATGCGATATATCGGCCGGCCGTCGGCCTATCTAGAAAATAGAACCGAACGTTACGAATTATTTTATTATTAATTAATATAACCTTCGATTAATAAATCCTATTAATATTAAAAGCTATATACTTAGCGTTATTAATCTATTACCCGAATTCCTTCGATACCTCGGAGCTACTAGCCGATAATCGCTTTCGGGCTTTAGTTTAACGGGCGGGAGTACGGGGCGTACGGTACCTATCAGGGCTTAAGGATTAGCCGATTAACGTCCCGGAATTCCTCGGTAAAGGATAAGCGGCGGAAGGATTCGTTAGGTTATTTATTTATTAGATTTACCGGCGGCGGTATCGACTTAATCCGTTAATACGTTACGGCTTTTTTCTTATCCTTCTTAACCTTCTTAAACGCCCCGGTAATCTCTTCGTCGGTAATCCTTTTAGCCTTTAGTTACTCGAGTAGCTTAAGGGCGGTCGCCCGGTTTAATTTAAGGAGTTACTTTTAAATAGTAGGGTTTATTATATATATATATATATAAGAAAAAGAAAGATAGGAACGACGAAATTATAAATCTAGAATTAAAAAAAATCGAAAAACGAATTAAAACGAAGATAGAAAACTTAGGGAATAAAAGAAAGGAAGTAAATTAGAACCGTAGAATAGCGAGAAATAAAAGGAAAGGTCGAATAAGAACGAGAAAGTCGAATACGTTACTTAGGTCGTAAATGCCGTACTTAGAAGAGTCTCGATAGTACTTACCCTAGCCTACGTTTAATTACGAATCTACGAACGTACGTATTTATTACTTTATTAAAAGTATATAATAAGAAGCTATAAGCTAACGCGTTTTTTATTATAGCTTTATACGTATACGGGGAAACGCGCTTTCCTAAAGCGTTAGCCGTAAAGGTATATCTAATTATATCGTTAATACGTTTTCCTTCCTTTCTTTCTTTTTCCTTTTTAGGTATCTTATTTCGAAAACCCCTCCCCCTATAATTATTATATTCTTATTAATCTCTAGCCTACCTTTCTTATTATTAATTTAAATTCTTATTTTTACCTTTAATTTATTATCTTTTCTCCCTTTTCCCTTAATTCTTTTTTTTATTTTTATTATGTCTTTTTCCCGCTCCGCCGGAATCCCTCCTTCCTTCTCCCTTCCTTCCGTCTATAGAGACGTACGTCGTACCGATTTAGCCGACTTAATAAAACTCCTACGGGAGATTTATAGTAGTAAAAATAATTAAAATAATATAAAGAAGTATTAGCTTAATACTTTAAATAACTACGATTCGGGAAAGGGTTCGATCGAGTTAGGATCCGATATAGCTTAGGCCTTCCGGCTATCCGCTAATCGATCCCGAACTATAAACTAGTAGCTATAGGAATAAACGAAGGTAGCCTTAATTAATTCTTTCGTATATTTCGCCCGTCACGACTACCTTATTAACGAAGATATCCGTACTTTTTATACTATAATTAATTACGACCTTAAAGGCCGAAAGACGGCCTTCGAAGTAGATCCGTATTAAACGATAAGCTACCGATCGGTAGGATCGTTTAACTTCCTAACCTGCTAGTATCTCTTCGATAACCCTACTTTTAGTTTAGTCTTTACGATCTATACGGATCTAGTAGACCCCGAACGAATTATTACCGACCCTTTAAAGTTCTTTTAAGCTTACTTCGCCGTAATATTATACCTCCCTAAGCCCCGGAAACTATTTAGCTTTAATATAGTTAGGAACGGCGCCTTCGATCGGGCGGCGTACGCGTTCGGCTAGCTACGGTAAGTATAGAAAAACGGTAATCTCGAGCTTAATATAATCCCTTAGTTTACTTATTACGTTACGTTAATAAATTAATAAGATAGCTTTAGTTACGGTTTTTAAAGCGGTATTTTACCGTATCTTATCTTTAAACGACCGATCGAAATTACGCGTTAGGCCTAAGAAAATAAAGGCCTTAATCCCCTTAATACTATAAGAGAATACGCCGAAGTAATAGAATAATTTTATAGCGTTCGGGTTTTAAAGGGGGGGGTTAATATCGTTAAGCGTTTCCGGTAAGCCGTAAATTACTAAAAGTAAATCGACCTTATTAACGCTATAGCCTCGGCGTAAAATACGCCGATCGGCGAGTCCCTGAGCCGTAAATCTTCCGTTCGGTTTATCGCGTAAGCCGAAGTCCGCCGTTCCTTTATAGCCTTAGTACCTAATCCCCTTTATTCTTTCGTATCGGTAGATACCGACCTACGCTACGACGACCTCGTTAAGGTTACGACCCGTCCTTTCCCTTCCCCCGGCCTAATAAGGATTAAAGCTTTCTAATTCGGAAAGACCTCTATACCTTATAAGTAGAAGGAAAATACCTAATTAACCCTTAGGACGCGCCCGTTCCCTTACTATCCCTTTAATTAGGAGGGCTAGGACGAAATTAAAAAGAAGGTAGCCGAAATAAAGAAAGAAAACGACGATCGGGTTAGATCGGTAAGAATAAACCGGGCTAAATTAATTATAAAGTAATAAAAGGGCCTTCTTATAATATTAAACGAAAAGTTAAAGGCGCGGTTATAATAATTAAATAATAGCCGGAGGAATGGAGTTTCGCGGTAGTTTTTAAGGAAAGATATTAATCGGGACTTACCGTATTATCCTTTTTAATTTAATTATCCCTTACGGTATAATTAAACTAAGGAGGCTATAGTAATACGGTAAGATATACCCTCTTAATACACTACGTAATACGTTACGATAAGCCTTATACTTATATAAAGTAACCATAGCTTCCGTAAATACGGAAGAGGAAATACTTATTATTTAATTCATTACTTAGTTAGATTACTATTTTTATTATTTTTACCTTAATTAAAGATTTATTTTTATTATTAGATTCGTCGTTCTCCGATTAATGCATTTATTTTAATTATAGGCGCTTAAGTTACTTCGTCGTACCGCTATAGCCGAATAAGTAACTTTTATAATTTATCCCTTTTCTTTCCTTACCTCTCATGCCTTCGGGTTAGCGACTACTATATCTTTACGACTAAGGGGTATAGCTAAAATACGATAACTACATTAGATTCCTTGCCTCTCGATTAATATAGCGACATTAGTTTCATCTATCCTAGATTATCGTACGTATTATAATCTTCGATAGAATATACTTTCGAGTAAATATATCCGGGTCTTTAGTATCGCGTACGCTTTACTCCTCCTTACTATGTTAGATAATAAGACCCTTATTATTTCCCTTTTTACTTTATACCTCGTACCGATAAACTAAACGGAGTTCGTAGTTAGGAAACGAAGTAAATCGCCGTTAGGACCCGAAGTAATAAAGACTAAATTACTAATAAAAACCTTAAGAGTCGATATTAACTTTCCGCCCTTATATCCGCCCGAAGAGGAAAAGTACGACGATAAAATTCTTACTTAACTACCCCTTACCCGCGGCTCTATACTTATCCCGTTAATTCCTATGGTATTATCTTAAAATAATAATAACGAAGCCTTTAATAACTAGAATATACCGGTAGCTATCCCGATTATCGTAATGTTAGTTATTAGGTTTCCTAATCCTACCGATTACCCTAGGCTTAAGTTTAATAAATATAACGTAACTTAGTAACTAGAGAGGGTAGATCGACTATTTAACCGCTACCGTATAAACGACGACGATAAGATTAAGGAAGTCGGCGAATAAATTACGATTAAGATTATTAGGAAGCGTATTAACGACGTTACGAAGGATTAAACGATTTAAAGAGTTATCGTTATAACCTTTAAGTACCGTTTTAAGATTACCGATGAATTAGGTTAAGCTAACGTTAAACGTAAACTCGTATAGCTAGAACGAGGTAACGTAATTAACGATCTTAAGGCGATCTTTACGTATCTTATAAATTATAAACGCCTTTTTAAACTTATAAACGATAACGGAAAGCTTCCTTAGAAAGTAGGATACCTAATTGATAAATTCCGGATATCCTTAATTATAAAGTTCTATAAAACGAAAGATTATAACTATAATAAGATCGGAAATATCGACTACCGGACTCTTTATACCTAGCTTTATAAGTAAGCGGAACGTCGTATAGTAATATAAATTACCGATAAGGCCTAAGCCGAAGAACGACGATAGTAGAAAACGGTAACTTTTAAAGAACCCGAGAAGCCTATAATATAAATAGTTTAACGATTAACGACTCCTAGCCTTTAAATGCCTTTACTACCGCCTCCCTCGTAGCCTAGATCCTCTTACGGTTATTTAAATATTAATTAAGAAGCTAGTATATAGGCCTTCTACGACCGATTTAACGATCTAGAAATAAAGATAACTTCGTAGAACTACCGTTAGGATAGTAGCTCTTATAGTCCTAAAGGTACGTACGGCGCCGATTAATAATATTAATAGAAAAACCCGTTCCTAGTAAACGCGGTTCGGAACCTAAGTCTTTATAACCTATAAACTAACGGAAGAACCTTAATAAGCTTTAGACGTAATATTATACTAAACTACCGAGGCATACGTAGTATAATTTTATTAACTTAAACGAATAACTATAAGGAATTCGAATATTAATTTTATAGTATTCTCGATCGGTTTTATAACTATAACCGTTACTCGCTATTAATAAATATAACCTAGAATCGGTTCTATTATAGGAATAATAAGCGACTATATTACTTCGAGAACGGAAACCCGGATAAGCCGGAGTTAATACTAATCTTAAGATCGATTATTACCTAAGCTAAGCGTAAAGGAAAACCGATGGCTTATTATATCTTATTTTACGTATATTAAAGTAAGGAATCTCTAGAGTAAGTACGTAGAATAGTATATTATTATTTAGCTAGAAAGTTAAAGCTTATATTCCTCGACTTACGATACTTTAAAAGCAAGGAAGTAATACTAAAGTAGGAAGAGATACCAAGAGCTATATCGGAAATTAACGTTATTTAAATAATCGAACGTAAATATAACTACGAATTATACGAGATTAAAATCTTAGGTTATAATTAAACCAAGGGTTTTATCGACGATAAAGGTATTTATTATTATAAGGATATTATTAAAACGGATTTAATCGAAGTTAACGTAGTTAAGCGAGCTAAAGATCCTAACGGCGAATATATCGAAAGAGAAGTATCCGATTAAGAGGATATAGAAGTCCTATCGTTATAGCTTAAGCGTAAACCGACTAAAGCCGGTAAGAATATTACTTCGAATACGACCGACCTAGCTAAAAAAGCGAAGACTATTAACGAGCTATTAAGAGAGTTTTAACTAGATAAAATTAATAAGAATAATAGGAAACGCTTCGAAGTTTCGTAGGACGATTTAATTAAGTTTATACCCGGGTTTCCGGAATAAGTAGTTAAGTACCTTACGATACGCGCTATAAAGATTAACGAAGGTTAATCTAAGGTTATTAAGATTATAAAAGAATAGGTATAAAAATATCGGGAAGAAAGCGTTAAAATACTTAGCGTACCGTAAACGACCGCTCCGTTTATTAATCCTTCGAATAAAATAACGGTAAATTCCGTTATCGTAAAGGATATTAAAAACTATATCCGGCCTTTCCTTAAGCTAGTAATTAACGTAGGACCTAACGGAAACGAAGCTCTCGTATTTACGGTAATCGATATAAGGATATAATTTAATATAATCGTAAAAAGCTATATAAGGAAGTAACGTTTCCCTATAACCGGTACTAAGGCGATATAGCGAGGTTTTAAATCCTCTATAGAAATCCTATATATAAGAATAATCGACGGTTCTATTGAACTTACCGATTACTACCTTCGCGTACCGATTTACGTTGTTAAAGATAGGTTCGTTAATTACCTCTTATTACTTAATATAAACTTTATCTTTTAGTTCCGTATAAAACTCGAATTCGACGGAAGTACTTTTATAAGAACCGTTAACTTTAACTCGGCCCGGATAATAGTTTCTTTCGCTATTAACTTAAGAAGCTTTATATTATTAAGCCTTATACTCGGCGATTAGGAAAATTAGATACTATTAATACCTTAGGCCGCTTTAATAACGTATATAGGCCTAAAAACGCGTTCTTAGCCGAGTACTTAGAGACCGACGCTAGACTTTAAGTTAAAATTAATTATACCCGCCTTTATAACGACGATATAGAGGTAATACCTATTTCCGAAGCTAAGGACTTATCGGCCTTCGAACTTAATCTAGATAAGGGAAATAAAGCGATCGTTAGATTAAGCGACGAAGAATTCCTTTACGTCTTTAATAAAACCGTTACGAAGGTAATTCGATATACGACGTAAAAGTCGAAATAATATAAGCGAGACCTAGCCTTTATTTCGGAATTAACTTATTAAGCTAAACGTACGTTTTTAATTAATATTATATATAAGCTTAAGTCGCGTAAAGTTTAACCCGTAGATAATATACTATTAAACGGTTAAATACCGCTAGGAATATTCGATTAAAAGGATTAGGTAATAAGAGAGGTTAAATCGAAGTACGAGCCATTAGATATATTATAGCGCGATAAACCCTATAAGAATATTATACTAAGATTCGCTAGTAACCCCCGAGGTAGTAGATTAATAACGGAAAAGCTAAACGCTATTAAAGTAGGTTTATTAGATACGGAATTAACCGATTAAGAGAAAGACGTATTAGTTAAGATCCTATACCGAAGAGAGATAGCTTTAGCTTAGGATTTTTTTAAAATCGGAAAAATCCGACCTAAGGTTTGCCCCGATTATAAGATTAAAACGGTACTATATAACGCCTAATAGGCTAAGGATATCCCGATCTTAATACCTCTTAAGGAATAAGTAATCGAAGTTTTATATATACGATTAAAGAACGGAATCCTAAAAGAAAGTTACGGTTTTTATCGAAATACGTAATTCGTAGTCGAAAAAAAAGATGGTAGTTTACGACTTATTAATTCTACGATAAAACTTAACGCCTAAATTATTCGCGACGCCTTCCTATCCCGAAATAGAAACTCCTTTGCCTAAAAATTCGCTATATATCTAATCCTTATAATCGTCGACTTTTTCTTTAGGTACGATTAAGTAACGCTAACGGAAACGAACCGTAACCTAACTACGTTCGCTACTTTTATTAGCTTTTTATGTATAACGACTTTATTATAAGACGCGACGAACTTAATTACCGCTTTTCTCCGAGCCGTTATACGAATTCTTTACGATTTAGTTCTTATTAAGTACGAGTCCTTCTTCGACGACGTTAATATTAAAGGGCTAGTATCGAGATACGATAACTAAAAGGCTTTTCCGGGAATATAACGCTTTATCTTAAAGTACTTAGAAAATATCGACGCCGTTTTCCTAAACCTCGAATTAACCGGTACTATTACTAGCGCCGTTAAGTTTATTTAATATAAAGGTAATGCGATAATCGTCGGATATTTATACGGTATAAACGATAGGAAGTCCTCGGAAGCGAAGATAGTTAAGATTTTAAAATAGAAATTATATAAGAATACAAACGAAGTAAGGTCTTTTATCGGTATTACGGTTTTCTTTAAAATATAAATCGATTATTATACCATAGTCGCTAAACCCCTCCTAGTATTAATACGTAAAGGAATATATTTTATTTAAGATATCGATTAATAATATATTATAGATTCGCTTAAAACTATTCTTATTAACTTACCGGTATTAATTATTTTAAACTATATTATTGAATAATTAATCCGAGTAAAAGTCGACGTATTAAGAAACGGTTAAGGCTACGTACTAAGTTAAAATAACGATAAAGGTAACTTTAAACCTTCGAGATACGAGTTAAGGATCTAAAAAAGGCCGGAATTAAATTACGAGGCTACGAAACGAAAGTATTTAAGAGTCGTTAAGTCCTTACGACGGCTTCGAAACTACCTTTACGGCATTTACTTCGTACTTAAAACCGACGATAAAGTATTAATCGCCTAGCTTAACGACGGATTCTTTAGTCTTCCGGGCGCTATCCTTATTAAGTAGATAGCTTATATTAAGATATTTAGCTTCGATATTTAGTATATATCCGGTAAGAGATACTCCGTTACGGACGGTTTTTTACGTAAACCTAACGGCCTAAGCGACGACGATAACGATTAATAGAAAGGCGATATAAAGAACTTTATTAATATATAGCTTAATATAATATACGCGAATATAGTCGTATTACTTAACGTCGTCGAATAATTTAATAATAAAGCCTTACCGTTATAACCGCCGGAAGAATAATCGATAAAGTCGCAAGAAATAGTAACGTTTCTTACGCGATTTTAATTACTTAGCCGATTAAAAGATAACCGATTAGTAGGATACTAGAAATAATAAACCCGGTTTAAGAAGGAAGCGCTTAAATACGTCGTTTTAGAGGATATCCTATAGAGGAAGCCCGAAAAGTATAAGGATATACGACGAATTATCGACTAGGAGAAATTACGTAAAGCTATAATTAAGAATTATTACGAGGATTTCGGTTATAAGGAACGTATTTCGACTTACGATCGGATAATTAAACTATATTACTAACGCGGCATATTCGAATACGTCGCCCGAAAGGTTAAATCGTATCCTAAATACTAAAAAGGAAATAATACCTGGAAAGTCGACCCCGCTTTATATAACGAGCTAGTTAACGTTCTTACTTATTAGGTAATAAACGTATAATATATACTAATAAATAACGGATTTATCGTAATAATCGAAGTACGAAACGAATTATTCGGCTTTTTCGAAGCCCGAGCTATTAGAAAGATAGATTTTAAAACGATCGCTAAGTTCCTTTAGGAATAGATATTTCTATAATACGGCGTACCCCTAGTAATTAAGTATAATAATAATTCCGAGAATAAAAAGGAGGTTCGTAAAGTAATAAAGTTAATCGGTATTAGAGTTAAAGTCGGTATTATTTATTTCCCGTAATCCTAAGGTATAATCGAGGTTAGGTATAAGATAATTCGTAAAGGCCTTATAAAAGGTATAAACAGTAACGATCGGGAATAAACGAACTTATTAAAGGTAATTAAATAAATAAATAAAACCTCGACGCGCTTATATAAAATATCGTTATACGAATTAATATATAAGCGTAAGGTTATTATCCCGATAAAAACCGTTATCCTAACCTAGCGTATTATAAACTAAAAGAATATCCCGGACCGAGAATCGCTTTTAGTTATACGCGTACGATTAATCGAGAAACGCTAGGAAGATATATTAGCCGTGGCTAAGGTTCTAGCGACTAAATATAAGGAAGCTACCTAGTATTAGGACGAAAAAAACGCTTACCGAATACGAAAAGAGCCCCTGAAAACCGACGACCTCGTACTATTATACGATACGTTACGATATATAAATAAATCGATAGCCGTAAGACTAAAGTACTATTAGAAGAAACCGTACTTAATCGCCGAAGATTTAGGCTATAGTCGTTATAAGCTTTAAGAACCGGATGGAGTTATATTATTATACCTAGTTTTAGGCTATAAACTACGGAAATTTATTTAAAATACTAACGGGTTTTAGGAGCTAAAGAACCCGGAAGAGGACGAATAAATTATACGCTTATTACCGACTAAATATAAGGACTAGAAATCGACGATTACTAACGACCCTTAAACTAAAGGAAGCCTAGAGCTTATGCCCTCGGTAATCGACGACGAAGAAGAAAAATGGTTAGCCCCGAACGATAAGGTACGAATTATAATAAAAATATTAAATAAGAAGCTTAAAGGATACGAAGTTATACCTAACGATAAACCCGGATTAAGAAGATCGACCCGACTTAATAAATAACCCTTTTATTATAGTACGATAAAGCTATAGTGCCTTAAAATAACCTACTTATACCGATCGAAGAGTAATAAAGCCTAGGAGCTTAACATATAATCGCTTTCCTAAGTAAGAAAGGAAAGAAGTTATCCTTATATGGTTATTAAATTAATAACTTATATACGAAATTAATAGCTTAAATTATAACATTAATAGATACGCCTTTCCCTATCTCTTACCTTAAAAGAAAGTATATTTCTATAGATTATTAACGCCGATTAACGCGTTCTTATACTTAGATAAGTTATCCTTTACGTTCGTCGTTAGGAATCCGGGATATTAATATCCTAGTATTACGTAATTATTATATTTTAATATAGGTATATTTTAATGTTTAAAGGAAAAGTAAGGAAAGTAATTCATATTAATAAAAGTAAAAGAAAAAGAAAAGAAAAGAAATACGCGTCTAAAAATAAGCTAGAAATAACGTATACCTACCGATTAATACCTCTCTTTTTCTCTCTACCTTCTTACCGTATCCTTTACTTATTAGTTATTAAGAAAACTAAAAACTTACTTACTTCCCGACCCCCGGAAAGTAACGATCTTTAAGTTTATTATAAATAATAACTCCTTTTTCGTTACCCGTATTATAAGCGGGTATACGGCTTAGTTTAAATCCTTTATTAAAGGAAGGTTACGATCTATCCTCGCCCGTAAGTAAGTAAACCGCTCGTCCCGGAATTTATAACGTATCCCGTTAATAAAGAAGAAGTAGATATTATAAGAGTACCTAAAGATACGATCGGGAACTAAGGATCGGTATGAAAAGAAGGGCTATATACCTACGTATTTAGCTATATCGGAAGAAATAAGCCGGCGTTCGTAGTATTAATAGGATACCTCGTTAGGTATCCTATACTATTAAACGAATAAACTAACGACGTAACGAGGATCCGTCGCTAACCGACGGAAATACTCGTTAACCGGGCCCTTATTATTAATCTTTATAAATAACGTCCGGCGGCGAAAGAACTAAACGTAACGAACGAAGGATATAACGTAGCTTTAAAGGTAGGTAACCTCTTAAAAGTCCTTACTTATAATCTCTTATACGATATACCGGCCGGCCGCCGGCCTACCTAAAAAATAAAACCAAACGTTATAAATTATCTTATTATTAATTAATCTAGCCTTCGATTAATAGATCTTATTAATATTAAGAGCTATATATCTAGCGCTATTAATTTATTACCCGAATTCTTTCGATACTTCGGAGCTACCGGCCGATAATTACTTTCGGGCTTTAATTTAACGGACGGAAGTACGAGGCATACGGTACCTATTAAGGCTTAAGGATTAACTGATTAACGTTCCGGAATTCCTCGGTAAAGGATAAGCGGCGAAAGGATTCGTCGGGTTATTTATTTATTAGATTTACCGGTAGCGGTATCGACTTAATCCGTTAATACGTTACGGCTTTCTTCTTATTCTCCTTAGCCTTTTTAAACGCCCCGGTAATTTCTTCGTCGGTAATTCCCGTAGCTTTTAATTATTCGAATAACTTAAAGGCGGTCGCCCGGTTTAGTTTAAGGAGTTACTTTTAGATAATAAGGTTTATTATATATATATATATATAAAAGAGAGATAGGAACGACGAAATTATAAATCTAGAATTAAGAAAAATCGAAAAACGAATTAAAACGAAGATAAAGGACCTAGGAAATAAAAGAAAGGAAGTAGATCGGAACCGTAGAATAGCGAGAAATAAAAGGAAAGGTCGGACGAGAACGAGAGAATCGAATACGTTACTTAGGTCGTAAGTACCGTACTTAGGAGAGTTTCGATAGTACTTACTTTAACTTACGTTTAATTACGAATTTACGAACGTACGTATTTATTACTTTATTAAAAGTATATAATAAGAAGCTATAAGCTAACGCGTCTTTTATTATAGCTTTATACGTATACGGGGAAACGCGCTTTCTTAAAGCGTTAGCCGTAAAGGTATATCTAATTATATCGTTAATACGTCTCCCTTTCTCTTTCTCTTTTTTTTCTTTAGGTATTTTATTTTAAAAACCCCCTCCCTATAATTATTATATTCTTATTAATCTTTAGCTTACCTTTCTTATTATTAATTTAAATTTTTATTTTTACCTTTAATTTATTATCTTTTCTTTTCCTTTCCTTAATTCTTTTTTTTATTTTTATTATATTTTCCCCTCGCTTCGCCGGAATTCCCTTCTCCTTCTCCCTTCCTTCCGTTTATAGAGACGTACGTCGTACCGATTTAGCCGACTTAATAAAACTTTTACAAGAGATTCATAGTAGTAAAGATAACTAAAGTAATATAAAGAAGTATTAACTTAATACTTTAAATAATTACGATTTAAAAAAGGGCTAGATCGAATTAAGATCCGATATAGCCTAAGCCTTCCGGCTATCCGTTAATCGGCTCCGAACTATAAACTAATAATAATAAAAGTAAACGAAGGTAGCCTTAGTTAATTCTTTCGTTTATATCGCCCGTTACGATTACCTTATTAACGAAGATATCTATATTTTCTATACTATAATAAGCTACGACTTCGAAGGTAAGAAGGCGGCCTTCGAAGTAAATCCGTATTAAACGATAAGCTATCGATCGATAGGATCGTTCGATTTCCTAACCCGCCGATACCTCCTTAATAACCCCGCCTTTACTTTAGTCTTTACGATTTATACGGATCTAATAAACCCCGAACGAATTATTACCGACCCTACGAAGTTCTCCTAGGCCTACTTCGCCGTAGCGCTATATCTTCCTAAGTTCCGGAAATTATATAGTTTTAATATAGTTAGGGACGGCGCCTTCGATCGGGCGGCGTACGCGTTCGGTTAATTATAACGAGCCTAAAGAAACGATAGCCTCGAACCCGGTATAATCCCTTAGTTTACTTACTATATCGCGTTAATGGATTAATAAAATAATTATAGCTACGGTTTTTAGAGCGGCATTTTACCGTATCTTATCTTTAAACGACCGATCGAGGTCGCGCGTTAGGTCTAAGAAAATAAGGGGCTCGATTCCTTTAATACTATAAGAAAATACGCCGAGGTAATAGAGTAATTTTATAACGTTCGAGTTTTAAAAGGAAGGGTAGGTATCGTTAAGCGTCTTCGGTAAGCCGTAAATTACTAGAAGTAAATTAACCTTATTAACGCTATAGCATCCGCTTAAAGTACGTCGATCGGCGAGCCTTTTAGCCGTAAATCCTCCGTTTAATTTATCGTATAAGCCGAAGTCCGTCGTTCCTTTATAGCCTTAATACTTAATCCCTCTTACTTTCTCGTATTAACGGACGTAAACCTCCGTTATAATAACCTCGTTAAGGTTATAACGCGTCTCCTTCCTTCCCCCGGACTAGAAAGGATTAAGGCTTTTTAATCGAAAGAAACCTTTATACCGTATAAGTAAAGGGGAGATACCTAATTAATCCTTAAGACGCGCCCGCTTTCTTACTATTCCCTTAACTAAGAGGGTTAGGACGAGATTAAAAAGAAGGTAGCCGAAATAAAGAAAGAGAACGCCGATCGGGGTAGATCGGTAAAGGTAAACTAAATTAAGTTAGCTATAAAGTAATAAAAGGGCTTCCTTATAATATTAAACGAGAAGTTAAAGGCGCGGCCGTAATAATTAAATAATAGCCGAAGGAATAGAGTTTCGCGGTAGTTTTTAAAGGGAGATATTAATTAGGATATACCGTACTATCCTTTTTAGTTTAATTATCCCTTACGGTATAATTAAACTAGAGAGGCTATAGTAATACGCTAAGATATACCTTCTTAATATATTACGTAATACGTTACGATAGGCCTTATATTTATATAGAATAACCATAGCTCCCGTAAGTACGGGATATACTATGCTTATCATTTAGTTTATTACCTAGCTAGATTATTATCTTTATTATTTTTACCTTAATTAAAGATTCGTTTTTATTATTAGATTCGTCGTTCTTTAATTAATGCATTGATTTTAGTTATAAGCGCCTAAGTTACTTCGTCGTACTACTATAGCCGAATAAGTAACTTTTACGTTTTACTCCTTTTCTTTCCTTACCTCTTATGCCTTCGGGCTAGCGATAATTATATCTTTACGACTAAAAGGTATAGCTAAGATACGATAACTATATTAGATTCCTTACCTTTCGATTAATATAGCGGTATTAGTTTTATTTATCTTAGATTATCGTACGAGCTATAGTCCTCGATAGAATATACTTACGAGTAAACCTATCCGGGTTTCTAGCATCGCGTACGCTTTACTCCTCTTTAATACGAAGAGGAAAAGGAAGAAAGGTACGCTTTACTAAGGCCGCGCCTTCAGAAGCTAACTATATACGGAAGGAGCGATTACGTACCTTAATATTATATTAACTAAGGTTCTATAACTAAGCGTAGCCTATTATATTTACTTAGATTAGGATCTACTTAATAATAAACCTAATCCGATACTTATTATTAGAAAGTACCGTCTTCGATAATTATAAAGCCGTTTACTTAGTTAATAATCGCAACCTTTTAATAAAGGGATCGTTCGTTTCCGCTAGAAACGGATAAACGGTCGAAGCTAGTACTACGAGCTTTCTTATTACTAGCACGGGTCGTAAGATTATCGAGAAATATATATTAAATTAATTTAATAAGCCTGCCTTTAATTTAAAGCTTAAGAACATCGTATTTATAAAAGATTTCTACGTTAATATTATCTCTAAGACGAAACTTCGTAGTATAGGTATTTAGTTTTACGGTTTATATTATACTTTAAGAAATAAAACCCTCGAGAAATATATTATAGTAAGGAAGCTAAAGCGACGCTTTAACCTAGTCTTTTTCGAATTTATATAGTTCTCTTCTTATTCGTAAGTCTTATTCGTGATTTTATTTATAATACTATTAAGCATTCCTCGTAGCGTAGCGTCGATCGTAGTAATACCTTATTTTCCGGAGAGAAACGTCCGGTAGAGAAGATCGAGAGATATTACTAAACCGAGAGAAGATTCCGAGGTATTCTAATACTAACGAGTAAGGCATCTTAGTCTTAACGCGGTTAAAGCCTTTATTAAAAACGCCTAGAACGTTAAGATTAACGATATACCTAAAATTAAATACGAATATTATAATTAAGCGATAGGTAAGAAAGTAATCTCGCGTTATTTATTAATATATCGCTTATTACGTTCTTTTTAAAAGGTATATTAGGATTTATTTAATTACTAGGAAGATTACGACGGGTCTAAATAGCTTATTATAATTAGAAATAAATTTAACGGAACATTATAGGTTAAGACCCTAAAGAGTAAGTAAGGTTTACTAGTAATAAGAACTCTTCGATTCTTTAAAAGATAAGTTCGGAAATAATTTTAACTCTTAATCTATAAGATACGTTACGATAACGAACGCTTAATAATAAGTATTAAAGGTATATCCGGATATAAGATCTAGGTAATAAAAGAGGGTATTAATCTCGAACTCCCGCCGGTTAATACTAAAGAGCTAACCGGTAAGAATAAGAACATAGGATAGATAATTATCGTTAAGTCGATTAAGATAAGGATTAAAGCAAGGCTACTAAAGAAACTATAGCCGGAAACCGTTAAAGCCGTAATATATTTAATTAATATTAGCCTTAGCTAAGCTTATAATCTTCGTATACCTTACGAGTTCTTAAACGCCTAGTTAAGTAATACTTTAAATAGTATACTCTAGAGGTAATAAGGAAACTAATAAGCGATTTACGGCCGGACTAGAACGGTATTTATATATACGGATATCGCGCGTATCCCTTAATAAGAAAGCGTACTTAGGACCTTAATGGGAAAGGGTTTAAGGTAAATCTACGAACTTATATCGGGTATTTAATAGGATATTATATTAATACCTTATACCGAATTTAGGTTCCTAAGCTAGGTAAAGTAATCCTAATTAAAGATATAATCTTTAACGAAGAAACGTTTTATAATTAAATAGATAAGTTAAAAGCTTAGTAATTCGAACGAAAAGAAATTAATCGAATAAATCTTTCGATACTATAGTAGTACGGTAAGACATACCCTTTTAATATATTACGTAATACGTTACGATAAGCCTTATGCCTATATAGAGTAACCATAGCTCCCGTAAGTACGGGCTGTGCTATACTTATTATTTAATTCATTACTTAACTAGATTACTATCTTTATTATTTTTACCTTAATTAAAGATTCGTTTTTATTATTAGATTCGTCGTTTTCCGATTAGTATATTTATTTTAGTTATAAGCGCTTAAGTTACTTCGTCGTATTACTATAGCCGAATAAGTAACTTTTACGTTTTATCCCTTTTCTCTTCTTACCTTTTATACCTTCGGGCTAGTAATTATTATATATCTATAACTAAGGGATATAGCTAAGATACGATAACTATATTAGATTCCTTACCTCTCGATTAATATAGCGGTACTAGGTTTATCTATCTTAAATTATCGTACGTATTATAGTCTTTAATAAAGTATACTTTCGAGTAAACCTATCCGGGTCTCTAGTATCGCATACGCTTTACCCCTCCTTAATACGTATAAGTAATAACGTTACTTAATTAATTATCGAAGTATTAAACCTATAGGATTCGTTCCTATCTTTTAATCGAGAGCTAAGTAACGAATTAACTCTCCTCGGGGGTAGCGAGCCTATTTTAAGTAACGCGGATCTAAATACGACTTAATCCGCCGGTCTTAACTCGAAAGAAGGGTAGCTTCTAAAAGAAGAACTAGAAATAAATTCCGATAATTTAAAATACGAAACGGCTAGGTTTAAAGACGACTAACCGTAAGAGGTAATAGAATTATTTGAATTAATCGAATAGGAGATATAAAAGTAATTCGAAGCGAAAGCCTAGAAGAAATTAAACGAAGAAACGGATATATCTTACGGGCTCCCGAGTTTAAGACTTACTTTAATCGTACCCGCGGAAGCTACAGGAAGTAAAAATACTTTAATAAGGAATATAAAGTAACTAAAGTTAAATATAGCTATTAATAAAAGTACCGAAAGTCCGAAGCGGCAAGTATACTTCGCCGACGGAATAAATACTCGGGAATAGCCTCTAAAGTAATTAACTAAAGAAATTCGTACTTCCTTTAAAGAAAAGGAGTAATATAGCTTATTTCTATAAACCATTTAACGTAAATAACGTACGAGAAAGGTTTATCTTCTTATTATTCGTTATAATAAAAGGAAGAGAAAAGAAATCCTAGAAAGGGATAAAGTAATAAATAGCTTAAGTATTAAAGCCTACGTAATATCGGATAACCTAACGGTTAAAAGTAATCTCCTAGGAAATCGTTAGCTCGACTTCGTAATAACCTTCTAGCTTAATTAATTAAAAGGGTAGTAAGTAAAGAGCTACGATAAGTATATTACGCTATACTTAGTTTTCGTAATAGCCGTTAATTAAACGAAGGCCGAGCGATTAAGCGTATCGCTTAATAAGATAAGAATTTACCGCGACGATTTACCTAAACCGCTAAAGATATAAAAGGACCTAGATAAATATCTATTAAGAAAGCGATTTAAAGAAAACGTTAAATCTAAAATTAAGGCCTTCCTACGTATTAAAGTATGGCGTATTATTAATCGTAAACGGGTAAGAATAAAGCTAATTTTATTAATATAAGTCTTCGATTATAAATTCGATTAAAATAAATTCCTTATTACTTATGAGTCGCGTTTAATAACGTAAGAAAACTTATAGCTTAAAGAGTTACTCGAGAATACTTACGTAACTATATTAATAACGAAATCGTTCCGTATAATATTAGGTATCGTAATTTAATTCCACTTCGAAGTTAATTAATATGACATTAAAAACGCGTTCTTTAACGTTATAAGACCGGAAAGCGCCCTTATACCTATAGAGTTACTAAACGGATTTAAGGAAGAAGGAAAATACGCCCTCGTTATAAAGGTAATATACGGGTTTAGAGATTTACCCCTACTTTGGTTTAAGGAGATCGAAAGTACCTTTAACCGTCTAAGACTTTAGAGCTTTCCAGAGGAAGCGTACTTATTCTATATAAAAGGACGAGAAATCTTCGTACTAATATACGTACCCGATATATTAATTATAAACTCTAAAAGCTTAGAGGCGATAATATGAAAGGTAGCTTAGGAATTAAAGGATACCTATAATACGAAAGAGCTTAAACTAATAAAGTACTATTTAAGGATTAGGGTAATACGTAATTATAAAGTACGAATTATAACCTTAATATATAACGCTTTATTACGTAAAACGTAGACGCCTATATTTACGCTTTGCGGTATATAGGCTTATATAGGCTGGTTTAATTACTACGTAATACGCTTATATCGAAAAGATAACTAAACGCTTTAAACTAACGGATAATGATTAGTTTTTAATAATATTATTATTAATTACCGAGCTAGTAAAGTATATAAGCGTTACTTCGAAATAATAAATCAAGGAATACTAAGAAAAAGTAAGGTTACTACTCTATAGCGTAATAATAATACGCCTAAACGTCGCTTTCGGAGCGTTTTAACTATCACATTTCCTAGCTAATTTAAGACCTTTATACTTTAAAGTAATTAATTAAACGCTTAAATAGTTATATACTACTCGCTTCCTTAGCATTAAAGTTAAAAGTAAGAGTAATAACGCTTAGGTACTTTTAATTAATAATAACGCTTCGTTTATAAACGATTCCGAATTAAGAAAGTCGTTTTAAGGATACGTAATATCCTTATTTAAAGGTCCGATTATATGGAAAGCCGCTCGTTAGGATATAGTATTAATATCGACGATTAAAGCTAAATTACTCCCTCTAGAGTATATAATTAAAGAAACGATAGCTTTTAAACGTTCCTTTAAGGATATTACCCTAAAGCTAGGAGAACCTGAAAGGATATATAACGATAACTAATAAACGATTAAACTAGTAATAAGGGAGAAAGAAATGATTAATACTAGGCTATGCTATATAAATATATAGAATGTTACGTAGCTAGCGAGAGCTACGTATAGGTTAATAGATTACGAATAAAAAGAGTAATAAAATACGGGTAAGAAGGTATATATTAACTAACTAGAAAAGACGGAAAGCTACTAGAGAATATAAAGTAATCTATAGGTATATATAGTAATACTTAACTAACTTAAGTAAGCTAGGTAGTTCCTACTAGGGATATATACCTACGTAATATATCCCTTAGTTAAGCTTACGATAGTAAGGTTAACTATAGTCCTTTACTCGCGATAATAATCCAAAGGGGTTACTTCCTAGTCTCGCTATACCTCGTTAAGGTTAATTAACTACTAGGTACCTTATCTCAGGCTATCTTATGTCTCTTTATTCGTATATACTTTAGTTTATTACTAGTAATATTTTCTCCTAAGTTATATACTCTTCGTAACTCCTACTTAATACTTTATAGTTTATTATAAATAAAAATAATTACTCGTATAATTATTATAGTAATACGGTAAAACATACCCTCTTAATATATTACGTAATACGCTACGATAGGCCTTATACCTATATAAAGTAACCATAACTCCCGTAAGTACGGGATATAACATACTTATTATTTAATTCATTACCTAGCTAGATTACTATCTTTATTATTTTTACCTTAATTAAAGATTCATTTTTATTATTAAATTCGTTATTCTCCGATTAATATATCTATTTTAATTATAGTCGCTTAAGTTACTTCGTCGTACCGCTATAGCCGAATAAGTAACTTTTACGTTTTACCCCTTTTCTCCCTTTACCTCTTATACCTTCGGGCTAGCGATTATTATATTTTTATGACTAAAAGACATAGCTAAGATACGATAATTATATTAGATTCCTTATCTCTCGATTAATATAACGGTATTAGTTTTATTTATCTTAGATTATCGTACGTATTATAGTCTTCGATAGAATATACTTTCGAGTAAACCTATCCAGGTCTTTAGTATCGCGTACGCTTTACTTCTCCTTAGTCGCGACTACCCTATGCCTTTTTCGATCCCTTAACCTTTAATTTATAAAGTTTTTATTACGTTATTAGGATTTAAAGGATACCGATCGCCGTCGGCGCCGTTATATAACCCGCGAAGTAATTTACGTTTTATATTAAATAAAGTATCCCGCCTTATGGTTATTTATTTACTATAAAAAAGAACGTATAAGCCCGGGAACCTTTACGATAATACTACCGCTAATATATTACCTAGCCCTTAATACCTATAACGTTATTAAGCTATCGATATTACGATATAATACGACGACTAAACCGCGTTTATACCGATTAAGATATCCTTCGTATAGTTATTTATTTACTATACGGAGGAACTCGTAAAACCCGGGAGAACTTTCGTCGTAATACTACCGCTACTAGGGATAATATTTAATCCTCGATATTAACCGCTTTCCCGAACCGCTAGTAATATAGTATATCTCGTACGAATAAATAAAGCTTATAGCGATTAGGGTAGCGCCTTTATAGTTATTTATTTACTATATAAAAGACGTACGAACGCTTTAATATAAAATTACGATAACCCATACGACCCGTTACTTCCTTATTAATACTAAAGGCGGATAAAGGCTAATAATAATTATGCCTTAATTAATCTTACGATAGCTTCTTTTCCCTTTAAACCTATTAATCGATATAGATTAAATATATAAATACTAATAAATAGGAATAACGTAGGCACGCTAACGGAGGTACGAAATAAGGACTACCTAACTACTAATAACTAGCCTAGTACCGATTAACCTAAGATTATAGCTATAAATAACTATAATCGGTTAATCGGCTAACTAAAACGATAACTAAGAAAGGAGGACTAAAAACGAATAAAGGAGGAAGGCTAGAAAGGCATAGTAAGAACCGAGTAAATAACTATAGGCTATAATATCTATAGGTCTAAGTCTAACTAATGAAAATATAAGTACGCGACCCATATAAATATATATCGAAAAGGCTACGTAACCTAGATCTACCGTATTACTATATTAATAACTTATTATATTAAAGGTATTTTAAGATACTTAGGCGTAATAATTCGACGATATAATATACGATATAATATAGATATTAATATTAATAGCATAAATAAGATTAATAAACTAATAACTATTAGTAACCGATAGTTTTAAGGAGAACTAGGAATTAATATTAATAAAACTACGTAGATATAAAGGATTAAGGAAATGAAACTAAAGTCGAGCTAATAGGTATACCTATATATAAGCTAGCCCTATATTACTAATTAATAACTAGTATAGCGAGAAGTATTAATATAAGCGTAAAACGGCGCCTAGCGGTAATACCGCTAATATTATATTACGTAGGTATATACCTCTAATAAGAACTACCTAGCTTACCTAAGTTAGTTAAGTACTACTATATATACCTATAAATTACTCTATACTCTTTAATAGCTTTCCTTCTTTTCTAATTAATTAATATATACCTTCTTACCTATATTTCATTACTTCCTTTACGAATAACTTATTAACCTAAGCGTAGCTCTCGTTAGCTACGTAATAATTATAAGCCCGGAATACTTTTAAGGAGCTATTATTACTTAAGCTATTCTAGCGTAAATAAGTAATATATTAATACGTTAATCGGGAGAGCTACGTAGGTACTAAGATTATTTCTTAAGAGTAACGAAAGGTAAAAAGAAGAAGGTAAATTAACTAACTATTTAAAAAGGAAGGAGATTAATAAAGGAAATACGAACTACCTATATATAAACGATAAGAAGTTACGAGTTATATTATATAAGCGAGTTAAGAGCTATATTAGGTAAGCGAGTAACTCGAGAAGGAATAAGGAGCTATATATAAGTAGCTTTTTATATAATATATCCCCTAGCTAGGCTCGCGATAACGAGCTTAGCTAAATAATAATAATAGCTTAGCCGAAAGGCTCGCGATAATTAACTTAGCTATCCTTTTAATTAAAGTCCTAGGTTAACTCGAGCCTTATTCGCTTCGTTAGTTTTCTAGGGTAATATATTCGTCGCTTTAGTTATTTACGCCTTTATATAATACTCTTAATAGCTTAAAGTATTCTTTTAATTAACTATTATATTAGCTCTTTTTAATATCTTAATAAAAGAGATATATCGTAGCTTTTAATTAAATATATTTACCGTATTCGTTATACGTTCGCGAGAGTTTCTATTACTTCGCTTTATATTATTATTATCGTACGCGAATTCTCTCGTAGCTTTATTAGGTTAATACCCGGTAACGCTTCTTCCTATACTTAAGCTCCTATATTATAAGAGAAAAATCTCCTACTTTTTCGTAGTAGCTCTCTTCCTTTCCTCTTTTCTTCTATAGAGGTATATCTAAAGCTAATCCGATACGCTTATTTTTAATTCCTTATCGCTTTCGGTTACGTATATAACCTATATATTACTTTATTCGCGCGTATTTTATATAAGTAAGTTATCTTTTAATTACGGTATTTCCTTATTATCGCTTGTTATCGTAACGAGCTTATAATAATATATTAACGTAAGCTATATATTAATATAATAAACGCGAAAAGTAAAATAAGCTTACGTTTTAATAATATTAATACGGATATAAATAATTAAAAGCTAATAATTCGATAAAATATCGAATCGTTTTAGTTCTTACGAAATCCTTATTAGTATCGATAGCGCGGCTAAGATATTAAGCGATGGAATAAATTAATTCCGTAATTACGCTTAAATATTTATCGAAGAGCGAGCTTACGATCCCGTTATACTTAACTAAGGTCCGGCCGAATACGTAAAGTTAGTTATTTAATTTACCGTAGTAAAGAAAGCTATCGTTATTTTAAATATTCCCGCGGTCGTTAAAACTACTTTAGTTATTACTTTTAGCGCCGCCGAAGAGCGACGTAATATATTCTTCGACGTTACTATCGATCGTTTAAATAACTTTACTTATGATATCGCGGTTAATATATATATCTTAATAATTATTATAAGTAATTCTTCTTTTAGTATCGGTATTAATAATTTCTTTATATACCGCGATAAGGAAGAATAATTTATCTACCGATATATAAGTTAGCTTTTATATTATAGTTATTATAAGTTATAAGCCTTTATTTAATTATTTGCTTTAGATTTCCGACCGAGGTTTAGTTATAGTATGAAATATTATAAAACTACGTTTCCTTAAACGTCGTATAGCCTATCGTATTCCTTCGTTTCTTAGAGTCCTTTCCGTTATATTAAAGTCTAAGGCCGTATCTCGTAAGCGAACTCGTAAGAAAAGTAACTTTAGAGGTAAGGCTTATAAGTAACGAGCTTATTATATTAAACGGGAATAAATACGTAAAGATTTAAAGCGAGAGAGGATCCGTCGCGTTACTCGCGAATACGAGGCTATAAAGTTAGATAATAATGGTAATACTTCCGAGTTTATACCTCGGGATATAAAAACTACGGATAACTTTATAAAAAGCGATTCCGGAAGTAACTTAAAGGTAGTTATTTAAGCTACCCCGGGATCCCGTTAAGCGCTTATTATTATAGCCGAATAAGAATTAATAATTACTTTTATTTCGAAAGCCTAGGCCGCCGTCGTATTAATAACTCCTAAGGAAACTATCGGCGAATACCGAATACTTATTAAGCCGTCGCTATATATATTAAGTATTTTTACGAAAGCTCGGAACGGGAAGGATAATTCCCTTGTTATTATTACCGCCGTCGCGCCGACGCTTATTCGCTTAACGAAAGCCGGCGGCTTCTTTTTTTTTCTAAGCTACGAATAATTTAATAATCGTTCGTTTATCGTTAACGATACTATACCGAGTTTAAGGAAGCGCTATCGCGTTAACGCTACCGCCGTTTTTATTCTTATTCCTAGCTCGGTTCCTTTTTTTATATTCGCGCTTAAAGAATAAGCTTTTAATAAAGGTAGCTTTTTTAAATTTAAAACGGCTCCTATCGTTATTCTTATTATTATCCGTTAATTAACCGAGCTAAGCTTTATCCTTATTACTCGCGCTTTTCGAGAGCTTTTAATACGATTTAATTCCTAGGAAGCTACCGAATTATTACCTACGTTTAAAGAAATAGGTCGAGTTACCCGAGTTAATAGTAATACGGCCTTATTATTTCCCGCTATAACCGAATAATACGGCTTACGTAACGATATTCCTTATTATCGGTATATTAATAGCGCTATATAATATCGCTCGACGGGAAAGTATTTCTAATCTTTAACTTTTATTAATCGTTATTTACGTTATTCGCGTAATTACTTTTACGTAGCTTTATAAGTATTCCTTAGAGCTATATAAGGTTTCGTCGAAAGTTAATTAATTATAGTTACCCTTACGTTATACGTCCTACTTAACGGCTTATCGCTACCTAAATAACCGACATTAACTCTAAGGTAGTAAGTTCCGAGCTTCTTTTATTATAGATTATTCTTTTAATTATATTACTTTAAACTACCGCTTTCCGTAAAGAAATAAAGGAGCTACTTCGTTAGTATTATTCCGAATAATAACGTTAGCTTATATTACCGCTTATTACCGAGTCGTTACGCGGATAAGCGACTACGGATACTTTCGCTTAAGACGATAGCTTTCCTACTAAACGTAAATAAGTTTTAATTCCGACCCGTTTCTTTCGTAGCTCTCGTATTCGCGGTAATCGCGTCCGTAATAAAGTTAACCGATAGCGAGCTACTTATATTCCTTACCGGTTCGTTCGTTTCCGTTAAAGCGTATAGGTTAATATTAAACGAAAAGCTACTTCGGCTTAAAGCTTTATTCCCGTTATTATTAACCCGGATATTATTAGATTAAGCTTTAAATAATTATATACGGTTTAATAATAATAAAACTAATAATATCCTAGCTCCGGCTAAGTTAAGTAATTTAAAAAATAAATATAACCCTAAAGAGGGTATTAAAGCCGGTAGCTTTAAAGGTCGTTAGGTTTTCGGGAGCTTTAAGAATATTATATTAGCTTTATTATATAAGTTAATTCTTTCGTTAAAGGAAGAAGTCTTATTACGCGTAGATTCTTTTTAGATTAATATCCTTACGTCGTTCTTCGAATAAAGTATATTATTCTAAGTTAATTTTTCTTATAATTAAATTAAAATTTTACGTTACTTTCGCATTATTTAAGAGCTTTAATATCGTTATCTTTCCTTTTATATCTTAAAGGTTAAGTAACGATTTAAAATATTCGAATAATTAATAAAAAAGAGCTTTAATTAATTTATCCGTCGGTATTTACCTTATAAGTAAATAAAATACCTCGAAGGAATCCTTTTATCGCTTTTATCGGAATTATAAGTATTATATATCTATATAACGGAGCCTTATATTAACTCTTTTCTTATTTTTTACGATTAGTTTAATGATTTATTAGTTATCGTTATAGATTATTTATAGCTCTCCTAAATCTAAGGTAATATTCCTAAAGAAGCGTTTAAAAGCTATCGTTTCCTTAGCTATATGCTTTAATCCTAAAAGCTTAGCTTCGGTTATCGACATCGAGATTATAGCTTAGCGAATTGCCTTTTATATTATCGGGCTTTTAAAGAACGATATAATATAGCCTTGAAACGATTTTATAGTTTCTAAATCGTTTACGAAAGAAGCGTCGCTAGCGATTAATAGCGCTTATATATTATTATTTTTACCCTTATACCTAATATTAAGGTAGCGCGTAGTATAAAGATATAATACGTAGATTAGGAGAGCTACGTAGGTACTGAGGTTGCTTCTTAGGAGTAACGGAAGGTAGGAAGAAGAAGGTAAATTAACTAACTATCTAAGAAGGAAGGAGATTAATAAAGGAGATGCGAGCTACCTATATATAAACGATAAGAAGCTACGAGCTATATTATATAAGCGAACTAAGAGCTATATTAGGTAAGCGAGTAACTCGAGAAGGAGTAAGGAGCTATATATAAGTGGCTCTTTATATAATATATCCCCTAGCTAGGCTTACGATAGCGAGCTTAGTTAAATAATAATAGTAACTTAGCCGAAAGGCTCGCGATAGTTAGCTTAGCTATTCTCCTAATTAAAGTCCTAGGTTAGCTCGAGCCTTACTCGCCTTACTAGCTTTCCGGGGTAATATATTTGTCGCTTTAGTTACTTACGCCTTTATTTAATACTCCTAATAGCTTAAAGTATCCTCTTAATTAGTTATTATATTAGCTTTTCCTAATATCCTAATAAAAGAGATATATCGTAGCTCTTAATTAAGTATATTTACCGTATTCGTTATACGCTCGCAAGGGCTTTTATTACTTCGCTTTATATTGTTATTATCGTACGCGAACCCTCTCGTAGCTTTACTAGGTTAGTACCCGGTAACGCTCCTTACTATACTTAAGCTCCTATACTATAAGAGAAAAATCTCCTACTCTTTCGTAGTAGCTCTTTCCCTTTCCTCTTTTCTTCTATAGAAACATATCTAAAGCTAACCCGATACGCTCCTTTTTAATTCCCTATCGCTCTCGGTTACGTATATAACCTATATATTATTTTATTCGCGCGTATTTCATTTAAATAAGTTATCTTTTAATTACGGTATTCTCTTACTATCGCTCGTTATCGTAGCGAGCTTATAGTAGTATATTAACGTAAGCTATATATTAATATAATAAGCGCGAGGAATAAGATAAGCTTACGCTTTAATAATATTAATTCGGGTATAAGTAATTAGAAGCTAATAATTCGATAGAATGTCCGACCGTCCTAACTCTTACGAGATCCTTACTAGTATCGATAGCGCGGCTAAGATACTAAGCGATGGAATAAATTAATTCCGTAATTACGCCTAGATATTCGTCGAGAAACGAGCTTAAGATCCCGTTATACCCGACTAAGGTTTAGCCGAATACGTAAAGCTAGTTAATTAATTTACCGTAATAAAGGAAGCTACCGCTATCCTAAATACTCCCGCGGCCGTTAAAACTACTTTAGTTATTACTTCTAGCGCCGCCGAAAAGCGACGTAATATATTCCTCGACGTTACTATCGATCGCTTAAATAGCTCTACCCGCGATATCGCGGTTAATATATATATCTCGGTAGTTATTATAGGTAGCTTCCCTTTTAGTACCGGTATTAATAATTTCTTTATATATTACGATAAGGGAAAGTAATTTATTTATCGATATATAAATTAGCTCTTATATTATAATTATTATAAAATATAAGCCTTTAATTAATTATTTACTATAGATTTCCGACCGAGGTTTAATTATAGTATGAAATATTATAAAACTACGCTCCCTCGAGCGTCGTATAACCCGCTACATTCCTTCGCTCCTTAGAGCCTTCCCCGTTATACGAGAGTCTAAGGCCGTATCTCGTAAGTAAGCTCGTAAAGAGAGTAGCTCTAAAGGTAAGGCCCGTAAATAACGAACCCGTTATATTAAACGAAAATAAGTACGTAAAGATTTAAAGCAAAAGGAGGTTTATCGCGTTATTCGTAAGTACGGGGCTATAAAGCTAGATAATAATAGTAATACTTCCGAGTTTATACCTCGGGACGTAGAAATTACGGATAGCTTTATAAAAGGCGACTCCGGGAGCGACTTAGAGGTAGTTATTTAAGCTATCCCGGGATCCCGCTAAGCGCTTATTATTATAACCGAATAAGAGCTAATAATCGCTTTTATTTCGAAAGCCTAAACCGCCGTCGTATTAATAGCTCCTAAGGAAACTATCGGCGAGTACCGAGTACTTATTAAACCGTCGCTATATATATTAGGTATTCTTACGGAAGTTCGGGACGGAAAGGATAATTCCCTTGTTATTATTACCGCCGTCGCGCCGACGTTTATTCGCTTAACGAAAGCCGGCGGCTCCCTTTCTCTTTTAAATAACGGATAGTTTAATAATCGCTCGTTTATCGTTAACGATACTATACCGAATCTAAGGAAGCGCTATCGCGCTAGCGCTACCGCCGTTTTTATTCTTATTCCTAATTCGGTTTCTTTTTCTATATTCGCCCCTAGAGAGTAAGCTTTTAGTAAAGGTAGCTCTTTTAAATTCGAAACGGCTTTTATCGTTACTCCTATTATTATCCGTTAATTAACCGAGCTAAGCTTTATCCTTATTACTCGCGTTCCTCGAAAGCTTTTAATACGATTTAATTCCTAGGGAACTACCGAACCATTACCTACGTTTAAAGGAATCGATCGAGTTACCCGAGCTAATGGTAATATAGCCTCGCTATTTCCCGTTATTACCGAGAAGTACGGCTTACGTAACGATATTCCTTATTATCGGTATATTAGTAGCGCTATATAGCATCGCTCGACGGGAAAGTATTTCTAATCTTTAGCTTTTATTAATCGTTACTTACGCTATTTACGTAACTACTCTTACGTAACTTTATAAATATCCTTTAAAGCTATATAAGATTTCGTTAAAAGCTAATTAATTATAATTACCTTCGCGTTATACGTCCTACTTAGCGGCTTATCGCTACCTAAATAACCGATCCTAACTCTAAGGTAGTAAGTTCCGAGCTTCCTTTATCGTAAATTATTCTTTTAACTATATTACTTTAAACTACCGCTTTCCGCGAAGAAATAAAGGAGCTACTTCGTTAGTATTATTCCGAGTAATAACGTTAGCCTATATTACCGCTTACTACCGAGTCGTTACGCGAATAAGCGACTACGGATACTTTCGCCTAGGATAATAACTCTCTTACTAGACGTAAATAGGTCTTAATTCCGACCCGTTTCTTTCGTAGCTCTCGTATTCGCGGTAGTTACGTCCGTAATAAGGTTAGCCGATAACGCGCTACCCGTACTCTTCGTCGGTCCGTTCGTTTCCGTTAAAGTATATAAGTTAATATTAAACGAAGAGCTACTTCCGTTTAGAGCTTTATCCCTACTACTACTAACCCGGATATTACTAAATTAAGCTTCGAATAATTATATGCGGTTTAGTAATAATAAAACTAATAATACCCTAGCTCCGGCTAGGTTAAGTAATCTAAAAAGTAGATATAACCCTAAAGTAAGTACCAAAGCCGGTAGTTCTAAAGGTCGTTAGGTTTTCGGGAACTTTAAGAATATTATACTAGCTTTATTATATAAGTTAGCTTTTTCGTTAAGGGAAGAAGTCTTATTACGCGTAGATTCTTTTTAGATTAATACCCTTACGTTACTTTTCGAGTAAAGTATATTATTCTAAGTTAATTATTCTTATAGTTAAATTAAAATCCTACGTTACTTTCGTATTATTTAAGAGCTTTAATATCGTTATCTTTTCTCTTATATCTTAGAGGTTAAATAACGATTTAAAATGCTCGAATGATTAGCGAGAAAGAGCTTTGGTTAGTTCATCCGCCGGTATTTACCTTATAGATAAATAAAGTACCTCGAAGAAGCCCTTTTATCGCTTTTATCGGAGCTATAAGTATTATATATCTATATAGCGGAGCCTTATATTAACTCTTTCCTTATTTTCTACGATTAATTTAATGATTTATTAGTTATCGTTATAGATTATTTATAGCTCTCCTAAATCTAAGGTAATATCCCTAAAGAAGCGTTTTAAAGCTATCGATTCCTTAGTTATATGCTTTAATCCTAAGAGCTTAGCTTCGATTATCGACGTCGAGATTATAGCTTAGCGAGCTACCTTTTATACTATTAGGCCTCTAAAGAGCGATATAATATAGCCTTATAACGATTTTCTAGTTTCTAAATCGTTTACGAAAAAAGCGTCGCTAGGGATTAATAGCGCTTATATATTATTACTCTTATCCTTATACCTAATGCTAAGGTAACGCGTAATATAAAGGTATTTAATCGCTTAGTTAACGGCTTTTATATACTAAGGTCCCGGATTAATAAGGAAGTAAGAGAGTTATAACGTAGTAAAAGCTACGTCCGGGCGGATTATAATTACGCTATAAAGTAACGACCCTACTTTTTCCTAATATTTCTTGATTTATTACTTCGACGTAACGCCTATAAATTTTATAAGCTCGATAATCGGTAGTAGTATTATAAGGAACTAATTATTATCCGCTAAGTTAAAGCGACCTACGATCTTCTCGACGTAGGCGTCGTATACTAAGGTTATCGTCCGGTTTTTGCGATTACGTATTACCCGAATTTCTAAATACTAGCTTATTAGCCCTAGCTTTTTTACTACATAGGTAGTTTTTAACCCTTAAGCTACCTTCTAAGCCATAGAATCGTTACTTTTATCGTATATAAGTAATAGGTTATCGACGTATATTAATACGAATACTTCCCTTATTAGTATATAGAATATATATAGCTCTTCCGGAAAGCTTTAGAGTCCTAAACGGGTAAGGGTACTCTCGAGTTCCCTAAACCAGAGTAAAGGTAAGTCTCGAAATCCGTATACTACTTTTATAGCGAGCGCGTACTTTCCCTTTTATTTAAATCCGTTTAGTAGCTCGATTAGTATTAGGTCGTCTTCCGGTCGAGCTACGTTAAGAAAAGCGTTCTTAATGTTAAATTAATCTACCTTAAGATTAAAATAAGCCGCGATTACTATTATTATTCGGAAAGATTTTACTACGAGTATTACTATATACGTTAATTCGAGTAACCCCTTCGGAAGGAGATCTCCTCGCGTAACTAAGCGCGATTTATATTTATCGAGATAATTATCTTTATCGAATTTATAATCGAAAACCTACTTTAACGGTATTAATTTAATCTAAGCTTAGTCGCGATTAATAACTTTCTAAATCCTAGCGCTTAGGAAAGTATTTATTTCCGACCTAGCGTTTTCTTTAAAACGATCCCCTAAGGGATAGCTATTAAGCTCTTTTTACGTTTTTAAGAGCTTAATTAATTTATCGCGATAAATTATTATCTTACCGGGCGTTACGTTTAATCGCTCGGCTTAT